>NC_141569.1:0-1290833 GCF_036417535.1 Chlamydotis macqueenii
TCAGTTCCCTCCCAGTCGCCCGGTTCAATCCCAGTTCAGTCCCAGTCCTCCTAGCCCAGTCCCAGTCCCCCGCAGTCCCCTCCCAAGTCCCCCCAGTTCCATTCCAGCCCCTCCAGTTCCCTCCCAGTTCAATCCCAGCTCGATTCCCAGTGCTCCGAGGGCAGTCCCAGTGCCCCGCAGCCCGCCGCAGCGCCCCCAGTTTGCCCAGTACCTGTTGTACATGGCCCAGAGCAGGGGGGCATTGGGCGCCGCCCCCAGCCGCCGCCGGGCCTGCTGCACCGGGGGAGGGGCGGCCGCCAGCTCCTCCTGCGGCCTGCGCGTCACAGCCCCGCCCCCGCCCCGCCCCTGCCCCGCCCCCGTGTCACAGCCCGCCCCTGCCCCGCCCCCGTGTCACAGCCCTGCCCCCGTGTCACAGCCCCGCCCCCGTGTCACAGCCCCGCCCCTGCCCCGCCCCTGCCCCGCCCCCGTGTCACAGCCCCGCCCCTGCCCCGCCCCCGTGTCACAGCCCCGCCCCTGCCCCGCCCCCACCCTGTGACCCACAAGTGACCCTCCCCCAACCCTTAACTGAGCTCCCTGACCCACAAGTGCCCCCCCCGACCCACAAGTGGCCCTTGGGGCCTCCAGGTGGACTCTGGGCCCCCCAAGTGCCCCCCACAGGCCCCCCGAGTGCCCCCAGGCCCCCCAAGTGCCCCTTGAGGGCCCCCAAAACTGACCCCCAGGACCCACAAGTGGCCCCCCACGGGACCCCCAAGCGCCCCCCGGACCCACAAGTGGCCCCCCACGGGACCCCCAAGTGCCCCCCCGCCCGACCTGCGTGAAGAGGTGCGCCAGGATGAGCTCGCTGCTGGAGGACGTCAGGCCCGACAGCTGGGGGGGCACCCGTGGGACCCACGGCGACCCACGGCGACCCACCGCGACCCACCGGCACCCACAGACACCGTAGGGACCCACGGCGACCCACGGCGACCCACGGCGACCCACGGCGACCCACCGGCACCCACAGACACCCACAGACACCGTAGGGACCCACAGCGACCCACAGACACCATAGGGACCCACAGCGACCCACGGCGACCCACGGTGACCCACAGACACCCACAGACACGGTAGGGACCCACAGCGACCCACAGACACCATAGGGACCCACAGCGACCCACAGCGACCCACAGACACTGTAGGGACCCACAGCGACCCACGGCGACCCACAGACACCGTAGGGACCCACAGCGACCCACAGACACCGTAGGGACCCACCGCGACCCACAGCGACCCACAGACACCGTAGGGACCCACAGCGACCCACAGCGACCCACGGCGACCCACAGACACCGTAGGGACCCACAGCGACCCACAGCGACCCACAGACACCGTAGGGACCCACAGCGACCGTAGGGACCCACCGCGACCCACAGCGACCCACAGACACCGTAGGGACCCACAGCGACCCACAGCGACCCACGGCGACCCACAGACACCGTAGGAACCCACAGCGACCCACAGCGACCGTAGGGACCCACAGCGACCCACAGCCGCCCACCAACACCGTAGGGACCCACAGCGACCCACAGCCACCCACAGCCACCGTAGGGACCCACAGTGACCCACGGCCGCCCACCGCCACCCACAGCGACCCACGGCGACCCATAGGGACCCACAGTGAGCCACACGCGACCCCAAGCGACCCACAGCGCCACAGGGCCAGCAGCAGGGAATCCCCCCCAAACCCCGCCCCCTTCTGCCCCACCCCTCTCCCCATTGGCCCTCCCCACCCGCCGGCCCCGCCCACCTTGTGCACCACCCAATCCACCCAGCCCTTGGCGCGGGGGTTGATGTTGATCAGCACCAGCCCCTCCACCGCCTCGGGGTGCAGCAGCTGTGGGGCGGGGCCAGACCCATAGCGCCCCACGGCCACGCCCCCCCACCCCATAGCGACCCCCCAGCCCCATAGCGACCCCCCAGCCCCACAGCCACGCCCCCCGAGAGCCCCCAGCGACCCACAAGTGCCAAACCAAGAGACCCCACTAACCTCCTCCAGCCCCATAGCGCCCCACGGCCACGCCCCCCCAGCCCCATAGCGACCCCCCAGCCCCATAGCGACTCCCCAGCCCCATAGCGACGCCCCCCTGCCCCATAGTGACCCCCCAGCCCCACAGCCGAGCCCCCAATCCCCCAGCGACCCACAAGTGCCCAGAGACCCCACTAACCTCCTCCAGCCCCATAGCGCCCCACGGCCACGCCCCCCCACCCCATAGCGACCCCCCAGCCCCATAGCGAACCCCCTGCCCCATAGCGATGCCCCCCGACAGCCCACAACCCCCCAGCGACCCACAAGTGCCCAACCAAGAGACCCCACTAACTTCCTCCAGCCCCATAGCGCCCCACGGCCATGCCCCCCTGCCCCATAGCGACCCCCCCCTGCCCCATAGCGACCCCCAGCCCCACAGCCACGCCCCCCGAGAGCCCCCAGCGACCCACAAGTACCCAACCAAGAGACCCCACTAACCTCCTCCAGCCCCATAGCGCCCCACGGCCATGCCCCCCCGCCCCATAGCGACCCCCCCAGCCCCATAGCGACCCCCCAGCTCCATAGCCGAGCCCCCAACCCCCCAGCGACCCACAAGTGCCCAGAGACCCCACTAACCTCCTCCAGCCCCATAGCGCCCCACGGCCATGCCCCCCTGCCCCATAGCGACCCCCCAGCCCCATAGCGACCCCACAGCCACGCCCCCCTGCCCCATAGCGACCCCCCCGCCCCATAGCGACCCCCCCAGCCCCACAGCCACGCCCCCCTGCCCCATGGCGACCCCCCCAGCCCCATAGCGACCCCCCCCAGCCCCACAGAACCTCCCCCGAGATTCCCGCAGCCCCACATTCCCCCCAAATCTGCCCCCCGCCCTGCCCCACGCCCCGCCCCACATCTCACCCCAAATTTAGCCAGGACGAAGGCGCCGGCGCCCACCCCGATGCCCACGATGCTGGCGATGCTGGGGGGGTGGGCGGGGTCAGGCCGGTGCTGACCCCGCCCCCCCGTCCCGTCCCGCTACGGGTCAGGGGCCCCATCCCCGCCCCACAGCGCCGTGGGGCGCCCCCCCGCCCACTCACTTGAGGTGCCGGAGGACGCAGGGGACGATTTCGGCCAGTTGCTCCAGGGAGGGGTACTGGTACCTGCGGGGGAGGGGCGGGGGGCGGGGGGGGAGGGGCGACGGGGGGAGGGGCAAGGGGTCAATCGGGGGTCGAGGTGGGGGGAGGGCGGGCGAGGGGACCAATGAGGTGAAGCGATGGCGGTTGGGGGGGGGGAGGGGTGCGTAGGGTGACGCTGCGATGTGATGGCGGTCGAGGTGGGGGGACGGGGGGGCGGGGGGTCAACTGGGGGGGGGGAGGGGTGGGGGGGTCAACAGAGAGACGACAGGGTCAACTGGGGGTTAATGGGGGCAACTGGGGGTTAGTGGGGGGCAACTGGGGGTTAATGGGGGTCAGTGGGGTCAACTGGGGGTTAATGGGGGCAACTGGGGGTTAATGGGGGTCAACTGGGGGTTAGTGGGGGGCAACTGGGGGTTAATGGGGGTCACGGGTCAACTGGGGGTTAATGGGGGTCAATGGGGGGCTTATGGGGGGCAACTGGGGGTTAATGGGGGAAACTGGGGGTTAATGGGGGGCAACTGGGGGTTAATGGGGGTCAACTGGTTGTTAATGGGGGCAACTAGGGGTTACTGGGGGTCACTGGGGGTTAATGGGGGTCAACTGGGGGTTAATGGGGGTTAACAGGGGTCAATGGGGGTCAACTGGGGGTTAATGGGTGCAACTGGGGGTTAATGTGGGGCAACTGGGCCTTAATGGGGGTCAATGGGGGTCAACTGGGGGTTAATGCGGGCAACTGGGGATTAATGGGGGTCAACGGGGGGTTAATGGGGGTCAGTGTGGTCAACTGGGGGTTAGTGGGGGCAACTGGGGGTTAATGGGGGTCAGTGGGGTCAACTGGGGGTTAATGGGGGCAACTGGGGGGTTAATGGGGGTCACTGGGATCAACTGGGGGGGTCCGTGGGGTCAACTGGGGGGGCAGTGGGGTCAACCGGGTCGTCAGAGGGGTCAACGCGGTCAACTGGGAGTCACTGGGGTCAACTGGGGGGGCAGTGGGGTCAACAGGGGGGTCAGTGGGGTCAACCTGGGGGTCACTGGGGTCAACTGGGGGGTCAGTGGGGTCAACGCAGTCAACTGGGAGTCACTGGGGTCAACTGGGGGGAGCGGAAGAGGGGAGTGCAGACGCACCCCGGGGGGTAGGGCGGGGCGCCCACCTCCATGCCGGGGGGTCGAAGTGGACGAGCAGGAAGTGGCTGGCGACCTCCCGCATCTCGGGGTGGGCGAAGAGCGGGGCGAAGCACGAGGCGTCTGCGGGGGAGGGGCGCGGCTGAGACCGCGCCCCTCCCCCCGCCCCCGGCACGGCGGGGTGGGGGGAGGGGCGCGGCGGGAGAGGGGGAAGGGGGCGGGACTCACGCGTGTGGCCCACGTCCGGCAGCATCAGCAGGGCGGGGCGACCGGGGCGGGGTGCGCCCTCCAGCGCCACGTGAACAGGCCCCAACGGCATCTCCAACACCGCCCCCTGCTGGCCGGGAGGACCGGACACCGGAACGGGGAGTGGTCACCGCCACACCGCCCACAGGTTCGCCCCCAAAATCTCGCGATTTCCCCCCAAATTCCCACATTTTGCCCGCCAAATCCCGCATTTTTTCCCCAAATTACCCCATTTCGCACCAAAATCCCACATTTTGCCCCAAAATCTAACGATTCCCCCCAAATTCCCCCATTTTGCCCACCAAATCCCGCATTTTTGCCCCAAATTCCCCCGTTTCACACCAAAATCCCACATTTTGCCCCCGAAATCCCAGGATTTCACCCCAAATTCCCACATTTTGCCCCCAAAATCCCCCATTCTTGCCCCAAATTCCCGCATTTCGCACCAAAATCCCATATTTTGCCCCCAGAATCCCGTGATTTCCCCCAAATTCCCCTGTTTCGCCCCCCAAATCCCGCATTTTTGCCCCAAATTCCCGCATTTCACACCAAAAGCCCACATTTTGCCCCAAAATCCCGGAATTTCCCCCAAAATTCCCCCATTTTTGCCCCCCAAATCCCCCATTTTTCCCCCAAATTCCCGCATTTCGCACCAAAATCCCACATTTTGCTCCCAAAATCCTGTGATTTCCCCAAATTCCCCCATTTTGCCCCCCAAATCCCGCATTTTTGCCCCAAAATCCCACATTTTGCCCCAAATTCCCCCATTTCGCACCAAAATCCCACATTTTGCCCCCAAGTCCCAAATTTTGCCCCAAATTCCTACATTTCAAACCAAAATCCCACATTTTGCCCCAAAATCCCCCATTTTTGCCCCAAGTTCCCCATTTCGCACCAAAATCCCACATTTTGCTCCCAAAATGCTGTGATTTCCCCAAAATCCCCCATTTTGCCCCCAAAATTACACATTTTTGCCCCAAATTCCCACATTTCGCACCAAAATTCCCCCATTTTGCCCCAAATTCCCCCATTTCACACCAAAATCCCACATTTTGCCCCCAAAATCCCACATTTTGCCCCCAAATTCCCCCATTTTGCGGCCAAAATCCCCCATTTTTGCCTCAAATTCCTGCATTTTACACCAAAATCCCACATCTTGCCCCCCAAATCCCCCATTCTTGCTCCAAATTCCCACATTTTGCACCAAAATCCCGTGATTTCCCCCAAATTCCCCCGTTTTGCCCCCCAAATCCCCCATTCTTCCCCCAAATTCCCGCATTTCGCACCAAAATCCCACATTTTGCTCCCAAAATGCTGTGATTTCCCCAAATTCCCCCATTTTGCCCCCCAAATCCCGCATTTTTGCCCCAAATTCCCCCATTTTGCACCAAAATCCCACATTGTTGCCCCAAAATCCCGCGATTTCCCCCCAAATTCCCCCGTTTCGCCCCCAAATGCCGCATTTTTGCCCAAAATTCCCCCATTTCACACCAAAATCCCACATTTTACCCCAAAATCCCGTGATTTCCCCCAAATTCCCCCATTTTGCCCCCAAATCCCCGTTCTTGCATCAAATTCCCGCATTTCACACCAAATTCCCCTATTTTGCCCCCAAATCCCGCATTTTTGCCCCAAATTCCCCCATTTCGCACCAAAATTCCCACATTTTGCCCCAAATTCCCCCATTTCGCACCAAAATCCCACATTGTTGCCCCAAAATCCCGCGATTTCCCCAAATTCCCACATTTTGCCCCACAAATCCCACATTTTTGCCCAAAATTCCCACGTTTCACCCCAAAATCCCACATTTTGCCCCCAAAATCCCGGGATTTCACCCCAAATTCCCCCATTTTGCCCCCAAAATCCCCCTTCTTGCCTGAAATTCCCCCATTTCGCACCAAAATCCCACATTTTTCCCCCAAAACCTTGTGATTTCCCCCAAATTCCCCCACTTTGCCCCCCAAATCCCGCATTTTTGCCCCAAATTCCCACATTTTACATCAAAATCCCACATTTTGCCCCCAAAATTTTCACATTTTGCCCCAAATTCCCCGATTTTGCACCAAAATCCCACATTGTTGCCCCAAAATCCCGTGATTTCCGCCAAATTCCCCCGTTTCGCCCCCCAAATCCCGCATTTTTGCCCCAGATTCCCACATTTCACACCAAAAGCCCACATTTTGCCCCAAATTCCCCCATTTCGCACCAAAATCCCCCATTTTGCCCCCCAAATCCCCCATTTTTGCCCCAAATTCCCCCATTTCGCACCAAAATCCCATATTTTGCTTCCAAAATGCTGTGATTTCCCCAAATTCCCCCATTTTGCCCCCCAAATCCCCCATTTTTGCCCCAAATTTCCCCATTTCGCACCAAAATTCCCACATTTTGCCTCAAATTCCCCCATTTCGCCCCAAAATCCCACATTTTGCCCCCAAAATCCCGCATTTTACACCAAAATCCCACATTTTGCCCCAAAAATCGCACATTTTGCCCCCAAAATCCCACATTTTTGCCCCAAATTCCTGCATTTCGCACCAAAGTTCCCACATTTTGCACCAAATTCCCCCATTTTGCACCATAATTCCCACATTTTGCCCCAAATTCCTCCATTAAACACACCAAAATCCCACATTTTGCCCCCCAAGTCCCACATTTTTGCCCCAAATTCCCCCATTTCACACCAAAATCCCACATTTTTGCCCCAAATGCCCCCATTTCACACCAAATTCCCCCATTTTGCCCCCCAAATCCCGTATTTTTGCCCCAAATTCCCCCATTTTTACCCCAAATTCCCCCATTTCGCACCAAAATTCCCGCATTTTTGCCCCAAATTACCCCATTTCGCACCAAAATCCCACATTTTACACCAAAATCTAACGATTCCCCCCAAATTCCCCCATTTTGCCCACCAAATCCCGCATTTTTGCCCCAAATTCCCCCATTTCACACCAAAATCCCACATTTTGCCCCCGAAATCCCAGGATTTCACCCCAAATTCCCACATTTTGCCCCCCAAATCCCCCATTCTTGCCCCAAATTCCCGCATTTCGCACCAAAATCCCACATTTTTCCCCCAAAATCCCCCATTTTTGCCCCAAATTCCCCCATTTCGTGCCAAAATCCCACATTTTGCTCCCAAAATGCTGTGATTTCCCCAAATTCCCCCATTTTGCCCCCCAAATCTCGCATTTTTCCCCCAAATTCTCCCATTTTGCACCATAATTCCCACATTTTGCCCCAAATTCCCCCATTTCGCACCAAAATCCCACATTTTGCCCCCAAGTCCCAAATTTTGCCCCAAATTCCCACATTTCAAACCAAAATCCCACATTTTGCCCCAAAATCCCCCATTTTTGCCCCCCAAATCCCCCATTCTTGCTCCAAATTCCCACATTTTGCACCAAAATCCCGTGATTTCCCCAAAATCCCCCATTTTGCCCCCAAAATTACACATTTTTGCCCCAAATTCCCCCATTTCGCACCAAAATTCCCCCATTTTGCCCCAAATTCCCCCATTTCACACCAAAATCCCACATTTTGCCCCCAAAATCCCGCAATTAACCCCCAAATTCCCCCATTTTGCGGCCAAAATCCCCCATTTTTGCCTCAAATTCCTGCATTTTACACCAAAATCCCACATTTTGCCCCCCAAATCCCCCATTCTTGCTCCAAAATCCCACATTTTGCTCCCAAAATGCTGTGATTTCCCCAAATTCCCCCATTTTGCCCCCCAAATCCCGCATTTTTGCCCCTAATTCCCCCATTTTGCACCAAAATCCCACATTGCTGGCCCAAAATCCCGCGATTTCCCCCCAAATTCCCCCGTTTCGCCCCCAAATGCCGCATTTTTACCCAAAATTCCCCCATTTCACACCAAAATCCCACATTTTACCCCAAAATCCCGTGATTTCCCCAAAATTCCCCCATTTTGCCCCCAAATCCCCCGTTCTTGCCTCAAATTCCCGCATTTCGCACCAAATTCCCCTATTTTGCCCCCAAATCCCGCATTTTTGCCCCAAATTCCCCCATTTCGCACCAAAATTCCCACATTTTGCCCCAAATTCCCCCATTTCGCACCAAAATCCCACATTGTTGCCCCAAAATCCCGCGATTTCCCCAAATTCCCACATTTTGCCCCACAAATCCCACATTTTTGCCCAAAATTCCCACGTTTCACCCCAAAATCCCACATTTTGCCCCCAAAATCCCGGGATTTCACCCCAAATTCCCCCATTTTGCCCCCAAAATCCCCCTTCTTGCCTGAAATTCCCCCATTTCGCACCAAAATCCCACATTTTTCCCCCAAAACCTTGTGATTTCCCCCAAATTCCCCCAGTTTGCCCCCCAAATCCCGCATTTTTGCCCCAAATTCCACATTTTACATCAAAATCCCACATTTTGCCCCCAAAATTTTCACATTTTGCCCCAAATTCCCCGATTTTGCACCAAAATCCCACATTGTTGCCCCAAAATCCCGTGATTTCCGCCAAATTCCCCCGTTTCGCCCCCCAAATCCCGCATTTTTGCCCCAGATTCCCACATTTCACACCAAAAGCCCACATTTTGCCCCAAATTCCCCCATTTCGCACCAAAATCCCCCATTTTGCCCCCCAAATCCCCCATTTTTGCCCCAAATTCCCCCATTTCGCACCAAAATCCCATAATTTGCTTCCAAAATGCTGTGATTTCCCCAAATTCCCCCATTTTGCCCCCCAAATCCCCCATTTTTGCCCCAAATTTCCCCATTTCGCACCAAAATTCCCACATTTTGCCTCAAATTCCCCCATTTCGCCCCAAAATCCCACATTTTGCCCCCAAAATCCCGCATTTTACACCAAAATCCCTCATTTTGCCCCAAAAATCGCACATTTTGCCCCCAAAATCCCACATTTTTGCCCCAAATTCCTGCATTTCGCACCAAAGTTCCCACATTTTGCACCAAATTCCCCCATTTTGCACCATAATTCCCACATTTTGCCCCAAATTCCTCCATTAAACACACCAAAATCCCACATTTTGCCCCCCAAGTCCCACATTTTTGCCCCAAATTCCCCCATTTCACACCAAAATCCCACATTTTTGCCCCAAATGCCCCCATTTCACACCAAATTCCCCCATTTTGCCCCCCAAATCCCGTATTTTTGCCCCAAATTCCCCCATTTTTACCCCAAATTCCCCCATTTCGCACCAAAATTCCCGCATTTTTGCCCCAAATTACCCCATTTCGCACCAAAATCCCACATTTTACACCAAAATCTAACGATTCCCCCCAAATTCCCCCATTTTGCCCACCAAATCCCGCATTTTTGCCCCAAATTCCCCCATTTCACACCAAAATCCCACATTTTGCCCCCGAAATCCCAGGATTTCACCCCAAATTCCCACATTTTGCCCCCCAAATCCCCCATTCTTGCCCCAAATTCCCGCATTTCGCACCAAAATCCCACATTTTTCCCCCAAAATCCCCCATTTTTGCCCCAAATTCCCCCATTTCGTGCCAAAATCCCACATTTTGCTCCCAAAATGCTGTGATTTCCCCAAATTCCCCCATTTTGCCCCCCAAATCTCGCATTTTTCCCCCAAATTCTCCATTTTGCACCATAATTCCCACATTTTGCCCCAAATTCCCCCATTTCGCACCAAAATCCCACATTTTGCCCCCAAGTCCCAAATTTTGCCCCAAATTCCCACATTTCAAACCAAAATCCCACATTTTGCCCCAAAATCCCCCATTTTTGCCCCCCAAATCCCCCATTCTTGCTCCAAATTCCCACATTTTGCACCAAAATCCCGTGATTTCCCCAAAATCCCCCATTTTGCCCCCAAAATTACACATTTTTGCCCCAAATTCCCCCATTTCGCACCAAAATTCCCCCATTTTGCCCCAAATTCCCCCATTTCACACCAAAATCCCACATTTTGCCCCCAAAATCCCGCAATTAACCCCCAAATTCCCCCATTTTGCGGCCAAAATCCCCCATTTTGCCTCAAATTCCTGCATTTTACACCAAAATCCCACATTTTGCCCCCCAAATCCCCCATTCTTGCTCCAAAATCCCACATTTTGCTCCCAAAATGCTGTGATTTCCCCAAATTCCCCCATTTTGCCCCCCAAATCCCGCATTTTTGCCCCAAATTCCCCCATTTTGCACCAAAATCCCACATTGTTGCCCCAAAATCCCGCGATTTCCCCCCAAATTCCCCCGTTTCGCCCCCAAATGCCGCATTTTTGCCCAAAATTCCCCCATTTCACACCAAAATCCCACATTTTACCCCAAAATCCCGTGATTTCCCCCAAATTCCCCCATTTTGCCCCCAAATCCCCCGTTCTTGCCTCAAATTCCCGCATTTCGCACCAAATTCCCCTATTTTGCCCCCAAATCCCGCATTTTTGCCCCAAATTCCCCCATTTCGCACCAAAATTCCCACATTTTGCCCCAAATTCCCCCATTTTGCACCAAAATCCCACATTGTTGCCCCAAAATCCCGCGATTTCCCCAAATTCCCACATTTTGCCCCACAAATCCCACATTTTTGCCCAAAATTCCCACGTTTCACCCCAAAATCCCACATTTTGCCCCCAAAATCCCGGGATTTCACCCCAAATTCCCCCATTTTGCCCCCAAAATCCCCCTTCTTGCCTGAAATTCCCCCATTTCGCACCAAAATCCCACATTTTTCCCCCAAAACCTTGTGATTTCCCCCAAATTCCCCCAGTTTGCCCCCCAAATCCCGCATTTTTGCCCCAAATTCCACATTTTACATCAAAATCCCACATTTTGCCCCCAAAATTTTCACATTTTGCCCCAAATTCCCCGATTTTGCACCAAAATCCCACATTGTTGCCCCAAAATCCCGTGATTTCCGCCAAATTCCCCCGTTTCGCCCCCCAAATCCCGCATTTTTGCCCCAGATTCCCACATTTCACACCAAAAGCCCACATTTTGCCCCAAATTCCCCCATTTCGCACCAAAATCCCCCATTTTGCCCCCCAAATCCCCCATTTTTGCCCCAAATTCCCCCATTTCGCACCAAAATCCCATATTTTGCTTCCAAAATGCTGTGATTTCCCCAAATTCCCCCATTTTGCCCCCCAAATCCCCCATTTTTGCCCCAAATTTCCCCATTTCGCACCAAAATTCCCACATTTTGCCTCAAATTCCCCCATTTCGCCCCAAAATCCCACATTTTGCCCCCAAAATCCCGCATTTTACACCAAAATCCCTCATTTTGCCCCAAAAATCGCACATTTTGCCCCCAAAATCCCACATTTTTGCCCCAAATTCCTGCATTTCGCACCAAAGTTCCCACATTTTGCACCAAATTCCCCCATTTTGCACCATAATTCCCACATTTTGCCCCAAATTCCTCCATTAAACACACCAAAATCCCACATTTTGCCCCCCAAGTCCCACATTTTTGCCCCAAATTCCCCCATTTCACACCAAAATCCCACATTTTTGCCCCAAATGCCCCCATTTCACACCAAATTCCCCCATTTTGCCCCCCAAATCCCGTATTTTTGCCCCAAATTCCCCCATTTTTACCCCAAATTCCCCCATTTCGCACCAAAATTCCCGCATTTTTGCCCCAAATTACCCCATTTCGCACCAAAATCCCACATTTTACACCAAAATCTAACGATTCCCCCCAAATTCCCCCATTTTGCCCACCAAATCCCGCATTTTTGCCCCAAATTCCCCCATTTCACACCAAAATCCCACATTTTGCCCCCGAAATCCCAGGATTTCACCCCAAATTCCCACATTTTGCCCCCCAAATCCCCCATTCTTGCCCCAAATTCCCGCATTTCGCACCAAAATCCCACATTTTTCCCCCAAAATCCCCCATTTTTGCCCCAAATTCCCCCATTTCGTGCCAAAATCCCACATTTTGCTCCCAAAATGCTGTGATTTCCCCAAATTCCCCCATTTTGCCCCCCAAATCTCGCATTTTTCCCCCAAATTCTCCATTTTGCACCATAATTCCCACATTTTGCCCCAAATTCCCCCATTTCGCACCAAAATCCCACATTTTGCCCCCAAGTCCCAAATTTTGCCCCAAATTCCCACATTTCAAACCAAAATCCCACATTTTGCCCCAAAATCCCCCATTTTTGCCCCCCAAATCCCCCATTCTTGCTCCAAATTCCCACATTTTGCACCAAAATCCCGTGATTTCCCCAAAATCCCCCATTTTGCCCCCAAAATTACACATTTTTGCCCCAAATTCCCCCATTTCGCACCAAAATTCCCCCATTTTGCCCCAAATTCCCCCATTTCACACCAAAATCCCACATTTTGCCCCCAAAATCCCGCAATTAACCCCCAAATTCCCCCATTTTGCGGCCAAAATCCCCCATTTTGCCTCAAATTCCTGCATTTTACACCAAAATCCCACATTTTGCCCCCCAAATCCCCCATTCTTGCTCCAAAATCCCACATTTTGCTCCCAAAATGCTGTGATTTCCCCAAATTCCCCCATTTTGCCCCCCAAATCCCGCATTTTTGCCCCAAATTCCCCCATTTTGCACCAAAATCCCACATTGTTGCCCCAAAATCCCGCGATTTCCCCCCAAATTCCCCCGTTTCGCCCCCAAATGCCGCATTTTTGCCCAAAATTCCCCCATTTCACACCAAAATCCCACATTTTACCCCAAAATCCCGTGATTTCCCCCAAATTCCCCCATTTTGCCCCCAAATCCCCCGTTCTTGCCTCAAATTCCCGCATTTCGCACCAAATTCCCCTATTTTGCCCCCAAATCCCGCATTTTTGCCCCAAATTCCCCCATTTCGCACCAAAATTCCCACATTTTGCCCCAAATTCCCCCATTTTGCACCAAAATCCCACATTGTTGCCCCAAAATCCCGCGATTTCCCCAAATTCCCACATTTTGCCCCACAAATCCCACATTTTTGCCCAAAATTCCCACGTTTCACCCCAAAATCCCACATTTTGCCCCCAAAATCCCGGGATTTCACCCCAAATTCCCCCATTTTGCCCCCAAAATCCCCCTTCTTGCCTGAAATTCCCCCATTTCGCACCAAAATCCCACATTTTTCCCCCAAAACCTTGTGATTTCCCCCAAATTCCCCCAGTTTGCCCCCCAAATCTCGCATTTTTGCCCCAAATTCCCACATTTTACATCAAAATCCCACATTTTGCCCCCAAAATTTTCACATTTTGCCCCAAATTCCCCGATTTTGCACCAAAATCCCACATTGTTGCCCCAAAATCCTGTGATTTCCGCCAAATTCCCCCGTTTCGCCCCCCAAATCCCGCATTTTTGCCCCAGATTCCCACATTTCACACCAAAAGCCCACATTTTGCCCCAAATTCCCCCATTTCGCACCAAAATCCCCCATTTTGCCCCCCAAATCCCCCATTTTTGCCCCAAATTCCCCCATTTCGCACCAAAATACCATATTTTGCTTCCAAAATGCTGTGATTTCCCCAAATTCCCCCATTTTGCCCCCCAAATCCCCCATTTTTGCCCCAAATTTCCCCATTTCGCACCAAAATTCCCACATTTTGCCTCAAATTCCCCCATTTCGCCCCAAAATCCCACATTTTGCCCCCAAAATCCCGCATTTTACACCAAAATCCCTCATTTTGCCCCAAAAATCGCACATTTTGCCCCCAAAATCCCACATTTTTGCCCCAAATTCCTGCATTTCGCACCAAAGTTCCCACATTTTGCACCAAATTCCCCCATTTTGCACCATAATTCCCACATTTTGCCCCAAATTCCTCCATTAAACACACCAAAATCCCACATTTTGCCCCCCAAGTCCCACATTTTTGCCCCAAATTCCCCCATTTCACACCAAAATCCCACATTTTGCCCCAAAATCCCACATTTTTGCCCCAAATGCCCCCATTTCACACCAAATTCCCCCATTTTGCCCCCCAAATCCCGTATTTTTGCCCCAAATTCCCCCATTTTTACCCCAAATTCCCCCATTTCGCACCAAAATTCCCGCATTTTTGCCCCAAATTACCCCATTTCGCACCAAAATCCCACATTTTACACCAAAATCTAACGATTCCCCCCAAATTCCCCCATTTTGCCCACCAAATCCCGCATTTTTGCCCCAAATTCCCCCATTTCACACCAAAATCCCACATTTTGCCCCCGAAATCCCAGGATTTCACCCCAAATTCCCACATTTTGCCCCCCAAATCCCCCATTCTTGCCCCAAATTCCCGCATTTCGCACCAAAATCCCACATTTTTCCCCCAAAATCCCCCATTTTTGCCCCAAATTCCCCCATTTCGTGCCAAAATCCCACATTTTGCTCCCAAAATGCTGTGATTTCCCCAAATTCCCCCATTTTGCCCCCCAAATCTCGCATTTTTCCCCCAAATTCTCCATTTTGCACCATAATTCCCACATTTTGCCCCAAATTCCCCCATTTCGCACCAAAATCCCACATTTTGCCCCCAAGTCCCAAATTTTGCCCCAAATTCCCACATTTCAAACCAAAATCCCACATTTTGCCCCAAAATCCCCCATTTTTGCCCCCCAAATCCCCCATTCTTGCTCCAAATTCCCACATTTTGCACCAAAATCCCGTGATTTCCCCAAAATCCCCCATTTTGCCCCCAAAATTACACATTTTTGCCCCAAATTCCCCCATTTCGCACCAAAATTCCCCCATTTTGCCCCAAATTCCCCCATTTCACACCAAAATCCCACATTTTGCCCCCAAAATCCCGCAATTAACCCCCAAATTCCCCCATTTTGCGGCCAAAATCCCCCATTTTTGCCTCAAATTCCTGCATTTTACACCAAAATCCCACATTTTGCCCCCCAAATCCCCCATTCTTGCTCCAAAATCCCACATTTTGCTCCCAAAATCCCGCGATTTCCCCAAATTCCCACATTTTGCCCCACAAATCCCACATTTTTGCCCAAAATTCCCACGTTTCACCCCAAAATCCCACATTTTGCCCCCAAAATCCCGGGATTTCACCCCAAATTCCCCCATTTTGCCCCCAAAATCCCCCTTCTTGCCTGAAATTCCCCCATTTCGCACCAAAATCCCACATTTTTCCCCCAAAACCTTGTGATTTCCCCCAAATTCCCCCAGTTTGCCCCCCAAATCCCGCATTTTTGCCCCAAATTCCCACATTTTACATCAAAATCCCACATTTTGCCCCCAAAATTTTCACATTTTGCCCCAAATTCCCCGATTTTGCACCAAAATCCCACATTGTTGCCCCAAAATCCCGTGATTTCCGCCAAATTCCCCCGTTTCGCCCCCCAAATCCCGCATTTTTGCCCCAGATTCCCACATTTCACACCAAAAGCCCACATTTTGCCCCAAATTCCCCCATTTCGCACCAAAATCCCCCATTTTGCCCCCCAAATCCCCCATTTTTGCCCCAAATTTCCCCATTTCGCACCAAAATCCCACATTTTGCCTCAAATTCCCCCATTTCGCCCCAAAATCCCACATTTTGCCCCCAAAATCCCGCATTTTACACCAAAATCCCTCATTTTGCCCCAAAAATCGCACATTTTGCCCCCAAAATCCCACATTTTTGCCCCAAATTCCTGCATTTCGCACCAAAGTTCCCACATTTTGCACCAAATTCCCCCATTTTGCACCATAATTCCCACATTTTGCCCCAAATTCCTCCATTAAACACACCAAAATCCCACATTTTGCCCCCCAAGTCCCACATTTTTGCCCCAAATTCCCCCATTTCACACCAAAATCCCACATTTTGCCCCAAAATCCCACATTTTTGCCCCAAATGCCCCCATTTCACACCAAATTCCCCCATTTTGCCCCCCAAATCCCGTATTTTTGCCCCAAATTCCCCCATTTTTACCCCAAATTCCCCCATTTCGCACCAAAATTCCCGCATTTTTGCCCCAAATTACCCCATTTCGCACCAAAATCCCACATTTTACACCAAAATCTAACGATTCCCCCCAAATTCCCCCATTTTTGCCCACCAAATCCCGCATTTTTGCCCCAAATTCCCCCATTTCACACCAAAATCCCACATTTTGCCCCCGAAATCCCAGGATTTCACCCCAAATTCCCACATTTTGCCCCCCAAATCCCCCATTCTTGCCCCAAATTCCCGCATTTCGCACCAAAATCCCATATTTTGCCCCCAGAATCCCGTGATTTCCCCCAAATTCCCCTGTTTCGCCCCCCAAATCCCGCATTTTTGCCCCAAATTCCCCCATTTGACACCAAAAGCCCACATTTTGCCCCAAAATCCCGGAATTTCCCCACAAATTCCCCCATTTTTGCCCCCCAAATCCCCCATTTTTCCCCCAAATTCTCGCATTTCGCACCAAAATCCCACATTTTGCTCCCAAAATCCTGTGATTTCCCCAAATTCCCCCATTTTGCCCCCCAAATCCCGCATTTTTGCCCCAAATTCCCGCATTTTTGCCCCAAATTCCCACATTTTACACCAAAATTCCCACATTTTGCCCCAAATTCCCCCATTTCACACCAAAATCCCACATTTTGCGCCCAAAATCCCGCAATTTCCCCCCAAATTTCCCCATTTTGCCCCCAAAATCTCACATTATTGCCCCAAATTCCCACATTTTACACCAAAATCCCACATTTTGCCCCCAAAATTCCGCATTTTTGCCCCAAATTCCCGCATTTCACACCAAAATCCCACATTTTTCCCCCAAAATCCTGCGATTTCCCCCAAATTCCCCCAAAATCCTGCATTTTTGCCCGAAATTCCAGTATTTTTGCCCCTAATTCCCCCATTTCGCACCAAAATTCCCACATTTTGCCCCAAATTCCCCGATTTTGCACCAAAATCCCCCATTTTGCCCCCAAAATCCAGCATTTTACACCAAAATCCCACATTTTTCCCCCAAAATCCCCCATTTTTGCCCCAAATTCCCCCATTTTTACCCCAAATTCCCCCATTTCGCACCAAAATCCCACATTTTACACCAAAATCTAACGATTCCCCCCAAATTCCCCCATTTTGCCCACCAAATCCCGCATTTTTGCCCCAAATTCCCCCATTTCACACCAAAATCCCACATTTTGCCCCCGAAATCCCAGGATTTCACCCCAAATTCCCACATTTTGCCCCCCAAATCCCCCATTCTTGCCCCAAATTCCCGCATTTCGCACCAAAATCCCACATTTTTCCCCCAAAATCCCCCATTTTTGCCCCAAATTCCCCCATTTCGTGCCAAAATCCCACATTTTGCTCCCAAAATGCTGTGATTTCCCCAAATTCCCCCATTTTGCCCCCCAAATCTCGCATTTTTCCCCCAAATTCTCCCATTTTGCACCATAATTCCCACATTTTGCCCCAAATTCCCCCATTTCGCACCAAAATCCCACATTTTGCCCCCAAGTCCCAAATTTTGCCCCAAATTCCCACATTTCAAACCAAAATCCCACATTTTGCCCCAAAATCCCCCATTTTTGCCCCCCAAATCCCCCATTCTTGCTCCAAATTCCCACATTTTGCACCAAAATCCCGTGATTTCCCCAAAATCCCCCATTTTGCCCCCAAAATTACACATTTTTGCCCCAAATTCCCCCATTTCGCACCAAAATTCCCCCATTTTGCCCCAAATTCCCCCATTTCACACCAAAATCCCACATTTTGCCCCCAAAATCCCGCAATTAACCCCCAAATTCCCCCATTTTGCGGCCAAAATCCCCCATTTTTGCCTCAAATTCCTGCATTTTACACCAAAATCCCACATTTTGCCCCCCAAATCCCCCATTCTTGCTCCAAAATCCCACATTTTGCTCCCAAAATGCTGTGATTTCCCCAAATTCCCCCATTTTGCCCCCCAAATCCCGCATTTTTGCCCCTAATTCCCCCATTTTGCACCAAAATCCCACATTGCTGGCCCAAAATCCCGCGATTTCCCCCCAAATTCCCCCGTTTCGCCCCCAAATGCCGCATTTTTACCCAAAATTCCCCCATTTCACACCAAAATCCCACATTTTACCCCAAAATCCCGTGATTTCCCCAAAATTCCCCCATTTTGCCCCCAAATCCCCCGTTCTTGCCTCAAATTCCCGCATTTCGCACCAAATTCCCCTATTTTGCCCCCAAATCCCGCATTTTTGCCCCAAATTCCCCCATTTCGCACCAAAATTCCCACATTTTGCCCCAAATTCCCCCATTTCGCACCAAAATCCCACATTGTTGCCCCAAAATCCCGCGATTTCCCCAAATTCCCACATTTTGCCCCACAAATCCCACATTTTTGCCCAAAATTCCCACGTTTCACCCCAAAATCCCACATTTTGCCCCCAAAATCCCGGGATTTCACCCCAAATTCCCCCATTTTGCCCCCAAAATCCCCCTTCTTGCCTGAAATTCCCCCATTTCGCACCAAAATCCCACATTTTTCCCCCAAAACCTTGTGATTTCCCCCAAATTCCCCCAGTTTGCCCCCCAAATCCCGCATTTTTGCCCCAAATTCCACATTTTACATCAAAATCCCACATTTTGCCCCCAAAATTTTCACATTTTGCCCCAAATTCCCCGATTTTGCACCAAAATCCCACATTGTTGCCCCAAAATCCCGTGATTTCCGCCAAATTCCCCCGTTTCGCCCCCCAAATCCCGCATTTTTGCCCCAGATTCCCACATTTCACACCAAAAGCCCACATTTTGCCCCAAATTCCCCCATTTCGCACCAAAATCCCCCATTTTGCCCCCCAAATCCCCCATTTTTGCCCCAAATTCCCCCATTTCGCACCAAAATCCCATATTTTGCTTCCAAAATGCTGTGATTTCCCCAAATTCCCCCATTTTGCCCCCCAAATCCCCCATTTTTGCCCCAAATTTCCCCATTTCGCACCAAAATTCCCACATTTTGCCTCAAATTCCCCCATTTCGCCCCAAAATCCCACATTTTGCCCCCAAAATCCCGCATTTTACACCAAAATCCCTCATTTTGCCCCAAAAATCGCACATTTTGCCCCCAAAATCCCACATTTTTGCCCCAAATTCCTGCATTTCGCACCAAAGTTCCCACATTTTGCACCAAATTCCCCCATTTTGCACCATAATTCCCACATTTTGCCCCAAATTCCTCCATTAAACACACCAAAATCCCACATTTTGCCCCCCAAGTCCCACATTTTTGCCCCAAATTCCCCCATTTCACACCAAAATCCCACATTTTTGCCCCAAATGCCCCCATTTCACACCAAATTCCCCCATTTTGCCCCCCAAATCCCGTATTTTTGCCCCAAATTCCCCCATTTTTACCCCAAATTCCCCCATTTCGCACCAAAATTCCCGCATTTTTGCCCCAAATTACCCCATTTCGCACCAAAATCCCACATTTTACACCAAAATCTAACGATTCCCCCCAAATTCCCCCATTTTGCCCACCAAATCCCGCATTTTTGCCCCAAATTCCCCCATTTCACACCAAAATCCCACATTTTGCCCCCGAAATCCCAGGATTTCACCCCAAATTCCCACATTTTGCCCCCCAAATCCCCCATTCTTGCCCCAAATTCCCGCATTTCGCACCAAAATCCCACATTTTTCCCCCAAAATCCCCCATTTTTGCCCCAAATTCCCCCATTTCGTGCCAAAATCCCACATTTTGCTCCCAAAATGCTGTGATTTCCCCAAATTCCCCCATTTTGCCCCCCAAATCTCGCATTTTTCCCCCAAATTCTCCATTTTGCACCATAATTCCCACATTTTGCCCCAAATTCCCCCATTTCGCACCAAAATCCCACATTTTGCCCCCAAGTCCCAAATTTTGCCCCAAATTCCCACATTTCAAACCAAAATCCCACATTTTGCCCCAAAATCCCCCATTTTTGCCCCCCAAATCCCCCATTCTTGCTCCAAATTCCCACATTTTGCACCAAAATCCCGTGATTTCCCCAAAATCCCCCATTTTGCCCCCAAAATTACACATTTTTGCCCCAAATTCCCCCATTTCGCACCAAAATTCCCCCATTTTGCCCCAAATTCCCCCATTTCACACCAAAATCCCACATTTTGCCCCCAAAATCCCGCAATTAACCCCCAAATTCCCCCATTTTGCGGCCAAAATCCCCCATTTTGCCTCAAATTCCTGCATTTTACACCAAAATCCCACATTTTGCCCCCCAAATCCCCCATTCTTGCTCCAAAATCCCACATTTTGCTCCCAAAATGCTGTGATTTCCCCAAATTCCCCCATTTTGCCCCCCAAATCCCGCATTTTTGCCCCAAATTCCCCCATTTTGCACCAAAATCCCACATTGTTGCCCCAAAATCCCGCGATTTCCCCCCAAATTCCCCCGTTTCGCCCCCAAATGCCGCATTTTTGCCCAAAATTCCCCCATTTCACACCAAAATCCCACATTTTACCCCAAAATCCCGTGATTTCCCCCAAATTCCCCCATTTTGTCCCCAAATCCCCCGTTCTTGCCTCAAATTCCCGCATTTCGCACCAAATTCCCCTATTTTGCCCCCAAATCCCGCATTTTTGCCCCAAATTCCCCCATTTCGCACCAAAATTCCCACATTTTGCCCCAAATTCCCCCATTTTGCACCAAAATCCCACATTGTTGCCCCAAAATCCCGCGATTTCCCCAAATTCCCACATTTTGCCCCACAAATCCCACATTTTTGCCCAAAATTCCCACGTTTCACCCCAAAATCCCACATTTTGCCCCCAAAATCCCGGGATTTCACCCCAAATTCCCCCATTTTGCCCCCAAAATCCCCCTTCTTGCCTGAAATTCCCCCATTTCGCACCAAAATCCCACATTTTTCCCCCAAAACCTTGTGATTTCCCCCAAATTCCCCCAGTTTGCCCCCCAAATCCCGCATTTTTGCCCCAAATTCCACATTTTACATCAAAATCCCACATTTTGCCCCCAAAATTTTCACATTTTGCCCCAAATTCCCCGATTTTGCACCAAAATCCCACATTGTTGCCCCAAAATCCCGTGATTTCCGCCAAATTCCCCCGTTTCGCCCCCCAAATCCCGCATTTTTGCCCCAGATTCCCACATTTCACACCAAAAGCCCACATTTTGCCCCAAATTCCCCCATTTCGCACCAAAATCCCCCATTTTGCCCCCCAAATCCCCCATTTTTGCCCCAAATTCCCCCATTTCGCACCAAAATCCCATATTTTGCTTCCAAAATGCTGTGATTTCCCCAAATTCCCCCATTTTGCCCCCCAAATCCCCCATTTTTGCCCCAAATTTCCCCATTTCGCACCAAAATTCCCACATTTTGCCTCAAATTCCCCCATTTCGCCCCAAAATCCCACATTTTGCCCCCAAAATCCCGCATTTTACACCAAAATCCCTCATTTTGCCCCAAAAATCGCACATTTTGCCCCCAAAATCCCACATTTTTGCCCCAAATTCCTGCATTTCGCACCAAAGTTCCCACATTTTGCACCAAATTCCCCCATTTTGCACCATAATTCCCACATTTTGCCCCAAATTCCTCCATTAAACACACCAAAATCCCACATTTTGCCCCCCAAGTCCCACATTTTTGCCCCAAATTCCCCCATTTCACACCAAAATCCCACATTTTTGCCCCAAATGCCCCCATTTCACACCAAATTCCCCCATTTTGCCCCCCAAATCCCGTATTTTTGCCCCAAATTCCCCCATTTTTACCCCAAATTCCCCCATTTCGCACCAAAATTCCCGCATTTTTGCCCCAAATTACCCCATTTCGCACCAAAATCCCACATTTTACACCAAAATCTAACGATTCCCCCCAAATTCCCCCATTTTGCCCACCAAATCCCGCATTTTTGCCCCAAATTCCCCCATTTCACACCAAAATCCCACATTTTGCCCCCGAAATCCCAGGATTTCACCCCAAATTCCCACATTTTGCCCCCCAAATCCCCCATTCTTGCCCCAAATTCCCGCATTTCGCACCAAAATCCCACATTTTTCCCCCAAAATCCCCCATTTTTGCCCCAAATTCCCCCATTTCGTGCCAAAATCCCACATTTTGCTCCCAAAATGCTGTGATTTCCCCAAATTCCCCCATTTTGCCCCCCAAATCTCGCATTTTTCCCCCAAATTCTCCATTTTGCACCATAATTCCCACATTTTGCCCCAAATTCCCCCATTTCGCACCAAAATCCCACATTTTGCCCCCAAGTCCCAAATTTTGCCCCAAATTCCCACATTTCAAACCAAAATCCCACATTTTGCCCCAAAATCCCCCATTTTTGCCCCCCAAATCCCCCATTCTTGCTCCAAATTCCCACATTTTGCACCAAAATCCCGTGATTTCCCCAAAATCCCCCATTTTGCCCCCAAAATTACACATTTTTGCCCCAAATTCCCCCATTTCGCACCAAAATTCCCCCATTTTGCCCCAAATTCCCCCATTTCACACCAAAATCCCACATTTTGCCCCCAAAATCCCGCAATTAACCCCCAAATTCCCCCATTTTGCGGCCAAAATCCCCCATTTTGCCTCAAATTCCTGCATTTTACACCAAAATCCCACATTTTGCCCCCCAAATCCCCCATTCTTGCTCCAAAATCCCACATTTTGCTCCCAAAATGCTGTGATTTCCCCAAATTCCCCCATTTTGCCCCCCAAATCCCGCATTTTTGCCCCAAATTCCCCCATTTTGCACCAAAATCCCACATTGTTGCCCCAAAATCCCGCGATTTCCCCCCAAATTCCCCCGTTTCGCCCCCAAATGCCGCATTTTTGCCCAAAATTCCCCCATTTCACACCAAAATCCCACATTTTACCCCAAAATCCCGTGATTTCCCCCAAATTCCCCCATTTTGCCCCCAAATCCCCCGTTCTTGCCTCAAATTCCCGCATTTCGCACCAAATTCCCCTATTTTGCCCCCAAATCCCGCATTTTTGCCCCAAATTCCCCCATTTCGCACCAAAATTCCCACATTTTGCCCCAAATTCCCCCATTTTGCACCAAAATCCCACATTGTTGCCCCAAAATCCCGCGATTTCCCCAAATTCCCACATTTTGCCCCACAAATCCCACATTTTTGCCCAAAATTCCCACGTTTCACCCCAAAATCCCACATTTTGCCCCCAAAATCCCGGGATTTCACCCCAAATTCCCCCATTTTGCCCCCAAAATCCCCCTTCTTGCCTGAAATTCCCCCATTTCGCACCAAAATCCCACATTTTTCCCCCAAAACCTTGTGATTTCCCCCAAATTCCCCCAGTTTGCCCCCCAAATCTCGCATTTTTGCCCCAAATTCCCACATTTTACATCAAAATCCCACATTTTGCCCCCAAAATTTTCACATTTTGCCCCAAATTCCCCGATTTTGCACCAAAATCCCACATTGTTGCCCCAAAATCCTGTGATTTCCGCCAAATTCCCCCGTTTCGCCCCCCAAATCCCGCATTTTTGCCCCAGATTCCCACATTTCACACCAAAAGCCCACATTTTGCCCCAAATTCCCCCATTTCGCACCAAAATCCCCCATTTTGCCCCCCAAATCCCCCATTTTTGCCCCAAATTCCCCCATTTCGCACCAAAATACCATATTTTGCTTCCAAAATGCTGTGATTTCCCCAAATTCCCCCATTTTGCCCCCCAAATCCCCCATTTTTGCCCCAAATTTCCCCATTTCGCACCAAAATTCCCACATTTTGCCTCAAATTCCCCCATTTCGCCCCAAAATCCCACATTTTGCCCCCAAAATCCCGCATTTTACACCAAAATCCCTCATTTTGCCCCAAAAATCGCACATTTTGCCCCCAAAATCCCACATTTTTGCCCCAAATTCCTGCATTTCGCACCAAAGTTCCCACATTTTGCACCAAATTCCCCCATTTTGCACCATAATTCCCCCATTTTGCCCCAAATTCCTCCATTAAACACACCAAAATCCCACATTTTGCCCCCCAAGTCCCACATTTTTGCCCCAAATTCCCCCATTTCACACCAAAATCCCACATTTTGCCCCAAAATCCCACATTTTTGCCCCAAATGCCCCCATTTCACACCAAATTCCCCCATTTTGCCCCCCAAATCCCGTATTTTTGCCCCAAATTCCCCCATTTTTACCCCAAATTCCCCCATTTCGCACCAAAATTCCCGCATTTTTGCCCCAAATTACCCCATTTCGCACCAAAATCCCACATTTTACACCAAAATCTAACGATTCCCCCCAAATTCCCCCATTTTGCCCACCAAATCCCGCATTTTTGCCCCAAATTCCCCCATTTCACACCAAAATCCCACATTTTGCCCCCGAAATCCCAGGATTTCACCCCAAATTCCCACATTTTGCCCCCCAAATCCCCCATTCTTGCCCCAAATTCCCGCATTTCGCACCAAAATCCCACATTTTTCCCCCAAAATCCCCCATTTTTGCCCCAAATTCCCCCATTTCGTGCCAAAATCCCACATTTTGCTCCCAAAATGCTGTGATTTCCCCAAATTCCCCCATTTTGCCCCCCAAATCTCGCATTTTTCCCCCAAATTCTCCATTTTGCACCATAATTCCCACATTTTGCCCCAAATTCCCCCATTTCGCACCAAAATCCCACATTTTGCCCCCAAGTCCCAAATTTTGCCCCAAATTCCCACATTTCAAACCAAAATCCCACATTTTGCCCCAAAATCCCCCATTTTTGCCCCCCAAATCCCCCATTCTTGCTCCAAATTCCCACATTTTGCACCAAAATCCCGTGATTTCCCCAAAATCCCCCATTTTGCCCCCAAAATTACACATTTTTGCCCCAAATTCCCCCATTTCGCACCAAAATTCCCCCATTTTGCCCCAAATTCCCCCATTTCACACCAAAATCCCACATTTTGCCCCCAAAATCCCGCAATTAACCCCCAAATTCCCCCATTTTGCGGCCAAAATCCCCCATTTTTGCCTCAAATTCCTGCATTTTACACCAAAATCCCACATTTTGCCCCCCAAATCCCCCATTCTTGCTCCAAAATCCCACATTTTGCTCCCAAAATCCCGCGATTTCCCCAAATTCCCACATTTTGCCCCACAAATCCCACATTTTTGCCCAAAATTCCCACGTTTCACCCCAAAATCCCACATTTTGCCCCCAAAATCCCGGGATTTCACCCCAAATTCCCCCATTTTGCCCCCAAAATCCCCCTTCTTGCCTGAAATTCCCCCATTTCGCACCAAAATCCCACATTTTTCCCCCAAAACCTTGTGATTTCCCCCAAATTCCCCCAGTTTGCCCCCCAAATCCCGCATTTTTGCCCCAAATTCCCACATTTTACATCAAAATCCCACATTTTGCCCCCAAAATTTTCACATTTTGCCCCAAATTCCCCGATTTTGCACCAAAATCCCACATTGTTGCCCCAAAATCCCGTGATTTCCGCCAAATTCCCCCGTTTCGCCCCCCAAATCCCGCATTTTTGCCCCAGATTCCCACATTTCACACCAAAAGCCCACATTTTGCCCCAAATTCCCCCATTTCGCACCAAAATCCCCCATTTTGCCCCCCAAATCCCCCATTTTTGCCCCAAATTTCCCCATTTCGCACCAAAATCCCACATTTTGCCTCAAATTCCCCCATTTCGCCCCAAAATCCCACATTTTGCCCCCAAAATCCCGCATTTTACACCAAAATCCCACATTTTGCCCCAAAAATCGCACATTTTGCCCCCAAAATCCCACATTTTTGCCCCAAATTCCTGCATTTCGCACCAAAGTTCCCACATTTTGCACCAAATTCCCCCATTTTGCACCATAATTCCCACATTTTGCCCCAAATTCCTCCATTAAACACACCAAAATCCCACATTTTGCCCCCCAAGTCCCACATTTTTGCCCCAAATTCCCCCATTTCACACCAAAATCCCACATTTTGCCCCAAAATCCCACATTTTTGCCCCAAATGCCCCCATTTCACACCAAATTCCCCCATTTTGCCCCCCAAATCCCGTATTTTTGCCCCAAATTCCCCCATTTTTACCCCAAATTCCCCCATTTCGCACCAAAATTCCCGCATTTTTGCCCCAAATTACCCCATTTCGCACCAAAATCCCACATTTTACACCAAAATCTAACGATTCCCCCCAAATTCCCCCATTTTTGCCCACCAAATCCCGCATTTTTGCCCCAAATTCCCCCATTTCACACCAAAATCCCACATTTTGCCCCCGAAATCCCAGGATTTCACCCCAAATTCCCACATTTTGCCCCCCAAATCCCCCATTCTTGCCCCAAATTCCCGCATTTCGCACCAAAATCCCATATTTTGCCCCCAGAATCCCGTGATTTCCCCCAAATTCCCCTGTTTCGCCCCCCAAATCCCGCATTTTTGCCCCAAATTCCCCCATTTGACACCAAAAGCCCACATTTTGCCCCAAAATCCCGGAATTTCCCCACAAATTCCCCCATTTTTGCCCCCCAAATCCCCCATTTTTCCCCCAAATTCTCGCATTTCGCACCAAAATCCCACATTTTGCTCCCAAAATCCTGTGATTTCCCCAAATTCCCCCATTTTGCCCCCCAAATCCCGCATTTTTGCCCCAAATTCCCGCATTTTTGCCCCAAATTCCCACATTTTACACCAAAATTCCCACATTTTGCCCCAAATTCCCCCATTTCACACCAAAATCCCACATTTTGCGCCCAAAATCCCGCAATTTCCCCCCAAATTTCCCCATTTTGCCCCCAAAATCTCACATTATTGCCCCAAATTCCCACATTTTACACCAAAATCCCACATTTTGCCCCCAAAATTCCGCATTTTTGCCCCAAATTCCCGCATTTCACACCAAAATCCCACATTTTTCCCCCAAAATCCTGCGATTTCCCCCAAATTCCCCCAAAATCCTGCATTTTTGCCCGAAATTCCAGTATTTTTGCCCCTAATTCCCCCATTTCGCACCAAAATTCCCACATTTTGCCCCAAATTCCCCGATTTTGCACCAAAATCCCCCATTTTGCCCCCAAAATCCAGCATTTTACACCAAAATCCCACATTTTTCCCCCAAAATCCCCCATTTTTGCCCCAAATTCCCCCATTTTTACCCCAAATTCCCCCATTTCGCACCAAAATCCCACATTTTACACCAAAATCTAACGATTCCCCCCAAATTCCCCCATTTTGCCCACCAAATCCCGCATTTTTGCCCCAAATTCCCCCATTTCACACCAAAATCCCACATTTTGCCCCCGAAATCCCAGGATTTCACCCCAAATTCCCACATTTTGCCCCCCAAATCCCCCATTCTTGCCCCAAATTCCCGCATTTCGCACCAAATTCCCACATTTTTCCCCCAAAATCCCCCATTTTTGCCCCAAATTCCCCCATTTCGTGCCAAAATCCCACATTTTGCTCCCAAAATGCTGTGATTTCCCCAAATTCCCCCATTTTGCCCCCCAAATCTCGCATTTTTCCCCCAAATTCTCCCATTTTGCACCATAATTCCCACATTTTGCCCCAAATTCCCCCATTTCGCACCAAAATCCCACATTTTGCCCCCAAGTCCCAAATTTTGCCCCAAATTCCCACATTTCAAACCAAAATCCCACATTTTGCCCCAAAATCCCCCATTTTTGCCCCCCAAATCCCCCATTCTTGCTCCAAATTCCCACATTTTGCACCAAAATCCCGTGATTTCCCCAAAATCCCCCATTTTGCCCCCAAAATTACACATTTTTGCCCCAAATTCCCCCATTTCGCACCAAAATTCCCCCATTTTGCCCCAAATTCCCCCATTTCACACCAAAATCCCACATTTTGCCCCCCAAATCCCGCAATTAACCCCCAAATTCCCCCATTTTGCGGCCAAAATCCCCCATTTTTGCCTCAAATTCCTGCATTTTACACCAAAATCCCACATTTTGCCCCCCAAATCCCCCATTCTTGCTCCAAAATCCCACATTTTGCTCCCAAAATGCTGTGATTTCCCCAAATTCCCCCATTTTGCCCCCCAAATCTCGCATTTTTCCCCCAAATTCTCCATTTTGCACCATAATTCCCACATTTTGCCCCAAATTCCCCCATTTCGCACCAAAATCCCACATTTTGCCCCCAAGTCCCAAATTTTGCCCCAAATTCCCACATTTCAAACCAAAATCCCACATTTTGCCCCAAAATCCCCCATTTTTGCCCCCCAAATCCCCCATTCTTGCTCCAAATTCCCACATTTTGCACCAAAATCCCGTGATTTCCCCAAAATCCCCCATTTTGCCCCCAAAATTACACATTTTTGCCCCAAATTCCCCCATTTCGCACCAAAATTCCCCCATTTTGCCCCAAATTCCCCCATTTCACACCAAAATCCCACATTTTGCCCCCAAAATCCCGCAATTAACCCCCAAATTCCCCCATTTTGCGGCCAAAATCCCCCATTTTTGCCTCAAATTCCTGCATTTTACACCAAAATCCCACATTTTGCCCCCCAAATCCCCCATTCTTGCTCCAAAATCCCACATTTTGCTCCCAAAATCCCGCGATTTCCCCAAATTCCCACATTTTGCCCCACAAATCCCACATTTTTGCCCAAAATTCCCACGTTTCACCCCAAAATCCCACATTTTGCCCCCAAAATCCCGGGATTTCACCCCAAATTCCCCCATTTTGCCCCCAAAATCCCCCTTCTTGCCTGAAATTCCCCCATTTCGCACCAAAATCCCACATTTTTCCCCCAAAACCTTGTGATTTCCCCCAAATTCCCCCAGTTTGCCCCCCAAATCCCGCATTTTTGCCCCAAATTCCCACATTTTACATCAAAATCCCACATTTTGCCCCCAAAATTTTCACATTTTGCCCCAAATTCCCCGATTTTGCACCAAAATCCCACATTGTTGCCCCAAAATCCCGTGATTTCCGCCAAATTCCCCCGTTTCGCCCCCCAAATCCCGCATTTTTGCCCCAGATTCCCACATTTCACACCAAAAGCCCACATTTTGCCCCAAATTCCCCCATTTCGCACCAAAATCCCCCATTTTGCCCCCCAAATCCCCCATTTTTGCCCCAAATTTCCCCATTTCGCACCAAAATCCCACATTTTGCCTCAAATTCCCCCATTTCGCCCCAAAATCCCACATTTTGCCCCCAAAATCCCGCATTTTACACCAAAATCCCACATTTTGCCCCAAAAATCGCACATTTTGCCCCCAAAATCCCACATTTTTGCCCCAAATTCCTGCATTTCGCACCAAAGTTCCCACATTTTGCACCAAATTCCCCCATTTTGCACCATAATTCCCACATTTTGCCCCAAATTCCTCCATTAAACACACCAAAATCCCACATTTTGCCCCCCAAGTCCCACATTTTTGCCCCAAATTCCCCCATTTCACACCAAAATCCCACATTTTGCCCCAAAATCCCACATTTTTGCCCCAAATGCCCCCATTTCACACCAAATTCCCCCATTTTGCCCCCCAAATCCCGTATTTTTGCCCCAAATTCCCCCATTTTTACCCCAAATTCCCCCATTTCGCACCAAAATTCCCGCATTTTTGCCCCAAATTACCCCATTTCGCACCAAAATCCCACATTTTACACCAAAATCTAACGATTCCCCCCAAATTCCCCCATTTTTGCCCACCAAATCCCCCATTTTTGCCCCAAATTCCCCCATTTCACACCAAAATCCCACATTTTGCCCCCGAAATCCCAGGATTTCACCCCAAATTCCCACATTTTGCCCCCCAAATCCCCCATTCTTGCCCCAAATTCCCGCATTTCGCACCAAAATCCCATATTTTGCCCCCAGAATCCCGTGATTTCCCCCAAATTCCCCTGTTTCGCCCCCCAAATCCCGCATTTTTGCCCCAAATTCCCCCATTTGACACCAAAAGCCCACATTTTGCCCCAAAATCCCGGAATTTCCCCACAAATTCCCCCATTTTTGCCCCCCAAATCCCCCATTTTTCCCCCAAATTCTCGCATTTCGCACCAAAATCCCACATTTTGCTCCCAAAATCCTGTGATTTCCCCAAATTCCCCCATTTTGCCCCCCAAATCCCGCATTTTTGCCCCAAATTCCCGCATTTTTGCCCCAAATTCCCACATTTTACACCAAAATTCCCACATTTTGCCCCAAATTCCCCCATTTCACACCAAAATCCCACATTTTGCCCCCAAAATTCCGCATTTTTGCCCCAAATTCCCGCATTTCACACCAAAATCCCACATTTTTCCCCCAAAATCCTGCGATTTCCCCCAAATTCCCCCAAAATCCTGCATTTTTGCCCGAAATTCCAGTATTTTTGCCCCTAATTCCCCCATTTCGCACCAAAATTCCCACATTTTGCCCCAAATTCCCCGATTTTGCACCAAAATCCCACATTTTGCCCCCAAAATCCAGCATTTTACACCAAAATCCCACATTTTTCCCCCAAAATCCCCCATTTTTGCCCCAAATTCCCCCATTTTTACCCCAAATTCCCCCATTTCGCACCAAAATTCCCGCATTTTTGCCCCAAATTACCCCATTTCGCACCAAAATCCCACATTTTACACCAAAATCTAACGATTCCCCCCAAATTCCCCCATTTTGCCCACCAAATCCCGCATTTTTGCCCCAAATTCCCCCATTTCACACCAAAATCCCACATTTTGCCCCCGAAATCCCAGGATTTCACCCCAAATTCCCACATTTTGCCCCCCAAATCCCCCATTCTTGCCCCAAATTCCCGCATTTCGCACCAAATTCCCACATTTTTCCCCCAAAATCCCCCATTTTTGCCCCAAATTCCCCCATTTCGTGCCAAAATCCCACATTTTGCTCCCAAAATGCTGTGATTTCCCCAAATTCCCCCATTTTGCCCCCCAAATCTCGCATTTTTCCCCCAAATTCTCCCATTTTGCACCATAATTCCCACATTTTGCCCCAAATTCCCCCATTTCGCACCAAAATCCCACATTTTGCCCCCAAGTCCCAAATTTTGCCCCAAATTCCCACATTTCAAACCAAAATCCCACATTTTGCCCCAAAATCCCCCATTTTTGCCCCCCAAATCCCCCATTCTTGCTCCAAATTCCCACATTTTGCACCAAAATCCCGTGATTTCCCCAAAATCCCCCATTTTGCCCCCAAAATTACACATTTTTGCCCCAAATTCCCCCATTTCGCACCAAAATTCCCCCATTTTGCCCCAAATTCCCCCATTTCACACCAAAATCCCACATTTTGCCCCCCAAATCCCGCAATTAACCCCCAAATTCCCCCATTTTGCGGCCAAAATCCCCCATTTTTGCCTCAAATTCCTGCATTTTACACCAAAATCCCACATTTTGCCCCCCAAATCCCCCATTCTTGCTCCAAAATCCCACATTTTGCTCCCAAAATGCTGTGATTTCCCCAAATTCCCCCATTTTGCCCCCCAAATCCCGCATTTTTGCCCCAAATTCCCCCATTTCGCACCAAAATCCCACATTGTTGCCCCAAAATCCCGCGATTTCCCCAAATTCCCACATTTTGCCCCACAAATCCCACATTTTTGCCCAAAATTCCCACGTTTCACCCCAAAATCCCACATTTTGCCCCCAAAATCCCGGGATTTCACCCCAAATTCCCCCATTTTGCCCCCAAAATCCCCCTTCTTGCCTGAAATTCCCCCATTTCGCACCAAAATCCCACATTTTTCCCCCAAAACCTTGTGATTTCCCCCAAATTCCCCCAGTTTGCCCCCCAAATCCCGCATTTTTGCCCCAAATTCCCACATTTTACATCAAAATCCCACATTTTGCCCCCAAAATTTTCACATTTTGCCCCAAATTCCCCGATTTTGCACCAAAATCCCACATTGTTGCCCCAAAATCCCGTGATTTCCGCCAAATTCCCCCGTTTCGCCCCCCAAATCCCGCATTTTTGCCCCAGATTCCCACATTTCACACCAAAAGCCCACATTTTGCCCCAAATTCCCCCATTTTGCACCAAAATCCCCCATTTTGCCCCCCAAATCCCCCATTTTTGCCCCAAATTTCCCCATTTCGCACCAAAATCCCACATTTTGCCTCAAATTCCCCCATTTCGCCCCAAAATCCCACATTTTGCCCCCAAAATCCCGCATTTTACACCAAAATCCCACATTTTGCCCCAAAAATCGCACATTTTGCCCCCAAAATCCCACATTTTTGCCCCAAATTCCTGCATTTCGCACCAAAGTTCCCACATTTTGCACCAAATTCCCCCATTTTGCACCATAATTCCCACATTTTGCCCCAAATTCCTCCATTAAACACACCAAAATCCCACATTTTGCCCCCCAAGTCCCACATTTTTGCCCCAAATTCCCCCATTTCACACCAAAATCCCACATTTTGCCCCAAAATCCCACATTTTTGCCCCAAATGCCCCCATTTCACACCAAATTCCCCCATTTTGCCCCCCAAATCCCGTATTTTTGCCCCAAATTCCCCCATTTTTACCCCAAATTCCCCCATTTCGCACCAAAATTCCCGCATTTTTGCCCCAAATTACCCCATTTCGCACCAAAATCCCACATTTTACACCAAAATCTAACGATTCCCCCCAAATTCCCCCATTTTGCCCACCAAATCCCGCATTTTTGCCCCAAATTCCCCCATTTCACACCAAAATCCCACATTTTGCCCCCGAAATCCCAGGATTTCACCCCAAATTCCCACATTTTGCCCCCCAAATCCCCCATTCTTGCCCCAAATTCCCGCATTTCGCACCAAAATCCCATATTTTGCCCCCAGAATCCCGTGATTTCCCCCAAATTCCCCTGTTTCGCCCCCCAAATCCCGCATTTTTGCCCCAAATTCCCCCATTTGACACCAAAAGCCCACATTTTGCCCCAAAATCCCGGAATTTCCCCACAAATTCCCCCATTTTTGCCCCCCAAATCCCCCATTTTTCCCCCAAATTCTCGCATTTCGCACCAAAATCCCACATTTTGCTCCCAAAATCCTGTGATTTCCCCAAATTCCCCCATTTTGCCCCCCAAATCCCGCATTTTTGCCCCAAATTCCCGCATTTTTGCCCCAAATTCCCACATTTTACACCAAAATTCCCACATTTTGCCCCAAATTCCCCCATTTCACACCAAAATCCCACATTTTGCGCCCAAAATTCCGCATTTTTGCCCCAAATTCCCGCATTTCACACCAAAATCCCACATTTTTCCCCCAAAATCCTGCGATTTCCCCCAAATTCCCCCAAAATCCTGCATTTTTGCCCGAAATTCCAGCATTTTTGCCCCTAATTCCCCCATTTCGCACCAAAATTCCCACATTTTGCCCCAAATTCCCCGATTTTGCACCAAAATCCCACATTTTGCCCCCAAAATCCAGCATTTTACACCAAAATCCCACATTTTTCCCCCAAAATCCCCCATTTTTGCCCCAAATTTCCCCATTTCGTGCCAAAATCCCACATTTTGCTCCCAAAATGCTGTGATTTCCCCAAATTCCCCCATTTTGCCCCCCAAATCTCGCATTTTTCCCCCAAATTCTCCCATTTTGCACCATAATTCCCACATTTTGCCCCAAATTCCCCCATTTCGCACCAAAATCCCACATTTTGCCCCCAAGTCCCAAATTTTGCCCCAAATTCCCACATTTCAAACCAAAATCCCACATTTTGCCCCAAAATCCCCCATTTTTGCCCCCCAAATCCCCCATTCTTGCTCCAAATTCCCACATTTTGCACCAAAATCCCGTGATTTCCCCAAAATCCCCCATTTTGCCCCCAAAATTACACATTTTTGCCCCAAATTCCCCCATTTTGCACCAAAATTCCCCCATTTTGCCCCAAATTCCCCCATTTCACACCAAAATCCCACATTTTGCCCCCAAAATCCCGCAATTAACCCCCAAATTCCCCCATTTTGCGGCCAAAATCCCCCATTTTTGCCTCAAATTCCTGCATTTTACACCAAAATCCCACATTTTGCCCCCCAAATCCCCCATTCTTGCTCCAAAATCCCATATTTTGCTCCCAAAATGCTGTGATTTCCCCAAATTCCCCCATTTTGCCCCCCAAATCCCGCATTTTTGCCCCTAATTCCCCCATTTTGCACCAAAATCCCACATTGTTGCCCCAAAATCCCGCGATTTCCCCCCAAATTCCCCCGTTTCGCCCCCAAATGCCGCATTTTTACCCAAAATTCCCCCATTTCACACCAAAATCCCACATTTTACCCCAAAATCCCGTGATTTCCCCAAAATTCCCCCATTTTGCCCCCAAATCCCCCGTTCTTGCCTCAAATTCCCGCATTTCGCACCAAATTCCCCTATTTTGCCCCCAAATCCCGCATTTTTGCCCCAAATTCCCCCATTTCGCACCAAAATTCCCACATTTTGCCCAAAATTCCCCCATTTTGCACCAAAATCCCACATTGTTGCCCCAAAATCCCGCGATTTCCCCAAATTCCCACATTTTGCCCCACAAATCCCACATTTTTGCCCAAAATTCCCACGTTTCACCCCAAAATCCCACATTTTGCCCCCAAAATCCCGGGATTTCACCCCAAATTCCCCCATTTTGCCCCCAAAATCCCCCTTCTTGCCTGAAATTCCCCCATTTCGCACCAAAATCCCACATTTTTCCCCCAAAACCTTGTGATTTCCCCCAAATTCCCCCAGTTTGCCCCCCAAATCCCGCATTTTTGCCCCAAATTCCCACATTTTACATCAAAATCCCACATTTTGCCCCCAAAATTTTCACATTTTGCCCCAAATTCCCCGATTTTGCACCAAAATCCCACATTGTTGCCCCAAAATCCCGTGATTTCCGCCAAATTCCCCCGTTTCGCCCCCCAAATCCCGCATTTTTGCCCCAGATTCCCACATTTCACACCAAAAGCCCACATTTTGCCCCAAATTCCCCCATTTCGCACCAAAATCCCCCATTTTGCCCCCCAAATCCCGCATTTTTGCCCCAAATTCCCCCATTTCGCACCAAAATCCCATATTTTGCTTCCAAAATGCTGTGATTTCCCCAAATTCCCCCATTTTGCCCCCCAAATCCCCCATTTTTGCCCCAAATTTCCCCATTTCGCACCAAAATTCCCACATTTTGCCTCAAATTCCCCCATTTCGCCCCAAAATCCCACATTTTGCCCCCAAAATCCCGCATTTTACACCAAAATCCCACATTTTGCCCCAAAAATCGCACATTTTGCCCCCAAAATCCCACATTTTTGCCCCAAATTCCTGCATATCGCACCAAAGTTCCCACATTTTGCACCAAATTCCCCCATTTTGCACCATAATTCCCACATTTTGCCCCAAATTCCTCCATTAAACACACCAAAATCCCACATTTTGCCCCCCAAGTCCCACATTTTTGCCCCAAATTCCCCCATTTCACACCAAAATCCCACATTTTTGCCCCAAATGCCCCCATTTCACACCAAATTCCCCCATTTTGCCCCCCAAATCCCGTATTTTTGCCCCAAATTCCCCCATTTTTACCCCAAATTCCCCCATTTCGCACCAAAATTCCCGCATTTTTGCCCCAAATTACCCCATTTCGCACCAAAATCCCACATTTTACACCAAAATCTAACGATTCCCCCCAAATTCCCCCATTTTGCCCACCAAATCCCGCATTTTTGCCCCAAATTCCCCCATTTCACACCAAAATCCCACATTTTGCCCCCGAAATCCCAGGATTTCACCCCAAATTCCCACATTTTGCCCCCCAAATCCCCCATTCTTGCCCCAAATTCCCGCATTTCGCACCAAAATCCGACATTTTTCCCCCAAAATCCCCCATTTTTGCCCCAAATTCCCCCATTTCGTGCCAAAATCCCACATTTTGCTCCCAAAATGCTGTGATTTCCCCAAATTCCCCCATTTTGCCCCCCAAATCTCGCATTTTTCCCCCAAATTCTCCATTTTGCACCATAATTCCCACATTTTGCCCCAAATTCCCCCATTTCGCACCAAAATCCCACATTTTGCCCCAAGTCCCAAATTTTGCCCCAAATTCCCACATTTCAAACCAAAATCCCACATTTTGCCCCAAAATCCCCCATTTTTGCCCCCCAAATCCCCCATTCTTGCTCCAAATTCCCACATTTTGCACCAAAATCCCGTGATTTCCCCAAAATCCCCCATTTTGCCCCCAAAATTACACATTTTTGCCCCAAATTCCCCCATTTCGCACCAAAATTCCCCCATTTTGCCCCAAATTCCCCCATTTCACACCAAAATCCCACATTTTGCCCCCAAAATCCCGCAATTAACCCCCAAATTCCCCCATTTTGCGGCCAAAATCCCCCATTTTTGCCTCAAATTCCTGCATTTTACACCAAAATCCCACATTTTGCCCCCCAAATCCCCCATTCTTGCTCCAAAATCCCACATTTTGCTCCCAAAATGCTGTGATTTCCCCAAATTCCCCCATTTTGCCCCCCAAATCCCGCATTTTTGCCCCAAATTCCCCCATTTTGCACCAAAATCCCACATTGTTGCCCCAAAATCCCGCGATTTCCCCCCAAATTCCCCCGTTTCGCCCCCAAATGCCGCATTTTTGCCCAAAATTCCCCCATTTCACACCAAAATCCCACATTTTACCCCAAAATCCCGTGATTTCCCCCAAATTCCCCCATTTTGCCCCCAAATCCCCCGTTCTTGCCTCAAATTCCCACATTTCGCACCAAATTCCCCTATTTTGCCCCCAAATCCCGCATTTTTGCCCCAAATTCCCCCATTTCGCACCAAAATTCCCACATTTTGCCCCAAATTCCCCCATTTCGCACCAAAATCCCACATTGTTGCCCCAAAATCCCGCGATTTCCCCAAATTCCCACATTTTGCCCCACAAATCCCACATTTTTGCCCAAAATTCCCACGTTTCACCCCAAAATCCCACATTTTGCCCCCAAAATCCCGGGATTTCACCCCAAATTCCCCCATTTTGCCCCCAAAATCCCCCTTCTTGCCTGAAATTCCCCCATTTCGCACCAAAATCCCACATTTTTCCCCCAAAACCTTGTGATTTCCCCCAAATTCCCCCAGTTTGCCTCCCAAATCCCGCATTTTTGCCCCAAATTCCCACATTTTACATCAAAATCCCACATTTTGCCCCCAAAATTTTCACATTTTGCCCCAAATTCCCCGATTTTGCACCAAAATCCCACATTGTTGCCCCAAAATCCCGTGATTTCCGCCAAATTCCCCCGTTTCGCCCCCCAAATCCCGCATTTTTGCCCCAGATTCCCACATTTCACACCAAAAGCCCACATTTTGCCCCAAATTCCCCCATTTCGCACCAAAATCCCCCATTTTGCCCCCCAAATCCCCCATTTTTGCCCCAAATTTCCCCATTTCGCACCAAAATTCCCACATTTTGCCTCAAATTCCCCCATTTCGCCCCAAAATCCCACATTTTGCCCCCAAAATCCCGCATTTTACACCAAAATCCCACATTTTGCCCCAAAAATCGCATTTTGCCCCCAAAATCCCACATTTTTGCCCCAAATTCCTGCATATCGCACCAAAGTTCCCACATTTTGCACCAAATTCCCCCATTTTGCACCATAATTCCCACATTTTGCCCCAAATTCCTCCATTAAACACACCAAAATCCCACATTTTGCCCCCCAAGTCCCACATTTTTGCCCCAAATTCCCCCATTTCACACCAAAATCCCACATTTTTGCCCCAAATGCCCCCATTTCACACCAAATTCCCCCATTTTGCCCCCCAAATCCCGTATTTTTGCCCCAAATTCCCCCATTTTTACCCCAAATTCCCCCATTTCGCACCAAAATTCCCGCATTTTTGCCCCAAATTACCCCATTTCGCACCAAAATCCCACATTTTACACCAAAATCTAACGATTCCCCCCAAATTCCCCCATTTTGCCCACCAAATCCCGCATTTTTGCCCCAAATTCCCCCATTTCACACCAAAATCCCACATTTTGCCCCCGAAATCCCAGGATTTCACCCCAAATTCCCACATTTTGCCCCCCAAATCCCCCATTCTTGCCCCAAATTCCCGCATTTCGCACCAAATTCCCACATTTTTCCCCCAAAATCCCCCATTTTTGCCCCAAATTCCCCCATTTCGTGCCAAAATCCCACATTTTGCTCCCAAAATGCTGTGATTTCCCCAAATTCCCCCATTTTGCCCCCCAAATCTCGCATTTTTCCCCCAAATTCTCCATTTTGCACCATAATTCCCACATTTTGCCCCAAATTCCCCCATTTCGCACCAAAATCCCACATTTTGCCCCAAGTCCCAAATTTTGCCCCAAATTCCCACATTTCAAACCAAAATCCCACATTTTGCCCCAAAATCCCCCATTTTTGCCCCCCAAATCCCCCATTCTTGCTCCAAATTCCCACATTTTGCACCAAAATCCCGTGATTTCCCCAAAATCCCCCATTTTGCCCCCAAAATTACACATTTTTGCCCCAAATTCCCCCATTTCGCACCAAAATTCCCCCATTTTGCCCCAAATTCCCCCATTTCACACCAAAATCCCACATTTTGCCCCCAAAATCCCGCAATTAACCCCCAAATTCCCCCATTTTGCGGCCAAAATCCCCCATTTTTGCCTCAAATTCCTGCATTTTACACCAAAATCCCACATTTTGCCCCCCAAATCCCCCATTCTTGCTCCAAAATCCCACATTTTGCTCCCAAAATGCTGTGATTTCCCCAAATTCCCCCATTTTGCCGCCCAAATCCCGCATTTTTGCCCCAAATTCCCCCATTTTGCACCAAAATCCCACATTGTTGCCCCAAAATCCCGCGATTTCCCCCCAAATTCCCCCGTTTCGCCCCCAAATGCCGCATTTTTGCCCAAAATTCCCCCATTTCACACCAAAATCCCACATTTTACCCCAAAATCCCGTGATTTCCCCCAAATTCCCCCATTTTGCCCCCAAATCCCCCGTTCTTGCCTCAAATTCCCACATTTCGCACCAAATTCCCCTATTTTGCCCCCAAATCCCGCATTTTTGCCCCAAATTCCCCCATTTCGCACCAAAATTCCCACATTTTGCCCCAAATTCCCCCATTTCGCACCAAAATCCCACATTGTTGCCCCAAAATCCCGCGATTTCCCCAAATTCCCACATTTTGCCCCACAAATCCCACATTTTTGCCCAAAATTCCCACGTTTCACCCCAAAATCCCACATTTTGCCCCCAAAATCCCGGGATTTCACCCCAAATTCCCCCATTTTGCCCCCAAAATCCCCCTTCTTGCCTGAAATTCCCCCATTTCGCACCAAAATCCCACATTTTTCCCCCAAAACCTTGTGATTTCCCCCAAATTCCCCCAGTTTGCCCCCCAAATCCCGCATTTTTGCCCCAAATTCCCACATTTTACATCAAAATCCCACATTTTGCCCCCAAAATTTTCACATTTTGCCCCAAATTCCCCGATTTTGCACCAAAATCCCACATTGTTGCCCCAAAATCCCGTGATTTCCGCCAAATTCCCCCGTTTCGCCCCCCAAATCCCGCATTTTTGCCCCAGATTCCCACATTTCACACCAAAAGCCCACATTTTGCCCCAAATTCCCCCATTTCGCACCAAAATCCCCCATTTTGCCCCCCAAATCCCCCATTTTTGCCCCAAATTTCCCCATTTCGCACCAAAATTCCCACATTTTGCCTCAAATTCCCCCATTTCGCCCCAAAATCCCACATTTTGCCCCCAAAATCCCGCATTTTACACCAAAATCCCACATTTTGCCCCAAAAATCGCACATTTTGCCCCCAAAATCCCACATTTTTGCCCCAAATTCCTGCATTTCGCACCAAAGTTCCCACATTTTGCACCAAATTCCCCCATTTTGCACCATAATTCCCACATTTTGCCCCAAATTCCTCCATTAAACACACCAAAATCCCACATTTTGCCCCCCAAGTCCCACATTTTTGCCCCAAATTCCCCCATTTCACACCAAAATCCCACATTTTGCCCCAAAATCCCACATTTTTGCCCCAAATGCCCCCATTTCACACCAAATTCCCCCATTTTGCCCCCCAAATCCCGTATTTTTGCCCCAAATTCCCCCATTTTTACCCCAAATTCCCCCATTTCGCACCAAAATTCCCGCATTTTTGCCCCAAATTACCCCATTTCGCACCAAAATCCCACATTTTACACCAAAATCTAACGATTCCCCCCAAATTCCCCCATTTTGCCCACCAAATCCCGCATTTTTGCCCCAAATTCCCCCATTTCACACCAAAATCCCACATTTTGCCCCCGAAATCCCAGGATTTCACCCCAAATTCCCACATTTTGCCCCCCAAATCCCCCATTCTTGCCCCAAATTCCCGCATTTTGCACCAAAATCCCATATTTTGCCCCCAGAATCCCGTGATTTCCCCCAAATTCCCCTGTTTCGCCCCCCAAATCCCGCATTTTTGCCCCAAATTCCCCCATTTGACACCAAAAGCCCACATTTTGCCCCAAAATCCCGGAATTTCCCCACAAATTCCCCCATTTTTGCCCCCCAAATCCCCCATTTTTCCCCCAAATTCTCGCATTTCGCACCAAAATCCCACATTTTGCTCCCAAAATCCTGTGATTTCCCCAAATTCCCCCATTTTGCCCCCCAAATCCCGCATTTTTGCCCCAAATTCCCGCATTTTTGCCCCAAATTCCCACATTTTACACCAAAATTCCCACATTTTGCCCCAAATTCCCCCATTTCACACCAAAATCCCACATTTTGCGCCCAAAATCCCGCAATTTCCCCCCAAATTTCCCCATTTTGCCCCCAAAATCTCACATTATTGCCCCAAATTCCCACATTTTACACCAAAATCCCACATTTTGCCCCCAAAATTCCGCATTTTTGCCCCAAATTCCCGCATTTCACACCAAAATCCCACATTTTTCCCCCAAAATCCTGCGATTTCCCCCAAATTCCCCCAAAATCCTGCATTTTTGCCCGAAATTCCAGCATTTTTGCCCCTAATTCCCCCATTTCGCACCAAAATTCCCACATTTTGCCCCAAATTCCCCGATTTTGCACCAAAATCCCACATTTTGCCCCCAAAATCCAGCATTTTACACCAAAATCCCACATTTTTCCCCCAAAATCCCCCATTTTTGCCCCAAATTCCCCCATTTTTACCCCAAATTCCCCCATTTCGCACCAAAATTCCCGCATTTTTGCCCCAAATTACCCCATTTCGCACCAAAATCCCACATTTTACACCAAAATCTAACGATTCCCCCCAAATTCCCCCATTTTGCCCACCAAATCCCGCATTTTTGCCCCAAATTCCCCCATTTCACACCAAAATCCCACATTTTGCCCCCGAAATCCCAGGATTTCACCCCAAATTCCCACATTTTGCCCCCCAAATCCCCCATTCTTGCCCCAAATTCCCGCATTTCGCACCAAATTCCCACATTTTTCCCCCAAAATCCCCCATTTTTGCCCCAAATTCCCCCATTTCGTGCCAAAATCCCACATTTTGCTCCCAAAATGCTGTGATTTCCCCAAATTCCCCCATTTTGCCCCCCAAATCTCGCATTTTTCCCCCAAATTCTCCATTTTGCACCAAAATCCCACATTGTTGCCCCAAAATCCCGCGATTTCCCCCCAAATTCCCCCGTTTCGCCCCCAAATGCCGCATTTTTGCCCCAAATTCCCCCATTTCGCACCAAAATCCCACATTTTGCCCCCAAGTCCCAAATTTTGCCCCAAATTCCCACATTTCAAACCAAAATCCCACATTTTGCCCCAAAATCCCCCATTTTTGCCCCCCAAATTCCCCATTCTTGCTCCAAATTCCCACATTTTGCCCCCAAAATCCCGCAATTAACCCCCAAAATCCCCCATTTTGCCCCCAAAATTACACATTTTTGCCCCAAATTCCCCCATTTCGCACCAAAATTCCCCCATTTTGCCCCAAATTCCCCCATTTCACACCAAAATCCCACATTTTGCCCCCCAAATCCCGCAATTAACCCCCAAATTCCCCCATTTTGCGGCCAAAATCCCCCATTTTTGCCTCAAATTCCTGCATTTTACACCAAAATCCCACATTTTGCCCCCCAAATCCCCCATTCTTGCTCGAAAATCCCACATTTTGCTCCCAAAATGCTGTGATTTCCCCAAATTCCCGCATTTTGCCCCCGAAATCCCGCATTTTTGCCCCAAATTCCCCCATTTTGCACCAAAATCCCACATTGTTGCCCCAAAATCCCGTGATTTCCCCCAAATTCCCCCGTTTCGCCCCCCAAATCCTGCATTTTTGCCCCAAATTCCCGCATTTTTGCCCCAAATTCCCCCATTTTGCACCAAAATCCCCCATTTTTGCCCCAAATTCCCGCATTTCGCACCAAAATCCTACATTTTGCTCCCAAAATGCTGTAATTTACCCAAATTCCCCCATTTTGCCCCCCAAATCCCGCATTTTTGCCCCAAATTCCCGCACTTTACACCAAAATCCCACATTTTGCCCCCAAAATCCCGCAATATCACCCCAAATTCCCCCATTTTGCCCCCAAAATCCCACATTCTGCCCCCAAAATCCCACATTTTACACCAAAATCCCCCATTTTGCCCCCCAAATCCCCCATTTTTGCCCCAAATTTCCGCATTTCGCACCAAAATCCGACATTTTGCTCCCAAAATGCTGATTTCTCCAAATTCCCCCATTTTTGCCCCCCAAATCCCGCATTTTTGCCCCAAATTCCCGCTTTTTTGCCCCAAATCCCGCATTTTTGCCCCAAATTCCCCCATTTCGCACCAAAATCCCACATTTTGCTCCCAAAACCCTGTGATTTCCCCAAATTCCCCCATTTTGCCCCCCAAATCCCGCATTTTTGCCCCAAATTCCCCTATTTCGCACCAAAATTCCCACATTTTGCCCCAAATTCCCCCATTTCGCACCAAAATCCCACATTGTTGCCCCAAAATCCCGCGATTTCCCCCCAAATTCCACCGTTTCGCCCCCAAATGCCGCATTTTTGCCCAAAATTCCCACATTTCACACCAAAATCCCACATTTTGCCCCCCAAATCCTGGGACTTCACCCCAAATTCCCACATTTTGCCCCCAAAATCCCCCATTTTGCCCCCCAAATCCCGCATTTTTGCCCCAAATTCCCGCATGTTTGCCCCAAATTCCCACATTTTACACCAAAATTCCCACATTTTGCCCCAAATTCCCCCATTTCACAACAAAATCCCACATTTTGCCCCCAAAATCTCACATTTTACACCAAAATCCCACATTTTGCCCCCAAAATCCCCCATTTTGCCCCCAAATTTCCGCATTTCGCACCAAAATCCGACATTTTGCTCCCAAAACCCTGTGGTTTCCCCAAATTCCCCCATTTTGCCCCCCAAATCCCGCATTTTTGCCCCAAATTCCCCCATTTTGCACCAAAATCCCACATTTTGCCCCCCAAATCCCGGGATTTCACCCCAAATTCCCACATTTTGCCCCCAAAATCCCCCATTCTTGCCCCAAATTCCCGCATTTCGCACCAAAATCCCACATTTTGCTCCCAAAATGCTGTGATTTCCCCAAATTCCCCCATTTTGCCCCCCAAATCTCGCATTTTTGCCCCAAATTCCCCCATTTCGCACCAAAATTCCCACATTTTGCCCCAAATTCCCCCATTTCGCACCAAAATCCCACATTGTTGCCCCAAAATCCCGCGATTTCGCCCCAAATTCCCCCGTTTCGCCCCCAAATGCTGCACTTTTGCCCCAAATTCCCACATTTCGCACCAAAATCCCACATTTTGCTCCAAAATCCTGGGATTTCACCCCAAATTCCCACATTTTGCCCCCAAAATCCCCCATTTTAGCCCCAAATCCCGCATTTTTGCCCCAAATCCCGCTTTTTTGCCCCGAATTCCCCCATTTTTCACCAAAATCCCACATTTTGACCCCAAAATCCTGCAATTTCCCCCCAAATTCCCCCATTTTTGCCCCAAAATCCCCCATTTTTGCCCCCAAATCCCCCATTTCGCACCAAAATCCCACATTGTTGCCCCAAAATCCCGCTATTTCCTCCCAAATTCCCCCGTTTCGCCCCCAAATGCCGCATTTTTGCCCAAAATTCCCACATTTCACACCAAAATCGCACATTTTGCCCCCAAAATCCCGGGATTTCACCCCAAATTCCCCCATTTTGCCCCCCAAATCCCCCATTCTTGCCCCAAATTCCCCCATTTTGCACCAAAATCCCACATTTTGCTCCCAAAATGCTGTGATTTCCCTAAATTCCCCCATTTTGCCCCCCAAATCCCGCATTTTTGCCCCAAATTCCCCCATTTCGCACCAAAATTCCCACATTTTGCCCCAAATTCCCCCATTTTGCACCAAAATCCCACATTGTTGCCCCAAAATCCCGCGATTTCCCCCCAAATTCCCCCGTTTCGCCCCCAAATGCCGCATTTTTGCCCAAAATTCCCACATTTCACACCAAAATCCCACATTTTTCCCCCAAAATCCTGGAATTTCACCCCAAATTCCCCCATTTTGCCCCCCGAATCCCCCATTTTTGCCCCAAATTCCCGCATTTCGCACCAAAATCCCACATTTTGCTCCCAAAATCCTGTGATTTCCCCAAATTCCCCCATTTTGCCCCCAAAATCCCGCATTTTTGCCCCAAATTCCCGCATTTTGCACCAAAATCCCACATTTTGCTCCCAAAACCCTGTGGTTTCCCCAAATTCCCCCATTTTGCCCCCCAAATCCCGCATTTTTGCCCCAAATTTCCGCATTTCGCACCAAAATCCGACATTTTGCTCCCAAAATGCTGATTTCTCCAAATTCCCCCATTTTTGCCCCCCAAATCCCGCATTTTTGCCCCAAATTCCCGCTTTTTTGCCCCAAATCCCGCATTTTTGCCCCAAATTCCCCCATTTCGCACCAAAATCCCACATTTTGCTCCCAAAACCCTGTGATTTCCCCAAATTCCCCCATTTTGCCCCCCAAATCCCGCATTTTTGCCCCAAATTCCCCTATTTCGCACCAAAATTCCCACATTTTGCCCCAAATTCCCCCATTTCGCACCAAAATCCCACATTGTTGCCCCAAAATCCCGCGATTTCCCCCCAAATTCCACCGTTTCGCCCCCAAATGCCGCATTTTTGCCCAAAATTCCCACATTTCACACCAAAATCCCACATTTTGCCCCCCAAATCCTGGGACTTCACCCCAAATTCCCACATTTTGCCCCCAAAATCCCCCATTTTGCCCCCCAAATCCCGCATTTTTGCCCCAAATTCCCGCATGTTTGCCCCAAATTCCCACATTTTACACCAAAATTCCCACATTTTGCCCCAAATTCCCCCATTTCACAACAAAATCCCACATTTTGCCCCCAAAATCTCACATTTTACACCAAAATTCCCACATTTTGCCCCCAAAATCCCCCATTTTGCCCCCAAATTTCCGCATTTCGCACCAAAATCCGACATTTTGCTCCCAAAACCCTGTGGTTTCCCCAAATTCCCCCATTTTGCCCCCCAAATCCCGCATTTTTGCCCCAAATTCCCCCATTTTGCACCAAAATCCCACATTTTGCCCCCCAAATCCCGGGATTTCACCCCAAATTCCCACATTTTGCCCCCAAAATCCCCCATTCTTGCCCCAAATTCCCGCATTTCGCACCAAAATCCCACATTTTGCTCCCAAAATGCTGTGATTTCCCCAAATTCCCCCATTTTGCCCCCCAAATCTCGCATTTTTGCCCCAAATTCCCCCATTTCGCACCAAAATTCCCACATTTTGCCCCAAATTCCATTTCGCACCAAAATCCCACATTGTTGCCCCAAAATCCCGCGATTTCGCCCCAAATTCCCCCGTTTCGCCCCCAAATGCTGCACTTTTGCCCCAAATTCCCACATTTCGCACCAAAATCCCACATTTTGCTCCAAAATCCTGGGATTTCACCCCAAATTCCCACATTTTGCCCCCAAAATCCCCCATTTTAGCCCCAAATCCCGCATTTTTGCCCCAAATCCCGCTTTTTTGCCCCGAATTCCCCCATTTTTCACCAAAATCCCACATTTTGACCCCAAAATCCTGCAATTTCCCCCCAAATTCCCCCATTTTTGCCCCAAAATCCCCCATTTTTGCCCCAAATTCCCCCATTTCGCACCAAAATCCCACATTGTTGCCCCAAAATCCCGCTATTTCCTCCCAAATTCCCCCGTTTCGCCCCCAAATGCCGCATTTTTGCCCAAAATTCCCACATTTCACACCAAAATCGCACATTTTGCCCCCAAAATCCCGGGATTTCACCCCAAATTCCCCCATTTTGCCCCCCAAATCCCCCATTCTTGCCCCAAATTCCCCCATTTTGCACCAAAATCCCACATTTTGCTCCCAAAATGCTGTGATTTCCCTAAATTCCCCCATTTTGCCCCCCAAATCCCGCATTTTTGCCCCAAATTCCCCCATTTCGCACCAAAATTCCCACATTTTGCCCCAAATTCCCCCATTTTGCACCAAAATCCCACATTGTTGCCCCAAAATCCCGCGATTTCCCCCCAAATTCCCCCGTTTCGCCCCCAAATGCCGCATTTTTGCCCAAAATTCCCACATTTCACACCAAAATCCCACATTTTGCCCCCAAAATCCTGGAATTTCACCCCAAATTCCCCCATTTTGCCCCCCGAATCCCCCATTTTTGCCCCAAATTCCCGCATTTCGCGCCAAAATCCCACATTTTGCTCCCAAAATCCTGTGATTTCCCCAAATTCCCCCATTTTGCCCCCAAAATCCCGCATTTTTGCCCCAAATTCCCGCATTTTGCACCAAAATCCCACATTTTGCTCCCAAAACCCTGTGGTTTCCCCAAATTCCCCCATTTTGCCCCCCAAATCCCGCATTTTTGCCCCAAATTTCCGCATTTCGCACCAAAATCCGACATTTTGCTCCCAAAATGCTGATTTCTCCAAATTCCCCCATTTTTGCCCCCCAAATCCCGCATTTTTGCCCCAAATTCCCGCTTTTTTGCCCCAAATCCCGCATTTTTGCCCCAAATTCCCCCATTTCGCACCAAAATCCCACATTTTGCTCCCAAAACCCTGTGATTTCCCCAAATTCCCCCATTTTGCCCCCCAAATCCCGCATTTTTGCCCCAAATTCCCCTATTTCGCACCAAAATTCCCACATTTTGCCCCAAATTCCCCCATTTCGCACCAAAATCCCACATTGTTGCCCCAAAATCCCGCGATTTCCCCCCAAATTCCACCGTTTCGCCCCCAAATGCCGCATTTTTGCCCAAAATTCCCACATTTCACACCAAAATCCCACATTTTGCCCCCCAAATCCTGGGACTTCACCCCAAATTCCCACATTTTGCCCCCAAAATCCCCCATTTTGCCCCCCAAATCCCGCATTTTTGCCCCAAATTCCCGCATGTTTGCCCCAAATTCCCACATTTTACACCAAAATTCCCACATTTTGCCCCAAATTCCCCCATTTCACAACAAAATCCCACATTTTGCCCCCAAAATCTCACATTTTACACCAAAATCCCACATTTTGCCCCCAAAATCCCCCATTTTGCCCCCAAATTTCCGCATTTCGCACCAAAATCCGACATTTTGCTCCCAAAACCCTGTGGTTTCCCCAAATTCCCCCATTTTGCCCCCCAAATCCCGCATTTTTGCCCCAAATTCCCCCATTTTGCACCAAAATCCCACATTTTGCCCCCCAAATCCCGGGATTTCACCCCAAATTCCCACATTTTGCCCCCAAAATCCCCCATTCTTGCCCCAAATTCCCGCATTTCGCACCAAAATCCCACATTTTGCTCCCAAAATGCTGTGATTTCCCCAAATTCCCCCATTTTGCCCCCCAAATCTCGCATTTTTGCCCCAAATTCCCCCATTTTGCACCATAATTCCCACATTTTGCCCCAAATTCCCCCATTTCGCACCAAAATCCCACATTGTTGCCCCAAAATCCCGCGATTTCGCCCCAAATTCCCCCATTTCGCCCCCAAATGCCGCATTTTTGCCCCAAATTCCCACATTTCGCACCAAAATCCCACATTTTGCTCCAAAATCCTGGGATTTCACCCCAAATTCCCACATTTTGCCCCAAAAATCCCCCATTTTAGCCCCAAATCCCGCATTTTTGCCCCAAATCCCGCTTTTTTGCCCCGAATTCCCCCATTTTTCACCAAAATCCCACATTTTGCCCCCAAAATCCTGCAATTTCCCCCCAAATTCCCCCATTTTGCCCCAAATTCCCCCATTTTTGCCCCAAATTCCCCCATTTCGCACCAAAATCCCACATTGTTGCCCCAAAATCCCGCTATTTCCTCCGAAATTCCCCCATTTCGCCCCCAAATGCCGCATTTTTGCCCAAAATGCCCACATTTCACACCAAAATCGCACATTTTGCCCCCAAAATCCCGCGATTTCACCCCAAATTCCCCCATTTTGCCCCCAAAATCCCCCATTCTTGCCCCAAATTCCCCCATTTTGCACCAAAATCCCACATTTTGCTCCCAAAATGCTGTGATTTCCCTAAATTCCCCCATTTTGCCCCCCAAATCCCGCATTTTTGCCCCAAATTCCCCCATTTCGCACCAAAATTCCCACATTTTGCCCCAAATTCCCCCATTTTGCACCAAAATCCCACATTGTTGCCCCAAAATCCCGCGATTTCCCCCCAAATTCCCCCGTTTTGCCCCCAAATGCCGCATTTTTGCCCAAAATTCCCACATTTCACACCAAAATCCCACATTTTTCCCCCAAAATCCTGGAATTTCACCCCAAATTCCCACATTTTGCCCCCCGAATCCCCCATTTTTGCCCCAAATTCCCGCATTTCGCACCAAAATCCCACATTTTGCTCCCAAAATCCTGTGATTTCCCCAAATTCCCCCATTTTGCCCCCAAAATCCCGCATTTTTGCCCCAAATTCCCGCATTTCGCACCAAAATCCCACATTTTGCTCCCAAAACCCTGTGGTTTCCCCAAATTCCCCCATTTTGCCCCCCAAATCCCGCATTTTTGCTCCAAATTCCCGCATTTTTGCCCCAAATTCCCACATTTCACACCAAAATCCCACATTTTGCCCCCAAAATCCCGCAATATCACCCCAAATTCCCCCATTTTGCCCCCAAAATCCCACATTTTTGCCCCAAATTCCCGCACTTTACACCAAAATCCCCCATTTTGCCCCCCAAATCCCCCATTTTTGCCCCAAATTTCCGCATTTCGCACCAAAATCCGACATTTTGCTCCCAAAATGCTGATTTCTCCAAATTCCCCCATTTTTGCCCCCCAAATCCCGCATTTTTGCCCCAAATTCCCGCTTTTTTGCCCCAAATCCCGCATTTTTGCCCCAAATTCCCCCATTTCGCACCAAAATCCCACATTTTGCTCCCAAAACCCTGTGATTTCCCCAAATTCCCCCATTTTGCCCCCCAAATCCCGCATTTTTGCCCCAAATTCCCCTATTTCGCACCAAAATTCCCACATTTTGCCCCAAATTCCCCCATTTCGCACCAAAATCCCACATTGTTGCCCCAAAATCCCGCGATTTCCCCCCAAATTCCACCGTTTCGCCCCCAAATGCCGCATTTTTGCCCAAAATTCCCACATTTCACACCAAAATCCCACATTTTGCCCCCCAAATCCTGGGACTTCACCCCAAATTCCCACATTTTGCCCCCAAAATCCCCCATTTTGCCCCCCAAATCCCGCATTTTTGCCCCAAATTCCCGCATGTTTGCCCCAAATTCCCACATTTTACACCAAAATTCCCACATTTTGCCCCAAATTCCCCCATTTCACAACAAAATCCCACATTTTGCCCCCAAAATCTCACATTTTACACCAAAATCCCACATTTTGCCCCCAAAATCCCCCATTTTGCCCCCAAATTTCCGCATTTCGCACCAAAATCCGACATTTTGCTCCCAAAACCCTGTGGTTTCCCCAAATTCCCCCATTTTGCCCCCCAAATCCCGCATTTTTGCCCCAAATTCCCCCATTTTGCACCAAAATCCCACATTTTGCCCCCCAAATCCCAGGATTTCACCCCAAATTCCCACATTTTGCCCCAAATTCCCCCATTTCGCACCAAAATCCCACATTGTTGCCCCAAAATCCCGCGATTTCGCCCCAAATTCCCCCGTTTCGCCCCCAAATGCCGCATTTTTGCCCCAAATTCCCACATTTCGCACCAAAATCCCACATTTTGCTCCAAAATCCTGGGATTTCACCCCAAATTCCCACATTTTGCCCCCAAAATCCCCCATTTTAGCCCCAAATCCCGCATTTTTGCCCCAAATCCCGCTTTTTTGCCCCGAATTCCCCCATTTTTCACCAAAATCCCACATTTTGCCCCCAAAATCCTGCAATTTCCCCCCAAATTCCCCCATTTTGCCCCCAAAATCCCCCATTTTTGCCCCAAATTCCCCCATTTCGCACCAAAATCCCACATTGTTGCCCCAAAATCCCGCTATTTCCTCCCAAATTCCCCCGTTTCGCCCCCAAATGCCGCATTTTTGCCCAAAATTCCCACATTTCACACCAAAATCGCACATTTTGCCCCCAAAATCCTGGGATTTCACCCCAAATTCCCCCATTTTGCCCCCAAAATCCCCCATTCTTGCCCCAAATTCCCCCATTTTGCACCAAAATCCCACATTTTGCTCCCAAAATGCTGTGATTTCCCTAAATTCCCACATTTTGCCCCCCAAATCCCGCATTTTTGCCCCAAATTCCCCCATTTCGCACCAAAATTCCCACATTTTGCCCCAAATTCCCCCATTTTGCACCAAAATCCCACATTGTTGCCCCAAAATCCCGCGATTTCCCCCCAAATTCCCCCGTTTCGCCCCCAAATGCCGCATTTTTGCCCAAAATGCCCACATTTCACACCAAAATCCCACATTTTTCCCCCAAAATCCTGGAATTTCACCCCAAATTCCCACATTTTGCCCCCCGAATCCCCCATTTTTGCCCCAAATTCCCGCATTTCGCACCAAAATCCCACATTTTGCTCCCAAAATCCTGTGATTTCCCCAAATTCCCCCATTTTGCCCCCAAAATCCCGCATTTTTGCCCCAAATTCCCCCATTTCGCACCAAAATCCCACATTTTGCTCCCAAAATCCCACATTTTACACCAAAATCCCCCATTTTGCCCCCCAAATCCCGCATTTTTGCTCCAAATTCCCGCATTTTTGCCCCAAATTCCCCCATTTCACACCAAAATCCCACATTTTGCCCCCAAAATCCCGCAATTTCACCCCAAATTCCCCCATTTTGCCCCCAAAATCCCACATTTTTGCCCCAAATTCCCGCATTTTACACCAAAATCCCACATTTTGCCGCCAAAATCCCCCATTTTTCCCCCAAATTCCCGCATTTTTGCCCCCCAAATCCCGCATTTTTGCCCCAAATTCCCCCATTTCGCACCAAAATTCCCACATTTTGCCCCAAATTCCCCCATTTCGCACCAAAATCCCACATTGTTGCCCCCAAATCCCGTGATTTCCCCCAAATTCCCCCGTTTCGCCCCCCAAATCCTGCATTTTTGCCCCAAATTCCCCCATTTTTGCCCCAAATTCCCCCATTTTGCACCAAAATCCCCCATTTTGCACCAAAATCCCCCATTTCGCACCAAAATCCTACATTTTGCTCCCAAAATGCTGTAATTTCCCCAAATTCCCCCATTTTGCCCCCAAAATCCCCCATTTTTGCCCCAAATTCCCGCATTTTTGCCCCAAATTCCCCCATTTCGCACCAAAATCCCACATTCTGCCCCCAAAATCCCACATTTTACACCAAAATCCCCCATTTTGCCCCCCAAATCCCCCATTTTTGCCCCAAATTTCCGCATTTCGCACCAAAATCCGACATTTTGCTCCCAAAATGCTGATTTCTCCAAATTCCCCCATTTTTGCCCCCCAAATCCCGCATTTTTGCCCCAAATTCCCGCTTTTTTGCCCCAAATCCCGCATTTTTGCCCCAAATTCCCCCATTTCGCACCAAAATCCCACATTTTGCTCCCAAAACCCTGTGATTTCCCCAAATTCCCCCATTTTGCCCCCCAAATCCCGCATGTTTGCCCCAAATTCCCACATTTTACACCAAAATTCCCACATTTTGCCCCAAATTCCCCCATTTCACAACAAAATCCCACATTTTGCCCCCAAAATCTCACATTTTACACCAAAATCCCACATTTTGCCCCCAAAATCCCCCATTTTGCCCCCAAATTTCCGCATTTCGCACCAAAATCCGACATTTTGCTCCCAAAACCCTGTGGTTTCCCCAAATTCCCCCATTTTGCCCCCCAAATCCCGCATTTTTGCCCCAAATTCCCCCATTTTGCACCAAAATCCCACATTTTGCCCCCCAAATCCCAGGATTTCACCCCAAATTCCCACATTTTGCCCCCAAAATCCCCCATTCTTGCCCCAAATTCCCGCATTTCGCACCAAAATCCCACATTTTGCTCCCAAAATGCTGTGATTTCCCCAAATTCCCCCATTTTGCCCCCCAAATCTCGCATTTTTGCCCCAAATTCCCCCATTTTGCACCATAATTCCCACATTTTGCCCCAAATTCCACCATTTCGCACCAAAATCCCACATTGTTGCCCCAAAATCCCGCGATTTTGCCCAAAATTCCCCCGTTTCGCCCCCAAATGCTGCATTTTTGCCCCAAATTCCCACATTTCGCACCAAAATCCCACATTTTGCTCCAAAATCCTGGGATTTCACCCCAAATTCCCACATTTTACCCCCAAAATCCCCCATTTTAGCCCCAAATCCCGCATTTTTGCCCCAAATCCCGCTTTTTTGCCCCGAATTCCCCCATTTTTCACCAAAATCCCACATTTTGCCCCCAAAATCCTGCAATTTCCCCCCAAATTCCCCCATTTTGCCCCCAAAATCCCCCATTTTTGCCCCAAATTCCCCCATTTCGCACCAAAATCCCACATTGTTGCCCCAAAATCCCGCGATTTCGCCCCAAATTCCACCGTTTCGCCCCCAAATGCCGCATTTTTGCCCAAAATTCCCACATTTCACACCAAAATCCCACATTTTGCCCCCCAAATCCTGGGACTTCACCCCAAATTCCCACATTTTGCCCCCAAAATCCCCCATTTTGCCCCCCAAATCCCGCATTTTTGCCCCCCAAATCCCGCATTTTTGCCCCAAATTCCCCCATTTCGCACCAAAATCCCACATTTTGCCCCCAAAATCCCCCATTTTTCCCCCAAATTCCCGCATTTTTGCCCCCCAAATCCCGCATTTTTGCCCCAAATTCCCCCATTTCGCACCAAAATTCCCACATTTTGCCCCAAAGTCCCCCATTTCGCACCAAAATCCCACATTGTTGCCCCCAAATCCCGTGATTTCCCCCAAATTCCCCCGTTTCGCCCCCCAAATCCTGCATTTTTGCCCCAAATTCCCCCATTTTTGCCCCAAATTCCCCCATTTTGCACCAAAATCCCCCATTTTGCCCCAAATTCCCGCATTTCGCACCAAAATCCTACATTTTGCTCCCAAAATGCTGTAATTTCCCCAAATTCCCCCATTTTGCCCCCAAAATCCCCCATTTTTGCCCCAAATTCCCGCATTTTTGCCCCAAATTCCCCCATTTCGCACCAAAATCCCACATTCTGCCCCCAAAATCCCACATTTTACACCAAAATCCCCCATTTTGCCCCCCAAATCCCCCATTTTTGCCCCAAATTTCCGCATTTCGCACCAAAATCCGACATTTTGCTCCCAAAATGCTGATTTCTCCAAATTCCCCCATTTTTGCCCCCCAAATCCCGCATTTTTGCCCCAAATTCCCGCTTTTTTGCCCCAAATCCCGCATTTTTGCCCCAAATTCCCCCATTTCGCACCAAAATCCCACATTTTGCTCCCAAAACCCTGTGATTTCCCCAAATTCCCCCATTTTGCCCCCCAAATCCCGCATTTTTGCCCCAAATTCCCCTATTTCGCACCAAAATTCCCACATTTTGCCCCAAATTCCCCCATTTCGCACCAAAATCCCACATTGTTGCCCCAAAATCCCGCGATTTCCCCCCAAATTCCACCGTTTCGCCCCCAAATGCCGCATTTTTGCCCAAAATTCCCACATTTCACACCAAAATCCCACATTTTGCCCCCCAAATCCTGGGACTTCACCCCAAATTCCCACATTTTGCCCCCAAAATCCCCCATTTTGCCCCCCAAATCCCGCATTTTTGCCCCAAATTCCCGCATGTTTGCCCCAAATTCCCACATTTTACACCAAAATTCCCACATTTTACACCAAAATTCCCCCATTTCACAACAAAATCCCACATTTTGCCCCCAAAATCTCACATTTTACACCAAAATTCCCACATTTTGCCCCCAAAATCCCCCATTTTGCCCCCAAATTTCCGCATTTCGCACCAAAATCCGACATTTTGCTCCCAAAACCCTGTGGTTTCCCCAAATTCCCCCATTTTGCCCCCCAAATCCCGCATTTTTGCCCCAAATTCCCCCATTTTGCACCAAAATCCCACATTTTGCCCCCCAAATCCCGGGATTTCACCCCAAATTCCCACATTTTGCCCCCAAAATCCCCCATTCTTGCCCCAAATTCCCGCATTTCGCACCAAAATCCCACATTTTGCTCCCAAAATGCTGTGATTTCCCCAAATTCCCCCATTTTGCCCCCCAAATCTCGCATTTTTGCCCCAAATTCCCCCATTTCGCACCAAAATTCCCACATTTTGCCCCAAATTCCCCCATTTCGCACCAAAATCCCACATTGTTGCCCCAAAATCCCGCGATTTCCCCCCAAATTCCCCCGTTTCGCCCCCAAATGCTGCACTTTTGCCCCAAATTCCCACATTTCGCACCAAAATCCCACATTTTGCTCCAAAATCCTGGGATTTCACCCCAAATTCCCACATTTTGCCCCCAAAATCCCCCATTTTAGCCCCAAATCCCGCATTTTTGCCCCAAATCCCGCATTTTTGCCCCGAATTCCCCCATTTTTCACCAAAATCCCACATTTTGACCCCAAAATCCTGCAATTTCCCCCCAAATTCCCCCATTTTTGCCCCAAAATCCCCCATTTTTGCCCCAAATTCCCCCATTTCGCACCAAAATCCCACATTGTTGCCCCAAAATCCCGCTATTTCCTCCCAAATTCCCCCGTTTCGCCCCCAAATGCCGCATTTTTGCCCAAAATTCCCACATTTCACACCAAAATCGCACATTTTGCCCCCAAAATCCCGGGATTTCACCCCAAATTCCCCCATTTTGCCCCCCAAATCCCCCATTCTTGCCCCAAATTCCCCCATTTTGCACCAAAATCCCACATTTTGCTCCCAAAATGCTGTGATTTCCCTAAATTCCCCCATTTTGCCCCCCAAATCCCGCATTTTTGCCCCAAATTCCCCCATTTCGCACCAAAATTCCCACATTTTGCCCCAAATTCCCCCATTTTGCACCAAAATCCCACATTGTTGCCCCAAAATCCCGCGATTTCCCCCCAAATTCCCCCGTTTCGCCCCCAAATGCCGCATTTTTGCCCAAAATTCCCACATTTCACACCAAAATCCCACATTTTGCCCCCAAAATCCTGGAATTTCACCCCAAATTCCCCCATTTTGCCCCCCGAATCCCCCATTTTTGCCCCAAATTCCCGCATTTCGCACCAAAATCCCACATTTTGCTCCCAAAATCCTGTGATTTCCCCAAATTCCCCCATTTTGCCCCCAAAATCCCGCATTTTTGCCCCAAATTCCCGCATTTTGCACCAAAATCCCACATTTTGCTCCCAAAACCCTGTGGTTTCCCCAAATTCCCCCATTTTGCCCCCCAAATCCCGCATTTTTGCCCCAAATTTCCGCATTTCGCACCAAAATCCGACATTTTGCTCCCAAAATGCTGATTTCTCCAAATTCCCCCATTTTTGCCCCCCAAATCCCGCATTTTTGCCCCAAATTCCCGCTTTTTTGCCCCAAATCCCGCATTTTTGCCCCAAATTCCCCCATTTCGCACCAAAATCCCACATTTTGCTCCCAAAACCCTGTGATTTCCCCAAATTCCCCCATTTTGCCCCCCAAATCCCGCATTTTTGCCCCAAATTCCCCTATTTCGCACCAAAATTCCCACATTTTGCCCCAAATTCCCCCATTTCGCACCAAAATCCCACATTGTTGCCCCAAAATCCCGCGATTTCGCCCCAAATTCCACCGTTTCGCCCCCAAATGCCGCATTTTTGCCCAAAATTCCCACATTTCACACCAAAATCCCACATTTTGCCCCCCAAATCCTGGGACTTCACCCCAAATTCCCACATTTTGCCCCCAAAATCCCCCATTTTGCCCCCCAAATCCCGCATTTTTGCCCCAAATTCCCGCATGTTTGCCCCAAATTCCCACATTTTACACCAAAATTCCCACATTTTGCCCCAAATTCCCCCATTTCACAACAAAATCCCACATTTTGCCCCCAAAATCTCACATTTTACACCAAAATCCCACATTTTGCCCCCAAAATCCCCCATTTTGCCCCCAAATTTCCGCATTTCGCACCAAAATCCGACATTTTGCTCCCAAAACCCTGTGGTTTCCCCAAATTCCCCCATTTTGCCCCCCAAATCCCGCATTTTTGCCCCAGATTCCCCCATTTTGCACCAAAATCCCACATTTTGCCCCCCAAATCCCGGGATTTCACCCCAAATTCCCACATTTTGCCCCCAAAATCCCCCATTCTTGCCCCAAATTCCCGCATTTCGCACCAAAATCCCACATTTTGCTCCCAAAACCCTGTGATTTCCCCAAATTCCCCCATTTTGCCCCCCAAATCTCGCATTTTTGCCCCAAATTCCCCCATTTTGCACCATAATTCCCACATTTTGCCCCAAATTCCCCCATTTCGCACCAAAATCCCACATTGTTGCCCCAAAATCCCGCGATTTCGCCCCAAATTCCCCCATTTCGCCCCCAAATGCCGCATTTTTGCCCCAAATTCCCACATTTCGCACCAAAATCCCACATTTTGCTCCAAAATCCTGGGATTTCACCCCAAATTCCCACATTTTGCCCCAAAAATCCCCCATTTTAGCCCCAAATCCCGCATTTTTGCCCAAAATCCCGCTTTTTTGCCCCGAATTCCCCCATTTTTCACCAAAATCCCACATTTTGCCCCCAAAATCCTGCAATTTCCCCCCAAATTCCCCCATTTTGCCCCAAATTCCCCCATTTTTGCCCCAAATTCCCCCATTTCGCACCAAAATCCCACATTGTTGCCCCAAAATCCCGCTATTTCCTCCGAAATTCCCCCGTTTCGCCCCCAAATGCCGCATTTTTGCCCAAAATGCCCACATTTCACACCAAAATCGCACATTTTGCCCCCAAAATCCCGGGATTTCACCCCAAATTCCCCCATTTTGCCCCCAAAATCCCCCATTCTTGCCCCAAATTCCCCCATTTTGCACCAAAATCCCACATTTTGCTCCCAAAATGCTGTGATTTCCCTAAATTCCCCCATTTTGCCCCCCAAATCCCGCATTTTTGCCCCAAATTCCCCCATTTCGCACCAAAATTCCCACATTTTGCCCCAAATTCCCCCATTTTGCACCAAAATCCCACATTGTTGCCCCAAAATCCCGCGATTTCCCCCCAAATTCCCCCGTTTTGCCCCCAAATGCCGCATTTTTGCCCAAAATTCCCACATTTCACACCAAAATCCCACATTTTTCCCCCAAAATCCTGGAATTTCACCCCAAATTCCCCCATTTTGCCCCCCGAATCCCCCATTTTTGCCCCAAATTCCCGCATTTCGCGCCAAAATCCCACATTTTGCTCCCAAAATCCTGTGATTTCCCCAAATTCCCCCATTTTGCCCCCAAAATCCCGCATTTTTGCCCCAAATTCCCGCATTTCGCACCAAAATCCCACATTTTGCTCCCAAAACCCTGTGGTTTCCCCAAATTCCCCCATTTTGCCCCCCAAATCCCGCATTTTTGCCCCAAATTCCCGCACTTTACACCAAAATCCCACATTTTGCCCCCAAAATCCCGCAATATCACCCCAAATTCCCCCATTTTGCCCCCAAAATCCCACATTTTTGCCCCAAATTCCCGCACTTTACACCAAAATCCCCCATTTTGCCCCCCAAATCCCCCATTTTTGCCCCAAATTTCCGCATTTCGCACCAAAATCCGACATTTTGCTCCCAAAATGCTGATTTCTCCAAATTCCCCCATTTTTGCCCCCCAAATCCCGCATTTTTGCCCCAAATTCCCGCTTTTTTGCCCCAAATCCCGCATTTTTGCCCCAAATTCCCCCATTTCGCACCAAAATCCCACATTTTGCTCCCAAAACCCTGTGATTTCCCCAAATTCCCCCATTTTGCCCCCCAAATCCCGCATTTTTGCCCCAAATTCCCCTATTTCGCACCAAAATTCCCACATTTTGCCCCAAATTCCCCCATTTCGCACCAAAATCCCACATTGTTGCCCCAAAATCCCGCGATTTCCCCCCAAATTCCACCGTTTCGCCCCCAAATGCCGCATTTTTGCCCAAAATTCCCACATTTCACACCAAAATCCCACATTTTGCCCCCCAAATCCTGGGACTTCACCCCAAATTCCCACATTTTGCCCCCAAAATCCCCCATTTTGCCCCCCAAATCCCGCATTTTTGCCCCAAATTCCCGCATGTTTGCCCCAAATTCCCACATTTTACACCAAAATTCCCACATTTTGCCCCAAATTCCCCCATTTCACAACAAAATCCCACATTTTGCCCCCAAAATCTCACATTTTACACCAAAATCCCACATTTTGCCCCCAAAATCCCCCATTTTGCCCCCAAATTTCCGCATTTCGCACCAAAATCCGACATTTTGCTCCCAAAACCCTGTGGTTTCCCCAAATTCCCCCATTTTGCCCCCCAAATCCCGCATTTTTGCCCCAAATTCCCCCATTTTGCACCAAAATCCCACATTTTGCCCCCCAAATCCCAGGATTTCACCCCAAATTCCCACATTTTGCCCCAAATTCCCCCATTTCGCACCAAAATCCCACATTGTTGCCCCAAAATCCCGCGATTTCGCCCCAAATTCCCCCGTTTCGCCCCCAAATGCCGCATTTTTGCCCCAAATTCCCACATTTCGCACCAAAATCCCACATTTTGCTCCAAAATCCTGGGATTTCACCCCAAATTCCCACATTTTGCCCCCAAAATCCCCCATTTTAGCCCCAAATCCCGCATTTTTGCCCCAAATCCCGCTTTTTTGCCCCGAATTCCCCCATTTTTCACCAAAATCCCACATTTTGCCCCCAAAATCCTGCAATTTCCCCCCAAATTCCCCCATTTTGCCCCCAAAATCCCCCATTTTTGCCCCAAATTCCCCCATTTCGCACCAAAATCCCACATTGTTGCCCCAAAATCCCGCTATTTCCTCCCAAATTCCCCCGTTTCGCCCCCAAATGCCGCATTTTTGCCCAAAATTCCCACATTTCACACCAAAATCGCACATTTTGCCCCCAAAATCCCGGGATTTCACCCCAAATTCCCCCATTTTGCCCCCCAAATCCCCCATTCTTGCCCCAAAATCCCCCATTTTGCACCAAAATCCCCCATTTTGCTCCCAAAATGCTGTGATTTCCCTAAATTCCCCCATTTTGCCCCCCAAATCCCGCATTTTTGCCCCAAATTCCCCCATTTCGCACCAAAATTCCCACATTTTGCCCCAAATTCCCCCATTTTGCACCAAAATCCCACATTGTTGCCCCAAAATCCCGCGATTTCCCCCCAAATTCCCCCGTTTCGCCCCCAAATGCCGCATTTTTGCCCAAAATTCCCAGGAGGGAATTGCAGGAGCAAAGCTGAAAAAATAGTTTGTGATTTGAGGCTTCAGGTTTTGTCCCATCATCAATCAACTACAAACAAGCATAATTCACAGTCAGCTGCATCCTGCCTACTTGATTGCATAACCTATCCTTTAAAAAATTACAAAACATAGCATACCTGATATGTGTCTATATAAAAATTTATCCCCAAAAAGTTACATCCACCTTTTTTGGAAAAAAAAAAAGTTTTGATTGAAATTTGTTAGATAAAGCATAGTCACTTCATACAGAAAACTAGTACAGTCAAATGAAAACAAATTTATCAGGTGAGCACTAGAGTCAATGGCCTGCTGAGAACTGTCTCAATGAGGCTACCCACACTGAAAAGAATTTCTGAAAACATCCTTTTGACTTAGAAACCATCTGAATGAAAGAATAAATAATTAAAACAGAAAATTATCTACTGGCTGTAAGAAAAAAAAAATATCTATCAGAGGGAATTAAAACCAATGACTAAGATACTAACCTAAACCACTCTTACTTAAGGACACTGAGCCTCCCTTGTCCCATCCCACGTGCAGTTGAGCTTACACAGCAGATGCTGGTAACCAGGATTCTGCACCCCCAGAATTTTTTGACATGTCTTCAATGCGATGTTATGAAAAATGTGTGAAATAATTAGATCTGGCTTTCATTTACACTGGCTCTAAATGAACACCACATCCAAGTAGAATGTGAAGCAGCATCCTATTTTAATCAAGGAGAGCTTAACAGTTTTTATTAGGCCTTCAGAAGAAGTAACCTGCTAGCTAAACATTTTCCTACAATGTATTGAATACCTTGTTGGTGGCATTATACAGCCATTTGGGGGAAAAAAAAAAAAAGTAGCACATGTGCATTTGATAAATAATGTAGCATGTGCATACAACAGGTGTGAGTGTTGTTGTTTTTTTTCCTTAAAAAAAATATATAGAAGAGAGCATAGCTCAGTTCCCATATTGCATTATTTCAGGCACAGAGCAACCATTGACTACCATTATGTGTACTCATTCTCACACATAATGAACCTCAAGGTGCTTGCTGGGCCCCACACTGCCAGAGGGTCAGGAAAGTCACTTGACTGGTACTGAGCTGGTGGTTGTACTGTAAGAGAAGCCACGGATGGGCAGAAGTACCCACTTCCTCATTTATCTTACAAATCAACTTAAGTGCAACAAATTGACAAAAATGTCTCAGTTTTCCTGAATTTTATAAATACAGGGCCAATACTTCATTGTACAGCAGCTCTTCAAGTGTTGAAGGCTGCATGAAGGTCACAATTGCAAAAGAAATATCCAAATGCCCAAATCTGTGAGGACAGCAGAAAGACCCGACATCATTTGCTGCTCCCACTCCAGAACAGACTCACTTGTGTTGTTCTGCAGAGAAGCTTTCAGGCTTTTTAGAACTGGGAAAGCTAAAATGAAACCTTAGAGGGTTGATCAATCCCTCAATGCTGCTCACCATATATATGCTCACCATGAACAATACTACTTCCTTCACTCACATCTAGTACCCCTGCAGTGCGGTAGAGCACGAGTTTTGCCAGTAGCTGAAGGAACATTTAGGATTTAACCACAGGGGGTCTCTCTTTTCTTTCAGAAGCACCTTATTTACTTAATGAGAATTCTGACCCTACATTACTTCCAATTTCTTTCCTATTCAAATGCTCTGGGCCAGATGTTAACATATAGCTTCTTGCTCCTACCATTTGCTGAAGAAAAAAAAAAACAAACCAACAAACAAGAAAAACCACATCACCAAGGCTTATCTAGATAGCATCAAGACTTGAAGTAAAATTACTTACACTGCTTTTTAAGGTCCTTCTGGATGCCCCCGTGAACTTGTTCTAAGTACAGTTACAAGAATTCTTAGATTCTACAGCTCATCAGCCATGAAAAGGAAAGACTTTGTTTTTTTTATCCTAAGAATGCATAAACTAAGTATTAAACCATCCCTTGTGTGAAGGGTTAATACACAAGTAGTAAGTTTCAAAATAATAAAAAAAAACTGGGCTCAGAGTATTTTCACATGCACCTGTTATTTTATTAAACTTGTGATACCCAGCATCCCTAGGATTGATTCCTTTGATTCTTTCCCAGGATCAAAGTATAGACAACAGTTCCAACAGCTTCTAAGACTGATTTGTTGATATCACTGACTTCAGAGAACTTGCGCACATTGCCATGACATGCATTCATTTATAACATTAATTGATAAGCTTCATTACCTGCCATAGCAAACTTCTAACAGCGTCCATTTCTAATACTGTGCGCTGGTGCATCAAGTAGCTAATGAGGAAAAACATGAACTGGGGAAGGCAGAGATGTCTACAATGTAATGAACTGTACAAACAAGACATGGTTTATAGAGTGGGCAGCTACATAAAATTAAGCTTGCACTACTTAGAGCTGCAGAAGTTCTGTGAAAACTAATGCTCTCCTAGCTGAAGCTGTCATTAGTAAATCCTTGGGAAACCCCAGTGCTCTATGAAGTATGAACAAACTGCCTTTTCTGGTTTTAGTTCCTTTACCTTGGTCACAAAGGTTAAGGCAGAACATGAACCTAACCTGGGCTAAGCAAACTTGGTCATTTGGAGAGACTTGGAATTGAACAGAAATCAGTCCAAACATAAGGAGCTGCAGGTGAACACACTATGGATAAGATGGTTGTGATATGCAAGCAAAGCCTCTGAATCCTAACAGAACTCTAAACTAATCACTGTTAGATATACAGTAGAGATACTGAATGTTAGAAATAATTTTGCATTTCAAGCACGAAAAACAGTGTCATTTGGAAGGGCCACAGCTGGTGTGGGCACAAAAGCTAAAGACAGTTAGAGAGCTGTTTAAAACGTATTTACAAAAATGAGTCCAATTTATGTTATGCTCGTGCTGTAAAAGGCATAAGCCCAGAAATGAACACATTAGGTAAAACCATTTATTAAAGTACATTTGACAGTGCTAGGGAAGATTTCCCTCAGTAGAGCACCCTATGGAGTAACACCACTGCAACATTTCCTCTGCTACAAAGTTAACTTCTATATGCACCTTAACGTTTAACCTAGATTCTTCCCTCTGAAACCTGTTGCATCTGAAAAAGCTAAGCAGAGCATTATTCAGATTAGGCTTGCCTTGTCTGCTTCCAAATTTAACTTGTGTTTACATGGGAACTGCGCTCCCATTCCTCACTTGAACACACAGTACGCTGAGATACGAGGTCACAGTGAAGTTTTAAGATCAAGAAATATCTTCATGGCATGACACTAAGATCGCATTTGACAGATAGCGATAATTTCTGTTTATAACATTTACTTCAGAGGAAAAATACACCTTTCTGAGCAGTTTAATTTGAGTTTTATTCAGCTCATTTGCTGACAAAATGAAATTGTGTGACAGCACAGTATTTTAATGCAATCTATATATTCAGTATGTGATAAGCCAATATGTGATCACATTTCATAGAAAATCTAATATTTACTTCAGGCTCTGATATCTTACACCAGACCTATACATGCATTCAAGTCATTTCAAGTCATATCCCAAATGCCTACAAACTAAAGTACATCTTGATTGTTTCAAACAGCTGTCTGTTGAGATCTGTGTTAAGGCAACAGAAGTTTCTGTACCTGAAAAAAAGTGTAGCAAATTACAAATGGTAATTTAAATACAAGTTCTCCTCTTATTCATTCCCCACTATATACTAATTGCTAATAATGTGAATGCCTTTCCCCGACAAGTCTGTTACATTAAGTATGCTTTAAGTCCCTCTCCTCCGCAGTTCTACCCCCAAGAAAAACAAAAATAGGTTTCTACCAAAGCTAAAGTCCATCAGCTACTAATGGCTGCTTTCCACATTATTTTTTAAACTTGCTTCACTCACCTGTAACTCCAGAAGCAAGATGACTATATGTAAAGACAAAGGAAGAGGCAGCTCTAAAAGCTAATGCGAGTTCTATGCTGCAGATTAATTGCATGTTATGGGCAAAAAAAAATTAAAAAAATAAGAAAACAACAAATTGCCTATTAGCCAAGATCTGTCAGGATCTGAATGAATATACTGAAGCCTGGGATCTTCAGGACTCCTGAGGAGAGGCAGGTGCTCAACGTGTAACTATTTCAAACACTTCACTTGTTTGAAGATGCCAGCCAAAGAGATTAAACCCAATGTGCTCCAGTTAATTTTAATTCATATTCTGCTGGAAGGAGTATTAGTTACATAAACTTTTGCCAGTTTTCTGCCTAAAAATTAAACACATTTGATTCTATTCCCCTGAAGGAAAAACAGGAATAAAGTAACTGTATCATTACAAAGGTGTATAAGGCGTCAGCATAAGCACTCAAATAAAATAAAACCTCTGGTAAATAACTGACTCAGTGGATGAGTCTTCCTACTCCTCCTATCACATTTTAAACTTTGCCTAAGGAAAAGCCTTAATTGGGTCTTGCTTTCTCAAACTGGGAAGTGACTGCCAAAACAGTTTGTGCTAGAATTTTTTTTTTTAATTAAAAAAAGAAAAATACCTCATATAAATCATCTAAGATCAGGGAAGCTGTTAAATTTAAGGTAGGACCTAAGTATTACTTAAGAGTTTGGTAATTTATGTTATTGTTCTAGTTGATAGCATACTGTACTTGTGTAATCCAATAGGATAAAAGTAGGAATAATATACGCAATACCAACTTTGTTAAAGCTTTACAGTGAAAGTGTAGTTGGTTCTGTAGACCCACCCTATTCCCTCACTACAAGAAATAAAGCACTGGTCAGCAGAGCAATTGCTTAAATCTACACACTGTACTTCCAGAGGCATGAAACTTTCATAATTCAAGCCAACTCCAAGCATAGTCACTTTTCTAGTGCAGAAGGTTTCCAATACACTGAACTTGAGCTAAAAAGCTTCAGTAACATCATCTCTACAATATAATATTCATAGCTGTTCTTTTATTAGTGGTTCACATTTTATGTTGAGAAACTTATACATTTAAGTTCAAGCTTCATTATACTTTCCATTAACTGTCCAGCTAATCAGCAGCATTAGAAAATCTTGGAACCATAAGAGTACACTGATTTGAGAATAAGCATAGCATAGCCAAGAACTTCACTTTAAGATCATATATAGCGATATGGTTGAATTCAGAAAGATCAAATTAGGCTGTCCATCTTCCAGAATTATGGCTAGTGACCAAGCTAAGCAAGAAAATTAATGACAAGGGAGACAACAGCAGAGAGATGTAGTTCCAAAACTACTGCAAATATAACTGAAGTAATAACTAAAACCCCTGGACTGAGTTTTCATGTTAGAAATTTAAGTATTAAGAACTTTTAAAATGTGTCTGTTTCTTCAGGGCTCAAGTTTCTTGCTGTCACCGAGCGTCAATGTGGTACAAATAGTAAATTAGAGAGCCAGAGAAGAGATGCGGATATAAAAAGCACAGGGTTTTTAAGAGTTTTTAAAAATCTTGTAGTCAAAGCTAGAAAGACAGTAAACAGTATCTAACTAGATAACAGATTGCAATACTCAAAGGGCACACTGTCTTGCTAGTGAATTGCTTAAGTAAATGAATGTTGTCAACTCTAAGGACTCTATGCCTCTCAAGAGTTAAGTTAAAATCTTAATAAAGTCTGCTAGGTGTGTAAAATAAGCAACCTCAGCAGAAGACGTTAGGTAATACATGTCTGCCCTAATTAACAACATGACTTGCACACTTTTCCCCCCAGTAGCAATGGGAGCTTTTCAATGAGCAGCTTCCAGGTCAGGTAGTGCAAGCAGCCAAATGAATCATCTCTTCATCTAAATCTGGCAATTGATTATGATTCTTCTTTTACATCTGGTTTTAATTGGTTTTTTACTTGCAAAGTTGGTGCACAGCATCGCATTCAGTACCACTGAAACCCAAAGCAGCTATTAAGATTTAACCCTCTAAGTGCAGCAACTGGAAAAAGCTCTTGCCATGTGAACAAAAATCCATACCTCATTGTACCTGCCTGTTGCAACTACGTATTTTCTACATATACTTTTTGGAAGTACACTTATATACACCAATAAAATCATGAGCTCGTTAAGAAGTAACCACCTCTTTTTGCCTAATAGTATGTCGTAGTTCAGCCCCGATCAGGACCAGACTACGCAGTCTCTCTCTCACTCCCCCCACCCTCCCAGAGAACAGGGAGAGAAAATATAAGAAAAACGGCTCAAGGTTTGAGATAAGGACAGGGAGAAATCCTTAAAGTTACCGTCCCGGGCAAAACAGACTCAACTTGGGGAAAACTATTCATTTATTACTACAAACAGCAGGAGAATGAGAGAACAAGATAACCTCCCCCCACCCCTCCCTCTTCCCAAGCTTAACATTATCTCTACTACCATCCCCCACCCCGAGTGGCACAGAGGGGGAAGAGGGAACGGGGGTCGCGGTCAGTTCATCATACATTGTTTTACGCCGCTGCTTCATGGTTGGGGGAAGAACTCCTCACATTCCTCCCTTGCTCCAGCGTGGGGTCCCTCCCACGGGCCACAGTCCTTCGTGGAACTGCTCCGGCGTGGGTCATCTCTTCCACGGGTGCAGTCCCTCTAGAACAGCTGTCCCAGCGGGCCCTCCACGGGCCACAGCCTCCTTCAGGCACCCACCTCCCCCGATGTGGGGTCCTTCATGGGCTCCAAGTGGATCTCTGCTCCTCCGTGGACCTCCATGGGCTTGGCGTCTGCAGCCGTTCCTCACAACGGGCTGGTAGATGTCTCTCAGGATCTTTTTTACATCTTATTCACTTCTCATCTCCTTTCCACTTCTTGCAGCCGGGCTGGACCAAGTTGGGCCCAGTCGGCTGCCTGGCGAGTGGCCAGAGGGTAAGGCCTGCAAGGCCCATGAGGCCTGCGCTTCCCCCTCTGCGCCTCAGCCCCCACTCAGCTTCTTCACATCTTCTCTTCTCTTTTTTTTTTTTCCTGTTTTCCCCTTCTTAAATACGTTATCGCAGAGGCGTTATCACGGAACATTCTGCTACCAATCGGCTCGGCCTTGGCCAGCAGCGGGTCCGCCCTAGGCCCGGCCGAGTCCACTGAACAAAGGGGAGCGACTTCTAGCAGTTTCCTACAGAAGCTGCCACCTTAGGCCCCCGTCACTAACAAAACCACGACATAGTAGCTTTTGGGAACAGTCCTACTGCAGATTCTAAACTAAAACCAATTTCAGTTTAAACTTGACACAAGGCTATCTGGCTTCAGAGAACAACATTTTAGGATTGAGCAAACCTCTAAAAAAAAATTGTTAGAGTTTATATGTAAAAGAGATGGAGACTAGAGACCCAGCTTGAGGTCTGTAAAGATGAATGCTTTGTATCTTCGATTTTGATAACCTTGCCTTTTAATTGATTACGCAAATTAAAGAAAACAGTAATACTTTACATCACTGAACAGACCTCAAAGCAACAGAAGTGCCTTAGCCGCCTTGGAAGTGAGGTTTGCTATGCAATACTATTTGTAAAATGACAAATTAAATTAAAACAAAAAAAATATAAGAAAAAAGTAGTAATTGTTTCATGCAAAACGTACTTTTTTCCCTTTCCTCTTCCTCCTCTTTTCTGTACACTCTCACAATTCCAAAGACAGATCAGAAAGATCACATTGGTCTGTGAAGATCATGTTGGAACAAGCTAGTGGCAGATAAGTTATTGTCTGATTACCCACCTAAACTGTGAACATTTCACATGCATATATATATATATATATATATATAAAAAACGTTTTATGGCTGAGTAACAGGTTTCCACCAGATTTAAGGTTATAGGAACCTTTGTATCAACAAGTAATTTGGAGAATCAAGAGACCTACAGAGAGAGAACAAGCAAGGGTCAAGTATCAATTATGTGCAATGACTTAGCGGAATGAATTAATTCATTACTAAGACAGTAGATGACAGCTTTTTAAAATTACCAATTACTGACAGGAACATAGCTTTTCCTGAGAGTGAAGAAGCTGATGAAATGCTGAAGGTAACTACAGAAAGTTTTGAGATCTTAGAAATACTACTTAAACTGTTAATATCCAAAAGGGCCTTCATTCAAAAAGGCTTTATGGAAACCTTTGGGAAGAAGTTTTTATTAAAGAAGTAAGACTTGGGTAAAATACCCCAGTATTTTCTCTTGCAAGAATTGCTATCCTAGGTATGTGGGAGCAACTAGCATGACAATATTTTATAGCACATAAGTGTTAGCTTCACAGTGTAACTTCGCTTCTTATTCAAGTGAATAGCAATTCAAAGTCTTAAATAAACATGAAGGAGCTGTTGAATTTCACTCCAGTGTGGTACAAAAAAAAATTTTCCACCTTGGACGAAGCTGCTGTCAGCAAGGTGAAAGGGTCAACCAGTCCCATTGTATGCTGCAAGCGTGTATTGTATGCTGCAATTTAGTTAAAGTAAAGGTACATTTACAGCAAGTAATTTGTCATATACTTCAACACTAACTCTAAGGCTAATCATACTTGCAGGAAAACTTAAAGCAAAAAACCTATCAGTTTCCATGAGATGAGGTAAATGCTCTTAGACAATATAATACTATGCTTTAAATGAGAAGCCATCCTAAAGGAGTCTGTCATCTCAGCTGTTGGAGGAAGATTAATGTAGTGTTCTTCATTTCTTGTTTTGACAGTATTTGTAGCAGTCATTTCTATCTCTGCAGAATCCATCTCCACTGTAATAATAAACTGCTGCATGGAGTAAGAACAATACTTTTAAATCAGCCTGGTTCCAATGGGTTTGACACAGAAAAGCAGCCTTTACTGCACGTCTAACACTCTTCTACTTCCAGAAGAGAAGGAAAAAACCTCACTGGTCTGTTACACTGACCAGCTGAAACAAAGATACAAGCTAGACCAGCAGTGCCAGTCTAGATTACAGTAAAACTATACCCTGTTGATTGGCTGTGCCCATGAAATCCGACACGGAACTTAGTTGTAATGCAAGTTGCTTACCTAGAGAAGGATCCGCTAACAAATAAGTTTTCAAATTTTCTGTAAGAATATGACTAAGTCTTTTTTTTTTTTTCCCCCGCTCTACAAGTTCCTGCCTTAAATAGGTGAAGGGCTTGTATTTCCAGGACCCCAGACAACCTGCACTTCTATATAGCTTGACAAATTTAGCTCAGAGGGTTTGTCTACCGAGATATTTACTCATACAAAAATTGGGTTCAACTTTGGTTTAGTAAAACTCTTGCCCATCTCTTTACTCTCTGAAGAAGTAAGGAAGTATATTAGCATATAAAAAACTTAACTATAAACAAATTTCTTCAACAGGTAAGACATACTTGGATGTCATAAAAGCCTCAATTTCACAGCATGTAGTGATTTTCTGCTACGCCACACTGAACAAAACATTAGTCAGCTCACACAAAACATATCACTACTCACAAAAAATCCACAGTGTGGCTCAGGGAAGTTACTATTCTACATGTCTTGGATTTACAAAGAATAAAGATCCTGTACGGAAGAGCTTCAAACTTCCTTTGTTGAAGCCTAAATTCACTTAAAACATCACTAGAATACAAAAGTCAAAGGAAAAAATTTAATGCTTTTAGAAGGCATATAGTTATTTAATGTGCAAAAGCACCACCTGCACTGTGTACTGATTTCATACAAGTCATTTAATTAAGTCTAAATGGTACAGCAGTGAAGGTACTAGGTAAAAAGGCATAATCCAGAAAAAAAAAAAAAACAACCAAAAAAAACCCAACAAAACATTATCCTGGAAATCAGTCATTCGATCAGAAAGGAGTCATTACCATTACACAGAACCTGACACTGTATTATGATTCAAAATAATCCAGCCTGAAGTGGTAGTGTAAATCACTTCACTGAGGAGCTACAGAAATCTTTCCTTAGTATTATCAACGGAGCAAGCAAATAGTAACAGGAAAGAGAAATTACCAAGTCCTTCAGTTGCAGCACAGGTTGATGCTGCATAAGTTGTTCACAGCACCACAGCCCTAGCACCCTCACTTCCCTTGCCTCAGCTACTGACTATTACCTCAGCAAAAACATATTAATGGTAAAATAAATGAAGTTTTCAGGAGAGACTGAAATAGAGTAGTACTTCTATTCTAATCTTAAATTACTCATATAAGAACAGGAGAAAGGTAAAGTCCAGTTCAGGAATCAGCCTTTACACAGGAATCTGTCATACTGTTTTCGATACAGACTCCAGTTTCCTAAGCAAGTTCCTACCTTGGGCACTTCAGGTCAGACAATATGACTAGTTCTTCACTATTGTACCAGTTGAAATGTCTTGTCTGTATTGTTAACCATGGTTAACCATATTGCCTTTTTCATAATCTCTTTGTATGCACAGCCATGCTTATCAGAAAAGTCAAAGCCAGTAACTGCCTACCTTAATACTTAATCACAGTAAAAAAAAAAAAAAAAAAATCAGAGAAAGACAGTGACATCCAGTGGTTTGTTACTTAGTCAGTGACATGTTTTAAAATAACTATTTTCAGAAATATTTTCTAAGTCCTACTACTCACCTAAACATGATAATTTAAACCAAAGCCAGATCCCAGCTGCTCAAGTCAGCACACACTTAATTTAAAACAAATCCTTACACATTACAAAGATTCTGCATACCACAGGGGAAAAAAAAGTAGGTTTATTTCAATCTTAATATTGCTATTCTTTTGTATTATCAGTGTACAAAAAAAAAAAAAATCAGTTGACAGTTAAAATAAAGAGCATTTAACCTCAAATTCCTATGTTCTCATCGCTACAATCAAGAATAACCGCTTAATCAATACCTGCATAAAAAGTCCTGCTAATCTATAGTTCAAGTTCGATATGTGTATATATAATACGAATAACATATTACATTAATTGTTGCTAAAGGAAAACACCAAATAACCAAATGCTTTTCACTGTGCTGCTTAATTATACTAAAAAAAGCAACTTCAGTGCTTTATTTTGACCATGTGAGAAAGGGTGCAATGCCTCTGTCAGAGGACTGTTACTGTCTTTGTGAGGTTTACAGAGATCATAAAAAAGCTTAACAAATAGCTTCAAAACATATAAATATGTATTTCATGAATCTAGTACTACCTCAGAAGAAAATACAAGAAAAACAATAAGCAAATATTTCAAACCCAATAAAAAAAAAAATCAAGGAAACAATGTTGAAATTGACCTTTGGATAGTACTGTTTGTCATTTACACAAAGTACGTTATCATGATGAGAAGCAGAGAAGAACCCAGGTAAATCACTAAATTTTAACTAATATTAGGTGGTTTTCTATTACATTAGTTTGTATTTTAACTTTGCTTTCATCTTACTCTTATTCATCTTTCAATTAGAACTGCTTCCCTTTATACTGAAGAGATGAGCAGAAAATGGCACCCCAATACTTTGTATTAAGTAGGTATGTCCCAAGACATTCTATAACAGGGCAGACTCAGGCCACCAAAAATTGGTCCCGAGTACTGAATAGTATAACTGCTTTTCTGCTTTCCCAATTCTGAGTTAATCCCTGGAAGGAACTCTATATAGTTTGAGTAGAGAGTGTTTCTATGCTGAGAACTGCTTCCCTTTCTACTTTAACTGAAGGAAGCACTTACATGTCATGGCTGCTGAGATACTCTACAACAACTTGCCCAAATTCACGCTGATATTTTCTAAACGTTGCCCAAGTTAAGTCTTCATTTAAAAAAAAAAAAAAAAAAAAAAGTAACTTGGAATTTTATCAGAACTTCACAATTGGTACAGAGTTATACTGGTTTTCTGAAGAGTACATTTGAACCTAAAAAACCAAGATGAACCCACCTAAGTCTGAGTAGGTTTTCTAGGTTAAGTGTGGCTAAAGTTAGACTTTGTAAAGGCTGATACATTGCATTTACATCATAAGTTTATGGTTGGAAAGCTTTGTGCACTACACATTTCAGGCCATTCAGTAACATCATTTGTCTACTCAAAGAGATTGATCGTATTACAAAAGACGCTATAGTCATAAAGACAAAGCAGTAAATGTGGTTACAGGCCATCTTCTCTGAGGCATTTTGTGAAATCTTGTGGTCAAAAATAAAAGGTTAAATGGTTCTGTATTTTGAGATACAGCATGAATATTTAACAATGAAATAAAAGCCAATTCTGTTTAGAACTTTAAAGTTTAAACTATGCTACAAGCTGTTGATCTGCCAGTACAGCTATTAATTAGTGTAATTATGCAGCAAATGAAGTTGGGACTAGAAATGTCAGAATATTTTACTGGGCTACGCAAATACACAAAGAACATATTCAAGTGATTAGACCCTTCTGTTTCAGCTTTCCAAATTGTCCCATTTTACTCAGTACTGCTCACTTCATTACTTTATTTTTCATTTGGCTTTCGAATTTAAGTATAAGGGAAAAACAATTACACTAGGAAAAAAAAAGTTAATATTTTTGGGATGGGTTTTATTGGTTTTGAGCTTTTTTTAGTTGTTGGTGATATACTTGTAAACTGGTAGGCAAGTAGGCAGCTGGAAATAAAATTGGTTAGTGTATAAAGTACTCAAAAACCCCTCAAAACCAACCCACTTCGTGTGCTAATTCTCCATATAAGCAGGCAGATATCAAATACTTTTAAGCTGGTTGATTTCTAAAACATCAGTTTTTGTCTAATTCGTGTAGTCTCATGTCACACCTCTACAATCAGAGCAGGACCACTTAATCCCAAACAATATCATGTAAGTTTTCTCAGAAGTAAAAAAAGTACCTGTTACTTTTACCTGATAAGGTGTTTCAGTTCACTTGTTAAGGAGAATGGAAGGGAACATTAAAACCACAATTATTCATTGAAAAAAATTAGTGAAAAGCAATCTCAAGCACTGAAAATCTAGATCTAATACAAAACTAAACAGCTACAGCTCAATTAATGGTTCTTTCCTGTTACAATCTAGGATAAATACACTAAACTAAGCTTAAATAAAGTACAGTAATACTTCACAATCCCGATCCTAGCTGCATATTCCACAGTTTAAGTTAGTTGTAGAGTAATAAGCCACAGTCAAAGAAAATGTAAGTGATTGTATTGCATACATTCCCACGTAGGATTGCTACAAACTACTTATGTCTCACAGAGTTTATAACAACAGTTTTATACATAACATGGAATTATGTTTATAGCTTAATTTAGGCCCTTTAGAAACAAGATTAGCTTAAACATTTCATTATACTACACAATAACAGGCCTTCAAAGTAAAATATATTCCCTGAACCATCCAACATTTAAACATCGAAATACAGCTCCTGTAACTTACCATGCATTATTTTTCTTTTTGTTTCTATTCTTCTTAATTGTCATAAGCATAAGAACTATGCAATCCCTAATTGAAACTACTTGGTAGATAGCAAATTGATAAAATAGAGAGTAGCAAAAAGTCAACTATAACAACACCATCCAATACTTAGAAATACTGCATAAGAAAAGCTAAAATACAAAAAGGTCTACAGCTTAATATATTTCACAAGAATAAACACTACAGGTCATTACCAATAAAGACTAAAAAAAAACCAAAAAAAAAAAAAAAACCAAACCCAAAATAATTAGCCTAAGGTTTTCATATCCTTTTACACAAAACACCTAAACCGCCATAAACTTGGGAGAAAGTGAGGATGCTTTATAGCAGGCCTGAAGTGATGTCCAGGTGAAAGCTCAATTAGTTTTGATGTGAAAAAGCTAATGACCTCCAGCTTGCAAAGCTGATTAAACTTTTAACACCATTTGATTAGAAATGCACAGTGATAGTGCTAAAATTATTGTCCAAAATGTAGGATGATCTGTATAAAATTAAATTTGATTTAAAAGATAATTACCCTGTCCATCTGTTTATTGAAAAAAAATGCAGTCATGTAAATTAATCTGAAACACACCTTTTATCAAGAAGAATCTACATTACGTCATTAAATAACGTTTTCTCATTATTATTTACTAGCTGTTACCTGCTTCTCGTAACACTTGTCTCTGAGCACCACCGGAACGGCGGGGAAGGAGCGCTGTCCCGCGGAAGCGGTAGTGGGGCGAGCGTCCCACAGCGTGGCGCTGGTGAGCGGCGGCGGCGGGGCACGCCTCTCCCGCACCGGCTCCCCTGAATGCTGGCAGAACGAGAACTGGGCTGGAAAAGTTACGCGGTCAGGAGAATACCGGGTATATTAAGTACTACGGCAGCAGAGAAGTTAAAAGGGGATGAATGCATTAGAGAAATTGTGCTGTTAGTGAGTATATTTAAAAAAAAAAACCCAAAACATGAATTTTAATAATTTATAAGTAGGTTTAGAAAATAGTAAAGCGTTTGAATTAGTTAGTGATTGTACAATTAGCAGTGCTAATGATTCTGTCTATATGTATATTTCTACAACACAAAATATGCTTTTTAAATATTCATTTGATGCTGTCACTATAGTGTTCTCTTATTGAAGAGGAAAGTAGTGTTTAAATAATTAATTATATATTAGTGCAATAGACTGAATGAAAAGTGATGTCAACTAACTAACTTTATAATGCATGGGGAAAACAGTGGGGGTTTTGAACTACCATTAAATTACAGATTGATGATAATATACTTCTAATGAATTTATGCTCAATATGAATTTAAGGGACTTCTCTAGGTACTATTTAAAGAAGGAAAAGTTAAAACTAATTTGAGTTACAGGTACAATCTAGATTATATTAAATGTTGATTTAGTAAACTTGTCACTAGACTGATCTCTTTAGCTACCAAGTATAAACAAACAAACAAAAATTAATGCTCTGAAGTCAATAACATAGAACTTGTATAGTTATTTTGTTGTTTTTAACAAAATCTTTTAATTGTGACTTTAACAATGGATATTTGGCAAACTTGAAAGCTGCCTCCAATTTGACCCAATATTTAGAGGGGGAAAAAAAAAAAAGCATTACAATTAGGAAAAAGAAAGCACAGCCTAAAAGATGCTGGTCAAGTGATAATGTAAACTTCCACCATAGCTTGGCTCTGACTTCATACGCTGAAGGATGTATACTTTCATAATTGGACTCCTTGATTACAAAAATCCAGGAAGCTTACTGTGACCTGACCCATTCAAGGAAGTAGAAAAAAATGTAACAAATCTAAATAAAAGTAATGGCAAGTTTTCATAAGGGACTACCTGAAAGTTTGTATTTGAAAGAGAGTCTCACATCTACTTGATAGATTTGCAAGTCATCATGTGAAGCCACAGATGGCTAGTTAAGGTTAGATTGGTGAAGAAAAATGCAGAACACATCTTTGTTTAGCTAAGATGACTGAAACAGTGAGATGAAGTGATTTGGATGAGGTCAGTCTCTAATAGTTTAGAGAGGATTAGAAACAGTATGTTACTGGTCCTCAATCTGTTGCAGTAATTATTGAGCTACTTAAGTTCCTTGCAAAGGAATCTAGTTATTAGTATTACTGCTCCTGGAATTCACAGTAATAAATTAAAAAATACAGACTTGTGAATTCTATTTAAATGAAGGTGAAAGCATCTCATCTAAAAAAAAAAAAAAAAAAAAAGCAGAATAGTTTGATGTTTTCCAACTGAGAAATGTGGAAAGGGTTAAACCTGTGCTTTTATGAAGTTACACTAGCAAATAAAGGAACATAGCTTTAAATTGAGCAAAATCAGCTGATCCTAAATAATGAAGAGCAAGAACATGTCAAAGAAAAACAAAACAAAAAACCCCTAATTCTCCAACAAGTTATGTCTGTAATGAACCCTGGATTTGTTGTGCCAAAATTGCTTAAGTAGCCAGTAATCAGTTGCTTCTCAGTAGGCTGCTATTACTCGCTTGCTTTATACAGCATTCGGGATCTTAAGCACAGTTAGTAAAACATTTTTCAGCTCATATGTTACACTGACCAATTAGCAGGGAAAGACTAAGAGGGCTTTTTAATGTCACTTATTTTTATGTAGATAAAGGCAACAAGCCTCCTCTTCAGGGGGAAAAAATAAAAATAAAAAAAAAAACAAACCACCTCAACACGTAGTCTTGCTGTAATTACTCCATTACTTGTATGGAATGCTTGCCTGCTTCCACAGATGAGGCTTAGAAAACACCCTTTTACATTTTATAGAGGGTCAACAGTGCACAGATTTTATTAAGTTTAGTGGCCTAAAATATCAATAAACAAAAGTATACAAACTGCATGCTTAGGAAACACTTATGCTTCAGTAACTACTGGATTTGTAGAACCTCCGTAGGAAAACAACTGTTGTTGAAGTCATAAGGAGAAAGTTTCTAAGAGCAAACACAACCTAAGCTTAAAAGAAACATGAAGAATTAGAGTCTTCTCATAACTCAGTGGGACAGAGCATTTGTCTCCATAAAGCCAAATTTACTACAAATTATGGACTTAATGACTTTGTAATTCTATGCTCTTCTACAACCTCTTAAAGTAAAATCTAGCTTCAAAGGAACAACTCGGAGAATCCTGGTAGATACACAAATGGTAAATAGTTGTATTGCGTAACTACTGAGTATTTTATAACACAGGTGAATAATATTGTAGCATTCTGACAAGATGGTCCCTCCACTTGGCAAATCTGCATTACAAATAAGTTAGTAGCAACTGATGTGTGTATTTTATATTCAGAAGTAGATGTGACCTGTAAAGCAGTATCCTGGTTAGTGCCAATTCAGTAAGACAACAGTTCTGAAAATAATGGCATGTTTTCAATAATGAATTGGTTACTCTGTATCTAAGCTCCTAACTCTGTTTTAAAGGCATAAATGGAAATTATAAACTGAGGCAAAACATTATGGAGCTTGCTAACGTATTTCATGTGTTAAACATCAGCTGTTACATGTGACTATGGAACTGAAGGCAGGGAGAAGCAGCAGCTATTTTAACTGTTCCATGATTTAGCATGCTATGGCAGATAATTGACCTGCTGAAGTTATCATATTACTATGTAGAATTTACAAAGTTTGGGGGTTTGGTTTGTTTTGGGTTTTTTTGTGTGTTTTTTTTTTTCTTGGTTTTTTGTTTTTGAAGATGTACTCAGCTAACTGTCAGGGGAATTATATGGATTTGTTAATTAAGTCACTGTTATCCTTGTCTTAAAACAAGGGGATTTAGCTGTGGGTATTTGGAGTGGTTAATCACAGTGAATACAGCAGAATCAGGATTAGAACAGGATTCTCTTGTTTCCTGTCACTGTTTTAATTAACTTGGCATTCTTGCCTGTCTAGACCATTCTGTATTTAATTTTTAAACTCATTTCTATTGACAAAAGCTAGACCTGCACATTTTGGTAGAAGAGTAGAAGGAATATAATTCTGATAGAATTAGTAGCAGTTTTATTGGCTTCCTCCGTAGAATTTACACTACGTGCTTATTTTCCAAGCCCCTTTTACTTAAGACATCTATTTCTGTCCTGGTTGCCCCAAATAGGATTGTTATCCTTGCATCTACTTACAGCCTGTTGCTTGAATTTAACCTTGCATTGCTCGAAGCATGTTCTTTAAAGGCAGAACTTTCTTTAGTATGTTTCTATACAATGGGTTTTGTAATGGATGTCATATTAGACATGAGAATAAACCTTCCATACTCACTGATAGAGAAAGTGTAAAAATGCATTAATCTTGCAGAATAGATTAAAAATTTAACCACTGCCTAAAAGGTAAAAATTACTTAGGTTTTCTTTTTGCGCAGAGAAAATAGCACATAAGTAAGTGTTCTTGGGCTCTCATATTACCATCAGAACTGCACGGTGAAATGCTCCAGGTGATGAATTATGCTCTTCTTTGTGGATATTATTCAGATCTTCACTGGCTTAGGAAATCCATGAATTCTAGACAATCTAGCACTATGAAATCCTAACCTGGGGCTCCTCCCTGGTGCAGGAAGTGAAGATGAGTAGAAACTAGAGCAAGCTAGAGAGAAAAATAGGAAGTAGAAGTTTATTTAACAGCTATGCTACAAGCACTACAACTTGCTGTGTAGCTCTCGGTGAACTCCATAGAATCTAAGGGAGGGTTTGGTTGAATGAGTAGATGGTGACACTTCCTCAGGGCAGGCAGCTCAGCAGTCCCTGCTGAGGGAGGGGATTTCCCTGACAAGGAAAGATGGTAGTGGGATGAACCAGACACTTAACAGTGTTCTGCTCTCAAAACCAAACATGCTCCTGTAGAATACTGAGTGGAAGAAGCAGATTGCCCCTCTACTTCACAGGTTTCCTAGGTAATACACAGCACTCTGTATGACCCTCATCACTTACTCTGCACTTTGTTTGAGCGAGGCGGCACTGCAGGTGGCTCTGGAGCCCAGCACATCCCTGGCACCTCCAGTCTGCCATGCTCTGGCTAGGTACGGCTGGAGAACTAGAGTTGAGCTGCTGACCTTATGGCCTTCCCTTTCTTTTTGAAAAATTTCCGCTAGTCTCTGCGAAAACACTCTTCCACCCTGGCATCACCTGCATCCCTACTCCATACCCAGCTAAAATAAGCAACCCTTGCCCCTCTCCTCACAGGCGCCCTCCCGCCGGCGGGCCCCAACCCGCGCCCAGGCGCATGCGCCGTTCTACCCCTGCCGGCAGCGCGCACGCGCTGGTGTGGGGCCGGGCGGAACAGGCTCGGGCGGCGGCAGCAGCTCTCGCGAGACGCGGGGCGGGGCGGCGGAGGCGAGTTTGAACGGCGGAAGCGAGTTTGAACGGCGGAAGCGGCGCGGAGCTGTGGGGCCGGTGCGGGGCCGAGGTAGTGCCGCGGGGCGGGAGCTGCGAGGGGGCTTTCTTTTCTGCGGGGCTATTGCTGTCTGCGCTGTTCCTTGTCTGCAGAAGGGCGGGGTCGGGGGGGGCTTGGCGGCGGGGGGAGAGTGCCTGTCTACCTTCCCTCCCTCGGGGGAGACACCCTCTCCCGCTCCGCCCCCTTCGCCCGTTGGGTTCTGCTGCGGGCGGGGGGCCGCTTCTTGCGGCAGCCGAGCCGGGCTGTGGGCCGTGCCCGTGGGTGATGCGCTGACGGGGCTGCCAGCGCCTTGGGCTGGGTGGGCTCGGGGAGGCGTGCGGGCGGTGAGCGGAGAATGGCGTGGATGCACCGGCCCGAGCTGCAGACGGGTAATGCCCTCCGTTACAGAGCAGCGGTAACCGGGACTGCGCGGTTTGAGCCAAGTGCTGGCACAGCCAGTGGCTGAGTACTTTCATAATGACTGAAAGATCAGGCTGCGGTCTGATTTTTTTTTTTTTTTTTTTTGTTTTCCTTTATAATACCTATCCACCCAAGAATGTGTTTTGTGGAAGGTCATTGTCCCTGAAAATACTTCAGCTTGAGCGTGCACCTTGGTAGGTGAAGAAGTGGAATTAAGTAACTGAAGTGAATTGTCAAGGGCATACCGGGCTTAAGGGAAAGAAACTATCTTGCTAATGATGTTAGTGGTCAGAAAACTGTAGGTATTTCCGAATTCATCAGCACATAGGTGGCTGTCACATACAGCCCTTGGGAATGGCAGTTTAAGTAGAACAGTTCTAGAGTGGGAGAAGGCTTGCATGCTTGGAGAGTGCCTTTTAATTTCCTACCCGATTATTTTTTATCACAGGAATACTGAAACGATTGAATAATCAAAGTCTGGAGCCCTCAGAACAGAATCTGTCATAAAATGTTTGAAGATAATTAGCCAAAAGTGAGTAACTCTCTTGTACATCTTTGTAGAATAAATGGAGACTGATTTCTATTATTTCACCTTCTACCTGCTCAGCTTACTACTTATTTAATTTATCTTAGAACATTATTTTCAGGGTAGTTTACTTAACCCCAGGTATAATGTTAAATTGCAAGAAATTATGTCCCTATATAATAATACAAGCTTATGAACAAGCTTCCTAGACTTGGCTGATTAACTTAATCCAGAATTGACAATGAAAAGTTGAGGATTTCTATGCTCCAAGAACCATACTTGCTGTTTTCCCTAAGAGTTGGCAAGGCATGTGTGAATAGGAAAACTTTTTCTCTTTTCCTCCATACTTCACTTATAAAATTAAATGAAGCTGAAGGTTGGTGTTTTTTTTTTTAATATTATCCAGTAAATCATGTATTAAGAGCTCAAAGATCTTCTATGTGAAACTGGAGGAGAGCATGCAACAGAGATTGAAATTGGAGGGAGAAAGACAAAATCCCCAAACAAGCCTTAAAAATTACTTGTGTACTAGAAGATGGTGACCCTGGGTGTTGTCCGTTTACTTGCCTCACAGGCCAATTGCAGAGCATCTATCTTTTGGCAACACAGTCTGATCAGAGTGTTTCTAAACTATCTGACAGCTGCCTCAACTGAGATTTGAATAAGATTTGCGTTTCTGTGGGGTTTTAGCTTGTGATCTCCATTTTCATGAGACAGCCACAGGCGTTAAGCCTTTTCAGAAAAGGACTGCTATAAAGGACTATGCTGTAATGGCAGCTTATACTCATCCGGACTAGACAACTGTTGCTTCCCCCTCCCTGCCTCTCTTTTTTTTTTTTTTTTTTCTTTTAAAGGTGGCATACAACAATAAGGTCAACAAAGACTTAAATGGACTTCTGAAAGTGAGTTAAAAATGTTACTCACATTTAGTGTAGTAATCTAGGAGCAATCAAACTGCTATGTTGCCGCTATACTGTTTGATCAGAAAATAAAAGCTATTTTTAAAATTCTGTTTATTAAGTGAATAAGGATTAATTAATCCCCTTTATTAATGCAAATACATGCTAGGAGTGGTTGCCTTATATGCTTGTATTGCTGCATCTTACTGTTAAACATGTCATTATTAAATTGTACGAAGTGTGTGTGTCCTTGCACTAGTGATAACATTGTTGATTCTTAGTTATGGATATGTAAAATTCTTGTCTTTTGCTGGCTTATTTTAGCATAAGTGTGCAAAAATAATATTTCAGGCATTACAAGGGTTAGATGTTAAAACTGAAATTTCAGAGCCTGGCTGGATAAAATCTCTTAGTTTGTGTTAAACTTGAATAACAAAAAAATTATGGAAAAACTGAAAAACAGAATTTAATAATTTCTTTCTTATATGTCTGAAAGGAATTAGCATGGTTTTGACAAGATGTACTTTTGCATATTAAAACAGATGTTATCTACATTGAATAAAATTTAAGAAAAAGAAGTGAAGGCATTACTATAACGTCTCTTAAAAATAATCTCTCCTGTGCTGAGCTGTCAAATTTGCTCTTGATGATAACCAGCATCTTGCTAACACTTGTAAGGATAATACATATACCAGTAAGAAATGGCAACAACTAAATTGTTTTCTGTAAAAAGAAAAAGCACAGAATAAGGTCTTCAAGGAAGATTTACTTTAATCTTGTAATTATATAAAAACTATGAATCCTGGCTTTGAAAAATCAACTGCAGGGTGTTTTTTTTTTTGTATTTGTATATCATTCCTGTCACTTACTTCCTGAGAGAACTCTTGGCTTATGTTGTTCAAAAGCTTGAGTTGCTTAGCTCTTTCTCTCTTAATAGGATTTTTTGTCAGTGTGCTGATTTAGTAGATTTGGGAGCAAGCAGTCATCCAAGCTTATGGGGTTAGTTTGACTTGATTTTTATTTTTTAAAACATTTTGACTAACTTCCTTGCAAAATTCACCTTTACTTGCGTCTTCTGTTATGATACAAAGATAGAAATGGATGAATTTTCCAAAACATGTGACAAAGACATAATTATTACAAAATAAGTTATCTGTGGTGACTGAAGTAGAAAACAGTTATGAAAGACTCCATTAAGCATTTAAAATAAATAAATAAAAATCCCTGTGTTAAAATTCCATACATTTTAACAAGGTTTCTATTTTTGGATGCTTTCCTTCAACTACCTTTATCTGTTTCTAGAATCCCATATAATGTAATTAGGAATAAATTATCCTGCTAATACAACAGCCTACATGATTCTTAGGTGTTATTTGTGTACACAAGTAATGCTACAGTTAGTATGGCTTGCTTTATTATAGCACAGGGAATATTGTCAGCTGTATGCATAAAAGTGTTTTTACAAGGTTTGTTCCTAGCCTTCTCTTGGATATGGTAAGATAGCTGTATAGTAGATTAACTCCGGTTCTGGTGTGCTAGGAAACCAGGCTGGGTACACAGGAGCTGTTTTGCTGCATGCTATTACTTAAGATATAGTCAGGAATAAGGTGTTATCAAACTTATGGAGAATAGCTCTTATTTTCCTGTTCACAGGACTGCTTGTTTATGAGCTATCTTTTTGTGTGTGTGTCTTGTATTAAAGCAAAAAACATATCTTTGTATCCTGGTTAAAAAAGGAAATCCAGTAACTTATTTCAGATTAACTACTCTAACTTACTGCAGTGTATTTTTAAAATGTTGGTTTTGCAATGTTGAAGGAACACAAGGAAGAAAAATGGAGACGGAGACCATTATAAGTCTCAGACACCAACTCAAGGAAGCAGAGAATGAGCGAAGAAAGGCAGCACAGTATGGCTTGCATTTATTGGAGTCCCAAAGTGAAGTTCAAAATCAGTTGGATCAAACACGCCGTGAACTGACTGAGAACACTGAGGTGATGTTTTAAACTGAGTAAAAAAAGCAGTCAAGAACTTTTGTTTTAATTTAACTATTTTTTGAATCTCACAGGTGTTTTAAATGCCTTTTAGAGTCTAAATAGATTTTAATAAACCTTTTTAGTATTTACAAAAAGGGCTTTTTGTCTCTGCTCTAAGATACTGAGCATACCTTTAACTGCCTGGGACGGGATTTCATAGCGAATTATGCATCAAGGGTTCAGTACTGTGTAGGATTAATTGGCTTTAATGTAAAATGAATACTGAGTGCTAAAGTAAACTTGTTTTAGAGCATCTGTGTTGGCTATGTTTAGCAATTCATTGATATTATGGTCTCCCCGCAAGCTTTGTTTCAGTTAAAGCTGTAAAAAGAATGCTAGCAGCAAGACTGTAAAATTGATCTCTTCTGTAGTGACATTTTCAAATCTGCAGGATTCTGAATTTGTTAGTACATTTCTTTACAGCTCAGAGTAGTATAGTGTTGAAATATAGAGGTATTATTTAGTAAACCAGTTTTCTTAATAATTGTGCAAGAAAATTCCAATCAGGAAAATCTCTTCCACTTTTCACAAACGGTTTAATTTTGATGTTTGTTTTCAGTCAACCCATGCTTCAAATATAACATTTCTCCTCATCTAGTCTGTTTCTGGCTGTGCATCGGTTCCTTTTCTTGTGACAGAGCTAAAATGTTTGATTTTGTTGTAGTCTTTGTTTTGGTGTTTTACCAGCTGAAGAGTTGTAGCACCCTGCTATTTTGAATGAATCCTGATAAGTTATTTTGACCAGCGTGCTGTTAGTGCGCTTAGTGTGAGAGAGGCAGCTGGCAAGCACAAGTGATAAGGAAGGCAGGGCAGGAGAGAACCCGAGATAGTTGCTGTGTTGTGAAGCTGCACCTGTAGCTTGTAATCCTGTGTTAGAGACTGGAGCAAAGTTAAGAGATAAGCTTATACGGACCAGATCAATTAGTAACTTCGAATCTAAGGGGAGATGGAAGGAACTGTGTGCTTTTGTACAGTAGAATAACATCTTGTGTGGGAACTGTGGTTATCCAACAGATTCTTTTGAGTTTTAATCTGTGGCTGTCTTCTTTGGAATGTGAGAGCCAAAGCGATTACCGTGAACACAAGTGTAAGTTTTAACAGTAGGCACAAGAGTCTTTCAGAAAAATCAGTGTACACTTCTGTGAAAGTCTGTGTAGACATATCATGCTAGATTTTTTTTTTTTCCTTTCTTGGGTCTGGCCAGCAGTGCACTCCCAAACTTTTTCCATGTATTGTCTTTATCTTTTGAGTTAAAACTCTTGTCCTGTATATTTGAGAGCTAAGCCTGTTCTTGATAAGCTGCTGTTTGAGACATGGAGGTCAATTTCATACCTGTCAAGTTTTAGGATTTTTATGTTCCTTTTTTTTATTTTTTTTATTCTGGTTTGTGTTTTAGGAGCTATTTTGTTGCAACAAATAGAAAAAGAAAATCTTGGCTCCTTAGACTGATTTGGTTTTGGTATTTACTTTTTCTGCTTCCAAGACTATTCTTTTAATTTATTTTTTTTTTTCCTTCTTTGTTTTAATTACCAGCTGAATGGAAGAGTAAAATGAATCTACTTTTTATAATTAGCAAGCATTTAGAATCGGGCATAGAGGGAAGCTGATGAAAAAGTCATTCTACAATCTGGAAAGGTTGATGGGATTTATTACAAAACAGTAGACAATTTAGATGTCTGTACCAAATATTGAATCCAGCTGTTCTGCAATAGAGGAATACTTGATGTACGGTAACAGTTTTTAACATAATCAGGTTCTATGGTGGTAGAAAGGACATGGAAGCTCTGACTAAATTTCTTTGTTACATTTGCAGAAATGATGCCCACACTCATGTTGACTGCAAAGAAATATAACGTTGCCATGAAGAAGAGACTATTGCACAACCAAATAAATCATAAGATTTCAGAGCAGTTGGTTGGCTTGTTTTCGTTGTTGTTTGTTGTTGTTGTGGGGTTTTTTTTAACATAGGAATGACAGATCTCTATCCTTCAACAAAAGGTTGAATGAACCACAAGTTTTAGGCACTTAATGTCTTGGTTCTGAGCCCGTATTTAGTATGTTGTTCCCCAAGCATTTATGAATATTACATCTAGATTTATTAGTATGCTATTTTTTTCAGAAATTTGAACAAGAGAAATACTGTCTTCAGAGAGAAATTGAACTCAAGAATCGAATGTTGGAAAGCTTGAGTTTTGAATGTGATTCCCTTAAGCAACAGCAAAACATGCAACTGGATAAACAGAAAGAACAACTAGCTAGAGTCTATGGACAAGAAATCAGTGCCCTTAAAAACAAGGTTTGACAACCACTATACAGCTGAAATATTGCTAATACCATTTTAAAGAATATGTATTTAACTCATAATTGCACACTTAGTACCAAAACAAATCTAAGAAGTAGTTTTAATGTGTAGAAGCTTGTTAGGTTGGTTTTTTTACAAGCATCTGCATAGTTACTTTGTGAATTACATTAAATGTCAAAGCTTATTTTTAAAAGTTTACTTGTAAGTTGTGTTTCTAACACATTTTCTGTAATGAGAACAGAGACAAAATTATTGTGCTTTTAAAGAATTTATTGTAAAGTGGTACTGCTTGTCACCTGTCTTTAAGTTGGAGAACCTGAAAGCAGAACTAGATGAAACTCGACTCTCAGAGAAACAATTAAGACACAAAGTGGATCATCAGAAGGAAATAATTGCTGCCAAATCAGAAGAACTACATATGATGTCTGAACGTGTACATGAGACCATGTCTTCAGAAATGCTCAATCTTCAGATGGAACTCACTGAACTAGAAAGCGTGAAGGTGTGTGACTAGTGTGTAATGACTAGGAATGTAGACTAGTTAGAGATAAAATTTTGCGCTTTCTGCTAACTTCATTTTTACATGCTTTATGTATATTGCTACCTTATGACTAGCTTACTATTAAGAAAATATGCCAGAAAATAATAGCCTTAACTGAACTTTAAGAGAACCTCTTCTTCAAGGTAGTATTTTGTATTAAGAGTAATTGCAACTAACAAACCTGTTTGTTTTGCATAGACCTGCTTTTCTTCAAATTGTTTTATAACTTTCTTTTATTGCATACTTGTGGGGCTTTTCTTTTTTTTTTTTTTTTTTTTTTTTGCTTAGGCCAATGTTGAAGAAAAGCTGAATGAACTGCAGTACAGTAAAGAACAATTAGAGCTCATGAACAGTAACTTACGTAATCAACTGGAGCGTCTACAGGGAGAAAAAGAAGAGAGGGAAAAAGAAGTTGTTTCCTACTGTAATGCATTAGAGGTATTCTGTCAATTTTATTCAACAGGATTAGATAATCCCTGAGTTCCCCAAGTTGTGGTGCTAGCTGAAAAGTCCTCAAGTCAGAAGAGTTTTGAGAGAGTAGTTCTGGGGAGGGAGGAGAAAGATAAGCCAGAGGGGGACAGGGAAGAGAGACTGGCTAGTCAAGTTTTGGTATTGCCTTTTGCTAAATACTGTCTGTATTTGCCTTCTTTTGTGGAAGGCTGGGTATGGAGAGCTTTTGCATTGCAGTACTCTGTCACATAACAAGACCTTGTCACAGGTCACTGATAGAGTTGTTATTTTTATTTCAAGTTCATGCTGAATGCTTTGGGAAATTTTGTACTGGGGAGTGGAAGACTTGTAACTAAATAGCACACACAAGTCTAATAGTCTCAAAACCATTAATCCCATAGATAAACATAAAATTTTCCTTTAAAGGTTTTAGTTATGCTCTTGTCCTGAAGAGCAAGTGTAATACTAAGCCTTTTAGTGAACCAAAATTGATTGTCCCGTACTGACTAGTACTGTATGCACAGTTAAGTACTGCAGTACAAGATAATCTGTGCTAAAGACATAGAAAATAGAGTTCAAACTATCTGATTAAATTCACATATGCAGTAGTACATCAATGCTTATATGATTAATATCCTCTTTGCTTTAATCTAGAAAGCTCGTGAAGCTAATCAAGAGCTTCAAGTTCAGCTGGATCATGCAGTGCAGCAGTCTTTGGACCCTACGAGTAAAGGCAATTCTCTCTTTGCTGAGGTACAATTATGGCACAGGTACCTGAGAATATACAGAGGAGAGAAGAAATACTTCATAAGTTTTATTTCTTAGATTGCATTGAAAATATTTAGAGTACCTGTAACTGATCTGGCCAGCATGAATCTACTACATCAAATACTACTGCAGTGTTGAACTGTCTAGGAACTGACCAACGGAAAACAATTTTATGCAGACTCTGAAGTTGAGGAGTTAGTAAACTTAATGGAATCACTTAAAATTGCCTGGCTATCAAGACAGAAGATGAGACTGAGGGTTCGTGACAGTTCTGTCTGCAGTTCTTAGCTCTAAGTAATTTTGTTTGGCTGGTAAGCCTTCTTTAATGCACAAGATAGTATGTGAAATACTAAAAGATGCTGTTAAAAGCTATCTTTTAAAAATATGCTGAAAACAGCTCAATGTTTGAGCATCTGCGAGGGTTTTCAAATTAGTTTTTGAATAAGAGTTCAACTGCTATTAAATGCATAGGAAGTTATTTTGTTTTCTGGCAACACTCAGGGAATGGGTTGAGTAGGTTACAGTTCATATTAATGATTTTAAACTATTTGTTCTGATGCCAATGGACAAAACTATTCTGCAGCAACACTGAAATATATGAAGTGTTACTTTGCTTTTATATCAAAAGAACAAAAGAAAAAAGTGTTGCACTTTACTGATTGGGCTTCAACTGCTGCAGCACTGGCTACTCGCTTTTATCTGAGAGGTAATGGCAATAGTGCATATCTTCAAGTAGTGTCGCTGGAAAAGCAGTATTTGCAGAACCAACATCAGTTGCAAGGTAGCATCTTGTAAAACCCATCATCCAAGTGACAAGAAGTGTTATAATTTTCGTAGTAATAATTGTTAACAATGTTCTGTAGGTGGAGGACCGTAGGGCAGAAATGGAACGACAGCTGATCAGTGTGAAAATAAAATATCAGTCACTACAAAAACAGCATGCATTCACTAGAGAACAATTGCAAAGAATGAAGGTATGACCGTTACTGTAATACTCCAGGGTTTCCTTGGGGTCTGATAAGGCAATGCTTCAGTGCACAGACTAGGGGATTTGACTGTCTTTCAAATATGATACAGTAATCTGGGGGAGGGAAATGGGAGAAAACAAACAAGTGAGATGTCTTTGTGCCATTTGAGTTTTCTGGTACATCAGCAGTTTTCTATTGCTACTGGTGTTACTGCTTCATCCTAGAACTCCAAGTTATGCTGAAGGCAGTATGTTTGCTTACTCTGCCAGTGGTTGTTAGATGGATAAAAGCAAAACACAACTCCTGTCAGTCAGACTGGCAATCAATTTCTCTTGACAATTGTTTTTTCTTTTATTACCCAGTTCTTGTATTACATGAGTCATTTATGTATGTATTAACTGTGGTTGTCAGGAATGAATGTAAAGAAAGGGACAAGCTTGTACTCCATCCTCCGATCAGTGTTTTACTCCCCTCTGGCTTGCTTTCTTGTTTTTGTGTTCGTCCATGTTTTTCCTGTTTCTCAGTATTTTTAGAGTAAGAATAACTCATAACTTTTGTCGTAACTATTACATTTAGACTACACTTCCATTGGATGGGAGGCTGTTGGTTAATACTGTTGAGAACTAGTTAGCAGAAGCTGATTTACAAGATACTGTGAAGGCAATGCTGCAAAACTGCCAGCTGTTTTCATGTTGGTCTTCTCGTTTTCCAACACAAGAGTGGATCCTTTCATTTTGATCAAATACTTGATGATGCAGTTTGAGGAGAGTGCTTAATCATCAAGAGTGATGATAATGAGTAACCCTGAAGATATAGGTTTGTTGTTACCTATCTTTTGTGGAGAAGTAGGTTGAAAATAATTGAACCAACTTTCTTAAAGGACAAGAAAAGAACTACTGACACAGTAAAGGAATTCTCTTTTACTAAAATCTGACCTTGAGAGCTGAAGATTTGAGTGAGTAAAATGATTGAATAGATTAGTTTCTTCAGAACTTTTTCTCTTTGTAATGTGAGGGTAAGTCAGTCATACTGATCAAAAATGGTGTAAGAATCATTCCTAATACTGAAGATTTTCACCAAGAACTCAAGCAAATTGGTCTCCCTGTTCTACTACTTAATGTTTTTATTTGGTATTTCAGTTTGTACTCATTTGTCCCCATAAAAGTTCTTCTAATATTAATATTGGAGATAAGTAGTTTGTTAGGACAGCTGTTTTGCTTAAGCTACCATCTTAGATCCCTGATAGGATCTCCTCTGTGTTGTGCCGCATTGTGATGCGGTGTGTTAAAGCTCAGTCTATAGTGAACTGATCTTTTCATGCAGCAGCTGATTCCAACAGTATGGTTCGCTGTTGTAGCTTTAGTTGTCAGAATGTCTGCATGTGGTATTTACTGATGACTTCTGAAGATCTGACCCTTGAACAGTACTGCTGTGTAAGTTTTACCATGTTTGTTGTAATTTACACAGCCCACGGTATCCCTTCCGGTTTCTTAATGTTTCTGTTCTTTGTTTCTATGTAGATAAGCTGCAGCTTGCAATGCTTTTAAGTGAAAGGGGAAAAGGTTAGGTGTCTATGTGCATGGGAAATGTAAGGATAGTTTTAGTCAGCCAGTGGGGGTTAAATTTTTGCCTCCTTTATGTCCTGGAGAAGCTACAAGGAGGAGATGATTGAATCTTTCTTTAGCTCTCGTTTGCATACAGAATCATCAATATCATTTACCTGACACAGGAGATTCTGTAGGGAAAATGCTGTTCTCTAGCTTTCTCTGTTAATCTGTAGTCTCATTTGTTTCAGTTGATCCTTTCCTTGTGATTTCTCCAAATGTCCTACTGTGTTACCCTATCTTTACTGACTAGACTGGTAAAAATTTTACAGTTACCAGGAACACCTTGTTAAGTCTTTCCATTATTGCATTTTATATTGTTTCTTTACTTATTTAAATGTCTGATGTATCACTTCTAACTGATTGTGTTAAGGCCCTCGTACTATGGTATCATGTTAACAGCATCAGAAAAACCTGCTCTAAGTGTAAGGCTTTTCTTTGATAAACTTGTCCTTTGGTAATGGCAAAGGGTATTCCTTTGCTTGAAAGGATGCATTCCACTGAAGGAGTAGAAGAAGCTGAAATTCTTTGATTAATATTACAGAAGGCAAACTTAGTGTTACCTATACTTTAGAATTGGAACTGAAAATAAAGATGGTTTCAGCTCGTTGATGAACTAGGATGTATTTTCCGTGAAGTGAGAAGTTTGTAACAGATGCATTTTCATCTCTGATAAACAAGCCTGAGCTGTGGGTTGGTTCTAGCTGACTTGGTGTTCATGGTTTGAATATGAAATGTTTCTGTCCTTCACAGTATATTGATAGGTTCCTTAGTCAATACAGAGGAAGATAGGACACCTCAGGACTACTCTGTCCAGTAAGGTGTCAGCTGTTCTAAAGCTTTCTAGTGTCACAATATGATAATTGTGAAGACTATGTTGTAAAGACTGCTGAGTTTAAGCATCCAGTGTGCTTCTGTATTCAGCATTAGAATTGCAAGGTTTGGGTACCCTAACTGTTCTGGGTAAGAGGCTGACATTTTCAGTCACTTAACTAGTATTTGTTGTAAGGATTTTTTTTTTTTCCCCTGTTTTTTTTCTAGCTGCAAATGGCTACATTGCTACAGATGAAAGGCTCTCAGGCAGAATTTGAGCAGCTGGAACGCTTGCAGTCAATGTTGGAACAAAAGAATGGTGAGATAGAAGATCTCCTTATGAAAGTGAGGCAGCTAGAAAAATTTAAGGTATGTAGTCTGTGATTAGGTAGAAAAGTCATAATTGGAAGCTAAAACATGAGAATAAGAAGAGTTATGAAAACTATGTGAAATTCATGCTCAGGTTTGTAAAGGGAACCAATGACTACTCATACCTTTATCTGATGAAAGTTCCATGTTAGAGCTGGAGAACATCTACTTCTCAAGTTCAGAGGAGCAGAAAAATCTACACCACCCAACCCCTGGTTTGGAGAAACAATCTTTTCTGGGTTCCCTGTGTGTAGCACCTTCATATTTACACAGTTAGCTGTAGTGTCTAAATTCAATTACTTGTTCAAAGTTCAGTGAGCTGTGACATCTGGTTTTTCTCTTGGAAGACATAACCATTTCACATTTTGACTATGTGTACTTAGGCTTTATCACTTTTTAGTGTCTCTGCTATATGGGATTTCCTGGATATTTGTCATTAATGTGTCTTAACTTTGCAGTTGAAGCATGCTCTTTTTTAGAAAACCTGAATTGCTTAATCATTCTTGTAAAGCAATTTCTTCAGTCCTCTTGTGCAACTTGATAGCATCTTGTCAATATTTTAGAAGGTGAGAATACCTGTATGCACGATTGCAATGTTGCTGATGTTTGTGTGTATACAGAGTTAAAAACTGTAACCTTTCCTACATTCTTATAGACTCAATTGGCCCTTTATTTATCACAGCTTTAGAATGTAAACTTAAGTGTATCAGCTTATGCTTTAGGATTATGCTTTCCAGGATAGTGTCCTCTATTCTGCAGTTAACCAAAGTGGCCTAAAGCTAGGCTTAACCCATTTTAGTAAGCAACTGAGACACCTAGATTGCTTCACCAGTTTTGTCATGTATAAGCTTGATAAGTATTTAATTCTGTCTCTATGCCATAAATAACTAGTGCTAGAAAATTAAATGATTGATTCAAATACACATCAAAATTACTTGTAGTCAGTGACTGACAGGCCTAGGAGCTCTGTGGTTCAGTGACAAATCGGAGTTCTGCTTGTTCAGAAAAAAACACAAAGCAAAAACCCCAGAGTGTCACATGTTACTGATGTATTTTATAGAAAGTTCATTGCATTTATGGCATCTTTACTATGAACCAGCTTCTCATCTATAAAACATTTAATGGATTTTGAGATTTTGTGTATTGATTAACATGGCTTATATTCCTTAGTTTGGGGTCGAGCTGAAGCCTACGAATAAAGGCTAAAACAAATTCTCTGTGGGCTAACTAAATATCCTGTATTTTCAAGTAAAAAGGAATATAAGTTTGCAATGCTATTTGAAAACCTTTTGAAGTTGAGAACTTGCTTTTTTAATTATTTCAGGGAATGAGAGAGAACTGTCAGTGCTATTTGATATTTGTAACAAATGAGGAAATACTCTGAGCAACTGAGCTCTTGTGTATATTTAAATGCCCCTGTGATGAGGCTTCTCTATAGAAATGTATGGAAAAATTCACTTAAGGGCTAAGCTTATATGCTTCTGAAAGGTCACTATTTGACAACCTGACATGTTTTCTTTATCAGACTTTATATGAGAATATGGAAGAATCCAGAGGTGGTAGTAGCTCAAAAGGAGGAGAGGCTGAAGATGGTTACTATGCAGATTTACTGCAAATGAAACTTGACAACTCAAAGTGAGTACTTAATGGTCTGAGGCCTAGAAGTTAGTTGTAATCTGGTTATCTTCTAGCTACTTGTTTTTATTCTCCTCTTTTTTTTTGTTACTGTTTGTCTGTACGTAGTCCACTGACTATATGTGCATATTTGCTCATTGTCTCATTTTCTGATGCTGTGGAACCATCCTATGTTCATTATAGGACTGAGAGTTGTTATGTTTGTCATTTTACTTACTTTTGCAAAAGATAGCAGTAGAGCTATTTTGATATTATTATTGCTTTCTTCTAGAAACATTAATACTCCTAGGTACAAGATAGTTGACAAGTTTAAAAAAAAAAAAGTTCACCTGTAAGGGAACTGTATGAAGCTTCTTAAAGTCTATAGGCTGTATATATTTATTTCATAGAATCATAGAATGGTTAGGGTTGGAAGGGGCCTTCAAAGGTCATCCAGTCCAACCCCCCTGCAAGGAGCAGGGACATCTCCAACGAGATCAGGTTGCTCAGAGCCTCATCCAGCCTGGCCTGGAATGTTTCCAGGGATGGGGCTTCTACCACCTCTCTGGGCAACCTGGGCCAGTGTTCTACAACTCTCATTGTAAAAAATTTTTTCCTAATTTCCAATCTAAATCTACCCCCCTCTATTTTAAACCCATTACCCCCTATCCTATCACAACAGGCCCTGCTGAACAGCCTCTTCCCATCTTTCTTGTAGGCCCCCTTGAGGCACTGGAAGACCGCTATCAGGTCTCCCCGGAGCCTCCTCTTCTCCAGGCTGAGCAGCCCCAACTCTCTCAGCCTGTCCTCATAGGAGAGGTGCTCCAGCCCTTTTATCATCTTCGTGGCCTCTTCTGGACCCTCTCCAACTGGTCCATGTCCTTCTTGTGCTGGGGGCTCCAGAACTGGACACAGTACTCCAGGTGGGGTCTCACCAGGGCAGAGTAGAGGGGGAGAATCACCTCCCTCGGCCTGCTGGCCATGCTCCTCTTGATGCAGCCCAGGATGCGGTTGGCCTTCTGGGCCGCAAGGGCGCATTGCCTGCTCATGTTGAGCTTCTCATCCACCAGCACTCCCAAGTCCTTCTCCTCAGGGCTGGTCTCGATTTTTCTCTTCAAAAAAGAGCCAGATGATAACACTTGAAATGGTTTTTTTTGGACTACTTAGGTGAGATGTGTTCTTTGACTAGTGAATTCCATATCTATTAATTAGAAAGTCCACGGTGTTTGGCCTCAGGACTGTTTTTTAAGCCCTTGGATTGAAGTGTTGCACTTCCAGAAGGAGGCAGTGGTCTGCTGTGGGAATTCCCGAGAAGTCTGTCACCTCGCTGTTATTGCTATTATGAGAAACTGGCATGATCCCTGTACCTCGGGATTGCTGAGGAATGTTTATTCAGTGCTTACGATCTGGGAGTTAATGGCCTCTGAAACAGAGGCAAGGACATGCACTGAGTGTTGATATAATTATTTTTGTGTTGGTCACTTAGAGTAACGCCTTTGTGTAAAGCTCGTATTGTCAGGTATAGAAGTAGTTAATTTATACACAGGCTAAAAACCCCTCTGATTAAATAGTGGATTTGTTAAGGAAAGTTTATCAAACCAGTTACATATGCATACGTGCATTGTTCAGCATACAGCTTTGTTTCAAAAAAGCATTGTATTTCTGGTAACTAAACTCACTTCTCTGTGTCAAGTTTAAGTGAAAGCTTCCATTGTACCAGAAGAGGTGTCTTTCATTTGCTATTATCATATAAATAGGAATTTTATGTGAAGTCGCTGGATGCTTCCACAACTTCGTATTTGCTGCTTCACTAAAAAAAACAAACCAACAACCAAGTCTGACTGTGTAATTTTCCTCCCACCATAGCAAGGAAACTGAAACCTTGAAAAATGAGCTATCTTTGCAGAGGATGAAGGCTTTATATGAGAGCCAAAGGGTTCTGGAAGTTGAAAGGAAACTCTTCACAAATGAGAGGCATTTGCAAGCTTGTCAGAGTGAGAATATGAACTTGCGAGTAAAGCTGGATGAGCTAAAAATGAAATATGAACCTGAAGGTAAATACTGCTTTTCCATATGGGAAGAAAATAAAATCTGCTCTTCTCAACCTTCACAAGTTGAATGACAAACAGGAAGACATTGGGTTAGTTTCAGATATAAACTAATGTTTAAATGGGTGCCTTTTGATGATAACCTAGTCCAAAAACTGCTGAAATGAAATAGTCAAGGACCTTACTCAAGGACCTTACTTCACTATGTATACTAACATTAATTTCAGAAGACTAAAGAATACAGATTATGGTGTTCAGAGGCTTTCGAGTATAGCTAGAGAAAGATGGTGAAGTAGATGGGAACAAATTCTCTGGAGGTGCTTTTTGTAACAGTAGCAGTGTCTCTCTGCTGATGAGAAGTATTAACTTTCTGAATTTAGGCACCTGATATGAGCTTTGTAATAACTGCAAAGCATTACAGGAAAAAACTGTAGTAGCTCAAGTTAATATGGATTGAGTTAACAACGGAAGCCCACCTGAAAAACAGCTGATACCTGGGTACACGCAGAAACCAGGAAGCTGTAGCATGTGGAGGAGAATGAATGGAGAACCAGATGGGTGAATTGGTTTTGATACTTGTCCATGCCCAAAGGACTTAGTTTTAAAATCTTAGTTGTGGAAGCTTACATCAGTAGCCTCCAAAACGGAAATAAAATAATAGAGCAAATCCATGTAGGTCGGGGCATCTATGAAAAGCCTTGGTGAACAGGGAGAGTGGATGGGGAGAAAGATTTTTTTTTTTTTTTTTTTTTTTTTTTTTTTTTTTTTTTTGCTAATTTCTATTGGGATGCTTACTTCCTGATAACAGATTATAGGAAAGGACGTTCTTTAAGGAATGTAAATTGTCTATTAAGAATTATTCCAAGGTCTTTAGTCATGTGAAGTGTTCCTTATTAACTTTATTACGAACGTGTTGGTGGATAAGCTTTTGTACACAGCTTCACTTGTGTACAAAAGTATCTTGCTTTTTTTCTTAGAGTTACTTAAAGGCACTAAAATTAAAAAGAAGAGGGAGAAGATTCCAGTGGACAGTACTTGTGAATACTTGGACAGCAAAAATACTTCAGTAAAAGAAGCTGCACTCACTCAATCACCAAGTAAGGAAGAAACAGAGACGAGTTCCAAGAACATGGACCGAAGTGATGCTTCTCCAAAAAAATACACCCTTGAAGCACCACCAATAAACGTAGCTCTTCAAGCAATTCAGAAAGTAGTTGAACCTGAAAGAGAGAGAAAGAGAGTTAAAATTCAAGATGAGACTCGTGATGCCCTTACTTCATATAGCAGAAGTGGAAGTAATTCTTTGACTTCGACTGCCCCCAGGTCAGTGTCAGCTTCTGTCTATGGTCAAGGCAATCAGCACAGACCTGCATCTCTTTTCTTTCGCTGCATGAACTATGCTATCCACTTTTTTATCTTTTTCCTCAGTGTTGCATGCAGTGTAATTCCTCAGCTCCGGCTGCCTACATTGAACCTTTTAAAACCTTTTAGAAAGACTAAAATGATGACTAACGAAAAAGACTCTTGAAAATGTAACAATCTTTTAAGTAACTTTCCCATTATTTGAAAATGTTGGAAGTGTGCCGATAGCATGACAGTTCACTGGGTTTGCTCTAACTTCAGAACTAGGACAGTGTTCTTGGTCCCTTCAAAGCTGCCACACAAATGTTAAGTAGCAAAGGCAATAGATATCATGCTTCAGTTCCATACCTAATCTGAACCCTCCAACTTTCAGATTTAGCTAAAAGCCTAAAAACTATGAAGTAATTCTTAACCTGAATTAGGTTAACCGAACTTGCGTTGTATGAGACAATAGGCAATTAGGCTATTTGTTTTGTCAGACAACTGACTTTCATAATCTGGATGCATGATAACTGGGAACACAACTGCTACACTAAGACCAAGTTTTTCCCCTGAAGTGAGAATTTAAGTTACTTTTTAATAGATAGTCAAGTAACTTAGTACATTAATTAGCTCCAACTTTTTTATCTTGGTAAAAGGAATGATGACTACTCTTTTTTTTTCTTTTTTTTTTTTTTTTTTTTCCCCCCCCTCCAACTGATGCTTTTGTGTTCTGTTAACATTCGTAATCTTAGTAAATATATGTTGGAGTGTTTGAAGGGAGAAAAAAAACTGGTGTGGTCTGGATGTTTTGCGTTCACAACTTGCTAATGCCTGCTAGTAAAAATAGTTTATTGAATCTAGGACAGCAGCTTGAAAGATGGAAGAAGGCATAATATATATAATATATCATCTGCAGGGACGGTTGCTGAGGAGGAAGGACCAGGGAGGTCAAACATGGGCGGTGGAAGTTGAGAGGAAAGATTTGATAATTTAGTGATGGTATTGTGTTTTGACAGTGTTCTGGACACATAAAGGAACAGACAGAGTGTTACCTGGGTGTGACAAGTTTAACTTATTTCCTCGTACTTCTTTTGGAAAAGAAAATAGTGTCTGCCAGTAGGAAGTTGTTGGAGAGAGTTTATGTGGACTGAAGAGATAAACCTACCAGAGAAGAGGTGAGGAGAGGAAATTATTTTGAGGTTGATGTTTGAAAACAGAGTGGGTAGAAAAAGTGGAAGATGAAGTAATAGTTCACAGGGAAGGTTTTCATCTTGTACTCATTGCTGTTGGTACAAATAAAGAATAAAACATAAATCAGTAGATTTTTTTTTTTTTTTTTTAAATATAAGCTTTAAAGTTCTTTTCAATGGTGGTATGAACCTGTAAAGGGCAAATCGAGAGAGAAGGTTGTGTTCATGTTTCAGATGGTGTTAATGAACTACTAAATCCTCAACTAATGATGCTGTTAAGATAAAATTGAGGATTTCCTTAATCCTAATCTGTTATGATTTACTATGAAATAGGAAGTCATGATAAAATCTGAGTATTTGAGAGGCTGAGTTTCTAAACACTGTAAGACTCTTGCACTGTTCTGTGATGGATGTGGCCAAACCCTACAGTGGAATACAGCTAAAAGCAAAGGCACAAAAAGTATTGGCAACTTGAGCAAGGATGTGGACCTGGAAACGGAGAGTTTAGGGGAGGAAAAAATAATTGGCATCTGCGTTGTTGATAAATGTCAATGTATAACTTTGTTAAGTAAAATGTGATGCTCTGGCTGAAAAGGCTACTGTGGTCATGGGGGGTTATTTTAGTAACTGGCGTAGACTTAGAGCAGTAATTACTCTAGCTCTGTCACGAGTCCATGAAATGTGGCAGTGAAAAGAGCCATAGTAACTCTGAAACGATTGCAAACATCATTTCTAGAAAATGGTGTTTGAAAAGCTTTATCAGCTTAGTTTAAGAGTTGATGAAGAAGTGGTCAGAAGTGATCTATATATACTTGTGGGGTGACAAATTTCCTTGTTTGAAGAGTCTTACCTGTTAATGTGATTTAGCAAGGCAAAGCTAGAGAACTTTGAACTAATAGCATATGTACATATCTGCAGTGCCTGTGTGTATACTTAAAAAAAACTTAAAGCAAGTAAGCACTGGAGTGCTTTATTAGGTGATGGTACTCATTAGCTTATGGTACATGACTGTTGAGAACATAGTAGTTAAGATTAAAGATTTAAATATTTAAGTGATTATTTTAAATTGTTAATTGCTGTTGTAGTTCAGGCAATGCAAAGGTTACAAGTAGTCGTATCCTCTGTCAGATAGATACTCTTCTGTATTGAACATTTTCTTCACTTCTGAAACTGAACTAGCAAATTCCAGCCCTTGTTGCCAACTTAGTTTTGCATTTAGATTTGAGATTGTTTGTTTTCTTCAGTTTGCTAAAGAAGGGCTTGTGTGGCTAAGACCTTATTTGCCCTTTTAAAATATTTAGCTGGATTACATGTATGAAATGTACGTAATTTGGACTTCTGTTCAAACAGGAAATGTCAGACTATCTGGATAACCAACATTGTCTTTGGGGTTTTAGGCATAGCATTTGTCCTCGGGAAGTAAAGCTCCATGTGCTCAGACTACTTATCTTCCTTACATGGTAGAAGGAACCCTCATTATGTCCTGTTTCTGGAGCTTACAAAAGTCTAAGCTTGATAGAATTGTGTCAGAGTTTCCCAAGCATTTTTTTTTTTAAGTGGAAGTGTTTAACGGTCATCTCTTCTTTCTCATGAATTCATGCATTGTGCAAACACTTCATGAAATATGACAATACTATAAGGGAAGGTCTGTGAGCTGGCTTGCTATGAGGACTGGAGTGGGTTAACTTTGACTTAATTTCATCACATGATGCTCAGCTGTTAACTTTAAAATCTGTTAACTAATTTATCTTGTCCCTTCCCATGTTATATGTAGTAGCCTGTGGGCATGATCACATAGTAACATAGTACATATTAGTAAAACATGTATTTTTTTTAAAAAATTAATTCAGTTTAGTAAAGTAAGTGTATGGTTTAACAGCTTGTAGGCTGTAGACTGACCAGTCCTGAAGCATTTGCAGGCCAACTATAAGATACTAAGAATTAAAGAGGAAAAATTGATTTGCCTGGTTTGTACGTTCACTGTCATGTTAAAGCTCAGTTACTTGAATCTTCAGGCACTTCTGAGTCAACTTCAGGCACTGCTGTCAACTAACGTTTTCCTAAGTGAAGAAAATCATGGCAGTCAATTGCTCATCCAGATAAAAGCTGTAACTAACTTAGAAGTGTAGCTTACTAACATGAAACGGCTCATTTATTTCATCTTCTTAAGCCGCCGACAGTCCACTGATAAATTAAATTACTTGAGGTATTTATTAACGTAGCTCTAGTCTGAGGAAGTTAGCTTACGTTATTCTGACTTGCAGAATAACTTGTGTTGGTGTGCATTTGAAGTATAAAAGGTTTTGCGTTTTTTTGGTGTCTTTTTTTTTTTGTTTCTTTCTCCCTCCAAGTAACGAAGTCTGAAGTCATTTACTTTTATGAAACAATGAGATGTTTCTGATATGGCTTTGATTTCTGGGCTTGTTACACTGTGCACTAACAGAGTTACCTAATGCTGGATAAGTATTTATGTCTTGAATAAATCGAATTGTGCTGCTTTGGAACATATTTTTAAGTCAGTGCAGTTCTTATTTGGTCTTCTGGTTTGCTTGAGTTACTGCTTTGTTCTGTATTTTTATAGGGAATCCTTGTTGGAAATTCTGGCCCCTAGAGTAATGTTTTTGGTGGCCACAGACAGAGGTTGTTTTAAGGCAGAAGAGTGGAGGGACAAATGAAGAGAACCTGCTGAAGGACCAGATGCATGTATAGGAACAGGCCATCCATCCCTAATGACAGCTGCTAGGGAAGCGCAGGCTGAGCCGTGGACTAAACACGAACCAGGAGATGATGACTAAGAATACACTTTTTCTTCTTCCCCGAATAATTGGTTCTTGTTGCAACCACACAATTATTTGGCCACTTGCAAGTAGCAGCACATTTAAAATGGAGGGCAGCTGGGTGAAAACAGCTGGAAAGAAAACAGTTAGCTATCAGAATTACAGTGTGGGCTTACTACAAAGCAAATGGTGGAGCAAACACTGCGGACCTAGGTCAGGGGAGATGCCTAGCAAAGCGTATTTCTCTTCAGTCTATTGAGACAGTGCTTATAGGAATAACGTGCAGTTTTCTTGAAATGGATAAGAAAAGTTTATTTGGTATATTTGTGTGTAAAGATAGACGGGGGGTGGGGAATATCTAGCTAAATTTCCCCAAACTTCTTTGTTACATCTCCTTTATAGTCCTCATCTTCAGCCATATCTCTTTATATTGCAAATAAATGTCTAACAACTGAGTAGCAGCTATTCTTGTTTGGAAAACTGTCATTGGAAATGGCTGTAGATTGTTGTGGGTTGCTCACTGGAGGCTCTTGAGACCACTAGAAACCCATGAGGTCACTAGAGAGTTGCTTTAACAGCTGTGATGAATCAGCAGAGGACTTGTGTTGGTGTGTCAAGTAACGTTTGATTTGGAACTTCATTTTCCGTAATGTTTTTTGCTGTGGAAATAATCATGTGTCATAGTCAATTGGTTGTGGGTGATTTGGTTGAGTAAATAATACTATTTATCCAATTGTTCTAATGACACATTTTATGCTTATTAAGTAATTCTTAAATAATCAGAACACCCGATTGTGCTCAGATGTCTAAATCTTGTTTTTAACTTAATTCCTGAACAGCAATGTGGCAGTTGTATTCCCATTTACATTCATAGCAGTATTAAAACATGTCAAAATGATGTCATTTAGAGCCTGAAAATAATTTTCTTTTCCAACAACTTCCAACTTGTTCTCGGATACTCACGCGTTAAGATAAAGGCAGCAGTAGTGCAGAACTAGGTGGAAACTAGTACATTGCTTTAAGTGTCGTTCTTTTTTGGTGATGTTAAAGCAAAATGCTTGACTTCACATTTGTGTTATGTTGCTGGGACTTTTCACTCAGAGTTGTGCTTCTGCGACTTGATCTCCTTTATGTGCATGGCACAGTCACTGTGGGTTGTTTGTTGGTTGGTTGTTTTTGTTTAAAGGCTGATCCCAACCAGTTAAAATGCTTGGTAATGTGTTGGTTTTTTTTTTTTCCCCAAACATTTCAGTACGTAAAGGCAGAGGGGTAAGGGTATACTTTAAGTGAAGAAATGTGACTATGTCTGAAATAAAAACACTTTGTTTCAATGTCAATTCTTAAACGCTAGATCAAATCACTTTATTTTAATCTCATTTTATTCTTAAACGCTGCTTGCTCTGTCTTTGCATATGGATGGTCTTGTATGCCAGTTGGCTTGTTGATTTTGCTTATAACTCTTACTTTAGCCCTGTTTTTTATTAACTAAATATGTATTTAGAATGGTTGCTTTGCCTATAGGTTAACAGCTGAATCCAGATTTGAAACTACGGAAGAAGAAGATAAGAAAGAAAATAAAATCACCACTGAGAAGAAAACACAAAAGAAAAAATATACAACGTTGTATGTATCTTCCAAGCCAACTTCTGAAACACAATGTGCTCAGCAGTAAAACTTATATTTCTGGAAGGAATCCCAACATTTTGGAGTCCTGCTTCAGCAGGAAATACTGAGTAAACTTAGGTCACACGTGAATGTACAGGTTCCTAACTTAGCTATTGACCTGCCTGGTTTTATGAAGAGTACGGCTGTATTAATAGAGTTGCACTTCCCAGAAGGCACCTGTTAAGGTCCCTGGCAATGTGACCTGAAGTGTTGCCTTGGCGTGAATCTTGGCCAAGTCTCTAAAGGTGTGTTAATCGTCATTTGTGTGAAGCACAGGGCTATTCTGAAAGATAAGGATTTGCTACAGAACTTTTATTATATGATAAGACAGGGGTCAGCTCTGAGCAATACACAGTAGACAATGTTGATGTGGAACTCAGCGAAGTCACGTGCTCCTGAATTTCCTCAGAAATCTTAATGCTTTTCCCCCTAATGTGTAATTGTTCAACTTTCAGGCTGACCTGATTGCGAAGGTGCATGTGTGAATCTTTTCCTGATTTGTGGGATAGTATTCTTCTGAAACTGTATAAATTCTTGCATTTGTGCTAATAATTAAAATAAACCTTTCTTTCTCTTCCTTTCTAAAATGTTGTCTATATTACAATTGAGACAAAATATTTATCTAAAGCTGTAAGTTTTTTTTTTAATTAAGAGGAGGTATTTTGTAGAAACTATTTTGTTTAAAAAATTCCTTATCAATAAAAGCTAAGAAATTGTAATACATGTGCTGCGTGTCATTGGTTTTTTAGAACTGTAACTTTCTGTTGGCACTTCGTACAGAATACCTGTGAACATTTATGCTAATTCCATGTTGTTTTTTTTTTTTTTCCAACATTTTAAGATACTTTAAGATAATTTCGTTTGACTCATTATACTATGGTTTAAGCTCTCTCTAGTGAATGGGTTAGCCACTTTCTAAATAAAAGGCTTCATAGTTAAGATGAAAGCTCTTTAAGACTTTACCTTTTAAATCTGTTAAGGAAAAAAAAAATATACTGGGGAGAGTCTTACAACCCAGTGTGTTATAGATTTGACAGCTTGATCTGCTGTACGTGTACTTCCGTGGGTACTTTGGAATCTAAGACTAAGACTCCTAACATGCCTCTGTATTTAAACAGATGCAACTTCCAGCTCATGTTGGATACTGCTCTCAGCACCAAGAGACAGTAGAAGTAAACATGCTATGTAAAGAGTACTTTATTTTTTGTATTCTAGCTTTGATCTGTTTCATTTGATAGCTTGCACTGACTGGAATTTTCCCACCACCAGAACACTTCTAGACTGGATGGACTAGATGACCTTTGAAGGTCCCTTCCAACCCTAACCATTCTATGATTCTATGAGTGTACAAATCTACCTTAGAGATACAGTGTCTTGAGTTAAGTCATCTTTTGAAGAAACATAGTGGATGTTGTCTTCCCCACCACTGCCAATCTTTAACAATCTCTTGCATAAAACTTTATAGGCAGCCTGTGGAGGAATGGCTAACCAGATGTGCCTTTATGAATCTATTGAATGTAAGACAGCTAAGACAGCTGTTTAGACATGCCTGTTTACAGTTGTGCCAGCTGGGAGGTGATGCCTAGGATTTTACCTGTGAGCGTGCATATGGATGGCTTTAGCGTGTCAGTCACTCATCCCCAGAAATACTGAACTGTACCATTTTCAGTCACAGCAGAAGTGACTAAAGATGTGGTAAACTGAAATGAGCAGATGTGGCTTGTCACTTTCCAGTGCAGTTTGAACTTGTTATTGGTCCATTTGCTAAGCAGTTCAATTTAGGCACAGTCTGGTTGCTGTTAGTGCTGTTGTTTGAACAAAACAATCAAATCCTTGTCTCGTAGAATCTCATTGTACCACTTCATCAATCTAAAATCTATTATCTATCCAAATCCTTCGGTCTCTTACACAGGAAGTCTCCATAAACTGAGACTCTCTTATTTCTTGTTAACTTGTAAGATATTTTGTGGAAGCTAACACATATCCATGGAAGAGTTCTTACTCTTCTTGACTTGGACTGCACATGTGGACTCTACATTGAAGAAATCATGTTTTTCATGTGACAAAAAATTAGAAGATCACCATTTGCATTAAAAAAATGTTGAAGTTAACTTTGATTACTGTAACTGCACAGTGAGAGGCAAATAGCATAAAACAACTAAATTACATCATTCAATTAGAGGAAAACCTTCAGGAACTTGATATTGGATGCATACACTTTAAGTGGGAGTACTGAACTGCAGATTGTCCACTAGGACATACTTAAGATACTGTCCTTTAAGTATATGAGAATACTTTGCATATTTTCTCTTTTCCTTCTGTTTTGTTGCATCAGTTGCTTTCCTGCAATTGTGCTCATGGATTGTGGCATATAATAGAATGTAGAGCCAGTTAAATGCAACTGGTTTTGGTTTAAATTCTGTGTGGCGGAAGTTAGTATAGCTAAAACTTGATAATTGGATAGTCAGCATTTTAGAAGATCTTGCTTTCTGGAACTGAATGCAATACTAAAGGAGACAAGAATTCTCTCCCTTCTTCCTCCTTCCTGCACCCCAGACTCCCAAGAGGTAAGTTTTACTCGTGAGTTCCTGAGGCAGGAAGATATTCATCTTCTGGGGAAGCAAGGAATTTTCTACTTGCCTGTGAAGATCTTCTGCCTGGAAAAAGATTTAAGGAAAAGATGGTAAGGTACATGAGGGTGATGAGCGACTCTGTCCACTGTTTTCTATAGAATAATAACATGGAATGGTAATTACACAAATAAATCAACAAATATTTAGAATAAAAACCTGCACTGGTAAAGGGCATAGCTATTATCTGCCTTTGTTCTCTAGACCCTTCTTGGGGTTAATCCCCTGCTGTAGGAACATGCGTTTTTAGGGTTACCACACATGCTTTACTCCCCGGAGGCATTTTCTTCTTAAAGCTGAAAAAATATTTTTTTTTTTTGCTCAATCTATTTGTTAGAAGTTATAGCTAGGACTTTTTCAGACACAGACAATGAGATTGTCTTAGCTAATTTATGTGAAAGTGGTAGTAAGTGCTAGTAGCTAGTGAGTTGCAAAAGCTTCATCATGAAAGTATGACAGGAAGAAGCAAGAGCAGATTCGTGCAATGCTGAGAGCGGGGCGGGCGGGGGGTGGGTAGAGGCTGGCAGGTGGGAAGCAGCAGAGGCGTCAGAAGCCTGCGTTAATGAGTCAGGGCTCTTGTGGTGAGTTGGGATGGTAAGAAAGGGACGTAAGCTCCAAGTGGGGACAGAGCTAAGCTCAAATGTACGGTGGTGTACATTCTATACGTGTCTTGTACTCCCTGCAGAATCAGATCTCTGACATGGAAAAGATTCAGGGCATCAGAATAGTATTACAAACGGGACCCCAGTTTGGAGGTCAAATTTGTGTGTATCCTTTTTTTTGGAATCATTCTTTTCAAAATATAGTAGCATTGTATTACTTACGTTTATTAGACCTATATAACGAACCATGTTTTAAATGAGTGCTAGAAAGGCACAATTTTCCTCAGGATTTTTGTATTTCAAGGAAACATAATGAGAAAGAGCAGCGTAGAAAAAGAAAACAAATGCAAGTCCTGACCTGTAGGCCAAATAGTAAATGAGAAGGGGTGATCTGCTGCAGCAGGGATTCAAAGGAGTAAGGAAGACATTATTGCTGGTTAGGAAGTTGTTACTCAAAATACATAGTAAACTAAAAGATGAAATGTTTCAGGCTCAAAATATTTTTTTTTTGATAGATAAAAATTGGATGTTCCATGGAAAAGAAAGATTTAGGACTCTTGGATGAAGCTGATTGTAGATGGAGATAATCCAAGTTGCTTAGACTCTAGCTCACTTCATTAAACATAACATGAATTTCTATGTTGGGGGGGGCAATTACCTAAAAAAGTAACTAGCTATATTGTTTTGCTAAGCTGGATTGTAAACATGGTTAAGATTAGGGCAATTCTAGCAAATCTGTGGTAAAGTTTAAGGTGGTTTTCCTCCAGAAATAGGTGTCAGAATTCCACGTGCTATGAGACAGACTGGCAGTCTGTGCTTCTGTGATTGTTGGTTAAAGAGCTGTCATGTCCCGTGTTATAAAAAAAAAGACACTTGTGTAGCACAGCACTGCTAAACTGTTGATAAACAATGGTTGCTGAGTTGCAATGTAACATCCAGAGGACAGAACTGTGCATATGACCTTGCAGTACTGAGCAGGAGATTGAACGGTAAATCTTGTAAAGCACTTCCTGTTTGGGGTTTTTCGAGTTCCAAATTATTAGTAAAGAATATGAATGGAGGTGACACTTGTCTGCCATTTGGTATGTTGTCCTTAACCCAAATTACCAACAACTTGGCTTGAGCTTTGTGCACCCAAAATGTCATTATGGAAGTTAGCTCACACAGCAGCCTGTGTGAAGTAAAGGCTGTAAATATACAAGAAATTACTTGTGGCAGTGTTGCCTTGACAATAAGTCTTTCCAAAAGTGCTGCTTTGCTTAGAGAACAAAAAGGAAATCTCCCACTTTTTCTTTCAAAGGTAAAATGGCAGAAATAAAAAGGAATGGGTGCAGTTTTAAATGTGGTGGCTTTGTCTTAACTTCTCTTATTGAGGGGTAGTCTATTATGAAAAACAAATCCTCATTCCAAGAGAGGTTAGGAGAAAGTAGTTTTGAAGATGTAGGGTCTTGTGGAGTCAAATATTTAAAACCTGGTTTTGGTGTCACTTAAGACCTAAGGCCCCCTTGATGTTTCAGAACTGAGCTAACCAGTGTTTACAGATCGTTACCGTAGCTGGGCTTTCCACACAGTAGCCTTCCAGCTTAGCTCTTAAGTTTACAGGTGGTGAAGGAGAGGACTGGGATGTTTTGGGGTTTTTCTTGGTGTTTTTTTTTTTTTTTTTTTTTTTTTGCCTGCTTATGTATTATAGTCAGTACCATGAAACAGAAACACCCAGTTAGGGATTCCCCTCCCCCATGACACTGGGTACAATATCTTGAGCTGAGAAAAGAGGAAGGAAGCGCAGAGCTCAGAACAGCAGCAAATCTCGCAGCACCCTCGCAGTTGCCTCAGCTTGCCTTCTAGTCCTCGGTGACAGCTGCTGGAGAACTGGTCTTGCTTCCAGTGCTGTTGTTACCCAGCTTCAAGTCTGTGTCCTGCACCTTTTGGTTTCATTGGTGGTGGGCATCCTTCGGAGCCTCACGGATTCACGTATGATGGCGCGATGGCACAAGACAGACAAGAGCGGTGTGGGTATGTAACTCAGTAAACTGCCATTTGAGTTTTGTCTTCATGACTTCTGAACAGGATGTGGGCAGGTGTTTTCTGTAGTGTGATGAGTTAACACCCTCCACTTTACCATGGTGGCTTAATTGAAATAATCAATTCTATACAAAGTTTTAACTTTTCAAACAGAACGGCAAAAAGTAGGTGAATGTCAGCTTGGGAGATGTAACCCTTCCACCACACACTCCCACTCTTCTCAAATCTTGAACTCACGCAGTAATGCAGTTTTTCCCACCTCAGTATTTTAGAAACAGATTGAATAAGTAGTACGTTGTATAATAAGTAGCAGCCAGAAGTTATGGGGAACAAATGTAGGGGAGGGGAATCCTACAGTTGTTTCCAAGACTGTCACTTGAGGTTAGTGGTAGAGAAAAACCTGTACATGAGTTGGTGACTAATACTTTTTTGAAGGAAAGTAATTTTCCAACATAAACTTTACTTAAAATGAATGATGTTAACTTACATACGGGACTGAATTGCTGTTAAAAAAAAAAAAAGCCTTAAAATTAGGAATCAAAGCTGAAGTACTTGAAAGAAATGTCCTGTGAAGTCAACTGCAGGTTCTCAGTACAAAAGATAGTTAATCTTGTACTTGTTATTAATCTGGAATCCCCATATTCTTCTAAAAGACATTTATTTTAAGAAGTCCTTAATATTTTGTGATATGCAGTAAAAAGAAAAAACCCCACCCAGCTGGCTTCATGAAATAAAATGAATCATCAAGGAATTAATAAGAGGAAAAGAAAGTCTTCCTGTTCAACTTCCACATGCAGAATTGTGAAATGGAAGGAGCCTGTTCTGGTGGCAATATATATTACAAAATAAAGGGTGTAAATATTTTGTGTTTCAGTTTTACAAACAGTAGAAAGTACTTGATTTTTGCACTTGTTTTTCTGAAATCTATTGATTTGAGAGAATATGACTGGATTTGTTGGATGCGGTCTCTGTCTCCCTGTTTCTAGTGTCAGATATTCTCTTGCATTTGGACAGAAGTCCTAGATACTCCTCAGTTATTCACAGGAATAATATAAAACAAGCTTCACTTGCAGCAGCTTTTTACAGGGAGCATTTTGGGTCAGGGTGAGTTTCATGTAATTATAAAAAAGGCTGGTTGCTCCTGCACTGTAACTTTTAACATCATGGGGGCTGAATAACCCGACCTGCTGTCAAGTGTGATAGAAGCTAGTGATTTATTTATTTTTTTTTTATGTACCCCTGCAGTGAGGGTCAGACCAGTCTTCTGGGTGTGACCAATACATGTCCCCTGACAGCAGTTGTAATCTGCCTGTCACGTGTTGAACGGTCAGCCTGCCGTGCTTTGTTTACAGCGGAGTTTTGCCTGTTGGTAACTCCGCAGCCCGTATGGTCACCGAGTATACAAAACGCCAGTATGGTGTAGTAGCCCCTGTGGTATTCAAGAGGTACAGCAAACCACACATAATAAAAACCATCTTGTGAAATATATTACTTCATAAACTAATAACAATCCTGTAATGTTTGTTTTCATGAAGACTACAACGCATTTTGATTGAACAATCCACTGCACTATTTGATGTAAAATACACTATTCGGAATGTGCAATCCTGTATAGCAGTAGTCTTTCTACCTCTGATCTAAGAATATTTATTTCAAAATTGTAAGCTTTTAACTGAATCATCTAACATGAACACTTTATTTTAGCGCATAGAAAGAAAGCAAAAAACAGAAAATAGCATTTAATGGTAGTATTTTAATACTGTTAAGCTTAAACTGCCATAGAGACAACATAAATTCAGGAGTTTTTTAAAATTCAGAAGGACTAGGGTTTATTTGATCTGACAGTGGACCAGTGCTCTTGCATTTCTAATATTGTTAGCTCAAACACCTACAGCACTCTCATTTTAGAGTGGGTATGTGCTACGTGTAGCTCACAGAGTGGTATCAGTGCAATCACTACTACGTACAGGCACTGCTTTCTGAAACGTGGTCTGCTAGAAATATTGCTTCTCCTTCTCTCGCCCATCTCCCTGATAGGGCTGTTGTCTCCTTCAGTCTGGTTAGTTGGGTTTACAACAGAGAGTGGATTTCTTTATAAAGGCCTGTTAACGTAAGAAGTCTGATTGTGTGCTCATGTGCTGAAAACACCTTTGGATTACGCATGTTCATCACTCCAATCTGGAATGCTCTCCAATCTGTTGTAGCATGTGGATGAGGACTCCTGAGGCTTGGGAAGTTCCCAGGTGTCAACACAGTGATCTGTAACTTGTGGCCGGGGGTTAGAACTCACTGAAAGACGAACTTGCTGTCATAGAAACATTTAGGATGTCTGGTAGTTTTGTGTCAGGAACACTGAAGATGAGGGCAAAATAAAACTCAATCTTTCTTTTAGTTTGCAAGTTTTTATGATTCATTTCCTGCTGCAAATTAAGAAAAAGCCAGTTAGCACTTGACCTGCTGAGACTAGCTCAAAGAAGCAAACAGCCACTCTATGACTAAAAGAAATCTGCAGAGAGCAGGAATAATGAGAAGGGATTATCAAGTGCACCAAATAGGAAAAGGTGCAATTGATTAACTAGATCTTTAAGGAACTTTGCTAGTGTTTAAAAGCAAACAACAAATTTATTAAAGCTTTCATAAATTTCCTTTAAATTGGCAAAGAAAACCATGTATCCAGTTTGTGAAGCAACAGACGGACCTCTGCTTTACACTCTGGTAATTCTCAAAGATAATAGCTCTTCCTTTGTACACATAAAAAAAAACCCCTATAAACCTGGTTAGCCACGAAGTAACTTGCTCAAGCACAAAGGCTGTGCAACCTTGTCGGTGCAGGACTAACAACAGGTCAACTGAGGTTAGGCCTACTGTTTATAGAAATAATTCCTTAAGTTTCATGGCTCTGAGTCTTAGGGTAAATACATTTAGTTTGTAAAATCCGTAGCTGCAGATATCAAATTTCCAAGAATCCCTGACACAAAGCATTTCAAAGCTGGAAAATAACAGTAGCTGGTTAACACTGTCATGTGTACTTTGAATACATGTTCCCTCTACTGTAGTTACCGTAGCCATAACCAATGATTGCACTGCTCTACAAATAGTTTCTGGTATGTCCTCACGCATATTGAACTGCTCCTCGAGGAAGGGTAGGGATGGCTGTGCTTCCCAACGGGAAGTCCAAACCAGGATATCATCGTTAAAGATCCGGAGTCTGTCACTGGGGGGAACTGTCACTGCAGACCTGGTGGTACTGCCTTTACCCTGCGCTTGCTCCCTACTGCTCTAGGCCGCAAGCACCTATGGGCTTTGAGCTAAAACAGAATCTGCGCAAGCTGTGTCAGCATGTGTGGTAATAGCACTACCACTTGTTGCTTCTCCACCCACCCCATGTAAGTCCGTTTCCCAGCTTAAAGATTTTTCTGTTAAGCACTGTGTTATAAGACTTTTTATACTTGTATGTAAAAAATCATAAGCATAGCAATGTCTGCCATTTAATCTGTTGCAAAGCAGAACAGGGAAAATGAGAACAATAGTCAAACGGACTTTCCAACAACAACAGTATGCTAGTTATACAAGTACTCATACATGTGACTGTTTCTTGTAGGTTGTCTTCAGTAGGGAGTGTTGCATTTCTGCTTTTGTATAATTGCTTTAAGGTATAGTTAAATACAAATTCAATAAGCTGTAGCTTATACCCAGGAGTTCCTTTTCTTAGCCAAGCTGTTGGCTCACATTCTGCTAGAATGCAGGCTAGCTGCCCACTTTTGTCTTTTACTTAAATAGGATACTCCAGATTGCTGATACTCTGCTTTGCACTTGGAAACCATATTCCTGATTTTACACGTGAAGCTTGTTCTTAGTCTTGAAGCATTCACAGCATAAATGTGTGCTGCTTTCATGGACGGTACGAGACAAAGTCGTGGCAGGCTAGTGGTTTCAGTATGAGTTTCCTAGCACTGCGCAAGATGAAAAGTGTTTGAAATCTGCTCAGACCTTGAGGAAACTATCACATGTGTGAAAAAGTTACAAGCTGGCGAAACAGCATGTTGGCATGCTAAATTCAAGTGTCAGACTTACTCCTGTACTGCTGACTCTGAAAATGGGTATTTGTCGACTTGAAGCATGTGTTGGGGGGAGGAGAGGAGCGAGTGACAACTTTGACTGTAGAAAAGCATATGCTCAGCCTGAGTGCAAAGGGCCGTGACTGGCATGTCTGATTTAATCTCCTGAAGAACTCTGAAAATTACTTTACATATCTGAAATCTACATAGATTGAGCTGTAAGGGAGGCAGAGCTTTCTTCAGGGTAAGTTGCCTACGCCATGAAAATGCAACCCCTGAACACAACAGACTATTCTAGCTCTGTGGGAAACACCAACAGTCCCCTGAAGTACAGCTCACCGCAAAAGACAAACTGAAGTAAGATAAAGATAATGCTGGGAAAGGCATCTCTTATACACAATCTCTCATGAAAACCAAAAAGCATGGCTAAATACTCTGTTCTTCATGAAGACTGCTAAGAAAAATGACCAGGCCTTTTCATAGAAAAGGTAAAGTCAGAAACAATATCTTCATATAACTAGTTAGGTATGTTATAACTTCCTGGTTCTTATAATCCATACTGGTTTTATCGTGTTTAAGGAGGAAAATAAGTCGCTCAAGTCCACTAAAACCTCCATCTGGCCGCAAGGTTACGCATGCGAAGAAATCTGAATTCAATTGTCATCTGAGGTAACAGCTTGTTCTCTGAGAACTGAAGAGTTAACCTTTGAGCATGACTTGCAATAAATTAAATTAGCTTCTTACCCACCTTGAGCTTTGGTACATGTCTCTGACCTGTGAAATAATTCATTAGAACTGCGTCCATGTCATGTTCGCTACAGCACACTCGGTCTGTGAGATTTAAGAGATCTGTAACTCAGAATACTGGAAAACAAATTTTATAGGTTTCTTTGCAGAAGTGAAGAAACCCTGTTAGAACTGCGTAATATTTTCACATGAGGTTTGTCAGTGTCCTTGATGAGTAATTTCACCTTGTTTTCATGAGAAGAAAATGGTAGCTGAACACAGAGAATTGATCTGTAAGGAAAGGACGTACTACTTTATACATTAATACTCATAAAAAATAGAGCTGTAATATTTCAAAAATAAAATGGAACAGGATTCTATTCATCAGAAATTGCTTGAATATGCAAAATACTTAATGAGTTATTACATAGAAATAATTCCAGATAGTCCTGCTATTATGGTAAAATGAAATTAAAAGCTGGTTCAGCAAAGCTATACATAAGAAATGTTTTTCAAATTCTACAAGTAGAAGAGTGGGAAGTAGGCAAGGAAACCAACTTGAAACAAGATTTGTTACTTAAAGGTGAGCCTCAAACCTGAAACAACATAATGTCTGTATTTGTTACAAAGAACAGGGCAGGGACTTCTCACGGAGCAAAACAGGCAGGAAAGGCAGGTAGGAAGATGAGGATAATAAATGGCTTCAGTGTTGCAGATCTGCGGGGTTTCCCTTGCTCACCATTCCCATCTTGCATTAGCCTACGCTCTAGTCATGTGAACAGCAACAATCTGGGTATTTAAAGTACACAATTACTGAGGAAATCTAGCTTTTTGAGGAAGAGATTCTGTTACTTGGATTACTGTGAGGTTTCTAGTGTTCTGTGTATGAATGTTCCCAAACAAGGTTCAAAGCATGGTGTTTTTTGGTTTTTTTCCCCACTTACCTTCTAAACAGAGGATGTATAATTTAAATTATAGAATGTTAACTGTGTTCCTGTCTCAATCTGTGGTTGTTTGAATGTGTATTTTAACAGGAATCCTACTCTAAAGGAAGGGTGACTGTTTCATTTACCTTGTGTCTTGGAATGTTAAGAGAAATGTCCTCTACAGGTTTTCATTACTTTACTTTGTAAAACATGTACATACCTACGTGGCTTCGTAAACCAGGCTTCATAGCCATGCATATATTCAACGGCACACACACGTACAAACCTAGTGGGGGGGGAATGTCGGATACAATACATGCAGCTGTGGTTTGAATAAATACATAGGAATTAAAGGGAAACAGGAATTTTCTTTAGCCTTTGTTCTCCTTTTTTTTTTTGCTGCTGGGATGGACACTAGTAGATGTCTTCACTTATGCTGTGGGGGGCTGAAGGGGTGGGAGTGACAGCAGAATTAGACACGGAAGGTTCTTAGAGTAACTGTCTCGACAAGCATGTATTGTGTGGCTGGACAAGAAAGGATTCTTTGGGTATGCTTCCTGGGAGCCGTTTCCATCTTGCTGAGACACAACTGAAAGCCCACTTGTGCTTGAGCAGAGTTCGGTTTGGAAAATCTTTCATGTTAGCAGTTTGGCCTGCTACTTTTTAGGTTTGCTTTCTAAAGCAACTTTGTTGTTGTGGTATGCTGACTTTCAGTCCAGCTCCTGAGGGAGCTAAAAAAACCACCTGGAATTGAAGGGGGTTTTGCACTGGCTTTATTTGTTTTTCTGGGTGTCATGTGTGTGTGTCCTGCTATAAAATTACCACTGAGGTTACGGCAAGCTTTAAAAAGATTGGGCTCTTGTATTCTTTGCTGATGCAAGGAGAAATTTGCTAACTGGATCCTTAAAGAACCCTGAAGTCCATATTTAGGAACACTGCCTTAAGGCTGGAGTTCCGGAGTATTCTGTGCCGTTCTGGGAGGATCTGACAGCATCTGTGCACGGATATGCTGTTGATGGGAACATCTTAGCCTGATGCTGGCTACTGAGGAGGGCATATGCTGTCCAAATCTCTCCCGCTAACCTGACTGCCATGACATCAGTTGCTTCTCAGTCAGCACTTGCTATTGGGAGCGAGAATGATTGCTGGAGTCTTCAAGCAGGCCACGCTCCGTGCCTTGAGGGTTCAGTCTCCTTTTATACTTATGGCTGGGATAGAGAATGCCAGGGAGTCCATACATACAGGTTTTTCATGTACTATTTTTGAAGAGCAAAATAAATGAAATAGGTGTTTGTGAGCACAAAACCGCACACACACAATCCAAAGATCACAACAGAGGATGGAGGAAAGGGAACTGATGGTATTAGGTAGTTGGATTGTTTATAGAGTTTTTTGCAATGGTATATGTGTGATAATTTCTTATCATAAAATGTCTGGATAGCTTTAAAGCTTTAGAGCTTAAAACTTTATAAAGGAATTTGTTAAACTCATCCTAAAAAACAATCCAAATTCTACAGTAAAATCTCTCTCATTAAATTTCCGCTTACTCATTTAGAAAAGTCTTGGCTGATAGAGCCACTTCCTCTTGTCAGTTTGTTACTGTGCTTTTCAATATATTAATTGCTGTTAAATGAATTTTTAAGAGAGCAAAGCCAATATGCAGTGTGAATATATGACTCCGTAATTTGCATCTATATTTTGAGACAAACAGAACTGTGGGTGGAGCAGTGCGTATTTTGAAATAGCAAGTATATGCTAGGCAATAGTAATCTTAATCTGTATGGACATTTCAGGGAAACAGTAAAAGCACGCACATCCTCATGCTCTCCATACCCGACCCACCCCAAAATGCTCTGATGGAAACATCTCTAAATGTCCCGATAACTTAGGAGGGTTGTTTGCCATCTTCCATTTCTTGAAATCTGTGTCAAGACTAACAAAAGGAAGCCAGTCAGAACATAACTACACGTTTACTGTAAACATCTACTACTCCAACTTTGTGTTGAGCTAAGATGGGTCTCTGAGGATCACTGAGGAAGTGTTTTCAAGTTTTTCTTCAATAAATAGCTGGATCTGGATGCTGAGCCTCACTTCAAAATTAGATTTTTTTTTTTCTGTTTCTCCTCCCTTATGTTTAATGATTCTACCCAACCAGGAGAAGTAACTGGTATGAAGGCCTCTTCATGTCAAAAAAACCCAACAAACAAACAAACAACAAACCCCCAACTTGTTTTTCGTTCTGTAAGCCTCTAAATCTGAAATTTATTTTAATTTCTGTCCAGAAACATAATAATAGCAAAACAAAGAAGAAACACAAATTATTGAATACTTGAAAAATACTTGAAAAAAGGATTTATTTGTTTAGCTCTAGACTCCTACCTTAAGCTTTTTCATGAAAGGCAATTTAATTTGAGAATTTAAAGATAATTTTAAGTAAAACGTTTAAGTAAAATGTGTCATTAGTATACATCTTGGCCTAGTAGAAATGAATATCCTGCTTTAGAAGCCTGGAGCAGGGAGCAGAAGGAAAGTACAAATGTACTGAAGGTAGGCTTAGCTTTCTAGATCAGCTTTCCCCTAGTCCAAAATACTGCGAGTTTGGATGCTCTGTATGTGTGGATGGATAGGACACTGTCATGAGAAAAGGAAGAAAACCTTGCTGACTCTTAGCTGTACTGCACAACGGAGTTAACAGTTATCAGCTGGTGTACTGTTCCTACTTGGATAGTTTCATTGTCGTTTCAGGCTTTTAATTAGTTTTCCTGCATGATATCAGCTTCAATAACCACTCCTACTCTGTTATGCTATTGTAAAAGTCTATAACCAAGCCCATGAAGAAAAGAGATACAGAAACAAATGCTTACGATGGCAGCCCACATCCTGTAGCCCTAGAATGTAAGAACTAGTAAAGAAGCTTATTTTCTTGAATTCTTTCTGAAACTTGGTTGTTTCCTAACCACATATAGATAAGCTTCTGATTAGAACGCTCTTAAAATCCGCTGCTCCTGTGTTCTTTTCAGATTTATGAAATACAGACGGTTACGAAACTTTCCACTGTTTCCATAAGAAACACAGTTTCATGTTAAGATGAAGCATCTAAACGCAGGAAAGAATTCAGTAAATTCAGTTTTCAGATGTGTGTCTGCTCCCCTTTTCACCTGTTAGCATAACTTTCTGTAAACTGTGCACTTAAATTCTTAGTCAGAGCAGCAGGCTAACAATTCTCTAGCACAGGAAACATGTATGTATTGAAGATCTGAATCTAAATAGGTGCTGTTAAATCCTACGCGGAGCAGTTATTATAAATACCTTGTTTTCATGCATATGCTGGTTTTCTTTGCTTCCAGCACTGGCCATTTTCAACACTTTTGCATTTTCAGAAGAAAAGAGAATAAGTAATGGTAACTGATAAAACTTGTTGATAAAACTATGGTTCTGTTTGTTTATTTATCTAGCGTATTTATTCTAGTAGCAGAATCTTAATAACCTCATGTATTTTTTAGTTTAACTGCAATGCACGTCTGTACTGAAAAACTGTATTTTCATCCTTTAATTTTTCAGCTATATACAATTTCAAAGGCACAGGAATACAACAACTACCTCTACAGATTGGTGATGTGGTCCATATCTTGGAGTCCTGTGAGGGTAAGTCAGTTGCCCTCAGACTATACGTTTCTGTGTGGGTAAGTTTAATCCTTTTACTTCACAGCAAGTCCCCGTGTTACATAAGTAGTTGTCTAATGCTCTTATTTGTGTCAGTAGTGGTGTTCTATTTTGAGAAGGAACGTGTTCATTTTTGGAGAGCCAAAATCAGAAACGTTAGAGTACACGTGGTTTTTTGGGAAGCCATTACCAAACGAGGAAGCCATCAAGGTGAACGCAGAGTATGTGAAGTTCATGCCAGCTTGTAATACACCTGATGGAAGTTACATTAGATTTGACTGAAGTTTTAATGGAGTACATTTTGGCCTCGAAAGTAAATATTTATTGCTAGGAGATATTCAGCACTCTAGTCATCCTATGGTATAAGACGGTAACCTAGTATGTAAAAGTAGTCTGTAGGTCAGCATGACAGCAATATTTTTCTGAAAACCATGCAACTAATTGAAAATGCTGAAGAGCAGAAGTCCAAGTTATGTCATGCGTAACAGAGAGCCAATATGCTGATCCAAACTGATGTAATTGGTTTGTGGAGATATCTGACCAACTGGCATAAGTGTAAAATAAGCACAAGCAATGAAAAAATAAGCGAACACAAAATTTCGTGCATTTGTGAAGCTGAATTTACTGTTAGTACTGTAGTGATTGTGTACTCCTCCACACTGATTTGATCTGTACCTTCTCCATCCTGCTGAATTGCCTCCCAAGTCTGCCAGAACTACCTAAGGTTTTATTAGTACAAAGCATCAAGGGTGCAATTATTATCACTAACTTAACAGTTAATTATCCACAAACGTCACTGTAATAGTAATTCATTTTGAATCTGTATCGATGTTCTTGACCAGGTAAGAGTTTAAAAAAATAAAGTGCTTCAAGCTTTGCAAAATGTATTGTAAAATTATCTTGCTCAACCTACTTCCACTGTCTGTCAGTTGTACCTTATTAACTGTAGTTACGTTAAAGAGAGAGGCCAACTGCTGCGTTATGCAGTTACAGAGACAGCTCAGTGTTGAAAGACCCGAACCCAGCCCATTACACTTCATAGAGCTCTAGGTTGCTTTGCATGGAAACAACACGGCATTTGAAAGAAGAGCATCTGAGAAACCATACCTGCAGTGTTTTGGAGCACAGAAGCATATTTCTTTTTTTTTTTTTCTTCTCTTTTTAAGATAAATTCAGTATCTCTAAGCATCAGTGAAAACACTGATGTCACTCATTAGACTATTAGTCACCAGATGCATGTCAGTCACGAGTAATGATTCATGTCCTCTTCTAAAAAATGAAAGGCCTGCATAATTCTCCATTCTAAACATTTTGTCTAAGAAAATATACATTGGCAAAACCGAACTCTCCTTATCCTTAGATTGTCTCTGTTAACTGCAGAAACAGCATTTCAGGTTTCTGACTCCTGTGGTACATTGGTTGTCAGGTTTTCAGCCCAGCCTAGCAAGCTGAGTGGTCATCTTATGGGTTTATTTTTTTTTTATCTAGAAGTATTTTCTCAGTCCTCTACCATTAACACACTATGTCACAGCTGGCTTTATGAAATATGTTTGTCAATGAAGAAGTGGAATCTTTTCTGTTGTGCAAGTGAGGAACTTCATCTTTTATCAGGTATCTTAAAAACATGCTGCTAGCTGCAGCTGAAGAGTAACCGATAGTAACAGGTTTTTTCCTGCACTCATTTTATGTGCTACTTTAGTTTGTTTTGCATACAAAAAATATATGCATAGAACATACGTGTGCAGTCACAGCAAATGGGATGGAATATATTTTACACATTTGATTGTAAATTGGAGACTATGCACAAATAATTCAATTTTAGAAGTAAGGTGGAACTTGTATTGTTGAGAAGATAGTGTAAAAAAAAAAATTCTAATGCTGAAAAACCTGAAAAAAATCTGTTCTGAATCTCTCCTTGAGGTCAGTGATTCTCCTGAGACTTTCAACATCACCTTTCTCAGTATCCGCTGGGGTTTGGGATTTTTTTTTTTTTTATGCTTTGCTTGCATGACTGAAATATCTGTTCTGTGGTAGAAATGGTGAAAGAGAAAAGGTGCTAGGGAAGATATAATATCTGTTCATGAAATTATAGTCAGATAATGTATGCTTTTAGTAATAAAATGCTTTCTTTTGGGTGAAATAGAAGAAGTATTCAACAGAGCTGAATGCTATTGCTGTGTAAGTAGTGTTTGATGCTGGAACGTGTGCACAGTGGATGTGGCCTCTGCTGTAATTTAGTAAGACTGAAATCTTTCTTTTAAGTTCTTTTTTAGAAGCTCTTTGTGACTTACCTGGGGCATAGATGGAACAAAGTCTAAATTAGTATTTTAATTACCACTACTGCAATACTGCACTTTACACTTTCAGAATGGGTTTCTGGTTATGAATGGAGCAGGAGCCCCATAAAAGCCCTTCATTTTTTGGGGTTCTAACTTGAACTCTACACAAAGAAGCCATGTTTTTGAGTTAGGTCCAAAAGCTGTAATCTCTTACAGCAGAAAAGATGGCTTACTCTTACATTCACAGAAGTTGGATATCTAACAGCCCTGTACTGTACTGGATTAACGTTACACCTAAAACGTAATCAGAAGAGCTTAATGGGCTATCCAGTTTCATGAGTGATCTTGGTCGAGACACATACGTGTTACATGTCTCATTATGGAACTGTGTATCCTGCCTGAGTGTGGGAGTGTTAAACTCTGTAAGATTATCTGTACTATGGGAAGACTTGAAAGTAGACCATATAATCATACTTGCTAATGTGCAAATCATGCTAAATATGCTTCCTGATACTCACTTTTCTTTCATCTATGTATTTTTGAAGTAACTATTAATTTTTAAACATCCTATGCTTGTTATTCTTATACAAAAAAAGCATATTTACTATATGCTTTTTTATGCATACGTTCTGTCATACTAAGTGCACTCTTTTTCCTTTTAGATTGGTACAAGGGTTATTTAGTAAGACATAAAAGATCAGAGGTAAGATCATACTATTCATTCCCATTAGACTATTTTCAATTTAATTTAATAAATCTATCTATGAGAATTAACCACTTCCTTTTAACTAATTCTTAATATTGCTAAATGGTATCATCAAGATCAACATGTATAACATGTTTTAAGTAGTATTATTAATTCTCTGTACTAAGATTTTACTAAATTTACTATTAATGGAACCACCTTCTTTTACTTTGCTTCTTTGTGGACTCTTTTGAACATAAATCTTAATGAAAAACTGTGGAAGTGATAAGACATGATTGTGTTCTGATTAAGATTCAATGCTAAAAGAAAATTGCTATAAAAGCTGAAATCTAATTGAGAGAAAGGTTTCGTGAAGTACCACATATGGATGTCAGTTACTGAACAGAGAGGAATCTAAGAAGAACCTAGCTTAATTACCAAGACTAGATTTGCTAGTTAATATGAGGGTTGTCACAGACAGATCGATGGTCAAACATTGTTTTATGATGATTTAAGACATTTCAGCTGCTGTAGAGCAAGGACAAATCATATTAGACCATTTTCTTTGGTGACCATTTTGTCTACAGAGGTCAGTTAAAAATAAATGTTCAGAACGTAATGAAATCTGGTGCCTCCTTTGCTACATCTTGCCAGGCATCTTACTGCATGGCCCTAGGTAGTGCAAGATGAGACCATAATCTCAGTTGCAGTGGTGTCACATATATCTAGAAGACCTGAATTGATGGCTTTACTAAATGTCTCCCTTCTTTGTGCATTGCAAATGAAAGACTTTTTTTAAAGCAATTTTAGACTTACGCACGGTTCTTGACTCTTGTGCTTCAAAGTAAACTTTATTATGCTTCATGTCAATGGCCATTTTGCTATTCATCCTAAGTGATTTCTTCTGTATATCAATATTTCTTTCACTAGATGCATTGATTCTGCATCAGTATCTCTCCTTTAGTTTGATAATCAAGCTGATATATAAATCAGACTGCTTTTTTTTTTTCCTAGAACGTGAAACGTATGAGCTGATGCACAGAGAAAAAGTTTCTTTACTGTATTTACACTGCATGTACTGTTTTCTGAGGGTGTAGATAGGGGCAGGGGGGTGGAAGATGGTTTTTATGAAGAAATGTAATCCTCTGCATTCTATGTTTGCAGAAAAGGATGTGTTAAAACTTCTATTATTTGTCTGTCAAATGGAAATGCATCTATCTGGACAGAAAACTAGATAGACAGCAGTTAATCTGGAGATTACTTTATGTTCATAGTTACCATCTTATGCAGCAAATTTGTTACAAGTGGGTTTTGGAGAGCTCTCATTTGTTACTTAAATGTTCTTGGAGAATAAGAGTGGATTTTTTTTTTTCCTCCTTCAACAGGGAGTATTTCCTAAATCTTTCATCCACATAAAGGAAGTTACTGTTGAAAAGAAAAGGTACGGAATTTACTTGTTTTATTACATTAAGGATTTTGTCTGCTGAAGAATTTTTACAGAAAAGATTTTTACAATGAGGGTTGTAGAACACTGGCCCAGGTTGCCCAGAGAGGTGGTGGATGCCCCATCCCTGGAAACATTCAAGGCCAGGCTGGATGAGGCTCTGAGCAACCTGATCTGGTTGGAGATGTCCCTGCTCCTGGCAGGGGGGTTGGACTGGATGGGCTTTGAAGGTCCCTTCCCACCCAAACCATTCTATGAGTCTATGAATGAGTTTTAAGGCATTTACATGCCTTAAACACAATAACTGTAATATAAACACATGAAACTCGGATATTCTTTTTCACTTTGTTAATTTTTCTTCTCTTTGCTAGACATACAGAAAATATAATACCTGCTGAAATTCCTTTAGTTCAAGAAGTTACCACTACTCTCTGGGAATGGGGAAGCATCTGGAAACAGCTCTATGTGGTATGACATTTTTGCATTGTGTGTGTGTTCTCTTAATTAGTCCTATTTATACATAGGAGACCTTGTTCAAATTAGTGTCTTCTCTTAGATGCAGGGCAGGATCTGGGAGGATTCAAGAAATTACTTCTTCATCACTGTTTAGATGATTACCATTTTCTTCAGTGGCTTTAAAGTAAAAGGCTGACTTACTGCTGAGGAGCGATGTAACTTCATGCCTTTAGTTTCAACCTTGAGTATCCTGTACATGATAAATTTTTCTTAATTGTTCTTTGTAGAGTTGACAAGTTTCAAGATAGGAGTATCAAACATAACTACAATACATTTGAGGAAGATTCACCATGTTCTTGGGATGCTAGAACAAAAGTTGTTCAAGGGCTACTGGGAGTGTGTAGCTGTTAACAATCGGCAATTTCAAGAAGTCATTTTACTTTCAGCATCTTAATTTTACATATTTTAAAGAAATTTTTTTTTTCTGTCTTGGATAAAGCTGTTTTTTCCTGTGAACACTTTTACCAGTGCATAAAAGTGCAATGAATTTGGAGGCATTAGTCAAAATGGCCACTGCATCATCATCTGTGTGCCTTGTAAGTAAGCAATCTGTAATCACAGTGGTCTTTTCATACGCCTGTAATGCCTCCAGTGTAATGGCTACAATATAAAAATGTAGAAGTTACTAATGATTTTTTTAAATTATCTTTTTACTTTAATTGGACCTGAAATATTTTTTGCATGAGTCATCCATCCTTTACACAGAGACCAAACTTTTCTTATAATATTATACTTGACCTTGGACTACAAGGCTCTGAGAGATCAAATCTGATTTTGAAGCATAGAAGGCTAATTTTTATATTTGTGTAATTGTGGATATTTTGCATGTTACAACTCTACATTAATCCCTACTGACTCTAGTGACTTGTTTAACCTAAGTCTGATGGCCAAAATTTCATGAAGTGTTGACTGGAAAAACAATTAAAAGATGATGAATTCTCCAGTACCTGAGTAGTCTCTTCAGAAGGATAACCTGTTTCAACACCTTGCACTCACTGCTCCAGGATCCTGATCATTGGATTTTACTTCTTCTCTGTTAGGGCAAAGAAATCTTGAATATGGTGTAGATTTTCCTCATAAATTTATTTTCTGGAACATGTCACTTCTTAGTCTTCCTCTTGCTAAAGTGAACAATTAAAACTTTTCTTGTTTCAGTGGATGACTCTGGAACTGCTTTAGTGAATTCTATGCGTTCTCTCACTTTACTCTTAAATCTATTACTACCACAATAAAACATTGTTGTTATTGGCATGCTCTTACCGGTATCTTATGCAGAAGTAAATTGCTTCTATAATATTTTCTCTCGATGACACTTAATTAAGGCATTTTAAAACCGCACAATTAAATGAACCAAAAATAATGTAATTCCCTATCCCCATACAAATTGCTTAAATTTCATGTAATTCCTTTATGGTCACATGAGAGATTGTGTCCTTAACAATTTGTGGGATGAAAGGAGGAAGGAAGTCAGGCTCAGTGATTTTCAATTAGGAGGATTTCTGGAGGAATGAGCAGAACTGGAGACACAGAAAAGGATTTGACTTGGATTAGTGGGTTTCTTTGCTTAACTGCAATAATTTAGCATAAAATATGACACATCCTTTCATTGTCAAGACCAATGTTTCACTTGAACTTCAAGTCTGAAATATATTATTTTCTTATATATCTTAGACAAATAAGAAAGAGCGATTCCAGCAGGTGCAGTCTATGATGTATGACTTAATGGAGTGGCGGTCACAGCTTCTGTCCGGGACTTTGCCAAAAGATGAGCTCAAAGAACTCAAACAGAAAGTCACTTCCAAAATTGACTACGGTAACAGGTAAGTGGCCTACATTGCTTCTGGAAAACATGATTTATTTTAAAGCACACAGATAGAACAGAGATGATAAATCATTCTTCTTTGCAGTTTTGTAGCTCATTAATATTCCTTTGATAATAGCAGATATACCATGTCAAGGCTTCTCAGAGCAAATAGCTTTATAAAAATATTAATTTATTTTTTAATTATAGATATGTGAGCTTGTCAGTTGTAAAGATTTGAGGTCAGATAACTGTCCTTTAAATCCATATAACATGAGTGTACTCAGGACCAAAACCTGTCCATCCTTCACAGCTTACCTCTAGCAGTGTTATGCTACCACTTCAGAAGTGGTGCTGAGAGACCTTAATGTGGTGGATGAATAGCAAAAGTCTGAAGTGTCCACAGCCCTTGTTAAAGGCATCTCACCACCAGGCCACCCCCCAGTTTCCTAGGGAATTTCCAGGCAGAACTCTGGTTCTGGTAACAGAAGTGAAACCACTAGGGATAGAAGAGTTATCTGACAAAATACCTTGTCTGCTTCCTGCTAATGAAAAGTCACTGCAACACAACACATTTTTGGCAAAAATGGGGTTATTTGAGGTCAAGTGATGTTCCACCATCTGATAAAGGGGAAGAGAGAGCTTAGTAAACAAATCTTCATAGTATTGGTTTTATAGGCAGTGGAATTTGCTGACAAACTGTATTGAGCTATTGTAGTGACTGTGATCATTGTGGTCTGAAGGTCTATATGCAGCTGAAAGTCTTCAGCTACCTGTGGCTAGACATAAACAATGACCACAAGATACTACAAAACTCCTAGGTCGTTCACTGAGATTTGGACACACAGATGTCTGATAAATTGTACTTTTGCAGAACACACTACAGGAATACACTTATCCTGCTACACTGTGTGGAGCTAAATGGTCACTCCAAGACAACGTTTACTTTGAAATGCTCCAAAGAAGCCTATCTCTGATTAAGACAACATTAACATTTCTTTGCTTTCAGACTTTTGTTTTCACACTCTGCTCTTTGCAAATTAGAAGACAGCAAGCTTCTTCCTTTAGAGGGAAGGGCTGTTTCAAATGGTTTGCAATTGCATAGAGGGAAAGTGCAAGCTGAATTGTAAATTTTGATAAGATTTACAAAAGAGTAAATAAGAGAAGTGTGGGGTTGAGTTGTGATGTGTGAAGGAAACTTCCTAAACTGTGGAGAAGAACTAAAGGGGAATGGAAATGGAGGCTGATTGGGTCATTGTGGGAGAAGAGACTGAACAGCAAAGCAGGAGAGGTTGTGGATAATCATGTAAGGGGTGATGATGGCTTGCAGTTTGATACGGACTGCTTCAAACAACGTTAGCAGTGCCATAACGGCAGCCAGCATCTTTTAGAAATTTTGAAAGGTACAGTTTGGCACAAAATAGACCGATTTTAGAGGGGGAAGGAGAAGTAAGATCCTAGATAGGTAAGGTAGGATATCTTTTGACTGAGGTGACACCAAGACAGTGTGGACAAGAATATGTAGGATGTATGGAGGTAAATCTTGAATTTGGAACAAAAAGGAATGATTCATATGAGAGCAAAGGAGAACAAAGCATAGTAATTAAATAATGGCACTGGGAGACTAAGGGAGCAACATAAAAGCAGAAGGTAACAGGAAAAATTCTTGCATCTTGATTACAAAGGTTATATGTTAAAAAGCAAGACATTAAGACAGCTTGAAGTCACTGGACATGAGGAATCTATTTTATGTGATAGGCATTTGAATGTTTTGGTGACATTACTATGAATTCCTAAAATGGATAAATACTGTACAACAGCTTCAAAATAAAATCGTGGGTTTTAGTTAATTTTTTCTTCAATGAAATACTGATGCACATATTTAAACTTAGTTTATTGCTTTAAAACTTGAAGCAGCTCCTTGTGCATTACATTTCTGAGCTTTATTTTTACAGAAGGAAATAACTTTGCCATTATACTCTTTGTATTTTCACAGGATACTTGAGCTAGATCTAATAGTTAGAGATGAAGATGGAAATATCTTGGATCCAGATAAAACCAGTGTCATCAGCCTATTTCATGCACATGAAGAAGCAACTAATAAAATCACCGAGCGAATTAAGGAGGAAATGGTAGGAATGACTGGCCAAATTTAATGCTTCCTTTGTTAAAATAAAAATGAAAAACCAGGACAAGGGTTGAAAGGTGTAACCTTCTACCATTGAAATTGGTAGAGACTTTTGCTTCTGACTTAATTAAGAGTAGATGTGTTATAAATATGGTTAAGTCTCAAACTGAGTTGGTTGCATTGCTGCACTGGATTCAAGCTATGGACTAGGCTGAAAGCCTGTGTCCAAAGCTGGTTCTAAATCCATTCTTGGATTCCTAAATGGAAATCCATCTCCTTATTCTGTCTGTGGACTACTCAGTAGGCTGATTCACATAGTGAATAGTTACTTGGAGTTCAGGCTGCAAGCTATGACTGACCAAAGCTCTTTTTAGAAGATCCTGTGACAACACTAGTTGTTTGCTATTTGTTGCTGCTTGTTAGTTAGTCTGATGGAGATGAAAAGTTTAATCTCACTAAAGAGGAACTTGGGTGAGCCCAGTATAATCTTGTGTACACCAGAACTTAGCAAAGCTGATGAGTGCATGAATTTAATTTTTTAAAATGCAAAGCAGATGACTACACTTCCTTGACCTTTTTCTGTATTAAAACTGTGCAGGGACTTGTAAGATACGTGGGATCTTTTTCTCACTTATGAGAAAATAAACAGTAACAAAGCAAGTAAAACACTTGACCAAAAATAATGTTGAGCTGTCAGGACACTTCAAATAATGTCCATGACAAATCACTGAAAAACACCCTATAAGTTGTTCCCATCAGTGTCACTAAATAAATCTTGCTTCTCAGACATCAAAATGTAATTAACTGACAATATAAGGAAACTTAACTTGGCAGTCTGAAATAGACTGTGTTGACTTGTTTTAATAGATCCAAACAATGGGAAAAAAAGCTTTAGGCCATCAAATGTTAAGTAGCTGTTTCTAGGTGGTTAAAATGGGATGTAGGTAGAAATTAGGAGCCCCTTTCACAGTCAGTGAACCTGCTCAGCTGTGTCCTGATCTCAGTGTACGTTATCTGTCTCCTCTTCAAATAGGTATATTTTGTTTTGCTAGTGTTCCTAGCCTACTGAAACCCCATTGCAATGTGGATAGTAGGCCTTCTGCTATATCCTACTGTATTCAAAAATAATCTCTTTCATACTTGTAGGTTTGCCTCTGTAGTGACAGCTTGATACTTGATTTTCTCTTTAAAAGTGGTGATAATGTTTCACCCTTTAAATAATTGCCCAGCGGCTGAAGAACTGGCCTAAGATACAGAAGTTAAATCAAACAGTATCTCAAGTTGGAAGGGGCCCATATGGATCATAGAGTCCAACTCCCTGCTCTCTTCTCCTTAAGGAGTTTCAGTTCTTACAGCATAACAAAAACACTGTCAAGTCTTTTAGGCACAGTCTTTTAATAAAATTTTAGTAAAGGATTTCAGAATAGTTCCATTGCAACCAGTCTGATTTTCTTGGGAGATAAGGCTTTGAACACATTCATACACAGGAGGGAAACTTAACCTGGCTCTTTCTCCTGAACAGAAGTAAATGTATGATTTTTAAGAAAGGAAGGTTTCTGGAGGTGAAGTGAGAAGGGAAGAGAAAAAGCTTAACTATTGTGTTCCTGGGAAATATTCATAAAATAAAGTAATCTCTGTTCCACTTCTAAAAGGAGACCCCTACCTGGAAAGGATAATATGCTTAGAACTCCCTAGAAAGGGAGTTCTTACTCATACTGAGTAAGTCCCCAAGTACTGCAAAAAGATTGATTTAAGGCATCTCTGCCAGCAGTTTTTTCATTATTTGCACACAGAGGTAGCTCCCTAGTCTGGGTGCAGTGTGTTGAAGAACCCAGTCTCAGCTTTTTATCTCCTTACATACAGTGAAGGCTCTGGGGAAGAAGGTGGGATCTTCCATACCTATGTCAGTTCTGCACCTTCTAACTAACCTGCTAAGTTTCTAGCTTCGTAGTAGAAAAGGATGTCAATACAGTGGTGAAGCATTGCTGAGGGTCAGAAACTTATTTGCTAGTCATGTCTGTGTTACTAAGCAATGTCTTTCAGAAGAATATACAGGGTAATGCTTATTTGCTGGAAGGAAATATTTTTATCCACGTTTTCTGTGATTTTTTTTCCCAAGATTAACTGTTAAATGTTATAAAAATTGAAGTTGCTTTTAGTATTCTATCATTTTAATTCATGGATCTAGCTAATGATTTTCCTCCTTCTGAGTAGTCAAAGGATCAACCAGAATATGCATCGTACTCCCGAATGTCTTCATCTCCCACCCACAGCTTGTATGTTTTTGTGCGGAATTTTGTTTGCCGAATTGGAGAGGATGCAGAACTCTTTATGTCACTATATGATCCACAGAAATTAACAATTATAAGGTAAACTTTTTTTTTTTTATTGCACAAGAGTAGCAAAAGCAGCTAGCAAAAATGAAGTAAAATAGTTGCCAACATGTTGAGAATATATAAATAAAAGGAAGGAAACCAAAAGGACAGGGAAGACAGATCTAGAAGTTGGCAGCTACTAAAGAATTCCAGGGTAAGACATCTCAAATATTTTGATGAATTAATTCCTAGATTGAACATTTCAGAATTTTGAAGAAGCCTGAGACCATTTTAAAGTTAAGAGATTATTCTTGATGGGGAATGTTGTGGTGTCTGGAGTAAAGTGCCAAAACGGGAGGTGGGAAAGGGGACAAAATGGGAGCAACTTATGAATTTAGAGATAGATTAAGATTCTGTTGAGTATTCCCATCAAACAGACTATGATGATGGTAATGTTTCGTCCAAAACATGTGCCATTCTGTCTTAAGTTCAAGTTATTTTTCAAAACTTACTGATGACGTTTTGCATAGCACTCTTCCTGTCTTTTTAGTCTGGTATTAGATTTAAAGAATCACCACAGGCTATTGCCTGTTATGCAACCTTTGTTATGCTCTGTGGTTTTTCATGTACTGTGAAAGGGAAGAATTTTTAAATTATATGACAGTAAAATATTTATCTTCAAAACAGTGAGAACTACTTGGTGAGATGGGGGAGCAGAGGCTTTCCAAAGGAAATTGATATGCTCAACAATCTTAAAGTAGTGTTCACAGTAAGTGTTTTCCAGTTTCCCATTCTTCATATTTGCAAGTCAGATTGTCCCTTCTCTGTGGTCACTATCAGAGCTCCTGAAGATTAAGCAAGAGGAAGAAGGAAGCAGAAGTAATCCTAGAAACAGGGCAAGATGACTAGTCATTGAGTCCTTTAAGGCAGTGACAGGGCTTCAATGTCCCTTCAGAAAATTTGCCATCTCATAAATTAACTGATTACTTTATATATTTTTTTAATCTGCTGTACCTCTTGATTCCTACAATTTTCTCTATTTATCTTACCTTGTATTTTCTTGTAACTTTAAACTGTGAGGTTTTTCATCCTTTCTGTGGGCTCAGTGGGGTTTTTATTTTGGTTTTTCTTTTTCCCTCCATTGATTACTGAGACTCAATTTATTACCGGAGATCCCGTTTAGATTTCACAACATGATTCTTCCCCAAGTAATATTTCAATTCTTTCTTGTTTCTATCTTAGGATCTTGGAAATAAAGACCTTAGCAGAGACAAAATTTATTTAGTTTGTCAAATAGTTCGAGTTGGAAGGATGGATCTCAAAGACAGTAACTCAAAGAAATACACGCAAGGACTACGGCGGCCTTTTGGAGTGGCAGGTAAAGGATGTCTCCTGTGCCGTATCTGAAACAGGACCCAAGTGATACTCGCCAACCCTGGCCTGCAGAATCTGACCAGACTTGTCAGAACACAAAATAGCTATATCAACTACCTTCCATATTTAATTTTTTAAGTCTGTAAAGATTGCACCTGCACTAGCATTTTAGTTCAGGTCAGAAATGTGCTTTTGAATTTAATTTCCCAATAATTCATGCTTACTGCTATACAGTGCAAACTAAAGCACGGTACTAGAGTATAGAATTAATTCCAGATAAAATAAACCAAATTATTATGTCTCAAGAACACCACCAATGCACTCATACCTTTATTGGCAGGATTAGACCAAAACTAGTCTGAAATAATTCTCCCTTTGCATAATGTCATGTTTGTAGCGTGGATTTTGCACTAAATGTTCTGCCCCACAAATCTCAAATCTGCCCCTATCTGGCTACACTGCTTGCTAGTGAAAAATCTGTATTTACCTAGAGGGGCAAGAACATTAATGTACATCATTCATAGATAAGAGGAGATATTTTGCAATGCTATTATATGTTTTAATTTTTTCTTTTACTCTTGTAGTTATGGATATTACAGATATCATAAAAAGAAAAGCTGAAAGTGATGAAGAAAAGCAGCATTTCATCCCCTTTCACCCGTAAGATAGTCATAGATATCTTTTTTTTTTATATGCACAAAAATATTTCTGTATCTCTTTGGCTGTAGCAATCTGTGAACTGTTTCAAGAAAAAATAGTTTTTCCTTTTAATAATTTTATGTTGTAATAGTGGTAATTATTTAAGTATTACTTGAAAAGGCATTTCAGACTTGACAGGGGTTACATAGCATGTTAAATGGATGTATTATTTCGATGAATGTGCCACTTCAGACAGCTGGTACCATGTCCTATTTAACAAAACCCAAGTTAAACAGTTATGCAAACTCTACAGTAAGCTTTACAAGTATGGATAACTAGTAATTTATGTGCTTGATTCTCTTTTTAATTTGATAAAAATCTGAGTAAAATACAGGTTTCCATTAAAAAGTAGTTGAATTGTCATACACTAACTATCTTCAAAGGAAATGCCAGACCAGCTGCCTAAAAATATGGTACTCACAGGTCAAATGCATTGATACTGGTATTCACTGGAAACATATTTGTGCATTCTACATAGCACTGCTGCTATGTACGCTGGAGAATAAATTTAACTCTGAAAGACGCAAGTATGACACACTAGTTAATTATTTCACTTGTTTACAATTAGATCCAACACCTTATGTGAGAATTTGTTTCTAATTTCAAAAGTAGCTGAAAAAAACTCCAAGTTCATTCATTTGTCAGGCTGTTTATCACGGAAAGTGGACTGGACTGGCATGCTGGTGAATGCATTCAGGTTGTACATTCCTACAAAATGATGAGCTTCCATATTGTCAGTCTGTCTCAAAACGCCGTTCCTGAAGTCGTTAATCTTTTTCACTTCAGTGTACACATAAGCTTAAAGTGAGTGCTCTGCAACTCAGAGTGAGAGGTGATGAAATTACAGAACATAACATAATAAGGTAAATTACTGCAAAGAGAACTTAGGCTGTTCGTCATCTATGTTCTGAATGATGTTTGATAAATTTAGCACTTAATTCCTAGAAGACATTGTTTTTTCTCCTGCAGGGTAGTGGCAGAGAATGACTTTTTACACAGTCTCCTAAGCAAAGTCACTGCATCAAAAGGAGACAGTGGTGGACAAGGTAAAGTAGGGGGAGTTTTTTGTTGGTTTGGGTTGTTGTTTTTTTTTTTTTTTTTTTTTTTTTTTTTTAGTAACAAGGTATTTTTGTGGAACTTCATTTAATATTGTTTACATTTTAGAGAAAGGCTTTTATCTTAGAACTGTAGCACCACCATGGAGGTGGGTCAACTCTGAAGCTGGAAGTGAAGAATCATGAGTTTGTTGCAGAATCTTAGAGGCTACTAATTTCAGTAGCTACAGTTTCAGATTATAGAGCTTCTACTTTCAGCTAAAGGAAGTGGGGAAGTGAATTCTCATCACTGTTTTGGCGAGTAGAAGGGGCAATCATCTGAACATAGATTTTTTTTTTTTTTCCTTACCATAAATGTAACTTTCTTTTTTTTTTTCTTAATAGGTCTCTGGGTAACTGTGAAAATGCTTGTTGGAGACGTGATTCAAACTAGGAAGGACTATCCACATCTTGTAGACAGAACCACAGTTGTTGCTAGAAAGCTAGGATTTCCTGAAATAATCATGCCAGGTAGGAAGTGCTTTGTTTTATAATAGGAATGGATTTTTTTTTCATTCTCTACGTTAATGAGCATCAGCTGCAGCCTTATTTACTTCTGTAACGGGTACCTCAGAGGCTCTTTAGAATTCACTCTTCATGGTAAGTTTTGTTCCAATATTAGAGGCTTATATAAAAAAGTGAAATCCTTGAAAAGTATTTTCTAATACTTAAACAGAAAAATAAAATCAAGACAGTGAGGGATAATCCCAGATCCTTTTACATAGCTTTCTTGTCTTCTAAACAGATTATGGTGGATGCTTACTTGAATTTTACATTAACCTTATTTGTATTGTAACTTATCACTGTCCTTTAATAATAATAAAATATGAGTTTACAAGATTTTTTTTTAATATTTTTTCCAATTAAAGTCACTGTCTGCAGTGCTTCTTTTTTTAAAACAAATAAACACCAGCCCCTACTAACCCTTCAAATCTAATTTCTATATTTTAAAAGTCATGCTAATTTGCTCCCAAGAGAAAATTAAAATAGGAAACTCCCTCTAGAAAGAGAACTGTGTATTTGGGGAAAATTCAGTAGTGGCCTCACCCGTCACCTCACCAGCAGGTGTCAGTGCAGGACGAGAATTGCTTCAAGTCACTTCGAGGACTCCCATTGGGTTCGTTCCACATCACATCGCAGTATCTTCTCAATTAAGAATAACAGACCTGAACATTTAAGTTCAGATGGAAAATAATCCGTTTTTATCGGTTTCACTGCAGAAAAGAGGTACTCTGGTGAAACTCGGTTGACCCTATGCTCTTACAGGATTTTAATTTATTTTTAACCCTTCCATTTCTTTTTTAGGAGATATAAGAAATGACATTTATATTACATTGCTGTATGGAGATTTTGATAAATATAATAAAACAACTCAAAGAAATGTGGAAGTCATCATGTGTGTCTGTGATGAAGAAGGAAAAGTGATGCCAGTAAGTTTTCTTTTTTTTCTGTATAATGGACATAGAAATATGAGTTATATTTTACAAGCAAGGTTTAAATTTTTTATATTTTTTTTTAAAACACCATTGTACTAAAACTTGCAGTTCCTCCACTTGTGTCAACTTCGCAATCTTGTGATTGATAAGTTTTATGATGTTTAAAGTGACTTATCTACAAAAGTCCCATAAACGTCTTGCATAACAAACACTGTAATGACAAATAACACAGAATGACCTATTTTAGCGTGCCAAGGAACAAATGCTGCTTCTGACAATTATTGCATTCATACTCTAGGGTTTTTCTTGTGGAAACTCCCAAAGGAATACAATTTATACATGAAAATGTTAGAAGTACCATTTCTGCTACATAACAAACCCTTGATTTGTGCCAGGAAGACTGTGTCATTGTTCCTTCAATGGAATACATGGCCAATAACTAAATCAGTGACAATAGACCAGTGTGGACACTGCACATAAGCAACATAAATACTTATAGTGTGTTTTTTTGCTTGTCTGTTTTAATTTTGAGGAATTTTTGTCTTGTCTTTAGGGGTTTTAACACCAGTTCAGTATTGAGGGGGATTTTTGCCCTTACCTTTTCTGAGCTTTATACTGTTCAGTAAATCAGTACTATGCATGTGAGGGTGTGTCGTAGTTCAGCCCCAATCAGGACCAGACTACGCAGTCTCTCTCTCACTCCCCCCACCCTCCGAGAGAATAGGGGGAGATGATATAAGAAAAACAGCTCAAGGTTTGAGATAAGGACGGGGAGAAATCCTTAAAGTTACCGTCACGGGCAAAACAGACTTGACTTGGGGAAAACTATTCATTTATTTCTAAAATTAGCAGGAGAATGAGACAGGGAACAAGATAACCTCCCCCCACCCCTCCCTCTTCCTGGGCTTAACATTATCTCTACTACCTTCCCCCCCGAGCGGCACGGAGGGGGAAAAGGGAATGGGGGTCGCGGTCAGTTCATCACGCGTTGTTTTACGCCGCTGTATCATCGTCGGGGGAAGAACTCCTCGCATTCCTCCTCTGCTCCATCGTGGGGTCCCTCCCACGGGCCACAGTCCTTCGTGAAACTGCTCTGGCGTGGGTCATCTCTTCCACGGGGTGCAGTCCCTCTAGAACAGCTGTCCCAGCGGGCCCTCCACAGACCACAGCCTCCTTCAGGCCTCCACCTGCCCCAGTGTGGGGTCCTCCACGGGCTGCAGGTGGATCTCTGCCCCTCCGTGGACCTCCATGGGCTGCAGGGGGACAACCTGCTCCACCATGGTCTTCACCACGAGTTGTAGAGGAATCTTGGCCAGGAGTCACATTACTCCTCCCCCTCCTTCTTCACTGACCTTGGCGTCTGCAGCCGTTCCTCACAACAGGCTGGCAGACGTCTCTCAGGATCCTTTTTACATCTTATTCACTTCTCATCTCCTCTCCACTTCTTGCAGCCGGGCCGGGCTGAGTTGGGCCCAGTTGGCCACCCGGCGGGAGGCCAGAGGGTGAGGCCTGCAAGGCCCATGAGGCTCGCGCCTCCCCCTCTCTGCCCCCTGCTCAGCTGCTTCACATCTTCTCCTCCTTTTTTTTTCTGTTTTCCCCTTCTTAAATAAGTTATCACAGAGGCGTTATCACGGGACATTCTGCTACCAATCGGCTCGGCCTTGGCCAGCAGCGGGTCCACCCTAGGCCCGGCCAAGTCCACTAAACAAAGGGGAGCGACTTCTAGCAGTTTCCTACAGAAGCTGCCACCTTAGGCCCCCCTCACTAACAAAACCAGAACAGGGTGAAATCATAATGATGCTTCTTGAGATAAAATAAAGATAGAGTTACTCACTGTGGTTCATGACTTGCTGAAATATGTTTATGAACTACAATTAAATGCTTGACCTAAAATGTAACTTAAAAGTTTGAATGAAGAAAATTCTAAACCCCTGTAATGCTTAGGGCCCACACAACAAATGGTAACCCTGATTACAAAACACTCCCTATACCTATGGAAACACATGATTTGCATGAACAGAAGTTAAGTCTGTTGTGAAACCAACTTTAGCAACCTGTTCTGACTACTCACAGATAATATTCTTAAAACATACATACTGAAGTATTCCTTAAAAAAATTAACCTATTGTGATGCATCAGATCGAGTATTCCGATATCATGTACGTTCAGTTCTACACATGCATCCTTTCTCCAGCTACTTGGAGAAAGTGGCTTTGTCTCTTTGTTTATGACCTGAAATACATGTTTTACACATGCCTGCTTTCTATTAGTAATATATCTTAGTTTAAGCAACAATTTTGAGGAGTTAACTGAAATGCTGTTGAATGCAAGTAATAACAAAAGTAACTGGTTTTCCCTTTTAGCCTCAAAAAAAAAATTAATACCAATAAACTTTCAAAGCCATGTATTCTTATTAATTTCAATGTTTCTAATTATCCATGAATCAAACCAGGTTTATGTTCACTAAACAGGAAACTCATTAGATCTGTTTAGGTATCAAACTAGTTTCAGTTGAAGACCTAGCATTAGATTTACTGTTGCAAGAGGCCTTTTGTTCCAAGTGAATGTCACATAATACACTCAAACAAGTTGGTGCATAAACCGTGAAAAATCTCCCTTCAGTTAGATGAGACATACCTTTCTGTAGTTAAAGCACTCTGACCAGACCTTACAAAGCATCTTCAGGTATTTGCATCACACCGTTCTTGTCACAAGGCACCCTGGTGTTTGAAGCTGACTTCTAAAATTCACTGAACTTTCAGCAGGAAAATTGCACCTTTGCAGCAGTTAGTGTAGCCTATAGAGGGTTAGTTTAATCTGTGCCTTCTGTAGAGAATTTAATATGTTTGCTTCTTTCATGTACTTGAGTTTCATATCTGATGCCTGGTAAGGTGTCAGTGATCTTGCTTCTTTAATTATCAATCAACATTAGCAGTTACTCTGCATGTACAGTCCTCAACTGCAGTCAGCTAGGAGAGATGATGTAGGCCAAGGCTCTTCACAGATTCACTAAACAAACTGAATTCCTAGGTTGCAACAAATTTTGAACTTGATCAAAAGTTTAAGTTGTATCTGTATTAGCTGTGATAGCCATTAGAGAAGGGGAAATTCTAAATGTTGAAAAAAAAAATGCAAGAGGGCATCAGTGCTTCTACAAGATTTAGTTTGGAAGTCACCTCTGATATGCAGCCAAATACTTCTCAGATTTTGCTGGAATAGAGTATTTTAAAGTAAATGGAGAAATAAATTAAATAATTAAGCTAGATTATTTTTACTTTGTGTGTTCCTTCTGCTAATTGAGATGATGCCTTGGTTAAGTTCCTCAGTTTGAGAAGAGAAATCAAGTCTGTATCTGTTGCTCACCCAGTTTTTCTTAGAGCCTGCTGTACAACCCCTGTAAAATGCAATCTATTGGCAGGTCCATTAGAATTATGGAAAATGTTTGTTTTCATTATGTTCAGAGGCTTGGAAAAACAGTATCTTCATATTATTGCTTCCTCTCTGTTGGCATGTTCATTATTATGCCATATCCAAATGCAAAACTGCTTGATAAAGACCAGTCTCCCGGCTGGATGATCTATGCAGGTCCTGCACCTGTACCTTTCATGGAGCGTCTCCAGCCCCCAAAGGCTCCGGGCTGGAGCCCTGCAGGGCCGTGGGGGCAGCGGTGGGGCCCCTCAGCCGGGGAAAGGCTCGCCTCCGGCTGCCAGGCCTGGGCCGGGGCCGCGGTGCCTCAGGGGCAGCAGCTCTGCCCTCTGCATTGCCCCCAGCCGCCACGGCGGTTCCGAGGAGGCAGAGGCGCGCAGCCGCGCACGTACCCGGGCCCAGCCCCGCTGCCGGCTGCCGCGGTGAAGGCGCCGTGGGGGCCCGCGGGCGCCGCGGCTGAAGGCGGGAAACGGCGCGCGCGAGGGGCCCGCCGCCCGCCGGGCCCAGCTCTGCGGCCGCCATGGCTTCGCGGGTCTCGGTGGCCGCTGCCTGGGGGCGGGATTCCCGGGGAGGTTCTCGTCCGGTACCTTGCTGCTTTGTTTGGTTTATCTGAAGCCATAAAAAATTTACAGAAATTAATGAGCCACTAAGCACTATTTCTTCCCTTCTTTTTGTAAGAATGCTGTTTGCTTGGGAGCAGGGGACAAGCCCGTGAGTGAATATCGGTCAGTTCTTTACTATCAGGTTAAACAGCCTCGTTGGATGGAAACGTTAAAGGTATGTATGGTGTAGATGCTTTTTACTTGCTTTTTTTTTTCTCTTCCTTTCTTGGTACCTCGTATAGAAAAGTTGCACAGCATCAGCTTTTTTTTTTCTAGAAAATAACTTGGTCCTGAATATAGCTAGAAGGATGGAGCCGTAGTCTTACATTAGTTATTAGAAATACATGGTTACTGAGGCTTAAAATTTGTCCTAGAAAATGATGTTAAGAGATTGTTTAGCGAAACAGTTATGTCATCTTAGGTAACCTTTTGACCTAACAGGGCTCACTAAAAATTAAATACTGGATTTTTTCTGTTGTGGTGAAACAATGGAGATGAAGACCTTCAATTGCATGATTAAAAACAAAACAAAACAAAACAAACAAACCAAAAGCCCCCAAAACAAAACACACCCCTCCAACCATTATGATTTTAGAGAGAAAAAAAATACCTTTAATTTCTTTAGAGATATACCAGTACTTAGTTAATTTAGCTTTAATGTCTTTGATTGGAAAATGAAGCCCAGAAGCTTCCAGAAGTAGTTCTTTTATAGCATGTCTTAGGCTTGCTAGCAAGCGTGACTCTTTTTGAAGACAACTATTTAAAACTATATTGCCATGTATGACAAGCCTGCAATTATTACACTAAGGTTCCTGCTGAGATTGGGTGGCATAGGGAGGGAATGGAAGTGTAATTTGAAACAGAAGCTTATTTCTTGTTTTGAAAACACTCGTTCATTCTAGTTTTTCCTTATTATACTAGTTTCTTTTTTTGAAATTATTTTCTAATTCAAACTTTTGTAGGGAATCATTAACAGTAGATCCTTTTTAAAAGAATTGTTCATGTGAAGGAGTCTTACACAGTAAGATTTGTAGAGGGAAGTTGTGAATGAATGCAAAGGAGTACAAGTCTTGAAAATTTTAGAGCTATGAACTTGGTAATATAAAAATTTGTGCTTTTTCTTATGCAGTTAGCCTGTTCTTGCATATTTGTTATAAGCAGGTATGCTACTTCAAGAATTAAGTACTAACAAGTTCTTGGAATTGTACTCCAGGCTTTGAAACTGAAATTAATCATCAACATATGCTTAATTTATTTTGCTAGAATGTTCATACCTTTCCCACCTGTTTATTAAATTGGTCATCAGTTTACATGTATGAAATGTGGAAGTTCTATAGTGCAGAGTTGTTGCATAATTCTGTATCATTAACAGGGTAAGTAGTAAGACTGCAGTATACTTATTTTCTAGTGTACAAGGATCTGTGTGCTTTAGCTCCCCAGGTTCAGTGCTTCATTTCTTTGGTGGGGCTAGACTTTGAGCAAAGTCTAACAGATAATTGCTTCTCAGTCACCATTTTGCTACTATGATCAGGGTCAGTAATTTTAAATGGTCTATGAAAGGCATTATGGAGCCAGCAGAAGTGATGCTATTAAAAAATAGGAGCTCGTTACATGTGAAATGAGCTTCCGTCCCCGCCCCCCGTAACTCTACTGATCATTTTCTGATTTTACAAAAGGTAGCAGTCCCAATTGAAGACATGCAAAGGATACACTTGCGCTTCATGTTCAGACACAGGTCATCTCAAGAGTGTAAGTAGAAAATTTTTGCGTTAGTGAATTTTAATTCATTGATGGGTAGACAACTGAAAATGTTTTGCTTTGTAGCTAAAGATAAAGGAGAAAAGAATTTTGCAATGGCCTATGTAAGACTAATGAAGGAGGATGGAACCACTCTTCAAGATGGCATCCATGATTTGTTAGTCCTAAAGGTATTGGCTTGATTTTCTTTCTTTCACCCATGAGACACCTTTTTTTCCACAGTATTGCATTTGAGTGCATTGTTTATTTTCCTAGTACTAGATTTATGTTGTTTTTCTGTCAAAGAAAAACATATTTTTCATCTGAAAGAAAAAAATGAGGTAACTTTGTTCCATGGTCAGTAAACATTACTCTAAATTTTCATTAGAGGTGTTATCTAAGCACAATGACAGACAATTACTCTTCCTACGACATCTACTGAAGTTTGTGTTTTTGTCTTCTGTAGTATAGAGGAAGTCGTGCTAAAACTTGGTACCTGGATGTGTACCGTTATTCTTGCTGGAAGCGGAGAGAAGTGTTGTTTTGATTCATTTAGAATCTTTGTCACATAAATAATCAGGGAGCATAATCTTAGGGAATTGGCTGTTTAAAATTACTTTTTCTAGTTACTTAGATTCAGAAGTGAAAGTTTCAGGAATTGGATTTTGGATATGAGGTATAGTTTTGGCTAGCCACAATTGCACACACATAACTGTTTTGACTTTGTGAAGTGAAGCAGGGCACAGATGTGTGAAGATCTGTGGGTTTTTTTTTGTGTTGATGGTGGGTTTTTTTTCCTTCCCCTTGGTGAATAGTGTCTATCAGGAACTGGGAACCAGAATTCACTTCCTATACAGAAGAAATTTTACTTAAGGTTTTTCTTAGTGGTCTTTTCAGTAAACTAGTTTACTGTAACATTAATGGCAAATGAGATGCATTACAACAAATCAAGTTGTTTAGGTAGTCCAACAGATGTTAATGGTAAAGTATAGTTATTTATCTTTTATTTATTTGTACCAACATTGATAAATACTTAGACCAGAAGGAAAGTAATGACTACGTTGTATGACTGTGTGGTAAATTCTTATTATGAAATTCCATCTAATTCATTTCTGCATCAACCCAATAATTTTTCCTTAAGTGACAGCATAGATGAGAAGTGCTGAGTTGACCTAGTTTGTATTTGGAAGAAATACACAGATTTTCTGACATATGTTTGCCTGTTTTAATATTAAAAACAGTAATTGTAGGCTGTGTGTTAAACAGTTGTACATCTGGCCTCTCAAGATAAGTCATTTGAAAATCACAAAGTTTAAACAGTGTACTTTATTTTCACTGCGTTCAGGCACTCAATCTTTTTGAGAGTCTTTTGGATCAAAATTTCAAGTCTTTTCCCCATTGTCTAACTAAATTGTCTCAAAAAGAGGAAGTCAAGATTCTCTTCTGGTTCCAGAAATTCCCAGAAGTAATTATTTGGCAAGCTTGATAAAATCATAGGAGTTAGTAATGCTGTCTGTTTTGCTGCATAATGATTTTGCTTTTTGTCTGTTTAGATCTCTTTATAGTCAATTTTTAGCCTTCTTGTTTGATAGGAAGTAGAGACTGGGCACCTACAGTCACTGAATCAGATACAAACCCCAAACTTTAGGAAAGTCATTCCAGATTGTAGTTTTAGTAACTGTGTTTATGGACAATTATAGACTAAAGGTCTGCAGCTGAGTCAGGTTTGTCGTGGTGTTGTAGCTTTAAGTGACAGAGCTCATAAATTCAGTGGGGAAATTTTCTTCAGTAGTTTTGTTAAAGAAAAATTATATTCTCTAAATAGTGATGAGTGTGATTTTTATTGCCTTTGTTTAAAAACTGATTTCCTACCTAGGGGTGAATCAAAAGTTGAGACACACAAAAAAAAATCCATGAGGATTGTAGCATGCAACTTGATGAAGTATAGAGGGGAAAAATACCTCTTGACTCTCTAGATTTGTGCTGTTCATTCTGCTGAAAAGCATAAATTCCACGATATATGTGTCACTTAGTTACTGCAGCATGTTGTCTAATTTTAAAATATAATCTTAACATGTCCTGATCTTTTATGTTGAAGGTTCAGGTATTAAGTTGTAATGGGCATACCAAAATAGTGCTGTTTTCCCCATTGAGTCCCATTTTCTATTCTTAAGTTGTGTGCAGACATCATAACAGTGTTGTTTATATTTTGTGTGCAGTCTTCAAGGTGATGCTCAATAGTCTATTGTGTTCCAAGGCTATTGACGTTTTAATGAGAAATCAACTCTTGCTTTTACTCTGCCAGTGATGTCACCCCTCATAGTTCCTTACTGCACCTTAAAATACATGCCTTTATAATTTCAGTGTATTTTCCCTGCGTCTTCACTGCAGCCTTTCTCGCTGACTGGCATTGACTCTTGGTTTACTTGCGTGAGCCATGCTAGGACTTGGGTATTCTTTATCCTATAGTGCATGCATTTAAGTCCATGGAAACACAGCTTTTTTTTTTTTTTTACTTTTGTAGAAAGTAGAAAATAAGTCTAATTTTAAATCCAGTGATGTAATAAATGGTATGTTGTTTTTCAGGGGGACAGTAAAAAAATGGAAGATGCAAGTGCTTATTTGACATTACCTTCTACACGTCAACACATAGAAAATAAAGGAGCAACCATAGTCAGAAACTCAAGTATTGTAGGGGGGCTTTCAGTAAGCTCACGAGATGCATTTTATATTTCAACTCTTGTTTGTTCTACAAAGTTAACTCAGAATGGTATGTATCTTCTAGTTGGAAGTTTTAGAAAGAAGACATTTGCAGAAATGATAAATCACATTTTGCATTTTAATTTTTGTCCATTTCTTTTCTGTTAGTGGGCTTACTGGGTCTCTTGAAGTGGCGTGTGAAGCCACAGCTGCTTCAGGAGAACCTGGAAAAACTGAAGATTGTGGATGGGGAGGAAGTTGTGAAGGTATAACTTTATACAGTTATTCTAGTAATAGTTATTCTTGGTGTTCCTTCATACCATAGCGGAAAGAATGCTGCATAGTTTCAAAAAGTAGAAGAAACTGGAGGGTCAGTTACAGTAAACATAAGAACTTAAAGAAGCCTGTCAATTACCCTTTCTTTTAGGAGTGTCGTTCAGTGTAGTGCCTTTCTTAGGGATAGTTTGGGAAAGACATGAGCAAAGCTATTCATTAGAGGGAGCAAGGGAACAAGCACCTGGACAGGACTTTTTTTGTAGTGTTAGCCATCTTTTTCCAGTTTGTTGCTCCCAAACAGCTCTGGTATTGACTACTAGATTACTTGTCAAATCTACATACTTTCACTGGCAATTAATTTATTAGAATCATTTTCTGCTTTCTATTGTTTTATTTTGCTGGGAATTTTGTGCATGAATGGAGAATTCAATACCAAGAATATTATTTGGAGTCATTGCTGCTTTGGTCAGGTACTTACATGTATGTTACAGGTACACTTTAATTTTGAGCATGTACAGAAAATTTTATTTAAAAAATTGATAGGATATGAAGGCAATAATGGTAAAATATTTTCTACAGTTTCTGTTCAACTGTTTGCTTTTGTCTATCTGAAACATCACAAACAATTCCTACTGTTTTCTTTACAATTCTTTAATATTAATTTTCATGTTGATATTAAAAAATGTGTATTATGTATCTGTCCTGGTTCCGGCTAGGATAGAGTTAATATTTACCTGAGCTGGGTGGAGAACTGGAGCTGGTAGCCCCTGTGGCTGGGGTAGTTAACTAATTAGCTAACAGCTGGGGTTCATTTACCCAAATTAGCCAAAGGGCTATTCCATCCCCTCTGATATCGTGCTCAGTATAGAAGTGAGGAGGGTGCTGAGGGGAGCCTCCTGCTACTTGGAAGAAACCAGGTGTGGAGATCTGTTGTAAGCCATTATACTGTATTTGTAGTCCATCACTGTTATTGCTGTTAAATTTACTTTTTGTTCAGTCTCAACTCACGGGTTTTTGCAGTTTTTTTTTTTTTTGTTTGTTTACCCATTCTGCCTCCTGTCCTACTGGAGGGTGAGGGGAGTGAGAGAGAGTCTGCGTAGTCTGGTCCGGATTGGGGCTGAGCTATGTCAGTATCCAGTTAAGTGCTTTGTTAATTTAATGAATATAATATGAATAAAAACTTTTTCATATTTTTGAAAGCGGCAGTACATTTGTATTACTCTTTAAATACAGGCATTAGATGCCTGTCTGGAGAGAAGGAGGAAGGAGAACTATAAATTTTTTTTTTTTTTTTTTTTTTTTCAACCGAACAAAACTTTTGAGTCCCAAGTCACTGAGGTATTTTCCTTTTGATTTAAAGTGAGCTTTGAATCAGACCACAGAATTACGAACTGTTTTTAATCATCTTGTGTATGTGAAAGTAGCAACTACTAATCTGTATCACTAAGGAACTAGGAATGCAGCTATGTCGTTTATGTGGTATTTTTAGCTTTTCCATAAGCTTTGAGCTAAACATCTATTATTGATTGTTCGTGTGTCTGAGAGTGTAGGTTCTTAAAACTAAAGGAAAGTAGAGCCTAAATCCTTGGAAATATTTTCTGAATTTAAGTGATGTTTCCATGAAGGCCTTTAAAATTCTAACTTGAGAGAAACCAAGTCTACTATATGAAAACTGACTTGTCAGATTTTGAGGTTGAATTGGTTGTCAATTTGTCATTTCATGTTGTTCTATAGTTTCTCCAAGATACGCTGGACGCCCTGTTTAACATAATGATGGAACATTCCCACAGTAATGAGTATGATATCCTTGTCTTTGATGCACTGGTAAGAATCAGCACCAATGGATTTTATTTGTCAGAGTAGAAAACCCCATAATTTTGAATGAGCTATCAAGTTGTTTATTTCAGGGAATTAGTATTAAAATCTCTGCAGAACAGGTGGAGTATTACTATTTGACTGAAAGCAAATTTCTTAAAAAATTCTTGGATAGTGGATTATAAAAAATATTTCACAAGAATAATATTTAAATTTAAAATGTGACTTTATGGAAAATGCTAATTATGTCTATGTCTGTCTAGATATATATCATAGGACTCATTGCAGATCGTAAATTTCAACATTTTAACGCTGTTTTGGAAGCGTATATCCAACAACATTTTAGTGCAACGTTGGCATACAAGTAAGTTGGTTTTTTTTGTTGTTGTTGTTGTTTTTCTTAAGTTTTCTTTTTTTTTTTCCTAAACTTCCACCATTACATTAAAGAAAGTAAATCCTGTTTGTGATGTTTCTGATGTAGTTCATGATGACTTGTATTGATGCTGCCATTTGCGTATCTGGAAACAAACCTCTCTGTGAGACACACATATGATAAGAAGTAGAGTTAATTGACGAACAGTAATTGGTTTGGGATTAAATTATTCTTTGGCATTCATTTTCTCATGTCTGGATTTTACTGTGTCTGAGCACTTCACCTCTGTCCTGTCGAATTTGTCTAAAGGTACTTTGCTGTAAAGCCTCTTCCTTTACATTCCTGGCCTTAACCTGAAATGTCTTAAGTGCAGACTTCAGCATGTCATTAACGCCTTTAAATAGGTTTCCACATATTCCTTTATAGCAAACAGACTCATGGGGAAAAAATTGCTGGGAACTGTCCAAGACTTCATATGCCGTTCACAGACTGATGTTGCACCAGGAGGGTTTCAGTGCAGTGAACTGGAATTTTGATACTTGATAAGTGGTCTGCTGTGAACGGAAGTCGTAGTATTTGTTATGTGGTCATGCCGGTGAGCAAGTGGACAGACTTCTGGTGGTGACTGGTTTTGTTTTGGGTTTGTTTTTTTTAAACTTTGGAGTTTCCAGATAATGCCCAGATGGGAAGATATGGATTTGTAGAAGAGAATAAAAGCTGTGTAGACTTGCTATACAGTAAATTCAATACTGGATTCCTACTTTATTTTTAAAAGGTTTTTGCAGATGATGTTAGGATAAAATCACTTTGAATTATGAAGAAAGATAAAATCTTCAGTTAGTGCTGATCTTGGGGAAGTGCTATAATAGGATAGATGTATTTTTTTCATCTACCTGAAGTCTTGTTCTGGCAGCTTAATGGGGTGGCATATTGAAGCAAAACTTTAATTTAGGATATGAATAATAGATGGAAGGTCTCAGCTGTAGATCTGGAATAGTTGAGAATGTCTTGTAGTGTCCTGTGCTGAATTTGTATCAGTTCCAACTCTACAGGAGATGTCACTCAGATTCATGTACTAATGCACAGTTTGCTGGACTTGAAAGGCAGTAGTGCACAATCAGTCCTTTCTCACATGCTAGGAAAGTTGGAGTTAGTATTACTGGGCTCAGAAAGCTCAAGCACAAGCTACATGCTCTTCTTTAATCCCTCTTCACTCCATATGTAATGAGCACATGTAATTTGACGCTTTATATTATTCTGAAAGAAGAGGAGGTTGGGTACAGAACCTCTCAGGACAGCTTTATTTGCTTAAAGTAAGACTTGAGACTTACCTAACTAGGAGTTTCTGATGATAATCAAAGTGGTAGAGGTAAAATAACGTTTATAATTGTTCCCCAAATCGTGAGTTTTCTTGGCATCATGGGTTCCATGTGCACATCATGGAAAATGGACTCTGTTTCAGGAATCGCTTATGAAATGAACAAATAGCTGTACGTGGCCTAACTCACAGTTAGGAAGGAGATACTGTGTCCCAGACGTATTATGACTGTATTATGACCATATTATGATATGGTATTTTGATCAAATTGTTAGGTATTTATTCAGTTCCTTTTCAGTCATCCATTTGTACCTAGTTTTCATAGAGTTCTGAGACAACTTAACATTGACAGTTGAGCAACCTTGAGCAAACTGCCTGTGCATGCAAATTGGATAGTTTTGTTCCAATGCAGTACAAAGCTGTAAATTGAGAGAAGCTGTAAAAAGGAGTGAAGGGAAACACACAGTGGATGTGTAGTACCCAGAAGGCATAGAGGCTGAAAGCGTGGTGTTTTGGTCTGAAATATGAGTTAGGTTAGTGCAGTGGGGCTGCAGATCTCTGTTAGTTACACAGATAGGATACATACACACACACACATATATATATATACACACACATACATATATATATATATATATTTTCTGTGCAGTAGCAAGCAATTCTTGGAGCTATTATTTCCCTAGCAAGATATTCCAGATATCATAGGGACCACTTACTAGTGTTTCATCAGTCCAGTTGCCAAGTTTCATCAATATACAAGTACTAGTTTGTTTTTTGTTATGTTGTTTTGTTTCTTAGGGTAGGTTTCTCCTTCTGTAATGATGTAAGGGAAGAAAAAAAAAAACAACCTACCGTAATTTTAGTTCTTCTTATGGCTACATGAAGATCAAATTACATTATTAGTATTAGTTTAATCATTTAAGATGAAACTGTAACTATAAATTGAGGGACTTAAATTTTAGATGAACTTTTATACTTTGTTAGCAGGTTTTGTGTTTAGCAAAAAATTGCCTTTGGATACAAGACATTGCTGTGTCCCAGAATATTGTACTATTTACATGCAGTTAATTGAGAGCATGTAGTGGTGTTTAATCCCTGCTTAATGTGGGTAGGCAAAAGTAACATTTTGTATTACCTTGTGCACGTATATTATAAACTTCTGTAAAAGTGCTTGCAGAATCGTGTAAAATTATGCTGCTGTTCTGAGATTTCAGATTACTTGCTTACTTGTACAGTTGAGAATTTGCTCGTCCTTTATTTCTACTGATAGAATTTGTGCAATGTGAACACAAAAATACGTGCAGTACATTTTGTTGTGTGTGCTTGACTAAGCATAGACATTTATTTGGAGTAGCCAAATGAGTTAAAGAAGTTAATCTTTTAAAAAAAAAATTATTTAATTTTTTTTTTTAACTGCAGGAAATTAATGACTGTTCTGAAGACTTACTTGGATACCTCAAGCCGAGGGGAGCAATGCGAACCGATCCTGAGAACTCTGAAAGCACTGGAATATGTTTTCAAGTTCATTGTTAGATCAAGGACGTTATTTTCACAGTAAGTACCCAGGCTATTACCGTTTAACTAGCAGTCCAATATTAGAAGTAGAACTAGACCTGTGAAACAGAAAAAAAACTTATTCTAGAAGAGAACTCTCTTTTTTGTTTGTTTTTACAAACAAAACATAAAAACTGGCAACAGGCCTAAAATACAGACAATGCTGTGGTATTTTTTTGAGAAGAAATCTTCAAAAATCTGCTTTCCTGATTCACACTGTAAGTTTCAGAGGTGTATTTAGTAATAGCAGCCAATTTCCAAGGGTGATTATTCTTTGCATCAGGTGGCTTGGCCTAAGACCAATGGATGGCCAAACTTTGGGACAGATGGCTTCAAGCTGTGTGCTTGTCTTTGATATCATGGTGTTGAGCAACTCAGACTGTGCATAGAACAGTGTAATTTTTAGTAATCATTGTCCAACTGCATTTCGAGTTTCAGATCTCCTTCTGTCCTGCTACATGGCAGAAGATACGCAGTGGCAAACTCAGGATTGTAGGTAGACAGAGTGGTTGTATGTCCTGTTTGTGATTTGCAGGAAGGTGTTCTGCTTTATCTGTCTTTTTGCTCAATAGGAGCTCAGATACAATTTTTCCCTCTTATTCCACTGTCTTTTTTTTTTTTTTTTTTTTTTTTAAAATCCATGTATACTTATATTTTTGGTAAAATTAAGTATATTTGATACAATACGAAATTTTGGTGGAAGTAGGAGTAGATTCACAAGTTATTTGTTGCTGGTGGATAGTCTCTTAGAAATACTGTCTCTAGGCAGTACTATTTATAGATGGGTAAAGATAAACAAGGTGAAAAGCTGTATAACGAAGGAGATTCTACTCATGAGAGTAGAATATAGTTAGTAGTTCAAAAGCTTTGTTTCAGTTTTCTTTTTTAATAGATATCATGGCAAAAGGGAAAATCTAGATATTTGAGGAAGGAAGCAACATGTAGGGGATTATGGAAAATTTCTTGTATGGATGAAGGCCAGAAGGCAGGGGTTTGTTGCAGGGTGAACTTTGGTCTCTGTTTTAATCCTTAGTATTAGCTGGCAGCAAAAAGTGTACGTTGGACAGTCTGTGGTAAACTAGGTTATCACAATATGTTGCATATTCAAGTGATTAGCAGTACATATGTACTCCTTTTAATTTTCCCTATGAATGCCTTTACTGGACGTCTGAAACTGTAAATTCAGTTGAACAATTATTGTTATATGCAGTAATAACTAATGCAAATGGTAGCCTCAGGCAGAATCACAGAATCATGAAATGGTTAGGGTTGGAAGGGACCTTCAAAGGTCATCCAGTCCAACCCCCCTGCAAGAAGCAGGGACATCTCCAACCAGATCAGGTTGCTCAGAGCCCTGTCCAACCTGGCCTGGAATGTTTCCAGGGATGGGGCATCCACCACCTCTCTGGGCAACCTGGGACAGTGTTCCACCACCCTCAGTATAAAAAATTTTTTCGTGATGTCCAGTTTGAATCTGTCTCCCTCTATTTTAGAACCATTAGCCTTCATCCTATCACAACAGGCCCTACTGAAGAGTTTCTCCCTGTCTTTCCTGTAAAGCCCCCTTGAGGCACTGGAAGGCCGCTATCAGGTCTCCCCGGAGCCTCCTCTTCTCCAGGCTGAGCAGCCCCAACTCTCTCAGCCTGGCCTCACAGGAGAGGTGCTCTAGCCTTCTGATCATCTTCGTGGCCTCCTCTGGACCCTCTCCAACTGGTCCACATCCTTCTAATGCTGGGGGCATCCAAAGCTGGACACAGTGCTGCAGTTGGGGTCTCACAAGAGCAGAGTAGAGGAGGAAAGTAACCTCCTGAGAGTAACCTGCTGACCACACTCCTCTTGATGCAGCCCAGGATGTGGTTGGCTTTCTGGGCTGCAGGTGCGCAGAAGTAAGAATAACCAAACAGTGGACAGAATCATCTGATACTGTATATTCATGTATAGGTGTTGTGATCTAACTTCTTGCAGTCAATTTAGCAGTCATATTGGTCATGAAAAAGAAGAAAATATAGGGGAAAAAATGAGTTCATGTGTCTTCATCCCATGAGAGAAGTTAGGATTTACGATTAAATTACTTCACTTTAAAGGGTTGAGATTAGCCTTCCTGGAGACAAATATTTTGAATTAATAGGGCTGAGACAGATCTTTGGATCGTTCTCTCATTAATTTGATGGGCTGACTAAGAAACTAAGATGCTTTGTTGAAAGGTAAGAGACATTACGAAGTGAAAATTGTGCAGGAAAAAGATGAATAATGACTTCTAATGTTAGACATGAAGTGGGAGACATCTTAATCTTGTTGTCAGGCAGATACATTGAAGATAACAAAGTTTTACTTTAATTTGCCTTCATTCAATGCTGTTGAAGCTATAGAGATGTTAACGAAAGCAAAGATTTTTGTACTCCAGTCAGCTGAAGTAAGGTTATGTCTTGCAGCTGTTTGTTCAGTGACTATGTTTTGTAGAAAGGTCAGATGTGTTAGCCGAAGGTTTACATAACGCAGACTCTGAAAACGTGAAATGTTTGCTTTCCTCCTTTCATTTGCCTAAGGTTGTTTTGGGGGGCGAAATTAATGTACACTGTTGTGATGAAGTTGTTTCCAAGCAAATAATTAGTCATCTTTTCAAATTTGCTTTCAGAAAAATTGATTTTAATTGAAGTTTAACTCAGAAAACTTTGTCTAAATCAAAGCTAGATGATGAGTCAGGAAATAGAACTATCATTCTACTTGGCTTAAATTAAACCTGGTGTAAGTTTAAAAAGCATGTTTAATACATATTGTATGGTGCTTCTGCCTTCCTTCTTGCCCCACAGGGTTAGTCAAGAAGGCTTCAAATTGCCACTTGCATAAAAAATACATTTAAGAAACTTCATTTACTTTTGCAGCAATATTGTATAGTCAGTAAAAGCTGTATCCGTCCATTAGCCAAGTAACTTTAATAAACACTTGCACTGCGGCAGTCACATTCTTAGAGCTTAATGTACTTCATTCCCATTGAAAAATAGTTTTAAAGAGCCTCCACATGCCACAATCTCTATTATGCTAAAAAAATTAAACCATTAAACTAAGGTGCTAAAATACCACTTGATAATAAATAAGATTTATTTTTAATGTAAGTGTACTTGTACAAAAACTTATTCGTTTCAAGATGCCTTTCACATCTAAGTTTTTCTGGTATGCATTTTTTATGTAGTTATCACACCTCTGTAGGGGATGTATGTCTAGTAGTGTGCCTCAAGTGTGTTGTATACACATGTATACGTATTTATTTTTTTTTCTGTCCAGATAATATTTTGGATCTTGGATCTTTACAATAATTGACTTAAATCTCATTGACAAGCATTGACCTAAACACTGCAGAGGCCATGGGTTTGAATAGGGTACCTCTCAGTGTTTTCCTTTACTCAAAGCTTCTTGCCAGTCACTGTATGAACAGCAGTTTTGATTTTTCCTTACTGTAGACAAGAGCTCCTAATTTGCCTTTAGAGTTGAAAAGCACATGGCACTGGAATACATGACTTTAAAAAGAGAGATTTTTCTCTTCTGATGGAGAAGGCAGTAAATTGGAGGTGCAGCATTTACTTCACAGTGTCCCACACACATTTCAGGCTTCTCTTCTCACCTTGTCTTTTTTTCTTAGCTTGTCTTTAACTTTTGACAGCTGTTTCAGGTAACTAATTTAACATATCACCAGCATTTTTTACTGTTTCATAAGCAGTGTTTAGTATTAGTAGCTAGTATGAACAATACAGGAGAGAAAATATGAAAGATTGAAACTTCAGGACTGGGAATGAAGAAATAATGGAGTGAGCTTAATTTAAATGCACTTTTAAACTTTTAAGCATCAAGTAGAGACTTTTTTCAAAAAACAGGCTGGTTAATGGGGACAGTAAAAATAGCTATTTGAAAAAGTAGCAATAATAGCAGAAGAAAGAAGCAGTGATAATGTGTGAAAAATATTCTAGAGTATCTCAGTTGCAGTGGGGAAAAAAGATGGAAAGTTTCATGTAAATCACTTTGAAAGTGAAGTGACTTTTTTTTTAAATAAGCTCAAATCTGGAAGGTGTCATTCTATAGAGGCTTTTAAAAAAAATGAAAATGCTTATGCTGTGTTCAAGCTGGAGAATTTCTATACAATACAGTGAATAGCAGATACAACCCCTTGGTAAAATACCTATTTACATAATTTTGGATCGACTTATAAAATATACTTTTAAGGTAATGTGAAATCTGGTACATTTAGGACTATCAAACTTTCTGATTCTGGAAGGATAACTCCATGCATCTCTCAACAGGTTATATGAAGGCAAAGAACAAACGGAATTTGAAGAATCTATGAGGAGACTCTTTGAATCCATCAACAACTTAATGAAAAGCCAACATCAAACTGCCATTTTGTTGCAGGTTGGTGTGTGCTTAGAAACAAATTGGGTTTGTTTTTTATATGGTTTTGCTTTGTGGGCTTTTTGTTTTTATTATTTTTAAATTCAGGAGAAGGTCCTCTTAGGAAATGTATCCTTTGTGTTTCTTCTGTAATTCCCTTTATTGTAAGACCTAGTTGTCTAATAAAGTTTGAAGCCTAGGTTGACAAGGTCGGGGAAGATACATTTACATAATTTTATGAATGTAGTGGGTGAAAGAATGAAACACAGATGTTAGAATATTTCAAGGAATTTAATGAAGTGAAGCTTCCAGTGGGAGCTGAATGTTTAATTCCTGAGCTTTTTGAGATAGTGCTAAACAGGGATCTTAGTTTGAAAAGGAAACTTTACAGTATTACCCTTTTGGAGGTATGTATTGAAACAACAGAAAATAGGATCGAGGTTTCCTATTCATGTCAATATTAGTTATGCTAACATTTTGGAATCTGATGTTTTAAGAAAACTAGAAAAGGAGCTATTAAGATGATTAATATAAAGTAATTGATATGTAGTTCTGTATTAAAATAGAAGATTGTCAAGGCTTCCTGTAAAGTAGGAAGCAGAAGATTTTATTGGACGACTGCAATGCTTCATACATTCTTTATTATGAACTCATTATATTTATTTGACTTGACTTTTTCTGTGGTTTTATGTTTAGATTCCTTTTGCTATGACTTACATTAGAAGTGGAAGGCAGTGAAAAAGTCTATCTTGAATAAAATCCTCAGCTGATCTTAGGAATTGTATTATCTGACACTTTGCATGGAGTGTTAATGTGCAACTGGAAGACAGCTAAAAAATTAAATACTACTTTAATTGTATAATGCTGTGATTATAAGAATGTTTTAAATGCATTTAAAAGTCATTCAGATATTCTCTCTCATTATTTGACAATTCTGTAGAGACCTGCCTGGAAATAGTTTATACATTTGAAAGGCACTGAATCAGAAGCAGGAAAAAATTTGGAAGAAGAAAAGTCTTTAAAGTAATACTGAAAGGGATAATTTACATATTAATCTTTGTTCTTGTGGAACTTGCACTATATTAGTATGTTAATTAACAAATAGATCTTGGAGGCTTTTATGCTCTTCAGGAAAGGCATGTAATGTCACTGCATGCCTCTCTGCCGTAATCTCAAAATGGCTGTGTGGGATTGTCCATCTCTGTTTCCTCTAATGAGCAGGCTAATTTCTTCTTGAGAGTGACAAGAAATAGTGGTACAAGACTGTTTTGCTTGCTTAACTGTTGCTGGGACACATGAGTGGGTTTACAGGTGGCAATGCTGACACTGAAAGACTGATAAGTGTGTTTAGAAACAGGTGTTACGGTAACACTAATGGCAGTATGGCATTGCATGTCCTGATGAGTGTTGATTGTGCTTACTGTGATTCCCATATTTCCATTTTTAGTGCTAGTTCTTAGTATTACACCTGTTGTGCAAAATTGTGTATCTTTGCTGATACTCTTAAGAAATAGCGGAACCTTGAAAATATAACTGAACATATCTTAGCATAGACTTTTCTTTAGTGCTCCTGATTTTAATGAGCATGTAAACATGTTTCAAAGGTAGACTAGCTGTCTAACAGTTATGCTTTGCTCAATGCCGTCTTAAATATGAATATTTTGGTTTTCTGATGAGTGCTGTCAGTTGTCAAAAATGAATCATATTTATTCATAAGCATGAAGCAATAGTGGGCTTTTAAGTATCTAAATCTGCACTAGCTACTGTAAGTTTTCTTTTAGTGGATGCATTTCATGGCAGATCTGAGGTACTGGTTTATATAATGACTTTGCTGTTGTCTGCACTATTGATAACTCATACAGACATATTTCTGAAAGAAACCTACCAAAAGGTTGCTTTACATACAATAAAAAAAACCATACTGCATTAATGTTGTAAAATTCTAGTAGGAGAGGCGTGGAATGAGAGATGTCCCACTGTAGCTTAGTTCTGCTGCTGGAAATAAGTTAGGGGAGGGAGGGAATTAAAAAACAAAAACAAACCAACGACAAAAAACCCCACTCCATCATAAACTCCGAAGGCGTGTCAGTCATAGTAGCTTTCAAAATGGACAATGTTTTCCTATGCCTATTTGGAGGAGACTTCAGTTATGATACTTGGGAGTCCTGCTCTGGTAGGTGGATATGAATTGTCCATAACAGGCCAGAAACATGGAGATAATTTCTGCATTGGGTGAGGTGGAACAGAAAGGGGTGGAAATAAATTTGTAAATCTGCTACTCTGCCTAAAACCAACACTGATTTGCCTCCCTCCAGCCCCCATGTAAAGTTTTGGGATGACAGGGATAATGATTTTTTATTTTTATTTTTTTAAGAAACTTGGAACTTGGTATTTTAGAAAGTGGTAATTTCCCACTCGTTTTTTACTGGTAGCAATCAAACTCAGACTTATGTTGAATATTAATTGTCAGGAAAATATTGTTTATAAAATTGCATGTCTTAGGAAACAGCCTAGTCAGTGCCACAAGCACTTCATTGTTTCAATTTAACTTTATCTTCTGAGTGATATCTTACTTCCTAATCTGTTACATGCTGTATAGATTTACAAAAAGTTAGTTGTCTAGCTTCTCAATCTCTTGTTCTAAAGCTAGCTGAAGTAGATAGATGCTTTGACTTATTTTGCTGCCTGAGCTTTGAGAAGGGCAGATGTCTGATTCTGTTTTACAGTACTATTTATATATAAACTTTGAACTACTGAAGACTGAATTGTTAATTTTTTTGTTAGGAAACTGGAAATTTACATGTAAAAACCGAAGCAGCCTCCTTTTTTTTTTTTTTTCCTTTTTTTTTTTTTTCTTCTGGAATTGGTGAAGTTACCTCTTTTCTCTAAAGATATAGACAGAATGCTTCTCAACTTCAGCATTGCATGAAGTAATTTTGCTACAATTAACATTATAATGTCAGTGTCTTAACTTTGCTAATGTTTGGAAGCAACCGTATGAACTGGAGAGTGACCTGTTTTCAGGTCCTAGGATGTTACTTTGTAAAGAGATTGTCCCTTGTAGTCCAGATTGGGTGTGTTACTAATTCAGTAGTAGCAGTGTGCATGTACAGGGTTAGGATTCCTACTTTTAAGAGACTTTTCACAGATTTTTCTTGTAATTATTTAAAATAATAATTTCAGAACTTATACTGACTTACTGAGAGTGGCATTGATCTTAAACTTTTTTTTTTTTTTTAAATTTAGACTTAAACCTCTTTTTAATTTATTTTGACAGGAATGATGTTGCAGTTCTGTTTGACTTGATTCTGTCTAGCCATTGCTGATGAATTATATTGTAGTTTTTAGAGATAGTTCTTCCTAAAGTCTGTTCTTCTGAGGATAGACTTCTTGAAATCTGGAAACCTGGAAATGAATTTCCAGAACCTGCAAATAATTTGAAGGGAGAATCTAGGGGTGAAGGGAAGTAAAGGAGCTATTAGTACCTTCTTTCCTTTCTCTTAGCCATATGTTTTTGACCTATCCATACTGCTGCAGTAGATTCTGGGAACTTGAAACTACAGAGATGCATAGATAGTTATGAAAGAATGAGGCTAGAAAGGTATTGGGAGGGCTGCCTGTCAATTGGGGATGACATAGATAGTAACTTGTTAAACTTGCCTTGATAGCAAATCAAATTAGACTAAGAAACGGCGCACCAATGATTTCTTTGAGTGTTCGTTTCGTCTCATGGGTACTTAAATTTCATTAATATGTATAATGTAATGTTGCAAAAAAGGGCAACTAAGAAAATAAGCTTGGTCAGGAGTAAAGGTTAGAATAAATTTAACAGTATATTGTATATGTAAGAAATAATTTTCTGCAATGCTGTGGGTTTATCTGTGTCCCACTTAAAAATTTATCTCTAGGGTCTGAAGAATGCAGAACATCTTGTACTGCTTTCTAGGTGTTTTTTATGACTTCATTAAGGGCAATGCTTAATTGTGTCTATAGTGCATCATTTGAAGCAATTGCTGCAAATGAAACTTGAGAGTTTTAAAGAATGGAGGGGATAAACTTGTTATTGTACTTCAGTTGGTACTAGAGATCTGCAGAGAAATAGTAGCTGTATCCTTCCCATTTCCCTCCTCATACAAGTGCAGAAGAGGGAATATGTGGAATGCAGACAGCACAATAGACCAAGTGTTAGTGGAGTACTGCTTGAGGTATTTTGTGGCCACTGGTGGCCCTATCCTTTATCAAACGTCATTCACAGTAACTGTGAATTGGTATAAGATGAAATTCAGATGCTGCTGTTGTACAGTATCTTCATATAGCATTTATTGTGTGGAGAGCAAGAAACATTGCTGAAGCAAAACTGGGCCTAGGACAAGTTTCTAGCTCATCATAGGTATTTGTTCGAGTGTTTTAAATAGCCTCAGTGGTTCACAGTCTTTGGTTTTTTTTGGTGGTTTTTTTTTTGTGGTTTTTTTTGGGGTTTTTTTGGTTTTTTTTTTGTTTTTTTAAAATAACTTCTCTCCTTAGCCTGTTTCAAGGAGCTAATAGTGGCTAAGATCAGTAGAAGGTACCATCTTCTTGTTGAAGTGGCAGCAGCTTTTCAAGGCTCCTTTCACCTTCCCCAACACTGTGTATGAATGTGGGGATGAGATCTGCAGAGGAGTGACTTTATCACCAGAATAGAGCCAGTTTGAGATACTGTGTACAGCCTTACTGCAGACTCAGTTCTTTCTTTTTGAATCAAGACCTGAACAGTTCTCTCTATCTTTCTATCTTTTTTTTTAAATTTATTTTATTTTTTTTTTAAGTTGGTTACACAGTGGAGGCTCGTGGAAGAGAAAGACAAAGAAAGATGTGCTTTGGTTGTACTTATTCTCAACTCCCTACTCCCCATAAAGAACAGATTAAGTTTTTAACAAGGAGTTTGCTGTGTAAAGATACAGAGATGTACTGGGTCTAGACAGGCCTCGTTGTAAGCCTCTTCCTGAGTGGCTGTTGCATCTTTGTTGAAAGTTTCATTATAGAAGGACTGTGAAGTTGATAGCTGCTGAGGAAACAGCAGACAGCATCTCATTTAGTGACAAAACAAAAAACTTGTCAAACTGTCAGGACATTAAAATTTCAAATTGGTAACTGGAAAGAAAAATACTTCTTACTTGGTCTTTGTCATTTCAACTGTATGGTGATACTAATTTTCTCCCGCTGCTGATTTGCGGTTTTGATGTGCCTCTTAGTTTCCTGTTGGTCTTGCCGTGTTCTTTATGCCCCCTCTCACTAGAGACATTTGAGAAGCTCTACTTTTATGTCATATGTCTTAATGCACTCTATCCTAACTGTTGTGTTATCATCCATGTACTTAAATTTATTCTCCTGAGCAAGCTGAAATATTGATGCTCTGAGTCAACTAGTGTGTATTTCAGATGTTCAGTTTGTGCATTTGCTGATGTCCTGCTTCAGAACAGTATCAATGTGGACAAGTTCTTTTTGACAAATTATCTAGCACTTCACCAAAAATACTTTTAAAACCATGAAGCCTGATTTTTCTTGGAATTTGTTACAGCTCTCAGCCAATAAGTATGGCATATCCTTTTGGTTATGTCAAGTATTTGAAAAATACAAGCTTGTTAGTGGGAAGATAAGTCACAAGTAATTTTGTAGGCAGCTCTTAATGTCTAAAGCATAAGTAGAGAAATGAGTTAAATATGCAAGTGTTAAATATGTTTAACATTTTTGCTTTTCACTGCAGGATTTTTTACTATGTATGCTTTCAAAAGATATTACAGAGGCTAAATACTTTCAACCTGTAGAGGAATTTTATGGCACAGAGTACTGCAAGTTAGTCTTGAAAGGTGTTAGCCTTAAATATTAGTGATGATTTTGAGCCTGAAAATTACCTGCTTAAGTATTCTTGTCCATGTAAGGATAGTAACGTGTTTGTTTCTTGTCATCTTTTAAGGTTTGATTATTCCGCTACACTGTCAATATGTCTCAGAAATCCATAGGGTAAGATGAACCATCAGGTAGTTTAGCTGCAGCTGGTTGGTTAGCGAGATGACTTTCCATTTCATCTCTTCCAGAAAGTGTAGCTTCGGGGTGAGTAAATGGCTGTTAGCCTGACCTCTGCCTCCTGCATGGCATGTTTCTGAATTGGAACTGATGCGAAGTGTGATCAAAGAGCTCCTGCCTTGTTCAGCAATTGGTTTATATATTTGCGTCACAATGACAGTCTTAGTGGTCTACAAAGAGAATCTGATCTACAAAGATAATATAATAAACTTAATACTTTTGTATTTAAGTTCCTCTGCATATCCTCAGCTTGAGAGCCTTTGTGTGACTAGTACTCTGTGGTGAAATTCATGTTCAAATATGACTTAAAATTTCAGTTTGGGGAGAAAAGTCCAAATTTATCATTGGTTTTTTTTTTTTGTGTGCATCTGTTTCAATAGTGTGCTCTGTATTGTTTGTGTGCTGCACATGAAGATAAACAGGAAATTAACACAATCTATATGTCAATTCAGGTTGCTGCCTTGAAGTACATACCATCAGTTCTTCATGATATTGAAATGGTCTTCGATGCCAAGTTACTGAGGTGAGCTAAGCCTTTGGTAGATGTATCATGTGGTGTATACAATGTATCGCTGCTGTCAACAACGAATTCTTATTGATCAATTTAACTGTACAAAGCTATGCCAGAAAACCAAATCTGATTTTAGCCATTAGAAATAAATATCTTTCTTGAGTTGTCAGACAAAGATAAATTGCCTCCACCGCATGCAAAAAGATCTTTATTCCATTGAAAACAATGGAAAGTAATAAACATTTGTAAACATGGCTAAAACTTAGTTTATCCTCATCTTATTTCTCTTGAAATTTTATTTCTAACCTGTTGTTGATCTTTTGTTGATGTTTGTGATGTGGTAAATAAATCTAAGTCTTAAAAAGAAATGAATGTTTAGAAATATATGATCTTTTGCTCTTTCTGTCTGTCTTTATTAACACATGAAGAATTCGTGTGTACGGTATTTACGACACTTTTTCTTTACATGCAGCCAACTACTGTATGAATTTTACACTTGCATTCCACCAGTGAAACTACAGAAGCAGAAAGTGCAGTCCATGAAGGAAATAGTACGAAGCAACCTTTTTAAAAAACAAGGTAAATATAAAATGCCTTTAAGGCTTAAAATAAATAGGTGTGAAAACGTTGACTGACTTGTGTTTTGTGCAATTCGTGTTTGAAATGGAGTAAAACTCATACTGAGAGTCTGAATGCCAGAAGTCTGAGAGGATTCACCTCTTCATACAAGACGACTATTGTGCTAGCTTAGAACAAGGAACAGGTAGGTCTCAGAGAAACAGTTTTGTGTGTTTTTCCTATGAGACCATGGTTAGATGGATGGTGGATGGAGCTATATATATCCTTTCAACTCATTTGTAAGCTCTATAGTGAAATAGGAGCATGATGTGAAACCTTGTGAACACAGCTTATGTTATATAAAGTCTCTGCCTGGGCAGAGGAAAAGAATTCTGATTGTGCTGTAGTATAGCTCAGCTGCAATGCAGCATCTCTGTAGGAATTACAGTGTTTCTTATCAGAACTTAGTGTCTTTCTTGACTCTCAGAACAGGAGTGGTAAGTGGTATTGAAATGTCTTTATCGACCGTGTGCTTAATTTTCCTTCATACCATCACAGAAAGGGAATTTTTGCTGAAGGAGTCCTAGCAGGGAAGCTCAGTTTTACGTGGTTGACTTCGTCTTCACTGTTAAGTATTCTGTCTCCTTTCTTGTGGATCCAGGTGGCCTGGTTCTCTCTCAGCCTCTTACTGCTATGTAGAAATTCTCCAGAACTTTGAAAGGCACACGAGCTACTTGGATGGCCATTTTGTCAGAATTTCAATTTCTGACCATTTATACATAATGATTCTAGGAACTTAGCAAGAGGAACAGCGCAAGAGGGGCTAGTAAATAGTACTGAACACTAGTAGAGTGAGGATTGCACTGCTCATCTCTTTCTTCAGAGTTGCCAGAAAAGTGATGCAGTTCTAACTAGCTAGGACAGATAAAAATTCAGCTTTATTTTAAGACGTGTTGCATTCTGTTGAGACTGAAGTCTGTACTGTAAGCTATAACAATTAGCTTTGTCTGTTGTTTTTTTTTGAGAACATTATAGGTTTCCTGGACAAAATTGACAAAATAACATAGTTGGTTTATTGTTTAGGTTAAATTAGATAGTATTTTAATCTTAATTTATGTTAATAATTTCATGGTCGTGAGCTTTTTATTTTTTATACTCTGTGTGTGTAAGACTTAAGGTTGCTTGAATCAGTGGAACTTAAGTATCTATAGCTTAAATATCTGCAGACAGTGATCCAAGCTATTAAAAGCAGATCCAAGTAGTTAATTTTTAAATAGAACTAATTCTGTATTCACAATTTTTTTCCTATAGTTTACTGTTTTTCTCTTTTGCAAGTACAGCCTGATATATCATTGCATTACCAGTTGCTTTTGCTGCTACTGCTTCTAAGATCAAAAGTGCAAGTCTTAGTTCTGTCTCTGCTTCTTGTGGTGAGTAGAATTTAGACCAGAAGGAAAAATACCCTCTCACAAAACTGAGAGACTCTTGGGTTAAAACAATGCACTCTTGATCTTGAACTCTTGATCTTACTAGAACGTAGTCAGTTACCTTGAGTGTGTTTAATACTGAGAAATTAAGTGTAAGCTATAATCTTTTTTTCTTTTCTTTTTTTCTTTTGTTGTGTGTTTTGTTGTGTGTTTTCTTTTCTTTCGTTTTCTTGTATGTAAGCATTAGTAACAGTCTTCTGTGCAACCTGTAGGTATGTAAGATACCAGTCTACATTCTCAGGTTACAAATGTTTGGTTCATCTCCAGTAAACCCACTGCTTTGCTTTCTGCAATAACAGAGACTTAAAGCAGTTGGGTAATTCTAGTTCCAATAGCACTAAATATATTGTTTTAATCTGCCTTTTGCTGACTTTTATGCTTTTAGTGTGATACATTAGTCTTGAGTCAAATCCAATTTTTCTGGAAGAAAAACTCAACTTTTTATCATTCTATCTCAGAGTTTTAAAAGACAATAAAAACAGTCACTGCTGTGGAATAACAATGGTTTGATAATTTTTCTTTAAAGAAACTTGTCTCATTTAAATACATTTGTTATTGGTTCATCTATCAGGAGTGTTGGTCACGATGACAGATCCCATACTTGTATAATAAAGAATAAAGCCCTAATAAAGATCCAGAAGGAAAATGGTTGAGCTACAATAACCTATGTGCTTCAAAGTTCTGTTGACTTAATCTTACTCCTTTTAGTGTACATCCCACAGCTCCTTTCTTCCATATCTATGTATGCACCGGAACAGAACGGAATGGGTTTTTGGATTCCAAGCAAGCTACCATTATAGTTTGCTTAGTGCTCATTTCATGTGTTTAACAGGCCTTTGCTTTAGCTGTGGTCTGTTAATGCAAGATGTTCTGTAAAGCTTTTACTGCTTGCAGATTAATAATAATAATAGATTGCTGCTTGCTTGTAAATGCAGCTTGTCTAATGTCTTGAAATATGTAGTTGGTATATCATGGAAAATGTCTACCTCAGAATGTCTTGCGAATTATAAAAAGGGTATATGTTTTCTGTTTCTATATTTTTAAGACAATAATGAATAAGAAATTTTGCTAAGAGGATTTCTGATTCTGAGGACCTTTTATAAAAATAGTAGATGGTAGTTTTTGTATACTGCTGACCAAATAACCAATGCATTTTAGTTTTCCCAGCCATGTAGTTAGTGGATTCATAACCTTAAATTTATAAATAATGTTCTTTTAAAAAGTCCAAAACTTCTCTGTGCTGTTTTTTTTTACTAACATCAAACACTTGACAGTGAAACCAAGCAGCTGAGACCATAAAAGGCAGCGTGTAACACTTTAAACCAGTTGCCAGCCTAGCTGCTTTGCACTGGATCCTGTATATTTTAACAGGTTGTTGTGATCCAAACTTGCACTGGTAATTGAGAGTTAAAGCTTGTTTATGTGCTTATCGTGATTACATCTGCAAGATCTACTTTAAAATGTTTTTGCTGTAATACTTGGTTTGTAATTATGTAACAATAATTTACATGTTGTTGTTTTTAGAGGAGCCTGGGGAAATTGATTTTTTTTTTTTTTTTTTTTAATTGTTAGTTTAAAACTAACAATCCTCTGAAGAAGCAGTTTCACAATATAGAGAAATCAAGTTGATGTCATTTTAAAATAAGACTAAAACGTACCTAGTATGTTTTGGTTTTATCATGACACATTGTTTTAGCCAGAGAATATTCTTGCTAACTACAGAATATTCATTAAAATATTTTGTACTTCAGTATTTTGATGACATGACAGAATAACTACAGAATAAATCTGCGTCTTACTGTTACTGTAGAGTTTAAAATTTATGCATACCTGAATATATATATATTTTTTTTTTCCTTGGGAGGCAGGGAGCAGGGCAGGCATACCATTTTACCACCCTCAGAGCAACTCAGTCAGGATCAAACAGTTCCTTGCAAATGTGTTTTCCTTTTCATTAGACCTTTCCATGACAAAGTTGTCATTCCTCTTGACACTTGTTTGGCCAGCTAACAATGTTGCTATTGCCTTAGTGGTGTTCCCCAAGTATCTCTTCAGGGCATTTAGTCATAGAGTTTCTCATTTGGGTCATGATCTTATAACGTTCCTTTCACCAAACTTGGTCATACATTACTAATGGCAGAAAACCAGCCTTGGGATAGTCACAGGATGTTTTATATCTTAACTGATATGTTATCATTATTTGCATTCATATTGTTTGGATTTAACCTTTAGGTTGTAATTACACAACACATGAAAGTCCGCAACAAGTTTAAGTGCAGGCAGTGAAGATTGTGAAGACTGATACACATTTATGTATTTCTGATGATATAGTAATATGAAAAAAGTTTCTGCACTGTGCTATTGTAATATTGTACACAGTGAATAGCAAACAAGTACTTTTTCATGTACATTGCAATACTTTAAAATAGAAAATTCCAAAGATGCTGTTATTGCTCTACATTAAATACAATTGATTCTAAAATTAATTGAATAGAGAACTAACTGTGTGGGGGGTGTAGACAATGCCTGATTCATTACCCCAGGCAATGAGGTGGAAGGTAATTTTGCAAGAATGGAAATATATGTAGTGTATCACAAAAGAGGATGCAGTAAAGTAAGACTGCTAACAGTATCATTAACTAAAGTTCATATTTATGTAGAACAGGTAGTATTTTTTTTCTGCCATGAATGTGGAATTACAGTGTGCTAATTACAATGAAGTCTATTAATTTGCCAGTGCCTCAGATTATCCATTTTTCCTCCAGGCTTTAGTATTTAGTCTCTTTCCATGCAGTTCATTACAGTTCCGGTTTAGTTCATTTACTTCCATTCCTGATGGTATTGTTTTTATAATTTAATTGGATTTTATCTATTGGTATTTCTTTTTCTTTACCCATTGATGTTCACAGTACTTTCTGAGGATGTAGAATTGTGAAAACATGAAAATGTCTTTTCAAAAAATTAAAAAGAGAAGCCAGTGAAATTTGTTTTTATTAACTAAGTTACACATGAATCTGAAGTTGAAAGCCTTGAGGTTATGCTGAATTTATTGGTGTGTGTTCCCGGGTGCTCAAAGTTTTCACTGTAGTATGGCATGGGATAGAGTGCTTTCATCAGATAGAATGCAAGGTTCTGTTGACTGCTACTGTAATTGATCTTCAAAAGCCTCACAGTGCTACAGCACTTTTACAAGCCTTTAAATTACATTGACAGATTTCTTTTTTTGTTGAGGCATCGATTTCCTGCTCCCACTCTCTAACGATATGATATAGCTTAGAGGGCTTGTGGTGGTTCAGGTGTGAGTGGCTGAACGCAGGAAGACTGATGCTTTCAACTGCTTGTGCAGTTTCACCATAATGTTTAGTAATGTTTGGACAGGACGTGTGAGCACATGCACAGACGTTTATCTAGGTTTGTCTTCGGACACCATTATGTCCTTGATCAGAGGACAAGAATCCTTCTGAAACTTAACTTTTGAAACTTTCCTTATAGATCACTTGATAATTCATTATTTTAAAATATCAGAAGGGAAGAAATGCTTGTCTTGTCCTGTATAAGCACTCCTAATGGGATTTCAGAGTCTCGTTTACGATGTAAGAAACTGTCTCCTGTCATATCTTTCCCTTTCTGTAGTGGGATGTAATGGACTATTCTCTTCTTTTTGTAAAATTTTCTGTGGGACTTCCCTTCCTTTTTTAAAGGAAACCTATTGCCAGATTTCCCTGACCACTTCTCCATTTTTGAGAGATCATCAGATTAAAACATGGCTGTTTACGTGCCATTATTGTTGTAGTTAGTGTTTCTGAGCTTACAGTATTTGGAGCTAGATTTTTATTCTGAGGTGACCGTGGAATATTCACTGATGTTATGCTGAAATTTGTAAATCAATTAACCTTGGGAGAATTGTTTCCTGTCATCACACTGCTGCTTTTGTCTTTGTGTTCTCTAGATTTCCACTCCTGATCAGGACTTTGTGCTGTAGCAGAATGCTGTGAGATATACTCCGCAGGATATAATCTCTAAGTAGGTCACACAGATGGTCAGTGGTAGAGATGGGAATAGAGTTTCAGTCTCTTGGCTCAAAATCCAGGTCCTGTGCTCACTATGGCTGTAGACATGTTCAGCATATGCAAGCCTCTTGCTGATTTTGGAATACAGCAGCAAGAGGCATATGTTAGCAGTAGGGGTTAATTTACCAGATGCCAAAGAGATGCTAAGACTAGTATTTTTTTTTTTTTCCTCACTGAAGAACTCTTTCTACTGTGTTATTTTTTAAAGAAGATAGGTACTTGCACACCCCCTTAATTAGACTTGTTTCCTAACATTCATGTGTACATCACTGAGTTTTATCTGTGAAATAATCTAGTTCTTTCATTTCACTGCTTGAAAAGTATTGATAGTTCATGTGTTGGTGATCTAGAAGAGGAAAGAGTTAAGTCAGATCTGAGCTGTATTCCTTAAGTAATGCACGTATAAACGTATCCTAAATTTTTGAGGTGCAGCTGAGGAAAACTGTCAACAGGTCGGTCCTGTGCTGTGAATATTGTGTGTGTATTATTAATTATATACAGATTAAACTATGGCATCTTTTCAATTAGATTATGATCTTAAATATTAAATTTAAGCAGAACCAGTAGAATAAAATAAGTGATCTGTAATGTGTAACATAGCATGAAGTGAGTGCAAATGGACTTGGTAATGTTATGTTTTTCTACAGTAAGGCCTGGGCAATCTAAGATTATTCTGCTAGACTCTTTAATGAACTTTTCTGTCTGAAAAAAAAAGAGGAAGATAATGATTTGTGCTTTCTTGTTCTTGAGAATTCTTCTTTGTAAGGGTTTGAATTTGTTACATGGGCTATGACCTGTCAGGAAATGCAAGTTTGTTTTGCATAATACCTGTGTTTCACAAGGAATACAGTGCTTGGGGTTTGAGGTTTTTTGTGGTTGGTTTGTTTGTTTGGTTGTGGTTTTTTTTTTTGTTTTTTTTTTTTTTTTTTCTTTTAAACATCCAGCTGTAAGTCCATGTTGTGATTTCAGATATGTGCAAGCCAAGGTCAACTAACACAAATTTTACAGTTAAAATGGTGGCATATAATCAGCATCAAGTCTGTGTTCTCTTTTCTACATAATCCAATTACAGATTTATAAACAAATTTATTGTTTTTTTGTGTCAGAACTGTTAAGAAAAAAGTTGAAAAAGTAGTAGAAGGAACACTAATAATTTATGAGTAAGCATCTTTCAGTTTAGTTATTATTACCGGAACTGAGTTATAGATACTGATTTTAACTATTTTTGTAATCTTAGTTTGTATTCCTACTGATATGATTTCTTAAGTCAAAGAATTGTTTTTCATTTTCTGTGATTGTTTTTCCTCCGCTATTTTCAACACAACTTCTCAACGTTTTAAAATGTTTGAATGGAGGAGATTATTAATGCATTTGACTCTCCCATTTTTAGCTACTGGGGAAAAAATGAAAATACTCACTATTCATAGATTCCTTCAAAATGGTTCTCTATTGAAATGTAAAATCTTTCCTGTAGATTCATCCTTGAATTTTATACCAGCTTTGAAAAGAGCCAATTAAGAAACACACTCTGAGAGTAGGTGGTTTTATTCCTTCCTTCTTTTCTAATATGCAATAGTGCTTTTAGGGGTTCATTACCTTTAAAGCATCAGTGCACATCCTGTATTAATTTTTTGCCAGTTCTATTCCTGCCTTATTTTGATATGGATAAGGATGGCATATGCATATCTGTTGGTATTTGTCTGTGTATTTACATTTGAGATGAATTCATGTAGATTAAAGCCATTATTTATTCTGTTTGTGGAGGAGTAGGTGACACACTCGATATTTCTGCTGGTCACTTTTTGTTAGACTTGACCCATTATGGCATTTTTTTAGTTTTATTTTTTTTAAAAAATCTTGATGTGTGGAGGTGAACCTAAATCAAGTTAGGTGAACTAGTTAATGATGAGCTTCTAAATGTATGTGTAAAAAACTGCTCACATCTACTTCAAGTAGAAAAGAGAGAACAAAGACATATTACAGAAGCTGATACGAAGCTGTTTCTATAGCAAAATTCTGTATGTCAATTAAATGGAATGTGGAGACTTGTGAGTTGGAGTTCATGAATATTGCTTAGTTGCAACACTTTAAAATCTGCCAGAGAGGATATGCTGAGAAGGATTTGTGGCAGGCTGTAAAGATTGCAAGCTGGAAAAGGCACCAAAGACTTAAAGCCTTGTTTTGGCTACAGCTATGGTAGTGCTAGATGTTTTTCTGGCTGCCTTTGAGGAAATGGAGAGGAGTAGAGAAACTTGAAGATAAACCTTTAAGTTGGGAAGTGGATGTATTCTGCAGGGTTATGCTTGGTCGCAGTGGTGTGCTGTGACCGTTAATGCTGTACCTATTCTGTATCTAAGCTGACTTGCTGACACTTGATTTGGATGGTCAGCAAGTGTTGTGTGCTGGCTTCACAGGATGAACTGTTGTGTTTCCCCTTCATATGTTAGTACTGGATTCCAGGAGACAAAAAGAATTTGCATTTTTGCGGTGGTGTCAGAGTCTGTAGGTGACCTACAGCACCTCCCTTTTCTGTGTTTCTTGCCTAAATGGTGAAATTTTAATTTTGATTTAGCAATGAATACAACATATTTACAATTTTGAATTCATGACTTCTGGGTTCTGAACAAAGAGTTAAATGGCAAATAACGAAGAGGAAAGACTTCTCATAGAAAGATGCCTGCAGTTGTGAACAGATGTCCTTTGTGAAGAAGCATGGCACTTTAATTGAGCACTGACTGCCATCAGAAGTCTCTCCTTGTTGAAAGAATGTTATTCGCTGATTTTATTTTTAAGACTTTGCTCTAAATCTGTATTCAGATGACACCTATGTCCTTACTAAATTGGCATGCCAATTTTTAAGTGGGCATGAAGCCATCTGAACAGATGGATATGACTACAGGCATGCCAGGGAATCCAAAGTAGTGTTTCCTAAGGGAGATAAAAGTGGTATTAAATCTTTATTACCGTTTTGGCTGCACATATGAGGCAGTCAAGGAATGAAGCCTGTCTGTGATTTTTTTTTTTTTTTTTGTTTTGTTTCTGAAGGAGACCCAAATGGCTTTTTTAATGACATTATTACATTAATGACTTAGAGTTTGAATTTCACTTACCTGGTACAGAAGAAATCATTAAATAACTTCTAAAGGACAATAAGGTGAATAGCGGGGTTAAAAAAAAGAACAAAACAAAAAAAAACCCACCCAAAACCATGTAACTGAGCTTCTTTTACGAGAATGAATCTACCTGTCCTTTCTCAGGAAGGTGCTGCCAGGGAACATCTCTCTGAGAAGTATGTTGGAATTCTGGGTGGAGAACATGTCTTTTGACAGACCTTGATGAGAGAAATGTAAGATCCTCAAACTGTCGGTTGATGTTCTATGTATTCAAATGAACATTAAGAGTGTATCTGTCTTTGCTGGCAACCTTATCGCATCATTTACCAAGAAAAAACAACTAGTACTTAAATAGGCATCTGCTTGCTCACCATGTCTCTCCTTCATCTGTCTTGAGCTTTCCTGGGGCAGGGTCAGGGGCAGATGTATGTGTGTGAATTGCTGAATCTTAGAATCATTTATCTTGGAGAAGACCTTTAAGATCGAGTCCAACCATAAACCTAACACTGCCAAGTCCACCGTTAAGCTGTGACCCGAAGCACTGTGTCTACATATCTTTTAAACACCTCCAGGGATGGTAACTCAACCACTTCTCTGGGCAGCCTGTTCCAGTACTTGATAAATCTTGAGGCCATTTTCTCTCCTTTTAGCACTTCCTACTTTGGAAAGTAGACCAACATCCTCCTTTCAGGTAGCTGTAGAGAGTGATAGTCTCCCCTCAGCCTTCTTTTCTCCAAACTAAACAGTTCCCTCAGCCACTCCTCATAGGACTTCACTAGCTTTGTTGCTCTTCTTTGAACACACTCCAGCTCCTCAATGTCTTTCTTGTGCTGAGGGGCTCAAAACTGAACACAGTAGTTGAAGTGTAACTTCACCAGTGCTGTGTACAGGAAGGTAATCTCTTCCCTAGTCCTGCTGGTCGTGATATTTCTGATACAAGCCAGGATGCTCTTGGCCATTTTGGCCACCTGGGCACACTGTTAACTTGTATTCAGCTGGCTGTTGACCAGCAACTCCAGGCAGCTTTCCAGCCACTCTTTCCCAAGCCTGTAGTGCTGCATGGGATTGTTGTGACCCAAGTGCAGGACCTGGCACTTGGCCTTGTTGAATCTCATACAGTTGGCCTCGGCTTGTTGATCTAGCTTGTCCAGATCCCTCTTTGGTGCCTTCCTACCCTCAGGCAGATCAGTATTCCTGCCCAACTTGGTATTGTCTGCAAACTTACCGAGGGTGCACTCAGTAGTGAGTCAAGATCATCAAATACTACAACAGAAAATTTTACTTAGGCTGTTTCTTTTCTTGATTATTGTCTTCCATAATGTTTTTTTTTTTTTCCTAGCCAATGAGTTGTTGATGCTCAAATGAGCATATTGCTCATTTGCTTACTTAACTTGTGCAATGATACTTTAATATTATAATCTGGAATTTGTATGCCCATTCAATAAACTTTTCTTTGTCCCAAGATGATAGGGAGATTTCGTATTTTGTGTAATGTTCTAGTGAAATGGTTTTAACAGTTTATTTTAAAGATGAGAAGGCATGACTACAGTTTTATATTAATACTGGTGTACGTGCAGGTTCAGGCTGAGTCCAGGGTTTCATTGCTACAAATGCTGGTCTTTTTCAGTGACTTTGATTGTCTGCATTCATCAGACCATCTTGGAATTGCATCCTCATATGGCCTGATTTTAACTAGCAAGGATCTTATAAAATCTAATTGATTTTCCTTTTCTGAGACTATTGTCTTTTGCTTATGAATAATGTTCTAGAAATATGTTACCAGAGTTGTTTGCTACACACAAAATGAAGTAATTATCCTAACAAGCTTTAACTAACAAGCTGTGTTTATCTAGCAGCCAGTCATAAAATACAGGCGTATAGCCTTGATCTAAACCAAAATAAATAACGTGAAAATGCAAATGTATAAAAATATATTTAACAGTTTTTCCATTAACTACCATTGCAAGTTTTTTTTAAAGGAAATCATATTGCGAAGGCTGGTTAAACGACCTTTGAATGTCCATGTAGCTTGACACTTCAGCATTGTTCATATCTGCAAATGCTCTGTAAATAATTGACCACATGCCGATGTGAAGTCCTTTTAATAGATTCTCTATATAACAAATATGGATCAAATTTTAATTTATAATAGTGAAACTTGCAGAGTGATTAGCTCTTAATACTGGAGGAAATCAATTGCACCTTCTGCCTCGGCTGTCCTCTCAGTACAATAGGAAAACTTTGTCTATGCAAGAAGCCCTGCTTTCTTAGTGTTAAGAAGTGTGGAATGGCTTTATACAGAAGAAGAATTATGTCAAAGACCTATTTCTCTTACCAACATACCTATGTGTGTGGTTTTTAACTGAGTTACGGACAATAGTGGGTGTTTTGCATTCTGATAGGAAAAGTTTGAAATGACCTTTGAAACCCTGGTATGGAGGAGTTTTAAATTCAGTGAAGTTTACTTCCACTCATCTTTAAGGTATCCAGTGCCCCTCGTAACCCATGATCTCTTGTACGCTTCCCATTTATTGGTCAAATGGATATCACAGGCATATGGAGTCAGATGTAATTTAGTGATCAATATACACATAATACCTACCTTGAAGTCTTTTTTTTGTATGGGTACTTAAAATGTACTTTAGCTAGAGTACCGGATTCCCCTTGATCAATGTCTTTTTTTTTTTTTTTTTTTTTTTTTTTTTTTCAGTCTAGTCTCATACTTTACTTCTGAAGTAAAGCTCCTTTAGTGCAGATTTTTATTATGATTTATTATCTAGTTGCTTCCTGTAACTTTAGAAGCTACCCAAAGAGAATTTTTATATTTGCTAGCTGTCAGGGATTTCAAGGAAGATCTTAATGGCTTAAAAATTGAGCTGGATATTATTTTGGAGGAGTAGGGGCAATAAGTATGTTTATCCTGGCAGATGTGAGACTGGTATGTGCATATGATATTCCATCCTCTTTGTGAGTGGTGAAAAGTGGTTGAGATGTCATGTAATTTGATATGACCTTGAACTTGGGTGTTGTGAACTGTTTACCCCCGAATAACCCTAGACTGTTGAAAGACAGTTTCCACAGATTACAATGAAAACAGAATTAAACTTTATTTTCTAGCTTTTTCAAAAGTAGGTAGGTAATAATCTTAATTTACAACTTGTACTTATTTTTGACTGAATGTATAAACCCCCTTCTTTGTTATTAAAAAATGTACTATCACATTTCAGCAAGTTTTAAAGGTTTTGTGTGTAACTTTTGATGTTGCTACTGATATTTCTTTGGGTTAGTTTTTGGTCAAGAACTAATGACACTGTGTTTTTTGCATTTATAATAAAAATAATCTGCATGGATAGCCTCTGTTGCTTCATCTGCTAATTATAATCTCCTTCCCCTTCTTTTCCTTTAGTTCTTTCTTTCTTACCCTCCTGTCATCATCTACTGGCACTCTTATTTGGGGGATTCTGAGCCCCTGGCTTGTTTAAATTACATTGGATACAGTTTCACCATGTCTCACACTTCACTTGTTTATCAGTGAGTATGGTCTCTGTATCCTGGTAAAGGTGTTCTAAATCAATCCTAAAAGAAAAAAAAAAAGCCACATTTTAATGTTCTATTATTTTTTCCAGAAACTGTGGTATTGATAGAAAATAGTAGACATTTGGTGCTATAAATATTTGGCCAAAGAGTTAAGACAGACAAGAATTTTATGCAGGAAGAAATCACTTGATGACTTGGAAATGAAGTAAGAATTGCAGCTCACTGACTGTGGCTAGAATGCTTCAGTTCAGCACCCCTTGTCTTAAAAAGTCTATGTATACTTGAGACTGAAATCTAACTTAATATTTGTGTCAGCTTTCTTAGATTTAAATAAGGATGAACGTATGCATAGCCCTCACTCTCATAGGCTTGATAGGCCTTTCAGTAGAGTCTTTTCCTTGTCTGTGTTCTTTTTTGTGCTCTTAGAAGGTATGTTTCAAAGTAATTTGTGTAGAACAATTCTACTGCTGTTTGTGTCTTAGTTTCAGGAAGAATCATTTAATAAGTTGTTCTGCTTCTGGCTAAGATAGAGTTAGCATTCACCTGAGCTGGGAGGAGAACTGGAGCTGGTGGCCCTGTGGCTGGGGACACAGCTGGGACAGGTTACTGATGAGCCACCAGCTGGGACAGGTTACCCAAATGAGCCCCAGGGCCCCTCCATCCCATGGGGCACCCTGCTCAGTATATAAGTGAGGAGGGTGCTGAGGGGAGGCTCCTGCTGCTGGGGAGGAAACTCTGCATCAGGATTTGCTGTAAGCTATTGTACTATATTGGTTTTCTATCTCTGTTTTGTTTTCTTATGTTATTTCTCTTAAATTTATTTTTTTGTTTTATCTCAATCCATGACTTTTGCTACATTTTGTATACTGATTCTTCTCTCTGTCCCACTGGAGGGTGGGAGGGAGTAAGAGACTGCGTAGCTTGATTGTGAGCGGGGCTAAACTACAACATAAGTATAGTACTTTTCTTACATTAAATCTTGTCACTACTTAAACATAGCTTATTTCCAGATACTTTGTAAAGTGAATAATTTGTCCCTAAATGTCTGGAACAAGCTAAACAACCTTTAGAATTTAAGTGAAAGTATTTTTGTCAAGAAGTTGTATTTTTTGTTTATGAGAAATACTATTGACTTGCGGAAATACCACACAAATTTAAAAGTATCCCTGATGTATGGCTGGAAAACTGGGGACTGTAGCTGTTAAAGCATATTGTGTTTCACTGTTTGTGGAGGATGATTTATTTGCAAATAGTATTTGATTTATATTTATTATGAAGATAATTTGCTTTCTTTCAGAATGCAGGGACATTCTGCTTCCTGTGATTACTAAAGAGCTGAAGGAATTACTGGAACAGAAGGATGATCAGCAGCTCCAGGTCCAAGAGAAAAAGTATTGTGTTGAATTACTCAACAGCATCCTGGAGGTTCTGAGCTGTCAAGACCCTGTAAGTATTGATGATGATGTAGATGATTCAAGTCTGTAGTAAGCCTGTGCTGATTAGGTAGTAAATTATTGATAGTGATGAATCTCATTAAATTTTTAATAGAAGTCAGTGGGAAATTGAACTTTTGTCCTATTTTTCATAAAGTTAAGTTAAAGGGCAGTTGAGTATTCAAGATGAAGTGCTGAATTCTATGCTGTCTTTCTTTTTCTCCATTTTATTTTCTTTAAATAGTTAGCTGCTATAAATCACCATACCATTCTTGAAAGCAGTGAGGCTGCTTTGTTTTTTCCTAGCAGAGATTTAAGTACTTTTGATTGGTAAAGTTCAATGGAATAAATACTGAAATTATTTAGAATGTTATGACGCCAAACTGAGTATCGATGGTTTCAATGACACCAGAGTCATGCCTTTGAGATGCCTGAGGGGTGGGATGCCATTCAGAGAAACTTGGACAAGGTCAAGAAGTGGGCCCATGTGAACTTCATAAGGTTCCACAAGGCCAAGTGTAAGTGCACATGGGTCGGGGCAATCCCAAGCACAAATGTGGACTGGATGGAGAATGTATCAAGAGCAGCCCTGAGGAGAAGGCTTGCGGGTACTGGTGGATGTAAAGCCAGACATGAGCTGCCAATATGTGCTTGTAGCCCAGAAAGCCAACTGCATCCTGGACTACATCAGAAGAAGCATAGCCAGCAGGTCACAGAAGGTGATTCTCCTCCTCTGTGCTGCTCTCATGAGACCTCACCTCACGTATCCAGTTCTGGAGCCCCCACGATCAGAAGGATGTGGACCAGTTGGAGCAAGTCCAGAGGAGGCCACGAAAGATGATCAGGAGGCCGGAGCACCTCTCCTGTGAGGATAGGCTTGAGAGAGTTGGGGCTTTTCAGCCTGGAGAAGAGAAGGCTCCAAGAAGACCTTATAGCGACCTTCCAGTACCTAAAGGGGGCCTACAAGAAAGCTGGAGAGGGACTTTTGACAAGGGCATGTAGTGACAGGACAAAGGGCAACGGCTGTAAACTGGAAGGAGGTAGGTTTAGATTAGACACAAGGAACAAATTTTTCACTGTGAGGGTGGTGGAACACTGCCCCAGGTTGCCCAGTGAGGTGGTAGTTCCCCAGGGAAGCTGTGAATGCCCTATCCCTGGAAACATTCCAGGCCAGGTAAGACGGGGCTCTGAGCAACCTGATCTGGTTGGAGATGTCCCTGCTCCTTGCAGGGGGGTTGGACTGGGTAGCGTTTAAAGGTCCTTTCCAACCCAAACTATTGGATAATTCTGTGATTATTCTAAGTATTCAGAACAGTTTTCAAATTTAATCTTGTTTCTTTTAGAAATCCTCTGTAGTGTCTGAAATAAATATTTTTCATTGTACAAATGTTTTAGCTTATGGTTTCTGCTTTCAGCAGTGTGTAAAACATATTACCCTTTACTGTACTTCACTTTGAGTCTGTAGTTTCTGTCTCAGGCTCCTGTAGTTTTGAAGCCACTGTAGAAGTTGTGATCCAAGTGGTTGCTTTTCTCATTTGAGATAATATTGAATTGACCTTTTCATCCCTCAATTTTTAATGAGTGGTATATTATCCAATGAAGTTTCACGATGATTTGAGGAAATTATTCTGAGAAAACCTCATAATTAATTACATTAGAATAGTTGTAATTTCCTCCTATGAATACATGCTGTATTCTCATCAACCACAGCTTTCAGTAACATATGTTCAAACTTTGCAGACTTTGGATAAAGGCAAGTTACCATTTTAGTTGTTTTTCACTATGGATCCTTGGATCATTTTCTAGTGATGAAGTCATTACAGCATGTTACTTAGTCTCATAAAAAGCTTAAGAGTTTGAAACTGAAGAGGCATGTCTGTTTGCACAGGGCAATCTTTTCACATGTATTTATGAGCTGTTTTCCTCATTGTTTTTAGAGGTAAGCACTTCAGAAGGGATTGGTACAAGATGATACTTAAGAGACCTTGGAACATTTGAGTTTCAAGTGGAATTCATAAGATAAATGATGCAAGCATGATAGGACAAAAAGCGAAGTTATAAGTTTCTAAGATTATAATACGTAAAGTAAACCAGTTTCATTACTATCTACTTTAAAAGGTGAAACAGTCATAAAGAAAGATAGATTATTGCTTTTTGCCTTTATACCACATAAATTGTTTGTTTTCAAATTTAACAGTTGCTGTCCATAGTAACAGTAGCTGATATGTCAAAGATTTGTTAGTGCCTACTGAAAATCTGGGTTTGTAGCTCGTGTTTGCATGAGTGGACATTGCTTTATGCAGAACAGCATGAAGAAGTGGAATTCTCGTTGCTTTTCAACAGTGAAGATAAGCTTATGTTTTTGATGACCGTTAAATGGAATAATATAATACATGTTTCCAAGTGAGTGTTTATCTATGATACAAGTTGTTAGTTTAGCTTCTGAGAAGCTTAACCAAATGGGCTGCAGCCAAATGGTGCCTTTTCCAGGTTTCACTGAAAAACACGTCATCCTTGTGAAGTGAAATATGATCTTAGAAAATACATGTTACAGTGGGTTGCTAGACTGTCTTCTGAAGCTAGAAACAGTTTAAAAGGTGAATCTTGTATATATACAGTGTATGAAAATACTTCTTTTTAAAGTTAGCAGTATCAGTGTTGAATGCCTAATTGTTTCTTAGATTGTCAAGAACAAAGGTAGTCTCAGTTTCATAAAGTAACCATTTTAATTCATTTGCTAGCATTTCTCTGAAAATTCAAAGGCTTAGCAGAAAATAACCTTTACCTGCTTGAGCGCACGTTAAATTTTCTTCCAGGAAAGGTATTTTATGTGCTACTTGTGAATTCAGAATAGACTTCATCTTTAATAACAGGAGTTATGGCTAAATGTTAAAACCATTGTGTAATGTTCTGAACTGTTACTGATAATGGTATAGCATGTACTGAAATGTGGAAGGAAGTGAAGCTAGATTATAAGAGCCATCATATTTGAATTTAAAAAGGGAAATTAATGAACAAGTGACTTCCCTGTGTCCAAGTGTGCACAGTGCTACTACATAGTTAAACATTTTTTGCTGGTGATTTTTTTTTTTTTTAGTGGTAATCAATATTGTAGGAACAGCTACAATTAGTTAATACATCTTGCATTGTAACAGAGGCCAAATCACAGAATATTTTATGCAGCACTGCAGATAACAATTCCAGCGGAGATGCCAGTTTTTATCTTTACATCGGTATGGTAGCTGCATGGACAGAGTTCTAGCCAGAAGGCTGTTGAAGTGTTGCAGTTCTTGCACTGAGACAACGGTATCTTTTCTGGGTGAAAAGAAAGTACTCTGTGAACTACAAATTGTGAGTTTTAGTGCTTTTAGAGACTATTGTCAGAAGGTAGCCACTGTTATAGCAGATAGCTTTGCATACCTTCAAATAAATCTTAAAGAAATGTTAGCCAAAAAAGCCTCTATACCATGTTTACTTCATTTAGTGCGGCTTCCCCACAGGAGTCAACCAGTAGATTCATGTGGTTCATTGGAGGGCTCCTGATGAATCTGTTCTAGATGGCTTGGGGAGCTTACACTGAGTAACATTTGGTCTGATACTGTGGTTCAAACATCTCCGTTACTCATGTGGCTCAGCTTTCTGAAGGCAAGCAGTGCAGAAGCATGCTGGGGGACCTTATATTGGTGTGACCCAAACAGTGGTCAAGAACCTAATGTCTTCATTTCTAGCACAGTAAAAGAGCTTCTATTTTATCTGTATCTGGAATTAATCTAGTTTGTGTACAACAAAACCACTCAGAAAGCAGTACATGGTGAATGGAAGTGATCAAGAGATTTGCTCCAAAATTGTTCTGAACCAATTTGCTGATTAGGCATAGCCATATAACTTTAAGGGGCTTGATTTATGCTTAAGATAAAGGTATACATAATTGCGGCATTTAATTTTTTGTAGTTACAGGGAGGAAGTTATACAAATAACGCAGTTTCTCAATTCGCTTTGAGAAATGTAATTTCCAATTGATGTAAATAAGAAATGAAAAAAATCAGGGACAGGGTGTATAATTGTATAAATGTGTTGTACTCTAGGCTACTTCACCTTTCCTGTACTGCTGTGTTAATTGGTAGCTTGATAAAATTATGTATTTTATGGCAGGTGACTTGCCATAGGTACTCTGTTGTCCTAGGATGCATTCTTCCAACAGTTGAGAATGCTTGTTTGAAACAAAATGCTAAGTTTTGACTGGTACTCTAATGCACACAGGTAACAAATGTTCTGCACTTCAAACCAAACCTTGAAATTATTTAATAAATGGAATAGTCTGAAATAAGAGATGACAAACTGCTTTTGGACAGACGTACGCAGTCATAAAATATATTTCTATAATCAAAGTTCAAGAAAAATATACAAAAAGATTTGAAAACAGAAAAGCTGTGTAGACCTCTATAAATAGAACAACATTCATCAAGAGTGTACTCTAAAGACGTGTCAAAAACTTAGCCAGTGTAGTTTATCTGTAGTGCATTATTTCTTGAAAGTTACATTTGACATTACAGTAATGCTAGTGAATATGGAAAGGGTTCAAGTTCAAAGAAAAAATGGGATGCCTTTCACAGGAAGACAAAATCCTGCTGAAAAATACAAGCATCTGTAGCAGACAGATGGTTCTCACTGCAAGGCTAACAAACAGTTCCATGTCTGTGTACTCAATATTACTGTTTCCTCAGGTTTTCACTGTGTAAGCTGTGTTTGTTCGGTGGACAATGTCTAAACTCTGATCAAGACGATACTTGAATGGAATATATATTTTTTCTGTACTTTTCACTAATGTTTTCAGTAGAACAGTAGGATTTGAAAACGTGTTGCATTTTAGGTCCTGAAGGCCGTGGATAAGAGATAGCTCTTCTATGTTTTCAAGTCCAAGAAATTAAGCTATTTTAAGCACCTCGGCATTTTTTTTTTCCTGTGGTTCACTCGTCTTTTCTGGCATCCTTTGTCCTCTCTTCCTCACACTGTCGGCATCTCCTTGTTTTCCTTTTTCTGGGTGCTTCCGAGATGCTATCCATCTCTGTATTTCTCTCCAATTATGCTCTGCCCCTTGTTCTCAGTTTGAAGCAGGGTGCAGTAACTATTATATTGTGTGGTGAAACAGTGGTGAGGAATCTGTGATGCAGTTAAATCCATCTATAATGCGTTAGTACTCTTGGAAAGAGAGAGACTTGAGATGGTAAGCCTCCGAGTCCAATGAAATTTATACTGTTTTACAAAGATGTCTGTTCCCAATGATGTCTTGCTTTCTAGCCATATAATAAAACACCCTGAAAGTGGAAATCTTGTGAAAATACTCTGGTGCCAAGGGCTGCCACTGTTCAACAATCCAGTGTCAAGGCTGGATTTTTGTTTTGCTGCTGTGAGGTCAACTGTGCCAGTCAGGAAGAGTAAGATATGCTGCTTCTGCTGCATAAAGGCCAAAAGATTCTGGTTGTTGCTCTTTGAATGGAATGTGTCCGTCTGATTACAACTTTGGATAAGAATTTGCAATGTTTTCAGTGTATTTAAAATACAAAGAGCACTGTATGGTTTTCAAATTGTTTGGCATAGACCTTAAAGGTCACAGTGTGCATATTGGGAAGCAGAGGAGATGGAAGAGAAAGCAGCTTTGTGAAAGCACTCCAAAAAATGTGTCTTCTGTGCAGCAACTGTCAGGTGTAGTCTTTTTATAAATATGGGACTGTACCAGAGAAATTTTAATTAAAAAAAGAAAACACAAACCAAAACAAATTATTCTGTGAATACATTGTTCATTTACAGAATATAGTAACTTGTGAAATGCTATGACAGGTGAGAAGATCACTGAAGCTTGCATGTGTTTTAGTCCAAGGACATAATAGGACTAAATGATAATAATACATTTCTGGCTAGGTAGGAGGAGGGCCTGTACTGGAAGGGGTGCTGGTCTGGCCCAAGTTAATTGAAACAGGAGAAAGAGAGGAGACAACATTGGATGTCTCAGAGGAGAAATACTCAGAAGCAGTTTCTTCTGGGGTCATATTGGAGCTCAGCCACCTAAAAAGAACTCACCATGGCTCCAGTGATTGTGGTGTTCTTTCCATACTACATGTGATGTTAGAGATGCCTTGTTTGGTGTAAGCTTTTTTTTTTTTCCTATTTGAAATGTGTTTAGGCTTTTTCGTTCTTTGATTGTTGCATGCTACTCTCCAAAGTTGTCTGATGATCAGAGCAGACTGTCTTCAGTTTATGCCCTCACAGAGCTACAGAGTGAAATGAAAATAGCTTTCTCTTTTAGTAATTATATACTTTGTGACTGCAAGCTAAGAATGTTACTGAGCTCCAGACCACCCTGAGGACCACTGACAGGTGTGGAGAACTGTGATACAAGTTGCCTCATTTACCTGTTACCAGGGTGTTGCTATGAAGTTACAGGCTACTTAGGGAAGTTACTGGGAAAACACAAGTCCTTTGAGTAAGGGATGAGAAGTGACTTTTTGAAACAAAACACAATTATGGGATAAATAGGGCTAAAATTGAACTGTGCCACCTGAAATGAGTATTCCACGGGAACTGGTGAACTAAAGAGCAGCGTAAGCAAGAAGTACTAGTGTCTTTCTTTCCATAGGGTGGTTAATATATTGTACAACTTGAACTATCAACATGGAAGTAATTGATTTCTTCTTTCTTTTACAAGATATATGGGTTTAATACCAAAACTGTTTTTTGTTTGCAGGAGTCAACGTATCATCATATTCAAGAAATAATGGTACAATTATTACGCACAGTGAACAGAACTGTTATTACAATGGGACGAGATGATCCCTTAATTGTGAGTAATGTTTTAATGTATTTTCAATGCTTTGAAAGTAATTTTATAGTTATCTTGAAAAAAATGCAAATATACTACTTGTGGAGTCCTTATTTGTGGGCTTTTTTAGGTTTAAAATAAAAGATATAAAGCTTTACTCTTCATTCAACTGTGCCAGTATAGTGGTTTTTGAAGTGTAGGTGAGTACTGCAAGATTTGTGTGTTCTTTAAGAAACCAAACACTAAAGTCAATTGCTGTCTGTAAAAAGAAGAATGTTTTATAAATGTGCATAAATGGCACATTTTAACAAACTGAAATAATGTTTCTACTAATCCAAAGTGGAAGTATCTGAGTAAAACAGGGAAAAAAGGCACTATTTTGAATAGCTTATATAAATAATTGGTGAATGCTCTGTTACTCCCAGTTTTTCCACATGCTTTACTTGCTAATGGGTTAGACCTGCTATGGGACAGGTGCCATTCCTGGCTCTGTTTCTGCAGGGGGAAGATGATGCCTTATGTGCCCAGGGGAGGTATCTGGAGATGGGCTGGCGGAGAGCACTCACCTGAGCTTTTTGTGGAGATTCTATGGTTTGAGAGTTATAGTCAAGGATAGATTCTACAATTTATTCAGTTTTAAGTATGTGTCTCATGAGCACTCCTCTTAATTTAGACTATTTGTGAGAATGCAAGCCAGCTGTGTTCAGTGGGATTTATGGAACTTGCCCTTCAGACTGTGCGTTTCAGAGAAGATGCATGTGAATTGTTAAGTCTTTAGAGATTTAAATTATTCTGCAAAATCACAAGCAGCATTTACATGATTGTTTTGGCCACAAGAGGTACATTGCATATCTTTTTAAATGTACTTTTTTTTCCTTGTTTCTTTCTGTTGGAAAACCAAGATGATTGCCAGTCAGAGCATGTGTGTCTCCTAATGATTAGTCTGCTAATAACTGTGTTCTTCAGAGGAGATATTTGGCAGTGGTTGCTTCAGACTCCCTGGTGGTAGATCTATGGGTTCCAGAAGTCATTATCATTAACTGTTTATCAGAACTCCAGTCTGTTGTTCTTCTGTGTGTAACCCTCTGGCATGTATGTGTTGTCATAACAGGAAGAGGTTTTGAATGAACCCAGTGAGACTTTCATTCTCTACAGTGTTTGAAAGTGTTTTCTGTGCTTGCAAAGAAAGCATTGTCTGAGTTGCCATGGATGATGTAATCAATGTATTAGTTTGCTCCAAGAAATATTCCTGGTTACCATGAACAGTAGATGAAGAAGCAAAATGAAACTGTAGCAGTCCTGCAAATATGATCCTTATTATTAGGAAATATTAGAAAATCATTAGGAAACAAGCCAGTTACAGTCAATTGAAATGGCTTGGAAAAATCTGTTTGTTATTGGTTTTTTCTTTCATCTACTGTAATTTGTTTGGCTGGCTTTACTTAAAAAAGATCAAATCCAGTGTGAATTTTGAAATGCAGATGTCTGAACACTAATCATGCTCATAAGTGCCAATGGATAATGTGGTATTGGGCGTTTTAGAGGTTTTTCAAAGCAAAATTCCAGTAAGTTACAGACTTCTCTAGAGTTGAGGTAAGATCTTTCTACAAAGTACTCTTACATGTGACACGTGAAGAAATTGTTCATAGTGAACAAAATAGTCTTTTGCGTTCAGAAAGAACTGGCAAAATAAGGTCATTTCATGCTCTGTATACAGCTTCTAGTTCACTCAGTTAATTTGCACGTTTGCTTTCAAAGTTCTTGAGAGGGCCAGACTTGTTGAAAGACTGAATGCTTTATCTATTAAAAATGAATTGGCTAGCCAGAATTATAGCCTTCTGCAGAATGCTTAGGTGAGCTAAAGAGCTGAAAGTACGGTGAGCTCTGCAAGTCCATGTGGGACATATGGAGTAGCTGCAGTCAGACTGTGGAGCTGATGTTCTGTGGATGTGAGTGACGTTTCAAGTTGGACTACATCTGTTATTTATTTCTAGGAGAACAGAGGGATACTCTTTAGATTCTTCAATCTGTTACTGTATTTCTGAATATTGCAAGTGTGTTTATTATCTTCTGCTGTGTAATTTTCTAGAGCTTGAAAATGGTGTGAAAGACAATGCTAGTACTACGCTGTGCTAAAAAAAACCCCATGGGTATAATTTACAAGTCCTGTAATTCCTTGCAAGTTTGAATGTCTTGCACTTGATAGAGTAGTGGATTTTATTTACCTGAGATTTTTTTGCTTTCTGGCAGGGGTAACGAGGTTGATTTTCGTATTCAGGTGTCCTTTTCACAATCTTCTAGCTTGTTGGCAGGAGAAGGAGTTAATATTATTTGGGGTTACAGCTGCCTTTATCTTTTCTTGCTGCAATACCAGTTGAATCTAAGGGAAGTTGCTGCCTTGTGCTCAGCTGGAAACAGCATGCTGTGGGCGTTGTTCATGTAATTCGCGGAAGGAGGCAGGCTAAGAAGAACATAATCCCTTCAGGAGAAGGTGTTGGTGATGGGAAAGTGATTTGGCTCTCTGCAGCTACTGCAGAGAAGACTTAAATGCCACTCTTGCCTTCATTGTGACTTTGAAGGCTTTAACAGATGTTTGATTATTTTCACTATTAAAAAAAAAAAAAAAGAAAAACAAAACCAAACCAGAAAAACTTGACTCTTTGTGAATGTAGAAGTACTTTTAAACTTGTAATAAAGAGGGACAAGTTTATTGTCTGAAATGTGCTATTCAAGCTTTATCTTGAATACTTTGTGAAATTTTGACTTCTAGTTAAATGCTGTCATGACGTAGTGAAGTTCTGCTACAGTAATTATAGAAGTAAAACATATAGAACCATGTAGAAAAAAAAGTACTTGTTTTCAGTATTGGCTTGGTTAGGTAAACAAAAATATCATAAATCCACTATATACATTTTAAAGCTTTCCTTTGGTACTCCCAAACTTGATTTTATTCTCAATATCAGTTTAGCTGCTATGCAGAAAAATTTTTAGACAATATTTATGTAAGATATTGTACAAACGAAGGGTTGGCTGAAAAGAAAACAGTGTGCTTAGTTAACCAAAGCTACGCTAGATAGCATACTTAAGAAAAAAAACCAAAATACATTCTGGGGAAATAATGACCAGAAAAACAATTTTGCAGAGCTGCTGTGGTTGAAGAATATAATATATTCAAATATACGCATGATCTAGCTAAAAGTTACAGCTTTTTTATTCAGTATTCAAATTAAAATCCTTTCTCTACTAATAAAAGGTGCAGCATGATTCCATGACAGACCTATTTATTAATTTCCTATTCATTTTCTTTTTCCAAAGAGCAATTGTTCACCTCCTTTGTAATCTCAATGTTGTTTGCTATTAATCGACTCCTGAAACCTAAGACAAATGTCTAATTTTATTACAAAAGATAACATCACTTTTAAAGAACTTAGAAACTTACAAAACATACATTAGATAATACATTTCATTAGGGAGATGTTTTGTGTCTAAGCCACTGTAATTACTAAGTACTGTGTCTTTTTTGAAAGAGCTGTAGTGCACAAAACCATAAAAAGCCCTGTGTGAACTGCTGTTACATGACAGAGAAATCAGTGCTTTATTCATACATTCTGAATTCTTAAAGAAAGTTAGGCTGATTCCATAGAACAGCAATTTCAAACACAGTAATTTTGGAATATACTATGTGCTGCGCAATGTTTTATAAATACTGCATTGTAGTTGTAATTTAAATATGTCTTTCTGAGAAGTCGACAATATTTTCTATGTGAGTGCTGTCCAGTAGCTGTGGTTTGGGGATTTTTGGTTTTTAGATATCTTCTGGGTTTTTTGCATTTTATTTAAGAGCATTTTTGTATATATTTCTGACATATATTTCCTACTCTGGGAGCTGGTTTTAGGCATTACCATCATTTTCTGAGTCAGAGAAATTTTTGTAGTCAGTACTATTAACATCTAATAGTCTACCAATTTCTCTTTCTTTTCCAATCTTGACATTGTAAATTGCATAGTGTATATCTGGTAATTTTAAAATTTCTTATATGAATTAATAATTTCTAAAATATTTTTAAAACTTAATAAAACAAAAAGCAGTGCTTACGTATTAAATTTCCATATCGTTTAGATTCTCCAATTATGTGTTACCAAGCTATTAATTTTTAGGTATTTTGTGTTGCTAGGATATATGAATGTCTGTGTTAAATCTAAACAAAACATATAGCAACTAAGCAGTCTTGCCCTCTTGCTGTGGCTGATGCAGACCATGACTGACACTTTACCACTGTTGCCTTTTAGTGTAACAAATAGCCTTTTGCTCCAATGTTGTCTTAAAAATTGTGCATAGAAAGCCTATTGTGCGTGACATACTGTGGGGAAGACTGGATATATTAATAACTTCTTGCATTTAGTAGCTGTGGTTTTACTGTGAAACTATGATGCTTATTCTTGTGTAGGAATAATTTACTTCTGGCACACTTCTGCTTTCAGTTATATTATTGCATGTTTTTTGTTCATGGCAGTCAGCAGAAGAATGTGCCAGTTCTGCCTGTGTTTCAGATAAGCTTTTTGTTTGGATCTTAGATATATATTTTAGAATGTGGCTGACTGTTGCTACTACTGATGTAGAGAACTCCAGGAGCAACCCTTCTGAACAGCAGTGCTTTAGCAGCACGGTAATTTCATATTTTCGTTAAAGGAAAACAGATGTCTTGAAGGGGATGAATTTAAAAACACTGAACAGAGGGGAAACTGAAAGACAAGTGAATGTTCCTTAATTACAGCATTGGGCGGCGAGAGTCGACTGGCCTAGATACCTTAAGTGTCTCCCTACTGCTGTGTGTGCAGGTATTGAAAAGAGAATTTCCTATCCATTTATGGACAATCCGTACTCTACTGATTGAGAGAGAACTGGAAAACAACCAGCTGAGGAATATGGGAAACAGACTAATTTCTACTGAGAGATTAAGGATTAAAAATTGTCTACAGGTCTGAATTCTATCAAGATCAGACGTGAAAATATAAAACCTGTAACCATATTTCAGTTTTTCAGAAGTATCTCTGTTCAGGTCATAAGAAAGTCTTAGAACCTTAGGCCAGCCAAAGATAGGTGTAACTTCCTTAAACTAAATAGAGTATTTCTATTCTTGCATAGTTTTACTGACCCCAGGAATTGATTAGTGCTATGTAGTGATACAAAATATTGTAATTTGTTTAAATTGAACAATCTAGAACCTTTGGAAATATATTGAAGACATCATATTCATTATGTTCGCAAAACCAAAATCAGACACCTTAAAATGGCCTTTTCTGTGCTTACTAACAAAAAGACAGAAAGATTACTTTCATAGAATAACAGATTATTGAAAATTGCTTCACTACAGAAAAAAAACCTTACTGGTTTTACTAGTGTTACGCCTGTTGGTATTGCTTATTGTTACACCTTTACCAGAGGATAGTAATCATAAAATGTCATTTTAATTCACAAGAAACATACTAGTATGAGCAGTACATGTATTTGAGTGTAATATAATGACATGTTCTGATGTAGTAATTTAATTCTTACCTTCGTTATACCTACAGATAATTGTTGAGGAGCTTTTCTGTCCTCCTAAAGACATCCTTTTAGCTAGTAAAATTCATATAAGACTTTTCTTTTGAAAAGCTCCTAAAATTATGATAATTTTGTGCCTGTCACTTCTGTACTGACTGAACTTTACATAGAAATCTTTTTTAAAATTGTCAGTCCTTTAGAATTTTGATAAATTAAACCATGTCACATAGCATACTCTCTTCTAAATGAAGATGATGAAGACTAGTTTTATCAAAAGACTTAGTTCTTCCAGCCAAAATTCTTCTGTGCAAAATTGTTTTTAATGTGTTTTCAAATGTGTAATTAACCCTAAGAATTCAAGGAACACAGAAGCGTACAAAAAGTGTACAGACATTTTTAACTAACATTGGACAATTAATACAATATGATTTATAAAAATAGGATCCAGGTGTTAATCTATTGAATACCTTGGCACAATTTGAACTAATTAAGCAGAACCACTTCTAAGAAAAGGTCTGCAGTACATTCCACTAAACATAAAATACATCATTTGGGCCTTACAGTGTGCCCTTTAAACTTCCTTCAGAAAACCTTTTCCCCTCTGTAGGAAAGATGACCATGTTTTCATGAGCAAAATAGTACCATCGACCCTGAAGTAGGTTACATTGGCAAACCCTGTGCTAGCTGATAACTCAACTATTTTTGAAGGGAAGAAATAGCTGCATTGACACCTGATGAAATCTTTTCAGAATGTAAAATTTTTAAATATAATACAGATAGGTTCATTAAATATTAATTTCTATGATCAATTTTGTATCATGTATTGACTTGCTTGTATCTTAAGGCAAATAAAACACATCTTGGAGTATTTTGGTATTGTGATACAAATCTTACATGGACAAATTGGGCAAGTGGTTTAGCAAGATAGTAGTCAAAGTGGTTGTTCCCCTCTAATTAGCTATTGTGTGATGACATCTGAGGCGTTGTGTCCAGTTTTAGGCTTCCAAGTAGATGAAAAATGTGAACTTACTGGAGGGAGACCACCAGGATGACTGCGGGCTGCAGCATGGAACACATGGAGAGGCAGTGAAAATTGTATTTGTTCAGTCTCTCAGAAGTGAAGGCTTAGGAGAGAGGTCTTATCTGTCTAATTCTTCTTGAAGGTGTACTTGAATAGAACAACCGTCACGGACACGTGTTAGAACTTAGGCAATTCAGATTAGATATTTGGAAAAAATTTGAAATTACTTGCCCCAGTGGGTTATGAATTCTTCTCTTTGGAGATTCTCAAAACTCAAATTCACCTAATTGGACCTTACTTGAGCAGGAGGTTAAGACTAGAATTACCAAAACATTCTCTTGTATCATGATTCTTTTCAGAGAGGTCTATTAAATGGCTGAAACTTCTAAATGATTGCTTTGTAAATTGAACCAATAAAAGGACAGAGTAAAACCTAACTTGAAGGGGTTTTTTTTGGTCTTAAATATCAGATGACAGCAACAAAAATATTTCAGCGGGGATTTGAAATAATTGTAATTGTCTCCTTTGAGGAGATACTTGTTTGAACACCATAGATTCCCCTGAATTTTTTCTTGATTATGTGGTTTGTTTAAAGATCAGTGAAGTTCGTTCTTTTCAGTCCGTGTTGCTTATAAATATGAAATGAAGACTATGTGACACCCTTAGCTTTCTCTACCATTGTCTTTTAAAGTAGAGGTTTAAACCTTGTTATTTTTGGAAAGTTGGAAAAAAAATGTCTTTACAAAGCATATGAAAGTGTCCTTGGAAAAAATGAGAAAGCATCCTTTTGAAAGAAACAATTTCCTTTTGAAAATAATATCTTCATGCACCTCTATTCAGTGCGATGATTTAAGTAAACTCATTTCTTTAGATTTTTTAGATATTCTAATTAAACATTCTTTAGCTTCGTGATTTCATAATAGCATATCTTCAGGTGTGTGCTCAAACCTCTTTCTGTTCGAGTGTCTTTCGAAATGTAAAAGGATCCGTAAGGAAGTCAAATCCACCAGAAGCATTTTCTTTTCACCTTTTTTGTTTTTCTTCTTAACTCCTTTTTCTCGGGAGCTGGATGATCAGTTGGTAGCTTCGGAGTTGAAACGGAAGCTGGATTTTGTTCTGCATGATCCAATGTTTCCAAAATCTGATGAAATCTTCCTTCTTGTTGTCTGAAGTCATATTCTACACTACGGAAAAATTGAGAGATTTAAGCTAGTAAATGAGAAATTCCCTCTTAGAAAAGAATGCTTATTAGAATAATTTAGCATTATTCAGTATTAGAGCCTGGTTAAAACACAAGGCTGTATAGGCTGCCGCTTTAAAATAAGTTCACCTCTTAAATTTTTCTGAGGGAAAACTTTTTCTTCAGCATTGTGCCCAAAACAATGGGACAAAAATTAAAGGAGGAAAAAATGAAAATGTACTGGGGTGACCTTTCAATGAAATTTATTTAATGGTCACATTTTGATAGGGTAATCTAACTCAGTCGTATGCTTGGCACAAATTCAAAACTTTCACATGCTTAACGTTGTTAAATGTGAGTGTCTCCTGCTAGGAGAGCTGCTGGGACGAAACATACATGAAATTAGACAAATATGTAAGTCTGAGATAAGCAGTATTAGTTAACAGGTAAGCAGAATGTAACTCATTTTCTCCATTAAAACCCCTAATTAGTATTGATGTTAAATAAGAGCCAGAGCCAAGATGTTAGTTAAGAGCAGATACGTGCACAGAAATAAATGTCAGGTTCAAAAGAACGGGTGAGGTCAGTGATTGAGCAGTCTGATGCAAGCAGTACGGTTATACAAAAACACCAAAAGAAAAAAAGAGAGAGATGCAGTGCTGTATATTTTTTGTCTTTATTTCAACCATCTTTTCTGGGCAGGAAGGTGAGAGTTGTATCAGCTATGTCTGCTCTGGAGATTTTAGCAAGTGGAGGGGAGAGTAGATAGGAGCTAATTGTATTTTCCCTACTGGGAGCTCCTTGGGAGGAAAAAAGCATCATCAGAGGGGTGTTGGGATGACAATCATCAGAGGGGTGTTGGGATGACAATCATCAGAGGGGTGTTGGGTTGACAATCATCAGAGGGGTGTTGGGATGACAATCATCAGAGGGGTGTTGGGATGACAATCATCAGAGGGGTGTTGGGATGACGCATTAAGACCCTGGACCTGATTTGGGCACTGATGAGAAGAAATCTGTAAAATTAGTGAATATGTGTATCTTTAAACACTATTATTTGTGAGTATTTGTATTTACACAGAAATCCATAAACATTGTGGAATAATATATTAAAATTAACCAGAAGTTTATTTCCTTGTCATAAATATGTTTTGGGGTTTTTAATGAAATAGAATAACTCAGGTGGCAAAAAGAAAGCAATAGGATTATTCTAATTTAGAAGAACTACAGAGGGATCTCTGAACAAGGAGCAATGCATAATAAATATAAGAAGTAGAAGAAAGTGATATAAATGACAAATTTGGTCAGCATCTCTTGAATTTTATTGGCTTATTGCTAAAACTGCAACTTAATACTTTTCAGTAATCACAGATCATGAGCGCTGGAGAATTACATATTTGGTTTGTAGCATCTGGATAGCATCTGCTCACATTCCTTTTTTTTTCTTTCCTTCTTCAAAGCTTCAAATTTAATATTGGAGAGTAATCTCTAGAGGCAAGAGATCAAATCAGTCTTCATTTAATACTGTCCCTTGTATGCTGAGATAACTGTTTTCAGTTGCTAGTTGCATTTGGTTATTGTAATAAAAACATTTGTTTAACAGGGTCTAGCCTGAGAGTCCCAAGTCATCTAACGTAACCCTGCTGGGTAGTCAATAAAGCCAAACTTACAGCCTCTCTATATGTAGCTGGTCACTGTTAGACTGAAAAGCTCTTTATTGCTTTACTAAACAGGAAAACAGGACAGCACATCAGAAATGTGCTATGTATAGCAAGGGAGACAAGCATGTAATTTATGTAATTAGCTCATCAGCTGAAAAGTCCTTTAAGTGAGGAGTCCCATGCAAAAACAGAGAATCGGAATAGCAGTATTATAATTTCTCCACTACCTTTGATTTGAATACATATTCTCTACCTGTCCAAATGAGGCCTGAGATATCATACGTAAAGTTGGTCCACACATTCATCATCCTCGTCATTCTCTGAACTCTGCAGCATGTGGCAGGACTCGAAAGGATCTAAAACGGCCAAGTGTGCTGCTTTTGTGCAATACGTCACTTAATATTCTGTGAAGAGCCCAGTGAATCTTATGGAATCAAATAACTGAAGTTGTGTTTTCTGCCTGGTATCTGAGGTTGCAGAGGTAAGGTAATGTGTTTATAAATTGGTGGAATCCCTGTAAGATCCCTTACTGAGTGGACAAGCTATGTGTGCAGTATAACCAAGACTTTGCACCTGCTAGGTTTTTGGTTGAAGACTGGCAAGCTGAAGACTCTTACGGTATGTCTGCACAGACATAGCATTTGAAATGTGCAGTTTCTGGAATACAGCGCTACAAGGTGTTTTGGTCCTTAGAATTTAACACAAACTGCAGTTTAAATTTGGAGTAACTTACACTCAGATTGCTCTCTCTCAAAATAATAACAAATAAACATTTACTGAAGTGAGAAGTCTGGGAGTTTTGTTTTTGTTTTCCACATAAACATGAACTGTAGCTATAGCTTCCTGGCATTTGGAGAACTGAGCATTTTTCTCTTCCAAGATCTAAATTTATTACAGAAATCTTAGCTTTAGAAATATAACACAGAAAGGGAATTTCAACATCAGAAATGGCATCAAAGGTTTTCAAAGCATGCTAGTAGCAATAATGCTGTGAAATGTTAGTGGGGAATTCTGTTTGAATTCTCAGAAGTACAGTTTCTGTTTCAGATAACGGCAATATTAATTCTTTTCTACTTGCGAAAACAAACAAACCACCTCACACATACCACTTGGTCTTTTGTTAAAAACTAGATTAATAATAATAGAGACCTTTATAGCTGTGAGCAAAACATTGTATTCTACGTTTGTGAGACAGGCAGACAATACAGAGTGGTGTGAAGGAGTGAGGTACCTGTAAATGATGCATGCGGTGTTCTGGCAGGTGCTGCAGTTGTTGAGGTCTTGGCCAGTGTGATAGAAGTTACGCCTGTAACAGACAGTAGGTCATGTAATGTGTGTCTATAGATACGTTAACAGATCCCTGAATCTTTCATGAATAAAAGTGATTCTGACACCACTTCTATAATCCTTACTAAAAATTTAGTGTCAAATTCAAATTAGAAGATGGCTTTAAAAAACCCAAACCCTGTGTTGATTTATGGTTTTGTTTTTCATCTTTCCCACCTCACGCTGTCAAGATTCTGATTGTTGGTTCTTGCATGAGTACTTGTTACGAAAACACACTGCTTCTTTAAAACACACTTTAAAGGGTTTGAATATCCATGCCTTTGGTGAATCAATCCGATCTCTGCCCTGACACTTGCCATTCTTTCCCCTCTTCATGTCTCCTCACTTGAGTATGAACCAGTCAGATTTGTACTGCTGATACTCCTTGAATTTGGAGTGTTGAGAAAACAAGAAAAACTACTCTCATACTTAACACCAACTAGAGTTGAATTATTTTTATGATGGAGAGATCTGCATTAGAAACAGCTTGAGGTTGGTGGCTCATTATGTCTGAAGGATGCATTTCAGTTATTTAATGAGGTTTTTTTTGTGATTTAGGGAACTTCAATTGGTACCAAGATAATTTTTTTAATTATATTTGGAATTCAAGTGAAGGTTCTTCACATGTGTCATTGTTCTACCGCCACAAGTGCTGGGAAAGTCCAGTTTTACTGCTAGATGATTCTAGCAAGATGGATTGAAGCTTATCATTGAATCTCCATATGAAACTTAAAGATATTTGGCAAAATTTTTGGTTTTGACCGTGTAGTAACTGCACAGAAATGGATTATAAATATTGCGGAATAATCTGACTGTGCTTCACTGAAAGTTACTCTTTGTAATGGTCAGAACTGCAAACGGAATTGCAACTTGTCCACTCTGTCATACATAGCTATGTGCAGGGGAGGAGGAGTGGGTGCTTTTATTTGTAAATTCCTAAAGAATTTCCTAGTATCAAATATACTGTAGACAAGAGATTGCTTAAGCTTGACATATACTTGTATTCCCCCTCACCCCTTTGCTTCTAAACCAAACTTCTGAGGTTTGGTGTTTTATCAGGTTGTTTTTTTTTTTCATTTTTCTAATCAGGATGTCTGCATACAGATGGAAAGCAGATTTTGTGCTGTGTTTAGGCTAAAAAGTCATATAGGCTTTTTGGATAGAGGAAAATGACAAAGAACAACCCTCTGAGAGAGGATAGGTGGAGCTGAATTATATGGGAAAAAAGTTACTTGGAATGAAAACTTATGCGGGCTCAGTGGAAACTAACAGAAGTGTTTTCATGCTAACAGCCAGATGGACATCATCTTTACAAAATCAAATTACATGCTAATTTGATTTATAATATTTTAATTTTTATAAATTAGTGTACATTTTTATTTAGAGTGTGAGTTGGTGAATTACTCATCAGAAATAAAAGAAGGTAATTTCAATTCCTAGATAAAATACTTTGAGAAGGAAAGAATTCTTCAACATAGATTTATTTCTCTTCAGAAGTTGTAAGAAAATTTGGGCATATGAAATTGTGGCTTCAGTTAGTTATGTCCTGACAGTTTTTGCACAGCCACAGAAACTTTTTCTGTCCCCATGGGAACAAGTGCAGAGTCATGTGAGCAAGTCAGTGTCCTGTGCAACTGAACCTGCTCAAAAATCTCACTGCAGCCGCCTTTTTGTGATGTTTGCACAGTTTGTGGAAACGTGGAAGATTATCAGCTTTATTCCTTAATTTTTACCAGTAAATACTGTTGGTACACGTGATCTGATCTGTAAAATGAAGGGTGCAGTTTTGCTCACAAACCAGTTCACAGAAATGGTTATTCCAGAGGCCTAAGCTGGCTGAGCTAAGTATAAAAGTAAATGTATGACTTCATGTTGTTTTATCTTTAATCTTTGAAAGATTTATTTGTAGGTTTTTCAAAGACAGATTATTTGATCATAAAACAGAATTTAAAAAAGAATTTTAAAATATATCCTAGATGCATTTACTGTAAGTAGGAGCTGCTGCTAATGGTTTGGAAAGCATTATTAGGATATTCTAAAGCCTGTTTTGAGTATAGAAATATTTAAAATTTTATTTTTAACCTTGTCCTACAAAGGTGTCCAGTCTTTAGACATTCTTTGCATTTATAGTATAATTATTATTATTTATAATGTATAAATAAGTTACATAAATAATACTTGGCTAGTAGTCTCTATGAGAGCATACTAAAAATAAATGCAGGTCCTGCTTTCTTGTGATAGCGCAGAAAGCAGTCATTCTAGAATCTGAGATTCCAAAGGGAGGTTTTGCTAACAGTCTTCACGTGCTGTGTGTTCATAAATTTAATCCTTTTTAAGCACCTACCTCCATCTCCTGTGAAATATTCCTGACCTACTCTACTGAAGCTCCTGAAGTTCACCTGCCATTGCGCCTTTTCTTACTCTTAGGGCAGTCCCTTTAAGCTCCTGTGGTGGTGGTGGTATCAGGAAATGTAACCAGCAGTGCGGTCCCCAAGTGTTGGTGGATGCTGATAACCACTACACTTCTGCTTGCTTGTGAAGGCCATAATAACTCATTGAAGAGAGAGATGTTTTTTCTGATACGAACTGTCTCAGCACTAGAACTGCTTCAGTACTGAACGCGTATCTGACCTTGCTGGTAGGAGAAAGTTGACTTGCCGTAGGTTTCTATTGCACTACATTAGACTGCTGGGTTTTTGTTTCTCTACTGCATACAAATTTGAGCTAGATGGAAACTGCCAGGTCTCAGGTATCGGTGGCTTTGTATCTGATACCGTAAATCTAAATAATGGAGTTAATAAACTGTGCCTCATACTGGATTTGGTAAAGGCAGTATCAGCTAAAGCTAAACTATAGAGACTTAATTCTCTGTCAAGGGCCAAATATCTGAAAAAACACATAAGATACCATTTTTGCAAACTCATCTTTAAATATCGCAGGGAAGATTTTTTCAGTAGCAAAGGTTAAAAGAATGCTAAAATCTATTTTACACTTCTGATGAATTACTAATATTAAAATGCACCATACCCTTCACTGAGGGCTCTGGATTTTTCCAGGTCTTGGATTACATTCAAAAGGACTTTAATCTTCTCCTGGTTGGACTGCAAGGATTCCTCTACAGACTGCAGCCTGCCTTGTAGGGCACAGAGCTCGCTGTGTGCCAAATGAATTTGATTTAGTTCGCTAATCTCTTTGTTGGTTTGAGGTTTTGTTTTATTCCTTGGCAGATAAGAGTTTATGTGAAATCCTTCTAAACAGCTGTTACACTGGGAACCGTCTGACTGGGTAGAATTTTTCTCGATTTCTGTATTACATGACAGAATAGATTTTGATGCGTCACTGCTGGTCAATGATGTTATTGTATGATGATCATTTGTTAACGCCACACAGCTGGAGTCTGTTCTGTGCTCTCCTGCCTGTTGCTGGTCTCTGAGGAAACAAGGAGATGAACTGTGATTTGATGGAGGTAACAATGGAGCGGTTTCCTTACTGCTTGTGTCTTTGCTGGCTACAAGCGACTCAGAATCACTTTTTTCTGCTTCACACCAGTCAGGATAAGGACTGCATTCACTGCAGTTAGTAGAATTGCTTAGGCAAGAGTATACTTTCTCAGAATTAGATGACAGTGTGCCGTTTTCATTATTTTTGTTACTGTTTATGACAGTAGAAGAATGCAGTGAATTACTTAAATTCATGGTTGTGTCTGGTGCATCCATGGAAACACTGCTATCTTGTGTAAAACTCACATGTATGTATTCAGGCACCTGCGTAGAAACAGTTGTCTTCTCTGAAACTGAGACATCATCTGAGGGGATAGGTCCATTGCTTTGTGCTTTTGATGGTCTTTGACTTAACTGGCTGTCGGCCTCACTATTCCTAAATCCATCTTCCAAATGATTAGTTATTCTTAAGTAACAGAGATCTGAAGGCATAATGTCTTGTTCAGAAAAATTGCCATTTACTTGGATGGAATTTGCAGGCTCAGTTGGCATTTCTGTCAATGATTTGCTTACTGTCAGCTTTTTCTTTTTAAAAACCGGGAAGTGTTTCCTGAGGCTAGGAGATGTTTGTATGGCAATATTCCGAAGCCCCTTCTGAGCCCTTCGAAAAGATGGAGATTGATGTAGTAAAAAATTGTGATCCCTAAATATTTCTGTTTTTCCAGTCATGAATGCTATATCTTGGGCAGGATTAGTATCCAGTTCTGTCTTTGTGGTCACACCATCGTCCTTGAACCGAACTTGCTGTGATTTGGTCCTGCGGTGCTGGGGCTGTCTCATAAAATCAGCTGAATCCAGACTGTTCCTTTTCAATAGCACCGGGCGCATTTTTTGCTGGGCCATTGAATCACAATTTAAAGTCTGTAAGTAATGTGTTTCTTTGCGACCCATTTCATTTGTCATTTCAAGCGTGTGTTAAGGTTGCTCCGAAGATGCAAACGAATACCTTACTCCCAAAGAAGCAAAGCTTTTCATTCTTGTTGTTACATGTACTTTTAACTGACGTGCTCTCTTCAGGAATACTCTTTCAAATTTAACTGCTGATTAGACCAAACACTAAGATGAAGAAGGAAATATAAAATTTAAGGAAAGATTTCGTGTCGCTATGGAATGCAGATGTCCTTGTGTTCTGAAGCCAACATGATCGTCATATTACAAAACTGTAACAGGCCATTATGCTCACAGTTAACTAATTTAAAGGTCACATTGAGTCTATGGCTTTCCTAATGGCTCTTATTTGAACGTCAACTCTCTGTTAGTGATACAGCTTTTTATTTTTCTTTTTTTTTTTTAATGATGGACCAATCAGGTGTGTTTTATATGCATGTTGTCTAAACAACAAGTAGAATAACTTTGGGGGCCATTTTCATTTCTGATGCATAGTTTTACTGATGGAATATATCTATTAATGTCAGATAGAATTGCTTTCTTTAGAGAGAGTTTTTCTTCTTTGGCCATCTTTTTAATGTTGCAAATGAAACCAGTCTTCCCAAACAGTTAAAGTAAATGTCACCACTTCTGACCAGGCGAAAATACAGCATCCAGTAGGTTCTGGTGAGAGACGTTATTGATATGTAATTGTTACTTCAGTTCATGGAAATAAAAGGCCAGTGGTATCCAAGGGACTGTTTCATTTGGAGAAGTGCTGTGAATAGTTTGGCATCAGGAGAGTGGTCCAGATGGAATAACCAGCAAATGCAGAATAACAGGAAATGTTTCCTGAAAGTAAAAAGATAACAGTTGTAGTTGAACCAACCACCAAACACTGTAACTTTCTTCTGCTGTTTCCTAACAACTTTTAATCTTCTGTGGTTTTGTAATTTTGAAAGTGAGATACTTGTATGGAAACTGAAAAATGTTTTATAATTTTGAAGTGCTTAAAGTTTTCTTCATATGAAATACAAAACACAAAAAATGCATAGAAAATATTCAGAGGAGTAGTTTTCTCTTTGGAATTGGTACTCCTGTGCAAGCCTGAATGTGGTTTCAAATAAAAATCTTAAAACTTAACCCTTCAGATTTGAAAATGGCTATTAAATCTTGTTATGGATGAAATATCAGAAAACTGAACAAGACAAATATGAGTTCTTAGTTTCGAGCCAAGTTGAGGTTCAGACAAAACTCAGAATTCTAAAATATTTTTTAGAGTTGCTCATTTAAAACTGTTCAGATTTGAGTACAACTCTTGGTCAAGGAAAAGTAAGTTTATTTTAAAAATATGATTAATGCAGATTAAACCTTCCACTGAGGGTGGTGGAACACTGGCCCAAGTAGCCCAGAGAGGTGGTGGATGCCCCATCCCTGGAAACGTTCCAGGCCAGGTTGGCCGGGGCTCTGAGCAACCTGATCTGGTTGGAGATGTCCCTGCTCCTGGCAGGGGGGTTGGACTGGATGGGCTTGAAAGGTCCCTTCCACCCCAAACTGTTCTGTGATTCTGATCTTGTTGCTTAAATATTTTGATGTCAAAATAGTAATCACTTTGACAGAATTTTGTTGGCAGCCTTTCTGTTACAAATTTAGATTTGTTGTGGCTTCCTAAGACAGGACATATAGGTGAGTGTCTGCCATGCATGGCTTGTTCAATTATGTACGTTAGCCAAGATTTCTCACTCCAGGTTTGACAGTGTTAAGAATTATTTTCCTGTTTCTTACCAAATAATGTGTGATAGATTTTCTCACAATGTGAATTCTCCTACTCAAATCATTCTAGAATAGTTTGAGACAAAATCTGTTATGTTGAATAAATAATGCTGGACTAGTAGCAGATTTTAAGTCCTGAATTTCAAAACTCACTTGAGATTTATCTGTATGTAAAATACCTTTCCTGTAGATTTAATAAATTATGCTAAATCTGAACTAGCTGCTAGAATAGTATAGAGATAAGAGGAGAAATGTATGCAAAATATGGGAAATACTCTATGGGCTTTTAATAATCTAACAAAGTTTGCTTTTAGAATTACAGTGATTTTTACAACTGTGGCTAAATTCCCAGCATAGTGTTAATTTACTGTTAATCCTGTTCCTTGGTAATTCACTGATGGTTTCGTTAGCCATACTACTTCCATTACCTTAGAGTACCACTTATTTAAGCACACTTTACCATATTTAATTTACAAGAATCTGAGATGGATGCAGTGGGAAAGATCTTGTGAGAGATCATATCGCAAACTGTTAGCAGCCTCCTGTAACATTTAGGCAATGTCATATAATTTAAGCAGAGGAATAATGTGATATTATTCTATTATTAAGTTTTACAAGAAAATGACTGTTGGATGATTTCACTGCAGAGAGAAATGTTGTGTAAGTTACCATGGAAACAAATATGTACATTAATACCAAATTTAACTTTCATTATATGCTAGCATTAAGTCACTTAAATCACCGTACTGCTTGTTCACTGGAAACAAGTATACACAATAAACAGGTCAAACAGTTTCTGCAAATAAAGTTTCAGTGCCAAGTTCTGAATTTACATATCATCCACTAATTACTGGAGGCTTTTTCTTTTGTTTGAGAATTTATCCAAATATTTCAGTATTCTCCACTTCCCATCACAGCTGCTGTGCTCCCGGCAGATGGAGTACTTGAAAAGTTATACTTGCCCAATTGCATTCAGAAAGAAGCTTCAGAAATCTAATCCTTTTTTTAAACACAAGTAAAAAGCCCCAAAGGGTTTTAGGAGAGCACTCTAATTTGGCTAGAGAGGCGTGTGAGCTAGATTCTTACATTCTTAATTTGCAAATTGCTATTTTAATTCTATGTGGTTTTTAGCTACCTTGGCATCCACTGCTCTGGGATCATATTCATCATGTGATGAATTATTGTAATGAAAGTTTTGATACTGTTATTTATATTAAATCAAGCTGAAATAAAAAAAAGTATAGATAGGAATGCTAGAATATTTGAACTGCAAACCCAGACTAGTGTATTTGAATGAGTTCCAGATAGCTGTGTTTAGATAAACAAATCAATGTAACATTACCAGTTACTAAGTTTAAATAACATTTGCCCTTGCCCAGGATAAAATTCCTCGTTCTTTTCTGGCACAGCAATTTACAGGTCTTGTTTTGGTCACTGTTTCACATTGACTGAAGTATGAATAATTCTAAGGATCTATTCTATATCAGTGCTTTCACTGTATTAATTTAACTTATGTCACTCATAAAAAAGCATGTCAATTTTAAATTTATGTCTAATAACAACAACAACAGTTTTGGTAGGATAAATTTACTGGGATTTAATGTCTGCCAGGGTTCCCTGACCTCACAGGCAGCTATCCAGCCTCTCTGTCCCTTCCCTGGCAGCTGCTGATCAGCCCTGAGGACATGCCATGTGCTGTGGTGGCTTTGCTGTGGATTTGTTCCGATGTCTTCATTCAGTGGCTGTTAGAGTTCATGTTCTTTTTAAGTGGTTCATATTTCATCCTCCTCTTTTCAGTGTTTTGAGTATGTGAATCTGTCTGATAGATAGAATTCTTTTTTTTTTGGTCTTATGCTTGGCTTATATTGTTAAAGCAAATCTTGATTTTTCAAGTTTCTGCATGCTTTGTGCACACACTTAATGGTGACAGTTACTTTCCAGTGTAAGTTTATTCTAGTTCCACTGTAATTCTGTTTCAGGGTGTAATAAGTGAATTACTTGGAAAAGATTAGGTGCAAAGCCTGCCACTTCAATGGCGATGGAACTGGTTTTCCAACCTCAAGATTGTGTTTTGAGTTCTTAAAAAATCACCCATGGTTCTTAAAAATCAGCCAGGCAGAGGAAATTTGACCACAAGAAATAGTTATGTGTTGTAAATAATTATTTTTCCATCTTTCCTGCCTCTGCCTTCCTGATTTTTTGAAGACTGTCAAAAGCATTTTTCAGTTTGTATTTCCGTTTAGTAACTGAAGCTGTGGGTAGAGGAGTGCAGCTGGTAAGGGTAAGGGGAGATTGTGGGAAATGACATGAAGTGAAAAAGCACATAGCAAGGAGCGGTGGGGATTTTGGAAGAGCGCAGGTATGCGAGTGTGGTGGTTCTGCGGGTTTTCTACAGCTTGTGGAAAAAGTTAAACATTTCCTACGGTTTTCAAACGCTTTCAGTTGCAATTTGACACCTTAATTTTCCATTTTTCTAGTTTGCTCCACAAAAAGCAGTGGTTTTACTTGTAGTGAAACTGTGACATATATTTGTAGTATTTTGCTTTTCTTTTATGCATATGTTAAAGCCAGTATTTCTTGAAAAACAAATTTGGACAGACCCCCTTCAATAAATAAGGTCGCAGGGCTAAAAGTGTTCTGTGAGTGCTTTCAACAGGAAGATCATTAGTGTAACTTACCTTGTTGTACTCTTGAGCATCAGCACTTTGAATTTCCTGATTCCTTCTAAATTTTTGCAACTTCCAGGTGATCTATCCACCAAAGATTAAAGAGCAGATGAATACAAGCATTATAGATACAATGACAGCTGACAGAGCTGTAATCGCTGTAAAGTAATATATTCAGGTTGAGTAGTTTTATGTCATGTCTGATTTTTGTTTTATCCTGTATGGTATACATTTTCTATGATAAGCAGCTAGATGGACATTTTCTTTTTCAAGAGTCGTCTTGATTTATGTAGTGATGGTTTGTGTTTGATAATAAGCCATTTCCTAGGTGGTAGAATCATGATCATAATTTTCTAAGGAATTTGTGTGACTGTCACTTTCCCTTCGTGTTGCAAATCTCTCTGCTACTCCTGAACTCTTGGTGGGAGCAGGGGCTGCACGTGCTGTGGCCGTTCTGAACTGCGTGCTGCTTAATGGCTGGGGGACAGACTGAACACTGCGGAGGACTCATTCCTTGTGCAGGTTGCCCCTGCCTTTCAAAAAGAAAAATCAGTGTCTCAAATGGAACTTTTTTGATTAACAAGTATGAATTCATGCTTTGAGTGCATTAGTTTAGATGTCAGTTGTCTTCATGTACACTTTCTATCTCTGTCAGGAACTTCAGCGATAGTTGCTGGCCAAGCTGTTTAATGTAGCCATATGTCTGCTTTCATCTGGCACTTTCACCAATTAGTTTCACAGTATTACAGTTTCCAGAGTGGAGGTAATGGAAATGATTAATGTTTATGGCAGTCTTAAAGAGTTCAAATCAGTCTTAAAAGTACCCCTGAGAAGTGCTGAACTGCACGAGAACTGAAGTTATGAGCTATGATCATCGTATGTAATGGCTGGATGTCCTGGCCCAGACCACTGGGTATCCCTTTGGAGATACGTTACTGGCCGCTGGGGTACACAGCATGGTTTTAGGTAAGTGTACCGATTCTGTTGGAAAGCTTTAGTCCAGAATTTGCTCGGATGGTACTACTAGTTTCTGTCAAATCTGAGAATAGTTTTACTAGTTGTTAAAAGGGTTTGTGACCACGTACAGACAAAAACATATGCCACGTTGCAGTTACCTCATGTACCAGTTATATTCTTTAGGACTCAGACATAATTAATTAGCAGTGGAATTATTTTGATAGTTGTAAATAGTAACAAACTGAACTTTGCTCCCCAAATTTTTATCAGAGTCTGCAAAGGACTGACTTGAAAATTCAGTAGATATCTTGTTTCTTTTGTCTTTCAAGATTTCCTTTATTGTTTTATTAATTATTATGTTATTGAAGTACAACTGTTTCTCTGATATCTGTTGGTTTGTTTCTTGGATTTAACTATTACCATTGACTTGTGTACTAGTTGCCCCACTAATGATGTTGTGAGAGTTGTCAAACTCAATCTTTTAGTTTGTTTTATTTCACTTTTTGCATCTGTGCTGCCAAATATCCTCTGCGTTAGTGGCCCACATTTTGGCCCGGTCTTAGTCCTCTGTTTCCACCTGTGTGCCCCGGTTTTATGCCTGGCCCTTGGGCAAAGAAGTAGCTGTGGCGAGCTCCTACTGGAGCACTGAGGGTCCAGGCAAGCAAGCACTGCTGATACAGCCACAGATTTCTGCTGATCCAAATTTATTTCTGTCTGGTCAGGACAGATGGACTGGTGAAAAGGTTGTCGGGAAGTATCTTTCCAGCATAAGCAGAAGCTGGGTAAGTTTCTTGGAGCTTTAAAAAAACATGGGGGAAGTGTGAAAAGGAATAAAAGGCAAAGTCAGCGATAGCTTTTTGGGCTTCCTTTTGTTTTGTTATACATCAAAACTTCACTAATTAAAAATCTTGCATTAAAAACCTGTACATTTACTTTTACAGGAAAAAGTGCATGCTCCCAAACCCTGCAAAATCCAGCCAAGTACAGCTTTATTTTCCTTGTTGTGGCCTCTTTAAATGTAGTGGGATGCTTTATGTTTCTGTAGTGGTTTTATTCACAATACCTCAGCTAATCTTTTAGAAGGTGGTTATATTTATTCAGTTAGAGCTTCGGGGTTAATTTCAAAATGGCAAAATTCTGAAATGACAAGGTTTTAATGTTCAGAAGACTTATCTAGTATCTTTCTGAAAGCGCAGTTAGACAGCCTAAACTCCGTTGTTTCATCCTTGCCTTTTGAACATACAGTGTAAGCTCTACCTACTAAACAGAGACAGTCACCAGCTTAATCTGCTAACGTTAACGTGAAACACCGTAGTCCAATTTCCAATCACGACTTTTCTTCAACTTGCAACTATCCAAAACTTGTTGAGGATGTCAGAGACTCAAATGAGAGTCAAGTTCTTCCTTTTACGAAGCTGACATTCAGTGGCAGCCCATGGTGATCACAGGTATTTGTTATTAGCCAAAACCACAGAGCAAAGGCAGTCTATCACGCAGTGAGTGGCTTGGTATGCAAATCTTGATGATTTCACCAAAGTTTCTTCCAAAATCTCATTGAAACTGAAACAAAAAGTTTTCCTCTTCTGAATGACACCTTTAAGACTAGAAAGAAGAAGTTTTAACTAACAGATTTTAGGTAATGCTTCTTGCACAAGGAAATTAATGTAAATATACTGAAAGTAACAGTGAACTTCAAGGAGGCTTCTGAAGGGAAAGATGCAGAGTCTATAAAGTTAAGACAATCCCCAGAAAGTGCAAATTTGTGGTTTATTTTGATACACAGGAAGAAGTTGGCAGAGAAAATGAAAGATGAAGCTACTGAGAGAGACTTTTAAATGGCCTCTGTGTGCAGGGGCCAATCTCTGATCACAACAAGGAGTCTTATTGCTTTGGGTCCCACAGAATAAAGCAAAAAGCTATTTATGAAGGTAAATGTGTTTATTATAAAAGACAGAATAATTTGTGTAGCATAGTTTGTTATCTGGAGTTTTCTCCAGTGCACAGGTTGTCTTGTGTGGTATTCCTCTCTTAGTTATTCTCATGGGCCAGTACACAGAATATCCTGTCCCGATTGCGTGCGCTGCTGCGGAAGGGTTCTGTGTATGTTCCTGTATGTGCTCAAATGGTCCCAGTGCAGTGGTTTTAGTCATGCTGAACGAACCTTGATTGAGGACCTAAGAAGAAGGCATGAACATTTTATGAATCTTGCTAGCAGGTTTTGTGAACCACCTCACGGTGGGATCGAGGTGAATGGAGAGGAGGATCTAACACAGATTAGTAATATAGGGTCGGTTGTAAGTGTCTGCCTTCAGAAAGGGAAAATTTTAATGATGGAAGAGATTATAGGATTTAATCTCTGAGTAATACTACTGGAAGATTTGAAAATTGCTTCAGGTTGGTGAGTCTGGGTAGAGAAGATGCTGCAATATTTGCTGCAATATTTACTGCAGTGACAAATGGACTTAGCGAAGCAAGTTTTAGGAATGAAAATGGAATGTGTTTTGGCTATACTTGCATTGAGATGATGCAATGCCATTCTGCTTGAAGATGCACTGAAAGATAAAATAATGATGATCTTATTTCTGAATATAATTTTCAGAACTGTGGTACTTTATTCTACTCCAATAGAAATAAAAGTTCAACCATCTCCTCTGAAGAGATGTTACGTTCTGTCGGCTATTTCAGAGCAAAAGGCTTCATGGATTAGAAAAGTTTCTATCTCAATATTTCTTTTGGAGGATATATTGGAAATTGTTAATACAAGGTTTACTCTCAGGAGATAAGATACAACACATACTTTTAAGCGAATAAATTCAGTCACATATATATAGTTCACAAATTGGATTTTTTTTTTTCTTTGCAGTGTTAGTTTGCAAAGACAAGTGTACTTAAAACTGAGATATTTCTCTTGAAGAAATGCTTGAGTGCCTACAGGGAGATGGAGGTTATCCAATATGACAGATTGGTGAGCTGGAAAGTGTCCAAATAGCTGTTTCATAACATAAAATTTCAGCACCCTTTCTCATATAAATCTGGTATTCTACTATTTTCTTTGATAGCTGAAAAAATACAGGGAAGTACCTGATGTTTCCATAAAAATATGCATACATACTATACCTTAGATGACTGTAAAATTATATCCAAGGTTTCTAAAATGTTAACATATCTATATCTACACGTAGATGTATTTATATGGGTAGCTTGCGCGTAGGCGGATACACACAGCTGTGTACGTATGAGAGCATGCTGCTGTGCAGGCGTTAGCACTTTGATTACAGATGTATGTGTTCATGAAACTTCTGACCTTTTTCTTTGATTATCTAGTTATAACCGCTATGCCTGTTGCACCAACCAAACTGAATATTTTTCCCGAGTAGCAAATTTAAAGGCTCCATGTACATGGTTCGTTCCTCTAGTGATGGTTTGCCACTCCCCACCACCTTTCTCCCGTGTGTCTCTGTTGAGAAGACTGCTGTAGGAAATGTATGCCATGTATTTAATGTGTGGGGTTTGGCACCTTTGTTCTGCTATCCCTTGCCTGACCGGAGACTTTTGGCTTTTGAGCTCTGGGAGTTGCTTTATGGTTTGTTTTGTTTGGTTCGGTTTTTTTTCTTCCTGCTACTCCCTTATCCTCCTTGATATTTCAGTCCTATTTCATAGTGTATGTTGATTTTTTCCAGTGGAATATCAACAATAATTAAAAGTAGTAACATCTGGTGGTTCCATATGTTTATTGTCTGAATCTTTGGGCTTGTTTACTCAAAATCATAGGGCAGGTGAGGAAAAAGATCCGAAGTGTGATTTTACTCCCTTGGTCTTCCAGAACGTTAACTTTCATTCATAGTAGACATGCTGAATTTTTTCTTCCTTTACAACGTCTAGCACCCCTGTTTATTTTTGAGCATAGGTAGTCTGCATCTTTTCTAGACAGAAGGTGGAGAGGCCAAAACTACCTGAAGTGTCTCATGAGGATTCTATAACAAAATCCCTTCCCATCGTTCCACAGGATCTTGTTTGCCATCCTCAGAACAATGGATGAACTTTGTTGTTATGACAGAGAAGTAATTTGATTACAGAATTGGCTTTTCAGTGCTTGGCTTACACTAATACTTTTCAGGATTCTTTCAATATGGGATCTTGTGTTACGCACAGATCTATAGTATTATTGACATTCATGTGTTGGCTGCAACATGCAGGGATAGCTTTTGCCTTTTAAAATGCATCGCAGTGTAGGTAAGTACGTACCCAACTGAAGCCACAACCTGCCTAGAGAGAGGGATCGGCAATAAGGACCCAAACTGTGGTTGTGCAATATTTCCATTTGTTTTAACGTTGGCAATGTATTATTCAAATTTGAACTCCATTCCATTGCATACAGAGAAAAGATATCTTTAGTTTCAGTCGTGCTGATTCAGACAAATAGAAACCATTTATTTCCTTATTGGACTCATTTTATCTTCCTATAAGTAAAGCTCATTTTAGGAAGAAGAAACATAATCGCTGCCTAGACTTGCATACACTGAACATGATTCTTCTGTCTTCATTTGTGAGCAGCAGAACTCTGATTTGAATGTAATATGCTCCTCTCCAAGAGAAGTTCAAACACTAGCAAAATGATACTGCGCGTGTTGTTAAGTTTCAGTTGTTTAGGAAAAGTTATGAGGATGGTTGTGTGCCCTTGAGAAAAATATCCATGCAGATCTGAAAAGTATGTAACTGGAAAAATTTTGCCACCTTTTCTAACAATGTTCTCAAGTTTTATAACATGCTACTGTTTTATTTGCTATGCTTCTGTATTTTGAAAACATCATAATGAAATTCAGGTATTTTCCTACAGTAACTATATATATTGGGAATGCCTGGTAATATGACACCGTCTGACCCAAGGTGTGTCATTTTCATTGTGTGCATTTATGAATAATTGTTGGTCAATGTAACATAGCCCTTGGTTATTGAAGACAACGTTGCTTTCTCCGAATAGGCTGTTCAGTGCAGCAGTGCGCTCAGGGTGAGGAACCTTGGACGAAGGGCTAATACTGGACACCGTGATTGTATTTAAAACACGTGGGCCCCTCTGCATTAGTACTGCGGTGTAAGCCTGGCTGAGAGTCCGAGTGTTGTTTCTCGCTGCAGAGCTCCCAGCTGACCTGAAGGTATGATTTACAGGTCAGAACGGGCTCTCAGGGAACCTGTTGAGAATATGACTGAAACAACTCTGATTTTTCTCCTCCTGTGCAGTGAGAAGGCCCAGGGGTTAGCAGTGGCAAAGAGAGGAGTCCAGCGTTAGGCCTGTCTGGACAGCTGGGAGAAAATAAATGTTGCCTTTGTTCCGTCACTCTTCTATTAGCCTTCCTTGTTAAATTGAATATGCAAACTGTAACTAGAGTGAACATTGTTATTCAAAAAAGAGTGTTGCCTCTTTTGTGTACTGGCTTATATACTTCAATTTTCTGTGCAGATTTGTTCTGAATTCCTCAAGTAAGAAGTTACTGTATTAGGTGTTTGTAAAAGTGTGGCTACTTTTATCCATGCGTGTCTGTCTTTGATGGAGTGTTTCTTCCGTTCCTGTCCACTTGGATGGTGCATGATACATTCTTCATCTTAGAGTTGCTGGGTGAATATGAAAGCAAGAGTATGGGGGTCATACTGCTTTTGCACATTAAGAGCTGTTTTCCTTTTGAACTATGGATACGTGGGATGTATCTAAGAGATCTGAATTCAGAAAAAAAATGGCTATTTCTATCTTAAACCATTTAAAACTAGAATAAAGTACTTGCTGAAGACTGACTTCTACATTTAAGTTGGTTTCATCATTACAATATTTATTTACTTCTAGTCAAAAGAGTTGGTTTTTTTTAATTTGCTGCAGCCCCTTTGCTTTCATTGGTTTCTGTATTCTGTTTTTTCATTTATCACTGCAGAGCAAGAAGAATGACATGGCAAAGATGAGTCCAAAAATATTTAGCAGTCTGCTGTGCTGCAGCTGTGCATAGTGCCTTGTAAGCATCGTTTTCAGTTGTGGTTCTTCAGGATCTCCATTTTTTTTTTTGTCACTTTGGTAGGTGGGAGTATTCAGTAAATGTAAGGAGTTAGCTGTTACTCATATCATAAACTTTCTGGATGTATTGGAAGACAGTGAGAGAAGAAACCATGCCAGGTTCTTGCTAAAACATATTTTCCTAAGGCTTCTGGGTTTCCTACGGAATATTGAAACCTGGGTGGAAAGATTGTGGCAGATCTCATCATGGTAAAAGAGCTGGAATTTAAAATCGGCGTCTTGAGGCTTTTTTACCTGTATTCCTTCAGGCCAGTGTATGATATCAGAAATGCAAGTGGCAGGATATTTCGTCCTCCTGAGATGTATTTTGTGTACTTAGCAGAATATACCTTGCTGCATCTCTTTCCAGCTGCTGGTTTTGAAAAACATTTTCAGTGTGAGGGAATTGAATTATGGCAGTTTAGAGACTGAGTTACAAGAAATTGGCTGACAGTAACCGCTGGAGAGGCTGAAATTATGCTTATTGGCTTTGACAGGATATATGCAGAGAATGACATTTCCCATAAGCTCCCTACTTCTGGTGTGAAAAGCTGCAGGTGGAGAAAGAGCGTAGGTTGAGATATAATGAGCTGGAGACTCCTCTGACAAAATCTGGTATCGATTGTGATCATGGCTAATTTGCAATATCAGAGCAATCCTTTCTCAGGTTTCATTGTTCCGGATGTAGTCTGCTAAGACAGTCTCATGTACTGACGTACTCTTCTTTCAATGTTTCATGAAATTCTTTGAATGCTTCGTGAAAATGAAGCAGTAATATAATTGTCAATAAGGTTGATATTTTGGATTCTTGAGCGAATTGTTTCATTCTGTCCTCCACCTGCAATGAGCCAGAATTACCCATTTTTGAGAGGGACTGATAGGAGTAGAGCAGGAGAGAAACTGCTGTTTATTCCTGCTATAAGTCATTTCACTTCAAGATTCACCCAACTGATGATGTTGGAGACTTCAGTGACATGTATTTTGGGGGATTACTGTTAAATACATGAGATTTACGTGATAGAAGAGTCTCTGGGCATGCTTGTTCTTTTCCTTTTGCTTTGCATTTCAAATTTTAGGTCTATTTCATATTGTCCATAGTATAGGCATTAGGGAAACTCAAAGTTTAGATTTATAAGACTGAAAAATATTTGTTAAAAACACAAAACTTAGTATCCTGACTGGCTATTTAACAACCCAACGGCTTGATGTTGCTAATAGTGAGAAGTGATGGCACAGGTATATTCTGCTTTGCTTGCATCTGAGTTGTTGTACTTAAAATCACAGAATCACAGAACGGTTTGGGTTGGAAGGGACCTTTAAAGCCCATCCAGTCCAACCCCCTGCAAGGAGCAGGGACATCTCCAACCAGATCAGGTTGCTCAGAGCCGCGGCCAACCAAACCTACTTCTCTCAATCCATGAGAAAGGTTACAGGTTTAGTTTGTTTCATAAGGCATGTTGTTGTTATGAAGGCTTTTTTTTTTTTCAGTCATGTTTTCAGTCTGGCACACCGACTCACCTGTAGTTCTGTATGACTTTATTTTGTCATTTTATAGTCCACTTCCACCCTGTATATTTTAATGCTTTGCTATTCGATGTTGCTTGTGACGAGCACAGATTGTTATGCAGGGCACGTGCCTTTAAAATTGAATTGTAGCATCGTTATTGCCTGACTACCTTTTCTAAAGGTAGAGAGAAGTTGCTTTTCAAAAGCTTTGCTGTTTGTGAGGAGAGGATATGGAGAAAAGTCCGCTTAAGTTAATTATTTGCAGCTGAAAAATAATGTAACCTTACAATTGCTCTCTAAGCTTTGCATCACTCCCAATGTTATGAGCCCGAGGCACTGAATGTGAGCTTCTCTGGGGCTCGTTCTTTGACACAGATACCAATTCTAAGTTACAGCATTATTGCTGTGTGTAGCATTTTAAAATATATTTAGGGCTAAATATTGTTCTTTCTTCAAAGCAACAGAACGACAAATCAGTCAAATCTGGTCCCGCTGGGGTAAGACAAACAACTGGACGATTTATTCTCATATTTTATTCAAATACTATTTGTTTATCTTTTTGATTATTATTGCTCTCTTAGGACAGTTTGTGAGAGTTTAAAATTGTCTCTGTACTAACAGGTACTGAGCAATGTGGAGTATAAAAAAAAAACAAAACAAAACAAACAACTTTGTTGGTATTTAGAATGTAAATGTGCTTATCTTCGTTATCCAGAGTGTTTTTGTCAAAGCAGTAAGCTGGAAAAGCCCCGAGTTGCGTAGGGACTGGACACTCAGCTGTAATGCAGATGTCCTTGAACACTGAAGTACTGGGGGTGACATGTTAAAAACAAACAAAATCTCAGAGGACAAATTTACAGTTTCAAATTTACAATTCACCTTGTACCTCTCTTTGTGAACTAATTGCTTTGGTATATTCATCTTGTAATCTTGCTAATCTAGCTAATTCGCTATCTCTTAATATTAGGTTTAAAACCCCTACGTAAAGAAAATGAGACTCTGCAATTAGAGGTTGTTATTGGGATGTCACAATGTCCTAAGTTAAGGGCTGAGATTCAGTAGCTGTGGGTCTTTTGGCACACTACATAATTATGCATCTAGAAACAGAGGATGAAGCAGATTATGTGCAATTCTGTAATTTTAGGAGGCTAAAATACAGTAAGATCGTGAAGTGGCTTTTAGTGCATGTAGTGAGATAGTAAAATCAATATGATATTTAAAACAAAGTACAATGGCAGAAAAAAAAGTGAAGTGATACTTTAGTATGTGTTGAGATACTGAAGTATCTAATATATATATATATATATGTATGTATGTATGTATCTCTATATATATCTCCTGCTGGAGGCATTTAGAATCAACTGGATGCTGTGCCTCATCTGTCCTGGAATGCCTCCAAAAAGCAGAGCTGCTATAATCTGCTGGGAAAAAAAACCAACAAAAACCAAACCAAAAGTGTAGATAAGCATTTTACTGTCCTCTTGGGAAAGGCGATTCTTAACCTTGTTGAGTCTCTAAGATGACACAACACAAAGGAAGGTAGGTCAGCCTTTAATGACCGGCTGATGCGTTCACTGAAGGAAAGATTAAGATCCATGAAGACACCAAGGGCTCTGAACCTTGCTGAAAAAATTAACAGCCTGTCGCTTCTCTGGGCATCATAAGCAAATGTCCCTGTGACGTCAAGGGCAAAACAAAAGCCTGTTTCTTTGCTTTTTCTCATGTCAGGTATTTCTTCATGTCTGTATCTTGTAACTGATTTTATAACTTGTATAAATTCAAATTTTATTTTTAGCTAGCAGAGTTATTAGATAGTCAGAGAGGTTAATCATTGATAGGCATGTCTAATAAATCTGCACTGTCCTGAGCTATGTGGCACTTGCTTGTCATTTGTGTTGGGTTTTTTATTATTCGGTCTTTACTCAGGCTGGCATCTTGGAGAATTCCAGAAGTTATATGTGGGAACTGAAAGAAGCGTAACTCAAAAACTGCATGGAAATAAGTATCCTCACAAAAATCTTGTTTTCTGAAATTAGTTTTCCCCAAACAAAGGCAGTAGACTTTGAAGGAGATGGGAAGATAGCGTACAGGTAGTGGCCTCCACAGATTAATAGAAAGTCCTGTTCCTCGTATGCTGTGATGTGAGATCCTTAAAAAGTAATATGTAAGTTAATCACAGAAGTAAATGCATATTGCTTTCAAATCCGTATCCCTGTGCGTTCTGGTGCTCTTTTAAGTGTAAGACTGCAGAATGGCCCATGTAATCGAGTATTTTACGTGACTGTAGCATCTCTAGTGACTTGGAGAAGAAAATAGCAATCTCTGCTCTTAAGTGGCTACATAATATGTAATATGGCCTCCCCTGCTTCGGTGTCTCTGGAATAAAGAGCAGCATTCTTCTTTTTTGTATCCCTAGGATGCTCTCCTGGGGCCTGTTATTGTGGTGTCAGTAATTTTATAGAAATTACTTCCTTTCTTCATTATGCCATGTAAGCAGTACATTGCCTTAGTGGCTCTGCAGTGAGATTATTGTCACAAAATTGTATGGTTTTCATTTTAACAATAATTTCATTGTAAAAGGTCTCCTTGGGAATAGCTTCAGGTTTAACTCGGGGAAGTAGCAGTCTGAGTCAATGAACACTTTGATCTGCATTCCTGCATTATTAACAAGGCAGATATAAACATAAAGCATGTAGGTGTGGTTTCTTTGTCTCGTTCCAAACATGACTGTGCATGCAGTTTTTCCAGCGTTTTCCAGATAAAGTTGAACAAGAAGCCAAATGACTACCTTGGCACAAAGTTGAGCAAGGCAGGCAACCTAGAATCTGTTAGAGAAGTTTGGGTTATCTTAGATTGAGTTAGCAAAAATAATTAAGTATGCATTTCAATTTCTTTTGGTTATTTTTTGTCTTGTAAAATTAAAAATACCCAACCACAACACTTAAAAAAAATTTATAGAACCCACAAAAGTGTTGCTGAATGTAATCTGTCAATATTGTTATGTAATTCTTGTAACTGTAAGTCCAGAAAAAGCCGTATAAGGCAAGAATATAAGGCTGTCTAACTGGCAGCCTAAAGGCATAGATATCCTTGTATAACAGGAGTGACCTAGTTCAGTGCAGTATCTTTTTTTTTTTTCTTTCCCCAGATGTTGATAGAGATGTTTGCATTCCTAGTATTACTTGTTTCGTGAATAGCTTCCAGAAGACCATAGAATTCACCTAGTTATGTCTGGTGCAATAATTAAAATTTCTCTATCTGTTGTCAGGCTGTTAAGATTTATCTGGTACACTTTACATGTCTTTATGATACTGCACAGGCTTGGACGTGAGGTTGTTTTCTCCTTTAGCTGGTCTTGAAATGCTGATGTGCCCCAAACCTGTTGGGGAGCACCAGTGATAAAGGAGGAAGGGCCACCAACAGAGAAATGCATTTGAACAAGGGTTTGGTTTGGGTTTTTCTCATCTTCTAACAGTGGCCAGCCTGAACTACTCTGCCAGCCCACGGTCCGTATCCTACACATACATTTTCTTCAGTTTCTTTGCAACCAAAGATCCTCTTCCCTACCCAGTGATGTGCAATTGTGAATTATATTTTCTTTAATTCAATAGAATGCATTGTCTCTTTCTCTCACCCCCAAACTCCTGGTGACTGTATTATCAGTTTCCTGTTTTCATGCTTGATCACTCTGTTCTTCCAGAGCATCTCTGACTTGAGCTGTGCAACCTGCTAAGTACGACCTAGTGTCCTGGAACTCTCTAATTTCAGCACTGCCATTTAGATTTTTTTTTTTTATATATCATCTAGAAGGGGTAAGGGAGCTCCACTACTGTTCCTGTATTTAAAATTTGCTCCTTCTCTATTGCCTTATTCTTTTGGCATGCTATTGATGCCATGTATACGCTATTCTTTCTCCTCTTGTTTGGTTGTAAACTACTTTGTGTCTTTGCATTTTTTACAAATGAGTTGTAATTAGTTGCTAAAATTGTTTAAATGTTTATTGTATTCAATAATCTCAGAGTTCAGGACATTGTACCAAGGAGAGATAAAAAAAAAAAAGTTATTTTTATCTTACATGGCTGCAGTACTATGTTAAAAAAATCAATAGCCTTAGTGTAGTGGTAAATGCTTTTTTGGAACATGTCTTGTAGATATAAGAAATTCTTTGGGAAAGACTGTATAGCATGTTGTGCTGTCTTTTTTTTTTTTTTTTTTTTTTCTTTTAAGAAAAAATATACTACTGAATTCCTAGTGTTAAGTTTTGTTTTAAGCTATGAAATATTAGCAGCATCTTTTAAAATAAAAACTAGGCAGAACAAGTTACTTTTTTTTTCTTTTTAGTAAAATATGCCGTGAAAACTAAAAATTATCTAAACAGGAAATTTGATTCCAGTCCCCTCTGAAGTTAAATAAGAGGGTGAGAATTACCCCTAGTTTTCCAAACTCTTTTTCTTAATATTACAGGTTGCAACGATAGTTCTGAGAGGGCTTTGTTTGAATAGGAACCACACAACAGATCACAAGACGCAGGTTTAAGAAGCTGTAACGTAACATTCAGCTCAATGGGTTTGTGCTAACTGAACTGAGAAAAGAGTTTGTAAAACATATCACAATGATGTTGTCAAGAGGTGTGTTCTCTTAAAATACCCTGAAAATTCTTTCCCATATGTGATGGCATAGCATCTACCAAATGCTTGTTCTGACCTTCAGTTCTGTGCAGGTGAGTGTATGGTATATTTGTTATTAAATTAAAATGTCAAAAAAATTACTTGCTTCATAAACAGGTCCTTTTGTATTATTTCAATGGAGTGGCATAATAAGGATGATTCTACATACCATGATAAGCTTTATACTACTTTTATACAGTAGTATAGTTCTGAAACCGCTATTAAATCTAATTGCGTTAATATAGAAATGTAGTTAGGGGAGGTGTAGGTTGCAATAGTTCCAATCATAATCTTTCTTTTCTATATGTGTTGTTAGATATATACTGATGCTCCCACATATTCTGTATTGTGGTGGCTAATCATAAAAATAAGATCCTTATTAGACTGTTGATACCTAAACTAAATATCAGAGACATAAATAATTTTTCATATATGCCGTTTCTCTGGCACTCTGACTCATTGATCAAGTCTGCTTACATATGAGTGTGATTCTGATTTTGTTTGTTTTTTGCTAGGAATGCAATTCCCTAACGCTTACCTGCACTCATTATTTCTCTCTTGGCTAGGTTCAGGAGAAGGTGTTAGCACCCTGGTCTGTTAGCGATACAATCTATATATAGATTAAATCCCAGTTTAGCCATTAGGAAAAATAAAAAAATTGCTGCAAATAACCCTGAATATTTTAGCAGTAAAGCAACACAGAGAGAAGTGTTTCTCTTTGGTGTGGAGTTGTCATCCTCTGAAGCTGTTTGTATGGTCCGATGATATGGCACCACAAAATATTTTTATATTCATGTTTGCTAAAATGGTGGAAAAAGTTTGAAAATCAGTTTGTGTTTGGGAAGACCTATTGTAACACAGTGCTGTTGCATCTATATTCGCTATTTATTCTGAGGAGGATTTATGTTTGGGGTTTTTGTTCGTGTGAGGTGTATTTCAGAATGAGGACATCATTTGTTGTCAGAAGGATTTAGTGCCAAGGTAGCAGAGGTGACGCCTTTGAGCATGCTTGTGTCTGTTACAAAAAAAAAAAAGTACCAATACGGGAAGTAACGCCAATGTTTTGTCATACAGTTGTGTAACGTTTTTCTTCTGCCTTGTTTAGTGTGAATGGGGGGAGAAGACAGACAAAGAAAATGCACGTGAACTGAGTGGCCCATGTGGAGGAGTTCAGTCTTGTCCTGTTGCAGCCGTAGGGTTTGGAGCCTCCCAGACTGCAGGCATTGAGCAGCTACAGACAGCCACACTACTGATGGAGCATAAGCGTGTTCCCCGATTCGGTTCTTCAATGAAATTGCTACTTCTATATTCATCCTAGTTATCTAGTAGGTACATAATAAATCCAGCTCTCCTTGGGCTGCTGTAAAGAGTTACTAAAGCAGTATTCCTTATTTGCCAGAGCTCAGGTATCACGTAGTATTGTGACACAATCCCTCCAGAAGAGATTAGCATGTGCACAAGTTATTGGTGCAGACAGTGCTGGTTTGGCAAGTTTCTCTCTGTGTTATCACAGTTGCAGGACGCTTTGTTTCTGTGATACTATAACCGAGACTGAATCAACTGGGACACGTTAGAAGTGGCATTCCTTAAAAAGAGCCATACCTAAGAAGGATGCTTATTTGGCAGACTTTTGCAGAATACCCACTGGAAGGTCATCCTGCAGTTTTTAAAATTTCATCCTTCCATGTTTATACATCTGTTCCCATGGGTTTTTCCTCCTTTCACTAAGTATTCCCTGTGGGTCCTATTAACCAGCTTACCCAAGATTCAATATGAAGAGGTCTTTGTCTTAGATTTTTTTTTTTTTTTTTTTTTTTCTATGAGCTATCTTCTCTAGCCAGTTAATTTGCTAACTCCAAGATTTTTTTTCATGTTTAAAAGTGGAGCTCACTTTTAAAATGAAGGTACATAAAAATGAAAAACCTAATACAAACCCATCTTGGATATAACATACATATTTGATATTTCAGATACAAAATAAAACTGTTCCAACAGTTGCTAGTTACTCCTTTACTTTAAAATGAAAATAGGATTTCTGTGCACTTTGTCCCTATTTTCATCTGTGGCAGAGAGCAGCAACTTGACAGAACGCTATGAAGTTCATATAACACCTTTCCACAGCATGGCTGGCTTTAAAAGCCATATAGTATTTTATCCTGTGTAGGAGTCACAGTTAGAAAATTATATGACGTTGTATGCATGCTGTGTTACACAAAGATTTATGTCAGTACATCTTCCTTCCAGGACAGAAAGGTCCCCATTTATGCAGACTGGATACATTTTACATTGTTTTCTGTTGATGTAGGACAGACTCTATTTGAACTCTGTGGATAAATTTGTGTGTATATTGGAGCTCCTGTGTATATGCACGCTTGAATCTGTCTCAGTTCTCTTGTCCCCTCCTCTAGCTGTGAAAAAGGGAGGAAGATGATTCTAGTGAGGGTCCCTTTGCCACGGCAGTGTTGGTAAACAACGGAGTTAACAGGGCAGCTTCAGGGCAGTCGCCTCTGCATCTCCATTCGTTTCAGCTGTTTTCTTAGCAGGATCTTGAGAATCTTCATGAAAGGTTCAGGATGTTTTGGGGTTTTTTTTTTTGATGCCCCTTCATATATTCACTGTCTAGGTCCTGGAAAAACCTCTTTATAAAGATTTGTGTAATTTCCTGAAGAACAAAGTAGCAAGTTAACTTCTTTTTTTAAGGTACTCTGTGTGTGAAATATTGCTTTAGAGGAAAACATTTAAAGTTCTCCTGGCTTTAGTCTGTGTGCATTTGCAGGGTGTGCTGAGTGTGTCTTTTGTTGACCCTTCAGCACCTCCGCAGACCAGAACAGACCATAGTTAAGACAGCTTTCAACCCACAAGAACAGTAGCCAAAACGATTTAAAAATTCAGAGGTAAAGAGAAATTATTATTCTTCAGAAGAAGCTATAAATACAACAGTAGCTTATTAACTCTTATCGTTTCTCATCTGGTTTTATTGTTCTTTTTACAAAATTTAAGCAAATCACCAGAGTACCATTACAGTACCCTTGATATGAAAGGGGACAAATGACAATTGGAACTGCCAAATTAAAAGAATGTTGGCATTAGCATTAAAAGATTAGGAACAAGTACCAGACTCCTCACATAAAAGTTTATCTGGTTGCTACAGCTGCTAAAAAAGGAATAGTGATTTTAAATAAATTTAATTTTAATTTCTCAGCAATTTGGATCTTATGGCTTACTTAGGCAGAGCTAAGTAAACGGGCAGGCGCCGACCTAGCAGAAGGGTTATCAGACAGGTAAGGCACTGCTGGTTTTAATCTCAGACTGAGATGGCTGCATATTGGTGTTTGCAAATGTTTCGATACTGGATAGCATGTACTTTGACAAAACCAATCTTTATTCTTCAAAAAGAGTGCCTGGTCCTAAACAGAGTTAAAGATTTTTCCGTGAATGTCGTCAACATTTGGTGGCCTAGTAACAAAAATGTTGTGTTTTTGGAAGTTAAAGTGCAGCTGTGCTGTTGCTCAGAAAAGAAATAATAAAATAAAATCTTACGTAATTTATAATAAAAAGTATTGGTGGATTCCTTAGAGATTGCTATTAATTAATCCTAAACATACACAGTTGGTAGATTTGTTAGTGTAATGGTTGTGAGTTGTTGGAAAATTATATTTATTTGGCCTTATTTTCTTTGTAAGATCAGTTTAAAAGCAAGAGGAAAGTTTCTGGAGCTGTATGTATGACTTTGATCAGTTTAAGTAGAACTATTATGGCAAAGCTTTGTTTTAACCATTCACAAATATATTGTATTAGTTCCATCTCTGATCATGTAGTTGAGGTTTAATTTAATTTTTCTGTCTTCAGTGAGTGGAGCTGAGAAAGAACAAAATCAATTACAGGGTGACTTAGTTCTGGGAATACAGAACGTGGCTCTGTTTAGTTTTAAGTAAGTGAATCAGCATCCAAGACATTCATCTTCACAACATGTGTAAATTAAAAATATATGACTTAGAAATAAGAGATGTTACTGCACTTTAATGAACTTAACTTGCTCAGTTCTACCCTTTTTGAGCCAGCTGTTGATCTCCCTTGCCGCCAGTATGTTTTGCTTTCTCGTCCTGTGGAGCTGACAACCTCCTCTGGGTTTTTTCTGCTGTTAAGTATTTACTCTGAACAGAGGGCTTGCTCCAGCTCATCCCAGCTATTATATCACATCCTTCGAGTTCCCAGTTTGGTTTCCAGTCTTGCTAAATGCAAGAGACTGTCCAAACTTTACTACAGTAAATAAACTGGGGATAATATTTTAAATCTTATTTTTCCCTTCTATTTTGTGTGTATGGTGTTGTTGTTTCTATGGAATACTGACTGCATCATCTTCTTTACCTTGGGAATGAGTACACTGGGAGACGTGGCAGGACAAGCCATGCTTTGCCAACTTGACTGACCATCTGGTTTAGTGGCAACAGGGAAATGGAAAAGCACTTTGAATAAGAAATTAGTGAAATAAGCAGCCTGACAGCACTGGGATACTTGGGATTCTCAGTGGATATCTTAGGTACCGGGGCAGGAAGTTTCTTCTGGCCTGAGACCAGTCTGGAAACTAGCTCAAGTAATTGTGGTGAAGCAATTAGTGGATGGCAGAGGAGGAGGGAAGAGATGCAGCATGAAGGTGTATAGATCCCTGAAGGCACGGATGGAAGATTTCGTCTGGTACGGCAGAGCTGAGATTGGACGTGTGGACAGCAGTGGTTACGTGAGGAGGTGAAACAGCTGATTTTTTTGGTAACTGTGCTCTGGACAAGCTGGTTCAGCTTTCAAGCAATGATTGCTCATTCCAAACGACTGCCTTCTCACTTCGTACTAAATAATGCTATCTGTCATTTATTTGTACATATACCTTGAGGATGAACACAAATGGTAATATTCTGGGACAAGTAGGAAATGACACAACTGTGTTTGAACACAGGCTTAAGCACAAGTTAAATAAATTACAGTAGAGTGTTCATCCTAGCCAGAGACTGTAGTAGAAGTTCTGGAGTGGATTTATGGGACAAAACCGAATGACAAAACCCAGCAGCAGCAAAAACATTGCAAAGAATGAAAAATTATCTTTTTGGAATGTTGCTGTGAATTAAACACAAATTTTGAAGTAAATAAATAAAAATAGATGGCAAAGAATATATTATAAAAAGTTATGCTACTTTTGTCGTACCGTAAACCTTTGTCTTACTGTTTTTATGTGTCTGAAAAAGTCTTAAATGAAATAATTTTCGTGTAAACTGAAATAATTTTCAAATTGTCTTGATTGTTTAACTTATAACATACGTTTAAATCTTACAGAGTAGCTGCTATTACGATTTCATTGTGTTATAAATATATATTTTTTTCCATCCGGTAGTCTGCTTGTTTTATAGTTGTACATCCTTTCGGCTAAATCGTATGAATGTCAAGGAAACAGTAGAAGCTAAAACAGCCCAGCATGTTTTCAGTCAGAAATGAAAAGCTGTCAGTAACATGCGGAAACAGGATGCCTAGCTTCTGTTCAGTCAGCTCTAAAAGACAAGGAGACAGAGCCAATGAACTGTATGAATATATAAATGGAAAACTAAAAACTGAGACCTTCTAAGAGGAGATGAATCTGTTATTGTAAATTAATTATTAGTAAGATACACTCATTGGCAGGCTGTAACAAGTCTGTGTGGATTAGGAGGATTCCCCATATCAGACGTATGCTGTGCAGCTGATGAACCCTCAGGTTGTTGCATAGCAGCCTATTCTAATGTTTACATTTCTGTGCTTTTACAGCTAGAAACAGTACGGTGTAGGACAGCATATGCATTGGCAGTGACGTCTATTTCTGGAGAAGAAACAGAACTGTATTAGCAAGTCACTTCAAATTCCTCTTATTTTTTCATTTCAGAGTGCTGGTTTTTAGTGTTTGCATAATACGATAGAGATTTTTGTGCTATCCTGTACACATGCCGTAGTTCTCAAGGGTTCGTGTGGCTTTCTGAGCAACTGTCACTTCTAACTACTGTGCTGCTTCATGGCATCACTCAGCATCTCCTGTACTTTTCTGGTAATTCTGTTGCTCTTTAGCTCATGACACTGAACGGGTGTGATGACTCAATAATTCTGTGCAAACAGTATATTGGGAGGCCTTCTCAATTATGTGCTTGTGCTACAACAGAAATATTGATGATTGTTAACATTATATTGAAACAGTTGATTGGTTAGCTTTTTCTTTAATTATGTTAATGATAACATATTTATCAGTTCTCGTCCAGAAAGACTTTTGCACTTGTTTCTGAACAAAAAGAAAACAAAAGAGAGAGAACTCTCTGGCCTGTAGAAATTCTTGGTCTCACTTTTTCTGTGCACCATTTTTACAGTTATTGTCGCTCACATACACTGAATTCTGAAACTCCTGACTTAACCTGAAAGGAAGTTCAGAATTAAATCTAATCTATGTGGCATGGTCGCTTCATACACCACAAAAATGTTGGATCTTCTGGATAAGATTCTTTGCCCAATATAGAACCTTGTACATTAATCAGATGTAAGCCATCCGTAGTCAATATAGGATTACAGGTGGTGAGGATGGTGGTACGGAAAGGAGTCCTCGTACCCGACATTAATTGTGAGGGTAGGTAAAATGAGCGTTTAAAACATCCAGTATTCTGCTAAAAAGAGGATATAAAAATAACTACATCATCCTTGGCTTTTAGAAGTCTTGGAATTATTAGGAATTGTTGATCTTTGCCTGCTCTTTAGTGATGTAGATGTGGTTACGTATTTACACTCGGGCTCTGTGTCGGTAAAGCCCTCTGTTAATGAGGGTAAATGTAACTTAGGTGCCTACATGAAATCCATATCCTCCTCAGTCCTTCCAGAAGTACACCTGTGTGAAGATTACCCACCCTACACCACTGAAATACTTCTACTAGGTTAGAATCCAAGTGTAGCTTCATTCTTCCTTATTTCTGTTGCTGTTTGGTTTTCCAGTGTGTTTGCTTGCTTTGTTCTGGAGGTGCTAGTATTATTTGAAGTTACTACGGCAACCTGTCCCCATCTGCTATTGTGAAGTATGCTGGGGTTTAGTTGCTAGGTGTTGAAGTTTGATATCTTAGAATATGACCGTAGTGTTTTTCAGATGTTTCTTTTCCTGTCTGTGTCACGTCCACAGCCAACGTGCACTTGAACAACAGTGGAGAAGGTTCCGCGTTCTTTCCCCTTGACCTTAGAAGGCCCTGTTTGTTTTACAGAACGCATCTGTGGTCCCTTTTGATGCACTTTGTATAAACTCAACTAAAACAGCATTTTTGTTACCTTAGCCACTGTTTTGCAGTGTTTATACTGAAGCCAGCTAGCATTTTAGTTAATTTAAATTTTATATTTGTTATGCTTTTTTTTTTAAGTGGACAGGGAGTTTGAATGTTTCAGGAGACATTTTGTCCTCTGTTTCATTTTCATTTGGCTACCTATTTACTTGTATTCCTGCTCCCGATAAAGTGCAATGTTAATGTTATTGATTTCCTTATTTCTTTACCCATTTTTTGAAAGGCTGTTAGTGAATTGGTTAATTCAAACATTAGAATTCAGTGTTGTTTCTTTTCCAGGTTCTTTTACATTTAAATGGAAATTAATGTTTTTAAGTTGGAAGACATACATTTTACTAGATCTCTTCATAGTAGTGCAGTGTATTCTGAGTTATTTCTGTTAATTTTTCCTGTATTCTCTCATCAGTCAAGTATTTATTTTGATACATTTATTTTTTTAATCCATTTGACCTGTTCAGATCAACCTTTTCTGGTCTAATTCATAGGATTAATCCTAACAAGCCTAAGCACAGCTGAAATGTCTTGTTAGGATTCTGTCTGAAGAACTTCACCTTCTCTGCCACAGCCTTGTTTGTACTATTCAATCCCTACGTACGGTACTTGACTTAAGGAAATAATTTTTTGAATCATACTATTCATCACAATCGGTTCTGAAGTTCTGTCCATCTCCTGAGCATAGTCTGCATTCCCAGTATAGTAGATCGATCTTGTGCAGAACTTAGTGTATTTTCAAGCAGTTCATGCTCTTTGCACGTTTTAGTAAGAGGCATTTAAAGAGCATAGGAGGATTTCAGTGAATACCTAGAGGAATTTGCAGATTTCATCACAGCTCACTACAGTCCTGTGTTACACTTGAGTTCTGCCAGTGAGGATGGTGATGCTGCGAGCACATGAGTACTTCAGAGACCTGAGGGTGCCTCTGAGAAGTGAATCTTCATTGCTGGCGTTTGGGGATTAGGAGGGAGGGGCAAGCTTTTAACCTATAAACAAGCTGGAGTTAATTTCTAATAGTTGAGACTGCTGCCAAGAAAATTATTGCCGATCAAACAGTATGTATTTTCCTGCTTTACAGTTACATGGAAATGATGGAGGAAGTTTTTGTAGCAAACCAGCTTTACTGTCACCTTCTTTTTTACATATTATTCAGTCCCACTGATTTTTGCATTTGACAGGTTTGGTTTGAGGTGTTGGCCAGCAATATGTGATCTTTTTATGGCTCTTTTCAGTGATCAAGGTGTATCATCTGTTACTTTTAAAGTCACCATACACAGTTACTAAGAATAGGCATTCTTGCCGTACCATAATCACAGATACAACTAGACACATTTTAGAAGTTGATTTCAACAAAAGAAATAACCTTTTAAAAATCTTTATGCCTTTAAGCAACATAATACATCTAGTCAATGCTTGTGAAGAAATGCTGCTTATTTCAATGAGTGATTATTTAACATGAATATAGAAAGGCATTCAGTGGCAAATGTCCAACTACAAAAATACAAACTGTTTTTCATGTACAATTCTCTAACTTCTGTCAGTAATTCTTTTTCCAAATCAAGGCATCGGAAGAAAAACCCCATGCTATTTCCTTACTGAATCCCTTGCAATTCATTATTACTTTCAGCTATACATTTAACCGCACAGAAGATAATTGTCTGATCCATAACTGTGAAAGTGAACTACTACAGCAGGAAAACCAGCCTTTCTTTTCCGAAGAGCATCAGCACCCGAGAACACAGGATTCCTTACCTGAAAGCTTTCGGTTTCCCTGCGGAAAACGTGTCTTCTTAGTCTTAGAAAGTAGGCAGCCCTCTCTGTAGCACTGATGTTACTCCAAAAGAAGGATTATTAGGTCCTTTCTATTGTCATTCTCAGTGTTTACACGCAAGAAGCGTGCCGGCTGTGCTCCCGGAGGAGTAAATAAATAAATCACGGCCGGAGGCAGCGCCGAGCGCGCAGCAGCGCTGCCGTGTGGCAGCTCGGACCGGTAGCGGGCACTGCCCCCCTCCGCGGTGCCACGGCGCGGGGCTGGGCACCACCGGCGGCAGCTGCTGCTCCGGGGGCCTCGCTGGTGCAGCAGGAGCGTACAGCCAGGCAGAGCTGAACAGAGAATCCGGGCAGTACCGGGTGGAAAGGAAACACTGCTCAGAGGAGCTGGGGAGTCCCTTGCATCAGTTCTGAACCAGTGTGAGGAAAACATCCAAGTAAATCGAGACGATGATTTTGCGTGCTCATCTACTTCCTAGTCTCTTAATAAAAACAAAGCGTTGAAAGCAGGTTCACTTTTAAAACAATGATTTAAACTTCAGCAGATTATAAGGCATCAATAAGGAGGATTTTTCACTGTTTTAAAGGAAAATTGCTAGTCATTAGGCTCACTCTTACTGCTTGAGAGATAAACGTCACTTTCAGTAAATTAAAGTGCTTATAAATAATTTTACATATTACAGCATTTTTGCTTTAGGAACTGAGAAAAATAAAATATTTCCTTTTAAGGAAGTTTAAAAGTTTAGAGACATGAAAATAATAGTGTTCTATAAAAGTTTTATGGAGTTCTGTAATTGCTACTTAAACGCCTGCAGAATGTAGGAGATAACCTTCCTTGCAATATTTCTTCCTGTGAATAGCCCATGTTTCTAGAATGATTAAAAAAGTTTTGTGCTAATATATTTTCTTCTTATGCATCCTTAATGGAAGAATCTTGGGCATCACATGCCTTTTAGGAGTTTTAAGGTAATACTGAGTTGTACTTTATATAGAAAAGCTTTCTTGTCTCAATGTGTGTTTCCATAGTGTTTCATAAATGATGCAGCTTTCTCACCAGAGCCTACCCCTTGTCAGGTTCGCTTTTGAATCAGCCTTTTTAAGTCTTCAGTATGCTTCTTTCATCTGGGCTTGCAAAAGCTTGACTATTACTTTATTTTTACATATATAAAAGGATTTATTAGGCATTTTGAGTAGTTCAGCTTTAGAAAGAATAGAATCCAATCTCTTAAGTCATCTGCATGTGTTGATTTTTATCTGGTTTTCTTTCAGAGTCATTTTGTGGCATGCATGACAGCGATCTTAAGCCAGATGAACAACCAGCATTATTCAATTTACATTGAAACTTTTCAGACAAGTTCAGAACTAGTGGTGAGTACAAAATAATCATGGAGGTGATAAATAATTCTAAGTATTCTACTGTGAAAAATGAATAGTATTGGTTTGGAGTATCTTGTCTGTTTATTCCTGGATTTAAGTTTCTGTATGTTTTCTGCCTCTATGTCGTTGTGTTGCCTCTGTCTTCTAATGGTGACCTTGGACAATACCATAATCAGAAGTTTGGAAAGATATACATGTCACTGTTGTTGACCCTAGCACCAAAGTGGAATATAATGATCAAGAATAAGTCATGGGATCTTCATGTTTTACTGTTCTGAGGAGAAAAAATAACAACCCCACAACAAAAACAACCCTCAAGTAATTCAGCCCTCTCTCCCTACTTTGCACGTGATAATCCATTTTCACTACCGAGTCTACTCCTGGTCCAGATAATGTTGTATGTGAAATGCAGTCACTGCCTTACTAATGCAATGCATCATTCTATGCCAGTTGTTTCTGGCATAATGTAACCATACTTGGGTGTATTCTAGTTCGTACCAGTGGTCACTGTGTTCTAGAAGGTTTCAGTAGTACTAACTCTGTCCTTTTATACTCCTGACATAACTCTGAAATAAATCTGGGTATTGGCAAAGGTTTTGATTACACCATCTAGAGTTTGTCCTGGAGGTAATATTTTCAGTTGGCAAGATTTGTCCATTTTCCTTCCTTTCTTAAAGTCAGATGGGTGCCATAACTGAAACACTAACAGATCCAATCTTGGGTAGCTTTTGCCATTCTTTATGTGCTTTAGTTTACTTGAAAATGTAGCAGTATTTTAACATAACTTCAGCTTCCCAGCAGATTGGGTACTGGATCCTAGAAGTTTTAGTAATTCTTAAACTATTTCAACAAATAGTTTCAACAGTTCTGCAAAGGAAAAAACAAAATTAAAAGACAAGACATAAATATATTCAATGGGTTTTGCTGTTTGTAAAGGCAGTTGTTTGTTGTCTTCTCATTTTTTTTTCCATACTGTAAGTATATGTCAGTGAAGGTGACAAAAGATCTGGTTTCAGATAATGCTGTTCAGAACTGTTGTTCACTTGATTCTCTGTAAGTAACATGACAAGAAAGCCTACAAACTTCACAGAGTTGCTTGTGGGGTTTTGGTAATAGATGACGACGTTTCAGCTTGCTGATCTTACTGACTTGTAGGTGACTTGCTTAGAAGTTCAAGGGTAAAACTCCATATGCGTACTATGCATTAAATAGACGGGAAACGATTGTGTTCATTTTATTTAAGTTCATTATACAGTGATCTCGAAGTATTTCTAGGAAAAGAAATAGTGTTTTGTTTGAGAACTTTATGTCAGTGCCTTCAATTTTAAATTCAGAATACTAAATTTGGACTAAATAAGAAATCCTATATTTTTCAAATCTATAATTTCTTTATGCATAGTGAGACTGTTCTGCTAATTAATAAAAAAAATTCAACAGCTTTACTTCAAAGTATTATAACTTTTTCTTTTCATTAATTTATGGTTTATCTTTTCTTAAGAGCCCAATGTGATATCACCAGGAATTTTCCCATTTATTTCACTGGGAACAAAGTCGACCCCTCCCTCTTAGTTCTTTAATCACAGCCGGAGGACTTAAACTTTGTGTTACAAAGTCACAGATTTATTGTATTTTCTTCTTCTAGGACTTCTTGATGGAAACATTCATAATGTTCAAAGATCTCATCGGAAAGAATGTTTACCCTTCAGACTGGATGGCAATGAGCATGGTGCAGAACAGGTAAAATGGGGTTGGAGGATCACTGCTTATGTTCCATGTGCTTGTGAAAAGTGAATTAATTTTATATCTTAAAAAAAAAAATTATTGTGGGGTCTGAGATGATTATATAATTCCAGTTTGGCGAATCCCAAGAAGGTCATAATCTGAAATAATTTACTGGTAATACATTAAATAACTACCTGACTGTACTTTAAGTCCACTTAAAATGGAAAGGGAAAAAGAAAAGTATTTAACAGTAAAGTGGAAGAACATAGTTGGTCTCCATGTTGACAGTCAACAGAAGCCAAACTGTAAAAGGTCTGTTGAATCTTAAATGTACAAATTCTGCACACGATTAGAATGTCCTCGCTAATACGTCAGCAAGTTCATTGTGATACAGGAGTTATCAAACACAATTTTCTTTCTGAAACAATAGAATTGCTTGGATTGCTAAAAGGTCTGATGAGAAAGATCGGATCTTTGAGCACAGTGCACTGTTTGTATGAGGAGGTTGGATCCACAGCGCTTACTGTAGCTCGTATCACTGAGGAAATGTAGTGCTGTGCTATAGATCATTTGAAGTTTCATCATGACCGATTACTTCAAACTCAGGTATACTGCCTCTGTGGATCAAGGTGGAATCTAAGCAAAATTTGTATAATCTATTTTCTTGTGCTCCCTACTGTTTGCTGTTGAGAGCTTGCTATTAATAAGTAATCTTTGAATACTCTAATATTATAAAATTGACTGAAGGAAGAATCTTGTGAACGTAAACTGCAGATTGTCACCTTTGCCCACAGCTATAATCTGTCTGCTTTGGTGTCAGCATAAATGATGGTGGGATAAACAAAGTATTGCTTGATCTCTGTTAAGCCACAGAATGACTATTGTCTTGGTGTTAGGATTGTAAGTAGCGTAAGTGAATTTAACATCATGCAGATTTTGCTGCCACATGAACTCTTTCCAATTTATAATTTCCGTATCATGTGATACTGAATTGGAAAGAAAAGAGAAGTTATCTTTGTGCACCTCCACCATTGATAATGGGTTTAGACAGCTGGCTTGGGCCAGCATATCACAGATAGATTTCTTCAGAGTATCTCTGAAATATTGCTTGTTTGAAGAGGAAGGAAATGTTCTTCCTTTCAGGCGTGAGTTTCGTTGTTTATTGTGGGAATCAGTTAGAAATTGATGGTTTTGGCAACAAGGAAAGACAGGGTATAGGGTACAGGATGGGCTATGTGAGGATTTATTTCCTAATAATTGTTCCTAGCCATTCTGAGGTACTGACTTTTTTCTGTCTGTAGTCTGTGACAGAAGAAAGCAAGGGAGAGTTGGACTGAGAATGCAAAGTAAAACACATGGCTGCTCTAAACAAAGATAGTTGGTTCAATTTGTTTATTTGTGGAACTTGTAGGTGAGGAAGAGTTTCCTCAAAATTTGAACACATTAGTGGTTTTACAAGCATCTGTGTATGTAGAGGAAATTGAAAAGCATCTGTGAGCAGGAGACCATCTTACTTTGTGCTTTTTTTTTTTTTTTTTTTTTTTATTTGCTGCATTTCCTCATCTTTATGCCTGGATTTTTCACTATGATTTCCACTCACTGAAAGGGCTCTGGGTTTGGGGAAAAAAAATAACTTCATTTACATTTTTGAAATGTATTTGGGTATTACCTTCAGGGCTGAACTTAACTCTTGGTTCTTGTTCTCAAAGAAACACTTGGAGTTTATATGCTGGATTGGATTGTGAAGTGAATCTGCTTTCTTTTTTTTGAGCATGACTTCTGTTGGCAAGGTGGATTTTGATCATCTGTACTATTGTTATTTTAGTTTTGTAGAAAAAGCAGCAACATTCAGTTTTCTAGAAGTCACAGAGAGACTAGTCTAAGAATTAAGTCTCAAAGATGCATAGGTTCCAGTTAACTTAAAGACTACAGATGCTGTTTATTTGAAACGTCACAGTTATGTAATTTCACTCTTCCAGTTTTAGAATATTGAAAAGGAGAGAACAGAGGATACTTAATAAAGTTGATTATCCTCCTGGGAGTGTTTGGTCTTGAAGAAAAGATTTGCTAAGAAAATTTACAACAGTATTATATCAAATTTTGTTATTGCATACATAGGATTTGAATGGAATTATATTAAATGAAAAGGTATTCTTTTATATGTTCCATCATTCAGAGTGAAGATTATGGTTCTAGTGGGTAGTGACAAATGCAGTGTCTAAACTTCACTTCCACCCGTGTACGCTAATGTTCGTGCAGAGAGACCGCTAACCCCTCTTCTGAGGTGGGCAGATACCTGGATATGCTGGTGGATGTGATCATTCCAGGTGGGATTTTGTAAATGGTAGTAGTTTCATCCCACTTGTTTCTCTGTCTGAGCCAGTATTTGTCCTACAAAGGTAAAATCTAATTCAGTGCATGTTGTTATGTTGCTGCTGCTGCAATTTGCATTTTGTTTAATGTAGCAAGCATTACTCTTCTAAAGTATCAACTTAGTACTAACGTAACCTCACAGGCTTCTGTTGTATGTAAGCATATCTGTCCGATCCTGCGTAAAACTGTCTCTCCTGTTTACAAAATGCTGTTAACATCCGCATTATTTGTGCATGACTCTGAACTTTGTGGGACAGTTTGGTCCAGGCAGGCTTTGTTGCTCTAAACCTTGTCCTGCACAAGTCAAATGAAAACTATTTACAGAAAAAAATCGGCATTACAAGAAAAAAGTGAGAAGCTATTTAACAGTGCTTCTGTGAACACCTTGCTTATTTCAATTGACTTGGCACTGTTTGTACTCTTTGATTATGTTGCTGTTCCCAAGATTACATAAGGAATTGAGTTATTGATCTTACTTTCATGTCTTAATTTTATGTTATATCAACAACTGGGAGGGAGTGATTTTTGTTATCAGTCCCTATCAGGGTTTTCTTTTGTTTATGTGGGATTTTTTGAGGGGTCAGGTGTTCTATAAAATAAATTGAAGACTAATTTAGATTTCTAGTTTTGTTTTATTAACCTGCTTTACTCCAAACCAGAGAAGTAGCAGAGAAGAAGTCACAAGAGATCAGGCTGGGGCCTTTTACAATAACAATGCGAAAAGAAAATAAAATAAAAAAAAAAAACCACCCACAAAAAATATTAGCACAGCTAAGGTTTTGCTTTGTTAATTCACCTGTTCAGAGGGAGGCTACATGCAGGCCTTTATACCCTGAAGGAGGTATTTTACCTTAGGAGCCTCCCCGTTGTGAATTCACAGCAATATTTGTCGCAGGCTGTAAGGCTGGCTGCAGTTTCACCTAGCCAGTGGCAGAACTGGCGCTTCTTCCCTGCAGGCATCAGGCAGAGCCTGCCAGTCTCCCCCAGATGATCCTTTCTGTTTTGTACCTAGCAGGGAAACTGGGCACCGGAGGCATTCTGCTGTAGGTTATACTGCAGCACAGAAGGGTAAAATCAGAGTGCATTTAGTTAGAGGCAGAGGAGAGGGAAGAGCCTACCTAGTGCTGCTGCAAGCTTGGTCCTGTTTGTGAGTAAAAGGTGTTCCTGTTGAGCAGGATGCTCTAATTACTGTTACACATTAATGAAGACAGACCGTGCACGTATATGAGGGGTATTGCTACTAAATGTTACATGTCTGGCATAGATAAGAGGAAAAGAATGAGAAAATGATTTCTTCTAAGGTCCTGGGGAATTTTAAATTTATTTTTAACTTGAGAGCGAGTGCTATCTGAGAAGGCAGATGGCTCTGTCCAAAGGAAGGGAGAATGGACACATTCATGTCCTGGAGAAACTGGGGAGCAGGGGGGGAATTGAAATAATGGGAGTAGAAGCCTAATTGATTAAACTTAGTCAAGCTTTGCCTGTGTCAGGATGGAATGATTTAATTCAAATTACTTTAAATCACTACTACAAATAAGGTGCAGTTTGCTCTCAAAGCATGTCCTGATGCCCAGAGCCCATTTGAAGAAGGCAAAGGAGGTGTGTACTAGTCTCACGGGACTGGAAGTATTCTTTCAGCAACTGAGAATCAAATAGTGGAATTAACTACTTTTTTTTTTTTCCCCTGGGTTTTTTTCCTTCTTCCGCCATGAGCAAGATGGGAACACCACTTTTTTTTTTTTTTTTTTATGGCATGCTAGATGGGTAAAAACACTTTGGGAAATAGTACAATCCTCATTGAGGTTATGAGGATATAATATCTGAGTTATTTTTGTGATTCTCCATGGTAGATTTAATTAACTTTTGTTCTAATGAAGGTTGCTTACTGCACACTTCTTACTAATTGCTACTGCTTGTATGTGCACTTTATTCCACTTACAGTACTTAGGCTATTGGCTATTAGCTTATTAAAAGCAGTAATTCCTAGGTACATGGCATTTGTGGGGAAATGCTTTGCTGGTTTAGGTAATGCCATGTAGTCTGTTTATCTCTTGGCTGCTCATAATTTTAATTTAGAGGCACGTAATTCCTCCCAGGAAATTCCCATACCTTATTGTCAATGTTAAGTGCATAGGGAGTCGGACTTGCTGAATAAAATGGTGAGGGGGGTTAGCAACTCAAGAAAAGTATTCACATCCCTTTCTTCTGTTCCTCTGGGCTTTTTCATGGTAATTGCTCAGGTAGAGTTTGTAAGTACTTGATCTTACCGTAATTAGTACCTGCAATCAGTTTTGGTTGGTGTCCAGCCTAAAGTGGCTTAGTAAGCACTTTTCTTTTTTGTGTGTACATTTGAGTTGTATTTTGAACTTTGTTCACATTGTATTTATATATTTAAAAGTAAAAGGAAGCAGTTTTTCACAAGTACATTTCAAGGTCAGATCCCATTTGCTGAAAAACTCATGTGAGATAACACTGCAGCGCATATTCTAACACCAGTAGTGAGGCTTTTTCTAAATTATGGTTTCATTACCTGTATGTCTGCGTGTTTTCAGACATCTGTCAGAGTCAAGTGTTCCCCAGCCCTTTTTAAGTCTAACTTGAAAGGTTTAGTGCTGCAGGTATTTGGCAAAACAGCTGGAAATGCTGCCAATTTTCTTTCATTTTACATACTAAAAATAGCTGCTTATTTGCTGATGAACTGCTTTGTCACACCCTCAAGGCCTGGTTCTCATGTAGCGCACATGTTGTAGCAGCATTGTTAATGCAGCAAAATCTCGTTATGGCTTCCAGTCAGTGCCACCTGCATCCCCAGTACCTCACCAGTTCTCAGGCAGCGGGGAGCTGGTGGTCCTGTGGGTGTCATGAGGTCCTGGCCAACTAGTGAAATGAGGCAGAGTAAGTTCCTATTCATCACCTAGCAAGGGACTGTAGGAATTTTGTTTTAAGAAAGGGACAGTAGGGATTCCAGGCCTGGGTTTTCCATAGGTCATCTGTCGATGGCTCTATTCAACATGACTTCTGAAAAATTTGTTTTCCACACTATACAAATACGTGTGTTTCTGATTAACTCTGCCTTTGCATAGATAAAGAAGTAGTAGTTGCTTCTCTTTGGAAGAAGTAGCTGCTTATAGCATTGTCCTGTGAAACTTGAGGAAATGTTACTTTGCGCATTATGAGGAGACGGTGTTTTTTAAGTTGTAGTCCCAGTCTTTAAGTAACAAGCACACCACAAATTCAAAGGCTTTTTCTTTTACCCTTTCTGAAGAGAAAACTTAACCAGCTGGTAGTCACAATTTAAGGGTACTAATCAAGAATGGTGTTTCTAGTAGTTTGAGAGAGAAGGCGAACTAAGCACAGTTGGCAGAAGGTAGGGAAACATGCCCTTTTTGAGGAGGAAGCTTAAGTATTTATCGGAGAGATGCTACAAACTGTATTGCTACTACCAGCTCACTAGATTTCATAGCATCATAGAATACTTAAAGTTGGAAGGGAGAGAAACCCCACAAGAATTCAAATATTAGAACTGCTTCTCAGTCTTCTGCCTTTCTGTTGGTGGAAATGAAAGCTTGTCATATTTTCATGATTTAGAACTATTTGATGGTGTGATATCTGTATTGGTGTCAGTGGGTACTGTGACTGTTCGTGGACACTAATGGATCTGGCTATAAACAAGGTACACAAATTCTGCTGATATGAGTGTGTGCTACCCTTTCCTCCAGCTGGTGCTGTGATGTGTGTTCAGTTTAGAACAGTTGTGAGGGGATTTGAAAATCAAGAATGCCATTTTAATTATGAAAATAGGAAAAAAATCCTCCTTAACTACCATTCTTTGATTATTAATATGAAGTGGTTCTGCTTTCATAGGAAATGTAGAAGAAAACTCAGATTTCTTCTACCCAGCTATGTTTTAACAGTTTCCTTAAAACACTTCCTGGCTCATTATTTGTCTTGCAGAGAATAAGAAGGGACATTTATTTATTTATTCCTGAGAGAAAATAAAAATAGTAGTACTTTAGGTTAGTTTTACTTTTGTTTTTCAAATATGTATTGAGAGTTAAGATTAATTTATATAACTAAGGTTGGATGACAGTGTTGCACTTCAGTTTGTGCAAATAAGGCAGAATTGAGAAGGCTGATCTGTTGTGTATGAGTAACTCCTTTCTTTGATCTCATTTTCCTCTGGCAACTTTTGAGTAGCCTAAGCACACTTGACAGAAATGCAGTTGTTTTTCATAAAGGCTTGAATTTTTAGGGAGTCAGAACACATTTACACGTGTGTTTATGCCATATTGCAGAACTTTGGACTTTTAAGTTATAAAAAAAAATTTAAGCAACAAGTGTAAATGTCTAATGAAATATTGCTTTGTGCACACATGCACAAAAGGGTAAATGAAGTATTATTTGTTCAAACAGTTTGTACTGTTCAGTCATTGCTTTAATCACATGTAGTAATAAGATGTGTCCTTGGACGGTTTGTTTTTGCTGTGAGACTGAGAATGTCCTTGCTGAAATGCAATTTCCCAGTTAATATAAGGTCCCTTTCAGAGGCAAAGAACATCTTATTTTTTATTTTTCTTGCTGATGGGGAATTTGGTACACCATGTCTCGGTATTCTCAGATTTGTATCTCCTTTCCATTAAGTCTAGGTAACTCTGTTTCCTGGTTTCTTTCTCAGTCCTACAACAGCCAGTACTTGTGATAGGGCAAATGGCTCACGGTTAGTCCTGGGAAAACGGAGTAAGGCAGATACAGAGAAGAGGCAGTTGTTCACTGTGGGTTGTAAATTTACTTCCATGGAGAGCTGCGCTCCCAGCTGTGGCTGATCTGTCTGACTGAGTCATTTAATGCTTTGCTGTCAGTTACAGGCCTAGCAGAGAACATCTATCTCTTCCATCTGTAGGTGTTGGAGTCTGATTGTGCCTGATGTAACCCTACTTTTCCATCACTTGCGTCTTCCTAGCACCAAACAGTACAAGATGCTTATTCTGCACTAACTCTGTGTGTTGCTCATTGCTACCCATGTTGTGGAATTATCTGCTTACCAAGAATCCTAACACTTAATTATGTGCTGACTGCAGCAGATCATCTGCTCAGCAAGACAGGCTGTTGCATGTTGTGGTACGGTGTGGATGCCCGTTAAGTTCTGACTGCAGTCATTTAGTCCTTTATCTAAAATGCAGAGAGAAAACATGCTGGGAGATATCCCTTTCCCACTCCCACTTTATTGCTGTCGACTGCTAGGATGCTCCTGCTTCTGGAGTATGAGGTCTTCTGAACTAAAAGCAAAGTCTTCGGTGGAGAGAACAACTCAACACAGACAAACAACTTGTTAGTGTGATGTTTTCAGAAAGTCCATAAGATAAACTGTTATTTTTCCAGATGCAGCTTTGACTTGCATATAGAAATCTCTAAGGTTCTTTGCTATGTGGTCTGTTATAAATTATTTCTTGTATGTGTTCAAGTATTTTTAATTTTAATAAAACATTTGGGGATTAAGACAATGAGGAGTGTTTTCCACTCTGTAGAACATACATGCAAGCGAGTAAAAAAAAAAAATGAAGAGATTACCCACATAAATTGTTTTAAAGATGTCACTACAGAAAACACTGAAAATACAAATTCAGTATTCATAACCTCCATCAGGTTTTGTAAATGCTATTGAGCACTCTTGCTGTGTTCCTCTTTCAGATGAGGGACTTTGGCCAGTACTTCATATCTTAAGAGATTTTCAGGAAATTAATTAGATAAAATTTTCTCACATTTAACATTATTTTGAACAGTTATTTTCATATTTTTAAACAGTGCCATCACAAAGTAACCCTACTGGTGTATTATGCACCTGCTGCATAATGATCTCTCTTTCAAGTCCTAATCTGCTGATTCAGTGCAACAACTTCTGTAGTGCTCCAGTTCTGGCTGTAAAGTAGTAAGCTCAAGTGAGCAGCAACTAGACAAGAGACAGATGCTTAGTTTTCTGTACCTGTAACTACAGAGTGCATTTTCAGCTAAGAAGAAGTTAGGCTTCTCTAAAAGTAAAGAAATTTTGTGTTCTAGACAAAAGATATTCACTTGGTCAATATTTTTGACAAGAATATCTGAAAAATCAGAAGTATGTGTACAATGTTAAAATATAATGCCATTATAGAGAAGGGATTTGAGATGCAGAAAGCATATGTAACAGGGAGAAAGGAATAAGTAAAGCCCAAATACTATATTTTTGTCTTTCAAGTTTTATGGTGAGATTGTGAATAAAATACAGAGCTACTTAAAAACCCCACAAAACCCAGAGACAGCATTATTCAATGTTATCCATTAGTGTCATGTAATTCTCCAATTTTAATCCTTTGACATGTGAAATAATAAAAGTGTTTCTAGAAATAGGCCCTAAAAAATATCCATTGAATATGTTTACCTGAGTGTCACCTCTGCCCCCTTCTCAGCTCTACAGAAATGATGAGTAATTGATGTGTACAAACATTAAGTAAGAGTAAATTAGTGTTGACAGGTGTAAGAATGAAGGAATTTCACAATATCAATTCAAACTTCTTCAAAAGTGAAGGCTGTGAGTTTATTAGTGTATGACATCCTGATATAGCCATGTTAAGTCGTTCATGTTTACTAACTGGGTTTCAACTTCGAATCTTATTCCGGGACTTGATCTAGCACCAAAGACACCATGTGATTTTTTTTTTTTTCTTTTTTTTTTAAATTCAGAATATTTCTACTCTGCAAACAATTAGGTGGAATGTACAAAAAAGGAGAATAGACTGCAGTGAGAAGGTACTCACAATATAAGGAAAATGACTGAAAATACCTTTCAGTTACTTCTATCAGAGTTCATTATGACAGCTTTTTGTACGCAGAGTTTTCAAGCTATGAAGTTTTACAAGAGCGCTAAACATCACATTTTCAAAAGAGCTTGGCATAAATGCGTACCTAATAGGCAGTTTTGAACATGTATTCTGATTGCTAAATGGAAGAGAAGGAGTGTTGAAAACGTGCTTTAGGCAGGTGCTGAAGGCAAAGCTGCACACAAAGGGGCTGCTGGCGAAGTCGAGATCTTGCATGGAGGCTTCAGTTGTATAGCATCAAAGCAACTGCTCCTTCTTGTCTTTTTCTAGGTGTTGCTTTTGTATTGCTGTCAAATCAACTCTGATACATTATAGCATGTATTATTTTTGTGGCCTTGGCTATTCAAGGTAAATTTTCAAATAATAAGAAAGACAATGACTTGTACATAACAAATAATTTCTAGTAGAGACAAGAGAAGGTGAATAGCAGTTATTTTTAAGCAGTTATTTTCTGACCATGCTATTTGGATAGACTCTCCCGTGATACGTTGAAAAAGAATTTGGGAAAAAGACAATTGCTTTACCATTAGAATTCAATATGAATGGTACAAAAATTATTTTTCAGTCTGTAGTGGTACAGAGTTGACCCAGGGAAGAAGTATGATTAAATTATACTACTTTCTTTGCACCACTGGCCATATTTTTCCAATTACCATGGAAGTGGATTGCTTCCTAAGTGTTGCCATTATTGTGCTCTTACTAACGAGGTTTCACATATCTACAAGGTTTGTAAATAGTGTTTCCATCTTGCATTGCCTTTCATTTCTAAATCAATGAGAGCTTGTCACATTATTAGCAGATAATTTCTGCTGTTGCTTTGTAAGGATTTTTGTTCTTATCTTTTCACCTGTTTTCTCAGGCTTTCTCCTGCTGTTCTGATTTGGTCACTGAAATAGTAAAAGTGTATTTTTAATTTCTTCTGTCACGCTGATTGCTTGTCTAGTCTCTCTTCCGTGTATTTTGTGTCTTCCAGCTTTAGTTTATGGTTGCTGATCACTGTTTCAGTCATTGACAATGATCAGCATTTGGGATTGGGTCTGACCCACTTTTCTAGTCTCCTCTTTATTTAATAGGCGGCTTCTAGCTTTGCACACAGGAAGGAAGAGGAAAGATGACAGAAGCCTACAAGAGAATCAGTTGACTTCAGCTGTTTTTCCTTTGCGCTTGCTTCATGTTAAAATACCTATCAGGTGTCTTCCGCAAAGCATTTTATGTGGATGCTGCTATCAAGTGAACATAAATTATGTGGGAGTATTATTTCAGCTCTACTGAAATAATTATATTTCATATTTCTACTTGAAATAATTATATTAGATATAACTATATTTATTACATTATTTCATGTAATTGTCATCCTGGCAAGACCATGTCTGTCATAACTCAGAAAAGATCTTCAAAATAATAGGGCATCTCCTGGACTTTGAAAGAGCTCCCCTCATATTCCTCATCTGCTCAAGCAGTGGATTCAGTGGTGAAAGTGCGGACTGATCAGCCTTGAGGGTTACAAAAGAACCGCCTGCCAAAGTGAAGTTAGTGTAACTCCTCTGACTTTAATTTGTAGACTAAATTCTCTGAAGGAAAAACACTTAGAGTTTGTGTGAAGAAGTTCTGAGTTTTAAAAACTGTCCATGTCTTCACTGGCTTTCAGACGTGATTTTGAAAAAACATATGTTCTAGCATTTTAATGGTTTATTTCAGTAAGAACTTTCACAACACCGGAAATAATATTATTTTAAAGCTTATGTCTATTTTTCTGTTTCTGATTATCCAGCAGAAGTTTGTACATGATTAATTTTTTCAACCTGTCATTACATCACTGTAATCACAGCTTTAGAAAACGTAGCAAACATGAGTTTGAGTTGATGCTCATAAATACCTAAGTGAGTTCGTTCAGCCTTCACCTCAGTACCTGGGTTACTGATCTCAAAGTTGAAGCAGTGAACTCCCAAACTTTAGAGTCTTGTGAACTTGAAAAGACATTGCAGAGCATCTCACTGCTATTGGACCACGATTATAAAGAATTAATATGTAAGGATCTGACTGGTTTGGTTTGTTTTAGTGTAATCACCTCTTTGTTTTATGCTGCAAGGAGCTGATGCACTAATTCTAACTTGTTTGCTAAATAGAACTTGGAGCTCCGGATCTGCGTTTTAGGTTTATCACCTACTTGCACTTCAAAAACAAGGACAATGTGCAGATCTGTTTTACTGTGACAGAGTCATCATCTTCCAAGGAATAGCCTTGAAATCCTGCTTTGATTAACAACATGTTGTTTATTAATACAGAGTTGTTTCTTTGCTCCATCACAGCCTCTCTTTGCTTGAAGGAGAATCAGTTTGAAATAAAATTTTTATCTTAGGATAACTTATAAATTTTCAGCTTTGTCTGTCTCGAGTTGTGTTGCTTAGAGTACTATTCTGTCTCTATTTGAAATGTGCATCTAAGGATTTGAAACCAAGTACAGTTGCACAGGATTCTGTTCATTGGGCTTTCTGTCGAGCCAAAATTTGAAAGACATTTCTCTGGCAATACAATAAAGCAAAGCAGAAGTAGCAAGAAATTTAGAAAGGTAAAGCAGATAGCAGCAGTTGAAGTATGGCAATTCTGTAGCTGTCCTAAGCCAAAACCTTGCCTTTTTATACCCAGATTAAGCCCAGAGACTTTGCCCTTTGAATATCATCCATAAATTGTCAAACCCAAGAGACTGATCTGAACTGTAAATCAGAAGCATCAGTCCTCATAAACTCAGGAAATACCATGGCAATTATTGTGGGTAAAGGAATTTCAACAAATGTAGAATCACAATCACTGATGGGAAACTAATTCCATATTAAGTAACTGTAGAGAAGTTAGCATAATTAAACACCTGAAAGAACGTATTTGGAGACTTGTGTGATGATTAAAATTAAGGGAAAATGTGGCAAGAGGGCGATGTTAACCAGAAAAAAACACCTCATGACATTTATCTGTATGAGAAATCAAGATCCTCCCCATTGGTCAGTCTGGATCAGTCTAAACTTGCAAAGCAAAACTGAGCAGCAATTCCCAAGTCCATAGAAAAGGTGCTTCAATAATCTGTTACAGAAGCAAGGGAAATTAAGTTATATTACAGTGTGACAAGATAATCCCTTTCAATGATTTTTCTCAATAACTTATTCTGAAGTCAGATGGTACATATTTTGTTGTTCTGAGCTGTTCCGAAACACACTTCTTTATAGTTTATTTTGTAGCTGTATCTTCTCCATTATGTCAGTTACAATGGATGACCAATGTTATAAATAATCATGTAAGGAATGATGACTTCTCCAATGAAATTACTAGAGTTAAAGTCCTTTTGGAGCAGTGTTTAGTTCTTTACATAGGAATATGCTCCCGGTATTAAATAAAATTATATTTTCTCTTATTTTCATCAAAATCTCAAAGTGTTTTATAAATATCTGTTTAGTTTCATACTTGTGGCTAGTTAATTAGTGCGCCTTTTTGGTGAAAGGGGAGACTGAGGCATACAGAAATGAAATCATTGCGGTAGGACAGCATGGCATTGGCAGGAGCCAGGAATAGACTGCAGACCTACTGCCTAAGTGACTTCCAGTGACAGAAATAGATACACCCCTTAGGCAAAATACAAATGCAGGAAAATATTTGGAACTTGACAGCTTGGAAGCATTGCGTGTTTCCTGCAAATGTGTCATTCCAGTATGTCAGATAAAAATACCTGTGAGAATGAAAGGGATAATCACAGAAGATAGCTTACATAGAATTATATTGTATAGAATCTTGTGAATATTTTTCATAATATCAGTAATTTTTACTGGACTTTGAACACCTTAGTATTTCTCAGATATTGGGGGTTTTTTATGTATGGCAAACATTAAACCTCAAGCTCTTCCCAAAAGTTTTTAAATTACACACAAGAAATACGTCAGTATTTTGAAATAGATTTGCACTGATAAATTTCGTGTGTTTAAGTTACGATTATTTCTACTGTAGCTTGCATGATATTTCTGTGCTAAAAGACAAAGTACCTAAAAGTGGGGGGATTTTTAATGTAAGACAGCATCATACCAGATTCTGCTCAGACACAACATTTAGCTCACATTTTTCAGCATAGGTGCTGGACTAGTGTGTAAATACACAGAAGTTGGGAAATAAAAGAAGTCTCAAAAATGGAGGACACCCCCTCCTCCTCCTCCAACAAGAGATTTTCTGAGTGGAAGGAAATGCTAGTCTCTGAGCAGCTGGAGCTGAAGAACTTGATTACATGAGTTGGCGAGAAATATGCTTTGTAAATCAAAGGAGAATCTAGAGCAGTATGGTTCTACAGAGAAGACGTGACGCTAAGGAGGCCTTGACCCGAAACTCCTACTCAGAAGAGTAATGGGGGTGCTGACAGACAGAGTGACATGTGGGTGTCTGTGATTCTGCCTAGCTGTCTAATTTTTTTGTGCTGTCTGAAGTAGATCATTCTTTTTAGAATTTCCTTTTCTTTGCAAAATCTTAAACTGTTTGTGTCAAGCATCAGGAGGTTTTGTAGAGATAAATGTACCCATGTGAGCGAAGCATTAGGGAAGAATGTGTTTATTTTCTCGTGGGTAGTGTGGGGCAGCTTGCAGGGGAAATTGCGTTTTCCAGAGTAAGAGCTGATCACATAAAAGGCTGAAAAGAAAGTACAATAGCCTGTTCAGACCAACATAGGCTAAAATTGCAGTGGATCCACAGGGCAATTCTGTGATTATACAGAGATTGTTCAGTAGAGTGGAGATAGCCTGCAAGGGCAGTGTTGAGCAAAATTAGGCTGCTTGAACTTGAGATGATTTGATGACACTCAGTGTTTCACAGGTCTGACCCTTAATTCAACTGGCAAGCTTAGCTGAGCTGGTGTTAGAAGATTAGATCACACTGTGCCCTAGACTATTGGAAAGAAACGTATCTGAATGTGTGGGATGATGCAGTAGAGCAACACAGCGCCTTCCAGTGCCACAGTTATTGTAGCAGTTAAAACTCTAGTGTCCCTCTGATCACATTAAAAGAAAGGACTTGGCAAGATGTAGCACCATGTATAAATTACTTTATTTCCTTGATCCCATAACATGACAGAGGAATGTTATGTGGATGGAAAGAAAATGTTCTTCAGGTTTTTGCCAAGAACTTTTTCTTGGTTGAAAACCGTAATCATAACAAAGGATTCCATCTAGCTGGTCAAGCTGTTGCCCTAATGAAGCAGTGTGCTGCTTTGGGCTGTTGCTTGGTGGTTAGAGGATTCCCTATCATAAGCCTGCTGAAAGCTGAACTTTTGCTTTACTTCCCTCATTAAGAAACTGGATTTAACCATTGCAATTTTTTTTTGTTTTGTTTGTTTTAGTGGTGATACTAAAATTCATTCCTCTGACTGTTCTGTTTCTGCTAGTGGTTCATAAACAACTGCCTAGGGAACAGTGTAACCACAGAGCTGGGAAGAGGTAACTCTGCAGTGTTCTTCAGCCTCCAGTGACCAACAACATTCAGTGGTCCTCCCTTCGTTTTTCTTTGATGTGTCTAATCACTTTTGAGCCAGTGTAAAATTCAGGCATTCACAGCATCCTGTAGAAATGAGTTGCATAGCTGAGCAAGACTAGCATAAAAACTATCTCTTTTTGTGTATTTTGAATGCATACTCTGAATTTTTTTCAGTGCTCTCCAATGCTTGTAAGAGAAACAGTGAACAGTAAGTCTTTCATCTCCATGGTACTTTTGATTTTACAGATTCTACCGTATCCCTCCTCAGTCACATAGTGTCCTCTGATTAAAGAAACCAGGTCTCAGGCACAATCCCTTACATGTGTTTGATCATTTCTTTGTCACATTCATTTCCTTGTTTTCTTTTTTTTTTTTACTTTTTGTATTTGTAGATGGTAGACTAGAACACTGCACAGAATCCAACAGAAGGATGCAACATTGCTTTGACAGTAACATATAGATACTCTGTGGCCTCTTAATCTATTGCTAATAATTCTAATTATTGAATGATTGCTTTTTCTAATGCTGCTGCACACTAAAATGGTGGGGATTCTGTGGACCTGTGTCATAATTCAGCCCTGATCGGGACCAGACTACGCAGTCTCTCTCTCACTCCCCCCACCCTCAGAGGGAATGGGGAGAGATAATATTAAAAAAACGGCTCAAGGTTTGAGATAAGGACAGGGAGAAATCCTTAAAGTTACCGTCACGGGCAAAACAGACTCAACTTGGGGAAAACTGTTTGTTTATTTTAAAAATCAAAGCAGGATAATGAGACAGAGAACAAAGTAACCTCCCCCCGCCCCCCCGCCTCCTGGGCTTAACATTATCTCTACCACCTTCCCCCCTGAGTGGCACAGGGGGGAAGAGGGAATGGGGGTTATGGTCAGTTCATCACATGTCGCTTTACGCTGCTGTCTTCATCAGGGGAAGACCTCCTCTCACAAGAAATTCTTCACAACAGGCTGGCAAACACCTCTCAGGGTCTCTTCACATCATCCATCTCATCTCCTCTCCACTTCTTGCAGCCGGGCCGGGCCGAGTCGGGCCCAGTCAGCCACCCGGCGGGAGGCCAGAGGGTGAGGCCTGCAAGGCCCATGAGGCTCGCGCTTCCCCCTCTCTGCCCCCCGCTCAGCTGCTTCACATCTTCTCTTCTTCTTTTTTTTTTCTATTTTTCCCCTTCTTAAATACTTCATCACAGAGGTGTTATCAGGGAACGTTCTGTCACCAATTGGCTCGGCCTTGGCCAGCAGCAGGTCCTCCCTAGGCCCAGCTAAGTCCACTGAACAAAGGGGAAACTTCTAGAAGCTTCTTGCAGAAGCTGCCAGCATCACCTCCTCCTTATTCAATAAAACCAGGACAACCTGTCTGCTATAACTATAAGATCTTTTTTCTGATTGGTAATAGCTAGTTGACAGTCAGTCATTGTAGTTGAACAGTTGGGATTGTTTCTTCCTCTGTTCTCTTCTTTCAGGTTGCGGTACATTTGCCCTCCCAGTGTTTCCCATAGAAATATTTCAGCTTCAAACTTTTAAGCATCTTAGCTGTGAAGCAGAGGCAGATGGATCATTTGTTTTCAAAATTGTAAATTGAATGAAACTGAATTACTTAAATAAACATAATAAATATTTAAAGATACAATTGATTCTTGTTTTACCAATTTACTATGCTGGAAAGTTAGATGAAGAAATTAGCTTTAGTAATGTGACTCAATCTTGCTGCATTAGTAACAAGCATAAATAGGTGCTGCTTTTCAAGCTATAGGGATAATGTTCACACGCTTCCTCTTGGAAGAAATATATTAGCTCAACTTTGAATGTGTTCTTATATTCAGCCTGGGGAGGAGGGTGGGCAGAGGTGTCATCCTCCCCTCAGCACTTTTGAGAAAACTGAAAAGCTGAAGATAATTTCATTGGGAAAATGCGATGGCAGCTCATAACAAGTAATCTAAGTACAAGGAGCTCTTCTAGCCATTGAACCCATGAGGAGGAGGCAATAATGCTCTTGTAAATGATTCAGTTTTGTCACATAGAAAGTAAAATAGTGTTTGAAAGAGTTGCTCTCTATATTTTCTCAAGAATGCAGTGCATTGTGCAGCAGAGGAAAATAAACTATATTGTTTGAATTTTTCAGTGAAGATGAAACTTTTTGACAATCATGTGTTTATTTTTTTTTAATATGCAACAGACTATAACTAACATGTAATTGCACAGAATGTCATCTTCTGTGTTGGTGTATGTGTAAACTCTGCTCCTTCTAGCGTCTTCAGTGTTTAACTGTGCTTCCATCAATATCACACATGGTTGGAACAGATTCCCAGAGATTACATTCATTTATCTGTATCGTTACTTTTCTTTTTTTTTAGGGTGTTCTTGAGAGCCATCAACAAATTTGCAGAGACCATGAACCAGAAATTTCTGGAGAATATGAATTTTGAAGTCCAAGTAAGTGTTCAGGCGTTTTTTGCTGAGTTAAGGTTGTATGTGCAGGTGTACTTATTCTGGTACTTTGTATCAATATAAAAATGGCTGTTGATTTGTGTTTGTCAGGATTAGGCCATCTCAAATATGACATTAAAATCATACTTTGAATGTTTATCATAAGGCATCCAAATAGACTATTTTATACTGTGATTCTCTCAGAACTGGCAACCAGAAAACTTTTTTTTTTTCTTAGCCAGCCAAGTGTATTCAAAAATGCAATCCTTCATGTAATGCACGTAGCCTTTACAATGTCACTCCTATGTATGTAGGGCAGAAAGAGCTTAACTTTGATTCCTAGAGTATTTAGCGGTTAGAATTTATTTTTATTTTTAACTTGTATTCTTCACTGATAAGTCTCTATTTATTTATTTATTTCCTTTATTTTTTAGCAGTTCTTTCTGAAATAATTTAAAATTCGGTGATGTGGTTTTGTTTGTTTTTGGTTGGTTTTTTTTTTTTTTTTTTCTCAATATAATTTGATATTGACTTATCTAATTGGTCATGCATTTTACCATATATTTGATTTGCTTCGTATAAAAATGAAAATGTCTGTACTTTTCAGATTCATTATATTGCTAGTAAAATGTAAATACAGTTTTAGAATCGGCATTTGTCACTAAATGCTGCCTGATCATGGTATGGGCTATAGACAGAAAACACACTAACAAAGTGTAGTATGAAAATTTATCCCATTTCACTTTTCATATTATCTGCACGTAAGAGTAGATGTTTTAAGTTCAAAAGTGCTTCCTGATTACAAAAAATCTGATCTGCTTGTTAGATAATAACTTATTGATCCTAACCGTGAAGTTCAGAAAAAGTTCAGGGCTCTGCCTTCTTGATTTTTTAGGGTTTATATTTTGTGGTTAATCTTGCAGCTTGCAATCTGGTTTAAGTGATTCTCCTCTTGGTCTCTCTGTCCTTGACATAAAATAAATTGCTCACAAACGGCTACAGCGCTGTCATGTAAGTCGTTATGCAGGAAGAGTTGGAAAGACAATAGTAAAAAGAAAGGTAAAACATTCAGTTCATACTCAGTTACAACGGTCTCCAGGTATGAAATGTAGAGCTTTTTCCACATTTATCTCGTTAAAAATTTTGTACCTTCAAAAGCTGTGACTTTACAAATGTATGTATGTATAATATTAATTAAGATTTTTTTTTTTTTAATCATAGGGAAAAATGTTTCTTTTGACAAACTTAAAATTTATTTTTAGTAAATATGCCTGCTGCAAACTCTCAAGTCATTGACATATTTATGATATAATGTCTCTTAGGCTATTTCAGTTTTTTAACTGCCAATTTGTAACCTATCATTTTCATAACACTTGATCATTTTTACTGCACATGTCCATCATTTTTAAAAGCACATAAAATAGGTCTGGTGGTCATCAGGACGTGTAGGCTACCAAAACCACGCAGACTACTATAAAGACTGTGTATCTGTGAAAATTTTACCAAGGTGTGTGCTGCCTCTTTCAAATGTTAAAGCAGCAGTCTAAACCTGGAACTTTCATTTCAGATAAGTTTCCTGTGGCAATTATGTGCGTTACAGAATGTTATCAAACAGCCATGGGCATTGTAGTCCAACGCTGAACCTTGTGGTTCATGGAATGTATTAACACTTGCTCTTTTATTCATGACTCGTCAAATATCTGGGGGCTTTGAGTAAGCTAAACAACATTATAGTAAATAAGTAGTGCCATCTAAAGAACTGTAGTACACTTACAGTTTTCAGAAAAGACTTAAAAGTCCAAGTCAGGGAGATAACTTACTTCTCTTTCATCAACAAAAGCTCTGAAAACCTTCAATATACTTATTAAAAAAGCTGCCACTGGACTGAAGAAGGTCTGAATAATGCAAAGCGTATTGTCCAATTTTCTTAATTAAAAAATAAAATTTGATTTCCTGCTAGTATCTGTACATATTCAGATTAGTGATAGCTGAAGATTTCAATGTTTTAAAGGTTCTTTTACTGGTTTTCATATTTCCATTAAAAACAAAATCTATAATCAGTGTCTTGCAACTGTTCAGACTGTGAAAACTTGAACGTGGAGAAGTACGTAAAAGTAAAAATGTTATTAATTGAAATGAGAAACTTGAGAGGTCCTTTGGTGGATCTTCTTCATTTTCTGAGGATCAACTTTATCCAAATAATTTCTTAGAATAATTTTGTGTAACTGTTTTAGAGCTTTTTGTGGTAAGAGATTAGTCTGTGTCTTTCCTAAACATAGTGTATTATCCTCAAAGTTTCAAAATTTTCTTAAATGGTGTAAAGCACTGAGGCACAATGGGCAGGAACAAATAGTAAGGGGTGGAAGGAGGAATAGTTTCAACTAATTTTTCTAATAAAAACGTATTTTGAAGTCATAGCTTAAATCTTCCTATCCTGCAGTGTAAATCCACGTCTCTTTGTCCTGTCCTTTCTGGCTGTGGGAAGTTTGCTCTTGGAGTTGTAATTTTTCATGTGAATTGCACTTACTTGAGTTGTTCTCTAATAGCATGGATACTGAAGTAATTTGCAAGAGTCCAAGAAATTTTTTCTGCATCACTAGAAAATGAGCAAGTGAAAAAAAGAGAGAGACAATAATTGGATTTTTTTTATATCAATACATCTTGACTGTAAGCAAACATGAGCAGTGGCTAACTCAAAATAAATGGGAAACTTCTATACTTTATGAAGTAGTTCACTCTACAGTTTCAGCCTCTTCAAATCTGAGTATTAACTAATAGTTTAAAAAGCACAGTGAAGTAGGTCTGAGGATTTTTCACTTGGCTGAGTGATTACATGACGATATATAGCAGAAAACATAACCAAACAGAGCAAGCAGACTGTGAAGAAATGAAGCAACTGAAAGAGTGGTTTATATCTAGGCAGAAGCTATGAAGACATTTTTGCGACTCTGTTGAAGCTTCTTAAATGGAGGAAAAAAGGTACCTGATGAAGCAAAATTGCTTTTTTTTTTTACTCATGTGATTCAGTCAGAAAGGAAAGCAGTGGTGTCATTTAGGGCTTGTGAAAGAATGTGGTATATCTGATGAACAGTGGTTACAATCTAAGTTTAAAACTGTGCATTAACTTAAAGCCATAGGTTCAATGGCGAGGCAGTTACGTGCCTCAGTACCAAAATCATGCACGGCACAGCAGGGGTGTGCTGTTACTGTTTCTGCCTTGGTACGTAATACACATGGTTCACTGAGTCCGTTTGTGTGGAGAGCCCTCTTTTGAATTCCAGCGCTTCGACAGTCCTGGTATTTTCATTGCAGTGGTCACACGGGAAATGCCAGAGGTGCTGTTTGGGTTGAGAATCGTTATTTGTAGAGGTAATTAAATAGTCATCTGATGTCTGAGATTATATGCCTGTGCAGTGAGGAGGTGTTTTTTTCTGATATTTTTTTGAGTTGTGCATGCAGAGTTTGCATGCTGGATGTAGTCAGATGCATGTCAGTGACTCTCAGAAAAGAAGCCACAATTAGAGGTTGCGTACAGCAGGTGTTCTCCAGTGTCATAATACAACAACACCTAGAACAACAAAGAAAAGACCAGCTAAAAGGCATTTGTTACAGAATATTTACTGTTGTGCTGATAAGACAAAATTATTAGATCCAGAGCAAATAATTTTACAGGAGAGAAGAGAGTGAATTTTCCTTAAGTGACTGACCAAAAATAAACCATGAAGCAAGAAGGAGCGAGGGCTCACAATAGTCATAGTACCTTAAGCCTGTGAATGCATACAGTACCAACATCTTGAATAATATATTAGTGTGCTTTCTTCAGTACTGAAATTAAGCCAGAACATGAAGATTTAATCAACAGAAATCTGGAGTTTCAGTAGGAATCAGTGGAGTAGGTAAAAAAAACTTTTGACGTTTAGCAGTTTACATTCTATTCTTGTCTCTGTATTTGAAGCATATTATTGATTTGCATTTCTGTTGGATACAAACACAGTTGTGTATTGAAATAGGTTATCTAGAAAGGCCAGGAAATATTTCTCACTTAAAGAATGGATTTGGTAGACATCTGTCTGAGGCAGTTTAGCAGATCTTGCCTTGGGATATGGAGCTGGATTAGCTGACCTCTTGGGTTTCCTTCCAGATCTGTGTTCTATGTGTACAACTCAAAAAGTTCACTGAAGTGTAAATTGAAGGTTTGCAACTCTGGAGAGTATAATAGTTTAAGAATCTTTATTCAGAATGAGCGTATTAAGATAGTATAAGGAGAGATATTGATAGTATACAAGAAAAATACAAAACAAAACAAAAAAAACCCAACATAAAAATAATATTGGTAAGGATTCTCTTAATTGATTGCAGAACTGTCTCAGCAGCCAGCCAGTATCCACACTGCTTGCCACACATTCCACATTTTGGTCCGCACTAGTCAAGATCATGTTATGTAGTTGTAAGAGGATTTGTGTCTCTGGTTGTGGGTTGGCTTTGGTGTTTGGGTTGTTTTTTTTTTTTTTTTTTGCAGAGGGCGCAGGTGAGGTGGTATAGTGTAGGGCTGTCTCTTTCTCATTACCAGCTTCCACTAGTAAGGCAATTTTGCTTTGGAAATGCAGCCATTGCAGGTGATTTCAGATGTGTTCAACGCAGAATTTTAAAGGAGACTGCAATGTTGGCATTTTTGCTGTTTGGTATCCAGTAACAATTTTTTAAAGAATTTGCTGGATTCAAATGCAGAGATGAGACAACCTGTCCAGATCAGTGCTTTGCAGCTGGGCTTTTGCAGGTTAGCAGAACAGATGCACCAGGATAATGTGTAAATTCTGGATTTGGGATGCATGAGTTGAGATGGGTTCTTCAGAAGACACTTAACAAACAAACAAAAATATTTAAAATTGTAGGATATATTTTGCAAGAAAAAAGTTCCCTGAAAGTCACCCTGGTTTCTTGGGTTTAATTATAACAAAAACTTTGTGTGGTTCTGTACTTACAAAATGTTCATGGTATCCTCAGTAAATGTCTGAGAAGTATGTTTTATTTGTGGTAAATAGGACAATTCTGGGACTTTTCAATATGCTTCTCTTATTTTTGTGGTAATTGTACAATCTTATTCAATCAAAAAATGCTAATTTCATTTGACTGAAAACTTCTGTGATTCAAGAAAAAAATATTATAAGCGTATCTCAATGGTAGCCCCCAGGGTGTTAAATAAGGGTAAATAATCAGGAATAACGTGGCTTTCCATAAGCAGTCTAAATATCTTTACCTCAAATAAAAAGTGTCTTTGTCCACCTGTTGCTATTCTGTGCTAAAGAACATCCAGCTAGTTGATTTGCCGTTTATTCTATTCACAAGGATTTTTAAGGAAACAAATATTTTACAATAGTTCCGTTTTGAAGCTGAATATTATCAGTCCACGAGGATATGGAGATGTAGGTATGAAAAGTAAGATCAAATGTGAATTAACCTATTTATTATTATAGAGAAATACAATAATTAACAATTTCTGTTTACCAGATGTCTTAACTGTCAGCAGTTTCCTTAGTTTTATGAATGCAGAACTAGGAATGAAGATTTTTTTTTTTTCCTTTTTTTTTTTTTTTCTTGCACCAGCAGAAATCCCTTTTTCAACTTCCAAGTCATACGGTTTTTCTTCTTAATTTTACTTAATAGACTATTAACTGTTGTAATAAGGCTTTATTTTTCTCCACATAATCTACAAAGATTTGAGAAATTTTCCATTTTACTGGTGTAACTAACATGTGCAAAGTATATTCCTTACTCATCAATCAATAACAGCTTCTCAAGGGACAGAAAACTCTAAATTGGGCAAATTAGTATTTTAAAATCTTTTATAAGGGGGGAAACAGGCCTTTCAGGGCATAAATAATATTTAGTCTGGGGGGAAAATGCTCAGAATGGTGTGTATTATTAGTATAGTCTTAAAAATCAAATATGTATGTAATTTAAATGTTTTAATTAAGGAGGGGGAGAAAGCTACTGCCTTACTAGTGCTCATATTCCAACGTGCTTTTTAATAAGGTTGTGATTGGTTTGGGTGAGTTCAGAACATCCTTGCGTGGTGTAACGTGTCGCAGATTAATAACGCTCTCCAGTGAAATGCTACTTGAGTCTGGATCTGCACCAGGACAACTGTGCTCTCTGAGCTGTAAATACTTGAAGACAGAAGCAGCCCTCCCAGGGGCTTTGAAATAAGCAAGTCTGCGGAGGAAAGCGTTCGCTGGGCCTCGGAGGGAGGAATAAATTAAATGCAGGATCTTCTTCACGTTATAGAGGACCTTTGAGAATTTTGTTAATTATAGGAAATGTCTGTATTTTTGTGTGTGGTTTTGTGTGTTCCTATCTATTTTTCCTGGTTATTTGTGCACAAGAGTTGTCTAGGTTATAAAGGACAGAGATCCTTTAAGTTTTTGATGAAACCTCGTATTTCTAGGCTATTTAGTGTGGGTTCCCAACCTAGGGTTGTACCTGACCATACAAAATTAAGAGCTCTGTAGTAATGTTATGCTTTGTTTCCATCAGTTAAACTACCATGGAATACACTTACTATTGCCTTTATACTGTCTCTCTGATACCTACCATGCATAATTTTAGATGCAGCTACATTTTTAAAAGAAGTGTCTAAAGCCATTGCTGACTGCTGAGAAGCTTCTGAAAATAGAATTTACTTCCTTCAATTTGTGCTTCCTAGTGAAGTTTCTTTTTTCCCCTTTCCATCTCTAGCATTTGAGAGAAGTACTTCATTTTGATTGTCTGGAGAACAAGTAGTTTGCTTCAGAAACAAAGGCTTGCGCACTGGAAATAAATGGAGTTTTCTTCTAGTTCAAATACATGACTCAGTACTAATAGTAGTTATTTTAGGATATATTTTAACCTTGTTTCATGTAGAGAGCTCTTAACAAAATATATTGGAATTTCACACAAATGGTTGTTGAGTGAGAATCCAAAGAGAAGGCAGTAGGTGCCCTTTGAAGTAGTTGCAAATAGGGTGTAATTACGTTGGATTCCTTTAGCTCCAGGGTGTCAAGATTCCCTGGCATGTGACGTGTTTCACTAGTCCTGCGATGGTTCATGGTTTGATGTTCTTAGCTAATGAATCTCATATGAATCTTTTTTTAGTGATATTTTTTCAGCTGCTGTGTTAAGAGCAAATGTGTAGTAGTGGTTATTAAAGTTTGTCGTTGTTGCTTTTCTGTAATTGCATAATATTAATGACGTACATCTTTGCATAATTTAAAAAAAACCTCACATTGCTTGCATCGTTTGGTTTCATAAATTATTCAGCATTGTGCATAGTTTAATATTATTCCTGCTTTTCTCAAAACTGTTGTGTATTCAATTTACAGCTGTGGAACAACTATTTTCATTTGGCTGTGGCTTTTATTACCCAAGATTCACTACAACTAGAAAACTTTTCCCATGCAAAATACAACAAAATCCAAAGCAAGTAAGGAAAAATGTGTACTTGAACTGATGTCTTCCATTTTGTAGTGAAATGGTGATAATGATTAAGATACCTTTCGTATTTCTCTTTTTTCCTAGATACGGAGATATGAGGCGTTTAATTGGCTTTGCTATCCGTGACATGTGGTACAAACTTGGTGAGTACACAAATGAACTTAATTGCAACTGAATCTGTAGCATATTGCTTGTTTTATTGAAAAATATCTGATGTGTGAAGTGCTTTTGTAAATATTTCTGCTCTTTGAAGTTAAAATATGTTTTCAGTCCTGTGATTAAACTTAGAAGTGACATGAGAACTGTTTGACTACTGCCTGTTTTTTGTTTCTAAGAAAACTCACACCCTTTTCTCAGATTTCAAAGATGGCTGAAATCAGAAGATTTCAGAAACTTTATTTTGCTGAAATTGAGAGCTAGGTAAATTTTCCCTGAGAAGGTTACTGCTCAGTGTGAATCTGCAATTCTCTAAATCAGTAGGCTCAGATTTGGAGTCTGTTTGGATTAAAAATACAAAATGTTTGTACATTTGTTGTACAGCCATGTTCTGCTGCTCATTTAAGAGTTCACAATAAGGGCAACAACAATTTATTGTTCATTGGAAAGATTCTATATAATATAGAATTATAGTATGCCGAATCTGAGAGTCTGTGTTAAAAACAGCGAACACAATGGCTTTATAAATATGTAAAGACCCTGAATAGTTTTGTCTAGCATTAAGTTGAAGAATAAAGTTTTGTTTTCTAATATCCAGATGCATTGTTACTTTATTTAAATGTCTTACATACCCAGTGGAAAAAAGTGACATACACAGCTTGAGAACTGTTTCAAACAAATGCAACAATTGTCACTTAAGAATAAATGCCACCTCGATTTTCAAGTTCCTTCTGTAGCTTTAACAAGAAGAAATCAGCATTCTGAAAAGCAGTAGAGCATCTTCAGTACAAATCACATTTGAAAGAGACATATACAGCAAGGTCCTGCAGATTTGGATGTTTGTTGGCAGCTGTGCTACAAGCAACAGTTGTGCTACAAGATAATGTTGAGTGGGTTTGGGAGTTGTGTAGATAGTGATTCTGTTATTGCTTGCAGTGTTCGGTGCATTGACTGGTTTGCTTTGTTGGTTTCAATGTTTTATATTATTCAGAAATGAAAGCAAGTAATGTTTTTCTCCTTCCTAAGCTAGAAAGGTTACACCATCTGGCATTACCATGTGGTGCACTCCTACTGATAGAATTTGGAGGATTCTTAGATTTATTAGTCCAGGTATTTAAAAGGAGATAGCAAAAAACTGAAATGTTCACTGAAAATGTCCACTCAGCTGGCATACATGCTTATTTCTGGCACTGAATTCTGGCATCTTGGAATGAGACTGTATCCATTAGCATGCTTCCAGCTCTTGAGAAGGATCAGAGATGAGTGACTAAGTTGGAAGACTTTACCAGCATAGATGATGTAAAACACTGCTGTAAGTGATTGCATGACCTACATGTTTTCCTAAAAAAAGATAAATTTTTTCTCTCCTCTCAAGTACCCAATTTGCGTTCTGTTTCAGGCCAGAATAAAATTTGCTTTATTCCGGGGATGGTTGGACCCATCTTGGAAATGACTCTTATTCCCGAAGTCGAATTACGAAAAGCCACAATCCCGGTTTTCTTTGACATGATGCTATGTGAATATCAAAGGACAGGAGAATTCAAAAAGGTAATGAAATACACTCTGTGTGAAAACTAATTCAAACGTCATGTGGTCAGTTTATTTCTGGTTAATATTTGTTGTGTGGGCTTTTCTGCCCACAGTAGATCCAAAATATTACGAACAAAAGGAAGAGCTCTTGTCAAGCGAGTGCAGGCTTTCCAGAGTGATTTAGTTGGACTTAAGGAATCCTTTTGTCACAATGAGAGCAATAAGGTGCTGGAATAGAGCCCAAAGAGGTTGCAGAATCTTTGTAAAAAATTTCAGAATTTTACTGAAAAACGTTCTGAGCAACAAGCTGTGATATTGAAGTCAGCCCTCAGTTAAGCAGGAGGCAGAATTAAATGACCTCTAGGGATCCTTTCTAATCTAAATTTTTCATGATACCCCTTCCTTATGATGTAGTAGATATCGATAAGCCAAAACTTCCATTTTTTAATACACAATGTCTGACAGAATTAGCAGTAAGTAGTTAACTATGTATTATCAGATTTCTCAGGAAACTTAACTTTTCTGAATATTTATTGTGAGAAAAATAACTACTGTGAAGAACTGACATTCCTAAAATGTTTTTTCTAGTAATTTTGAAAAGAAAAGGATTTTTAAATCACAAGTATTAAATATCTTTGATTGGTGGACTAGAAATAGAGGTGGTGGGATAGGACATTTGGGAATGTAAGCTGAATCTCCTGCTGCTGCTTGCTGTGTTTATCTGGGCCGTGAGTACCTGGCAGTTTCTTTCCTAGCTGACTTTTCTGTTCTCTGCAAGCTCTTTGGGCCTGGGCTTACATTATTGTGTGTTTTGCACACAGCCTTTCACAGTAAGTTTTGAATTGGAGATTGAAGCTTTGTAGTTACACAAATAATTAATTTAGAACAGTCTGTGTGATGTTAAGTGGCACACAAAAAGTCATAATTTAGACATTTGTAGGAAAGGAAATATAAACATGTCACTCGCATACCCAGCTATGTTTAATACCTTCAGTCATGTGGGGTGTTTCTGTGTCAACTAAGTGTGGAACAAACAAGCAGATGGAATTTCCTTTTTGGTTTGTATTCCACGGTGCAAAGCTTTTGGTTCAAGGCCAAGATTAAATACCACTTTGCTTCTGTGCATCTGTTCCTTCCATGTTCTAATACTCCTCTATTTGCCTTCTTAAACATGTTTTCCTGCTCTTGGCTTATACTTAATCTCTAGGGAGAGATGCACAGATCTGTACAGACAAAAACCCTGAAAACTCATCAGTGATACTGACTGATTGACAGGAACGGCAGCTTAGGGGCCTGGGAGATGCCAGACACTTAGGTGACCCTTACATCACTTCTTATGCTAATATAAATAAGCTTCAGGGGATATTTTTTCAGTGCTGAGGAACAAGGACATTCATTTTATTGCAACTTAAAAATAGCAGGTATTTCTTGATCAGGTGACACTAAAACTTTCATAATTGAGCAGTTGAGTCTCACTGGATTCTAATATTCTGCTTCAGAAATTGTGATAACTTACTGGTCAAGAATTGTGGGCTTTACTTTCTCCTTACCTATGGATGAGGTAATTAAGATAAATTTCTTAAACTTGCATCTGTAAATTTGGCCATTCTGGTAAGGGGTTTTTTTTTAAAATGTGTTTTAAAGGAAAGGCACATTAAGTTTTATTACTTAAAATTTTTTCCATCTTAATTAGAAAAGGCAAAGAATTAATATGAGTGGAAAACTATTTGATATACAAACATGTAAATTCTAGCTTTTGTTAGTGGACAATTTTAATCTATAAATTGGCATTTAGTATTATGAAGGATTGTTGTAGTTCAGCCCCGATTGGGACCAGACTACGCAGTCTCTCTCTCACTCCCCCCACCCTCCGACAGAATAGGGAGAGATAACATAAGGAAAAACGGCTCGAGGTTTGAGATAAGGACAGGGAGAAAAGTTACTGTTATGGGTAAAAGACTCCTCTTGGGGAAAACTACTCATTTATTACTACAAACAGCAGGATAATGAGACAGAGAACAAGATAACCTCCCTCCACCCCTCCCTCTTCCCGAGCTTAACATTATCTCTACCACCTTCCCCCCCGCGCGGCACAGGGGGGAAGAGGGAATGGGGGTTGTGGTCAGTTCATCACGGGTTGTTTCACACCCCTGCTTCATCACCAGGGGGAAGAACTCCTCGCATTCCTCCTCTGCTCCATCGTGGGGGCCCTCCCATGGGCCACAGTCCTTCGTGGAACTGCTCCGGCGTGGGTCATCTCTTCCGTGGGGTGCAGCCCCTCCAGAACAGTTGCCCCAGCAGGCCCTCCATGGGCCACAGCTGCCTTGAGGCCTCCACCTGCTCCAGTGTGGGGTCCTCCACGGGCTGCAGGTGAATCTCTGCCCCTCTGTGGACAGGGGACAACCTGCTCCACCATGGTTATCACCACAGGCTGCAGGGGAACCTTGGCCAGGAGCCATATTACTCCTCACCCTCCTTCTTCACTGACCTTGGCGTCTGCAGCCGTTCCTCACAAGAAAAATTCTTCACAACAGGCTGGCAGACGCCTCTCGGGATCTTTTTACATCTCATTCACTTCTCATCTCCTCTCCACTTCTTGCAGCCAGGCCGGGCCGAGTTGGGCCCAGTCAGCCACCCGGCGGGAGGCCAGAGGGTGAGGCCTGCAAGGCCCATGAGGCTCGCGCTTCCCCCTCTCTGCCCCCCGCTCAGCTGCTTCACATCTTCTCTCTTTTTTTTTATTGTTTTCCCCTACTTAAATACGTTATCGCAGAGGCGTTATCACGGGACATTCTGCTACCAATTGGCTCGGCCTTGGCCAGCAGCGGGTCCGCCCTAGGCCCGGCCGAGTCCACTGAACAAAGGGGAGCAACTCCTAGCAGTTTCCTACAGAAGCTGCCCCCTTAGGCCCCCCCTCACTAAACAAAACCAGAACAAGGATATTTTCTTAAAGCTTTAGTATAAAATATTGAGAATCATAACATGTTATTTCAAGAATGCCTTAGACACTCAGGAGCCTGGATTGACATTCAGTTAAAACGTAATTTTGCTGAACTTTCAAAGTAAATAATTATTGAGAGAGAGGAAAAAAGCACGGAGACTTCTTTACTAGTTGAGTCTGTACCGGCACTGAAATGGAGCTTGTCTGGTACTTTACCAGAAAGATGGGTTTTGTTAACTTGATGTGGTGCTGTGCTGAGACATCTGCGGGGCAGTGCTCCGTTCTTGGTGAACGTATGTTATGTTGGTGCTAGCTCACGAGACCCGCCTTATGCATAAAATATTTGTGTGGTAAGGGTACAAACTTAAATAAGTTTATCAAGCTGGAATTTAGGTATTTCTAGGAAATCAGCTAATCCCAGAGAAAACATAATTCCACCTCTGGTTATCTCAGGGGTGACATACTATACATATATTTAATGGAATGGAATATAAATGTAGGTGTACGGCATACTAAGGCATTTTCTTCCTTTTCCTTTGCGCATATCACTTGCATTCACCCCAAAGAAATGTTATATGATCTTGTAATTTTAACTCTAATGGAAGATGTAGGGAGCAAGCCGTTACTGTTCACTAATTTTAGCCATCAAGGCTCTATCATTGGCTCAGAGAGCCAGGAATCTTGAAAAGGCAATTTATCCAACTTAGGTTCAGTGTCTATGGACAGAATTAGTCCTGCAAGTATATCCCCTTCTCCTTCAGATATAAAGGAGAACTAGTTGCCTATGTGTTGGACACAGAGAATGTGTTAAAAGAATGTTAAAAGAATCCCATCCTCTAAATGTTGATATCCCATCTTTCCTTGAAAGACCAGGTTGTGCCTTTTAAGCCTTGCCAAAGACAGACACATAGTCAAGCCCCCTAGTGCTGTTTGTTCTAACTGGTGATTTGAGGCCAAAAACTAGAGAAGACTTATTTAAAAAAACAAATGAAACTTTTTGGGAAAAAAAAAAAAAGATTAGCTCTTTGCAGAGTAAATTAAAATATCTTTGAATTAAACATGGATTCAAGTTACTTTAAGGATTTAACTTGCCTTAGGAAAGATTAAGTCATCTGTGTTTATATTTTTGTTTCAATAAGTCATTCTATTTGTGTTTGGTATTTTCAATTTAGTATCTCTCATTGGTTCCACCAATCGCTGAAGCCATCTGGGGAAGTTTTCTTTATGTGCTTTCCTTCCTGACTGTTGTTGAACCGTGTCAGAAAATACTGCTGTGTTCTTGGGCACACAGAGCTAGTGGTAGGGTTAGAGGAGAAATCAAGTTTATATGGCTTGTTGCTTCAGGTAGATCCATGTAGAAAACATGGAGATGTTCTGTGCTTTGGTACTGACGTATTCAGAGATGTGGAGATGTCTTGGGTCTGTAAGATGAGCAGGTGGTTTTAAAGCCAATTTGGTGTCAATGACAATTAGGCACACTCTGTTTAAGTCAGAGGAGACATACACTTTCTAGGGCTTAATTGGGCAGAGACACATTAAAACTTAATTCTGCATTTCTGCCAACTTCTTAATTTATTTTGGTTCAAGAAACTGGCTTTTTTGCAGCTTTTTGAGTAACTGCCGGGAAGGTGCTTAGGAAGAGGGTTTTTTTGTTCAGATCCAGCATCTGTGAAATTATTGCCTCTTAGAGAAGTAATCAATTCTCGACCTGCTGAATAAGTACTAGGAAGGATTTTAGAGGTGAATGATTTTTAACTGGTGCTTGACTTGCACTATATTCACAGATTTCTGTCTTACTGCAGAAAGTCCACAACCTTCAGCTCTAGAAAATGTCTGGATTTAATGTTTTTATTTAATATTGCTTGTCCTGAAACTGCTGTGTACCCATGTTACCCATGTTGCTAATACACCAATACACATGCTACTTCCACGTAGAAGTGAACTCTGAGCCCTTTAAACTTCTTTTTCAGCCTGGACTAGCCTGACTAATTATTTTTTTTTCTGTTTCTCTACATTTCAATGGTAGGTTTTTATTCTGTACTATTGGTATAGTATGTACAGTTCCACTGGCAATCTTTAATTTGTATTCTAATTACAGAGAAAAAGCTAATAATTAGAGCAGCAAAACCTGCAAGTAACAGGACAAAGAATTGTTCCAGATCACAGAGTATTGGCAGTCCTAACAAACCCAAATTGTTTATGGGCTCTAAAGGAAAAATAAGATTCCCTGTTATTTGACACTCCTGTTAAAATAGTTAAGAAATAGTACTAATGTAGTAGTCCTTTGCTTCTACCCAACTCAGAAAATGAGATTGCTCTTTCTACTGAAGAATTTATAGTTTTCTCTGAGACCGTTCTGGGAAGTGTCTCTTAAATGGAGGCTCTAAGATCTGAAGTCATTAAGTATTTTGAGGAGCAGTGCAGAGCCTGTTCAGTATGCCACAGGGATGAAACATTTACTGGCAGCTTCTGTAGAAAGCCTGGATGACGACATGCTGCTCAGTACTGCTGGAGTTACTCCTGTGCTGCTGTTAGTGTTTCTCATGTGCATACCGTACAGGTTTGCAAATTCATGTTCTGCAATGATATGTAGACATCTCGCTGACAGTAAATAGCAAGGTATTTTCTCAATTTTCCCTTTCATCCAGACAGCAGAATATTTTAACCATTTTATGTCCATTTACAGCAGCGCTATTCATGTTTTCATGAACGGTACTTTCTTACTCAGTCACCTTAAAATCCTCTACACCTGCTGCTGAGCTGGAGAAGTCGCCTATCTGTGCTGTTGTGTGGTGTGTACACAGCTTGCATCCACGTCCTCGTGTATCACATCAGCCCCCGTCAAGTGTTTCAGTATTTCTATTTGAAGCATATCTGTCTGCTGCTGCATTATAATGACACAAACAATTTTGGTTTCACACATTGACAGCTGTGGTTTTGTTGTTCGTGAATATAAAATGCTCTTTCCTGCCTGCCCCTTCTAGAGGAAGGAGGGGTGTATCTGTATTGTCTAATTTTCTGCGCCTAGTTTTTTGCGTTTTGTGTGACAAGTATAGAAGTTAGGCCACTCCAGACAGTGTTTCAAAGCTCCTGATAGAAGCAGCAGCCCACTTCAGTCTCCCATCTAAGGAGCAGTTTGCAGCATCGGGATGCATGGCTTCCTGCTGGTTTTGATGACCACTGGTTGAGTAATCCTGCTGGCTCTTCTGTCTCAGTATGGAATTGTGCTCGTTGCTGTGAGAAGGTGAAACCTGAGAAATTCTACAGTGAACAGGTAGCGAGCATGTAACATCTGTCAGTTATCTTTTTTAGATTGCTCTCAGGGATACATCTAAGGATGTTTAAATAGAGATTTTTACGTATTATGGCTTATAAATCTGTTTCTTTAAGAAGCTGTTTTAACATACTCGCTCTTTTTGATTGTTTGGCTTATATTCTGGAATAACTTTGATCTTTGATGTTTGCTGACCCTGTTTAGCTGAATCTCAGGACAAAAATGAAGGATATCAAATGTTCTGGAGAAAAATGAGGAATACTTGGCATTTGTTCTTGAAAAACATTGAGTAATTTTTCTGGGTAGAGAGTTTTAATCGTGACCTACTTGAAGGAAGTACATGTAGTAACATGCTTTTCAGGTAGAATGCTGTGTTCTCTGCATCTGCAGGAATTGTCCCTTCCAAAACATAAGTCTGAAGATACCTGTGACCTGCTTGGTGTGCTAAGACGAAGAGCTACTTTGTTATATGTAGCCTTGGGCTTGGCTTGTTCAGCTCAGGGCTGAACTTGGTGAGGAGGATATATTTAAGTAAGGAAACATATCTTGCATTGCAGTTATCAGCAGTTATTACCACGTATAAAATACTATGGTAATTCTTTCTACCATGAAAGGCTTCCAGTTCTCTGACAGGATGATCTGGAGCCCAGTCTGCCAAAGCTCTCAATTACACAGAAACACTGCAGGGAGGAAACAGAATTATTCATATACTGGAAGTTGTGTGAAAGAAAAACATGAAAATTTGCTGTGTTAGCACAGTAATGAATTCTCTGACATTTTTACAATGCTTTTAATAATTATATCTATGTAAAGCAATGCAGCTTTATTTCATTGTAGCTCTCCTAGTTTTTTAGTGCTTTCTCAGTGCCTTTTGATGGGTTAATGGCTTTTCTAGAACCTTGTGGTTGTGATCTTTTCCACCTCTTCTTGAAAATGCTATGCCAAGGTTTCTTTTGTCTGAAGCTAGATCTTACCAGGACACAATTTTTTCTTTAGCCTCTGGAAGAGCCTGGTTTAGACTTGCTTCCTGCTTTTCTCAAATGCCTTCATATCTACCTTCTTCTGCATGCTTCTCCCACTAGCACGTGTGCTTACTCTCAGAGCATGAGCAACCTTCCATTTTTAGTGTGTCTGTAGTTGGCTCGTAGGGCAATAGAACAAACGTACACAAGGAGTCTTTCCTTCCCGCTGCCTCACCACACTGTATGTAATGGAGTGAAACATTCAGCACTTATGTGAAATATTAGAAACAAAGAATATACATTTTTATGCACTTGAGTGATTTAATAATATGATATTCAAAGATTTCAGTAGAAATCTTGGGTTGATAGCTAACAAGGTGTCATAGTTCAGCCCTGATCGGGACCAGACTATGCAGTCTCTCTCTCGGTCCCCCCCCTCTGAGAGAATAGGAGGAGATTTGGTAAACAAAAGAAAACCAGAAGAAAAAAACCAAAAACACGTGGGTTGAGATTGAACAAAAAGTAAATTTAACAGTAATGACAGAAAAAAAACAAAACAGTGATGGAACACAAATACAGTATAATGGCTTACAACAGATCTCCACACCTGGTTTCTTCCAAGTAGCAGGAGGCTCCTCTCAGCACCCTCCTCACTTACATACTGAGCATGATGTCAGAGGGGATGGAATAGCCCTTTGGCTAATTTGGGTAAATGAACCCCAGCTGTTAGCTAATTAGTTAACTACCCCAGCCACAGGGGCTACCAGCTCCAGTTCTCCACCCAGCTCAGGTAAATATTAACTCTATCCTAGCCGGAACCAGGACACAAGGTGTCAGCAGTGGAGAACTATTACCAGGTTTTCTCTCTTTGAGAGATTCTTCTTCAATTCAGAGAGAAGGGAAAAAGATAATTTTTGACCTTGTAAGTAGAGAAAATAGGCTGCTGATGGCAAATGAAGCAGTGTCATAAATGTAAAGTATAATTGAAGAAATTATGCAGCAGAGGGGAAAGAATTGTGTTTAACTACACAAGTAGCACCTTTGCTGTCTTTGTTTATATATTGCGCTGTTTCCTAATTAGGATCTGGATAGACCTAACAAATAGCAATTAAATAAAGTATTGCGTTCTGCAGGATTGCTCATATTTTATCTGGGCGGAAGTGATTCTAATTAGTCTGAAATTCTGCATATCGAATGAGAGATGTTCTGTGAAAACGCAGAATTACAGACACTGTCACCTGTTTCCTCAGGTGATTTTATCAGTTTGGACTAAGAAACAGGTATCTGGGGACAGTAAATGTTTATTATTCAACTGGAATATTTTAAAGCATTTAACCCTTGGAAATATGTAATATAACTATACAAAGATATTATTTTGATGCCATGTTGAAATGTGTTTGACCTCTGGATATCTGCTGAGTGTTTTGTTTTTTCTTTATTAGTTTGAAAATGAAATAATTTTGAAGTTGGACCATGAGGTGGAAGGAGGACGAGGGGATGAACACTACATGCAGTTGTTTGAGTCCATGTAAGTAGTGTGTGTGAATAAATGCCTTCAGGATGTGTTTTTATTTTATTGTTCCTACTTCTCAACTTGGTAACTTCACTTAAAAATAAAACAGAATCTTAGAGAGGTTTTTTTTTTGTGAAGTGACTGTAAATAGCATACTGTTTCAGTAAACCTGGTTTGAATTGTAGTTTTGGTCATTGAAACTATTTTCCTCGTTGCTTGTTAATATTTTGTGCTCCCACTAAATTATGAAGAAATTATACCAAATCTGCATTTCTCTATCCAACTTTCAAGCAGAGATCCTCAAATATTTACCCCCCTTTTTAGTCTTTGCCCATTTTTCTTTATAACCTTTCTTGGTTTTATTTCACACTAATAAGAAGAAGGTATTTTAAAATGTCTTACTTGATTGTCTCGATCTCTAGACTGGACTGCAAGCGATTAGTCTCTGAGCTTACGTAAGGTGGCTATCCTGGAATGAGAATATTGCTAAGAGCTACAGTCTTATTAAAAAAAAAAATAAATCTCTATTTCTATATTTTAACAATCCGAAAGCCTGATGTAGCATCTCCTTCTCTTCTTGGCCACCCACGTTCAGTTTTCTTTTCAGAATTAATAGCAGTGTCTTCACTTGTGGCAGGTCATGTGTGCGATGTGTTGGGCACTGGTGGAATCCTTGCACCCACCTCTGAGAATTTGTTCCTACCTTTGTGCCTTAGACCGTAACAATGCGAGAGTGCGTCGCTCATCATACACTTTCTCAAGCATTGAGAGTTATTAAGTGTAAAAATGCTGTTGCACTTTGGCTACGTGACGAAGCCTAGATAGGCTTTGTGACATTGAGTGTGTATGTTTTTACTTTCTCAAAGCCTGCTACCTACCCCATTTTTGTGTAGGGGGTAGCTGTCTTTGCAGAGTCACATCCCTCTCCAGGTGAAGCATGAAACATTTGTGTATAACACAATGGGAAAAAAAAATCCACTTTCAGTGAAAACATAGCTTTGTAAAAAATACTGAATTATATTATCAAATAATAATATGTAAATGTTATCTTTGTAAATAATATGTAACTATGTTCTCATTAAATAGTAAAATTTAAAAGAAACATTATTTAAATAAAACATAATTAAAGTGTTCATTATGCGAGTTTAATTTCTGTCCTGTGACGAGGCAGATAAAAGAGAGGCAGACTTGATAAAAGTAAGAGTGCTGGCACTTTTTAAGCAATATAAAACTATTATTTGAAATTGATACGCTGGCAAGGAGAGATAAGTTTCTAAAATGTCTCTTTCACTTCCTAACATGCAATGACTATGTAAACTGAGAGCAATAAACTAAATTTTCCATATTGAATGTTTACTGTTTGTCTTTAAGCCTTAGGATAGCTGAGAGGCGATGCAAAGACGTTCAAACTGGCTCTGGATATCACCAAAACCAGGCCTGCAAATACAGAGTTCTCTTAATCATGCTGCTGCAGAGCCTAAACTGCAGTGCCCGCCTGAACTCTTGCTACAATTCCTCATCTCCAATACTGAGGATTCAGCTGACACAGTGGACGTTTATTGCAGTGCTAAACTTTTTTTCTGAATATCCACACTAAATCTTCCTTGCCTCAGTTTAAGCCAATTATTTCTTGTTTTACCCACAGAGGACGTAAAGAATCATTTGTTCTGTTTCTCTTTGCAGCAGCTTTTAACAAGTTTGAAAGTTGCTGTTAAGTTTTCTTCGGTCTCCTCTTTAGGGTAAACAACCCCAATATTTCAATTTATCATATGGAATGTTTTCTGGACATTCCTACAATGTCTACAACTATTTTGAAATGCTACATTGCCTTAAAGCTGGGGCAAGTATTCAAACTGAGACTATCAATGCAAAGAGAAAAGCTTCCTTCAGATCTTGTGTGTGAGACTCTGAAGTTGACTTTTTCTGAGCGGTGTAACACTGTTTGCTTGTCTGGTTTGCAGTTTACTCTTGCATTCAAATGTTTTTTTTTCTGGAGAACTGGAACCTATCTAGTTAAATCCGATCTTTCAGTAGTGCAGTTAAGTAGTCTCATACGTACCGATGCATGTAGAGGAACGGGTGAAGCAGAGGCTGGTGACTTGTCTGTGGTAGGACCCTGTTCTCTCTGTTGTTTGGTTTGGTTTAGGTCTTCCTGCCCTCACGCCTTTCAAAGCAGGGATTTCAAACCTCTGTCCCTGTTCCAGCTGGATAGAGAGCAAGTTAAATTGGACTCCAGATTTATTCATTTGGCCATATTTTCATCCACTAATTTTCTGCAGCTGTCTGCATTCCTGCACAGTTCCAGTTGCCACCTGAATGCAGGTATTTAGCAGTAGTCAGTGACTGTCTTGAGTGTTGATGCTCACCTCTGCAGCCAGTACTTATCCACCCTGGCTGGTTGCTGGGACCGTGCCCATGCCCCATAAATGGTTGCTGGGAAGGTGCCCATGCCCCATAAACTAAATAGGATCAGCAGACGTTTAAGCACTGCCTTGCATTTGTCCGTAGTCCAAAATGTTTGCATGCGCCATGGCAGGGTTATGACCTGTGCTAGTGAATGCTGTCCTAGGCAACACCGAGGAAGAGTTGGGACAGTGTGGAACAGATGAGAGGCTGCTCTCAACACACATAATACACAAGGCTGCCCTGTTTTGGTAAGTGGAGGAAAATCCAGCTGTATGAATACGAGCTGTGCTATGCCACTTGTCCTCAGGCTCAGAAAATGAATTCTGGCATGTTCTAGTTACTGACATAGGCACAACAGCACATAGCATTTGGAAGCTTTCCAGTTCCCCATCACTGCAGTGGCCCATGTTATGCAGTTGTTTTCTCCAGCTTTATTGAAAATTGTTTTTGTTTTAGAACTTTTTTTTTTCCCAAGCTATGTTTAAAAATTCAAAGATTTCTTGCTTCCTCCTGGGGAAAAAATATATCTAAAGTTTTATGGATCCTTTTTATTGGGATCTGAGCAAGACAACTTTAAAACTCTTCCCTCACAAGACAGATATTGCTCTCTCCAGTTCCTTTTGTAGTTCTCCTATATGTGTACTCCAGTTCTTCTTTCTTTAGTGACTGAAGTTATGGACTATACCCTGGGTGAGATATAGGAACAGCTTGTGTTTCATGTCGATGTTTTTCTACTGGTATTGGAAATAAATGTGATGTTTGGTGACTCATGTTCATGTCACGTTCAGGTGATGTTCACAGGTCTGCCTTGTTTGCTATCACTCCGAGTGAACCTATGGCAAAAATTCGTAACGGTCACTTAAATGGAGGCTGTACTTTCCTTTGTTAGCATCTTACCCTATTTGTGATACCTAGAGATGTAAAATAACCTCATTCTTCCTGTATAGTATTCCAGTGTCCTACATGATTCTGGGACTTTCTTAGTTTCTTTTCCACAAATAAAATTTAATGTGGTCCAGCCTTTTCTGTCAGTTGTCTGCTCTTCAGACCCTTTAGTATTTAACAGTCCATTTGCGATATTTTTAATGTCATGAGCCATGTTTCAATGATTTATTTAAATATTTCAGCTATTGTTTCAGACTAGTCAGACAACAAAAACTGAAGTCTTCTGTTTTTATCTGTTAGCCTCTGTCTGCCACATCTTGTACAATGTAAACGTTCTTTCAGTCATGCATGTACAGGTTCCCTCTGTCTCAGCAAAATAACTCTACTGGAGCTGTGCAATCAAAGGAATAAACATTAGGCGCTGGTTTTACTTTGCTTGGATTAGAACTTAGAGACTGGGTACTTTGCTGAGGTCCCATTTTAGGCCAAGGCTCTGAGGATTTCTTTGCAGTTGAAGTTAATATGAATATATATTTTCTGAAGAACGTTTAATTCTGAGGAGTAAAAATTATTTTTGCAATTAATTAAAACTTAATACTTTATAATGAAAGTTTAAAAAAATAATAGTGTACTTCAAGATTAATAATAAATTATTAAGTGTATTTGCATATAAATTGAGTGCTGTTAATGAAACACTAAGAGGTTAGAAATAAAGAATACTGTGTCATTGAAACTGCTTAGCTTCAGCCCACAGCATAGTTTCAAGGATAATTTTGCATTTCCTAGTTTGTTTTTACTATTTTCCTATGAGAATACATGGTGATATTGGTATATTGTTAATAGAATATACCAAATATACGTGTAATTACTTTGTGCATTGTGGTGGGTTGGCCTTGGCTGGACACCAGGTGCCCACCAAGCTACTCTATCGTTATGGGGGCTGCTGTGGGGAAAATTAACTCCCTGTCAGGCAGACCCAATACATGCACCTGTAAATATAGATGTGAGTGTATATATGTATAAACATGCAGTTTGTCAGAGAGAATCACAATGGAAAACCAGAATGCTAAGTAGAGGAAGCAAGCTTTCAAGCAAAGAAAGAAAATAATCCTTAACAAGGTGCCGGTGGTAATTTCATAATGTTTAAACAGTTAAGCTGAAAACAAATCTATGATAGTAATATGAAATATCTGCTTCTAAATCACTTCAGCACTGTATAGAAACAGCATATGCTAATGGTTTGTTACTGTAAACTGGAATCTGATTATGATGTGTAAAACTCATTTCCATACATTCTTTTTTAAAGATAATTAACTGCTTTTTTTAATCTACAAAAAATTATTGTTTGGTTTTGCTTTTTTCTCAGAGGCAAGTTTATGTGATGAGGTCTTCTGAGTGAATGTCTTTTTTGACTTAAAATTATAATTTATGTTAGTTTGAACTCTCTACTCACACGTGACTGTACAAAGAGAAGGCAATAATTGTTTTACGTGGCACGATAACAGAGGAAAAGAGGGCATAGTGTTCATTGCAATAGTGTGACATTCCAGAGAGTTGAGTTTGTTACACCATGGATGCAAGTTATTCTGTTCTGAAATTGTGGGGAAACCCTTGAATTAGAAATTTTTATCTCATCTGTCTTCTGGATCTCCAAAGTCCCAGCCCACAAAGGAAATTTCCAGTGCATTCTGCAGTTCTTCTAGCCCTAATATTCAGTATTTGCCTTCGGGTCCAAACAGGTTTTTCAGCTCATTGGCCACTAATTCTCACATTATTGTGAAAATATTTTTTTTGTGTTTCCAGTCTTACAGAGTGTGCCTGTCAGTATCCTGGCATTTTTAACTTGGTTGAGAGTTTTGTCAGCCTAGTTAAAGGCCTCTTGGAGAAACTGCTGGATTACCGAACTGTGATGAATGATGAAAGCAAGGACAATCGCATGAGCTGCACTGTCAACTTACTGGTATGTTCCCTTTTTTAATTCTTGTGTGAGAATGAGGAAGAGCTTTAGAATCCATTTACTAAAGGTGAAGGTAAGTCTTCCTGGGGACAGGCATGGTTGACAATGCTCAGTAGTGATCTAAACTCTGAGGCAAGAGATTTTTATATCTGTTTGCATGGATATATGCATAAACCTGAACCCAGAATCCACTCAGTTCTTTGGTTTTGCTTGTATGTTTTATCCACTTGGATTCTGTGGAAAAATAAGGAAGTCTGCTCTCATATCCCTTTACCTTTTGATAGGCTTAATATAACAGTGGGCTTCTGATAGTCAAGTTGTGCATGAGGAACTAACCCACTTGCTGCTTTAGCAACTTGGCAATTACAGATTTTAAATCTGGGGAAGAAACCTGCAAGATACACTTGCAGTAAGGTGTCAAGAAGATTTGAATTTCTGGTCTGGTTCTAGGCCACTCTGCCTTTTTTCTTTATTCCTGTTTTGTAATGAGCATACCGTGTATAGAGATTTCGACCAGGAAATTCCTCTAAGGTGAAGAGGAGCCTTCATCAGCTTTAAGGGCTGGAAAGAGAACATGGTTAATACGTATTGCGCTCACATACTCTGTACCTCAGTAATCACGGCACAATGTGGTATATATTTTTACAGCTCTTCAGGAGGCAATTTTTATCGTTTTGCTCAGCCTTAGCAACTCATATACTTGCGCAAAAGTGTTATAGTGACAAAATCAGGCATTATTCCTGGAATGAGCCCTTTTAGAGGTATTGCACAAGTGTTCCATATCAAGTTCAATAAATAGCAGCTGCTTTTCTGGCCATGAAGTGTAGCCAGAGCATGTAGTTTATTATGTTAATGCATTTGGATAACCATATTTTCCTCCTACAGAAAAACTTTCACTAATGATTTCATTGGTGAAATAGAAATATACATATTTATGTATAATAATAACACATACAAATAACTAATTAAAATATTAATTGAAGTAGTAATGCCAAGTTTTAATGAAACTTAAGATAGTCTATAAGTAGTGTATTTCTTATGTTGCCTAGCTAGCAATAAAAGCAAAATCTCAGCATATATATTTTTATCTTGTGTTTTAGTAAAAGACATTAGGAGGTAATTTTTTATTGTTTACATCCCTAGAATTTCTACAAGGACATTAATCGTGAAGAGATGTACATCAGGTATGGCTGTTGTTCTCTTGGATCTGGTTTGGAGAGGGCAGTAATATTCTCTTATGAATTCTGTTTTTATCATTGTACTTGGATTTCTGTTACTTACTGTTAGTTTACCATCCTCAGTGAGTCTCTTGTAGCCTCGGCCTCATTGATATTCTTACTCTGTTGTTTGCTTACCCTTCAGCAATTTGGAATCTATCATGTGTATTCATCAGCAGCATTTTTTTTCCACAAGAATCAACTTTTAGTTGATCAAATCACTCAACATTCATTGTCTATTGTTTTAAATAAAGAAAATGCAGTGAGATTTGAGGTTTGAAGGGTGTATCATACATTTAGTGTGGCAGAAAAAAAAATTTAAGTTCTGTAAAATTGTGTTGTCTGCCAAGTCCCTTTAAATATGCAACAGTACATTGCAGAATTACTAGTGAAGCATTTTTCTGTAAGAGCTATAGCTATACTGGCAAATTCTTTCAGATGTGGCATGGCCTCTTACTGTCTCCAAGAGTTCTGCTATGAGCTGCAGCAAATCTTGCTGTTCAAAAGCTCTCTGTTTCCTGCCTCTCCTCTCATTCTGCAACATCTGCAGAACCACCTGCGCCTCAGCCACTGCAGCACAGAGCCCCGAATCTGAGCTGAGGTGGGCACTGAGGGTGATTCAGAGCCAAACCTGGAGCTCTGAGCTGGAGTGGCCAGGGAGAAACAACACTCACTCTGCAGGCATTGCTGAGGGGCACACGTTTCCAGTTGTGTTGACAACTGGGAATGGTAATGCCTTGAACTGCTACAGCCAAGTGTCAGAGTTCCTTGTGTGTAAGACGATGGGATGCACTTTTTCTTTCTGGCTGCTAGAAAAGATGTGTGTTGAGTCGCATGATGTGCGGTGGCTGTGCTGGTAGCAGCCGTGCTGCCCTGGGAATCAAGGAAAACACTGGCAACGTGTAACTTAGAACAGATCTTCCGCCCTTACCACCTTCCAAGTTGTACAGGGACTTGCTTTGTCTTTCTGGGCTGGCATTTTCCATTTTCTTCTTTTCCTTATGTTACCTGTTGTGCTTGCATCTGCTTACATGGAGAGTGTTTACATGGAATTGAAAAGTGCTACAGAGAAAGGCAGCTATCTTTCCTAACAGTCTAGAAATAACGGACTCAGGTCTGACTTAGACCTTCAGTCTAGTAGCTCTTTCTCTGAGAGGTGGAGCTGACAGCAATTCAAAGGAGGCTGGCTCTTTCTCCTCCTTTTGTGCACAGTGTTTCAGCACACAAAGAGAACACAGGAAAGTCTGAACTCTGAAAGGGGTTAAAGCACAGAGGTTTAACCCCTCTCAGGGTGTCCTTAATGACACTAGGTAGCGACTGCATAACATCTATGAAGTTTCCATTTCAGAGTTTATCTAAAATTTTTTGACTCTTAGTATGGCAGTCATGTCAATATCTAGTCTAATTCTTGTTCTCCCCTCTAACAGATATTTGTATAAATTGCGAGATCTCCATTTAGATTGTGAGAATTACACAGAAGCAGCATATACCCTTCTACTCCATACATGGCTCTTGAAGGTTAGATTTTTCTAAACTCAGTATATAAAGAAACTTTTGCAATTTTCACATTTTTGAATTGAAGAGTGATTGTCTTAATCTCTGATTTACTGCATATTAGTTATTGTCTGTAGGGATGTTCATGTTGCTAGTTAAAAAGATACAGTAAGTCATACAAAATTAACATTAATTGTTGAAATTGTACTTCCAATAGGTGATTGAAAGCCACATATTGGTAAAATTAAATATTGTAGAAAAAAGAGCATCATAGAATAGTCAGAGTTGGAAGTCCAGCCCCCCTGTAAGGAGCAGGGGCATGTGTTAGGAACAAATAGTATATAGGAACAAATAGTTTTACTTCATAGTGAGAACACTCTGTACAAATTCTGAACTTTCATGTGGTTTTCAGTTTGCTAATTTCTTACTGTCCCAAACATAACAATGATGAAAATGAAACAGTTTCTGCCAGCTATCACAGGGGGACATCTAACTTTTCATTGTAAATAATATGGATCGCTCTGCCAAATGATGCTCGTTTTCTTTTGTGGCTGGTCATTATTTTTCACTATTAGCTAATGTTTATTCTCATTGTAACTGACATTACCAATAGAAATGGTTAGTGAGATGCATTTCCATTTCAAGGGAAAATTCAAAATTTGAATGTTCTTTGGCAAGCATATGAGATTTCTTAGGGAATTTCTTTTAGTGCAGAACCATATAAATTTGACTTTTCACAGTGCTGATTTGCTTTAAACTTCATTCTGACTTTTCTGATCATACAAAATATTATGTAAATTCTATATATTGATATGGACAAAGATAATATTATATGCAAATATTTTAATACAAAAAATCAAAACCAAAAGAGTCAAGATGACATCACTGAAATAAAATGAACTAATTTTCTCACATAGATTTTTATCCAAATTTTTTGGGTGGGTGGCAGGAAGGAACACGGGGTTTTAAAATGTTATGTCTAGTCCTGGTTATCACATGAAATACAGCACTGGTTTGAAGAGAGATCATGAAAACATTCCCAGTGCCTTTCCCAGTTTATTCGTGGAAAGGTAAAAAAGACTGGGGAAGAACCACTTAGAAGAGCCCAGTGCACAAGACCTTGGGGAGGTGGGACGTGTGTGAAATGCTGAACTCCAAAATCATATTTTTTTTAATGTACTGTAATTGTATTTCAGTGGTCAGATGAGCAGTGTGCACCTCAAGTCATGTCAACAGAGTTCCAGTGTTCACAAACCTATCGACACTTGAAAGAGAACTTGTACGAGAAGATCATAGAATACTTTGACAAAGGAAAGGTAGGTCTGAAGAGTTCTTCTCCTGCAAAAAGTTTTTATTGTGTTACTTTGTATAGTAGTATTTAATGAATATTCTCTGTATAAAACATCTGTGTAGGAAATCCTATTTGAAATGTGAGTCAAGTAAAAATTATGTCCTGAAAGCTTATTCACAGAGTGTATCTGTTCTATACGGACATATAATTTCAATAACCACATCCACAAAGAAAGAGGGCTGGTATTCATGCTGGTCACAAGCATCCCTGTCAGGCAGTAATACAATCACAGAAAATTTAGAATGTACTTTACTAGGAAAAGAATATGGACAACAGAGATTGCATTTCTAAACCATTCGGTCGTTATTGCCCAAAAAACCAGACAGTTCAAAATGGGCATATTCATTTCCAAGAAGCCTGAGAATTGCATCCCAAACTTAAAATGTAGTAGTTTGATGTTCAGTACCTGGATTTAGTTCAGCTTTAAAAAAAAAAAAAAAGTTAACAAAATTGCCTGTCAATACAAGGACAGTAGAGCTAAGGACTAGCAAGCAGGGAAAAATTCTGCAGTGCTGCATAATTACTCTTATGACCTAAAAGGCCTTTAAGTCATTGCATCTTGTTCAGCTGTAGGCAAAGGTATGAAGGGGGAAGGCAATTTGTTACTGCTTCTTGCAAAATAAAGGCATAACTCCCCCACGGAAGTCTCTCCTGTAATCCAGAAGATAGAAGGTTTTTGGTGTAGGAAAATGCAATGCTATTTGTAACTTCTCAGGGTTTTTTGTTGGTGTCTGAAATAAGTGCAGTGTGGCAGTCCCCACCCACTGTAGCAGAACAATCAAATCCTCATGATTTCTGATCTGCCCAGCACTCGAGTTCTGCTCGGATACGCCAGAGGAGGTTTGCAGGCAGGTGAATGCAGCTGTCAGGTTCAGAAATACCTAACCTAGAAGTACGTGGCACCACTAGTGTCCTTGCATCAGTAGAGAATTATGCTCAGAAAACCCCTTTTGTCTCCTTTATTCTGAATAGATGAGAAGACTGACAGAATTTGAGAAAGAGCCTCAAGAGAGGGAGTTTTTATGTGCTTTAGGACCACTTTTGTGCTGCAAGCATTAAGTGCCTATAGCAGATGAGAAAACTGTCCTAGTCTTTCCAGCGCAGCTCTGTAATTTCTCACAGTAAGTTTCAGAGGTTTAAGCTGTGTGGAAAGAAACAAGCTGCTACTCCGGGCAAGTGGCAATTTAAGCCTTGTAATTTTTTATTTGACTAGGAGAGCTGTTGTGTGCAAGCCTACCTATGATTGTGGATGCTTCAGAATTTTTTGTAAAATGAAGTGTGTTTGTTTTAAAGAGAGACAGGTGTCAGTCCCCTTATACACAGTTCATGTGCTTAGGGTATATTCTGGGTGTTAGAGTGATTTACTCTTCTTTTTTAATATATCTGAAAGGGTAGGTGATTTTTTTATTATCTTATTGTAAGAATAAAGTAGGTTTACTTATTCCTTTCTGTAATGAACCATAAAACACTTTTATTTTTTTACATTAATCTGCTTTCCTTGATTGTCTTGAGTCTTCCTTTCTAAATGTGCACTTAATAAATGACTGCAATATAAAGACAGCATAATCAATAAAACTGTAGTTAAACAGGGATGTATTAAAAACTTGTTTATTGGTACTGGATTTACTTTTTGAATATGTGGTTACATTGCAGATGTGGGAAGAAGCCATATCTTTATGCAAAGAACTTGCAGAGCAATATGAAAAGGAAGTTTTTGACTATGAACTTCTAAGTCAAAACCTGGTAAGACTAAATACAGGTCTTCCAATTATTTCAATCACAAAAATTAGTACTTTTGAGCTATCAAATGATAGAGCTGCTTGTGAGCTTGTTGTCTGCAATTGATTTTTAATTCATTTGTCGAAGAGTTGCTATGTTGTATTGTAACATTCCAGTGACAGAGAGTCATAAAGAACTGTTTAAGTTGCATGGACATCTGCTTATTGAGATATTTTGAAACTTCTATAGATGAGATAAACATGTTCAGAGTTAGCACAATTTAAAGACCATGTATAAAAGAAATATAGTATGTTTTTGAGGCTTTTGTGCTGCTTTAGGGTAGAAAAAGCACCTGGACGCATTTGTTCCCTGAATTTTTTCTTTGCATTTTAGGAACTCAAATCTTGACAAGCCTAAAGAGTTTTGTCCTTATTGGGGACTGGGGAAGAGTTAGAACTAGGTCCAAAGGCTAGAAGGAAGACTTTAAAGGAAAATTAAATGTTCAATTTTTTTATTTTCATTAAAATTGAATTAATCTAAAAAGAAACTCCTCCTCTCTACATACCTTCTTTTTTTCCCCACCCCTAAGATTCCATATTTGCATGATCTTTAACAAATGTTTTGGGCTTATTGAATAGATAGCCCTGAATCTTCCACAAAGAAACAATGGGAGTCAAAACTGATGTTCTTGAACAGGATTGTGTATAAAGACAGCTGCTTTTCGTCCCAATCATTTTTACTTTTATCATAAACTAAACGCTAAAGACAATATTTTTGCCAATTCCATTTAAGTTGCAGGGTTGCATGTCTCAGAGGTATAACGCAGGAAACAGAAATAGCAATCTGAAATGACACTTAGTGTCTTAGGGTCTAAGCCCTTGACATGGTGTGTGTCCTTAGCAGGATACTAGAGCAAAAGCTTGAGTTGATCCATACCTCCGAAAACATTTGAGGTAGGGAGTTTTTCCAAATGTATTATTGCAGTAATGTTATCGGTTAAGTGTTTAAAGTGTAAAGGGCCAAGTATTACTTTGGTATTTGCTTTTTTTCTTTTCACGCTGGTAAATTAAGGGTAAGCCTGATTCTGAGGTCAAATAATTGAAGTTGAAGCCGTACACATTTAGCTGTGTGTTACATTTGCATATAAATGTAAACAATATTTAATGTACTACAGCAGTGTCATGTGCATGTGCATGCTAACTGATTATTGCTATAGCTTACCAGCTGATAATTGATAGCTCTTCCATATCCACTGATAGCTGCAGTACATAGCGTAGTACTACTGTAGAGCTTTAAAAATAAATGGAAAAACCCCAATCAGAAGTAATTGCAGTTGGTTTTGCTTTTAGATTCAACAGGCAAAGTTCTATGAAAACATCATGAAAATTCTGAGACCTAAGCCAGACTATTTTGCTGTTGGGTATTATGGCCAAGGATTCCCCACGTTTCTAAGGGTAAACCTGTTTAAAATATTACTTTTTTCATACATTTTCATATGCTTTTAAAATATGAATGTACTCTACTAATGTAAGTGAGCCTCTGGGATATATGCCATGGATTTAGTTTTGCTTGGATGCAGGACTGTAGTCCTACTGTAGTCAGAATCTGAGTTATTACTTGTAAGATTATATATGAAATGTTTTCAGATGCATTTAAGTTGATTCTTTCTCTTGGTTTGATTGCGGTTCTTACAGAGAGACTGAACAGTTGTTCTTTGATCACCTTCATCGTGCCATTCATGACATATTGTTCTCTTATAGTCTTGGTGTGTTTACGTATTGCTTTCCCAGCAACCATTCCATGTGTTTTTGTGTTTTAACATCCTGGTTCCCTTGCTCTCCATTTTCTAGTTTGTGAGATTGTAGGACAAGAAGTGTACGTAGTATTTGAAACGTGGATGCACTATGAATTTGTTCAGTGTGATACTGGTGTTTCGTCTTTAGTTTCCCTGTTTTCCTCCTAATGACTGAAGTTCAGATTGCTTTTTTGATCTCTAATATGCATTGAGCTGACATAGTCATACTTACTGTCTTGTATTGCTGAATGGTAACAGCTATTTGGTATCCGAGGACACTTATGGTAAGTTGGAACTGTTTTCATTAAACAGACCTCTATACACCGAATTTACTCTCTGTTTTCTTTAATTTTCTCCATTTTTGACTGCTATGTGAGAAATCAGGAATCCAAAGGGTCTATTTTTTTCAAGAAACCTGCCAAACTTTGGAAGTCATGCACAACTGGTTTTACTTCAGTTTTTTAAAAGATCATGGCTTTCTTTTGACCACAGTAGTGCATGTTGTCAGAGCATAAAACTAACCTGAATATTTGATGTTTTCTTGTAGAAAAAAAATATTCTTGCATACTAGAATGAATACAGTAGCTTTTATCTTTCTTGAAAAGCAGTCTAAGACCTCTCTTTCCCAGTTTTAAAGGCCAAAGTTGCCTGGAAAACATTGGAAAAAAAACAGTGAAAAAATATACTAATGTTACACAAAAGGAGGCGTGCACCATTTTTTTTCAGGTATTATAGAGGTGTCCTTTTAAAATGAAGCAAGCTGGACCACAAATTAGCTCGTTTGGGGTTAGACTGTATTGTAAATGAGGACATGGTCAAAATGGTGTCTTGTTTTATAGTTAATTAATATTCAGAAAACATTAACACTCATTCCAAAATTTGAAGACCCCATTATGTCTTTGTACTGATAAACGTGTGTAGAACTTCTGCCTCAGCATCATAATAGCCCAAGAAACAGCTGTTTATTCCTCGCAGAACAAAGTGTTCATCTATCGTGGGAAGGAGTATGAGAGGAGAGAGGATTTCCAGGCACAGCTGATGAGTCATTTTCCCAGCGCAGAGAAGATGAACACCACCTCAGCACCTGGAGAGGATGTGAAAAACTCTCCTGGTCAATGTATCCTTGGACATGAGGGAGATTACAGAATGAGGGCGGGTTGGGGAAACCTTGTTTCCAGCAAGAGTTTATCTGTGTGGAAGAATCACTTCCTAAAAAGGATGCAAATTTATTAATGTTGCAGCTCAGTTTGCAGTGTCTTTTATGGTTTGTTCCTAGATGTGTGCTCCTGTTTGTTTTCCTCACAATTCTAAGGAGGCTATATATTTCAGTCATCATAGAATCAGAATCATTTAAATTGGAAAAGACCCCTAAGATCGAGTCCAACAATAAACCTAATGCTGCCAAGTCCACCACTAAACCATGACCCTAAGTAGCACATTTTTAAATACCTCCAGGACTGGTGACTCAACCATTTCCCTGGGCAACTCTTCCAGTGCTTGATAACCCTCTCGGTAAAGAAAATTCATTCAAGTTTATAAATGGTTTACGTTTTATTTTCTTCAAGTGGCGAAACAGGTGATGAACACTTGAATTTGCTAAGTTTAAAGCAGCAAATTGTCTGTTACCTCACATTCTTAGCTGTTGTGATGTTAAATTCACGTCTTCCTTGAACATTGTTCTGACTGGCACTGCATTTGGTTTCACCTGGTTTTTTTTTTTTTTTTTTGATATCATATGCTTCAGTCCTTTCTTAAAGTAGAATTTCCTCAGGTCTATTTGCAATTAACAGGACTTGCACTACTTAGGCACTTAAGAAAAAGCTATGGAATCTAGCCAGAGGACATGAGTTTCAAATGTACTGAAATATGTAAGAATATGGTGTATTTGCTTACAAATACAGTATTCAGATTTAAAAATAGCATTTCCACAGAAAAGGAAATCTCAGGTAAAAGGCTCCTCAGTTACAGATTTTAAAGATTAAATGCTAAACATCATGTAATTATGCATGCCTGAATCTAAATAGTGAAACTGTTATCATCAGATGTCGTTGAAGTTATTTTTGTAAGTTGAATTGGGTTTAAAATTTAATAAATTATTCAGTGTGAAAAATTCAGCTACCGATATTCAAGCTCAGTTAAATAATAAAAATACACAGTTCAGAATTAATATTAATAAATATTCACTGGTTACTACCGGCAGATGTTTCCTTTTTTGGACAAGAAAGCTCCACAAATGAAACCCTGAACCCTGCAGACTTCTTGTTAGGAAATGTAATTCTTTTTTTTTCTTTTTTTTTTTTTTTTTTTAATTTCTCCCATGGGCTACAGGATTTCATACTTAATACCATGCCCTTAACTTTGATGATTTCAGATATCCAGTGTTTTACAGTTCAGCCAGTCCTGGAGGAGCAACCTCGATTCAAAAATAAGGCAGTACCCGATCAAATTATAAAGTAAGCGTATTTCTGTAATAGATAATCTAATGAAAGTCAGTCCATATTCCTAAACTGACAACCGTTATTTTGTGAACTCGGTCATTTGCCAATGAATCCTAGAGCCTTTATTGTCTAGTTTACTGACTTATGCATTCCCTAGGAATTTCATGGAAGAACATGTACCCATCTACCACTTAAAAATTGCATATGGCTACAGGGTGGGGAGGTGGAATCCATGCTTTGGGTCCAAGTTATTAAGTTTTCAACAGAGCTTCTTAGACAAGTAATGAAGAGAGGGGTCTTAGAGGTGACTGGCAGTATGAGAATGATTGACTTGAAGGCTTTTGTGCAACAGAATCTTGTTATGATTTCTTGCTAAGTGCAAAATACATGGTGGCAAAATGGTTTCCATTGATACCACAGTCAAGATTTTGTAAAGGGTTAAAGGAAATGAGTTATCCAAAGTATTTTGAGAACAGACAGGCTAACATTTCCAAACTCCTAACCCATTGTAGAACAGGTTGAACTTATTACATGCTCCTAATCAAGTGTTCCGACCTCATGTGCAAAAAGTGATGGTTCATTTTAATTGCTAATGCCAAAACTGCATGTAATACCTACTGGAATATTGGCTGACTTCAGGCTTGTGAGATTTCTGGCTGCAAATCCATCAATGTATATAGGAGGATTATAAGAAAGATGGAGAGAGATTTTTTACCAAGGCTTGTAGTGACAGGATGGGGGGCAATGGTTTTATACTTAAAGAGGATAGATTTAGGTTGGATATAAGGAAGAAATTCTTTACTATGAGGGTAGTGAGACACTGGAACAAGTTTCCCAGAGAAGCTGTGCGTGCCCCACGCTGGAAATGTTCAAGGCCAGGTTGGACGGGGCTTTGAGCAACCTGGTCTACACTTGTATTACGACTTCCCAAAAAGAGACTGAAGGTAGAAGGCTTCTTTTTGTCAGCTGAGGTGAGTTCATTTCTAAGTGTTCCACAGCTGGATTCAAACCAGATGCCAGCTTTGTCTGCAGCCTTCTCTATAGAATCTTTGCTGAAATTACAATTGATTCAGAGTGAAAAAATATGAATCACCTCCCTACATACATCAAAATAAATAAAGCAGATAAAAACACAAGTCTTGTACTACAAGATGAAAATTAAAAAATAATGAATTGTGGTCCCAGTCTCAACTTGAATTAGTTTTAAAGAGTAACTGAAAGACAGCTTATAAATCTGGTCCTGCCTGACTAGATTTCAGTGTAGTTCCAGCCACGTTTTGGACTTGTAACAGCTTTATTTAGCGAAGTGCTCCACATAAAGTACAATCGCTTGTCATATGGGAGATTTGTAATTGTTTGTCTCAGCTGCACAATTAAACCAAACTGCTAATTTCATCTGGTCTTAGAGATTTATTTTTATGAGTGTACTTTATTGGGCATTTAATTGTTAGATACGTTAGTAGATGACAATGCATTTATTCTGTCAAAGAGCTTCAAAATGTATTTCCTTTCAGATGGTACTGTATAAAGTGATCTGAGTCGATATGGCAGTATTTTCCACATTCTTTTCATTATTGATGAAGTTAATCTCAGGAGTTTGGATCAGAAATCATAGGTTCCTATAAACTAACATAGCAGAAGTTTGCTTAGCTCAGCTGTTTGGGATCTCTTCATTTATTTGTCTCTCTGGGCAATCAAGTCATAGCTTGCTTTTGCTGTAAGATATTTCTGAGATTTTTTTTTTTTCTTCTCTGCAAAATTCACTTTTACTTAACATGATTTAAGTTTAAGTCATCTTTAAAACAAAAACTGAAAACAAAAAGGAGATATTTTTCTGTGGACAGCAAAATACTTAGCCAAAATTGTGCAATCACTGTTTTTTTCAAATTAGCCAGTGCTAAAAGATGAGTGGCTACGAGTTTAGTGGAAATATGTGCTCACAGTGATTGAGAATGATTCATTAGCTAGATAGAATAGACCACGACATCAATTTGCAATAGATTTCTTTACAGTGATGTCCCCCTCTCCAAGTGTTTAGATATATTTTCTTATCTATCACAAGAAATTGTTATTGATTGCTTCAAATTTTAAGTTTATTGAATAACTGTTGTTCTGCTTTGTGAGCAGAGTTGTTAGACGTGATTAAACTGATTTGGCATGCACTGTGGATGAAAAAAACAGCTGTATTTCAGTCCAGGTGAATATCTCCTCTCCATTCAGTCAGTAGTTTTTAACAAAATATACTCATTTAGTATGCCATTATAAAGCAGGCAAGCAGTGTACGTACCACAGCAAGAATACAGGAAAGTAAAAATCTCTTCTAGACCTTCTTCTGTAGGTTTTATGTGGAAGTTCTGGGATTTTTATGCCTGGAAATTACCCCGAGTCACAAGCTGAAGCCTAATAGATGTAAAATACTGTGCATTGACCCTAATTTATAGATAAAGTAATTGTTTCTTAGGTTTTTAGTAAAGTGCTTTTTTTTTTCCTGAGCAGTACATTTTATTTTAATTAAAAACTCAACTGACTTGAAATATTTCACTGTGATAACAAGAGCCATAAATTTCTGAATTCTGTATTTTATAATAGTTTGGGGTTTTTTTTAAATCTTTCAGTTTTTATAAGTCCAACAATGTGCAACGGTTCCACTATTCAAGACCAGTCAGAAAAGGACCTGTTGACCCTGAAAATGAATTTGCTGTAAGTAAATGAATGACAGGGTGATGAATGCAGTTCTGGTAGCTGTGACTAAGTTTTGGTCCAGATCCTTTATTTCAAAAATGTACTATTTCAGTTACATGTGTGCTGATGAGAAGCACCAACAGTTTCATGTGCCTGCTGTTAAATTAAATGCTTCAGAGGCAAACTGTATGCTGACATCCCAGCTTTGCACAGTTTTATCAACACTCATGATTCACATTGGCTTCCTTTGCAAACTAGAGAATTTTGAAACCATTATGAATATATCTTGGAATAGTTTTAAATAAATTAAATAGTTAATGTTTTAACTATTTAAAATAATGTTTTAATTGCTGATGACAATAGATAATATGGATCCATACTTCAGATAGGTAGAAACTGGGATAATTTGAGCGTGTTTTCATTGCATTCATTATTATGTTTCTCAGTACTGGCATTTAGATGAGCTGATACTGGTAAAATAAGGAGCAGTAGAGTAAATGACCTAGTGACATTTTAAAATACTAACAGCTAGTCTTGTATTCATAAGAGGAAAAAGAAAGTTAAAAAAAAAAAAAGTAAGAATTCTGGCAAGTTGCTATAGGGCTATTACTGCTTTTAATTGCAGAAATAAGTTTTGAAAATGGAGGGAGGCAGTGTAATCTGGTGGAGGTGAGAGCAGGTCATATAGTCACAGTCATTCAATCTGTAATGGCAAAAATACGAATAGGTACTAAAAGATTCAAGAGTAATTTTCTTTTTTCTATACTTTGTGCAGCCTTAGTGGCTGAAGATGACCTAATCTGAGATCAGAAAAATGATGTGTGCAAATTGCTGTGCTAGATTCATTTTGCAGTGTCTTTTTATGCAAAAATGTGCCTGTTTTCCAGCTACATCCCTTTCACTCTGACATTTCAGAAGGCAGAAAAGATTAAAGTTTAAATCTTGAAGTATCATTTTCTCCCTGCTATCTTTTTTTAATAGTCTATGTGGATTGAGAGAACATCATTTGTTACAGCATACAAACTTCCTGGAATTTTACGATGGTTTGAGGTTCTCTCCATGTCACAGGTGTGTATTAACATGCTAAGAACCCATAAAACACGTATCTGTATGAATTCTCATGTACAAAATAGTTTGTAAATTTATCACACGAGGCTATTGTTATTTACTGGGTTTTTTTGTAGATACAAACCTGTTAAGTATTTATGTTTTCACTTTCTACTGCTGCGATGAATATAGCTTACATACCATTTACAGTTTCAGGACCAAGTCCTAAGAGAATTGAACAAATCTGTGTTAGTGTGCTGAATTGTAAAAATGTTGTTCGTATACATGAAGGTTTATAAAACCCAAAAGACCTTTTTATCTCTTTATAAACCTTTGAAGTCTTTTCTTTCTTTATAGACTACTATTAGTCCTTTAGAGAATGCTATTGAGACTATGTCCACGACGAATGAAAGAATTTTGATGATGATTAACCAATACCAGAGCGATGAGAACCTTCCTATTAATCCACTTTCTATGCTTCTGAATGGCATTGTTGATCCAGCTGTTATGGGTGGCTTTGCTAAGTACGAGAAGGTAAGAGCTTTTAAGTCAATTCAAAGAACATAATCAGACACATTTAATAATCTTCCTACATCCTTTGTTCAACGTGGCAGTGGAATGTGGACTGGGAATATGGAAGCCCTAACTCCACTGATTGAGAGATCCTCATATTCTCATATCTTGGCCACATCTGTTTTTAAAGCAGAAACCAGCAAACTGGAGCAACTGAATCTTGATATTCATTGCAGTTATGAGGGCTTTCATATACATGTGAGACGAGATACCCCTTTTGTAATGAAATAGGCTCTCTCACATAAAAAGATTTGATCTGCAGTAAATGGATCATTTACCCTACAGTAGGTCTGGAATATTTAGGTGTGGGTTACCAATTAAAGCATCATCAGATTTTCTGAGTAACTGCAGCTGTTCTGCATAGCAGCTTTTGTCTAAAAATGGGAATACAAATGAAAACTGTTCTGTAGAAAATTTGTCCCTAAAGCCACCTTGTGAAGGCGAGGCAGATGAGAAAGCAGGAATGGTAAAAACTCATATAAATTTTAATTCTAAATGATTAATTATTAATGTTTTTTATGAAAATGAATGTGGGGTTACCCCACAGCTGCAGAGCTCTGTTATTCCTACCTGCCGTTTCCTGATGAAAAGCATGTGCCGTGCTCAGTAGGCTCAGCATGTCAGGTAGACTCAGATAGCACTGAAAAGATGCCATATTATATACAGGTATATATGGGCACACATAAATTAGATGCAGTATGTGTGATGTATTCTGGAGGAGTACGACTCGTGCTATGTTAGCCATAAAGTATAATTTATTTAGATGTTTGGCAGTCATGGACACATAGCTACATGCTTCTTTTGTACCTGGGGGATAAAATCTTTGGGCAGCGAAAAGCAGCGTGTATGCAATATCTGCCTCTGCTTATCTATGAAAGAGTTGAATTTCTTTATTGTGTAACACTGGCTAATGTTGGTAAGTAGGGTACTGAATAAAATGATCGTTTATCAATGTAAATCCTGATACTCCAAGTTTGTGCCTTTTTAGTTTCAGTGCAAGCTTAAAACAAACAATTATTTGGTTTCATAATAACAGTCTCAAACTCAGAAGTGTTGGATAAAGACTGAATACCTATTACAAAAAAGCACATCAGGTCTCAACTGATATAATAAGGAATTATCACTAGCAGCGTCTGATTAAGGAGCATGCATAGATCTCTCTTATTTGATGCCCAAAATTATAGTGACCAGCTGGACTCAATGGGAGTAATCACTGATTTCTTTACCTATTTAAATGATGAATTATTTTTTTTTTTTTGTCTAAGGCTTTCTTTACAGAAGACTATATCAGACACCATCCAGAAGATCAAGAAAAGCTGAATAGACTCAAAGATCTAATTGCTTGGCAGGTAACTTCTTACTGACAGCTGTCATCTGAGGCTTCATCAACTATTTCTTTTTTCTGTCTCTTTCTAGCAGGAAAGCATAGTGTTGTAGATGATTGTGTCATTTTTACCACGGTTGTTGTTTTGGTTTGGTTTGGGTTTTTTTGTGGTTGGTTTGTTTGTTTGTTTGTCTTTACTCTTCCCCAAAGCAAGGAGGGGTAGAAGAATGAGAAGATTCTTGTTACAAACTTCCTGCCTAGTTCTGTGATTAATTCGTAGTATTTTTTTTAAAAGGGACTCATAGTAAAATATTATTTCTTAGACTAAACCTTCTGTTTCAGAGTATGTATAGTTGTAAAAAGACTATCTATTTGTTATGCTATTTAGATATTAATAGATTCCCTTCAGCAGGAAAAAGGACTTAAACTCCTTCAATTTTAATGTGTCTTAACAGGAAGCATGTGTTCCATTAGTAACACACTAAGATCACTGATGAAACAGCATAGCGATAATTCCTTACCCTCTGATGTGGCATTGATTGATAAAACATTCTTGGGAACCTAAGTGTTCCTGTCCTTCAGATTTTTTTGAAGTCTGTGCCTAAACTGGAGAAGTGGCTTAATTACAAAAATCACATTGTCTTTCCTGAGGAGTATCCTCATGATAGTGTCCATTAAGAGTTAGATGAAACGTTAGCAGAATCAGGGGAATTAGCCATGTGTCTCCTTGTGTGCTACGGTGTCATAGTTTAGCCCTGCTTGAGACCAACCTATACAGGCTCTAACCCACTCTCCTAACCTTCCAAGAGAATGGGCGAGAGATAATGAAACAAAAAGGTTCAGGTTTGAGATAAGGACAGGGAGACATCATCCAAGTTACTGTTACAGGCAAAACAGGCTCGACTTGGGGAAAACTATTTATTATTATTAATGAAACCAAAGCAGGATAATGAGGAAGAGAACACAAACAACTTCCCCCCACCCCTCCCTCTTCCCAGGCTTAACTTCAGTTCAATGATCTCTACCTCCTTCCCCTCCCGAGTGGCACACGAAGGGGAAAAAGAAATGGGCCACAAAGATGATCAGAGGGCTGGAGCACCTCTCCTGTGAGGCCAGGCTGAGAGAGTTGGGGTTGTTCGGCCTGGAGAAGAGGAGGCTCTGGGGAGACCTTGTTGTGGTCTTTCAGTACATAAAGGGGGCCTATAGGAAAGATGGGGGACAGACTTTTTAGCAGGGCCTGTAGTGGTAGGACAAGGGGTAACAGTTTTAGATTAAAAGAGGTAGATTTACACTACATATGAGGAAGAAATTTTTTACACTGAGGGTGGTGGAACACTGGCCCAGGTTGCCCAGAGAGGTGGTGGATGCCCCATCCCTGGAAACATTCAAGGCCAGGTTGGACGGGGCTCTGAGCAACCTGACCTGGTTGGAGATGTCCCTGCTCCTTGCAGGGGGTTGGACTGGATGGCCTTTAAAGGTCCCTTCCAACCCAAACCGTTCTATGATTCTGTTTTGGAGATGAGAAACAGCAAGAATTAACCATTTATTCCTCTCTCAGTCTTGTAATGAATCTTCCAAATAGTTTTAATAGATATATTCTTTTGTACTATTTTCTTAATGTTTTTGAAGTTTCTTCGTTTCATTTTGATTGATCTCAGTTTGGTTATTAGTTTGAGTCACTGACCTTTACAGCTTTCTCTTGTATCGTTGCCCACCACAGGCTCTGTATGTTGTTGCTTTCTGACCATCGGAAGTGCTGAGTGGACGTAGCAGTATCAATTGACTGTGATACCATCTGGCATTAGGAAATGAATTGGTGGTTTATATCTATCCCTGTAAATCCCTCTAAAGAGCATAAACAGCTCTGTCTGTAATAGATGGGCTTCAATACCATGTTTTTAAAAGTTACATTGCAATTGAACATAAAATATGATCAGCTCAATGAGGGGACAGATGTATGCAATATTAATAATATTTATAGGGTCAGAACACAAAAAGAATGTGTGGATTCTAAGTGAATTTTACAAAACAACCCCAAACATTAATGCAAAATAGCTAAAAGTCAATGGTGAAGCAGTTAGAAAAGGTGACTGGCAGAAGGGTAGCTAGAAGTATCTTGCACAAATCTCATAAATCACTGTATTCAAAGACTGAAGAATAATGAAATGTCCTTACATTTTGAAGAGAAGCACTAGAAAGATTCCCTTTGTGAATACGTTTATTATTAATTAAACAGCATGTCAAAGTTGCAGTCCATTATCTTTGAAGATAAGATTTGTTTTGTTTACTTTTCACTGGATATTATTACACTAATATAATAGGAAAGATTATAGCAGCAATATAATAGCAAGGGAAAACATTGTAGGGAAGAGGGATTAGAAAGGTATTACTATCACATTTGCTTCTTTATGAGATTTCTTGTTGGGGTTTTTTTTTTGTTCTATTTTTTTGTAAAACCATTCCTTCTAACAAAGGAGAACAATATATATATATATATTTTTTTTAAGAAAGTCAAGTGGAGGGATATTTAGTGAACTGATAAACATTTTTCTAACCTTTTTATCAGGTGTTCTCCTTTAAGGGAGTATATATCTACACTTATCCGCCTCCTAGGTTTTAAAAACTATTGTTAGGTACCTTTTTTCAACCCTAGTATGAAGAACCAGAGATCCTAACCCCTTTGGTTACTTGTCACTGACCCCAGCCTACAGGATGAGCAGCAAAAAAGAAAAGCACAGGGCTAAAATTGAGCAAAATCAGCCTGGTTAGTGCAAGCTGACTCTGTTCATGGCTTGAGTTCTTTATTTGTGTATAGAAACATTATCTTACTGAGTTTTGCTTGAGATGTGGGGAGTACAGAGAAAGTCTGCAGAGTAAAATCGAGGATAGAGGAAGAGGTCACCTTCAGTAGCCAGGCATTAACATATTAAATTGCTGTGGCAATTGTCAAAGTGATCACATGATTAAACCCCAGTAGATCGATTTTAAACCCTTCCCAGTTCCTCTGTTTGAAAGAGAAGAGTTGGAAACCACCTGCCTGGAATCGACTTGAATATTATTTTATCCCTGCCTTCTTTCTTGTAACCTATGGCAAGCACCTTCATAAGCAGGTGGATTAGTAGTCTACTAGTAGTAGAATTTTTTAAAATCTCACATGGTGTGTTTAATCTCAGAATGGATTAACATTAAAATGCGTAGAAAACAGTCATTGTGAGGCAGTCAACATTTTTCAAAAATTTGCTGAACAAGCTCATTTTTCAATAGCTGTTTCCATCTTGTACTAGCTGCTAAAAGCTGAGATCAACTGACAAGTCTCTCTGCCAGTCACAGTAAGAGTTTTGGAGCTGACTTACCACATGCTTTAAATGGAGTTAGAGGGGTTGTCAGACCCAGTTTAATATTCTTTTTTCTTTCTTTTTTTCCCTCTTCAAGATACCTTTCCTTGGGGCTGGAATTAAAATTCATGAAAGAAGAGTTTCTGATAATCTTCGTCCTTTCCATGACCGTATGGAGGAATGTTTCAAGCATTTAAAAGTTAAAGTGGAAAAACAATATGGAACCAGAGAATTGGTATTGCTCTCCTTTTAACCTCTCCTGCACTTTCTCTTTATTTAATACACATCATGTTCTTCTAAATGAAAACGCATACTAAACTTCTGTTGCTTGTGGCTTTTCTCATGATATGAAGGTAGTAAGATCTGAGTTTTATAGTCAAAGGGTTGATTCAGCTCTCGGACGTATCAAATATTCTTTATTCTGGAAGATTTGGAGTATTTAATAATGTTTATTAAAGTTGCAATTCTTTTACGCCTTATTAAGGAAGTAAAAGCAAATTCTCATGTTTCTCCTCTTTATCATTTTTCGTAGTGGTTTGGAGCTTTGATTTGCAATTGGTATCTCCCTGTGCTAGCCAGTTCCAGCTGTATTGTGAAATAAAACCTATTCTGTGTGTAACACTATAAATATTAGTTGAGACCAAGCTGAAATGCGTAGGAATTGAAGGACAACTTGTAAACACAGACTCTCCAGACAACTCTTGAATAAAATGGTCTATCATCTGAACTTCTGCAGGCTAGCACGAATGATGTTGGCTGTTTTTTGTGATTAAACACCAGTTGCTTTGGAAATCATCTTATGTTGTTGCTTTCAGCATTGATGATTTCATAAGAGGATTTATTTTTCTGTTACAGAGGAAAAAGTAGCAAATTTTATAACCTAAATTTTGGATATTGTGCTGTGTTACACACCTATATAATGAAAATTCTATATATTTATTTCAGTATATTATTCTTATTTTCAGTGCCATGCTACTATCCCTGCAATAATGAGGAGGCTGTAATGCACAATTAGCAATCTTGCCTAATGCTTGAACCCTTCAGCGCTCTTGCAGATCAGCTCTTAAAGCAACCTGTTTACATTTTTGCAAGAGCAGAGAATGTACTTTTTGAATGGCGCTGCTGCCATTTTACCATGTTTGACACTCTGGTGGCTGGCCTGTGCTTTTTTATTAAAATAAAATAAGTTATGCAGCTATAGTGTCTTTATGACAAGATTCTGGCCATTCAAAGGATAAGCATCATGTAAACTCATTGCACGTGAACTCTGCAAAACACTTGAAAATAATTATTCAAACTACAAATGTTTCCAAGTCTTCTGCTAGGCATCAGAGTCTTAGTGAGAAATTACATCGGAAGGAAAGTATCTGGGAATTTGGCATATTATATTATGCATAAATTTTTAATATTTTCTAGATAATCAGGAAAAAGCCCTGTGCTTTAATCTGAAATGTTTTTAGATGTTGTTCCTATCCTGTTTATAGGACAGAAATTTAAGTAGGCTGGAAAAGTAGTTTATGGTATGCACGCACTAGGAAATTCTCAAAAACCTGCCTCATGTCAGGACAATGTGTGATGAGCTAATTTGGGGGAGGTGCTAGCTCGTCCCAGGAACTACTTGAACAGAAAAAGAAAGAAGAGCAATCTGCACTCTAGAATTGTAGATTCCTGAAGCTGCCCCTGAAGAAACAGTTCTAGAATTAGCTAAGAAATGTGATCCTTGTCCCTACCTTAATACCAAGTAACAGGAAAGCATTTGGAAGTAAGTCAGATTGTTTCAGTCAATTTTGTACCAGCCTGAAAAGCCTAAATAACAATGATCATTAAGCTGAATATTTCCATTATGATAGCTAAATCTTCTTCAAGAAGATTGTGAGTGTAATTTCCTTTTTCTCCTTCCGCCGCAAAACATACCAACTTCAAGCTGTGCAGAGGGAGATGATGCAGCATATATGGCTTTGTGCAATATGGATACATGGAGACCTGGAGAATCCTCCTGTTCTTCCTGTCTGGCTGTTAGGGAAATACTAATTTTGTCCAATATTGGCAAACATATCATTTTAAAAAGCTATATTAATGTACAGAGATGTCAGAAGCTATTGTATTGAAGACAGAGCATGATTAGTGTCTTGGATCAAGAACTAACTATGTCCATTTACCCAAGCAAGTACTTTAATGGCCTGCCCCTGGTCTGTACAAAATAAGATCAGCAGACGCTATTTCTCATAATTTCTTTTTTCAAATTTAATTATGTAAAAATATCTGTGCTATTTTCAAGACCTAGTGAAAAGCGATGAAATGAGGTTCACACAAAGTTGTTTGATAGAACGTGTTTCTCTCTTCCATCCCGTAGCCAGATTTTGATGACAAGAGAGTAGGACGGCCAAGATCAATGCTGAGATCCTATCGTCAGTTATCAGTTATTTCACTGACTTCCATGAATTCAGACTGCAGTACTCCAAACAAAATTGCTTCAGAAAGGTTGGTTATGAATACAATACAAATTTTCTTTCAGTCCTCACTTTTAACCAGTTACATGGGATGAAACTAAAAAATTACAAAAACCCCAAACATTCAGGGATAAAGACCACTATCAGTATGTTCAGACTATGCCAAAATTATTTTTAACTGTAGCTATCACCTCCTCCAGGCTGTAAGCTACAGTATTTCAACCTTAACAGACAAAATATACTCAACTCTCACTAAAACCAAAGTGGCATTTCATTTTCTGGAAACAAGTATTTTAACATTTAAATGACATTTCAAAAAAAATACAAAGATCTGGAGTTTTTGCAAGTTTCTCTTTATACCGCTTGTAACTTAATTAGCATCCTTTAGCTTGTAAAAATTGGAGAGGAAGAGGACAGCCTTTACAAACTAGAAGTAAGGAGATGGAACGTTTTAGTAAAGCCTGTAGTAATGTAAAATGCTTTGCCTAATATGCTTTAACTGCAGCACTGGGAAACATAAAGACTTTGAAGTTTGAGAGAACAGTTATAGGTGTATTGATTAGCTTTTTCATCTACACCTTGTTTTGATCTCTTTATAAATTATCATTTGGGCACATAGAACTTCTTCCCAAACAAGGTACACATAAAACTGATCTTGCTGAGCAGTGTTTGATTGTGATTTTTTTTTTTTTTAAACATCTGATCTCCCCTTTGAGTAGTTCACTTTTTAAAAGTAAAAAGTCCAAAGGTGTACGACCCTAACTTGGAAGTGTTTCTTCTTAAGATACTCCTCTATTTGTGCATGTTTGACTGCCAGTCCATTGTTTAATGCTACTTACTTAAATTTTTTGAGTTGTCTAACAAAGATATGTAGTATCACATGTTGTGAGGTGCCCCAGGCTGGTTTTCCTGCCCTTGAAGCTTCTGCTCAAGAAGGGTGTAGCACACAAACATGATTAGTGTCATATCTGCCAGCCCCATCTCTGTAATAAAGCAGGACAACCCCTATGGAACCAGACAAGTACACTTAAGCAGCTGAATCATGCACCTATTTTTATTCTTATGATGCTAGTTTGTTACTAGGGAGCACGGGTCAACAAATTCACCATACTACTTGTTTTATCATTTTTATGTTGTAAAATAAGTTCAGCCCTATGTTCAGTAGGCTAGATGCATCAGCAGAGCAGGAACTAAATTTAATGTCTGGGGTTTTTTTTGGTTTTTTTTTTTTTTTTAATTAAAGATAGCCCAATTTTTAAACTGTAATAGTCAGAGGAAGAGAGGAGGGAGATTTTTTTTTTTATCACTGGGTATGTGCATTGTTGTCCAATATAGTGAAATAAATAGGAGGATGCATTTAAAACAATAAATAATAACGCTCTGTTCCGCTGTTTTCAACAACCAAAATAGCATGTCTTGCTTTCAGCACCATCATCACCAATTGCCGTATGAGCTCTAACTCTGTTTGCTTTAGCTGACGCACAAATCTTTAAAAAGGGATTTGCACTCATGTTACTATTTTACATTCTTTGCAACATTTTAAGATGATGGCATACCTCCTGAAGGCATCTTACTTGTATCTACAGTTGCCAACTGAAGCACATCACATACTTTTTGCCAGCAGTTTGCAAGGCTACATGGAAGGTCAAAAGAGAGGATGACCTGCATTTATATTTCATGGGGAAATGACATCAGAACACCAGTGCCTTTTAAAATATAACTCGGCAACTTGTACTTTTTTCTTTTGCTCCTGCAGCTTTGATCTGGATGTAGTGCTACCAAAGCCAGTAAAAGCAGAATCAGAGGAGACTGCTCTGCAAATTAATCCTCACCCTGAAGTAAAGATGAGAAGGTCCAAAAAAAGAACAAAAAGAAGCAGCGTGGTGTTTGCTGATGAGAAGACAGCACCCGATATTCCTGTCTCTGACATCAAATGTGTATGTTACTGATTTAGAGTAGCATTTTACAATCCATGAAAAAGAGGACATTACTCCTTTGCTTAGGAAAAGAAAAAGGTATCACACAGAACTCTAGCTGTCGTAAAGGGAAATATGCAGGATGCAGAGACGATCTGCCCTACCATGAATTAAACCTGCAAGATGCTGAGGAGGAAACAAATCAATGGAAACATCAGAACATCTCTGCTTGCTTATGATGACAGATAATATTGCCCTGAAGTTGCAATTTCTGATGCCTGGTTAGCTTAAAATGGAGTACTATATTGGGAGGGTTCAGCTAGCCTTCCTGCGGAGAGACAATTGAGTGTGCTGACATTTCACAGCAGCTCCTTGCAGGCAGGGCTATTTCAAAAGTGATGAGCCCTGTACATTTTGTACCCTGTTATGGAACATGCAGCTGTTAGGAGATTGCAAGATTGAAAAAAGTGTTCCTTAAATGGTGCCAGACTGAAGTTTGGAAGCGCTGGCATATCTCGCTCCGTAGATCATCTGAGTGTTTTTATTGCACTGCTAGATCTTTAGAATGACTTATATAACTTACATTGTGCTTTTTTTTTTTTTGGTAGTTTAATTCTCAAGAGTTTTTCTTCTTTTAGTATAAAAAGAAATATTAAAAAAAATAATCTGAAAGATGTCCTTTTGATACACAAGCCCTATCTAAATTAAAATGTCAGGCAGTAACAGATTGTTGAATTACATGGAGAGACCATAAATCATTTGATCAAAGATTTTTGGAGGAATCATCAAAGGCAAAGCAAATTCAATAGAAAGCTAAGATTCTTCTGGGAAACACGGAGAAACTTAAGGAGGATTATTATTGTGTTATGCTACGTGTCCTCATACAAAAGAGATATAAAGCACAGTCATGCTCTGAGAAGCATTAATTTACAAAAAGAAGCAACACCTTTGTCTATTGATTAGATTAGATAACACATAGACCTAACTATGGGAATCTCACTAGGTATTGAATTACAGGATTTTCTTTTTCTTCAGTAAAATAGTGACAGGCCTTGCAGCAGCCAGCTGGCTATGTTAATGCAATAGGGAAAAATGTTTTGAAAACTTAGTTTTACTTTGCAGAGCACAGTCAGAGATGGCTGATGGTATTATTCCAAAGATATGGTAGGAATACCATCTTACGGTTCCAGATTACAGAATCTCATCTAGCTAGCTTTTTTGAACTAATGTTTTTTTTCTGTTTGGAGTGAGAAATATTTATCTAACTATAAATCATCTGCAAAATCACTACAGGTTTTTAGCTAGTGTGTAATATTATACGTGGATCCAATTCTACTGCTTCTAGTTACTTTATTCAGCAAACAATACCGTAAAGAACTTGGGTTTAGGCATGATAGCTTGTTTATTAATTATTTTATTTTATCCTTTTTGCAAAATACTATTTTGCTTAGATATTTGTTGCTCATATCTCAGTTCATCATTAACAGCACCTTTTTTTTTTTTTTTATTAAACAGTTGTCAAGGAAATACGAGTTCATGAGTGACACCAACCTCTCAGATCATGTGGTGGCACCTCAGAAGACATCTGTCCTCAAGCAGATGAGTTCTGTCAGTCGTTCTATGCCAACTATCACAGGTAGGCTTCCTACAGTAAGATGAGAGTTCTGCATTTATTGATTGCTATGTTAAGAAGATATAGCAATGAGGAATTTCCTCGAAGCAGAGCAGGTAGCTCTCTCTGTGTGGCTCTACAGTTTAAGCGTGTGTTGTGCATGTGAGGCTGGACTGCTACTACTGCTTGATAACAGTGCTGCCTAGTGCTAACATGCAAATTCGTAAAAGTTTTACTTCTGGAGCCCTGAATTTTGCTTCCTTGTATAGTGTGGCCTTTCCCCTGCCTTGAAAGAGGCAAGGTTTATTCATCTTCCTTGCTTGGTAGGATCTCACTTGCAGAAGCAAGGGCTTCTGCACTCTGCCCTCACAGCTGAAGGCAGCATTTGAAACAGGAAGAAATGCTCTGTACTTTGCTTTGGCGGACGAATATCTGCTGCCAAGTTCGCCCCATAGAAGGGTTTCTGCTTCTGCTTTTGACGGTAGGGAGGAATCTCATAAGCCTCCCACACAGCAAGAGGAAGGGGAAACAAGATAACGTAACTGCCCACTAGAAAGCCTGACAGTTGCATGATCGGGAAGGGGAAAGTGTAACTGAAGGTGGAACTCATTTCTAGGCCAGAGTGTACAGAGAAAATGTGCCCTCTATCGGTACTCTTTACCCCCGCTTCTCCTAGATCCCATCCCATTTCTTAGCCTGCACTCCATCTATCCCTCTCATATCCCCATCTTTCCAGATGCCTGTAACTGACATTTAACAAAACACAACAGATAGTCGTGGCCCACTTCTTTTTCATGTATTTATTTATCTGTTCTTTCTTCTTTGACCAGTTTTCTCTCACTTATCCAGTTTCAATATAATGAAGTTTAGTGCCTCTCCATTAACAAGTGAGGAAATTTTTACTTTTTTTTTTTTTCTATTCTAAGGATATAGTTAGATTAGAAATGTTTCATTTATTTCTAGTAATTGCAGTAGCTCATTATTTTGAATACTGTGTTATCTTAGACTCTGACTCTCCTTGTTTGGATTGGTTTTGTGCAACTGATGTTTCTATTCTAAGGATTAACTCTGTCCGTCAGCGCCGTGGCAGCTGATGAAACAACTGCATCACGTAGGTTGAGTCAACCAGTGTTTCCTTCCACCTCAGATGGTGACAAGAAAACCTTCAAAAAAAAGAAAGTGAACCAGTTATTTAGAACAATGGTAAGTTCTGTCTGTTTGTAGGGAAAAAAAAATAAAGTGTTATCTCTTTAAAAATTCTGTGCTCTGAAAATGAAGTAATTTAAAATACCATAAGATCATAAGTCCAAGTCTTCCTTTTTTTTTTTTTTGGCTTCCCCCTCTGCCCCACTCTTGTCAGAGAAAGGAGTGCAAGCTCTACGGGGAAGCAGAAATTTGCCTCTGACTGTGCTTCCTGGAGTATGCATGTACATCTTTGTGTGTGATTAAAAGGCAGGCTCAGAGGTGCAGTTCTGTGTCTGTACCACAGGAGGTCTCATTTGGCCTACTGATTTTCTCTGCTTTACTTTATGTGATATTTATTAGCAAGAGGAAAGCAATTATTTTTTGTTCGACTTAATTACATGGGGCAGTTACCACTAGCATCAGAGTAAGGCAAGCAAAATATATATGGCAAAATGGCAAAATATGCACAGTGGAAGTCAGTTTCTGATGTCAGAGATGCTTATTTGAAAGCAGAAATTGGCTTACACTGCAGTCATTAATGTTGCTTAAAGCAAGTCGCCTTCCTTTAAAGTAGGAAACCTTTCACCAGTTTCTGTGGAAATTTCACAAAATTAAAATTATTTAATTTAATGTAGTGTTTGAAAGCAAAAAAATATATATTCAGTGCAGTTACTGAGATTCAAAAGTTTTTAAGTTTTCCTATTTTTTTGGGTAGTGGTAGGGTGACATGTAGTGCAGATGCTGGTAGCTATTGATAATGCATGCTGCATAAGCGGTCTGTGACACTTGTAATATTTTACATGTCAACTTTTTGCTGATCTTTCAAAGCAAAAGTTGGTTTTAACATTTTTTTTTAATTATTATTTTATCTGGTGAATAGGTTTAATTTTCATCCATTAGTTTCTGCAGTCTTAAAAAAAATGTGGTTAGTGCCTTCAGGGACCATAGGGCAACATTTAGGAAAATCTACATTTAGATTTGTTCATAATCATATTTTTTCCGGTAGGAACAAGAATAACTTAGTAATTTGAAATCTGTAGATTTCACTTATATTCAGTTCATCGTATACTTGTTCTTTTCAGACCCAGGAGTAACAGCTTTTCAGCATGATCTCATCCACTCATATTTAAGCCTAAATAGCGTATAAAATAAGGAGGACAAAATGTCCTATTTTACAAGTCTGAAAAAGGACTGAATAAAGCTAAAAATCCATTTGTATAATGCTTCTACAGCATGCGTGGAATCGAGTGGGCAGGTTATACAGGTTTATGGTTTTGCAGGACAGAGAAATTAATTCAAAATATCCAGGATTTGGTCAATGTCTTTTTTTTTTCTCTGGACACAGCTTAAGGCTACAAGTTAGCAATTAATATATATATAACTGAATCCAATACAGTAGTCATTTTAACATCTGGCTCTCTGTCCCTCTTTTTTACAGCGCATTTCCAAAGTTCTAGAAGATGGAAAGCAGTCTGTGGAGCAGCACTTCAGATCATCATCTACAGATCTGTAATTCATCCTGTTACAAGACCACCTCTCAACTAATAATAATTATATACGTATATAACCTGTTTTAGATCACTGTCTGCTCTAGAGAAAGGCACTGATAACGTAGATGGCTAATGGAGAATATGAACAACACAATTCACGGACTCTGATAAGCTATGTGTGGTATAGAGATAGGAAAAACATTTGAAGAAAAATACTACAGGATGTGCCCACCAGGATATGGAACAGAAGTTATTGAGCCTCTGGTTTTACAGGTCAAAAGGCATCGTGTGTTCCCGGATGACAAAACTTGTTCCTGGGAAGAAAGATGTATTAAAAGGCCATCTGCAATGCCTAAGTCAGATCCTGTTCTTTTCAAAGAGCGTAGAAGTTACCGTTTTGTGTAGCTTGTATAGACACACTGCAGCTATCTCTAAGCTGTTGCTGGCAGTGTAGTCAAGGCAACAGATGGCTCAGCACAAAATAGCCACTGACAATTTACTCTGTGGCTGTAGCTGGATTTACAGTCCTCAGATTCCTCTACTGCTCCCACCACACTGCTCTGTATCCTCAATCTTTCTCAGGGTGATGCCCATGACTGTGACACCGTATGCCTGAGTAATTTTCAGAACAGCGGCTATTATGTTGAAAACATGCAAAAATGTATTTGCATCTGTACAAATTGATAATTACACCCAGGAGTATGATAAACTAAAGCTACATTTTCTGCTGTTTATCAATAAAATGTTAAAATTTATTTTATTTGCTTTGAACCTTTCTCCCTGAAATCTCTAGGTATCATCATACGTAAGGTAAGAGTTTCTTACTGACGGCAAATGGAATTCTACAAGCTCAAGCCTTCTGCTTTCCAAATTGATTTTCTGTGTCTCTCCAACTCACAAGGTAGAGTTGGAAGATAATGCCTTATTGGCATGAAGCTAGGCAGCACTGCAGGTCAGCATTTCGGGTTTTTCTTATAACCTGTCAGTTCTTTCTAAAAGCAAGTAAGTTATCCAGATATAAAGGTTTCTAAAGGATGAATAGTTTATTTCCTTCACTCGTCCCTTTATATTTCAAACACCTACGTAAGTTTATATTCATTGAATAAAATATGGCTATGGATAGTGTTGTGGATGGGAGAGACTGGCCTTATTGCCATTTATTTGGATATGGGGAAGAGAAAGAGGTTTAAATTATTCCTTGCTGAGTGGCTGAATCAATGGAAAGACATCTTCAGTTTGTTCTAAGCGTAACTATTTCTATGAACACTTTTATGTTCAGCATGAATAGTTTATTTAATTAATTTAGACTCTCCTTTCAAGTTGTGAGTGTGAAGCTGTTTTCTACAAAAATAATTAGCAATTGTTTTCTGTGAGAAGTCTGAAATATTTACCATTGAAACTAATACTGTGTCAAGAATTACTTTTCACTAGAATAACCATAGACAGCAAAACCAAATGGGTCCAGTTTTCACACTAGCTACAGCGTTTGTTGGTATGGATACTGATAGACTTTGTTTTGTTTGCTTTTCGCAGGAACTTGATACTGCTTCTGAGGAAGCACAGAGGAAGAATAGGGCTTTTATAGTAAAAAAAGAAAAAAAAAAAACCCAACAGTTGAATGGAGTAATTATCTCTGAGTAGGAGAGAGTGAAAGGCTTGAGGGGTCCGGAATGTGTCCAATTTCATCATGTTTAAATTGAAGGAGCCTTGTGCCATCTTGGTCTCTGAAGAACAGAACTAATAAAATTGACATGGTGGACTATTCTGCTTTCCATATGAGATTTGAGATGCAGGGGCAGTTTGCTCCCACAGTTACTGATACAAGGAAGATGTAATGGAGTAACAGTGGAAAATTTTCCTCAGTCGGGAGGACATCAAGTAACTACAGTGAGGATGAGTTTTTAGCACCAGCTATTATATTCTACTACTCGGTGTTTTCAGGTAGCAGCTGTTTTGCTGTAAAAATTGGCTGAAGAGCAGTTCCTAACCTGAACTGGCAAAAAGCAATAAACCTGTGCCAAGCACTTGATCACAATTCTTAGAAGAGCAGAGAATGGGTAGACAGGTTAATGCTTTGTGTCATTTTACTGAAGTTACTTGAATTTCAACAACAAAATGGATTCAGACACTGAGTTGCTCTCTCTAACCCATTTCATAGTGACAGCTTTTGTTTGGCTGTTTTGTTGCTTGCTCCATAGCTAGTGGTAATGATGGACCAGATTCTTTCATTCTAAATGAGTTAGAGGTATGTGCAAGGAATCTTGCAAGAAAAAAAAAATGGAATGATGATGGGAAACTGCTGAAGAAGTGAAGTGAACTTAGATTTGGCTTGATCAGTTTGAATATGAAGTCTCTTAGCAATTCAACAACTGATGGCTGGTAAATCACACAGTACAATCTGTACCCAGAGTCATAATATGATTTTACATTGATTGCACTAATGAGCATGAATTTCTGCTTTGGACTAGGATAAATCCATAAATATTTTATTGTACTTAAAACTATACAGATTCTGAATCAAAGTTGCTCACTAATGTCACAGTATTGCAGCAGCTGCATCATGTCTGGCTGATGATCAAGGGCTTTTTATTTCAACTTGAGTAAGACCAATGGAAGGATCTTTGACATAATGATAGAACTTAAATCACTAAAAGCTAGTCAAGCCCCCAGGTAGGTCTGTTCCACCCTGATCATGGAATAAGGGCACTTTTAAACGAGAAAAGCTGTTAAATATGTTTTTTTCATAGCAAGGTAGGACAGAAGAAAGTGGTTTTGTTTTATATTAATTTTGTTTTCTGTTTAAGTCAGCTGAGGTCCAGAATTTGTGTTTAAAGCCATCTAATCACTTAATTCTTTATGCTAACTTGCTCTTCGTTGTAAAGGATTTTAGCTTAACTATCACAAAAAGAACAAAGGACTTTTCAGTGCAATGCTACTTAACAGACGAAACATTTATCCCAGAGCCTGGATCCGTACATGCCAACCTCAATGGGCATCATCTAGACCTAGGGCATTCTGCTTAAAGCAATAGCACAGGTAATTCTCCAGACTATAGGAAAATAAAAGGAATAACTTAGCCAAACACAGAATCCTTCTCATCTAGAGATCAAGAGAATTCAGCCCATTTAAAGCCAAATTGTCTTTTGCGTCATCACTTTTTTTAAAACCGTTTCTGAGGAGGGAGGAAAAATAAACAACTTCTGGATCTTTTCCCTCATTAATTTTTGGAGGTGGATATGTCCATCTTGTTACATAAATCCTTTTTTTCCCCTGAAGAATATGGAATCCTCTGTGAAAAAAAAGCTTGCAGACATCATCTATCCCGGATGCCTTGGAGTAGTCACTAGTATTACAGTATTTACTTACATTTCTCTCCCAGAGCTGAGTTCTTACTTGCTCTTAGGCATTCAAGGCCCTTCTGAGAGGGAACATTGAGCAACATTCCAGGGGCTGCCCTCAGCTGTAAGGACTTCAGCACTGGCAATATTTACTGCTATGGGGTGAGGAAAGTAGTTGTTCTTTATTGACTCAGTCTGTAATTTTCTATTCTGATTTGCTATCATGATGCAGTGTGTGCTAAAGATTAACACTGCAAACGAATAATTGCTCTGCAAACAAACCTCAGATAGGCCATTGATTTCATAAACTTTCAAATGTTAGATAAATTTTATCATGGTTTTGAAGTGAGGACAGTTTGATCTGATTGTTTTTTGGATAGAATTATCCCTTTTTCCATGTGTATTTTTGTCTTCCAGGATAGCAGAAAGCTCCACTGTGCCATGAGGGATCATTCACATGGCTGATGCTAGTTAGCCACCGTGAGCGAGCGTGCTGTAACAAATACCGTTTCTGTGTTAATTAATGAGTATTACTATGCGCTGCAGCTCTGTGTGCCGCATTATGCATGGGAATATTCAGCCTGCCTTTACTAACAGGTTAATGTGAGAGGCAGAAATGATCTCTCATTCACAGTTAACAGGTCACTGGCCTTCCCATTAACCTGAATTAGTTCCGCTGAGGATAGGTGGCTGTGGATGGTGTTACGCAGGGTGTAACAGGAAAGGTGACAGGGATCAGAAAACAGTCATTTAAGGTATCTGTGTCCTTTGGTTGGCAGCCAAAAAAGAGACTTATCTAGGTGAAATAGTGTGAATCTTGCACTGTTGTTGTAACTAGAAAAAGTCTAAAAAAACCTCCATGTTCGACCAATAGAATCCTCTTGGAAATGTCTTCCCCAGAATGTTTGCTGATACATTTTTATGCGTAAGAAAACAGCCCTGAATAGAGCTGCTTTATATGCAGCTCTTTTAGCCAGGAATATTGTATTTTGTCATACAATTAAACGTGTTATGGTTGAATATCTGGATTGTACAAATACTGAGGAATGTGAAGTCTTTACTACGTGCCTTTAGTTGCTTTGATATACTCAGCAATACTTCAGTAGTGCTTTGACACGGTCAATAGTACTAATGCATAATGCCTGAATTTGTAGAATCTTTCTTAACAACTGCATTTAGATTTCTTTCACAATACAAGAGAACAGTGCTATTGGAGATCAGTACTGGAAAACGAAAGAGCAAAGGAAACAAACCTAAAAGAAAGACGTAAGCCTTTAAACTTACTGGAATTTCTGCACTGAATTTCAAAGCAAATGAAGGATACTAATATGGACAAGTTAAAAATGTCAGCATATACCACTAGTTATTTTTACAGATTCCCAGATTACGGATCTGTGTAATATTGCTAAGGGGACAGTGATCACACCAGTATAAAAACTTACTAGTTTGATACATTTTCAAAAACTGTCAGTAGGGGGAGATAAGTAGTTGCAATAATTTGCCCATACAATAGAACTCAAACTACAGATCTGTCTACCTAGATACTGGGAAAACCAAAGTGGAGCAACTGGAAGTGCAAGGATTATTAACACTGTAAATCACCCTATTCACAAGTTAGATGATCTTAGTTTACTGCAGTTAAACCCTGGTTATATTAAAACAATCTTAAGTTTATGTATGACTGGGTGTGTCCATGGAGTAGTTCACTGTACTTGTACCAATTCACGTCTCAGTTTTAGTTGCTAATTAATTTTCCCCAAGTGTTTGTGTTGTGCAAGTACCAAAGGGTGTAGAACACGGTGAACAAAGCATAAAAAAAAAAGGAAGTTATGTTTTCTGAAAAATCCGTGGTTCTAAAATATCTTTTTAATGAGATCTACATTAAATTGTGGTGTGAGAGGATCTGATTTATCCATGCAAATATATACCCTGATGATGAAATCTGATTGAAAGACAAGTATTAACATGTTACTGTTTTTTCTTGGTAGAAATCCTGTTGTGCATCTGCACACGAATTTAAACTTCAAAGGGTTTTGGAAAGGGGTACAGATTAATTTCCTTGATAAACGCAACTGATGTCCATACAACACCTTATTTGATTTTAGCGCCATTTATTTTGAGTGTAAACAAGCATTTTGTAGCAAGCATAGAAGAATAAGCAAATCATCTGAAACAGGCAAGCGTTTCAGCTGTTTGAAAGCTGGTAGCAGCAGTGAGGTGGTCAAAGTATGATTGACTGAAGTATCTATATTTGTACTTTTTTTTCCCGTAGTTGAGAGATGCCTCACATTCTAATGTGAAAGGCATTTGTTGCAGAATCTCTCCGTGTCTGGTTTAGCCTTGAGGTATCCCTCCGTCGCAGGGCTGAGCGTGTCTGTGTATCTAAATGCAGCAGATCCCATGGGAGCCACCACAGCCAGATGGAAGCTGTAGATTTCTCGCTTGCCTGGGGCCTGTCATGACTAATACATGATTAATCCCCTCTGCCATGTTATATGTTGGCAAGATGGTGGAAGGCCTTTGGTGAAGCAGGAGTTATGACTAATTTTATTACCATAGTTCTCATGATCAGAAAGCAGCTACTAGCCCTTATAAGGTTTTACAGTCTTCAAAAACCTCAGTTATAAAGTTGCTTTTAAAATCCACAGTGGTTTTGTTCGAAAAGACTTAAAAAGTCTGAGAGCGTTCTAGCATTGCAGCATTTATGGCACAGATCCAAGTGATATTGCCTTTTCCATTAATTTAATGTTCAACCTGCATTTCTAGAAACAAAGCTCAGTTCCCTTGTTTTGCAATACTGTACTTTACATTTCCTGTGCTTTTGTAATGACCTTGAGATGACATTGTTTTGCTTGCTACACCTTGTTTCTTCTGATGGTGTGGTTTATTTTGTGCATACGCTGGGCAGATGATTGTTGGAATAAGACATGAAGACTTCTACAAGTAATCTACTAGACAAACAAGAATACAGATAATTTGTCATTACGTGAAAATGTCTTATTGCTGGATCCTGAACTGTTCCTGAATTCAGTGTGTGAATTGTTTGAAACAAAGTGGGTTGCTTGGTGTGCTGACTTGTAGATGAGCTCTTCTTTTAAAAACAATATTTCCCTCTTCTTTCTGACCACATGAATAGCTTGTACGAAGTTTCTTCAGTAAGGTGTTAAACTGTGATAATGCACTGGGATTGGGGTTATACAGAATGTTAACAAGCTAAAGCTTCATATTCATTAAAAAATATTCATATTGTTCTCTGCACAATGGGATTATCTGGCTATGTGTATCTTGATCTGGATCAAGTGTAAACAGTCGATTTAATTTGTGATTAATTAGCTCAAGTAGATGATGCAGAGTGCTTTTTGTTGGCTATAGGATGGACAAATGATATGCAGGATGTTACAAGATGTGGCAGGATGAAGTTACTACTACCAAATTTTGAACCTGAGTCGTTAGAATGGGTTTTGCTCTATGTTGTACTTTGCGTCATGCAGGCATGGTGCTTCTGATCTAAGATCTCTAAAACCATCATACTTTGAAACAGTGAAACCTAAAGATGCTTGTGAGACTAGCAGGTATCATGCTTTATTTTTCTTTATCATTTTGAAAGATCCCATAAAGGAGGTTGTTATGAATATCTCAGGCAAAATATTTTAAAAGTGTACAGAGTGTTCCCCGTGTTATTCTCTGTCTTTTGACCTCTGTGCTTTTGCTTCCTACTGTATGCTACTGTGTACGCGTTTCTGCCAAGTCACTGCATTTCAAAAACGCTGAATGTATAGGTTACTTTGGAGTATAAGTGAAAATGCTGAGAAATCTCCCTTTTAATGAAATTAGTTTGAACTTTTCTTAACTCAAGATTTCAGACAATTTTGGTTTCCCTTGTAAAATGGCGATCAATGTGAAGAAACACAACTGTTGCCTGGAGTAGAGTGGTACATAGGAGCTGACCTCACAAAACCTATGGAGTATGACCATTTCGCAGGGGCTCAACCTCAACCTTGTAGATTTTGGAGCTTCACTTAAGAAATCGAGAGGAGCAAATCTTCATATAACACGATAGTTGACAACCGTTTCTGGTTGATGTGGCTTCCAGCTGGTATAGACATGCACTCGGGGCTGTACAGTACTGTACTGCAGTAAAAAGAAATGTTAAAAACACAATGCATCCTGCTTACAAAGACCTCACCAAACCCTATGCTTTATGATCTTTGGAAGTAATGATCACTGAACTATAATTCCAGCATCAGCCACCATTCTATTTCTGTAGTTTTTCAGCCCTAAACATGATCTGTTAGCATAGCTTGGTCAGCATATCACTTTCCCAGCCTCTTTATATGGAAGCCTCACAATTTTTCCTTCTCCTTTCTCCATTTCTGGGGTTCCACCTTCCAGCCTTGCCAAGAACAAGAGTCTCAGTGGTGAGGACTCCAGGGCAGTGTTCTTGGCCAGAGTCAATAACTCCAGTTCTGACCAGCCCTGCTCAGCAATCACAGCTTGAGCAAAGTTTGTTCTTTCCTTGCTGCCTTTTGCCTGTATATGAGCATCTGCACCTGAAGTGCTATACAGGAGCATGTATTGCAGGGATTGTCAAGCGGTAAGGTGTGCCTGTGGTACTGACAAAGTTCCATTTTTATACCATTTTTACTGGCATTGTTTATACTCCAGTCTGAGTAAATCGGGCACAGTCAGTTGGGAGAAAAATGTTGCTGATCGGATCATGTCTATGCTAGAAGCTGTGCCAGCACACACATGCCAGGGAGGGATCAGACCTTTGCACTCTCTTTCAGAGCTTCCTAGGCAGAAGCCTAAGGTTGTCTTTGTGCTTCATTGCTCTAAAAGCAGTACTTGCCATTCTGCACCTTAGTTGTTGCTTTACCTAGCTCTGTGTGAAACTCTGCTTGGGTGTCACATCAAAGCAGGTCTGGCAGTAACCTGCATTCTGAGGTGGCCGCAGAGCGCAGCCAGGGGTTAAGCTTACTAAAATGCCCTGCACCTAAACTGCATAAAGATTACTTTGCAGAGGAAGTTTTACAACCCTCACCAGTCTCTGCTTGCAGAGGTAATATTTTTTTCCTTCGTAAAGCCTGGCATATTTTCAAACCATGTATTCACTCAGCACTCACTTCAATGTATTTTAACTGCAATTATGCATGCAGAGCACTTCAGGGAATAAGTATTTAGATGCCACTCATTCAAGTCCATGATGCGGTTAGCTGCATTTTTACTTCTTGGAATAAATGAACCCTGAGCAGTAATAAATTTGCAAGTTTTTCTTGTTTTCAAGGTTTGTTGGTTTGTTTGGATTTTTTTTGGCAAAAATACAATTTGTTGAGATGATTAAAAAATTACTGTTTTCTTTTTGTACTATATACTGGGTCTTAGTTCATTGTAAAAGTGACTCCTGGTTTTACTCATTTGAATATTTCTTAAACGTTTTGTTCCATTGACTCTTCCATAAATAATGGGAGGTTTTATTAGCAAAATTTGTAACAATATTTGCAGGACTGAAGATATGCTTTTAAAATATATCTATATGTTAGTAAGTTAATTAGGAAGCTATAGACAATGTTGCTCAAACAGCTTTTTGCATGTTTGTAACTCAGATTCTTATGGAGAAAAAAAATATTTCTGATAGCTTTTGTGAGGAGAGAGGTAGTAGCCTTATTAGATCCTGAAAAATGATTCATCGTTTCTTTTTTTTGTCCAAGTCACTTTTTGTACAGCAGTTGTGACTTAGAAAATAAGCTGGCTGCATTATGTTTCACTTAACTTTTGTCAGTTTAATGTGTATCTCTGCATAGGCTAGTTAGCATTTACAAACTCTTAGTCATTCAAATTGAAACAGCAACTTGCTTGTCCATAGTTGGAGTACACGTTCTTATGTGCAGTGGAAGCATGTATTTTAAATAACAGCTGCAGAGATGCATCTGAGCTGGCAAATTGTCTAGCCTTGTTACTCTGTACTGAATATTTCAGTTGTATTTCCAGTTAAATTTTTTTTTATACCTTTCAAAGCAACAATATGAACATGACATTGGTGAATGACTAATATTTAGGGAGGGCGCGAAATCTTGATGGTGCTGCAGCACAAAAGAGTAAGTGAATTGATGAATGTGTGACAAAAGAAGAAAGTCTTTGGTACAGCCAGAAATTCAAATCTACAGGTCAAAACTCATGTTTCTGCAGAAATTATAGGACTAGAGACATCTTAAAGGCCTTGTCATACCAAGACTTTCTTTAATTCTATAGGTTATGAAGGCTAAGTCAAGTTCCAAATGTATGTATGTGCCTGAAATGTAAAAAAACAAAAAAATATGCAAATATCACTTCTGAAGGGAATTGCAATTATGCTTTTAACTACAGCGCAGTCTTTTATGGAATGACAGTCATACGAGCTGTCCTCATTCTGAGACGGGTGTTGGTGAGGTTGCAGCTCTGCTTTTTCCTCCTTTGAAAGTGCAGGGTGCCATGCAAGGCAGTAAGTATTTTTCCAAGTCATAAAAGGGCTAGAGGTTTTTCCTTGTTACTTAATTTTAAGGAATCAACTTCTGTCTTTATTATGCTTCAATAAATTAAGTTATTGGAAATTAGCTGAAAAGAGCTGTGCTGAACACTGCCTCTTTCCTGTTTGGAAATTCTGCTAAGAGGTTTTATGAGCTCTAGGCACCAATCCTGCAGCAAAGAGGAAGTAGCAAATAATTATTTCCCATCTCAGTTCACCAATTTAAGCTCGAAAGAAAGGTTTGATTATTAAGCTTGAGATTTTTTTCTCACAAGATTAATCCTTACTTTAGGGAGTAATTCCATTTATATCAGTAAGATTACTTGCGTGAGTAACCAGCTACAGGATTTGGTTGTAGTACTGTGATTGCCTAGGGCGAAGTACAAGCAACTCTGCAATTAAAATTGCAGAAAGAAAAGGAGCTCTGACCTTTTTTTTTTCTTCTCTTTTTTTTTTTTAAGTATATATACACCTACTGTTTCATTGACAAGTGACAATGGCTTTTGCATTCTGAGGTGTTACTAGCAGCAGCACAAAATGTCTTTTCTTTAAAAGGAAAAAAATACTAAATGCTAAAGCTTCCTTGTGAAAGGTAGAAAGAGGAGGATCTCTGATTAGGGGATTTAACTTCACGGCACCTTAGGCTTTCTTTATGTACATCACATTAGTGGAAAATTCCTTCATTCATTTAAGAAGATAAACAGTTGTAACTTTCATGTTTGGTTGATGTGACATCAATGACTGGCTGGGGCTGCCAGCATTCCAAAAAGGATATCGTCCTCATCTGCAGCCACTCAGGACTGTGGGGTGGAGCCTGCAGAACAAGCAGAAACGTTTACAGGTGCATAAGTAGGTAGGGAAGGGCACAGGTGATGCACCTGTCTCAGGAAAGGAGCACTAGCACAGGTGTGTCAAAGCTTATCAGCTGCCTGTCTTAGAGCATGAGCTCCTTTGATCCACAAACACACTCTCCACCACGCTGCAGCCCACAATTTCCAAATATTGGTCAAGAACCTCCAGAGATGAGTATCTACTATGAGAACTTTTTCCATCCACAGAATATCCCCAGTCCACAGCGACCGAGCACCTTTGAGACGACGGATTACAATGCCACTCCCAATCCTTACCTCTGGCTAAATGGACCTTCCATCACCCCACCACCATATCTCCCAGGATCCAATGCCAGTCCCTTCATTCCTCAGTCTTACGGGATGCAAAGGCAGCTTTTGCCTAACATGCACGGCTTGGGAGGAACTGACCTTGGCTGGCTTCCTCTCCCATCCCAAGAAGAGCTTATGAAGCTGGTTAGACCACCTTACTCCTACTCTGCGCTTATTGCCATGGCTATCCATGGAGCACCCGAAAAGAGGCTGACTCTGAGTCAGATCTACCAGTATGTGGCCGACAACTTCCCGTTTTATAACAAAAGCAAAGCTGGCTGGCAGAACTCCATACGGCACAACTTGTCTCTCAACGACTGCTTCAAGAAGGTGCCCCGAGATGAAGATGATCCAGGTATAGCTCTCTCCCCCTCTTTTTCCTCCCCTCTAATTAACCTGATTAATTTTAAAATACCTTGTAAAGAGACCTAATAGCCTAGATACTGGATATAGGCATAGTAGCTCTTCTGTTTTCATAGGTCTGAACTAGAAGGCAAGTATGCATAGCTGAGATCTGAATCAGAGTTGCTATTACATCTCTGCAGGGAAGTGGATTCTCTGCTGCTCTAGGTTTTCCTGAGAAATGACCAATGTGCTGAGCTTGAGGTTCAGCAAGCCCAGAGCAGCCTAACTAAGCAAGTCACATTCAAAACCCACTTGGTGTAATGCATGTGACTATGTCAAACTTGATTGGGAATTAATGGAAAGGGGATAAGGCAAACTCAGATTTTTCAAAGAAATCCAGTAGCTTTAGGGAGTCAACAATAATTCTCAAGAGGAGTGCAGGCGGCTTTTATTTCGTTTGTCTCAAATAGCGCTTTTCTTGGAATCACACCTCTGCTGTTTCCAACCTCCTGGCTGATAAGCTGTCAGATAGCTCCTTAATTTATTGTTTTCTATCAATAGCTGTTTAGAACTATTTGGAACATTTAAAAGCCATTCAATTATGCTGCCACAAAGGGCCAAAAATCTGGTTCTGTCTTGTTAGAAATCTATCCTTCCCTACTGAATCTAGAGAACCAGCTGAGTATGGCATTTGATGACTCTCTGCTGTAAACTCAGAGGACCAGCCATATACTGAAAAGCTCCTTCCCTCCCCAAGAAAACAGAACAAACCAAAAAGCCCTCCCAGTACCTCTGCTTGTAGTTTTACCTGTGTAAAGAGTCAGGGCTAAAGGATGCAGCCCAAAACTTTACACTTTTCTTTTTTTTTTCCTGAATTCAACATACTTCTGCTTTTATGTGATTAAAATACTTTTTTTTTTCTCATGCAATTGTTCTGTTTCTGTGAAATGAGAGAAACATCGTAAAGCCCTAGATGACTGCTGTTGTGTGCATATTTTTAAATTAAAAAGGTGCTTTTGTCCCCTTTGACAGGAAAAGGGAATTACTGGACTCTGGACCCAAACTGTGAAAAGATGTTTGACAATGGAAACTTTCGCAGGAAGAGGAAAAGGAAGTCTGACATTGGGGCTAGTGCTGCCACTCTTGCATCTGAGAAATCGGAGGATAGTGCCTTGACTGGCAGCCCAAAAGCTGTAGAGCATCAGGATATCTTGGAAAACTCATCACCTGGGACTGATAATTCACCTGAGAAAGGATCTCCACCTCCATCTTCCAGTAGCCCGTGCCTCAGTAACTTCCTCTCCAGTATGACTGCGTATGTTAACGGCTCTAACTCAGTGGGCCGCTCAGTGCCTTTGGGACTCAACTCTGAACCCATTGACAAAATGGGACAGAATGTGGTAGGCTTTAATTCCTACTCTCCACTCTCTAATATCCCCACTCATGGTGTGGGAGACTGGTCCAATTCTATGCCTTCTAGCCACCTTGGCTACAGCAACTCTGTGCTCAACCAGTTTAACACCCATTTTTACAGCAGTATCAGCACAAATAACACGCTGTATTCCAGGGAAGGAACAGAGGTTTAAATGAAGGATTCTAAGACACCAAAGCATAACTTTTTATGAGATGAAATGATCTGTGGGCAGATGATTTATGTTAGCCTGTTGTCTCTGGGACCCACACTGCATCCTACCTTCTGACCACCCCAAACTTCTTACCCATTATACTTATTCATATCACAAACACTCCACATTTGGCAGCTCCACATAAAAGATCAGGGTTCATAACATCAAGAGTAGTGAAGAGCTCTCCTGAGCAACACTGCACTCGTGTTGCTGCCAACCATGGTCCTCCACAGACATCCTTGAGAAGTTACTTTTTCCCTTAGGCTTGAAGCTTTTTCTAGCATGGTACTAGTATTGCTGTGCTTTTAAAGTGCTAATAGAAATGTGGTTATAACTCTAAATATTCTCTGTGGTGATATAGGCTGCCAGTTCTAATGCTTATTAAGTTCTTATTTGGCCAAAGCTGTTCTGAGACATCTATAATAAAAATACCGTATAGCGAGTAACAAACAAGACTTGAATAGTGAGTACTGTCTGTGGTTTTCTCTAACACCAGTGCATACATTGACTAAATTTCTATCCCCTTTCAACTCCAAGAGGAATGTGGCTGTGGAGCAAGCTAGCATCATCATGGATATGACAGTCATTTTGAAACTGAAGGGAAGCGCAACAAAATATAATGGAATTGTCTTCAACTGGTGCACTTGGATCTTAATGTTTTCAATTCTAATTACAGGGTCAATTTTTTTTTTTTTGTCTTACACATATCTATTCACATAAGGAAAACAAAATCTGTCCTGAAAAAATATATATATTTAATAAATATGTTTTCTAAGAAGAAAACAAATCTATTCTATCTTAATGTTCTACATTAATAATTTCTACTGAGTAAAGAATTTTAATATGGGAGAGTGGGGAGGGAGGAAGAAAGAGGAGACAGAAAGTTTAACTGTCTCCGAGTTTCAGTTCCAAAGGCTGGATCTTTCAAAGTACCAATTGCAGATATTGTTAAAAGTCCCTGTAGTGTTTGGTTTTGTTTTTTTTTTTTTTTTTTCATTTTGTAAAAGACCATGCTGTTTGTCCTTGTGTAAATATTAGAAATAATACTTATTTTTCCTACACTCTACTGCAGCTACAAACAAAATTGCAAAATGTATATGAAGTTTTTTCAAGCCAAGACTCGAATGAAGTTCCATATTTATGTAGGAGTAGTAACTCAAACTGGATAGCCTGCAGCATACATAGACAGCAAGTTTAACTGTTCCCATCTGGACACTGACTAGACTTTTGGAATAACAGAAAATATATTAATGCATTGTAATAGATAGCATTTTGTCTTGAATTTTTTTTGGTTTTTAACTCTGCATGGGTATAGTTTTGTTACAGGCCGCACCAGAGGCATTTTTAATAAAGCATTTGTGTAGAAGTGTGTGTACCTGTGTGTGTGTGTACTGTATTACTTATGTCTTTAAAAGTCTCCTTAACAGTTTGACTTGAGCAATTTGCCTGAGGAAAGAGCAGTATAATAGTCACAGAAGGTCAGAGACTGAGATAGTGTATGTCTAGGCAATCAAAACTTGCATGCCTGAGGAATATAATTGGCTGCTATTATGCAAAATACTATCACTAAATACAAATCATCCTTAGCATTTCCCTGCTGGAGCTAAGTGGTGCCGATCATTTAAAATTTCAGACACCAGGCTATATTTTCACATGCTAATTGGCCAATATGACTGCAGTCTTTTCTGCATTCTTGCTTATTATTTTATTTTTTTTATGTTTAAATTTTTCCACTATCAAGGATGGCCTTACTAGTCATAGTTTTGTACCCATCATGAGATGTTCTCACTTGGAAGCTGAAACCTACCTACATTACTAACGTTGTTGCTGAAGAAAAAAATAAAGTTACCTTCTGGTGGTGTCCTTCTGCCATGACTGTAAGTTTCTATGAAGTCAGGCACATGCTGAGGCCGAGCTTCTGCCCTCAGAATTTTACAGCCCTTCCAAGAATCTCAGCCCAGTAGGTGGGCCTTAATATGCTCTGCAACTCAGTAGCTGGCAGTGTTTGTTAGAGAGAGACTTGCTCATACAACAACTGAGAAATGCATTCAGTCAGTGCTGTTATGTCTTGGATTCAGCAGACGCGTAACAAATTGCCCAGAAATATAGTTCCTATGGAGTATATAGTTCACAAAACTGAAAGGAAAATGGTTTCTTTACTGCTGAAGTGCAAAATGTTCCACTGTGGACTTACAGCGCAAAACTGTGGGGAAAAATAAGATGCAAATTATGCTGAGAATGATGTTGCTGAACAACAGCAGACAGTAAAAAGCAACTCCTCCATTACTCTGTTTTGTTTGACTCTCCTAGTTCCCACTCGCATCCCTATAGGTATGCAAAAGGACAAGAGTTTATGCCTCATTGCTTCCCAGATGCTGTCAACCAAATATCACTTTTGGCTTATGGGCAATGAGGAAGTGCTGCCAACATGCCAGTTCTTCACAGACAAAGGTATATTTTCCAGTAGATTCCCTGATCACAGAGATTTCAGTTCCCCTGCGACCATTCAGCTGGCTTGAGAAATCAGCTCAGTTGATGAAGCTGCTGTTCAAGGAGTGGAAAGATGATTGCATGGAATGTCATCCTATTTCTCCTCAAAACATAACTACTGTGTAACAAAACAGATTAGGAGCACTCTTCTTCATCTGTATTTTTGTGTTTTTCAGAGAGAATTTGCTTTAATAACCAGCCATATTGAGACATTCCTGGAGCTATTGCACGTCAGTGTAGCACCTGAAGGGAAACGTTAACTACTGTTCCTATATGCGCAACAGCACTGCTCTTTTGAAGGTAACACTCCTATTCGTTTATTTTACCAATATGGTAAATATAAGGCTTTTGGAGGGAAAAGTATCTGATTTATAGGAGTGGTTTTGTTTTTTGTTGTTGTTGTTTTAAAGTATGCTATTAAAGAAACTATTAAACTAGAACTTGTCACTAAAATATACTTAATACACTGCTGCACTTTACAGACCTATAGTCTGATTTACAAACGTATATATTGACTAATGCTGCTTGAAAGAGAATTTGGGCTACAAGAACTCTACGTAGTTTTGCCTGTAAAGATTATTGATTGATTTTTTTTCTTTCTTATTGTGTTTTGTGTTGAGATGCAGTTATCTTCATATACCACTGTGGACACTGTGTTCCATGATTCTGCAATTATTTGTTCCTGATTTAAATGTTGAGTTAACTCTTAAAGGCTGTTCCTATCTTACCACAAACACATCCAGCTCTGAGGTGGTCAGAATAGGTTACTACTTGCTTTCCTTCTGCCATAGTAAAACCGCAAATATGGGAAGCCTTCACGGGCAGGCATTTCCTCACTAATGATAACTGAGTAATGAGTTCCTACATGTGTCTGAGGTATACTGCTGCTGAATCCCTGGGGCAGCTTCACTGTCATTGACCTCATTAGAAACATCTTCCTTGGATTCTTGCTCCATAGTTTCCCAGTTCCATGCCCTAGGTCTGCAGCAGTGGAGTCTGTGATTCTTCAGCCCTGGCTCTAGTACCAGGGAGGGTGCTGAAACTCAAACTGTGTTAGTGATTTGAGGTTTCACAGCAGAGATGTGGGCAGCCAGGGATCCCTTGTCCCACAGCCTCAGGGTTGTTCCACCTAGCCGTGGGATCAGTTGCAAATCCTGGAGTCCTGCAATACAAGGTGCTGCTGCTTTAGCTGTAAACATGGAGCTTTCAGGGTCCTTTTGCCCCAGCAGTCCAAGTGCAGCAACTCAATAAACTTTGCTAAATCTGTTACACTGTGAGCAAAATGTTTTGTAATCAACAATATTTATATATATATTTAAAAAACCAAATAAAAGCCTCCACTAGATTTAAGCAAAATGAAGCCACAACAAGTTAACACAAATGTGAAACTCACTCATTTGACAAATAAAACCAGTTTGTTGATCAGATAATTGCAGGCAGCTTAGGAGAGGAGTACAGAGGAGCAACATTAGATGCAAAGTTTGCGCTAATGATAAGGACACAGTGGAGAGCTATTAGCACTAATATCTGCTAAATCCCTTGTTAGTCAATATGCAGGAAATGTAATTAATCTGCATGGCAATTTACTCGGTGCTTCATATTTATTTTAAGGGCCAGTCTTGTTGTGGAGCTTTTTACTGGATTAGGCAAAGTAGCCAAAGATCATTCAATGCTGGTATTTACTTTATGAATGGTAATGGTTTGCATAGATTATAAATGTAGGGTTTAATATTCCCTTTGAAGCTGGTGCTTCACTGTTCTTGGCTGCATGTGAACCTTCTGCCACTCATCACCCTCTCTTGCAGGTGGTTAGTGCCTTTCGCATCCTGATAACTCTACCTTCACAAATGCCTAAGTAAGCTTTTCTTACTTTGATTCAGTCAGGCTCAAGAAAAAATGCTACTAAGACTTGCTAACATTAACCTAAATAGTTTGTGCTGAATCAGTGTTGGGACGATTATGATGAGAGACTTCAGTGTGCAGATGTATCGTACTTTGTGACAGACTGCAGGGTTAGGAGGCAGAACCTTCCCCATTTCTTCAGTGCCAAGTAACAGCCAGCACACACTGCCCTGTGAAACCAGTTTGCAAGAAAGAGGAAAAAATCTGGTGTGGCTATTGCAAACCATTATTGCTTTCAGTAAACAATGGGAGACTTCTAAATCACACACCAAAAAAATCTAAAATACTGCAGCCTCTTGATGCAGTGAAGAACACTCTTTCAATGCTCAGTAAATAATTCACAATATAAATGTCTGGCTATTGTTTACCTAGGTTTCCAAATGCAGTATGACCTTCTTAGTTCTTTGATCATGTTTGAAAAAAATATTAGAAAAAGCAAGTGCAGGACAGTGTGCAAAATAACCATTAAAAGAGTTTCATTCATATTGGTCTTAGAAAGCAAACATCGAAGACTCTAATGTTCTTACAAAGTGCAACAGGAGTAAAATTAGACCACAAAGCTTAAAGGCTTGTATTTAACTGTAGGATTCTGGAATGGCGGACCTTCCAGATTATAAAAATGTTACTCCCTGTTCAAAGATAACACCAAGAGGTGTGATGCAGATACCTATAAAGGAAAATCACATTCTAGTCCTGCCAGTATTTACTTCTCCAGTAAACAGCAATAGGGACTTTGCCAGAGACATTCTGAATTACAATGCACTAACCTTTCTCTCATGATGGGATACATTATGAAATTCTTCACTGTTTAGTAATGTCAATAGTTTCTTTGTTACTTCATGTGAAAACTTTCCTAGGTGAGGAAAATAATTAACTTCTTCCCAGTAGGTCTGCCAATTCATAACACTGCCAGTTTGTGGCACTTTACAGCAATCCTTACAAGTGTTTCCAGTGGATCTTGGAAACAGCTGACCCAGACCTGTGTGATTTTTTTTGCCTAGGCACCCACACCTCAAGATCTGTAAAGTATGAATCAAGACCCTGCTGTACGCTTCTTGTAACCTCTAGCCTTCCCTGCTTTAAGTGCTGACAACTGCAAGACTGTATTGCTGTAGTCCTGGCAGTACTGCTGTTAAGTTTACCTCAGTTGGTACTTGTTGTGCGATAGAAACCTGCAGGGCTGTCAGTGCCTGGACAGAAACACACTTAAGTTTTTCTTATTTCCATTGTGGATCTAGTTGTAAATTGGTAAGGACTTTCATCTACCCAAACAACCCCTCCTGAGTGGACTTGCACAATACACTGCCTACTGATATCCTGTGCAAATTAATTTCCAGAATCCCTCTCTAAAACAAATTTTTGCATGTCTTGTGTTGGCTAAATTTCAATACAAATTATGTTTTATCTCAGCTTGGTTTTGGTTCTTATTTAAATCCTAAAAGCATTCCTCTCCAAATCTCTTTGCAGCACGCTATGGATTTCGCCTCGTGCAGCATATGAAATCCTTTGCTCTTTAAGAAGCAAGGGAGCAAGTCAAGCCAACTCTAGAAGTAGCTAATACTAATTTCTAAACTGCATGCCACTCATCTCCTATTGAAGTAAATCGTTAAAAAAAAATATTAATTGTTCCTTTGACAAAGATTCCTGATAAAATCTTATTTCACGGAGTAGTCCTGCAAAGTGCTAAGAATCCCAGCTCTCCTCTGTTTAAAATAGAGGAGCTCAGCTCCTTGCCTGTTTAAGCCAACAGCATCAACATGTGGGCATCAGAACCCCTCTTAATGCTCTTCGACTTTAGAAGGCCTCTGCAAGGACACAGTAGTTTGCTGGACTGGAGCCTAAGGCAGTGACTAACTGATGGATTGTTTTTCAGGATTTTTCTGTTACAATTTGTATATACCACTCTAAAATACTTCCCCACTCACTGAAACTTTTCTCTGCTTAGAGAGATAAATGCGGTCTTTTGTCAGAAATGACCATCAGATGAGCAAAAATTGAACCTGTTGCTGGCTAAGTTCTTACAAAAACCTAGTGTTGGAAATGGTACACAGAAATCAGATACTTAATTTTTTATTTGTAGTAGCAGAAACTAAATAACTGGAAAGCTGAAGAATCTTTACAGGTCTCTAAAGCACTTGTAGTGTGTCGGTGCATGTAGCAGAGCATATTCATAATCTTATTTTACATTAATAAGATCTTATTTTCAGCTTCTTTTGCTCTTCCTTTTTCTATTCTTGCTCCAGCAATTTTACAGCCACCATCTTTTTAGTTTACAATTTTACGTCTCCAGTTGATATTAGGCATCTGATATTCTCAGCATGCCCACGAATCAAGCAGGCTTTCTAACTGCTTTGATTTAAATTAGTAGCACAAAAATTAAGCCAGAGCTGATCTGATCTTTTATGCTCTTTTTAACTTAATAAACCCTGGGGTTTTTTAACCCGTTATCATCACTGGAATAATCAACAGCTGAATAGCATAAGCCCGAGTCAGTTTTTAAGGTTAGCATATGAGTAAACATAAATATGCCAAGGGAAAAAAAAATTGTTGAGGACATGCTAAATTACACCAGAATCTTTTTGGTTCATACCACAATCCTTACATTTTTTTTTCTGAAATTATTTGTATCCATCACTCATCTGTCCCTCTAATTGTTTTCATTCTCTTGCTGCTGACTTTTAGTCTCAGGTTTAGCATAGGATAGAGGACAGTTGCTAACCTGCTCCATTTAATTCAAAGCAGCCAAGTAGTTGCTAGTACATAGGCTCTTAGGTGGTACTTAGGAAATGAGTGCTTTCTATGGCACACAACCTTTCTGCTGGAACAGATGTACCCATGTTAACTTGTAAGTCCATGGAATCACAACTCTGACAAACATGGGAAAGAAGGTATTATATATTTTTCTCTGAGTCAAAAAGATCAGCATGAGCAGGTAGTGATGCAATCCCACACTACTAGAATACCATTAACTGCGCTCCAAATCATTTTAGTCCCTGTTTGTGATCTGTATAATCAAATTGTCTGCACTGTCCTTGCCATATCTTAACTTACCTAACAGTCTTCTAGCTCCCTGGACGAGTTTCCAAATTCAAGTTTAGGAGCTATGCTTATTAACATCATGTGCTTAAAACATACATGGCATTGCTTTCACTTGTTAAACGTCTATTCTATACCAGGTGCAACTGTAGTTCAGTGGCAGATGAAGTGGTGAATGTGAATGATTTAAACATTATTGTGGACTTGTAGGTTGCCATAGTAGACTGAAACAGATGAGAGTGATGGTTAGTAGGGCAGTGCGTTCACACCACAGCCAGAGTCAAAAGTCACAATGTACAGGAGGCAGTGTAAAAGCAGCTACCTCAGTTCATACAGTCATAGAACACGAAGGCAGGAAATTCTGTATGCATGCATTTGGCTCATAGGAAAATAAATAGTTTATGCAGTCTAAGCTGAATGCATTTTAAATGGAAATGGTTACTAAAACGGTGAAGTCTGTCTGCTGCACAGTTTCTTAATGTTGGAAGTGGTCCTTCATTTCTGCTAAATGTTTCAGAGGCATTCTGAAGGGAGCACCCTAACCCTAGGATGACAGTAGCTTTCTGCACTTAATGTCTTTTAATTTTTTTTTTTAAATGTGCCTTCACTGTGTGACAAAGACTGCCAGCAATATTCTTCAAATGTTAGGCATGCTTTGGTTAGGTAATGGCTCGTTCAATTCTTTCCAGACAAAAATCTCTCTTGCTGCTTCCTAGCTGCTAGTGATGAGTTACAGTTATTAGTTCCCCTTGCTTCTGTTCTCTGACAGATTCCAGAAGATAAGTAACATAAACAGGCACTAAGCAGGTGTTAGCATTAAACTCTGTAGTTCCAAGAGGTAAACAGAGCTAAACCTTGGCATGCTGATACTTTCCATGAAGAGCTGTCAGAAGCTCTGATGTAACTACACGCCACGTCAGGTGAGTTTTTCCCCATGTTTGAAATTGTGTAGGTGACCTATGATATCAGCATGTCCAGCTGGACTAGTAACATGCTTTTACTCCTGCAACGCCACTGGTTGCAGAAGCAATCTGCTCAACATTGTAATGCAAGTAGTTTCATGGCAACATTACACAGATAGCTAATTATACATTGCCCAATAAATGAACTGATGTATTCTTCCAGGCAGCACATGGAAAGAGAGGCATAATGTATGTGTCATCAGGGAAAGCTTTTTACACATTCTGTGTACAGGTTCTTCTCAGACTCAAAATTTCACTCTTGTCAGGACGTCCCCACAAAGCAATGGAGGTTATTTGGGCTGCAGCACAATAAGAGATGCAAAGCTGCTGAGTTTCTTTTTGTTGCCTTTGCAGAGGTGTTGATTTGTTGTGGCAAAGTATCAGTAGCACAGAGCAGTGGGGTAATACTGATGTACCTTACAGCCCAGTAGCTATTTTTTATGCTGCTGTTTGAACAATGTGTTCTGACATGAGCAGCCTACTGTTTGCTAGTTCACAACAAAAACTTTGTGTATGCAAACTTGCATGCAAATCAGGCTTAATTTATTATGCTTTCCTCCAATGAGACTGGAGGGGGAAAAAAACGCACCTTTTAGCTTCAGTAATACATTTTCCTATGAATAGAGCAGCTATTTAAATGATCTGTGGAAAAAATGCTAAGAATGTAAGAAGTTCAAAGAAGGTGGAGGGATATCTTTTTTTCCTTGTCAACCAGGAACATGGTTATTTAATGGCTGACAATGTCATCATCCTAACACAACTTAAACTGTCGTGCACATAAGACACACCTGTGTTTCACTGTATCACAAGTGGGCAGATCTCTAATTACAGGTCCTACTTTTCTTAAAAAAAAAAAAAAAAAAAGGTTGAGCACAATTCTTGCATGGAAGAAGAAAGGCTGAAAGGTTTGCTATTTACTCGGTGTCTCTTTTTGTTGCTTCGCAGGCTTCTGTAGGGGCCGTTGTGGCTTCAGCTGCAAATAAGGGTATTCTGAGATCCTTCCCTATGCTAGGCCTGCTACAACCGTCAATAGCCCTATTTAGCTCAGGTCTGAGGAATGCTCCTGGACCACTGGAAACAAGTGTTCCTTGGACCAATTGGGGATGTCTTGGGATGCTCAGCTTCTTTGACTCCTGAACTTGCATGATGATTTGTCTTCTGCAGTGAAATAGGTAACATTTCCACAAAGGTGAGAGTTTAGGGTCTTTTTTTTTTGTTCAGATTTTATTACATAATTTAATAGAAAATCATGTAACTACAAAATTCTACAGGATGAGTTAATATTAATACTAATAAGCTGGCCTTATCACAGAACTTAATTTGATTTGATTTGCACAGACCTACTTTAATAAGCAATAAAATGAGCATTATCTTTCATTTAACTTTCTTGGGTTAATTCCTCTGCAGTTCTATCAGGCTGTTAATACACACATGCATGCTAAAGGAGACATATGTCTCTCTGTGTGGACTGAATCACTCCTGTAAAAGACGGTGAACAAACATGCATCCTGCATGTAAATAAAAATATTGAAAACTAGAAATTCCTGGGATGCTATGTGATATTTACTATTTTCCATTAAATATTTAATCTATTTCCCTTTCTATAACAGGAAAACTTTAGAGCAAATTTATCTCATACTTTTCTTTTCACCTATAGAACACTTACGAGGTTGCTACAGGGTTAGTCTTGGGTGTTCTAAAATCCCAAGTTCTTCGCTAGGACTAGCATGCCTATTTAATTGCATCTCTGAAAAAGTGTCTCACTTTGCACTGAAAGCCATCTCCATTCCTAGAACCCTGGTAGACAGCATGCAGAGTTACAGCTCTAAAAGATGTTATCTGCTGAGGCTATTTTAACATGTATATCATCTCACATATGACCTCATCAGTAAACAGGTGATGTTCATTTGGTTTAAGTTTATTGATGCCAGATTTTACTGGTGCCAGATTTGTTCTAAGGAAAAATGCAAAGCTTACAAAACCTGAACATATTTCCAGGACCACAAAATCATCTCCTATTCTGCTTGGAAGTGGCATATATGAGCTAACTCTGTGGCTGGTTATGGAGCAAGATGCTCTTCAAATCTGGATTTATCTAATCCTGTCTCCAAGCACCTGAAGTAGGTATGTGACAAGCAAGCGTGCAGAGCAGTCATTGTTTTCCTGGTATACAATGTGTATCCTTCAGTATTTTTAAACCACTTTGGTATAAAATAGATGGATCCAAAGAGCAAGACAACCTGTAATCTCTCCATAAGCAATGATAGCACAATGCAAGTAATTTGCAGGTTTGCTTGCAATGTTATTTCTGGGTTTCCTGTAGAATGTTATTTAAAGCAAAGATTGTAAATTTATGCAATTCTGGATGTTAGTGTTTATGCAAATAAATATGCAAAGAGGCATGGCCTTTTATCCCCTGGTAAGTTAGTAAGGTAGCCCTTAAAGATTAAAAGCCCTGAGATTACTGTCAATGAGGACCTTTTTTTTTTTTTTTTAACTCCACCGAAGTGTATTTAACATTCCTAACCCTGCACAAAAGGGGAAAAATAAGTTCAGAGCTTTGGAGGAACCTGTTGATGATAGCTGATAATATGAAAATGAAGCAGTCAAGCAGGCTGTGGATAGCATAGGCCACATGTACTTAAACAAAAGGAAAGTTAGAAATGCAGTGATGGTAACATGAAAATTCTGGAACATAAGTGAAACAGAAGCCATCAGTTGTGATCAGATTAATCCTTTAATACTGCTGTTATTTCCTTGTTGCCATGTGGGACAGGTGATGGCTGGAATGGTCTAAACTTAGAGGGGGAATAACACCAACAAACACGACAGAGAAAGGGCTGACCTAAACCCTGGAGTGTGACTTCAGAGCAACAACGAGCAAAAAAAAAGTCAGCAACTTGAGAATTTTCCAAGTTTTTGTTTTAGAAACATGAGTGGCAGAAGTAGTATATAACTACCCCCTGTAATTTGTGGACTTTAACGTTACAGTGGTTTCTGCATGACTTTTAGAGTTCCTTGGGTGGTTAGGGTGTCAGTATTCTTATCTATGTGATCCAACAGAAAAGTTGTCTACTGTATTATTACAGTTTTACAATATATTTATTGAGATTATTCATCTGCTACCTAGTTTATGTTTGCAGATTATATTTGGAAAGGACATTTTCTCTCTAAAATTAATAAAAAGCCTTGATATTAGATTCCTGTGGGCAGTTGTATGTACAAAACACACAGGCCTATTTACTATGTGAAAAGAATTCTGCAAATGTGTACAGGCTGGGTTTGAATCATATCAGGTAAAGCAGTTAAACAAGTGCTAACTTTTAAGAACTCCTGAAGTTCTATGAAAATTAAGTTTTAAGCCTCAGTATACTGTCTCCAAGGTGTGCTTGTGGAACTCTGTGTTCTCCTGGTAAGAAAAAACAAAACAAAACAAAAAACAAGAGTGGTATGTATTTTACCCTGTGTCCATTCACTGCTTTGCACATTCCTATAATAAGCTGGAGGATTAATGGTAGGAGCAGTACTTTGGGGAGCAAGGGTGAAACTGAATAAGCAGGGGCTGGGAAATAATTCAGGAACTCCTTAAATTGTCGCTAAGGCTTCTGTCAGAAAGTTTCATCCATGCTCTCACGTAATCCTGCTAAATTCTGTATTTAGCTGAACTGCTCTATGGTACAGTTTCATCATATTTTCCAAGAAAGAATATATGAAAATTTTAAGCTGTTTCAAATTCTCAAAGTTTTAAAAATAGGTGTGTGTGTGTTAGGGGAAGGGAGACGGGCTGCATTATATAACTTTCAACATGGTCTGCCTTGCTCACTACTTTTTCCGAAAGCTGATGAACAAAGGAGTACAATTTACCTTGAATCAGGGTTCATACTTGATATCAGAACAGCTTGTACTCTAGATTCACTCTGTCCTCTGGGTCTTCTGCAAGCTTTAACCATGTACTGTAGATGCACACTTGGATTGAAAAGGAGTCACTGGTGCTTTGGACTTGGCAGTTATTTTTAAGAGAATGGGACAATTACATTGATAGAACAGAGAGAAAATGTCCCATGCACAAATTAATAATTAAAATTAAAACGTGTAATTAAACTCAAATAATGGAACTGATCAGTTTTAAAGGTTGCTTATAAAACTGCATAAGAACTGGTGAAAAGGGACAGAAGTTACTCCTGGAAGCAGACTTTTGCCAACTGCTGGTTATTATCTCCCAACGCAGCTAAAGCTGCATTACAAATTTAAGGTAGACTTGTAAACTAAAGCGAATGTATCTGCTTGTACTCCACACAGTGAAATACACTGACATCTGCTTCTGTTGCCTAGAGTTTCTGTAGAGTTCTAGAGCCTGGGAACATGTTAACAAATCAATATTGGTTGTAGAATAAATCTAGATGGAGCCTGTCTGCTCCTGCAGCAATAATTCTATGGATCTCAGTTCAAACGGCACCCAGATGTGTCTCCAGGTAGAGATTCATTGTAGTAACTACTGTGCCTAATTGAAGTCACCCTCTTCAGTCAATAACATGGTTCATTTACTTCCACAGTTGAGAAAAAATAAGAAATATTCCTTCTTTAAATTAGTCCCTAAAAAGAAGATGCACCTGAAAACCAATAAGTTTTTGCCCACAGAATTTTTAGACTACATTTTCCAAATTTGTCCACACTTAAGGCATAGGAGTGATTTGTTTGATATTGTAGAGAATGACCTCCTGAAAAATCTGCCAGAAGTTACAGTTTTTCAAATCTGTTTCGTTTTGAAACACTAGAAAGCCACTATTCACTTTTGAAATCTGTTGTCAGCGTGTACTTTCTTGCTAGGAGAGAGTAGGCAGGGGAGGTATTATAAAAACATTATAGCCATTCACCATGCTCACACAATGGCCAAAGAGAAGTCTATGGTGGTAGTTCAGTGGTCTTTCCTGCTTCATGCAGGTAGCTAGTTGCTAGGCAGAACAACTATTCCTATGAAATCTTTAATTGGAAATTGAAAACACCAAGTTGCCCATCCTGACCACAACAGACAAAAGAGATGGTTTATGCCTCCTACCTGTCTTGCCCAAGTTTTAAAGCTTACAGAATTGATTTGAATCAATAAGTGAACAAATGCCAGTAACTGAGGGGAAAGCTGATTCAGTTTTCCTCATAATGTGAAAAAACAAAGTCCATTTAATAAAGCTCGACAGTCTGATCTTTTGCTGAGATACACAAGCTTTGCGTTAAGACTGTATAAAATTATTTGTATTTCTCTAGAGGAACCTGCCTAGCTTGTATTGAAGAGGATTGAAATGAGAGATGGTCTGAACTTGGCAGCAGAGCTCCATTAAGGTAAAGGAATCCACAAAACTCCATTTGCCTGGTAAAACTGCAGTGAGAACAAATAATCTTTCATAGCAATTACATAATTACTTGGATTGGCTTTACCAACTTGATGCTTTGTCTGCTTTGTACTTTCGAACATTGCTAATATATGACAGAATAATTTTGTACTAAATGCAGTCTGGTATTTTCCTTTGTGTGTCCAGTGTATGTTTTACTTCCAAAGGAAGGAAAATGCTTTATAGAATTGTCTTCATTAGGCTTCCCTGTAAAGTATCAGTTTCCTGCCAATTATGCATTTATTTGTATTTTGTTGATTTGAAAACTGAGGTTTGGAATGAATGGATATATCTGAGGGGAGGCACTAAGTTGTCACAGCCTGCACAAATGAACTTTGAAATTTAATGAGAATTAGCAGAGTTTTTTCTTATGCTATAGGCATCTTTTTAAATGCCCAGATTGGGCTTGTCTTGTCTATTTGATAGAGCAGCTTGGGAAAGTACAGGAGAATCCATCATTCTTCTGCTGCTAATCTAGAAAGATTCAAGGTCATCAACATCAGAAGACTAAGGTTTTACAGTCATCGGCCTCCGTTGTAGGAACCATTGTATTTCATAGTAGCGTTCAACCAGATACAATAAAAAACTTAGAGGAGTGAGATTTAGTTCTGAATTTCTCAGAATTAGAAATAAAATAGTTCTGTGTCAGATTAACTTTCTATTAGCGGTACATAATAGTATGGTCTATATGGGTGGTACATTAGGGTTTATATGGCATCACTAGGAGTAGCAGGATCGCAAGAGAATGATCTGCTAATATTGAAGTACTATTTCTGCTTCACTCATTATTTGACTCAACATGTATGTTGAACAGAAATGAGAGTGAAATAAATTTACAACTGAGATGTCTACATTTGACACATAATGCTAGCAGTCATTCTGAACAGTAAGCTTTCCTTCTGGCAAAGGCAAAGATATGCTGTGATTTGACTGACACTCCTGTGAAGGATTATCTCAATTTCAAAAGATATCACAAAAACAATTCACTCATGCTATGGATTTTGCTTCATAGTGGGTATATATTCACTTATACTATTCTGAAAAATTTAAAATGCATTCATTCATTTAAGCCTTTTAACTTTATTATGAACCCAGTATCTAAATGCTTTGCAGACCGACAATCTAAAAGTAAGAACAATTCTCAATGATTTTTCTAATTATCAAGGCTGTGTTAGGAATCTTGAAGAGATTTCAAAATTCCCATGCTTACTTCTGATTGCGGGGCTCCATTATCCCAAAACATATCCCCCAAGGCCTGCCTGTTTATTTCTGCCATTTAGGAGACTTTAAAATACCTTCCACTTTAGTCTGTACAGCAATGTTGTTACCATGACAGCTGACAATCACAGAGAGGACAAGAAGGATGTAGCATACCTGGGTGATTATGTGCTTGCTTAAAAATTGTGAATACAATGCAGTTCCCTATATACTGCAATCAAAAGTACTAGGAGAAACATCATCATCCCGCTTTGTCCTGGACTCCTTATTCTATCCATGTTATTATATCTTAGAGCATGTAATTATCTCCTTGGTGCAGCCCCCTAAAGAAACAATAATCCCTCCTTACCTTTTGTGCAGAAAGGAGTGAATATGCATTTCCAGTGAACAGACCTACTTAAACTGAATTGTGATGGCTCTTTAAAGAATTACATCAGATGTTTAATTACAAAATATGTATACAGATTTTAACCTCATTATACAGATTTTTAGACTCAGCGGGCACTATATTCTCTTTAACCTTCTGCATCTGTTATGAGCTAGTTAGAAGGCACTCTCATAATGGACCAAAATTTAAACAGCACTGATCATTCTGCAGTTACTTCTGATTAGAGCGAGTAAACAGGTGTGCCCTACACCTGCCATGGCATAATAGGTGCACTTTGCAAGAAATACAGTCCTTGATTCAATGTGTTTCACACAATAGTTGTAAGATAACGGCAGAAGGGCTATGGAATAGCTGAACCCTATTACGACATTCCTCACATGTTGATGACGCACATTTATAAAGAGGCTTTCCACTGGCTGAGTTGGTGATACAAAAGTAAATGTATTTGCAATTTCCTAGTGTCTATGGCATATAGTTCATGTCTGCATTAATTTTGTTACCATGCAATTTGTAATACTTCTTTGACAGAGGATCACTTAAGTAATAACAAATGAAGATACTGTACATTCAAATAAAATAATATTTTATACCACTACAAACATAAATAGCACATGAAACCTAAGAATCCAAGCACAAAAAATATGATCATGCATATTAATTATCTTAGAATGTAAAAAATTAGAAAAGCATGCAAAAATAAATACTCTTTTAGTTATGCATTATTTTCATCATGAAAATATCTTTCTAAATCTGTTGTGTTCTGAAATAATTTACTTCTGTTTAGATATTTTTATCAGTCTAATATTGACTGAAAAAACCTAAAACCATTATGAAGCTAATATTTGTTGTGTTCAGTTTTACTTTTTGCTTCCTTTCTTGAAATGCATTCTTCAGAAGACATAGTTGAATTGAGATTATTGTAGGTCTTAAAGCTTCTGACCTTCTACTCATAACAGTATGCAAAGAAGCACATGATATTCCATTCTTATATGTACTGTTAGTGAAAAGGAAACATGTATGAAAAGGGATTTCATAGTGTCCAGAGATACAAACAGGAGAGCAAACCCTTGCACACCACTGCAACTGCAATACTGCTGTTAGCTTTTGCAGCTTAAACTGGAAACAAAATTTGAAAGCCACTCAGGAAGGACAGAAAACTCAACAGAGCAGTAGTGATTCTGATTCTTGTGCAATTTAAGGTTGAAATCAAATGCAAATCTGTCTCATAAACTTGCCTCTCCCGTTTGTCTGCATATGTTGGTTTTTTTTTTCCCTCTAGGAAGCTCACAAGGACATTTAAATTCAAGTTTTCACTGGTATTTTTGGAGCAACTAAATGAACAAATTTTATGTTGAAACAGACATGTTGTTTCTATGAATAAGTAGTTAAAATTTTTCCCCCAAGACTTTCGAATATGCTTCCCAAAAAAGAGCTTCCAGTGTACAATTTATTTAATTTTACAAGCACTTAAGAAATTATGTAAATGGTACAAAATGTTAATGCAATGATTAAGAAAATGCAATCACGTTTTACATAATCTGTTTCAAGAGTGATATGACAGTACTGAAATTACCTCGTAAAATGCTGGGCAGTTTGAGACAGTGTGAAGAAGGGTCTATGCAGCAATAGCAGCTCTCTCTGGTGAATAATTCAGAATCTGTAGAAGGAAAAACAATGTGGAAAAATATCTGGGTTAATAATCTTTTAGATAGAGACATTTTCAGGAAAAAAGACATAACACAGTAACATGCAGAACAGAGAAAAACAAAAAATAGCCATTCTCGTAATACTCTCAGAAAAATGTCATGTTCATTATGCAGTATGGATATATAAGGCATTGAATGGAAAATTATGGAACTAAATATATTATTTTAATCGTTTACATATGCATCTTGCTGAAAAAAGACTTCATATTTTTAATTATATTTTTAAAATTGTTTTTTCTATATTAAAAAAAAACCCTACAAGTAATATCAGTGCTATTGACATGCAAACAAAGGAGTTTTACCCATGCATATGTAAGTTACAGGTTCCTGCTAGATCCACCTAAAATTGGTAAAAGTGAGATCAGAATCAGGTCCAAAACACAATTCTTGGGGAAAAACATTCATAGATCTATGTTTATAATATTTAGCAATAAAATTTACAGCCCTGTTATCTGCTAGCTATGCAAAAACAAACACTTGTACAGGTGGAGTGTGCCACATGTTTATATGTAAACAAACAGCCTAATCCTGCCTTAGGGCATTGTAATGTTATAGCACACAAAGCTCCAGTGAGATAGCAGTGGTTTTAGAGAAACCAGCTGGCACAGGAGAAAGTTAATTTGTCTAAATCACCTAGAGGCAACACAAGGTGAAGTTCCAGTCAAAGCTAAAGTTCACCTATATAAACAGACTGTTGACTAGGCATAGATCAGAGCTGAGTGAAAAAGTAAAGCAGAAATCTGAGCTTGCTCAAATCATCTACATGGGAACTCTGTTTTTCGAGAGCTGGTTGACACTTGCAGGGCCTGCTGCTGGTGTGTCAATGCAGAACGTTTGCTCCATATGCCTTCCTCCATGGTCTCACTACTGTCAGTGACTTCTTTGTGTCACTTTCCAGTAGTGAGGAGAGGGTAAACTTCTCAGGCATGCCACTCTAATCTAGGAGATACCCTCTCTGGGATCTCCCAAACAATATAAAGAATTGAAGGTCGTAGAACCTTCTGTGTTTCTAACATCGTTCTGAAAAGTTGTTTCAGGTCATTCATTAAATGTGGAACATGATTTGTACTAGACATAGCATCCTCAAACTGGATTTTTAAACGTAGTAGATAATGCTTCCAGTTCCTTTTTCCAGTCACAGCTAGTGATTTTGATAATGAAATTTAAATTAAAGATTTACTGTCAGTCAGGCATTTTTTCTTGATATGGCTCATCTGGTACAGACTCAAATTAATGTTACAATTCCTTGAAAGGCAGTTTGTGAAAGCCTGACAGGCTCTCAGCAGTCTGAGTTTGTCTTCACTAGAAAGAAGGCTATCTTTCTGCTATGAATTTTGAGATCGGTGTTGGTCAAGTGTCAATTTTTCTACACAGCAAGCTGTAAGGAAATGATGAACTGACACTACAGGACAGGACGACAACAGAGAACTACGAAGTTGTATCCTTTCTACAGAGTGGATTTGCTTCCTGTGTAGATCAAAGTGGCTTATGGCCTGACCCTGCAGCTAGTAAGCCTTGTAACGCTTATATGACAAGTTTTGGGGATAGTGTGTGGAAAAATACTGATTAAAAGCCCATATTCAATGTGAAAAGTAGCCCTTTGGTCGAAGTTATCAGACAGGCCAAGGTAATCTAGCCCTTAATCAAAATAATAATTTGTTGCATGAGGCAACTCAAGCCTATCATTTCAGTCAGTATGTATCTATGATACGCGGTGCCCATGCAATAGGGTACATTAGTTTGCTGTAAAGCAAAAGACATTTTTACTCTGTAGTAAAAAATAAGAGTTTTTTTTATTGGGTTTGGGGTGGGGTTTTTTTGGTGGGTTTTTGTTGTTGTTGTTGTTTGGTTGTTGGGTTTTTTTCCCCCCCCCCGGTACGGTTTACATTCTAGATGTATCAAGATAAAGGACATACCACCTTTAGCTCTGAAAGTATCAGAAGGGACTTTTACCTAAAATCAGGACTAAAGAGGAGAAATGGGTCATGGACTGTATTTACAAACAAGTTTGAGTGGCTTATTGTCCAAGGTAGTGGCTTTACTTAAAATGAGGTTATGACATCAGTTCTGTAGTGTAAAACTAAGTCTTAAGTCAAAAGACAAGTGCTTTTTTTTTAACTGAAGTTTTGTCTGTAAGATTGATTTTTCTGCTCAGGTTCAGCGTGCGTGGTTTTGTGATGGTTTTACTGTGTTTTTGTAGTACTGACTTCTACAAGGCAAATCAAAACTGGCCCAATATATGTTCTAGTTTCTGGATGCCCCTCCAATTTGTTTTAGCCCAGCCAGTCTTTGGAACTCCCTTTCCTCCACCACTAGGTACAGCAAAGCATAGAAGGATAAACCTAAAGCTGAAGTGAACATGAATTTTAGTGTAACATAGAAATGACATTCATGTCAACAATTGCTAAACTGAAAGTAGTTGGTTTTTTTTCTAATATATTATTCAACTTATGTAGGGCAGAAACAGGTCTGTCTGTCTCTCTGCAAAGATTTGAGTTCTGTGTGGGAATGCTGAAGGAAGACATTATTTAAAAGATAAATAAATCAGTATTTCAGAAGTACAGTCTGACTTTGAACTGTTTAGACCTAAACAACAGATGGTGAGGCTGCTGCAGATCAGGCATAACATGAAAAATTACTAGTTGGTGACTTCCTTCTGGTCCTTCGCACTGTTATGCTTTAAATCCAAATATTTTGCTGTTTTTATTTTAACTCTCATTTCTCCCAATTTCTCAGCCTTCAAAAAAAAAAGGTTATATTCCACGTTCATAATTCTATTACTAGTATTATCAGTCCATAAACAAAACTCAATTGTCTCCTGAACTAAGGAGATTTCCCCACTTCTCATCCTGAAGATTTAAAAGTAAACTGCTACAGTTCCACATTGAGGCCAACCACACACTTCGAAGACTATTCTGCATCACAAAACTGGAACTGTAAGCTAGATCCAAGGCATCACAGAGTCTCTCCTTTCTCTTTTCTAGATATGTCTTTGAGGGAAACATATCCAGGAAGTTATTACAAAGACATGCCACCTTTAATCTTCTTTTAGCCAGATTACTACAAAATAAGCTTTTATTTTTTCTGCCATGCATGGGAACAACCCATGAGAGCTCAAAAACTGACTTTGCCTAAGTAATGAGTTTGGATCATTTACAGAGAGCAGTAAAGACAAGAAAGTATTAGAAAGAGTAATATTTCAACAATAGATTGTTATTCAAGACACTTGTAAGCTTGCAATAGATTGTCATCAAGTCTCAGTAGAGAATAGGTATGTTATGCTCCATAGTTTAAAAAAAACCCCAGAAAATTAAATAAAACTATCAATGACAGGGGAGCAAGATAATGGCCAAAAATCAGGTGATGAGGTGGTGATCTGGGAAGGCAAGCAAAGGATGTAGGATGATACGGAGAGGAGAGACCTTGTAAACAACGATACAGGGTAGAAGAGGGACCATGTCAAGCATATGCACTTAAGTAAGGGAGTGATCTTATAAGATGATCATAAATTGTGTTACTGATATAGCTGGGAAATGAAACACTTGTTATTTTTGAGGAAAAGCATGTCAAAAATTCCAGCCAATCGTAACTGGTTTGTGTATGCATAGACTCTGGAATTCCAAGAGTGCACATGTTTTCTTTAGATCTAATCTGTATTTCTTGTGCAGATAGCTGTAACAATTTTCATCAATCCTCCCAGTTTCCTATGCACTAAATTCACTTTGAAATCAAAAGATGTGCAAATTTGTGGAAGATCTAAGCTGAGTTACTTTTACAAATACATAAATCATATTTCTTATATGTTTAGATACCACTTGAGGTACTGCTCCCTTAGGAAGTGGAACAGGTACTTAAACCAGTAAAAGGATGTGTTCTTTCATGCTGAGCTTGTCATGTAATGAAAAGCAATTCCTTTATTAATGCTTCATTATTATTATTATTTTTAATCTCTCATTCATAGGTACTGTACACTTAGTCCTTTTCTGTCAACTATTATAAACAGCAAAACCAGTAGCTGGCTTTAAATTAAAATTGCTTCCTACTTAGTGTTTATTGTACAGGAACAAAATGTTACATATTATGGTATTCTCAACAGGATCTGTAAAGCTCAGTTGAAGACCGGCAGTAAATACTGATATGTTCTCACAAATCATGTTTTTTGCATATAATCACTAGATGTGTTTAAAAGTAAAATTTCAGCTTTTCCCCTGTTACCAGCCACCTCTGGCCTAGGAATTGATTCACCCTACCCAGCCTCCACTTTCACAGTTTCCACAACACCGTTTGCTCCAGCAACTCAGATTTCCTTAATTTCAATACTATGAACAGTTCACACTTTTACATCTTAAGCCTGCTTATAAAGTATTTTTCTGCACCTGACATTCTGTGATTAAGAAAGTCCAGTACCTCCCTTCTAGCCTAGGTCACACTTTGTCCTTCATGGTCCCTTGCAAACTTCACTTTTCCATTAGGAACTCTACATTCATTTTTAAACAGTTTGTTCTCCAGTCAGTATTTCAACTACAGCCCTCTTCCGGCAAGCTGGATTACAGCTGCTGAGTTAGTTACTTTTGTTTGCATGAACCCAAAATGCTGAGGTTGTGATAAAGAACACTGGTATAACAGAACTAGCGGACATTTAGTTACGAATTGAGGAGCGTGGCAACGGCCATGGAAAGGCTAAGACTTGAAGGCTGTGGAAGTTACCATGGTTTACCACAGCTTGCAGCTGTGAGAAACTCTTCCCCACACTCAGAAAAAAAAAAAATCTCCTTGGAAGAGGTTCTCTTGTTCAAACCAATCTGGTCTTTGGTTATATTGTTTTGTTATTAAAACCTTAGCATTTTTTTCTTAGTAGAAAATATGAAGATCAAATGTGAAAAACTCTGGCTACACTGAAGAAAGACCAATTTAGGTTGTACTAAGATGAACCATTAAATGAAAAAAACCTGACACAATTCATTCTAGGTTATGACAGAAAATTGCTGAAGCATTGCAAAGGCTGGAAAGTACACAATTTTCCCCTTTTTTTTTTGAGAAAGAGGGAAAGGATAAATCTTTCATAAATCTGTCAGCTAAACTGAATTCCAAGGAAAATCCTTTCAGTATGCTAGAAAATACATCTCTTTCAAATACCAAGAAACTTTTAAGTGAAAGAAACAGCTAACTTGAATTTGTCAGGAAAAAAAAAGTCATGCCAAACCAGTCTGCTTGCCTTCTTTTTGGCAGGGCACCATTACCATGGCAGCAGGAAGAGCAGTAACTGCCCCATAAAGGGAGTGCCGCAAGGCTTTGGGGCCTGCAAGCACTGTGGAAGACAGACCAGAGGTGGCCAGACAGAAATGAAGGCAGAGAGGTAAGATCTCACCTGAAACACCGTGTCAGTCTTCAGGCACTATTCTGCAGAGAGCAGTGTTAGGAGATGCTGAACTCCCTATATATATATAAATATATATAACCCATGTCTCCCCTCATATATATATATAAATAAAATAACAGGAGTAGCAAACAGCTAGACTAGATTTCTAAGAAGGTTCTGGTATCTCTGTCGCTGTCATTTTAAAGAAAAGTTATACCAAGAGCTGTTAGCTGTGACATGGGCACTGCCAATCCTGCCCGGACCTGTGGAGGTTTACCGGTGTCCTCGAGGGCAGACTCGGGTCCCGCTCCACCACCGGTGACCCGCACCCACCGGAGGCCTAAGGCTTCCGAGGACAGAGAACAGGCGACTCCCAACGCCCCTCGGCGCGGCCGTGCCGGCCCTGCCCCCGCCCGGGCCCTCCCGGCCGCCGCCATCAGCCCCGGCCCTGCCCTCAGTGCGCGGGCTGCCTTCCCGCCGCTGGCCCGCGCGCGCCCCCCGGTTCCCGCCCGAGCCCCCCGCTTCCCGCCTGTGGCCGGTTCCTCTCGGCAAGGCGAGGGGCCGCCCCCCGCCCCCGGCGCCGGTTTTGGAGGAGAAACGGAGCCAGCTCTAACTCTCCGAGCCTAGCTGCATACACTGAGGTACAGAGCCAGCCCTACCTTTCCTCAGGGTCTTACATGAACCTTGCAATGCCCCTGGAACCTCCACCTCTAACAACACACCCTTTGCATAGAACGCCTCAGACAATAGCGTGGTTATTTAGTGTGGCAGTTCCTGGCTGGAGGGGAAAAAGAGCACGTTGGAAAGGCGGAAAATGTATTTGTGCTGCTGGCTGGGTGTTGCATGGCGCAACACTGGGCAGATTGTTCTGGATATGCCTAAGCTGCGCCTTCCTGCGGCAGCTGCACCTTCACGGCAGTTATTTCCTCGCAGGTGGGGGGAAGCCCCCTCCAGGCCCTGTCCTCCCTCCTTCCACAACACCCCTCTACTGGGAACTGAACGCTCCCCTGCTCCCTAGAGCTGAAGTTCTCAGCCCAGCCATCAGTGCTGCGCTGGCTAAACTGAAGAAAGAGTAATTTAGGTTGTACTAAGATGAACCATTAAATTAAAAAAAAAAAAAAAACTGACACAATTCATTCTAGGTTATGACAGAAAATGGCTGAAGCATTGCAAAGGCTGGGAAGTAGACAATTTTCCCCTTTTTTTTTTTTGAGAAAGACTGTAGACTTGTGCTGTTAGAACATTAGAGTTCCTACAAAATTCATGAAACATTTAATTATTCACTGTCTACTTTTATAGAGCAAGCGTGAGCAAAACCTGAGCTTTGCTCTAGTGGGTTTTAAGCGGAGCTGAGTAGTGTTTTTCAGGTGCAGCTACTGCTGTTAAATTCTTCTTTAACAAAAGTGCAGTGACTGAATATCTCTGCTTTTTGGAGCTCCTGGTTTGAATTTAGATTGAAAATCTTGTAATGATATCAACCAACTTCATAAGTTGTGGAGACAGCTCTCAAAGCTGGGAAACCAGAAATAATTGAACCCTTGTTATATAGGAATCTCAGTGCTCTCAGTTTGTGCAAGCCAGACATTTTGAAAACTTGGTGGTGGTAATCTGACTGCACCAAAGGACTTTGAAACACCGTAGATATTAGCAAGGAATATTTCCTGCTCTGAAAAACAAAAGAAAACAAAACAAAAAAAATAAACCCAAACAAAAAACCCCATAGTTCCTCATGTTTTGCAGCAATGGTGCCTGCAGCAGAGTGGACGCTGTAGTTTGCACAAAAATTGTATTTTCAGTAGTGGCAAGGTTACGATTGGAAGAGACAGTCCTGTATTTCAAGAAGAATCTTAAGCCATATTTCCATCTTGTATAGTTTGGCTGTTTCAATGTTAATTGCTAGCATGCAAGTAAGAGTCAAGCTACGTGATTAGATCTTAATATACCTACTAGAAAGGCATAAAGTTTAGTATGCTAGACATTTCTCATTTTGATGCAAGAAACCAAACTGACATATTTTAAAATGCCATGTTACCACAATGTAAAGCAATTTGTCATATAGGAAGGATCATGTCAGTGCCTGTATAAGGGCAGTGCGGCAAACCATTTTCTGCTCTGACGATAGGCCAAAAGTACCAGTGTGTTTGTCTGTGTCTTAAACTGCCCTGAGATATAGTATCTATCATGAGTGAACTACTTCAGCCTTCTTGTTTGTTGCCAGGGACAGCCTCTGAGACTTTGGAAATCTCTGGATTTAAAAAAGAAAAAAGAGAAAGCTTTTAAATTCCGTTATGCTTTTGTAAAACTTTGCATTGCAAATTAGGACAAGATGTAACAGACCTGGAAGTCTGCTATATTTCATTTTAGAAACTGTTAAATGAGAACATTTCAAACATTTTGGAAATGAGATAGCATTTCTGAGCTCCAGGCTTAGTTATTTCACAAACTATTTTCCTCCTTTATAGTCTTAAAGCTAAAAGATCTTGGAGAAGCCTTGAGAACTGGAACTTTTGTGGCAATCCACAGAACTGAAGACTTCAAATATGGCTGTATTTATCCATTTGTTTTTCTCTACAGTCACTCTTTGTATTCAGATAGGCATATTGTGCCAAAAAGCAGTGATACATGTATCAAAACAGTACCATAGGATACATTTGTTTCATGTAAATAGAGATCAACAACTGTAACAGTGATTTAATCTCATTTGGGTGGGGATATGAGGGAAAGTGGAATGTGCATGCATATTGGAAGTGACATCAAAATGTTTTACGTATGTCAACTCATAGCTATCTCTTCTGCCAGCCTCCTTGTGTTCAGAGACCGGGAATGTAACATAGCTGTCATAATGCTGAATACAGGCAGAGCAGGCATGTTCACAGCTGCTGTGATGTAGATTTTTTCAATTACAAATTGAGTTACAGCTGCTCAGGGTGGTGAGCTCCCTTCCTTTAGATGTAAAAGCAAGAGTCATTAAATAATATAGCGAAGAACTATTATGGAGATAATAAATAATATAGCGAAGAATTATTATGGAGATAATAAAATATGGCTGTCCAAAAGCAAGGAGGTGCATGGCAAAACTCAGTGAAAGAAATTTGCTTGATCTTGAGGTGTTGCCTTGAATTTTACTGCTTACATCTACATCCATCAGTGACAGAAAAGACAGTAGACTGTGAGAAAAGCAGCTGCTTCTGAGCAGGTTGTGCTCAACTTCTGAGCTGTTTGGTTCTCCTGTATTCAAGGAAATGGTGTTTTTATGACACATTATAATAAGTTTTTCCTCCTAAAGTTAACAATGAGGCTTTAGAAGCAAAGAGAAAGGATTCCTGAAATATTTACGTGTAGATATTGTGCACATGTTTGTTTTTGAGGGTGAATGCAGCAGCATTTTCACTGTTGGTAGCCAAAAGACTTTTTAGGCTTCTGCCAGTCCTAGGGCACTAAGCAGACTTCCAGGTCAGAGTCTTTATGTTTGACAACTCACAGAAAACAAATCTGAGCTGCAGTTTTCATCTGTCTGTGCAGAAAAATAGAAAATTATAGAAATATAAAATAGAAAATGATAGAAAATATGTAATTTTCAACAAGGTGAAGTGTTTGGGGGCTATTCTTTATGGTTTTTTTTCTTCTTTTTCAGCCATTAACACATCTTTCCCAAGTGCAAGTGAGTATCAGCAATTTATTTCCTTATCTGTGCTCTTCAATCCTTTCTTCCCTTCTCCTTTTCTCTCCTCTGTGGTAAAGACAGGTATAGCCACACTCTAAAAGCAATTCAGCAAGTAGAGAACAAACTCTTGAGACCAAAACCTAAAAACTGGGGTTTATAAGTTATGAAAGAATAATAATACAGGAGCCTCCAGTTTCATGATTGTGATGGAGTAATTATTGGACAAAGAATTGAAAGGCAAAAGAAAGGCCAAGGCATTACGTGGAAAACAGAAAGCTTTGATATTGTGGCTTTAAAAGGAGTTTCTGTGTGTAAGACTTGAAATTTGCTATGGAATTCTTTCAGAACAAGTATTTAGTTTTAATTAGCAGGGTGGTATCTTGGTTAATGGCATTCTTTGAATTCTTCAGTGGCTGTGAAATGCTGAGGCCTTATTAAGGAAGAACATAGAGAAAAAGGAGCCAAAGGAGATGAACACACTTTCCCAATTTCACAAATTGAATGTTCCAAGCATACATGTTCATGGTTTTCAACTTTAAAATATATTGTTAATTGAAAGAACACAATGAATGTTTATGGAAATGCAGTGGCGCATTCAGGGGTGTAGTCCATCTTCTCACGTTGTGGATATGCTGCAATCAGCATTACTTTCAGCTTTGTTACAGCTGTGTACCTCCTTGCACACACTCTCCAGCTGAACTGAGAGTACTTTCTAAGGGATTATCTTGGCTAGAACTACTTCGTGCTTTTGTGAGTTTATCAAACAAGTAAGTAGAAGATACTTCTAAGCCAGCATAAAGGTGCTGTGCTTGGAGAGGCAACAGTGACTCACCTCATTTTAAACTAATTTAGCTACATAACAATACTTGTATGACTCCAGTCTTCTTTTGGAGAATGGAGGATATTCAATGTGAAGCAGAGACCTACTACTACAGAGTGTAAATACCTTACATGATCTTTATGCATGACATAAGTATAATATATAATAAGCTGCACTGACTCAGACTGGTGATCCATCTTGCTCAGCATCCTGCCTTTAACAGTGGCCGTAAGTGGCCAAGGGAAGAGCAGAAAGTAAGCAATCTCCTTAGAGATCCTAAAGGAGTCTACATTCAATATGCAAAATACTCAAACTCCTCTAATAGCCCTCCATAAAGCTGAACCAACCACATGCTTAGCTGACTCACAGCTCCTGGTAATGCAAATATCAATATAATTCAAAACTACAGTCTTCTAGAATTTACAGATTAATCTGATTAAATGAATATGAAATCATCTCGTGTTACCACTGACACATTTAGTATTTGCATATGGTTTGAATGAAAGTTGTCAAAGACATGCAAACTAGAGGTTAAGAAATAAAGTTTCTAAATAGATAGAGATCTTGATACAGAATTGGTCTTTGCTGACACCCAAACTGCATTTACACATTTCTCTGTTAGCATCCCCCCGTGCCCTGCAAGCATTCGTAATCTCTTCAGAAAACCTTTTCAGGCAGTTCATAGAGAACTTCCAGTATCGCATTCCCTTAATCCTCAGAAACAAACTTGTATCACTCATGAGATCTGGTTCTTATGTTGTGTATACACTCAAAATACACACTGTAAACTGAATACATAGCTCTATAACAAACAGTAAGTGGTCACAGATGGCACTGTGGTCTTAAAAGGGGTCATGTCTACTCTTTTTTTATTTTAATAGATAAAGACTATATTCTATGGTTTATAATTTCAAGATGGTTCAAAAAAAATTTAGTCACATTGAATTCCAGTGAGAGATAACAGCCTATATGTTTAAAAATACCCATTACACACAGTAACACCTTTTCTCTTCAGTGCTATTTGTAACAATTGTATTGGAAGTCTCTGTAATGTGTTCATGATGGAATCTAGTCCTAGAAACAGAATTTTAAACTTAATTTTGATACTTGAAAAATGCTGTGACTTTCTATTAGGGAAAATAGCATAAACAGAAAATTAAAAAAGGAAAAATACAGCAACAAGTTAAACCTATGTGTCTAAAGCCTTGTTTGGCTTGTTTATGTCTCCCCATCTACACATTTAAATGTAATAAACATTCTGCACTCCTACTGCCAACCTCATCTCCCCTATTGCCTTAAGTACTTGCAGTTACAAAAGCACTGAAATTACAAAAATATTAAAACTCAATAATGAGTTAATTAGCATCTGTATAGGAACATCAACAACAGGTACAAACCCAATTATTTTAATTAAAAAAAAACCTATTATTTTGTCCTTCTAGACAAATAAATCCTGCTCTTTTATATGCCTAAATCAAACTAGTCCTATACTATGGCTGCATTCTTTCTTTTCTGAACTAAGGCTGTAATTTGCCAATTGCGATTTTTAGATATGTTATGCATTTAAAACCCATGGAAATTGGTGAAAACAGAATACCTTTAAAATCTAATTCTTGGTCTTTAACTGAAAAATAAACCAGTACATAACCTATTGAAATAGTCTAAATTTTTTGTGGAGAAAATTTGAAACATGCTTTTGGATTAAAGATGCTCAGATTTCTGAACAGAATAAATTCATACATTCACTGCTAGTTTAAAAAACCGTGCCATTTAAAATATTAGTATTTTATTTGATACCAGATTCAATTCTCATAAGCAGATATTCTCAGAGTACTCTTCAAGAGAAGGGACTCTTGACACTCCTTGGTAGAACCACTACGTAGAAAAAAAACCTGAAAAATGAAAGTGCTGTTTTCTTTTATTCTTAATAACTGTTAGACTAAAGTTACCAGTGTTGGAGAGTGACTGTAAAGCCTTAGCTCAGCAAAACAAAGGAGTAATTATTTGATTGGCATAGCTCTCTTTCCACACAACATGAAATAGTCTTTTACTATTACATTAATATTACATTAATATCTCCTGGTTTAGAGCACGAGACAAACCAAATCCATTCAGACTTTCAGCAAGTTAGTCCCACAAGCCTGCTTGGGAAAGCTTCCCTTTGCTGACACACTGACTTTTCACTAACCTCTTCACAACTGCTCTTTCTCTGAGGGATTTTGTTTTGTTTTGTACAGAGCTCCTAGTTTAGCAGATCTGCTTCCTGAAAGACTGTAATTAACTCAGTAATTTCACTTTCTTGTCCTGTCCATCTATCAGGGAATGAGTGTTTTTCAAGGCTTCATATACAATAGCTGTGCTATCTATTTTCAGGAGCCTGTGTTTTAGAAATACTGTGCTTTCATCAGAAAACTTCTGCAGAAGCAGTAACTTTTTGTACAAGTCGAGACAGTAATGATACCATCCAAGGAGTGCTGAACAATGTCCTGAATTCATCACCTCAAGGACAGAACTTCATGATGGTAAAAGTCAGCATAGGTATATCTAATTAGACAAATTAAAAAAACAAACAAACAAAAAAAAAACCACAAAGAAAAAGGAAGGAACCCTTGTGACATTTGGCTCACTAAATATGGTTGTAGGATGCAGAATGGATACAACTGCTTTTCTTCTTAAAGTGCCAGCAAGCTTTCCATTATCATAGAATCATAGAATAGTTAGAGTTGGAAGCACAGTACAGGTATCTGTGAGAATGATGCTTGGCTTAGTAGGGTTGATGCTTTCCTTTATACTTTTACTGTTTATCTTTAAACATCATTCACCCTCAGAGATTCTACCAAAGTTGTCTTTTTATTAGAAAGACACAAAGAAATCTCAGAGGTTCTGTGAAATCAGCACTTCGACAATCAAGATGGGTGTGGTGAAGCAGCCAGAAAGGAAGCATACAATAAATATATCCTGATATAAAACACATAGTCTTGAGCTCCTTTTGATTTTAGGGGTTTTGTTAGTTCATAGATTCTATTTAAAGCTGTGGAAGCGAAACTGAACCCAAATTTACATAACAGCTATCTGGGTTCCTAGGCTTCCTCGTCTTCACTGAGTCAAGTCTGTTCTGGATGCTTTTCTTGTTATCTACTTTTCTCATAGATTTTGAGAGCAAGAGTTACTAATCAGCAAGAATCAAGAGCTATTAAATGTACAAATATGGTTTGCTACTGTCCATTTGTCCAGTAGCACTTAAACTATTTTTTCTCTCATTGGGAGTCAAAATCATGACTAAGCTGCTAAAAATTCTCCTCTCACATGTAATTTTTGCTTTTGGACTGGTGCGTGAATTAGTATTCAACACTATCTGTTGCTTGAAGATCTTAAACTTTTTTTTCCTGGACTGTTAATATTAATATCTGAATTTAGCACTGAAACAGAGAGCTTGGTGATTGCATCCTAAACCCACTGGAATCAGTAGAATTTTTCATAGGGCCTCACTAGTTGCAGGAGTGCTCATTGTACACCATGTAACATTTCCCTGAGATTTAACAGCAAAGGTAAAAACTTAATCCTAAGTCTTGATTCTGAGAAAGGGAATGTTCCTCCAGTCACTTTACAGTGCTTGCCTGGTGCCTAGGTATCGTAAGACCTAGAAGTTCACAATGAAGCTATTTGTTCAAACTGGTTGGAGTGGAGGTTCAGCTTTTCAGTCTGAAGTTAGCTCTCTGCATATTTCTGCAAGCAATTCCTAGGCAATCTTGCAGTCCACTGAGGCCTGATTTTCCTGCTCTATGTTCTCTGTGGGTTTTGTGAATGAGGACAAGCTTAGAATCTCCTTTATTATGATCTGCTTTTGTAGAAGAGCAACCTTTATTAATAAATATGCAATATTTTGATTGTCCACGTCAGTGTTTAAAACACTTAAGGGTACTGCTTTTTTAATTGTTATATATTAATTTTCATACATTCTTATGATACCTCAAGTGACTTGTTCCTCCAGCCTTTGCTCTATGCAGGAATCTCACTTAAAAGAGGGATCTCCCTGTACTCAGTGGGATGTCCAAAAAAAGTAAGATGGGTTCCATGATTCAGAACACTATATTGGAATACAAGTTTTATGGAAAGATGTATGCTTTTTTTTGCAAATGCTTTATAAAAAAAGAAAATATTAACAGTACTTATATTTTATTGATACTTTTGGTTTCTATATATTTTTAATGTCATGTAAGTGCATGTAGAACACAGGGCACACATTATCATGTCTGCACCAATACTAAGGTGACGTGGTTTATGTCACTATGCATCATATTAAAATAAAACAACTGACTGCCAATTCCATACCAGTTAAAGATTTTTTTTGAGAGGAGAGGGCTTAGGTGAACTATGGGAATTTTGTTTCTTGTTTTAGAGGTGGTGTGTATTATTTTATTACTGCCTAAGTGACAGTGCTGTTTGGTTGTAAGCCATAGTAGCTGAAGAAGTGCCACTGATGAAAACAAATACATTTGATGTGAGTTGTAAATGCAGTCCTGTATAGGGTATTAATTGCAGTGTTAAAATTTATGAATACAGTGCATTGTGCTTTTCTCAGAGAGGAAAACAGAAAGGTGGAAAGATTTGCAGATTTCTGTCATTTGATAATAAGGGTATAAGGAGAAGACAGAATTCTCAAAAGGGGGAAACAAGTAGGGATGGACTCTCCAGAGACACTGAGTAGGTAGCCAAAACTGTCCTGAGAAAGGAGCCGTAGTTCCGTGCTACTAGGTGAAGGCTTCTATACTTTTTCTTTGTATCAATAGCAGGCTGCATTATGTCTTTATCAATGAGACTGAACACAGCTTTGCAAGAAAACAGGCTGTGTGGATGCTTCAGCTTTCACCTGTGTATAAAATTGTAACACAGTTCCTGACACTTTGCCAAGCAGTAGCCCATCTAAAAAGTGTTTCTAGAAGGAACAATGTGTGTTTGCAGTCTCAGCTTCCAGTGGGGTTGGTTGCTAATTGTATCACTCTTGGCAGACTCCAGGAGGTAGGGTATGGCTCTGGAGTCCTGGAGCAGGAGCACAGAAATAGACATCAGCAAGTTACACGATGATATCTTTTTTAATTAATAAAGTTCTTGCTGAGCTCCTTGTAGGAAAGGGAGAGATGCAGGGAAAGGGAAAGAAAGATTTCCTTACTCAGAGCTCAGTAATTAAGATAAAATTTTCAAATTTGTTTGTGTAAACTTTAAGGGTGCAGTACTAAGAATTTCTAGGAGATCAGGACACATTTGGGACACCAGAAGGGTCCAGGAGCTTAGGCATTAACAGAAAAGTCAGAAATTTTGAATTTTGCTCCCTGCGTTCATAGATTATTTTCTTTTAGCAAGTCACTTCATGTCTCTGTTTTCTCACATTAACGTGTTAGAGCTGGGCATTCTTTTCACTGTTTGTTGAGTGTCTATCACATCAGGATCCTGGTATTTTTAATGGATAGTGCATTCTGCTACAATATATAAAAAATAACTGAATAAATACTGAATCATTCCCAGCCTTTGGGCACCAAAGTGTAAAGTTAGATTGTTTGGACTCCTGTGTGTACATTCTTAGGAATCAGGTTTCAGGATGAATGAATCTATTCATCTCTCACAGCCTTTAAGACCCTACTTACCTATGGAACTTTCCAGTATCCTCTGAGACGAGACTTGCAGGATGTTGCTGATTAAGATGAAATTTTTTTTTTTGAAATACTTGTGCATGCAGCATATGTTTTTCAGTGCATGTTAAATATTGCTATGGTTAAGTTGAAATGAGGAACAGGCATGCTGCACCGTGTTGTTATTTGCTGTGAAGTGATTTAACAAATGTTTGAACAGCTGTTGTTGAGTAGACTCTGTTGATAAAAGTGATGGAATCATGAGAGCTGGTGTTTTGTTTGTTTACAGTGGAAAAGAATTAATAAAATATAATTATCTGCGGCAGTAAAGGACTCTATATGAATATAATAGAGTTAGTGTAATTTATGATAAAGTCAGTCAAATCCAGCTTTGCATGTATAGTGAGTATTATTAAAGATGCACATTTCTGATCTTCCAGAAAAGGTGATAGGATTTTGGCTACTCTAGCAGTCAAGACAGGAAAATTGCCTTGGAGAACAGTCAGGACAGTTGCTGATATTTATATTTATTTATATTACTTAGCAAAATTCTTAAAGTTCCAGAAGAGAACAGTCTCTGAAACATAATTCTAGGCAGACCAACAAACTGACTGCTACAGGGATTGATAATTTGTAGCAGAAAAACACGGCTTCTGTAGATAGCACCATTTGCCATGGAAAGGTTCTGCTCTGCACTAATACTAGCTTGCCAATGAGTTTTACCAGTAATGTGGTAGGGGAAAGAAATATAGTCTATATACACTAACGAATGGCATTAAATGAACAAGCATTCCTGGCATACCACAAACTCACCAAACAGGAAAATAAAGTAAAGGTAGAATATTTTAATGGTTTTTACTCCTGAAAATGGAAAACAGATATCCAGATCCCAAAGACCCCACTTGAACTTTCTGCTTGTGGTCCGACTTCTGATAAGAACCAATTTGTAAGGGCAGATTTGACAGTGAGCAGCTGCTGTGACAGTGGGCACCCAGTGATAGTGGAGTCTGGGTTTTCGGCTTGCAGCAAAATACACTGAACAAAGGCCCTGAATTTTAGCATGGTGACGAAATTTTTTTGAAAGTCTGAATGCTAATTTTGGTGCCTGAGTTGATCTTCTCTGAGTATCTCATTGCCAGGACTCACTCAGGTTTGCCAGAGAAGACTCAAAAGGTTTAGTGGTGGCAAGCATGGTGAGTTGTTTGCAAGAAGTGTACACCTGTGGTCAGCAAACCTGGAAGTCTTGGAGATGCTCAGGGGTAGTGGTAATGCAGTGAATCCATCTTTGTCCCTTTAGTATGTTCCTTCATACCGCTGTTCTCACCAGGAAAGGCAAATGTAGAAGAGTCTTAGGAAATGAGTTGCTTTCTTATGGGCTTCATGGAAGAGAGAGCTGAGGTGTGATGACAGGGAGCTGATAGTGTTTATACTGTAGTTCTTTGGATGATAAAGAAATTTAACATCTGCAATGAAACACTTTTTCTATTTTGGGGTTTTTTTTTCCCCCTCCTCCTTTTTGCACTACAATGTATTGCATTGCCCTGGCCTCTAAGCCATTTTCTTATATTAAGGGAAATGGCATACTGAGGTATGCTCATTGCCAGACTAATCTTACAAGAATGCAGTCCTTTCCCGGAGAGTAAAGAGTGACTGAGATGCCTTTATTGCAAGGAATGGTATGTAACAATAAAACATTCAGTAAAGTTTATATTGCTGCTACCATAACTGAGACACGATATTTAAATAAAATAGCACAGCTTTTATGAGTGCATACTGTGGTATGATATATCAACCAAAAAGAAGAGTTTAACTCGATTTCATTTCTTCTGACGAACAAAAGCTGTGAGACTGGGTACTGATAGCTGCAAGGGTATTTCAGGTAGCTGATCACTTGAAAGTAAGATGAAGCAGTGGCTGTGAGTGTACAGACATTGTGCTGCAACTCCATTACTGATATGCGATGTGTCTTCATAATTATTTGGCTTTGGAGGGCAAGCCATCAGAACTTCATGCTTTGAATTAATTGTGTTTATCTCGGGAGCCTAGAAAGAGACATAGTCAAGGCATCCTCATGGTCAGTGCTGAGAAGGCAAGGCCGTGGAGGATGTCAAGATGGGCTTGAATACACTCAGTGAGGAAGCTTGTGCTGCAAAACTCTTTATGGTATTCCACTTGGCTAGCTTAAAAATGTCTATATGCGCTCTTTTGTTCCTCTTTTTTTTTTTTTTTTGTAGTATAAGTAAATTTTAAATTGGAAACATAGTGAGATTTAATCTTTGACTTTATGGCTTTGACCATTCTCATTTTCAATCTATGTTAAAGATTTCTGTCATCTTCTTGTAATGTTGCCATTACAACCTTTTCTGCTTCATGTTTTCTTTGATGGCTATATTTAAGATAAGTTGTTTTAATGAACACTTGGTCTTTCTAATGAGCCACAAAACCTAGACAATCAGTGGAGAAATTAGTAATATTAAGGTAAGTGGTGATGCGCGTGTCTTGATCAACTTTAATGGTGGCAATTTCAATAATTCTTTCACTGATAAATAAAAGCTGGCCTGCAGGATCTGCCTTCAGGAAAAATATGAGAAGTAATAGACTGAAAATGTAGTTGTCTTAATTATGGTAATTTTGTTCATTTAGACTTTAAATACTAGGAGACTTGCACTTTATATATTTAATATTTCAGTTAACTATGGACACTAAGGAAAATGAGACATCTCAGAGATACAGCTTCAATCCAGCATTTAATGTAAGAAATTATAAAAAGCTTTTTGGGAAAAACAGCAGGATCTGTGAATCTGAGGCTTACTGTACTGAATCTCCCAGGCAGGATTAAGGCAAGCTCAAGACTATTTCCTTTAAAATCAAACTATGAGCAGACCTGTCTTTACAGTGAAATGTCAAGTCTTTATGAATTCAGAAGGAAGAAAGTAATAATCTTGTGTGACTCTGTATACCCAGATGTGCCTAAGTATCCTGGAAGTTATTGTTTTTTCAGCTCCATAGATAGTAATGATATTTGCTCAGCTAGTTTTGTATGCTTTCCAAAGCTTTGTTCTCAAGACAAGCATTCACATTTCTTTCCTGCACAAAACATAATGAATATTTAACTATAATGTGTATATTAATTGGTTACCTGACTGATTAAACATAGCAGATTCCAGCTAGAAATCTTTATTTCCTCAGTGAAAACACAGCCTTATTCTGTAGTTATAAAATAGACTTAAAAGACTTAGGGACATGGTTTAGTGGGGGATTTGGTACAGTTAGGTTAACAATTGGACTCTGATTTTAAGGGTCTTTTCCAATCTAAATGATTCTGTGATTCTTTGATAGATAATAATGCCCTAGAGAAGTGTAAGCATAATCCGTCAAAACCAAAAGCAGTTATTTCTGTATGCAGTGGCTAGTTCCGTAGAGTGAGAACTGCACTATGGTTGCATTTCTGCTACTCACTGAAAATATCATTCATTACTCATAGGCTTTTTCATTAAGGTTTTTGTTTGGTTGGTTTTTTTTAAGTTTACTTCCTCTTTTACCTGGGAAAACAACTGTCTTCCAAGAATCAACCTCATTCAAGTTACTTTCTGCATATGACATTAAAAGATGGTAATTGTTAGGATATTATTACTCAAAATCACAGTAGGTAGGTAACGCCTTGGCTCCTAGGAGTACAGAAGTCAGGCACTATAAAAAATGCTGTGGCTATTGAAAGGTGAAATCCAATTACCGGTCTCCCAGCTAAAAGATTCCTGACCTGAGTTTCATTTTTGGATGACTTGACTGACCAGTATGTTGTATCTGACACTGCATATGAAATAAGTTTCTTGTTATGGGAATGCCAACAACAATAACAAAAAAAAAGCTGAATTGCCTTTGTCACTCCTACGCTAAGAGCCAGACCATGTTTGGGGGTCATGCTGTACAGGAATTTAAACTCAGATTTTCTATTACTTTCAAAAAATTACTCCTGGAGTTAGCAAGTATAAGTGAGAGGGTGATACATACTGACCCTAGAGAAAAGAGTGCACTGTGTCTGCAGTGCAATATGAAATAAAAAAGAAAATAAGTTCAAAACCAGTTTGCTTTTCCAGCTTTGCCAGAGGTACCAAGCAATTCACTCAGAAGTTTTAAAATGCAGTGAAAATGTGAGTGCTGTGCTATTTTAACAATGGTCTAGCAGTAAAAAAAAAGAAAGAAAGAATAAAAGGTGGCAAAACTGTATGCCAGTATTCTCTGAAATGCTTTCAATAACTGTCTCGAGAAGGACAAGGAGAACACTGAACCTGTGGCTAAATTAAGCAGGCACTTCATTCTAGATATCTTGATATTTGATGGTACATTAGCCAGAAACATCAGATAAGGAAAGAAAAGAGGAAATGTATGAATCACAGCATTTGTTACTTTCAGGTTTGAAAGACTGAAACTTGAAACGTTTAAAATAAGTAAAGTAAGTAAAAGGTATGAGTTGGAAATTGCTGGAGAAGACTCTGATTCATACATCTTTTAATCACTAACTAGATGGCCCACTGCACCACCACTCCAGTTGAATATCTCAGAATCATTAATTGATTTTATACTCGCAACACTTCTATACAATACAGTCTAATTTTGCAAATGATGAATTAAGAAAGTACGTGGCACAAATGACCAAAGTTACAAAATAAATCTAGGTTTAAATTAGCAATTGATCAGGCTTTAGGAAATAAAGGAGAAACTCCACCAGGAGAACATGCCATGCAGGATGTGCCCTATACTCGTAGTGTCATTGGCACTCACACTTCCAGTTAGGCTGGGTCATCTCTTCAGTAGAAAGACAGCTTGAGACCTGCACTGCCTTTTCAGTGTCTTCTCTGGAAATGTATTTCATATTGCTCTTATCTGGAGACAAGTTGTTTTGGGTCAGGCTGTTTTTATAGTAGAGACAGGAGATATTACATGAACTAGCTACTTCCAACATTTAGCAATGTAGCCACAGCACCATGGAATACCAAACAGCTAGGGACTGCTTTTGAATATGCCACTAATAGTGTCTGTGTTAATTTGGACTCACCTAGATGGGCTGCAGTTACTACAGCTTGTATGCCCTCAGAAATAATTTTTAGGGAGGGAGCTGAAACTACAACGAATGAGGCTCAGACTCACGATCAGCCGTGCAGGAAAGCAGTAAGGAAGGTTTGTGCAGTGACTGAGCAGCTGCACAGCTGTGATGGTAGCAGAGGATGTCATTAATTTAGTTCTCTACCTGTACTACAACCTTCTGCTACCACATCAAGAACAATGTTGCTTTACACCTGTCTGCACCAACTGCTTCCCTGGCACATTCTTCCCCAAACAAACCCTGCAGTTCCCCTCAGAGGGCTTCTCCATCAAAGCCATGGAGGCTGCTATCTATCTTAGTCTCTAATCTGTGCTATAAAGCAGGCCCATTTTCCAGGTAGTGTTTACTGAAAACACAGGAGCGTGCCTGGCTCCCTTAGCCATACCTCCTCCTTCCCACCCGCTCCCTGGCAGGCAGCGTGGCTGTGGAGGTCAGGCTGCAGGACTCTCCTGCTGCCTTTGAGAAAGCGTGGAGTGAAATCACCAGCCCATAAGACCACTAACCCTGGCAGGTTTACAGTTGCTTCCTCTGAGGTTCAGAGAGTTCCTTATGGTTACAGCTAGTCAAAGTGACTGACAGTAAAACGAACAGTAACATGATTGAAATCTTCATTAAAGAGAAAACTGGTGCACTAAAGGAAAGATTTGGGATAGGAGAACATAGTGATCAAGGCTTTCAGTGAGATCAGTAATTTAAAAATGAAATTTCTATAAAAGCAGAAAAGAGATAATGAAAACGGTCAAAACCAAATAATAAAGGATAATTATGAGGTTGATGTTACTAACATGTGGCATTGGAGAGCTGAAAAGAAGAAACTGGATCTTGCTGTGGTGCTTAGTACTAGGAAATGTTCAACTCCTTAATGAAAAACCATATTTGAAATGGTAAATTCCCTGTATTTGCTGCTGTAGATTAATTATGGCTAAGACCCATATATTCTGTAGTTACACTCATAATTCTGCAGGGATGCACTAAGTTTTGGGAAGTAGAAAACATCTGGTGCTGCCTTCAGAAGCATTTTGTTCTTATTTCCTGAAAACTGAGATGGTGGCAAGATAATTAGGGACGCTGCTTGAATAAAATATTTCTAGATTTCTTTGCAGCTTATTCTGAACTAATCTACCCATTCCTATCCATCTTGACAGATGACTTGTATTATTCTAGGGGTGAGAAGAGCTATATGCTTTGTTTTTTCCTTACTGCATGATCAGACCATCAACTGATCTGACATCATCAGGCACCCATCATCAGCATATGACACACTGACTGTACTGAGCCACTTTTTTTTTTTTCACCTGGGGCTTGAAGGGAGTACAAAGGAAGTGAGCTCCCTTTCCTGCCTGGTGTTGTCAGTAAAGCTCCATGGGCTGTTGAAGCAGTATTGTAATGGAACTATATTCACCTTGAGAAATGTAGGGTGAGCATTCATGTTTTGAAAGAGAGACTTTTAGGAGCCTACCCTAGTCTTGTTAAAACCAGTGGACATCCCTGCACGTCAGTGGAGATGAGATAAAATTTCCAGTTACATCTTATATTCTGCATGTTTTCCTGAGTGTCCAGAAATTTCAGTTACCTCCACTCATGACTAGAGATCATGAGAGCTGTTTGGATTTTCAGTCAAATAAGACACTTCCATTCTCTCTACCTATATATTTATTCAGTAATCAACACAACTTTAAAGTTCACAACTCATTCTTTGTTTCTTTAAATGTTTGACATAGAGGTTAGGAGCAGTGATCTCAAATGCAGATGAAGATGACCCCACAGCAGGGGTCAGTCTGTCAGGCAGAAAGGCCAGGAGCCACTCCATAGTCCCACATGAATGCCAGGGCAGTTTTGCTGTACGGACTTGCCTGATGTCTCATGGTTTAATATGCTTGGGCACTAGCAGGATATTTTTGCATATAGTAGTGTGTTTGTATTTTCTGGTAACAAATAAGGAGACAACAATGAGGGTGGTGAAGCAGTGTCCCAGGTTGCCCAGAGAGGCGGTGGATGCCCCATCCCTGGAAACGTTCCAGGCCAGGTTGGCCGGGGCTCTGAGCAACCTGATCTGGTTGGAGATGTCCCTGCTCCTTGCAGGGGGGTTGGACTGGGTGGCCTTTAAAGCCTTTAAAGCAGTATTTTCTGCTTAGCATTTTGTTTTCTTGTCAGCTGTTTAGCACAAGGAAGAATACTTGTTCAAAAAAAAAAAAACCAAACCCCTTAAAATGTGTTGAACTGTGGCCTGTCACAATCTTACTCCTCTGTCTTGTGTTTCTTGGGCTCCAGTGAATACAGACTACTGTCTTGTCTGTGTTTCAGCTCTAAATTGCCCCAGTTAGGGAATATTACAGCTTTTAGACATGTCTCTAGCAACAAGGAAAAGAAAACCCACTACCCTTCTGCATGATTAAAGGAGAAATCTGATAATCTGTCTTGATTTGCTGTAGATGTTAACAAAAAGCTCTGATGAATCTGAATGACAGCCACAGTGAAACTACAGAATATGGGCACTTTCATTTGAGAGCAACTAAAATAATTACATATTGATCAAAATTTATATCATAAGAATTAAGAAGCATGTTTTTATGTACTGGTCTATTAAAAAAGAGACATTTAGAAGAAATATTCAGAAAAAGCATAGTTTTAAAATGTAATTACCCACAAAACAAGATCACCAATCTGGAAATAAACTAGTTGCACTTCACTAGAAAGCAGTTGCCAAGAGGTTTATTTCATGAATTAGTTTTTATGCATTCAATATTGGAAATTTATGCACTATAGCTGAACAGTTTGTTCCTTTCTTGACAGAAGTTATGATAATAAATGCCAAGAGCTTGTATGTGTAGTTTTTTATCCTCCTTAGGGAGTCTTTCAGAATTAAGAACTTTTGGCAACTATTCTTTCCTTTCTGTTTGAAGCATCTTTAGAAAGATGAAATGATAACATTAAAGAACAAAATGTCTAGAATTTATTTCACTCCTATTGCTAAACTGATTGAATCTTGAACAGACTGTTGAGAGAAAACTCATTTAACATTCCTGTCAGCGTTAAGGTTTGCTTTTCCTGCGGGTCTCTTCCATTTCTTCTTTCTCTGCTTTACAGCACAATGAACCAAGAGAGTCAGAACTGCATCTTACTTTAGCCAGAAGAAACTTGCAGTCACGCAGAGCAAGCTACAAACTGCCCCACACCTCTGAAAATCAATTACCTGATTAAATGGTTGAGTATTTGGTATTTTGATTTGGCAGAGTTGAACATTTGCCCACAACATCTGTAGAAGTCTTGGAAATTAAAATATATACATTATATTTTATATTGTTTGTATCCATTTTAATAATTCTGAAATGTGAAAAAGCCATTTTGTGGTTTGGCTTTCTGTGGTATGCAAATTCAGGGGTATGTATGGACTTAACTGCGCTTTTTCCAGAAGTTTATTTAATTGTTAGAAAACTCTTTATTCAAAATGAAATCACAGGTACCTTCCCAGGGAAGGAAGTTATCTTCCACTTAACACTCAGTGTTTCTCATTCAAATGGAGCGTGACTCATAAGGTTTGCTCTTGCTGCAGGATGACGAAAATACAGCAAAACACCAACAGAAATTGAAAGCAATTTGTGAAATGGTTTGAAATTCTGTGAGGCATTGGAAACGTCAAATATTTTGTCAGTGTTTCCTTTTTAGAGTTCACTACATGCTCTGGAACTTTTCTGACATGCTAAGGTCTGTGGAACACTGCAAAGGTGCTCACACATTCAGCTGGCTGCTTGCTCAGTGCAGGCCTGGTTAAGGTGCAACAGCAAGCTATGCGTGGAGCTGGGCATCTGGAGTCATCACGCTCTCCTGTGCTCTGTGCCTGTGTGGAATCCTGTTGGGCCCTGCTATGCTCCCTCCACTCTAGTAATAAATTCCTCTAGCTTACAAGGCAGGTAAGATAAGGAAGGGTTAAAAGATTTTTCATTTCAATTTATTTTAGTGCATTAATAGTGAGGATGCTTAGATCCTTTTGTATATGCATTTTATTGTACTTTGTGTTTTCTCCTGAGATATGCATTATTTCAATTTCAAGCTTTCAGATGAGCTCCAAGGAGACAGTGCAGTTATTTTAGAGGAATGAAAAAGACAGAGGAATTTGCTTTATATCCTTGCTGTCCAAAATGGTACTTAAAAACTCAAACTGTGTAAAATGCTGATAACAGATTCTCTGCTCTGTTATTCAGGGGTAAAAGATAAAAGATAGGACTGTTGGCAACCAGAAACCTATTTCAGCAGCTTCTGAAGTGTGTCACAGACAAGTCTGCAAAGACATTTCGTAATATCACTGATAAAGATCATGTAGTATTGAACTGATTTGCAAACATGCAAACACAGCCTGAACTTGTGTGTCTCATTGTGCATATTTATTCATCTACATTTGTGAGCAAGTGGAAGGACAACTTTTCAAGAATTTTGTAGTAAAGTTAGAGAAGTTTATTGCTTATTAGCTGTTTTCCAATTGTTCTTTTATTTTGTCTCTCTTCAGCATTTTCAATGCATGAAAATGAATGAGATATTAGCAAAAGTGTTTCTAACTCACCAATACAGCCATTATGTGACAGAGTAGTAAAAAACTAACAGTTCCAACTTTAAGGGCTAAAACTTTATAAAGGTAAGGGTACAAAAGATGGTGCAGGAATTGTGTTTGACTTCCTTTTTCACTGTCAGTGTCTTTTTCTAGAATGTGTATGTTGTTACTGGCTGCTGATTAACTTAGTCAGTGGTTACTTGAAAGTCAGTCAGCAAACAAGGATTTTCTCTGAATCTAAAAACAAGTAACGTAGGAGTGGACAGGATGGTGATGGGAGATGCTTTCTCCATTCAAATGGTAGCTCCAGTCTCACAGAGCTTGCATTTAATCGTCCTTAACGTTGTTAAGTTACCAGCCATTCTGCCCTTTTAGAAACATGGTGACTTTCACATTTGTATTGATGCTATTTTGGATGTAAATCTGCTTCCTAAACTGCATGGATGTAGATGTTCTTGACAATGCTTTCTCTTCGGCAGGACAGAACAGATTTTCACAGGAGAGAAAAGTTGGATCACAAGGAAATCAGATAAAGCAGAGCAATAAATGAATGATTTGCTGAGAAAATCTAGCTAAAATTGTAAAGTCTGAAAAAAAGCATATTCTACATTTTCCCTCCCTAGTAGCCTTGTAAAGAGCCCTATCAACTATGCTATTTAGTCTGTGTCTGGCAGTGAAGCCTATGCCATCATCATCAAGAATAACCAAGAATTTGTGCTAGTTTTAATTGAGTATTTGTGATGTGTAATGAAATAGAGAATAATCGGGATGCTGTTTGTTGGGCAGAGTTGGGTAAATCTGGCAACACCCAATTAAGCTTTGTTCAGGAGAGTAAGTGCTGTTGTTTGCATGTGATAGTGCTGTGATTTATGGAAAGAGGAACTCCCGTATGGAAGGTGCATCTTGGGCGCTGCCTCTGTTGTGAGCTCAGAAGCAGGAACTGCTTACAGGGATCTGCAGCTTAAGGGAAGGATATCTATTCCCTGCTTTTCTACCGTCTTGCATAGGTCCTATCTGTGTCTTCAGCCCTGGCATCAAATTCAACTGCTAGGTCTTCTTTCAGAAAAGATTAGTGAAACCAATAATAGCTAAGTGCCCTTGTGGAAGTCAGATCTGAGATGCTAAATGCGTCTGTCAGAATTTTCCTGGAAGAATGCAAATTTACAGTAAATGCAGCACTGAAAGCAAAAGCATTATTCTCCAATACATTTCTACACAGGTCAGCAGATAAAGCAGATACATTATGGAAGTGTGGCAGCAAGAGCTAGTCTGTCTCAGAGGCATTTTATTAATTTTACAGGAATATAAATCAAGATGATTTCATGTTGAATAAAAAGTAAATATTTTTGCTCTCATTTCCAGACTCTAAGTAATAATGAAGTACAGTAAAAGGACTGTAAAGGAATTAGCTTTTTGACCTAGTATTCACCAACAGTAGATCTTGTTAACAGTGGGAATAGTCTTAATGAGAGTTTGCAAGAGAAAGATTTATATATTTTTATTATAGGCAGCTTTTTAATTCCTGAATTTTTAACTTTGTGGCCTAAATGAAAGCTTTGATCCAGTTACTAAGAAAAAAGTAAGACTGACTATGGTACATAAGGGGATATAACGCCTTAGAGAAATTGAGATGTGATTAGCTTCCAGGTCTCAACATTGAGTTTCTCCTGAATGGCATGTCACTTGCATACATCTCAAGGGATCCCTTCTCCTCCTCTCATCTCAGCAGAGATGAGATGAGCAACAGCCTTTCAGAGTTGAGACAGGAGGTAGCTGCAAATGCAGATGATCATACATATTCAACACATTCTGACTCCTCTTCATAGTTCCACAGTTCCAGACTACTGAGTCTGCAAAGCACTGTACAATGGCTTGATTTTTTACCTTGCTCTGGATGCCAATTGGAAATAATCTGTTTAGCTTGATCCCTGATCTGTCTTTGCATAACCTTATCATATGGCCCATCATTAACTGAGTGGAAATGTCCCCATCTGTTCTACCTCAGCAGGGGCTACTTATTGTCCTGGCTAGTGGAAGAAATAATAGAGGTCATTTGCTTGAACTATTCTAAGAGGAATGCTGTGCCACATCTGCAGAGACAGGTAGGACAGGAGCTGGGATCCCATTAGATTCCTCAAGGGCTGGCACAGCACTCGACAGCTTCCAATTTGAAGCAGCTGTGCTTCAAATCACTCAAAGACACAGTACTGTATCTAAGAAGTTAAGGATTCTTAGTCCTCCAAATCTCTAGCTAAGATTTGCTTGAAATCAGAACGGACAAAGTTATAAATTATTACAAGTTCTTGTGTCTTATTGTTGTTATCAGAGAGTGAAATTTTCTTGTATATCCTTAGATGAATGGCTGTCCTTCAGGTTAATGGTAATCTGCTGTAGCTTCAAACTGAAGGTTTATTTTTATATCTGTTTTGGTTGTAATTCTTTTTCTTCATAACCTTTAACAAGTCTATGATTATTTATGGAATATCATCTCTCATCAAGAAAGGGCTCCTTTTACAATAAGAATCTCCCCACAAATACAATAAGAATCTCCCCACAAAGCTCTTCCTCAGAAAAAAAAAAAAAAAAAAAACAGCTTGTTTTTTTCTGTATTAAGTCATGGCAAGATAAGGAGGCAGAAAGCAATTAAAACAGTTGATGGTGCTCAGCTTTTAAAAAAAAAAACCCCAAACCTTCCATCCTGTTCTCTAGGTCCTTAGGATTAAATATTTACTTTCATTCAGGGTGCTTCAGTCTGAAACTTGTATTTCTACAGCATCTAGTATAGTGGCATCCTGTTGCATGAGTGTTACTCCTGGATTCTATACCATAGGAAGTTGTATTATTAACAACAATATTGTTGATAGTATTTTCAGGAGCAGAGTGCCCATGGAGCCATTCTGTGACAATGGTTTGTTGCTGAGTCTGACAGAAACATACCCAGTGCTGAATTGCATGTACAGCTATTGATAGTACCCTAGATGAAATTTAGGTATGTGTATCTGAAAGCTTTACCTAGAAGAAAAAACTAGCGTTTTTTTTTTTAAAACAGTAATTGTATAATGCTATGGAAACAGATGTGGCAAGACAGGCTAGTTGGACAGCCAACATATTGCACAGTGTGTGCATAGCATTATCTAAATGCTGAGTCATGCTTACTATACACCCATTCCTTTAAGAATTTTGTAGTAAGACCAGGCACTTGCTCTTTAAAAAAAAAGTATTTGATCTTTAACAAGAGAATTTTTAATAGTCTACCACAATAAATCTGGTCTGCAAAGGCAAAGTATATTCCGTTGTAGAATCTTCAGTGCCCCTTCACTGAAGTTCCAGAGTGTGGCCACTTTCCATGACCTGCCTTATACGTGTATCTTCTTTAACAGAATATTCTGTTAACATTGCCAACATGGGCTCAATAAGGTGATAGGAAATTAATTTCATTTCATATGACATCTCAAGATGAGCTTTATAAAGAGCATATTGCCAGTAAGTCCTGGGAAGATAACTGCATCTGCTTTACTTGATGGCAAATTAGAAACTCTCACTGCTGAGACTTATTACAGTGCATTTGGCTTCCTAAATTTGAAGCAAACCCACACTGCAAGAGAATATGCAGGGAATGACTAGAACAGAAGCCATGACTTAGCTAAATAACTTAAACGAACATTCCTTTTTCATATTAGAGCAAAACAATGTTACAGCTTATGTTTTAATAAATTGCTGCTTAATACGGCCAGAAGTAAGTAATCTCTTTTCAACTAATTCCTGTTCAGCTTCCCCAGCTGTAAAACACTTATTAAAGAAAGTTTAGCAGCTGTACTGTTCTCTGAGGCATGAAAAATCTTGATTAAGGTTGCTATACTGGAGTCAATGAAGCTTAAACCTTGATATACTGGGACACGGGGAGGGGCCAAACTAGCTTTATACTCCACAGTGTCCTGCTGACCAATCCCGAGAGGACTGTTTGTTTTGGACTCTGAAAAGCAGCTTGCCAAACCTCCTGCCTGTAAGATAAGCATTATGTTATCTGCGCGTATCTGCAAGGTTAAGAGCAGCCTGCAAGGAGCTGTGGTCACAGAAGAAAAGGGCAGGATAGTTAAGCAGCCTCTGAGGCTGAGCTTCTGGCATTCCTGCTTTTGAGAAAGAAGAATGTGTCTGTCTGGGGGAAAAGATCACCTTTAAGTTTTTTAGACTTCAGATGTTGGATTTGAGGAATACATTTCACCTGCCTGTTCTATATGCCATAATAGCTCTAAGGAAAGCTGTGCCTCCCAGTGTTATTTAAATCACCACTTGAAAGATACTTCAGTGTAATTTCTTTAAAAGCATTAATGCAAGGTGATTAGTGATTGATGCAAAGTGATTATGTTGATGAGCCAGGTTCTACTCTGAATGACACAGGTAAAATCTTAATAAATTAATTATCCTTCATGGGCATAGTCTGGTCTCTCGTGTAACAGAACGAAGTTTCAACTACAAGATCTTTTCTCTAGTTACTACAGAAATGACCACTGAGCTCAGAATATAGATAAGTTACAGACATAAACACTGTTCAGTTTAACACAGTATTAACATTAGCATTGTAGGGCTATTTCCACTATCAATCAGAATGTTTCTCATTATGCCTTGAATCTTAATTTTAATCTACAGCTTTTCTAAGCCACAAGGCAGATTTCTTGGAATAAATAGCTGGTTTTCCTGGGCCAGCTTCTATACTCAACTAAACATTATAACTCCATGGACAAGGAAAAATGAGTGGAAATTACACAAGTGGGCTTATACTAGTTTATACACGTATAACTGTTGGCAGTGGATCGGCCTGACTTGATGGTGTTCTCCATGCAGTTCATTAGCCCTGCTCCAAGTCTTCCTGATCGTATCACACCAACCTGCTTCCATCATGGATGTCAGAGCTCCAGAATTTTACCCTCTGTAATGTGTAAACCTTCCCACCCTTTGGGACAGGATGTTTCTCCAGCTGTTACAGGTGTTAGTGACTCGAAAGACTTTTCCAAGAAGGGCAAGGAAGTAATTCAGATGTATGAAGTTTCTGATGCTGACTGTCTTCAGCAGCTCTCTCGAGATCTAGGCTTTCCTGAGGCTGAAGCCACTTCTGTTGTCTGAGTAGGGGAGCATGAAGCTGAGGAAGGAAGATCTGACGTACTGATAGAATTATTCCTTCCATTTGATTTTTCCTTTTAGATGTTTCTATAAAGAAATTATAACTTCGCATGATTATATTATTGTACCTGCCTCAATTTAATGCATTTATGTCTAGAATAAATAATAAGACACAAATTTTTCTGGATAAATTAATGTTTTTTTCATCCTGCAACCTAAGACATTACCAGCTATGTCACCTGCTAAGATGTATCTTCTGTAATTGTTAACCGTTATTTTCATAGACAGCTACAATTGCAAAGGCATTGCAATGAACAGGATATAAACAAAGGTAAAAATTACATCCACAGCATGAGCACCGAACACAGTTTTTATTTGCATGGAGACTGTTCATATGCATAGATTTTACTCCTGGTTTTGTTTTTAATTACTTTAATTAATATACATTCCCTTCCATTTTTTAAGGTCTCTCTTAGAAGTATTGATTCCATTGTATATAAAGAGGTTTGAATAGTATCATGTGACTGAAAGGAATAAAACCTAGCACAAAGTTGGAATGCTAGCTGCTACAGATACAATCCACAGGGTTAACTGGTTTTTGATTCCTGCATTTTTAATATTAATATTATTTCACATTTGTTCTGGGATATGAGGTACAGGGCTTTGAATTAGGCCTGAAAGGTGGGGGAAAAGCTTCATGTCGAGTTTGATTTTTATTTTTGCTCAGTTTTGTTTGCCAGTCCTTGCAACAAATGAAATATATTTAATTGCTTTTCCATTTTTTAAATTTTTGCGCTTATTTTGGAAAGTATTATAAAATACACAGGTCATGGACTGATGTAACTCTTCTGATGAAAAGTATATAAAATAAATTTTTATTTGCTGGTAAGTGAAAACTTTTCTCATCCTTGATAATAAAATTTAAGATTTAAAAAAACCTCTGAAACATTGAGGTTCATCTGTAAGAGTTTTAATCTGTAGTGTAAGCCTAGAACCTCTTTCTGTAACTTCCACTCATCGATTGCTGTTGCAAAATATCTTAGCAAGGAGAGAAGGAATTGCAGCTGGACCAAGGCCACTTGAACAAAACACTGATTGGGAGATTGTAGTTATAAAATCAAGAATCATGTAAAAACATTTTTTATGATTAATGAAGATAAGTTAATGAGTAACTGGAAAAGAACAGTTCGCACCTCCGTATTGTGGTTATTTAGATGTAATTGGCTTTAGTGAAATCACATGGCTGTTGTATTTTATTTGTATAACCTTGTCTGACTTACTAAAAATCACTTGAGTGTTTTTACAAGTTTGTTTCTTTTTTTTTATTAAAGCAGAGAGGCTGAGTCATTGTTCTTAATCCATCTGTACACAGACAGCCTCTGATGTGCATGCCAGCATTCATATTTAGGGAAGAGTTAATAAAGAATGAGACTATATGTTTCTGTGAGTGTAAATAGCAGTGAAATCAGGCTTTTGGTGTCATGCTATGCGTAACAAATTTTTCTGATATATATTCTAATTACAAATTGACTAGTGTTTCAATATATTGTCTTGGGGCTATGGTATAAAAGTTCAAGGCACTGTTGGTTTTAAATGTCATTCAGAAGTTGGGTATTACTGCTGATAGCAATGTCAAAGCATGACATTATGGAACAAGATGTCATCCTCTGGACTGTCAGCCTGCTACGTGCTTGTGCATTTTGATTCAACCATACGCTCTGAAATGCTGCAGAACAGTGTGTTCCTTGACAGCTTTTGTGAATGAGGTCTGCTGCAAAGCAAATGCTTGTGATGATTAGCTAGGTAACTTTTGTTCTGCCCGTTCCTTGACTTTGTTTTATTTATTGTTTTGTGGCTGACATCTATTTGGTGATTTGCTATTTTGACACGTACAAGTCCACTAGATCATCTTACTTGCAAAAGTCATCTGTAGTTAGAGATCATTACAACCTAGCAGTTCTGCAATTGCAACTCATAAGGCATATAGTCACATTCTCAGGTATTTACTGATCCAGCTACCCTGTATTTTGATTACAAAGGAATTCTACCAAGGATGGAATTTCCCAGCAGTATCTCTCTGCATCAAAGCAAAAGCTAAAAAAAAAAAGAAAAAAAATTAAGTGGATGTACTATAAATAGGTCAGGCAATTCAGTTAGGAAATAATTATTAAGTGCACATTGCAATAATTAAAGACACAATGCTTAAAGACTCAAAACAGAAGAGCTTAAAAACAAATAACTGTGATTTATTTCCTGGAAGAGAAAGCTAATATTCTAAGTTGCTTTCGTGGACCTGTGAATATCCTAATTTCACTCTTTCTCTTCCCTGACTTCTCTTCCTTCTTCCTCTTCTCCAGCTATGTTAGAGGATTTAAGTTATTTCCAAGGGCTCCAAACAGTCTACTGTAAAATAATAGACCTGCTTTTTGTTTTGTAATTTTGTTATCAGTATAATTTATAAACAAATAAGTATAGTTAGATGAGATTTGCTGGAGAAACCAAGCTTAAATTATCTCCCAGTTATACTATAAGATGAACAGAAATTAATAGGCCAGTTCTTTTAGTCCAAACATACACTGGTTTATACTATGGATAAATTCTTTTGGCTAGAATGGCCTTAAATGTGTCCTGTATGTATAATGTATCCTCTATGTTCACAGGCCTGTGAACATGTGTCATAGTAGATCACAAAATATATCACAGATCATCTTATTTTCCTTTTTCCTTTCCATTTTCTTTACTTGTCATTTGCTATCATTTCTTGCTATACCATTTGTTTAATGTCTTGTACAGTCATCAGAATTGAAACATTTACACTGCAAAGTACTGCCACACTATTGCTCCCGTATAAACAGGTAGTAGTATTAAATATGATTGATAATCAACAAGTGAAATGGAAATGCAAGCCACTGTGTTAAGAAGTTATCTGTTGTGAAGTAATGACATCCTCTTTGCATAAAAAATACTTTTCTTTTATGATAGAATGACAGTTTCTGAAGAGCCTCTTGTCACCTTCTATAGTCCCTGGTACGTATGTGTTTTTCCTGTTAGGGATGCAACCAGAAAATGTAGATGGAAACCAAGAGGTTAATGTGTAGGTTTCACTAGAAAAGGCAGCTGTAAAAAGCAGTACCTCTTTGATACTTCTGTTTCTTCTGTTAGCAGTTCATATCTATTTAGGTGAGAAAAATAAGTTACTACAAGAAGGACATGGACCAGTTGGAGAAGGTCCAGAGGAAGGCCACGAAGATGATAAAAGGGCTGGAGCACCTCTCTTATGAGGACAGGCTGAGAGAGTTGGGGCTGTTCAGCCTGGAGAAGAGGAGACTCCGGGGAGACCTGATAGCGGTCTTCCAGTACCTCAAGGGGGCCTACAAGAAAGATGGGGAAAGGCTGTTCAGTAGGGCCTGTTGCGATAGGATGAGAGGTAATGGTTTTAAAATAGAGGGAGGTAGATTTAGATTAGAAATTAGCAAAAATTTTTTTACAATGCAAGTTATAGAACACTGGAACAGGTTCCCAGAGAGGTGGTGGATGCCCCATCCCTGGAAACGTTCAAGGCCAGGCTAGATGAGGCTCTGAGCAACCTGATCTGGTTGGGGATGTCCCTGCTCCTTGCAGGGGGGTTGGACTAGATGACCTTTGAAGGTCCCTTCTAACCATTCTATGATTCTATGATTCTACTTCAAAAAATGTTATTCAAAGGAACAGCGTGTGGAGGTGACCCAGAGTTAGTGTTTGCCTATTCATCACATAGTTTTCAGCTCCAGTCTGAATTCATAATCTTTGCAGATAGCTGGAAGACAGAAATAAAAATTTAAAACTAAAATCTCCCAAGAAGCTATACCAGTAGTAGAGCTAACATTGTGAGGATCAGCAAAATGCTGGTCAGGATTTTGCATATTGAAAAATTCCTTGCTTGAGATTCTTAGATGGTGATTGATTTTTCCAATGATCAGACTCCTGTAAAATATGTTAAATTTTGCATCCAAACTCTTTAAGCATATGGAATAATAAAATATTTTTTAATGTTTTATTACTTGAGGTACACTAGTATCAGCAACAATACACTTACCTGTTTTAGACAAGCAAAGAGAAGCTACAGCAGGCATAGTGACATAATTGCCTTAGGTCTTTGAAATTTTTTTGTTAGTCTAAAATTTAATTAACTAACTCTTTTCCACAAGTATATTTAAGCTTTCTAGGTAACAATTCAGGCAAATAATAACAGAATTTTTATGATCTGATATGAAGGAATTTCTTTAGCAGTGGCATCAGTAAACCAGGAACAATTTGGTTTCAATGGGAAATGTGGCAAAATTAGTTGAAAAATTTTTAAGGAATTGCTTTCTAATCACTCCTAACTCTTTTTCTGTGCTAGAGATCACAGGAACTAAAAAAAAAAAAAAAAATTGGTATTCTAGCATTAGTATTCATCTGGGATATTTTGTTTGCAGTCATACAGATCTTCAAACATTAATGTAGAAAGAAATAACAAAATCAAATATTATTTATTATTCTAGGAGCTGCAGCTGTCACTGTCTTTAATAAATACTGTTCACAATAAACTTACACCTTTCAGGTGAGCCTGCAGGACAGAGGAAAACTAGAAGATAACTTGAAGAATAACGAACTTAGAGATTGCACATAAATTCAGGTAAACGCCAAGCTGGACTCGTCTAGTTCTTACTAGAAAATACCTGTTTCAGGCTGGCAAATGCAGTACCTACTGGAGAGATATGAACCTAACTACCAAACAGGCACAATTAACAAGTCCGACATTTTCCATCTATGAGGAAATTTGTTGCCAAGGTGTCTAAAATGAGAAATTGAAATATGTACTTAGAGTGCAATGAGAACTGAAGAGTACCTGCTAGCACTGTCACTGTTCTGTGACATCCCACCATTGTTTTTTTCAGCCATGCTCTTCTCTGCTACTGTACTGATGTGGGCAGAGAGGGAAGAAGTGTGAATCAAACTGGGTATAGCTAAGAAACCTGCCCCCGAGTAGACCAAAGTAAAACTAATTTACCTGATATATTTATAATTTGCACTGAATTTATTACAGAGACTAATAAAGACATGTACATTCAAATGATTTATCCTGGGGCTGCTTTAAGAAAGTAATTTGTAAGCTAGACTGCAGTATAGAGATTTCTGTGGTCATTTGTTCTGTGTAGACTAGTATGTGCGACCTCCCCCAAGGACTGCTTATGATCTCCTTTGTTATCCTCAACACGTTCCCATATTTCTGCAGCACAAATTATTTGGTCATCAGGCAGGTACATCCTGTGTAACCCAGAGTATGCAAGAATAGAGAGAGACACAAGGAGGATTACATTAATCATTGGTGTCTCCACTGTATTTAATACATGGATCTCAGGATTTTTTTTCCATTTCAGGGGATAAAGCAATTATATATGAATAACAGGTTATTTGATCAGTAAAATGTTTTTAAAGTAGCCTGTACTTGATGGCTCCTTTGGTTTTGGATTGGTACCTCCACTGCTGGATGAACTGCATTTCTCTGATTTACTTTTCTTCCTTGGAAATATGGTCAAAGTTTTAAATGTGAGGATATGAGAATACAAAGGTTATGATTATCATCTGCAGTAGTGCAGTGTTGTTGAAGAGATCATATTTGATCATACTGAGGTCATATTTGTTAATGCTAATTTAAGACCCAATTCCCCCACCTAAACTGCCATCCTGTCTTCTGGAGAGGTCCCCACAGACAGTGTGCTGTAATTCTGTTGCATGGCACAAATTAGCAGAAGTGCAATGAATCTAAATGTTAGGAGCTCTTAGGTACAGCATTGAGCTGTAAGCAGTTTCTGTCAGAACTGTGCAGAGTAGCTTGCTGTCAAGAGAGAAGGTTGTTCCAAGAGAGCCATAAATAACATAACCCATAAACTAGGAGTGGGGAGAAAAAAAGGCCTCCTTAAGGGCTAATTACATCTCTGATAGGTTGTGCACTTATGCACCGCTCTTGTTACCCTATAACAAGACAACTAAGTGATTGTGCTAGTGGCTATACATTTATGAAGGGTACATATGGCACATGCACAAGGAATTCCCTGATGGCTTACAGGCATTCAGCACCTACTGTTGTGAGTGCTCTAGTGCAGCTATGAATGACAGGAATCAGTAGTATTAAGCTGTTGTTGTTCTTACTGCTATTCTGTGAAAACTAGCAACTGGATCAAGACTGTATTCTTATTTCTCAAAAGCATCCAAGCACCTGTCGCACATTGTTTGTACTTGTTGCCACAAGCTGAATTTTGAATCAGAAGCCAGATGGATCGTTTCAGATCTTACTTGAATCCACGCTAGGCATCCACTCTTACAGCAGAAATGTACTATTGCAAAGAAACCCAGTGCTTTAAGGGATTCTGCGTTATGTACAGGGTTAACAGGAAAGCAGCAGGCCTAATTTATGTGTAGTTGCCAGAGCAGCAGAAATACTGTTTTCTTTCAATGATTAATGTGCTCAATAAAAGTGTAGCATCTGCTGCCAGTTTTCATTAACAAATAAATGAAAAACAAACCCGCGTGGTAGGCAGTGTGTCTGGGGACAGCTTAAACAGGACTGAGCTGCTTTAGATTTCAGCTCTTTTCTTTAGCACAACAGTGTGGAGCACTTTCTTGTTTATAGGATAAACACATGGGATTGAAGTGATCTGTGTAGCACACAGAAGTGGTTGCCAACCCATAACATTCTGCAGAACGCAAAAATTCCATAGCTGCTCCCTTGGGAGTCACAGGCTACAATCTGCTTGCATGTTGATTTCAGTGTAAATAACAGTTAAATCATCAGAACAGACAAGCTGCCAGTAAAACTTTGAATAAAGTATTAGTTAGTTCATTTTCCTTCCTTCAGAATACAAGTTCAGCAGACTCAGAGCTCCGTCCTTGTATGGGTTCAGGACACATGGCATTTCATACGACATTAATACAAGTAATGCATAAATGTAAGGCTGTAAATGTGTGCATTTTTAGCTTCCTTGCAACAATGTAGATTCTCTGAAATACAATAGATAACTTGACTTTTAGATATATTTTTAGTGGAAATAGGGTTTATTTGATCATGGTGTCTTTCTCTTCCACATTTTTTCCTTATAATTTCTGAATCATATTGGCCAGTTCCACCCTCTTTGACAAGGACAAAACGGGAAGGAGGGTTTACATACAACAGTGTCTCACCATAGGGGAAGGTCACAGTGCCTACTTAGAGACATCACAGAATCCACACAGCAGGGAACCATTGTGGGTGTGCTATCCTCGTGGAAATTTTGATCAACAATTGCTGACTGAAGCAAGTCCGTGAAATTGTAAGAAAATGGTCTTTCTCAGCTCTGGTACTGCTAAAACTGCTTTCTGTCATGGAAGTTTGAGAGTCATCACCCAAGTCACCCACTCAGAGTGGACATGACTTTGCATTTGTGACAGAATGGAAAAAAAAAAAAAAAAAAAGAACAAACTTTAATGAATCAGTCTCAAGATGTGTAATAATTGGAGTATTGCTTTCAGCATTTCCAGGCTTTTTTTTTTAATAGAAATTAATTTATTTTAAACAAATAAGTGGGAACTATTTCCAGCAGTAATGTGACTATCTTTCAGTCACATGGAAGCCTAGCAATCTCCAGAGCCATCTGTTTGCATATTTGCAAAATACAATTTATTAATTCATCGTGGAAATACATCATAGAATGCCAAAAACATTTCGGTACTAAAACCAAAAGATACAAGACCATCATGACCTCAGGGAGGTAATGGAGCAATCCCTGTTGGTTATATGATGAGGGACAAGCATGGATTTGGGAATCTCAGGTATTTGTTCTGAAACCTGATGAGTACTCTTAAGCTTAATGGCAGTAGAGAGAAACTAGCTGTACCTTCAACTGCACCTGTGAGCTATGCTGAAACCAAGGAAACGTTCCCTATAAATGTTAGATAGGAGGCCAATTCATCTGCACTGCTGTTCTCATAAAGTCAGCCTCTCCCAATTATCTTTTCTGCAAAGAGGAAAATACCTCCAGATAGAAGAGAATAAGCTACATTTCAACAATCACAATCATAAGCTAACAAGTATCCAAAAATGTGTACATACCAAATAGATGGGATTAGATTTACACTTTTCCTGTATGTGATTTTGGTGTTTAGTACAAACTTGGCACTCAGTAGCTTGTATGGTCACACACTGAGGAGAATTTCATGTTACTGAGAAGAGAACCTAGTCCTCAATCGTGGCCTGCTGTAACTATCATCACCATGCAAATGTGATTATTTGCTCGTGAACAGACATGCCTCTATATTTAATTGCATCACACTTTTCCATCGTATATTCTTTCTATGGTGATTATGTTCCCTGTCTAGCAGGAGTCTTCAGGCTCTTCAGGTATGTACAGCGTGTGCTATGCAGAATGATGCATCAAGCAGGTGTGGCAAAGGACAGGGCAGTTCAAGTAAAAGGAAATTGAAATGTATTTTCAAAGAGAACGTACAAATAGCTTAGTGTTTGATTTCCAGGGTGGTGATTAATTGCAAACTGTAAGATAAGAACATACAGGACAAATAAGAGCAATAGCCATTTGTTGTATCATGTAGTAGATTCACCTCTGGTTTAAGCTGGCTTTTGGTGGTATGAACCAGAAAGCAAGGACTCTGGCAGTGTAAAGAGAAGCAAAAGCCTGAATTCCCACTCTCTGGTAAATTCCTGGGGCTGGCAAGCTGTACACAGAGGATACTGATCGCAGCAGTCTGTGCAGGCTGAGATTTTCTGGCACTCTGTGAGGCTATTCAAAATGTTACCCTTATCAGACATGGTGAAAATTGAAATGTAGCCTGCCCACATGAATGTGCAGATCATACCCATGCTATAGTTGATCCTAGTCATTCACTTGTACTTGCTTGTGCTAGAGAGCAAATCTTGGCTTACGTGTACATTCTGAGGTTAGAGAATACAGAGTGAGTGTATTTAAATCCTGAACTCAAATGCCAGCAATATGATCTTCAGGGTCAGGTGGTGGTAGCCCCATCCCTGGAAACGTTCAAGGCCAGGCTGGATGAGGCTCTAAGCAACCTGATCCAGTTGGGGATGTTCGTGCTCCTTGCAGGAGGGTTGGACTAGATGACCTTTGAAGGTCCCTTCCAACTCTAACCATTCTATGATTCTATGATTCTATGATACCGTGTATCATCAGACTTTGTCCAGCTTATACTTGAGCTAAGCTAAAGAGCAAAGTAAATTTGGAGCTTTTACCTCTTTCCCTTGTATTTATAAAATGATTGTATGCTTTGTTACAACTTGTAGCTCCAGCTAAAAGCTGTAAAAGTTGCTGTGTTCCAGGTCATAAATTGGGGCGAGATGGTAGTGCTGTGTGATGAGGCTTGCACAATACGCACGCAGCTTATATCTGACTCAAGGCTTTCCTATTAATTCCTCACTTTCATGAACACAAAATTCATAGTGTTCTTTTTGCACTCTGAAGAACATCTCCTTTTACATGCCACAAGCAGAAATGTCTTTCATAGAATTCCTCAAGGTGTAATGCAAGTGAAGCAAGATCATCTCTGAAATGAGGTTATGTGGTTCCCCATTACCCAGTGCCTCACACCACTGGTAAATGAAATTAGTTCCTGGCCTGAACGTTCCTGCTGTTATCTAACTCTCACTGTACTTCATGTCAATTATTAACATCAACAATGATAGAAATCTTAACACATGTTAAGAAACAAGACTCCTACATAATTTTTGTTAATCTCTATTATTTTGCCCTATGATCTTTGTTTCAGAGCCTACCTTTCTCCATCTTGTTTTCCAATGTGCTCTCACAATTGGAGCTTGGGGCTGATATATTGCTTTCAGTCTTTGGAGGACACACTGCAAAAGCTGTTTACTATCTATTTCATCCTCCAGCCAAAGATCTTACTCGTCATATATAAACCTTCTGTTTATGACTTAATTTTACTCAATAATACTACAAAGACTTTAACAGTAGAAACCACTAGATTACTTAGCTGAGCTCTCAGATCAGAATCATAGAATCATAGAATGGTTAGGGTTGGAAGGGACCTTCAAAGGTCTTCTAGTCCAACCCCCCTGCAAGGAGCAGGGACATCCCTGACTAGATCAGGTTGCTCAGAGCCCCATCCAACCTGGCCTTGAATGTTTCCAGGGATGGGGCTTCCACCACCTCTCTGGGCAACCTGTTCCAGTGTTCCACAACCCTCATTGTAAAAATTTTTTTTCCTAATATCTAATCTAAATCTACCTCCCTCTATTTTAAAACCATTACCTCTCGTCCTATCGCAACAGGCCCTACTGAACAGCCTCCCCCCATCTTTCTTGTAGGCCCCCTTAAGGTACTAGAAGACTGCTAGAAGGTCTCCCTGGAGCCTCCTCTTCTCCAGGCTGAACAGCCCCAGCTCTCTCACCCTGTCCTTGTAGGAGAGGTGCTCCAGCCCTCTGATCATCTTCGTGGCCTCCTCTGGAATTACTGCAGCTGGTCCATGTCCTTCTTGTGTTGGGGGCTCCAGAACTGGACACAGTATTCCAGGTGGGGTCTCACCAGGGCAGAGTAGAGGGGGAGAATCACCTCCCTCGGCCTGCTGGCCACGCTCCTCTTGATGCAGCCCAGGATGCGGTTGGCCTTCTGGGCCGCAAGGGCGCATTGCCGGCTCATGTTGAGCTTCTCATCCACCAGCACTCCCAAGTCCTTCTCCTCAGGGCTGCTCTCAATCCATTCCCCACCCAGCCTGTATTTGTGCCTGGGATTGCCACGACCCAGGTGCAGGACTTGGCCTGGTTGAACTTCATGAGGTTGGCATGAGCCCACCTCTGCCTGTCAAGGATGGCATCCCTCCCTTCCAGCGTGTCGACGGCACCACACAACTTGGTGTCGTCAGCGAACTTGCTGAGGGTGCACTCTATCCCACTGTCCGTGTCGCTGACAAAGATGTCGAACAGGGCCGGGCCCAACACGGACCCTTGAGGGACACCACTCGTGACTGGTCTCCACTTGGACATCGAGCCACTTGGACACCACTCTCTGAGTGCGGCCATCCAGCCAACTCCTTATCCACCAAGTGGTCCGTCCATCAAACCCTCTCTAGTTTAGAGAGAAGGATGTTTGGCTGGACAGTGTCAAAAGCTTTGCACAAGTCCAGGTAGATTATATCTTTTGCTCATCCCTTGTCCACCGATGTTGTCACCCTGTCATAGAAGGCCACCAAATTGGTCAAGCACAATCTGCCCTTGGTGAAGCCATGTTGGCTGTCACCAACCACCTCCTTGCTCTCCCTGTGCCTTAGCGTGGTTTCCAGGAGAGAACATACTTATACTTACTAATATCAGAACATACTTACACTTACTAAGGAAGTCACTTAATGTTTTTTTCAGTGAATTTCAGACCCAGTGATGGTCCTTTGATTTTTCTCAAGGTAATAAATAATGCAGTGTAAAACCTGCTAACTGCTAACAAAGTGAATGCTCCAGTTATGTAAAGCTTGGGGTTGGTGGGGGTAGAGAGGATGTGGATGGACGTACACTCCAGGCACTTGGAATGAAGCAGAATACAAGGGGCTGATTTGGCTTTGCTCTACTTCCAGTGGAGATTTGCAGTAGTATGTACTGATCAGAAAGTACTTAGGATTCTCCAGCTGGGAAGGCTGAATGTGTATCCAGTCCCTAGGAAGCACTAATCTTGGTACAGCATGTGTATTGAGGGTAGAGGAAAATGTGATTCAAGACACATCTTTCTGCTATTTTTTTTCAGAGGATACAATTTTAAGCTTTGCCATCTGGCAAGTGTCAAAGCAGATTTCCGTCTCCTTTAACCTTCTCTAGGTTTGGGTCTTGGGAAGAGATTCAGGGAGCTACGGCTTGCCTCTTGACAGACAGCCTCACTATCCCTGCCTTTGTCCAACAGAAAATGGTTACACCATGAATTTGACTCAGGAGGAGTTTGGGGAGTGAAAGAAGTGCAGGACTAAACTCATGGTATGTGCACTTCTCAACAGGATAAATGCCAATAGTGTCCAGTACTGGGTAATCCCACCCCAATAGTTTTTCACTACCATAACGTAATTGCATGTGTGCAAATGGCATCATATGTGTATTTTTTTTTTGTATAATTGAATATTGCTTTGTACCTGGGACAATGAAATATAGAAATCAGCTAGAAAAAAAGATGCCTGAAAATTTCACAGCTGAAGTTTCCCCAGCTTCATCAAGTCGTATCAGAAGAGCTGTTCTAGCATTGCAGGTGTGAGCTAGTGATTTATTCTGAAGAGTCACAGCCTGTTACTTTTTCTCTTTTCCTTCCTCGGCTAGAAAAAAGCTGCCAGGACTAATCCACAGATGTAAGTGTACTCATCCTTCTCTGCAAGCAAACTGATCTCTGAATGAGAATTCTGACAGAAGTCAGCTAAATGTCAACAAGGCTGTAGGTTGCATCTGTACAGGCCATAGAATACACGAAGCAGTAGTGTTAAACAGTACCAGAATGAATCAGTGATCCAGGCTACTTTTAAATTCCTAGGAATTATGTAATTACAGAGCCCACTTGAATTAGAGAGTGGTATAGGTCAGTCATGAAAATATAGCTTTTTTTTAGTCATTGGTGTGTTTTATCTTTTCAACTGTAAGGTGATTCAGTCTGGAAGGTTTTTTTTGTGTTTGCTTTATTTCACACCAAATCACTTATTAAATGTGTAGAAACCTTGTGAAATCAAGAGCACCTAATCAGATTGTTATTTTAAATGCAGAAGTCTTAGAACAGATTCCCCCAATAAACTTAAGGAGACCAGGACAATTTCCTACTTAGAAAGAGAAGAGGCAGTGTTAGGTTCTGATAGACAAAATGAGCTTGCAAAACATCCGTTGAACAAAGAATGTCAGGAGAATAACATGCTATTGCATTTTCTTTTATGTTAACTGTGGCTAGCTGCTGAACTACAATAACATGCGGGAGATAAAATATCTGGACCACTTCCTTGAACCCTTTTTTGAATTCTGTTTTTTTTTTTTGTGGAGCTCTCTGTGTTTCAGTACGGCTGGAATTGGTATCTAGCTTCACTCAGCTCTAGGCCAATGACTGAATGAAACTTACTCTCTATAGGATGCTGCGCAGTGCCAGATACCCTAGATGTTGTGTTGTTTCACAGTGTGTTGTTTTATGCTTGCACGCAGAGGGAAAATTGATTGCTAAGTGTCAGCATAAGGCCAATAAGTGTGGTAGCAATTCTTCCCATGTAGCACTGCTTATCTCCACCAAAGTCACGAACACCAAGTTGGCTTTAATAGGATTCTGGCTGATAGGGCACTAAATACATCTCACCCAGAGATGCACATGTCACCAGCGTGCTGGCCTCTTGGAGGGGTTTAGCACTCACTCAAGTCCTGCCAACACAAGTACTGCAGTGTTTTGACACTATCTGAATGTCCCCCATTAGGATTGACTCAGCCCAGCCAGAGATAATTTGCTGCAGGATTGAAACACACAGTACTAAGCACAAATAATTTTGGAAGAATTGAAACATTTGGGATGGATATAAGTATGAGATCCTGATAATATGGGAAATGTTGCTGATTATTCTATTGCGCAATCACAGGACAGCAGGAGCTGTCCATTGTGTTTCAGGTCAAATGCTATCTCAGAAACAAACCCCAAACTTACAAAAGAATATAACCTGCAAAGAAATCAGGAAGAAAATAGGTTTAATTTTGCAATGTACTACAACTGGGAGAGAGAAGCAGTGGACAGAAAAGTACTGGTAGAAATTTTCTCCTTAGTACATGGATTTATGATGAAACTAATAACACCAATTTCAAGAATAATTCCAGAAGGCATTCTCCTGGAATGAGAGAGGTTTTATTTTAGAAAATTCAACTGAAAAAAGAAATTATCATAATGTGTTGGCTGCTATGAGTATGCAGTTATATACCAGTATCAAAGCTCTTCGCTGACCTTGGACAGCTGTGTGAATTACAGCAAATACACTACTTTAGTGAGCTGACACATATGCTATTAAGACATATGATATGTATTAGATTTCTGTATAATTTTCTAGTTGTGGTATCAGTTATGGTAGCATGGGGCGGGGGGGGATATTATCACCATTCTGAAATGAAGTACCTGAGATGCAGTCTTGTTTATCTTGAACTGTTGCACAGTGATGGCAGAATTGGAGCTAGTACCTGCAGCTAACTCTCAAGTTATTCTTCCTCCAAGTCTTCAGAATCCATGCTAATGTTGCCATCCCTAACTCATCGGTACTGCAAAGTGACATGATGGATTTCCAATAGACTTGAAGAAGTATTAAGGCCAGTGATTTGGGGATTATTCATCTGGAATACAGTTATTATCTATCATCTGTACTCAAGGAAGGAGATTAAAATGGGAATAGGCAGAGAGAACTGTTAGTGAAATGATTATAGGAATTGGAAGGTTTCATCATAGCATGAAAGATAGAAACATGTTTAATTAAGCAAAACAGAGGCAGTGTAGGGGCTAACAGATAATATTGACACAAGAACTGAAAGATGTAAATTGCCTAAGAATAAATCTGGAGTGGAATTTTTATATAAGGTCAGTTAGAGCAAAGAAGTTCTGAAATAGTCTTCCAAGAGAAGTAGTGAGAGGGAAAAATAATCTAATTTCAGGATGGAGCATAATACTTTTATGAAAGGACGAAATGATGCAGTGCCATAAAAGGCAGTTGTACTCAGTTACTCCTGAGATCACCTTGCAGTCAGTGTTCCTTTAAACCTAAATTTCTATGTACCATTTGAAAGCATGAACAGAATTATTACCACTCGCAGGCAAGGATTTTATTATCACAGAACTAGGCTGTTCTTTGCCCTAGACACAGTGCTATCACAATTTCGAACAGATTGCTCATAGTAGGTATTGGTTAAGCAAGAACTGGCACTGAGGATTATGCTGATGTAGCTGCTACAGCGTGTGGGACATGTATCTGGAAACTGCAATTCTGCATCATCTGCTACTGCAAGTTATGTGGTGCTACATGGACAGCAGCAAAAAAAGGTAAGCTGATGATACTGCCATGGACTTACCTTATTTTTTGCCTTTTTTTAATAATTAATGTTTACAACAACCTTAATGCTATACTGCCATTAGAGCCTGCTGTTTTGCAAAGGCATTATTACCTTTTTGTAAGGTGATTCTTGAAATACCATGCTGCCCTCTTGAGGTTGCACAATATGTGTTTTGGGTTTGGGGTTTTTCAGCCAGTTACTGGAAAGAAAAAGACATTTAAATAAAAATTTGTTTCTTATGGAAATAAGCAGGTTAGGCATAAGCATTTCAAAGCCAGCTCCATGGTTTGGATATTCCAAAAGGAACTTGCAAATATCTTTGTCTTCATTTCTCCACCTTAACTCCTCAAAAGATCTAGAGGATCATGTGCAGAAGTGCCAATGGCTGAGAGTAGAGTTAGGGTTGTTTTGGTTGGTTTGTGTTTTTTTGCAGCAATGGGAGGAATCACATTTCTGGTACTCTGTCATTGGCCAACAGTCTTGTATGAGTTTGGTCCTGCTACTATCATCAGTGGTAAGGCATACAGTGACTGATAAATCCTCTGCTCCAGAGATCTGGCTGCCTGAGAGTTTATTCCAACTGTGATGTCTCATTTGAAATGATTGCTTAAGATAACTAAATGTGTCTATATTGGCAAAACGAGGAATGCAAGTGATTAGAACAAGTGCTGTAAAGCACAGGCAAAGTATAAGCACAGAGGAGAAAGAGTGTGTGACAGAAATTGCCTCTGATAGGGTTTGGGGTTTTTTTAACATTAAAAAGAGGAAAGTTACTGGAGTGACTCTGTGTAATAGTCTCTCTTAAATGAATTGTTTAACATGACAGGATAGACAATGGTGGGAATACGGTTAGGTGAAGTAGGTTGCCTAATTGCTCACTTTTTATTCATTGCTTTGGGAATCAATTTCTCGTACAGTGTGCTCATCAGAGACAAAGAGACTGGAACAAAAGAGGAGGGAGCTGGTTAGATCCTATGTGTTTCTGTGCCACTATAAGGCTTGGATTTGACAGGATATGAGAATACCTTTTAGCTATCTGTCTTCTCCCCTTCTGCTCCACAGCGCCTGTGCCATTCCAAGGGGTTCTTAGAGAAGATAATGATAGCAGCTAGAAGCAGAGGTGTACTGGGAATTATTTCTAGTGGCAGAAAGTTTCTCAGAGCTTTCGCAACCTTGACTAGAGGCAAAGCTTTCAATTTGTCCATCTAGTTTTAGAATATCTGCTGCCTGTCCCTAAGGGTTCCTCTCAAGCCTCAGTTGTGTCTTGAAAGGATAACATGAGTGAGACTCAGAGCCAGCGCAGTATTTGGTGAAGCTTCTTTCAGACTGGCTGCCATGCTTGAGAGACAGCTCTTTGTTGGCAACGAGGGTGGGAATGACTGACAGTTGTAATAGCAATGCCAAAATGAATGCTAGCCTTTGCGCTATAAACTGCAATTCCAGCTGCTCAAACAGGAATCATGGGTCCCTGTACTGCGTCTCCAGGCTGCCTGCCTTGACTAGAAACTAGTAATTGTACTTCAGTGACCAAATATCCGTGGAATGACTAATGCAAATGAACCGCAAAACCATCCCCATTACAGGGATTACTGGTACTAAATATAGGAGAAGTATGTGTTCTTAATATCATATAAAAGGAAAACCAATGCCCTTTTCTGGTATCTTCTAAAATTCCTGAAAAATAGGCAATGGTCTGTGTATTTATTTTTTCAACAAATGCACCTTGGCCAGTCTTTTTGTATGCAAAATTTCCAGATCCCCAGTACTCTATTTTGTCATACATATTTTCAAGTATTCTTGTATTTTCTCTGTAATGATTGACACATAGAATGAGTAAATAGCACTACAACTAAAAAAAAAGCCACGTGAAAAATGAACTAGAAGTGTTTATAGCTGCCTGTGAAAAAGCACTTCCTTTTCACAGCATGCCTGGGTGAAAGCCAATCATTGATGTTCACTTTTAAATTATCAAATGCTTATTTCCAGATCAGGATATACCTGATAAGGCCAGCAACCATGCAAAAAAAAAAAAAAAAAAAAACCCGAAAAAAACCAAACCCAAAAGACCCTAAGAGCTTGATAGAGTCAACTACAGAATAATGTATTTAGAAATAATTTGAAAAGCAGGACTGCTGACACAAAACCCATAAGTTTCTTCTTGAAAATTAATCCTATTTACTGACACTGTTATTTTTCACAAATAGAACTTTTTTTTTATGTGGAGAGAGCTTAAGTGAGCTTAAGCTCTCTTTCCTTTCCCTAATGCAGAACAGGGATGCCTTGTTCCTCAAGGCAGTGTGACTCTTCATTAGCTCTCCTGCCTGATATAGCAGGTCTTTTCACTTGTGTTGTTCAAAACTTCTTAGAGACCTGCAAATTGAAAATACTGACATATGTCATCATGCCCTAGGATATTGGTGCATAATTATAGCAAAATAATACTGAATAGAGACAACACTTATGTTCAGCCGCCTTCCATCTCTCTTGTGATGTTACTCTCATATATTCTCTTTTTAAAGGTCTGTTTACTGGAGAGGGGAGTAACAGATAAAAAGAATCATAGAATCATTTAGGTTGGAAAAGGCCTTTTAGATCATTGAGTCCAGCCATTAACTAGCACTGCCAAGTCCACCACTAAACCGTGTCCTTAAGCGCTACATCTACACATCTTCTAAATACCTGCAGGGATGATGACTCAACCACTTCCCTGGGCAGCCTGTTCCAATGCTTGACAACCCTTTTGGTGAATAATGTTTTCCTAATGTCTAATCTAAACCTCCCCTGCACAACTGTTTCATGAATGTGACAATGTCACACAAATTAGACTCCTTGACACTCTATTAGAGAGACTTTTTCAATGTCTGTCAGATGAGACAAACCTCAGAAGGGACAATGCACCACCACAATTTATCCAAATACCATGACCTTCAAGGGTGCTGAATTGTCAAAAAAGAGTTTTGAACTTTTAATATAATACCTGTCATCTGAAAAAAATTCTGCAATAACTGCCAATTCTGACAAAAAAGGGCAGCTTCAGGCCACTGGAAAGCAGTGTAGATCTTTGGTGGACTTGTTCCGCCCATTCAGGACTCAGCCATGCCCAGAACATCTCCAGAGTGAGCAGCATCACTCCTTTTATGTAAACATGGTGCCTAGAAGAATGTAGCTGTGGCAACCCAGACTGCAAAGGCATACCTAACATCTGGGGTGAATATTCAGGAGCAGGAGACCTTGCCAGGTAGAATATTCTGCTCTTTGTAGTACAGATATGAAAGTTATTTTCAAAACAATAAATTGTGACACATCCACAGTTGTAGGATAAATTTTAAGAATACTGTTGCTAACACGGCCAGAATGCAGAGCTTCTTTATAAGCAAAATTTCTGGAAGAACCCTCAGAAATAGAACTAGGGATATGATGGGAACTGGTAACAAATAGACATTATAAAAAATACCTATCCTATATTTTATGTCTCAGTGGCACTTCAGTTCTTCAGAAATTTCTTTGAGAAAACGTAAATGCAGACAGATTACTGTGTAACTTTTTAAGTCAAGTGTACTCTTGATGACATTTTGCCTGTAACCTCTAGAGCCATTTTGCCTATAACTCTAGAGCAGTGCTTTTCAGGTTGTTTGTGAGCCCTGAGATATTCCAAGTGCAAACTTGCTTAGACAGCTCACATGCAAAAGCCATTGTAGAGCTGTTTTTGAGATTCATGCACTGTTCGGTCTTGTTTTATTGGGTTCTAGCAGTTCATGGAAAATCCTGTTGTAAGGTTCCCAGTTTTCCTATCATTGTTGTCACATTAATATTAAATAGGGATATTGCTCATGCATGCTTAGTTTTAGTATCTCCTGTTAATTTAGTGACACGTCTGACATGAAACCTAAGTGCATGCTTAGTAGGAGCTGTAAAGTATCTATGTATTTCTGTGATACATTTCATCTATTTTATTCATCTATTTTATTCTGCTAACCTCCATCTGTATCTTATTTCCCTGAACTGGTGTGTTACAGCCTTAACGCAGGAAAGCTCAAGCTTTTGTTTGCAGTAGAAATATGCATCAGTAAACAAAAGCAGCAGCAGTTGTGTACTCAGCATCTATGAACTGTGCTGTTTTATATATTACTCTTCTTTTTAAACTAAAATTATACATAACATTCAGCTAATTTCTAGGTCCAGCTCATTATGCCTAAAGCCACATGACCCTGAATTCGAACACTGTCTGATTTCAGCCTAAACAAGATTGGTCTGGACCGGTACTAAACAGTGAAGAAACAAGAAATGACCTTCAGTACCAACACTTACTGCTGGTTCAGAGGGGACATATGATCATTCGGTAAGGACACACTTTTTCCTGAGTTGGCGCTGAACAAGGTGGGAGGCAAAGTGATGTTATAAAAAATGCTGGCCAAATACAATTTCATCAAAAACTTATATATTCACTCTTGTTATAAATTATAAATAAGACCTCTTTTTCTATACTTGCATTTTTATATCCAAACTAGGGAAATGTATCAGAACACGAATCAAATTATATGTAAAGTATTATTGTATTACTAACTAGAAACAAATTGTTTCTGTCTCAGAATTTGAGGAGTGTAAACAGAAATAAATTTGATCTTGACAGAGCCAAACACATTTTTTAATTAAATCTTATATAGAGATCCTATGAAAGTAAAATACTAATTTTCCGCTTAAGTTCCTGTAAAAGCACACATCTGCAAAGATGTATGCAGCTGAAAAGAAAATATGATGTGACTTCAGCAGATCATCTGGGCTTGTCATGTGTTGTACGACTGTAGACATTGTAGGCTTGAAAGCAGCCGGTATTACATTACTATAATTTCTTATGCAACCATTTTTATGGCTTTGTTTAAGATATTTTACACCTCTATAGTAATCCTTAGAGAAATGTAATTAATAATAGTAGATTACACAATTTGTCATCTCAGGTTCTATTTCTTGACAATGGAGCATTTTGTTTTACTTGGTTTCATTCTGCTACTGTATACTCATTGCTTCTGAAGTGGCACAACTCTAGCCCTTTCAGATATCCAGACACAAAGTTCTGTTCTTAAGGACCTGGAACCCTTACTTTTCAGGCAGCTGAGAGAAAAATGATAAAAGATGATGTAAATAACAATTAGGAAGTATTTTATATTCTCCCTTAAGCTATCATGGGCATCTTCCTGAAGTAATGAATGAAGTTCCTGAGGATGTTCACCACAGGCAAAAGGTAGGAAGAAGCAAAAGACATTTGCACAATCCAAAAAAGTCTGTCCTGGAAAGAAGTTTCTGTCTATGGAGGTAAGTAGAGAAGTTGCTGAGAAAATCTTGAATAGAGAACTTGCCCTATGGCTTCTTACTTATTCCTGCTGCACTGAGGCATGAGAGGAGTAGCTGTGAATTTCCATATAATAAATATTCTGTACCTGTATAATACTGAGAAATTTGAAGTGCAGCTTTACTCTGAAAATTACTACAGATTGTACTTCCTTATCAATCAGATCTTCATGATGTGCATATTCAGTTATAACTTCTTCCTTTAGATGAAGAAAAAAGATTAAAGAAACATTGCTTTAAACAATAGTCCCACTGACTCCACTCAGCTGAGAACTATGGAGCTGGATTCATCTTCCATTTCATCAGCAGCATTTCTTACGAGTTCTAGATGGTGACACGTAAGCAGAGACCCTCTTTTGTCAGCGCAGAGATGGTGAAATCGGTGCAGCCTACAAATCTCTCCTGGTGTTGGTAGTGTCAGGATTAGAAAGAACTCATTTGAACTGACAGTCCACAAGACTAGAAATGAAAGGGAATTTTCCCTCTGTAATTATAAGTCAGCCTCAGCTCAACTGTCCTGAAGGTCATGTAGAGGTCCTTAATTAAACAAATATAGATGGGCATCTAACCATAATTTTAAGTAAGCATTTGCAATCATGTAGATAATCTACCATACAACTTGACATATTCGTTACTTGGACAAAATGGAGCCTACTTGCATTAAGATCAGATTATCAGTTAAGGGCTTTCTGCAGTATAAAGAAGTTGTTCAAGCTTCATTATAAGTAAGATTTAAAGTTTTAAATTCAGGAAAATGTTTTAAGAGCAAGAGGGATTTATTTTTAAACATATGTTTCAAATATTAGCTCATGATAAAACATCATCTGTATGGGACCTTCTGAAGGTCATGACGAAGAAAAGACTTTTAGGTTGTTTTGGTAACAAGCGTATCGCCAACAATGGCAAAGCAAGACAGGCTGAACTTATAAACATTACATCAGACCTGTTGCTACAGATAACATGTTTGCTAAACTTCTCAAAATGAGCTGATACCACAAGTCATCTCATTGTGATCAGCACTAGGACTATTTCCTGCTAAGACTGGCTAGCAGACTGCTGTGTTATTGCTTGCCCAAAATATTGAACTTACGAAGTGAAGTTATCTTTATTTTGTGTAAATAAGCACAAGCATTCTGTCCTGGAAGGACAAAAAGGTTACTAGTAAATGCAAATAATGGAAAATACCAGTATGCTAATGATAAAGACATTCCAGGTTAATGTATTTTTAAGGAAATCTTATTATTACATTGCTAAGTGCAAAATGTATACCTTTCCGTCTTTTCAAACAGCATGACATTTATATTTTGAATTTATCAAAATTGGACGTTGATATTTAAATAGGTTCTCTTACCACGCTACAGAATGTGTCTTAAATTTTGGAAGTTCAAAACACTTAGTATATACTATCATTAGTATTCCTTGAAATGGGATAGAAATTTGCTCAGGTTTTGCTGTGTGCTGTTAAGTGTCTTCTCAGAGATCACTTCATGTTTTGGAAGTTTCCAAAAGCTAGGGAGAACAGTGCAGAGTCCACTTAATGAGGAGGGCAAGGACAAAAAGAAAGTGGAGAAATAAATGCATAAAACTAGGTCAGAGCACTTGCCTGTTTTTCAAGAAAGAAGTTAATTATATTTTTATAAAAACTTTAAAGTATTAAAAATATTCTATAGATATTCAGGCCAATTTTCAGGGGACTGTAAAGCCAGATTGTACTGTTTAGGACCCTGCATGGACCAATGATGAGTCTGTAGGAACTAACATAACTCGGCAAATAAAACAGCAATCATGTTTAAAAAGTTCTTCCAGTTGCTGAAGAGAAAGAATGAGTGTTTTGTATGAAGTAAAGCATCCCTGTTCCTTGCTTTGAGATAGTAGCACACAGCTTAAATGCTGTTATTTGCTTTATCTTGGGTGTAGGTGACTTGCATGGCAGCCTTCTACACTAGAGGAATGGAGCTTCTCAGGCACAGATTCACTGAGGGGCTCCCAGGTGACACGCTGTGCGGCTGCGGAGCCCTAGTTTGACAATGGGTCTGTTAGCAGTGAGAAGCTCACAGAAAAACAGCACTGGCTTGTGTGTGGATAATTGTTAGAGAGCAGCTAATGCAAGTCAAATTGAACAGATCTTTCAGTTTTTTATTTATATTGTATGCTGCAGACTGCAAGACTAATTTACTTTGCTGAGAAGCAAGACAAAATTAGCTTTGTGCTCTGTGGCTAGATTCTATCCACTACTCCAGACACCTCTACCTTAACACAAGTGCCACTTCCAGTGTGCCTTTCCCTAGGTTTTGTTTCATAACTTGGTAGCTTTCTTAGCAAAACAAAATGTCATTTGTTGTCTAACAAGCAAAAAACATATTTTACATATTTCAGATGTACAAAGGTGCTACTGAACAAAATTACAAGCTAGACATGAAATATAGCACGACATCTGCTGAAATTTATGTCATATCTCTAACGCAGTGCGCAGCAGCTCTGTGGTGACAGCAGAACTGGTTCTGTTATGCAGCAAAGCAAATTAATACTTTGTGTGAAGGCTCAGTTCAAAATAGTTGATGGCTTGTTGTGTGCAGAAGCTGCTCTGGTAGATGATTAAGCAATACTGTAGTATATAGGTGGAAACCTGAACTGGGATATTTCTGAAACCATTTGGTTTTAGGATCAGCATTATCAGTATTTCTTATGTCACAAGAGAACCTCGTCTAGGCAGAGAGCAGATGACCTTTTCTAGTAGCATATGCTAACTATGTTAAATATTTTAATTAATTTCAAGTAAAGAAATGGGTCATATTATTTATCTGCAAGTAAAAATTCTGATGACCTTGAAAAAAAATTAAGTTTTTGTCAAATTTTAATTCCTTAATCTTTGCTACTTATCATTATTTTGTTTGTTTGTCTTAGGGGCTGCAAAATTATCCAAAATTTCAGTTAAATATCTTTGAAAGACAGTTGAGCTGAAAGTGTTGTAACTATTTTTATATCACAGGGTAGAGCTGCTGCATACTTTCAGAAATGTCAGTGATAATCAGGGAATTTTCAAATTAACTTTAAAGTGTTGTGAGCAAAATCTTGCCTTCTCTAGGCCTTCATGAGTCAATGTTTATTTCTATATCTGTTTATGCTTGTGAAAAATCATTAAAGAAAATTTATTTGCCAAAATTACTTAGAAGGATATAGGCTAAATTCAGAGGGTTGAACTTGCACTTAAATCCAAATATGTGGTTCTCTTTGACTTTAAATTGGAGGAGAGCAGAATTTAGTCATGACCTGTTGTATGTATTCTGAATATGCTGAGCAGTTATATTTTTGTCTCCATTTGTCATGAGAATATGACAAATGCAAATATGTGCTATATGTATGCAGTCACAGCCATCTAAAGTCTGCCTGCAGTTACTTCTCTTCACCTTCAATGAAACAAATGGATTAATACAGAAGAAACATTTTTCCTCATGTTCTCTTACTTCCTAGTTGCTATAAATGGTTCATTTAAGGAAAGTAAGTAGTTTGAATTGCATGGCCTTGTAACGATTATCTGCAGCATTATGTTGCCAAAATCTTGTTTAGCAAAAGGTGTCAAGTTGCCAAGAAAGTTGTTTGGCACAATGGAAACAGGACACTTATTTCCTCAGGGGTACATTTTCCATATTTAAGGGATTTATGTACTTGCAATGAAATGACACCACAATGGTCTTCTAAACATCAAATAATTATTTGAATTCCCTTGTCTATGTACAAAGTAATATTTTCCCCCCAAAAGCCCTTTCCCTATTAAAAGATCAGGAAAATAGCACCATCATTTTTTCCCCCTGCAAGTAAGAATAATTACTGAGCAGAAATCTAGGGATATTCTCCTGGGTTTGTAGCCAAACTCTTTGTGTATTACTCTGAGCCACATATTAGCACAAAGGACTACACAGCCATAAATCTTTAAAGTTGTTCCATATTGATACTACATATATATGAAGATTAAGGCCATACTTATCTGGCTGCTAATATGATTTGAAATCTTGTCTTCTTCCATTTCAGAATTCAAAGAAATAATGCAGTAGTCTTGCAGTAAATCCACTGGGTAGAAAGGCTTCATTATTTCAGTCACAAACAAATCAAATACTTGTGCATTGTCATATTAAAAAAAAAAATCACTGGCCCTACAAAAAGGACATTCTTCTTCTCCTAAGGCTCTTCCAGATGACCATTTGTCCAAAAATGAGTAAAAATGTTTACAAAGGCAGTTGTATCTTACTTCCAAAGGCACCAGTGTTCAATCTCCATGTTGTTCTCATGGTGCACGCATTTTCTTAGTTGCTTACTTACAGATACAAATGCTAGCTTGAATTTGTCAGTCCTTACAAGTATCCATTTCCTTTATTTAATGAAACTTTATTTTCAGAAAAAGACACAGTATTTCCATTTCAAATCCTGTCATACTACTTAATCCATTTTTTTCTGGTGCTAGATTTGCATTTAATGCAGGATTTGAATTACGTTCGACTTCACTGTTGCAAGTAATAAAGGTTATTAGGATGGATATACACAATAGTGTGCATAATGAAAATGTGAGAAACAGGAAGCTAAATTGCAAAGCCAACAGTGGAAGAAACAAAGACTAGCAATTTTGAGTGACTCCATTTTGGAAGGCCAATATGTTTTCAAGGCCTCGTTTTAAAAAACGTCACTGAAGGTTCCTGCAGTGCTGAGAAAATTTGTCATCATTTCTTACTAATCAGACTAAGTCTGAAAAACACACTCTGTACATTTACAGAATGGGTGTCAAACTACTTAACTAACTGAAAAGAAAATGAAAATCTTCCATTCTCAGAAATGCTGTGACTTTCTTTTCGTATTTCCTACACTAAGATAAGACAAACTGTCCTAGAACTTATGTTCAGTACCTTCAGGAAACACCTCTCACATCAATACAACTCTAATAAATCTTATGAGACTGCCTTCTCAATTGCTTACATGTATGAGAGATTTTTGCCATTTGGTGTTAAAAGTAGGCTTCATAAAGTAGGAAGAGGAAGAAAAAAATCTTTAAAAGTTATCTAGAAATTGATTCTTTCGTTTAGTGAAAAAATGAGACTAAAAAACCAGGAAATTAATAAGCTTTGAAAGAATTCTTAAACAAGAGGATGTATTTTAAAGAATGTGGATAATTATTTCTGAAAATAAAAATCAATTTCTTATTTCTAGGCACATGGCTTAAGATTGAACAGAATTTCCAGCTACCTGGCTTAGGCATCACTAAAATGTAAAAGTAAGTAAAACCAACTTAATTAAACATATATCTTCATGCATTAGAAAACATTTATTAGCTGCAGCACAAAATGTGCATAACTCTTCCATAAAAATAAATGTTTATTGGTCATTTCTTACTCTGTCCCCTCCCAGCGCCACAGTGGCTTTGCTAAATCCCAGAATTACAAGTAGTAATAAAATTATTTTCTTGTTCTCCCCTTCTCATCCTTCCAATGATTATCTAGTAGATTTAAAGCCATAATTAGACCGAAATATCTTAAGATTACTTTGCATTAGGAATATTCACCCTTGAAAATCAATCATGTGAAATAATTTGACTAAAAAAACCCCTTAAAAATAACCTTCCTGAGTTGTACTCCAAACTCATATCCACAATTCTTGCTGAAATAACTATCCCAGAGTCTCAGCCAGTAAACCGTACTGAAATGCCATATGATCACCTGTGTCATTGCATGATGCTATCCCAAGAAACGGGGCTTTCTCAAAGTGAGCTTAGTGGATCTCTGCTCTGGGATTTATAAAATGCAATAAAAAATGACAAAAAACACAAATGCAAATATATTTTAAAATATAATATTAGCATTGTCAACATGAAAGACTTTATTTACTGCACAGAAAAGAAAATATTCAGAATAGTGTAATTTGTTTCAGGGAATGCACAAAAAAGTTTCAACAACCAACACACAGTGTTTCTTTGCAAAATAGCCCTTTGCATGATGCTGAAGCCGAAATGGGTTTTGCCCACTGGTATCTACATTCTTGTAAAAGAAGGTCATTAGTCTCTATTGTGACTGCTCCTTTTGAATTACCTGTCTTTGTCTATACAGAAGTTAAATGATAAATAAAGGTAGTCTGTTAATATAGATTAGAGGTTAAACTGTTATTTATTGCCACATTTTATGGAGAGATTTTGTAGAGGTTGTTATTGACCTTCCCTGCCTACAAAACAAGAGTCATATATTTATCCCAGGCAATCCATTTGCAATGAAAAAGAAATTACAGTCTTCCGGAAGAGGTACTGGCATGCATGCAGAAACTGAGGTACAATGATAAATCCTGAGGAGGAACAGTTCCTAAGTTAAAGTGTGTTACAAATTTACATCATGTTATGTCTCTAAGCATATCAGATGAGGAGATGGTTGAGAAACAACAAATTTCCTCCTGTGGTTTTTGAAATCTTATTTTAAATGTCATCTGGGATTTGGATAGAGTTGAGCATGAGAGAAATATATAGCACATTTTCATTCCTTTGAGTTTATGTAGTAAGGGGCGCTATAAAAGTAAACAAAAAAAAAACCCCCATTCTCTTTCATATGTTCCTTTAAGTAGAAATAGCGGAAGAAAAATCAACTTAACAGCCACCCACTTACTGTGCCTTAATCACATTAACAGCATGGGCTTCTATTGCTTTGTGACAGTACTTCTGCAACATACTCTAAATCAGAATGCAACTCAGAAATAGATCTGCAAGGGTTGCTATGACCTTGGAACCATGAAAGTACTTCCTGACTGCTCATAGTATGGAAGCTTCTCGTTAGAATCAAAAGCAACTCCTTATCTGGACATCCTAAATTGTGAAGATGTCAGAAATGCAGACTAAGCCTCCCATAATGCTATAAATGGAGATGAGAGAAAGAAGACCTCATAAAAATGTAATTTTCTATTGTATAAAGCAGCCACAGCCTTCTGTTTCCTCACCCCATCTGTCTTTCAGGCCCAGACCTGACCAAATTCTGACCATTTAAAAAGCTTTAAAAGCCACTTCCTTCTGTAGGCCTTGCAGACTGGCTAGTTGTCACTTCACCTGTGACCACACCACAGTATTACGGACAGAAGTAAATGGACCGTGATGCCTCTTTGAAGAAGAAATTATATCCATCCAAGACATGGCCTTCTTTCCTAGCCTGGCTTATCAAAGGGTGTGAAAAATTGCTCAGAGGAGGCAGTATGTCTTACAGGCAGCTGGATAACTACTGGTAGTATCGCTTTACATCATAGCAAAAGGAGAGTAGGCAAGGGAGTGCTCTACAGCCAAGTACGAGATAGGTTAGAAGTGGTGGCAAAGAAACTGTCTAACATTGCTTCTGCATTACGTCTTTGCAAAGGATTGCACGACTGCGTTGTTCCCGTGTTGTGCAGAACTAAACAATCTGCAGGACACTGATTGACTGCTCAGGCTAACAGAGGTAAGAGGACAGTTGTGTTACTTACTTCATTTTCCTTGTTTCAAAAGTGAAACACAGAAAAACTAAAATATTTTAAATGCTTGAATAAGTAAGGTCATGGTTCATTTCCCAACTGATGTCTGGGCAAGTACCTCTGAAGTTTGCAGCATGTGACTGCTGGAGAAGCACATTAGGTTAAGATACTTACTTATTCTTCAGAGTAAACCCCAAATTCTCAAATTCATTAAATAAGACGTATAGAGAAGAAAGTCCTTATCCAGTGCTTTCTTACAAAAAGCTTTCTTGCTCTATCTTTACTACAATTCTATGAAAAACAGCCAGGAAACATTATAAGGAAAGTAAGAAACTGTAGCATAAAAACAAGACAACCACATTTTCCAGAAACTTCTGAAGTTCTTAGGAGGATGTTTATCTGGAAAAAAATATTTCTGTAAAGGAGAGTAGGCTAGATCTGACTGTACTAGCCACAACCCTGGAGATAAGGTAAGAAAAATGTGAGATAAGACTTCAGCTCCTCAACAGAATTGTAATGGTATGCTCCTGCGAACAACCTTGTTCTACCTGAAAGTTTCTTGAGTCCGATTGTGTTGCCCTCCTTGCAGCATGTATTCTAATTTGGAAAGAATGTCTACACATTGGAAAGCTTTCAGTAGTCCTGTATTTTTGATACAAATCATACCAATGAGATATTAGTATTTTGTGTGTGAATGGATTGTTATGAAATATGTCTTGCTTTTCATTTTTATAACTGTTTTCTTGGACAATCTGTCAATTTAATGACCAAAGTTTTTCTTTTTCCCCTCTTAAGTCTTGGAAAAGACCAAAATATCCAATGGAATTCTTTTCATGATAGCACACTGGTTCAGATATGTGCTTACTCTTGTTTCGAGACTCCTCAAATCAGGATCTGCTTAATGTCTCCTAATTTTGTTTTTGTTTCACAGACAAAAGATTTGGTACTTCTTTGCTTATCAGGTACTTTAAATTGAATCCTGTCTCCAAACACCTTCCAATATCCCCTAAAAATTTCTTGAGAGTTCATCCTTTATAGATTTCTCACTGGAGTATCCGAGCATTTGTGAATAAGTAAATTCCACCTGACAAGATGTTGACTGAGGAATAAAAGAAATGCTTTAATAAAAGTGATTACCTTCGTCTAAAAGTGACAAAAAGTTCAACAATTTTGTGGGGTGTATCTGGCTCTAGGTTGCCTGTTAAATGCATGAGTTGTACATTAAGATTGTTTTTCAGGGTCAAACAGGTGGTGAGGGACGTTTAGTGAAACACTGCTCCCTTCTGGGAGTTTTGTGTTATTGCGCCGGATTATATTGGGTTTGAAAGCTCATATGGAGATCAGTTTCTCATTCTAATGAGTTCATTCCTAGAGGGAATATTAAACACGTTATTGCTAACCAGACGAACCACCTTGCTTATGTCACTGAATTATATTAGTACTGGCTATACAAAGAGGTGGGTAAGATTAGGAATGAATGATATTCCCTGTTCACAAGCGTACGTGTTAGATCTGTCAAAGTGTACATCTGTAAAACTGACTCACAAATGGCAGTATGGGCTTCTTCCCTGACTGTGCCACAGGAATCCAGACTGTTTGTCTGGATTGTTAACAGTTATTAATTTTTCGTACATCATATGTCCTGGCACACGTGTTCCTGAGTAATGTGCATCATATTTTATGTACACTCACATATACAATGAAAACTCTGTATTTTTCAAACTCAGGAAGGTAATTTGAAATACAACCTTGACTCACTTGTTCTGCTGTCCATGTTATCATAGGTAAATATGGATTTTTTTTTTTTCCTCAAATAAATTTTTTTACTCAGTTATTTCTAATATAGGTCAGCCTTTCTTTGACCTCAAATACAGAGTCACATTTTACTGGCAGGTTACCGCTACTACTGTACTTATTCAGGTTGATTCCTTCTGAAAACAATTGAATGGGTTCTTACTAGGCATACTAACCAGGTTACTGTTCACATCATCAGCTGTTTGCACTGTCCAAAATTTTTAGCCATTTGACATGTTTACCGAGCTTTATTTAAAGTGACCTTATGTCACTTGTCCAGCTACTGTGTCCTGTAGTCACTATGTTACTTGTGGCAAACTTGCTAGGCTAGCAAGCTCTGCAGAGAGACGAGGTAAGAATGCATCGGTGACACATACTCACAATCAAGCTTTGCCTGGGTAGGCAAAGTTTGGAAGTTTAAATTTCTTCTGCATCAGCTGTAATATTTTATTTGCTCATTTTCAGGTTGCCTATTTGCAGCCAAGTAAAATCCCATTTAGGGAGCTTTTTAAACCAAGATTTGAACTTATATATTCCAAGAGCTCTAGAGCTGCATTGCACAGAATGTTAAAGATGCTTCATTGCTGCCAATTCTGCTTCCCAGCAGTAAGGAAAGAGGGATCTATTCAGATGAGAGTGCCTGGAGAAAGTGGTAAATCATACAACACTTTACAACAGTGGGCAATGCCAGTCTAATTAGGCGCAGTAGACTCTATGTCCAAAGTACTTCAAAGACCTAACAGACATAGCAGTTGCCAACAACTCCTTGCTAATGTGATCAAAATGTTAATGAACAATGGCATGAATGTTGCTTCTTGCAGCTTTTTCCAAAAAGTCACCAAGGCCATGCTATCATGCTACTTAGAGAGCAGTGTTCACCTGCTGATAAACTTTTGTGTCAGAGACACTTTTAAGAAGGAAGCAGTAAAACAATCTTACATGAATCATCTTGCTGAAGTAAATTGAGCTCCTTATTTTGGAATGACTACGTACTTGTATTTGTGAAAGTTTTTATGGCACTTTTAGTCTTTTTTTCCACTGGTGTAGTTATCAAACCCAAATGTATAATGGTTAGAAGATGGACTTCTTGAGAGTAAAACCAACAAGTAGTTAATAAAGCATTGACTATCAGAGAACTGATGAATTTGTTTTTCACCAAAGGTTGATTTGCAAGAGGGGCTAGGATTTGTTATAAATATAAAATCCATATTGCTCTGATAAGATACGATGATTGAAATAATATCCCACATCAGCATGGGATTTTACACTTCTAAATTCCTCTCTTTACTGTTTTTTATACTTTTCTTAAACATTTACATTGAAAGTTCTTATAGAGGAAGAAGCTATAAAAAGCAGCCACGAAAACAATACAACCTAGGTGTTATAAAAAGCTTGGGCAGTAAAATGTAATAATTTTTCTCCAGCAAGTAAATGCTCTGATGTCTTTCAGTGGAGGCTCATTGCTTCCTTGAAAGAATAATGTGAGCCAGGAGAGCATGTGGCCAGTGAAAAGAAATAAAAAATGATGAGCACAGAGCAGCGACATTTAAATGATCCTAAAGTTTAGTGATCAGTTGTTGGTATCAGCCATGCCAAGGTAGCTAAAACCACAACTTATCATCATATGATAAAGCATAAAAAATACAATATGTAAATTACTGAAGGATATATACCAGACTAATGTAATTATCTAAGCAGAGCCCTTTTATGCAGTGATACTTATTCTTCCTACTTTCTTTTTTTTTAATGATTTTAGAGACACAAACAGATTTTAACTGTTCAGTTGCTGAAATGACACAGTACTTTAGCCCTTAAAGGCCAAACTTTTTGTTTTATTCAAATCTTCACTAATATAAAGCTAAAAATAAAAATCTTGTACTTCTGTTTGAATACCATTTTTATGCTTTTACATGTTGAGTTCCAGTTCTTCCACTCTTCAGCAGACCCTGGATTCTGAGACAGCTCCTTAGGGTCCCTTTAGGTCTCTCCTTTTGTAGGCAAAGCCCAGGCTGGAGTCTGGGTTCTGCTCTGGGTCCAGGCCTCCACTTTGAGATAGCAACTAGTTTCTATAACTTCTCAAGTCAAGAGATTTTGTGGTTTCTTGGACCACTTCCTAATTCAACCACTGGCTTTTCTGGCCTCTCTCACCTCCGCAAGAACAAGATAGGTTTGTTAAAAATACAGCTGGGCTTGGGTCATCCTTAAAAGCATTAGTTGCCCTGTGGCAAAAGATGATGTTAATTACCTCCCTGTTGTGTTATATTTGCTTGGCTGTTGGTGCTGTGAGGTACTGTACACTTCAGTATTGAACGCATTGTTGGCTAACAAGCCACGAGGTGTTAGGTAGGGAGCATGACGAGTTAGACAAATCGTTGTATCACCTGCTCCTCGTGAAAAGGGTGTTTGTGTGAATCTGCTCTGTGCTTTCTCTCATCTCCTTGAGACACAGAAATGGACAAATGTTAGCAGATCAACATCTCTGTTAAGTCATATTCAGTGGTGGTCTTGAGTCTTTGTGTGACTTCATTTAGAAAATAAAAATACAAACACATGCCCTGGAATCTGTAGTCTTGCTTTCTGAAGAGAGGAAGGTTGCTGGGTAGGAAGTCAATGTTGCAATGTTCCTCAAAATGTCACAACAAAGGAAGGAAATGAATGTCACAATCTTGATTTCTCAAGTTTGTGAAAAAAAATCTGGTCTAATTGGGACAAAATTCAAAACTTAAAAAAATAGTGGCTTGACAAATCAAGACCAAAAAAAAAAACAAACCCAAACTAGTAAAAAACTGTTTATGTCAACATAATGAAACCGTTTACTTCTGATACTTTAAAGATGGGAAGTTCATAGAATCATAGAATGGTTAGAGTTGGAAGGGACCTTCAAAAGTCATCTATTCCAACCCCCCTGCCAGGAGCAGGGACATCTCCAACCAGATCAGGTTGCTCAGTGCCCCATCCCTTGAATGTTTCCAGGGATGGGGCCTCCACCACCTCTCTGGGCAACCTGGGCCAGTGTTCCACCACCCTCATTGTAAAAATTTTTTTCCTAATATCTAATCTAAATCTATCTCCTTCTATTTTAAAACCATTACCCCTCGTCCTATCGCAACAGGCCCTACTAAACAGCCTCTCCCCATCTTTCGTGTAGGCCCCCTTGAGGTACTGGAAGACCGCTATCAGGTCTCCCCGGAGCCTCCTCTTCTCCAGGCTGAACAGCCCCAACTCTCTCAGCCTGTCCTCATAGGAGGGGTGCTCCAGCCCTCTGATCATCTTTGTGGCCCTCCTCTGGACCCTCTCCAACTGGTCCATGTCCTTCTGATGCTGGGGGCTCCAGAACAACAGACCAGGTGGGGTCTCACCAGGGCAGAGTAGAGGGGGAGAATCACCTCCCTCAACCTGCTGGCCACGCTCCTCTTGATGCAGCCCAGGATGCGGTTAAAGAGATTGGCTTCTGAAATTCAGATTCACAGATTCTTACTCAGTTAATCAACAATTGATATTTGAGTCTGCGATTTTTAATAGGATAAGTAGGAGGAAATTTTATAAAAAATTATTGATCAACTGTCCTGACTACCTGAAGACTCTCTTTTAGAGCATTTGTAACTTGCTGTAATTATTTAAATCTACTGTGATGTTTTAAAAACAAATTTGCTATCAGTAAATGTGCTTGTGTTTTATGTATGTCCCGTTACACATAGCCTGCCTACCGGTAACTGGATGTGGGGAAAGGTAGCACAGAGTTCCTCAGAAGCATGTTTCAGGAAAGCTTTGCAGACGCAGGATGTAGAGCATGCAGAATGGAGTACACTGCAGAATACACTCATGAAAGAAGTGCTTGGCTAACCTAAAATAAGACTTGACACAAAACAGGAAAATGTATAAAAAGGCGTGATGGCACTGTCAGGGAGCTGGAAAATCTAATCTGAGGCACAGTAACCTCTGCAGTTCTGTAACAGTGACCTGCAGATTAATTACAGTCATGAACAAGGAGCCTGACCAGCAGTGAACAATTTATTATGTAGCTGCTCATTTTTAAAATAATCTCCATTGCGAGAGTGTAAATTCACAATAAAATATCTTCATGTGCTACTAATTCAAGTGAAAATTACAGGAGGGATAATGTGAACAAAATATTGAAATAAGTTTGCTCAGAAAAAGTAAATACTTAGGTAAAGAAGTTTTCAACTTCAAGGGTGGGTTACTTATTTAGAGTTAGCTCTTACAATTGTCGGCAACAAAAAACCTGCAATATGATGCATAAATTGGCAATTAATGTCAGAGTATTCTTACAATTTCTGTTTTACTTCATTTCAGTATATGACATGTAACTTTAGAAGGAAATTAGTAGTGATTTACATGTCCCAGAGGTGTCAAAAGAGATATTAAGTAGTATTAGGCACAAAGAAATAATCCCGCTTTATTTTCATTCCTTCTGCAGACTGTGCAGTATAATAATGTGAATGGATTAGGAAACTGGTGTAATAGCTGTCAGGTAATGTTATGTGTGAATGTCTATGAACTCTCAAAAGTTAAAGTAACTATTTTATTTTAACTTCCTCAAGTGCTTCAGGAAGAAAGGAACAAAAATAACCTACTGTCAAAGTGGCTTGTAAAGATCCACTTTCAGTTGGCCATTTTTATTTTCTTGGTGCATACAGAGCCTAGTCCAGCGCGTTGTAAACATGCTGCATCTTGCTGAACCCAAAATTCTTTGCTGCAAGGATCTTTCTGCATCTTCATTGAAAGCCAAGCAGAAAAGGGGTTAGCTTTGAACACGTCATTTCAACCTTTGCAGCCACGTCAGAGTGAAAGATCTGCAAATGTTTGAGGGTATGCAACTCTACTGGCACATCCAGTATTTTGTGACAAACTCTCTGCAAGGCTGAATGACTAACCCTGTCCAAGCACATAGTTGGGAGCAAACAGAGCACCCTTTTATTTAGACATTATATCACGCTTCCAGAAGGCATACTTGTGATGTCAAGGGAGAAAGTTTCACAATGTGAAGGTTCAGGAGATGGACTTGTCTCCTACTGAGACAACTAAAGCATCTGCCTGGTCTGGAGTAGGATATTTTGATTGCAAGCATTCAGGAAATATGCAATTCTGTAGAAGAGCTAGACATTCTAGATTTTAAAGAGTATCGGTGATAAGGGTAGAAGGTAGAGTGTGTGAGCAGTGTAGTTCTGGATTTGTCAAAGTCCAAGAAATAACTTTTATTGGTCTTTTTATTGATGTCAGCTGTGTGGTGACTCCAGTAGACTGCAGCAGAAAACATTTTTTTGTGAGTTCACTGAAGTGGCCACAGCTGACATTACAGAAAGCAAAGAGGCAGTTAGTATGGCTAACATGCCATAACTTGTACCCGATGATGACTGGAATCAGTTTCTTACTGTGCTGGAATGATACATCATGTGCAGGGAAAGAAAGAGGTGAGGGCTCTGAAAGGATGCCTGGATTCGTAGGATAAGTATATTGTCAGGTGTTAGTAACTCTTGACAGCCTTATTCCACATTCCACTTTGTTAAATTTATATATGGTGTTATTTCTTGTTCATACGATTTGTGAACATTAGGACTGACTTCCTTTATTTAGAGCTAAAGCCAGCTCCTACATTATTTGTGGGAACTGGAAGCCTACCATTGCTTTGTGCTGTGATGTTATTTGAGGGTGTCTGTAGCATGCAGTAATTTGATAACCAAATTGCATGGATCCTTTTTATGATTTATCTAGCTTCCAAACTTCTTGAGAAATGAGCATAATAAAAAAGGATTGTGAAACATTTCTGTGGTTAAATGTTAGTGCTAATATATCAGAACACCCAGAAATGGGTATTATATATAACTACAGACATTTTGCTGCATTTAAATGTGCCTGATTTGTAATAAAATAATTTCTCTGTGGTTCCAAAGAAATCTAGTAGTGTCATAAGATAATTCACCCATTTAGAGTTTACAGGAGAAATTATAATCTCTCTCTGTTCCTGGAACAGTCTTCCAAATTCTCATTTTTCTCTCTTTGAGGGGTTTTGCATTCTTTTTTCTTTTCGTTATACAATTTGATGATACCTTTTAAATTATTTTTATTAGAGAAAAATTAAAGCAATGGTATTTATGTAAAATTAATCTGAACAGGAGAGACTCTGAAAAGAAGTGTAATTTTAGCATTAATTTTTCGTGAATTTCCTAGCTATAAATCAAGTGTGGTGAAGCAATGGGGAATTTTTGGAAACATGATCAATAATATTTCAAAGAGAGATGTAATTGTTCACTTTACATTTCAGTTTGTGTAGGAACCTCAAGAGAAACCTTAACTTTGACACAAAAGCATTTGTTAAATACTATCTGCCTGCTCATCAGTGGAGTCTGAAATACTGGGAGGACGATATTATCATAACTTAATTGGCCTCTGAGCCAGACAGACTTCTGAGACGTTAATGACTCCATTTATCCTTTGCAGGGAGTTGAAGCTTGATTAGACTTGTGAAGATCTCTTTTGTGTCTTATTTCAGCTGTTTTTCATGTTGACATCCTTGTAAAACTAAACAATAATATGGCATACATCATTGCTCACGATACATCCAGCAGACAAAACAACATTTTTCATCGTTGCTCCCATCTAGACCCACCAAGCCTTGTACATTATGTGTGAAGTTCATTCAGTTGGCACCTGCAGCTCAGTGACACTAATCACACAGCAGCACAGTCTCTCTCTCGCTCAGTGATCCCAGGTGCCAAATGCAAGAGAGAGACAGAGGCCGTTGTTGTCATTTCTTTTCCACACTGCCTCCTCTGCTAAGTGATGTATATGCAGGTACAACCTTCATGGCATGTGATTCAGCTTACTGTTTCAGATATTGGGTCAGGAAAATGAAATTTCTAGCTACTGCATTTGTAGAGGTATGTTAGGTTTCCTTCTCCTTTTGTCACGTACCCATTTCCTCTCTTTCTCACTGAAAGTATTTTAATGTAAATATTGACTTTTATTTCTGTCACTAAGTTCTATTTTTATGGTCTCTTTTGCATATTTGTTTTCAAGCTAACATTCCAATGCTTACCTGTCCTAACTCATTTAACACAACGTGGCCATTGTCATATTGTAAGGAATCCGAGCATGCAAATGTGGGGAGATGAGGTCTCAGTCTTTGATGCTAAGTAGTTGCCACAAAATGATCACAGCTAATAACTTGTTAACTTATGTCATAGTTATTCTGAGCAGTCTTGTTCATATCTGAAAGACTTAAACTCCAGTTGAAATAACTGATTTCACACTACTGATAAAAGAATCTGAGCAGATAGAGGGATTCTTACCAGGGAATTAGAATTCACGTGCTTCCTTCTTTGAATCATGACTTAGCTTAGATAAAACATCAGGCATCTAACTGCTTAGCTAAAGACTGATCTAAAGATGTCTGACTGCTTCTGTTTAGGCATATAAGGAACTCTGTGATCCAGAATGGCAATAGAAATCAATTTTAGCTTTCTCCAGCAATAATCCAGAGCCCAGCAACCAGACAACTTAATATTTGTCTCAGAGAAGGATCCCAAATTGCCAGAAATCTGAAGTTGGAATTTAGAGATTCTGAATCTCCTTTCAAAATGTTCATGTCCTATTAATTTTTCCCAAGTAATTACAGAACCCTGAGTTTCTTGAATTAAAATGCTAATACAATTTGGAAATGAAATAAATTTAATTTACTTAGTAGAAAAATTAGAATTTCTCTCTTCTGATAAAAGAATCTGAGCAGAAGGCTAGGATTTCAGTTTGCTTATTTGTTTCTGAAGATAAAGCAACTTAATCCATGTCTGTATCTACAATACCTCACCCAGGTAGACACATGATGATTTTTGTGCAGACACAGGCACAGCCAGGATATGTATACATGAGATTTTCCACAAGATAAAGGCAAAAGCCAGAGTCAAAGACTACCAACTTACAGTTTGTTAGAGTCAGCAGTCCCCTAAACTTGATGCTTTTTCCTGAGTTCAATAAAGAAAACAAACTGGATGACAGATTTTATTTTTTTTTTAACACAGTATACACAGATAAAAGACAGCAAAGCATATTTGTTTGTGACATGAGACCTGGAGGAATTATTAATCAAAAGCTAACTTCAGTAAGGGGAGATCCAGTTCTCTGAACTGCCGCTGTAGTCAACAGAAGGGAAAAAGCTTCCTTTTGGGTGATTTGAATGAGCCTGAATCACCTGCTGTGGATGGCACTGTGAGGGATTATCACTGACAGTATAGAGAGAGCCTAGTGCGAGTAGCTTTTGTGAGTGTCTTCCTTCCTCTTGCTGCATCCCTTCCCCCTGGGATTACAGTATCACCGAGTGGGAAGCTAATAAGCTATTAAGACAGTGGCATTAATTATCTGACATCTATTACATACTTGTTATTTTCACATTTGGATTAAATCACCAACCTTTTCAGCCAAGCATATTGCTGCTTTCAATTTACTTGTGGCTCATGCATTTTAATTGTGGGAAGGAGGGCCTGTAGCAGCTTCCCTTATGTTGCGCTGTAGTTCTACCACTCCAGTTTTCAGAGAGTGTAATACTTAACTGAGAGTGCATTATGTGGAATTTGTAACATAGCTGTATTTGTACAGCATGAACATCATTGCAAAAATTAAGTCTTTTGTGTTTGTTCCCCGTGCAGGTGAGAACAATCTTACTGAATGGCATTTGGTATGTGAAAGGATGTAGAGAAGTATGTGTGAGTGTATATAAGAACTAGAAGCAGATACAGTTCTATAGCTCTAAATAGCTGCATGCTAGTAAGTTCACAGTTGCTATGAAGTCCTGTGCCATTTCAGTGGTTTTATTATGAATGGGGAAAATATATGATTACATCAGAAATAACTTTTATTGTGAAATCCAAAAAGTATGAGGAATTTCTGAATACTTCTTGAAAATCTTCTGCTCAACTGCCAGATGTACCTGAATTTCCCTTTAAAAAGCCCTGCAAGACTAGTTGTTCTCCCAGATTCCATTGGCTCAGACTTTGCGTGACCAGCAGGACTTCTGCTTTCATGAGTAGTTCTGCCTTTCCATGATATAAGGACCACAAAGAAAGGAAAAATATTTGCGAATATCCCAAAGTTCCATCAAGCATAACAGTTATGATTAATTGCCCAAGCTATGCCACCAGAACCTAACTGACATTTACCGCTTATCAAAAATTCACCACCTAATTACCTGACTTTACTAAAAAACTGAACAGCATAAATGTTATATACGAAAGAGCTGCAGGAAATACGCCTTTACTTTTACATAAAAGTTATTCCTACCAACTAAGACATGCCAACAGATGATTCTGTCTGTATTAGCATTATACATGCACTTGTCTTCAATCATTGATTATTCACAGCTTTAGCATTTAATTAACTTAAATACTACATTTAAGAACTACGTTAAAGCTATAATTTGAAACCTGTTACCACATAAATGAACTTTCCAGATCATCAGATTGATACCTTACAGAGTATCTACAAAGCATAGGCTTACACTGTTTATTATTTAAAAATATTAAAAAAAATATTTCACAGCAACAGGAAGCACCTTGTAGATTTAATGTTAGAATTTAAACTGGCCATGCAAACAAACAGAAGACAAGGACATCTGAGATGTTAAAATCTCATGTGCTATGAACTTGAAAAACACAGCATTGACCAGAAAAATATTTACTGGTCAAGCAACAGAAGGAACCAGGGCTCTATATAGTGATGTCTATCTTTCACTCAGATGCCAGTGCATATTTTTTTAGTTCTTTGCCCACTGTACAGAAGGTACTAAAGTAGATGCTTAGATAGGCATCCTCATGTATTGCCTTCTATAATCTGTTGCTGTTCAGAGTCTCCTTAAATGAAAATCAGTATCTAAAATGGAAGGCAATGATATGCGCTTCTAAGTCTGGTAATAGTACGCATACAACAATCAGCAAATTTAAGTATGCAGACAAGCACTTACTAAATCAGGTGCAGCATTTTACATGATCTGAACAGTTTGGTTTTTTTAAAGGTATGCGTTTAATATAATCAGTTTCTTAGAGCCACACAGATTTAATTACATTGCCGCTCTGAAATGCCGTAATGGTTTTCATTCTGTAGGTGGAACACTAGTGTTTTTAATTTTTTTCTTAATCAAGTATTATTAAAACAGTCTCAGAAAAGTGTATCATGTGTTATACAATTTCTTGAAGTTTTCTGGCTGAGAAGTCCTCAAGGAAAGCACTTTTACAACCCAATGTACTATGTCATAAATACATACATTTTAACTTGGTGCCTATGCCTGCTGGTTCAGGAGCACGTATTAAGGTGAGTCAGTTCACTTAGGAGCCTTTTCTACCTGTCACTCTTTGCCTCAACTAATTGGACTGTAAACTTTTCAGGAAAAAGTTTTTTGCTTTACTGCTTTACTGGCTTTTGCTTTACTGCTTTTTACCATGGTCTGGTCAGGCTTTTTTTGGCCTTCAGCATTTACCAGTTTTCATTAGTGAAAATGTGCTCTACAGCTTATGAAATACATTATTTCATCAGAAATAACTGTCATATGTTGAGGTTGCGTGATTTTGTGTGTGTGTTGGTTTGGTTTCTATTTGACTTTCCTTGCACTCTGGATTAACATTTTTTTATATGCAGGCAGTGGTGAAGAAGCAGTCTCTTTTGTTAGAGCTTTTCATGTGAAAGTTTAATAACGTGCATTGAAACTTCAAACTTTCCTATTAGATCCACTAGGAAATTTTTATGAAGCTAAAGCTTTCAAAGTAACAGCAAATGGTTATATTTTCAGTAAATGTTTATTTCCTTATATCTCATCTCCTATGTATTGCAGTGTTTGTAAATATTATTTCCTTAAAAGACAGACTTTATTGATGTTTATTAAGCCACTCACTAAAATATTGTTTGTCTTTGAAGTTAATAGATTTTTTTTCTACTTCCCATCAGAACAATTTTTTAAAAATATATTGTAACCCTGAGATACAACACGAGATCACAGTCTGTCTCTTTTTACTTCATCTGTGACTATACGGGTAAATAAATTTGGATATCCTTTATTTTGAAATCCTCCTGTTCAATGGTTATGTATTTAATTGTTTTATTTTTCCCTGAAATTATAGTCAAAGTAATATTACTGCAGAGGTGAGGAAGGCAGTTCTGTGAAGTGATCTGCACTGTTTTAGTTGCCTGCAGTGCTTGCTGATTCACATCATAATCCTAAATTCATGACCTGAAATATATTTCTAGTCTTCTTGATGTTTTTTCCTCCTTAGAGAACGGGTTTGGTAGTAATTCTGTCTTTATCTGAGATTCATAAAGGTGGCTGAATGGCTTCACCTTCCATAACTGGATGTGTTCTCAGAAGGATTCCAGGGAGAGAGCTGTTTCGTGTGTTAAAGTAGCATACACAGCCAGATCAGTCCAGGATTAAACAGAGTTACAGTCAACTTCAACTGCATGTATCTTTGCACATAAACTTGTAGGTTTATTTCAGGCAAAGCTGAAACGGCAGTTCACAAACTGACATGCTGATCTGAAATTGTTAGCAACACTTATGAGAACACTTCTCACATAGAGGTAATTTAAATTATTCATTTCAATTTTTTGTTTTGAAATATTAAAGAAATCCAGAATGGATTTCAGTTCCAAGTAAATTTTACTGTAGAAATTAAATATATCTTACTCTCTTTTTTTCTTCTTAAAAGAAAATGCCTTGTACAATCAACCTCCTACACTGTTGGTCATCTTGCTTGTTAATATCTCATTCTGTTCATATTTTGAACCTAATTTTTCTGGTGGTTACAATATTCTAATTTTCTTTATCCAGTTAGTTCACAGAAGAATTTAAGTACAGTGTGAGAGATTAGTTACAGGATGTGGAATAAAAAACAAATGTAGAAGGTAAACTTAAATAAAATCTTTAAGCAGAGGTCAATGTGGAACTCCCTTCCATGTCTTGACAAACTCCCCATTACGCGATAATTCATTTCTCTTGAGGTCAGCTATATCGTTCCTGTTCCCTAATACCATACTAGAATACTACACCTGTTTTTCTTTGCAGTGTCTACAGTAAAGCAAGTGCCTGTTTATCTGCAATGTAGCTTCCTCTGCTAACCCCATTTCTGGCAGCCACATTCTCCTTTACAGGTTATGAAGAAAATAACTTCTGCTTACAACAACACAAATATTTCCAGGAACTCGCTAGGCTACTGTTTTACTTTTTTTTTTTTGTACATATATTTTATGTACACTTTTATATATTCTTTTATACATAGGAGATATATGAAAACACCTTGTTGTATATTTTCTTTGTGCACACCTATACTCTGGTATTCTGCCAGCAAAACCACCAGCTTCTGCAAATTATGGAGAACTTTTTCCTTAGAGGTGTACAGAAAGGTACTTGTTTGCACTGGGGTCCTTGCAAGATCTTATAAGCTGTAAGACTATAGTACAGGAATTAGTGCACATGTAAAGTGTTTCCTGCTCTGCATTTCTCATCTTCAGAAAACCCCACAATCTCAGGAGCATATCATGTTTTCTCTTTGAATCACTTGTGCTTTAACAGAAAATGCTATTCTGAGTTGCAATTTAGCTTCACTCACAGTCACAAAACTACATCTAGAATGCTTTATTTTAAAGAATAAGTTTTGTGAAAGCACACTCCCGAAAAAGGCAGAGAATGGAAGCGTAAGTAAATGTCAGGCAACTGACTTCTCTGTCCATCTGTCCTCTACTGCACATCCAAGTAATTCCACTTTCCTCTGAGATACTGGTAACCATCCTCCACTGGTGCCAAACAGCAATTTCAAAATACAGATGAACACTAAGCAGCAGGAAAAATGGTTGCAATACATTAAATGAAACTGCTGACAGCTATTCCCTTTGCTCGGTGTTCCTGGCTTTAAGTACTATGGGCCACACGCTGGGGAAGAAATGAACAGTTCCCAACTCCAGGTCATTTTTTAGCAGTTTTTGTGGATTTCAACTCAAGTCAGACATGTGCATCTAAGGGCAGCGATTACTGTTGTAGTCTAAATTGATAAATCAGTATAGCAAAGTGTCTTTCTTGTCTTCCTTGAATTTAGGTTCGTAATTTGATCTTTACTCATCATAAATTATTCTTACTCCATGTGAATTTAAATCAATGACAAAAAGGAACTGACTGCTTATAAATCGATTGCTGCAACACGCGGTAAGTGCTCCACAGGCAGAGCCTCAAAGGCCAAGAGGAAATCACCGTTCACTGCTCCCCCATGGACACCTCAGTCCTCTCTTTGCCATTTCTTCTTCAGCTGTTGCAATGTTTGTGGTGACTTTTAACCTCCCACTCCTAAAATCACAACTCCTACAGGGTTCTTGCAACCTACCTATGTTTCCTGTGCTGGAGGAGGCACGCATGATGGGGCTTTCCTTGCTAAGCGAAGCAGAAGGCAACGAAGCACGAGGGCTGCCCGTGCGCGAGGGCACGCACGTCCCCCTGCCTGTGTGGGCTGCTGCCTGCTCCAGGCCAGGGGAGCTGATCGATGCCTCCCAGGGTCGAACTGGAGTAGCCAGCTCGTCCTGCTGCTTGCTAGGAGGAAGCCGTGGCACAGCTAGGCTGTGGTAATGGCCGGCTCCCCACCTCTGGTGGAAAGGGCTGCATTGCTGGCTTCTGGAGACCCCCCCGGCGTCTGTGAGGTGCCGGGGTCAGCCAGACCACGGTTGCCTCAGGGACAGCCCTGCTTGCCTTCATGGCTGCAGAGGAGGAGAAAAATCACCCTGTGGTACCTGGTGTTCTGCAGGTTTTGCTGCTAGCACCCGCTGTGCATGCTGGAGCGTGGGGGCAACTGGCAGGCCTGGCTGTGCTACCGCCCTGGCATTCAAGAGCAGGTGGGCCATCCCTGCGGCTGTACCTGGGACCGCGGCCTGGGGCACTGGCGCCCTGGGAGTTGTGAGGCTTTGTATGCCTGCCTGCCATGGTCGGGTTGGTGCCAGTGGTTCTGACTCTCAGCAAGCGTACCAGCCCATGAAGCACCCCTGAGAGCTGGAGAGGGCTGTCACCATGGCCTGACCAATCTGTGAGGTAGCTGCCATCACTGTGTTTCTGTCCTTGAGCCTTCCCATGAGGCACCCCTTCTGCACTACTGCTTTTTCAGGGCAGCCTCTGGCAACAGGGAAACCCTCAAGCCTTGTGGGGCTCCCTCGTCACAGGCTTCGTGGTGGCTGACACGGACATCAGAGCTGGTGGCCTCCTGGGGAGGTGCTTCCGGCCCTCACTGCAGGCCGTTTCTGTAGAGGAGTTATGAGGGGTGTGCACTTTTGGCTGCCCCTTTAGCTAAGAGTAGGGTCTTTTTCATTTCATGAACACACACAGTACCAGGGTGAAATACCACCCCCCCCCTTTTTTTTTTTTTGCTTTTCAGTGTTGAAGCAGCTTTCCAGTCAGGTCATACGCTCAGATTGCCTGAGGATGTCCTAAAGTGTGAGGAGAGAAGAGCAGAGAGAATGGAGGAACAAAGAGCCCAGAGATCTGGTATTTAATCTCAGCTCTGTTACTGACCAGCAGACATTCATCATTTCACTTCTTTTGTGTGTGTGCTTTAGATTCTTCTTCCATAAATTGATGATAAAACCCATTGCAATGCCTTTTAAAATATTTTATAAAGTTTTCAATTAAAACAGATACAGAATTTTGTTTGAGGAATTCTTTATCACTATTACAAATATGCTTATTCACTACTAGTAGTTCCATGTTTAACTCCTAAAAAATTCTGAAACACTGTTTTTAAAAGAAAGTAAAATAAATAAAACCCAAGATTAAACAAAAAATATTCTTTCCACAAGAAGAAATAAAACTATCCAACCACATATTATAGATGTTATTCCATAACAATTTTTGAGTTTTTCTTTTTAGAACCTTTGGCCCTGACTGATGACCTCAAAGCAAACCCATTGTCTGAAGGGAAGAAAAATTTGGACAAAGAAACTATGTTAAACGTATGTTCAGTTTTTTTCCATACTTCTCAAATATGTTGAGGTTTTATACGTAGGGAGAATTATTTGTGATTCACCCAGAGGTTTTCCAGATTTTATTTTTAGAATTTCTGAATGATAGAAAGCTCATAACTAGGCCAGAAAACATGATATAATGCAATATTCTTTAATATTTTTCTTAAAAAAAACAGAATTCTAAAAAAGAGTGTAATATAAATTTAAAAATTCAAATTATACTTTCTAGTCTTAATTGTCTCCAGAATTTTGGTTTTTTTCATTAAATGTTAAAGGGAGGGAATATGATCTCCAAAATAAGCAAAAATATGTTGTTTATAAAATAATTACTGATACAGACATAAATGTTCCTGAGCAGATATTATCAGTTTCATTGAGTGCTAATATTGACACTTATTTATTTTACACGTTACTATCACAACAGCTCCATCTCGTGGTTGACTAAATATTACTTGATGGTTAATTTTCTATAGGAAAAGTAAGGTTAAAAATAAAAATGAAAAAAATACTGGTGAGGAGAAGAAATTTTAGATATGATCAATTTAATTGCAGGGTTTTTTTTTTTAAAAAAAAAAGGAACAGAAAACAAAAATAAAGCCAGAGGGTTTAGGAGTTGCCATTTGCCATATCAAGGTAGATAATTATAAGAGCAGGGAAGTTTTAGTTAAAATATTATTTTAGAAAATAAATTAAGAATTTTCATAAAGATTATGATTAGCTGTATTATTAAGTCATATGGATCCTGCCAGTTATGTTTTGTTTCTGTTTCATACAGCCATTCAAAAATGCTGCTGCAGACCGTCAGTTTAACCTTGAAGCTGCGATTAAAAATGTTGACAAAATGTCGAACGAGCTGAAGAAACTAAACGGTAACTCTGAGTTCATCATCCACCTAAACAAGAAGCTGTTTACGGCATTGTTTTAAAATGCATGCAGTTGTGAATGGCTCGTGTTTTCTATGACATGCAACTGGTTTTATCTAATGAAACAATACAGTTGCTCCTTTGTTTTGAAAAATTAATGCAGCAGTAGTTACAGAGGAATGGAACCATGTTAGCTAACCATGGAAAAAATCTGTTAGGTAGTCAAAGTCATTCCTTTGAACAGTAATAGTCTCCTGAAATAAATATTACCAGTGTGCTAATACCAAACTTTATTAAACTGTCTTGAAGCAAACAAAACAAGGCAACCCTTCAAATTTTTGAAAGAGTTGATAGATGAACACTTCCAAAAGTGCTGTACATAAATTGCCATTCACTTAGCATCTACCGTTCAATAAATACCATGATGATGCCCTTTATCTTTCAGTGGAAAGCCAGCTACTGCTCTGTGACCTTACTTTGAATTTCAGCCATCCGATGAAGGCCAAAGATTTGAGAGAAGCTGAAGAAAAAACCTGGGGTTTGACAGAATAAGTCGTAACATCCATTTTCATGCATCGTTTTCTATTAATACTGCTTCAGTTTTAACTATAAAATGATAGTATGGTTTCCTGCAGTTAGGCTATATTTATTTTAAACTGAAAATGGGGAGTGGAAAAATACTATAAGTAGGTTATTGATTTCGAGAGCGTTTTTTTTTAATGCAAATTTCCCAAATTAAGCCCACCAGGGCTGGAAAGACTGGGCATGAAGTTTTTCACATGTGGTTGTCTCCTTTTAAACAAAGACATATTGGAACAGTCAAAAAAATATTTTAAATTACTTCAAGTCAAGTCATTGCTCTCTTATCTCGGCTGTGCTCTGGAAAATGGGATAAGAAACAGTCAGTAAAGCAGGAACTGCAACTTGTCATTTGATCTGACTTCCTCATTCTAAAAATGTTGCTGAGGAAAGAGGCCGAAGAGCAGATTACTTCTGGAAAAACAAAAGTACTTTCATTCTGGTTTCTGTAGTGAGTTTCTAATACACTTGGCTATAAAAGAAAGAAAGAGTTAACGGTCTAGATACTCTATCCTGAAGTCTTCTTGGCCCAAAATTTGAGTAGCCAGTATTTTAATGTAGTTCATTACAATGAATATTCAATCATACTTTACTTGTGGACATGTTTGAATGTTGAGATGTGTTTTTATTCATATACAAAATATATTTATCTGATTAATCAATTCAAGATTTACTCTGCTGAAAAAAATATGCTGTGTTATAATTTGTTATGTAGATGTATATTTTATTTCTCTTTCACCAATGAGATGATTTAAAACAAATAAAACACAATTCCATAGAAGGTATTTCTGGGTTGTCAGACTTTTCAAGACAGTGCAATGGAAGAGAATTTCAACCTCTGGCTCACAGAATCAGTGGTAATATGAGAGATATTGTTCTTAATTTTAGCATTTTTTTGAAAAACATATATTATAACTGACTTATCTTCCACAAAATTAATAGTGAGCTTTTAAAAAATATTGGGCTAGAAACAGGTTTCGGCAGCTGAAGAATTTTTAAAATTTTAGGTTTTTCACTCATAGTTGCATGGAAATAAAATTTACTAACTTTGAATTGCAGCTTATAGCTAAATATATTAGAAATTAAGATAATATTTGCAATATATATATATATTTAAAGTAAAACTGTTTATGAAAGCTGATTATCTCATCTGAGAAGCTATATAGATTATATAGAAGATATTTTTCTACATTGAATTTTGATTCAAATGTTTCAAGTGATATACACATGAATGGCTTTAAAGAAGAAAAAGTGTGACAAGGTCTAACATAATTATCAAACCAAGGTCTTGGCAGAGTGCAAAGGTTACTAGAAAACAGAGGCAAAGAGTTGGGTAAATCCCATTTAACGAAGGAGAGGGAATAAGTCTTGATATAGTATGCTTCAGTGGTCCTCAGTTGCAAGTTACATTTTAGAACTGAGAATGTAATTGTTTTTCTTGAAAAAATACAGTAAAACCAGAAAGCAGTTGTATAAGAGGAACTAAGTTTAGCCTGATTGTGTCTCTCTGCTTTCTAAAAGGTTTGGGTGTGTTCTGCCGGTTAAGAATCACATTATGATAATCTTGTTGATGTGTCTCCTATAAAAAAGTAGTTGCTTAATTTAGAGTAAGAAAGACACGGCTAAAGAGAGGCCTGTGTTAAGGGAGAAAAGCTTGTTTCTGAGTGAGGCTGGAGGATCCGAGGAGATACAGAAGTCTAATTTGTAGGCTATGACATGTCATCAGTGAATCTTCAGTGAGAACGTGGAATCTGTAGATATTTTATTTTTTCTAGAAAACTGTGAAGACAGACATTTTCATAGAGCTGAATAACACAGACACAGATCTTGACAGGGAGCTGCATATCCAGAGCTGGGATTTTTTTGATGTCACTGAAATCTAGGTGTCTTCAGGATCTAGGTCAGAGTCCCAGTCTTTTCATGGAAGTTTCATAGTTAGACTTATTGGGAAGTGTGTTGTGGGAAAACCGAGCTTTTATTGTCTTTTGTCTACTCAACACTGACAAGGGTTGGGTCTACTCTGTATCACTTTAAATAACATAATTGCTCCTGCAGTTCTGATCTGAAAAAATAGCTTACTTTCTTCTTCTATGAAAGCTTGTATTGGTATTTATTTCTGGGCCCTCTAATTTGGCGCAGAAATAATTTCAAGAATATACATACATGTTGGAAGATAAAAAATTCTCATGTACTGTATGATTACTGGAGAGTAATAAACACATAGTAGGAAAATCAGATTTATAGGATACTGCATTTAAGGCATAATTTATAAATAACATGGTCTTTCTTCCTTAAAATTAAAAGGGTTTTAATTATTGCATTATTTTAGTTTGCTGAAAAGGAAACATCCTGAAGTTTACAAAGTTCAGTAGGCTGAATCACTGTATGTGATCTTCATTAAAATCTCATTTAAATATGTCCTGCAGCGTATTTTAACATGCACTGGTTTCTTGAACCTCTGTCTTTTCCATCAATCAGAAGAAGAGGCGTTCTTTGGAAGTAGTCAATGATATCTGCTACAGAAGAAAAATCCTGTGGGATGGAAAAAATGAGAAGGCTATGGCAAAAATTTCAGAATTATTAGTAATTAGTAAAACCGAAAGTTGTGGGTTTTTTTAAACTCTAAATATTTGGCAGTCTTAGAAGGTCCAGTAAATACTATCAGATCAGCTGTTTTCATTCCTGCCAAAATCCGTAGCTCAATAACTGTTATTCTATTGTGTGAATGACCTAGTGCAGTGTTGTATCATTAATTTATGTAGTCTAGTCCTGTCTAATACACGGTGTTATCATTCTCTTTGGCATGATGATCGCACTTGAAAGTTCAAAAAGTTGGGCTGATAAGTTCAGAGAGTTCTGACTCGATCAGAACTACAGTACATGTGCTGACCAGTCTGTCTGGTGCCAGTAAATTCAGCGTGATACTGCTGGACCTAACTAAACCAGCAGTCTGGGAGCAAAGCAGTAAAGTTGGCAGATACGGATTTGCTCTCAACTTTGTATTTCCGTCATCTGGTATCTCGGTGGTAGACAAACATTCTCTAACCAGGTATGTGGATTTCTAATAGCTGTATTCTAAGGCTATCCCTTCAATCCCTGAGTGCAAATGAGAGAATCTGATTTTACTTCTATCATGAATAACTGTAAGACAATACGCAGAATTCCACTGGAGTAAAACAGTTGCTAGGTTAAGTAGCCTGACACTGAGGAATGAGACAGGAGATACCTTAAGATGAAGGGAAGCAGTGTGAAAAACACATAGTACCTCTTTTCCTTTTAAGCCGGTTCCTAACAAATATATTTGGTTTTGCTCCTGGTAACGAATCTGGATGTTGTATACTTTATCTCTGTACAGCACCATCAGTACATATGGATGAGTAGCAGTTTTTCTTGAGCTGTCTCTCACCAAGAAAGTTCCATCCTGAAAAATGAAAGAATGAAAGATGACAAACAACTTCTGGGCTTGATCAGCATAACAACCTTAACTACAGCACTCATGCTTTTAAGTGTTTTTTCTTTATGAAATCTCTTTGGTAAGAGAAACTGCATTATTAAAGAGTTTAGGTAATTTCTCAAATGTTTTGTCTTTTAATTTGCTACTCAAAACCTTCCTCTCTGATACAAATGCAGATTTTTAGGGAATCAAGGAATGGTGTTCTATGAGGGAGAGATTCCATTAAAGGAGGACGTAAAATATCAAAGGCCAAACCTCACATCACTTCAACCAGAAAAGAAGTTCATTTCTGGTAAGTGCCAATCAAGATTCCTATGTGATCTATTTACAGACAGCCTAAAATAATTATAGTGTCTATAATTTTGGTAAAGGCAGTGGTATTGTCACTCTCTCTCTGCTTTTCTTCATTTCAGATCTGTTTTAACAAGTCTTCCATAGAAACACCCTTTTTTTAAAGGCATTGAATGTGATCTCGTAAGCTAGACCTTACTGCAAGTCACTGAAATGCTGCACATGGCTGTACATGGCATCTTCAGCTCATGGCACGCGCTGTGAAGCATCACAGAGTAAAGAGATTTCCCACAGTGATGGGATGCAATTTGGTTTATCTCCACAGTTAAGCCTGGGTTTCATGTGTTTGAATCTGTACTTCGTTTTACTTGGCCTAGAAACGGTGGGATTCATCTCATCTAATTAACGCTCTCCAAAACGTGCAATTTGCAACAGATTTCTCGCTGGTGAAAGAGAACAATTTCCAGAGAACAAGTCACTCCCCCTAAGAGAGGTGAGGTGAAACTGCTTTCTGGAGACGCAGAATTAGTTCTCTGGGACTATGGAAAACAGCAGCCTTCACGGCTGGTTTAGAGTAGATGTGTAACTTTTATGTGGGTACAGATATTCCAGGTGAATCTCTCACTCTAAGTATCTACACTGAGGCTATAACCTTACCATGTTATTTACCTTTACTCTTCCCACATGACTGCAAGGACATCTAGCTAGGAGATGGCGTGAATCACCAGCAATGTAAAGAGTACCTTGTTTATTTTTCGAAGAGCTGCTTCTGCTTCTGGCCGGCTAACATAAGCAACATACCATTCATCATTGAGTGAGTCCTGTGTTTTTTGTGAGAGAGGATAAAGGAGAAAGTCAGCTGTCAATTAATTACCTTGTGATGTTAATAACATACAAAGTAAGTAGAGAGAAATTTTAATGTGAGGGATACTTGGGTTTATGTCCAGAATCTCTGCAGGTATGAGCATCAGGGATCACGCTGGTACATATGACTGTACAGTAAGTGCCCAGCAGTGTTATCACCAGGAGTGGTTTGCTCTCAACTTGTCATATTTAAAGAAATGTGAAACAAAAATGCACTTAAAGGGTATGAATTCTTTAGTCACCAAGGTTTTGTGGAAGAACTGAATATGTAATGCTAGTTGAAGGTAATTGTGCAAAACAAGCAATCCAGCAAACAAGTTTTTCTCTTCTTTTGTTCTACTGGGTTTTTGCTATTGTTGTTGTTCTTGGTGAAGACAAAATAAGGCACAAAGGTTTGACACAGAAAGGGAAACTGAAAGCACCTACTAACATCCTGACAGTGGCTACTAACTAGAAAAACAACTTTTAAAAATGATTTCTCTTGAAATCAGAAAACTGCTGTGTTTAGCAGTTACGGTTAATACTTGTCATGTTTTTGTACCTCATCTTCCTCCACGTTTGCTTGGTGAACAGTCTGTCTGCTAGGAATTGGCAAGGGAGGTCTTATATCAGCTGTGCCTCTTGAAGGAGATCTGCTGTTGTTGCCTTCAAAGATATAAAAGTAGAAAACATGTTAAAACTAGGACAAGAATTCCATTTGTGGGGTGCATATATGATGTAGAATCTTGATTTTTGTGAGGCATGAAGAATTCATGTCACTCTGATACTGAGATACTGTGAATTGATAGAAATCAGATTTAGGCTACCGTGTGAGCATCAGGTTCTTTACACAGATTCATCCTTAGTGCACAGGGACTTCAACTGAACTCCTGGAGTTTAGGTTTCCTTCAACTCAGATGAACTTGAAATAGGGATTACATCTTTTTAGTTTCTGTACCACAATTACTCAGTTGAGAGCATCTCCGGTTTCTTTAGAGACAGTTAGAAATAAGGTTGTCTCTTTGCATTCCTTGCCTTCTTAGCATGTAGAAACTAAAATGTCACTCACTGTGAGACACTGGCAGATGTTACCATTGGCAAAAAATTATTTGCAGAGTAATTGATTTCTAAGCTTTCTTTATTTTTTACTTGCTCTTGCAAGATAAATATCCAGTGTATTTCACATGGGAAGTATTTTCTCCCTTCTTCAAGCGTATTGGTATACCACAGTGACCGCAGGTCACTTGCCCAGCTCTCAGTAGTGTTAGCTATATTGAAAAAGATGCTTACGTGAAGTTTTGACAATGGTTTTATTAGGCAGTAAGTCCAAACTTCATGGGAGAAAAGTATCTTAGATTCAGACTAAGCAAGTTATGCAGGATGCCTTTCAGGAACTTGACAGTTTTCTGTTCACAGCCCAACCAGAAGCATCCATTAAATAAAGATTATTCTAACTGCACTGAATCCACCTTTCAACCTTCAGTCATTTTCTGTACAAAAAATGCAGGAATGCAGGATACAAACCTAGAGGTAAGCGTGGTGGTAGTGAGCCACTTGAAGACAGGTTTCTGGCACTGTTTAAAAAAAAAAAAAAGAAAAAAATACTCAGTAGAAATATTACATTACTGTACAACGTTTCTGTACTCTGAAGAATTGATCTGGACTTTGTGCCTGTTTTACAGAACGTAAGATCCTCTTGAGACCTATGCCAGATGAGGATAGCCTTCTCTTTCTTCTTTTCATTTTTCTCTCCTTCTTTTTATGTAAGTAGATCTACCATTAAATTTACTTAAAGCTCAGTATCAGGGAATAAGGTAGAGGGAATCTGTAATGGGGCACCAAGACTTCTGTATCAGGATCAATGCAGAAAACTACTTCAGCTTGTTGAGTTTTCACAGGGAATGACTACTTTATTCCCCTAAAGCAGGAAGCACAGGCAACAGCTTGCTTGTTTCTTTCAGTGGGATTCCACTTATAGAGTCATTTTTCTTTTGGCTTCTTTAACATTGTTGATGAAAATCCAGTTTCTCATCATTAATGTTGCAACTATGGATGTGGAGCTACTGGAAAGAGTGCAGTGAAGGGCCACTAACATGATAAGAGGCTGGAGCACCTCACGTATGAAGGAAGGCTGAGGGAGCTGGGACTGTAAACAGCCCCTGGAAAAAGAAGTCTCAGGAAGGAATCTTATTAATGTATATAAATACCTGAAGGGAGACCCAGGCTCTTCTTGCTGGTACCCAGTGACAGGACCAGAGGCAATGGGCACAAACTGAAACTCAGGAGGTCTCCTCTGAACATTGGAAAACACTTTTTTGCTATGAGGGCAACTGAGCACTGGAGCAGGTTGCTGAGAAAGGTTGTGGAGTCTCCATTCTTGGAGATATTAAAAAGCCACCTGGACATGGTGCTGGGCAGCCTGCTCTAGGTGACCCTGCTTGAGCAGAGGGGTTGGACCAGATGACATCTGGAGGTCCCTGCCAACCTCAGCCATTCTGTGATTCTGGGAGCTATGAGCTGACAGTGGCATAGAGCTCATACCCACAGCACCATAACACTTCCCTGTGCCCGTGCTTAGTTTACTTTCCCTGCTGTGTTCATTTTTCTGCTTTTTGTTAGAAAATCTACAATTTCCTTTTATGGCCTGACCTCAGAACCCACATCCAAAACTTCTTAAAATGAAAAATCCCTTTTTTTTTTTTTTTATTTCTTCACCTAATGGTGAACAAACTGCCTACACAGTTTTCCTTTAGAGTTCATATTTCTCTTCTGCTTAAATAAACAGCATAAAAAGCTCTGAGATGAATATGTTAATTATGTTTGCAGAACAAAAACACCCTATTATGACTTGTGATTTGTGGGAGAGAATCAGCCTCTGCTTTAACAAAATTTGGCAACACCGTTTGAATATAAGCAGAAGTGTTCATCATAGGAATAGTTCATATTTGCATACGACCTTGCTGTTGCTACGGCAGTATTAGTTCTAATTGAGTGTCAGCAGTTCCAGAGGATAATGGTAAATGGGAGGAATCCATCAAAGAGCCATTATAAAAATCCAGAGATTAGAAAATGTACTTCTGACTTAGAATCAAGGAGCCCACTCTAACTCATCAAAGGCTAAGTCTGTTGCACACTACATCAGAAATAAAAATTTAATTAAGGGGTCTTCCATCTAGCAAATGAAGACATAAAAATCTAATATTTGGAAGTTGAAGCTAGAAGAAATCATAGTTGAAGCAATGTTCACAATTTTAAATAAGAATTATTAACCACTGGAGTAAAATTTAGTAAAAGGGTGGGAAAATCCTTTCAAACTCAACTCTACCCAGCTAAGGTTGTGGGGTTTTTTTTAAGTTTTGAGGCAATTAGTAGTCACAGGTCTAGCACTTAGGCTCCTAGAGTGTGCAGAATCCTTTTAAAGAAGGACCTCTTTGACCTACATCCTGCACAGTTTTGTAGGAGATCCTTTCCCAAAGGGTTTGTCATTCTTATGGATGCTGCAGGCAATGGGAGAGGTGTCTCAAGAATGGAAGTGTTGTACCACGTAGGCCCTAAAATTCTTCCTTGACATAAACCTGAGAGATTTGAATTTCTTCTTGGTTGCCTAACGTACACTCTCTGCTTCACTGAATACGGAGCTTCAATTATATTAAGAATTCTCCTTGATAGTAGGAAAACCACAAATTATCATGTGGTGGAGGCAAGGGTATAGCCTGAAAAACAGTGGACTACCTAAAGTAGTTACCTGTGTTCGCCTGGAGCCATGTGTATACTATTATTTGCTAAACTGCAAAAAGATTGAGATTCAAAAGGAATGACACAACAATAGGTGAAACAAACCTTTCTGCACCAGGCATACTGTTGGATCCTGGCTTAGGTGGCGGCTTGACTGATTTGGATGGGAATGTATTGGAGCTGTACGGGGGCAAAGATAGCTGTGGCACTGGTCTCTGTGGTGCGGCTGTGGAGAGAAAGAAACGTAAAACTGATGTGAGACATTCTTAAATGAGGTAGAATGAAGAAATCCTGTCACATTACTGCTGTTTAATTAGATACATGTAATAGAGTAAACTGTTCTATAGAAAGTGCTTGATATGTTAGTTACAGATTGTAAACTCATATGGTCAACTGAGAACTTAAAATTAAGTATTAAAAATAAACTGGAACAGGCTTGAGCAACATTTACATTTTCTAAGTTCTGTTCTGGAAGAGCCACAGTTCAGATACCTGAACCGCAGTAGTGCTGAAAGTGGTACGTAACCGTGTCTTCTCTCTTATGTTGCTTCTCAATAGCGTATTTGAGGTTACCTTTTTGAACTTCATTCCTTTGTGAGATTTCTCCCGTATTACCATAAACACAGCATGAACTACAACATTTTCTTTCGCAGTGTCCTCAGACCTCAACTACTGGTAAGAGGGGAACAGATTACCTGTGCTCTGCGTAGCTTAAATAGCCCTGTTCTTTATAGAGTCTTAGAGGTTGTGATAATTTGTAGAGACTTGGTCAAATGTTCTGCGTCTGCTATGGCATCACTTTACCAACTTACTTAATTTTAGGAACCAGGATTCTGAAGTAATTTATAAATACTATTATTACATGAAACAAGTTCTGCTTCTGTTCTTTAGAGCAAATAACATTACACAGAAGACCAGTACCAGCAGGGTTTGACTGAACATTATGTTGGAAACTGGGAGGATACCAGGTTTACATGCCTAGCTTTTTGATGCGGTGTGCAGATCACAAATCTCTAAAATGTGATATGTTTCAAAATAAGAAATCTTGCTGTCTTCTAACTGGCTGACTGAAGGAAGCTGTTAGCTATTGATTTCCTATGTTTTGCGACTTTGATATATAAATCTGCATGAATTACTTCGTAAGCATTCTAAAACCTGTCAGGGTACCACATGACTTCTTGAAATGGCTCTAAAGAAGCAACTCTGCGATTTATTTTTTTTTTTTTACAACTAAGAAAGACTTTTTAGGTTTTAAAAATCACTGTAGAAATACTTACTGTCTTCTTCTTCCTGGGGAGCCAAAAGAAAATAAACATTAGCAACTTATTATAGCACAATTCTTAGGAATATTTTACAAAAGAAAACTCTGGACCTTGGAAGTTGGTGAATTTTGAGTATACAAGGACTTTAATATCTATACTGTCACTTTCATCTAAAATGCTGGTGTTTCTATCTTCATGCAACACCAAATAATTTTTAAAGTTCCCGCATTAAGGTGCAACTGTTATTTACAAATAAGCTGTGATGTAGATGTCCCATAATGAATCTTGACCCATAATAGTTAGAAACTCTCAGCAGATTTAACTTTCCTCATTCCTTAGGTATGTATAGGCTCTCAGAGTTATCTGAAAGTGAAATCCGTAGGTCAGCTTAAGCTGAAAACAAAACCAAAAACCCAAACCTCTGGCCACCTTCTTCCTGATATCTAAGATAAAGTACCCAGGGAATAAACTGAGCTTAACAGAGAAGAACTGTTTAAAATGAAACCATGTGCTATGAAAGATCCATCAGTATTCATTATGACTGATAAAAGAAACGAGTTTACCTTTTTCATAATAAATAATTATTTCATAATAATAAATTATTCATTTATACAGCTACTTCATTTTATTGTAGTCCCTGTACCTTTACATATTTGCTTTGAGACTACACTTACTTCATTTTTTTTGTGTGGTGGCCAACCCTGCCTGAAATGAAGCAGAGAAAACAAAACATGAATCATAGATGGAATACTACTCACCCACTTTATGTTCATTAGGCCAGATTTTCAACTAAGACATGAATTTATATTAAGTTTTACAGACCAAATGAATGCAGAAATATTTTTTCCTCTCATAGAAATATCTAAGATTTTAATTTTCATCCATAATCTAAGATACTATGCTAGTCCTTAGTCCATCTTGATTCTGTCAAAAATGAAATTGTCTGATGAATTGATTATACGATTAGAACTTAAAACAACTTTTTACAATGATGAAACATTAGACTTTAAGTCGTGAACTCTTAGCAACACTACTGGAGCACATGATCAGCCTTCCAGTCTTTATTTCTCTGATAAATTATCCTGGCTGATTAGCAGATCTCAATTACTTTTTACATTTTGTTTTAAGATCAGTCACACTGTTCAGCCCACAAGTTACCTAGCAAATGCTAGAGAACTATCTGGTTCTCCTAGAGAATGCTATTTGCTATTAAGGAGTTTTGCAGACTAGTAAAAATCAATGGTAGGAAAGTAAAGCTTTCTTTTTCTAACATCCTAAGTGGGAAAGACTGTTCCCTAGAGCAAGAACATGATATAGTGGAGAAAATATGGATCATGTATTTCTTTGTGCAGCTTGGAAGTGAGTCATGCCCTGCGTAATGGCTGTTTGAGATATGACTGGATCAAGACCTTTTTCTGCATTCACGGTTTCCTGTAGCTTACAGCACATCCCATGCCTACTCATAAAGCAAAACTGTGTTATCTGCAGACACTACTGTCATGCAGTAAGTTATACTATTCTGCATTGCTTATCCATATTTTTCTTAAATTTGGTTTATACTTTCATTACATTTCAAATAAACAAACACTTACTTTACAGGGGTCTGCTTCCTTAGAGGAGATGGATTGCCTCTTTCATATCTATCACTCGGTGGGACAGGAGGTTTTGGCATCATTGCTAGCTGTTCCCCCAGGGACCTAAAGCAGGAGCAAGATGATGAAATAACAGCCAAAAGCTGCTTACTGTGAAATAGCTGGGTAATACTGGCATCAAGAGTCTCATTTCCAGAGGCAAAACTCTTACCTTAGCTGCGAAGTCAGGGGCTGTAAAACAACAAGGAATAATTAAGAGAATGTGTAAGTGTATCAAAATAGGTGAAAACATCAATAAGCACCAAACAAAAGAGGCCTTACCTTTTCAGGAAAGCCTGGCTTCCTCCCTGAAAACAGTAAAATCTTACATTTAGAAAAAATGAAATTCAAGATACTTGATTAAGCTTTCTATGAAACAAACAAGTTTTGAATATCATAGAAAGTCAGTTTTGCAGATTGAAGCACTCAGCCTCCTGCCAGAAAAATATTTTGGCTTTGTAAGAGATGGCAATATTGCAATATCTCTTTCTTTTTAAAAGAAAATTTAAAAATTTTCAAATCATATTTTCTATGACTCAACTTCAAATTAGTGGATACTTTTATGTCATTATGTACCAGATGAAAGTGTTTAGACAATAAGTAAAAGTTGTAGAGTAGTATCTTCAGATTCTCTGTAAAATATGGTTTTCAGGTCTGAAACAAATGCCATTTTTTTCTGTATTTTTTCAGTTCTCAGCATTCTTTTAAGTCTGGATGCCAAGTTACATATAGTAGTGTACATAGAGTTGCATTAGCTTTGTATGCAAAAGTTAATTCCTCTTTTAACCTACCAAATATTCCCTTGTTCATTCACTTAAATATTACATCAAACATTTTTTGTACAGGGATCTTATAATATCTTTCTGTCCAACCAGTCCTGAGCTAGGGTTGCTACTTTCTAGATACAATTTCTCTCACTTTATAAGTACTGCTGACATTATATATTCATCAACAGATCACTTTGTGTGTGATTGGATTACAGTTGGTTGATCCTTGCTCTTTTGCATGAATGATATTCAAACTAATAATTTTGAATAATTAAAAACCCCATTGATATTAGCATAAGCGAATACTGACCTGATACTGGGCTTTCTCTTTCAAACGGTGGAGCAAGGCGATCCAGTGGGGGTTTTGTGCTTCTGTCTATAGAAGGAGCTGCGGCTAAACACAAAAACTGAGTAAGATAATTTGCTGGTATAGGTCGATATATCTTTATTTTGCATAGCCATGAACTGGTGTTACTTCTTAGAATAAGAAGTGAGGCATCTGTATAAATAGCAGAAGAGCGTGGAACTGAGGAGATACAGGCAGAAGTGAATTGCTATAGCCTGTGGGAAAAGCTTTGCAAAGAGAAAACCAGCTGTACTTACGTTTTAAAGGCTTGATATTTCTGTCTCTACTCAAGTCGTTGTTGCTTGGTGGAGGAGGAAAAGCTGGCACCTAAACCAAACATTTTACATGTGGTTAAAGTGTGTTTTCACCCTTCTGTTTTAATTTCAGTATATTAACCCCACCACACCACACCGTTAATGCTCCTGAAGAATGACCTACATACATAGTTTTTTGATAGATGCAGAATTGCCTCCGTCTGTTTCATCGTACAAGAAATATTCTAGTGGGGCGTTATCTTCGGGGAGGGCATGAGTATTGTCAAAGGAAAGAAACAGGAGCATCAACAATGCTGTTGTATCTTTGCCGCTTCAGGGTGGCAGTTTGAAAACTGGTATTGAAATTAGTGGACATAAATTTGAAGTTGAGAAATAAGTCTATGTTACTGACTGTTGCTGACTGAGGTGGGGGAGAAAGGACTGTTCTTTGTTACTGGGACAGCTGGGGTCTAACAGCATTGTGTTGTCACCAGCTGCAAAAGATGTTTGCATCTAAACATAAATTCCTCCAATGTTTGTTCTTACACCAAAAAAACAAAGCAGCAATGTAGGACAGCAGCCTTCAGGACTCATGACACCTAAGAGTCCTGTGTGTTTTATTTCCATGAACTATGACACTGGGTCAGGCCAAAATTTCCTCTATCACATCCTAGAATTACCTTTACTTGTGCACATGGGTAGGTCGGATATACATCTGTTCTGGTGTACAGTGAACCTATAGTGCCCGTTGTAAACAGCACAATAGCTTTCAGTTTTGAGGTATTCACAGGACCAAAAAAAAAAAAAGGTAAAACAACCTGGGTCGTCAGGGTTCTCATTATACAGTCCCTTATACTTTCATGTGGTCTTAATTCATTTGAACAATTGCTAGAAGTACAGCTTGGAAAGACTTAGCCTTTTTTTTCTTTTTACAAATATCACTAATGAAACAAAGAGGCATCTATTATAAATCTATAATTTATATGGGAGAGGCCTTCACAAGTGGGTACAAATTTCCACTGTAAGAAATGGCCAAGTAATGTGAAATAATTTAATATATTTGTCCCATGAAATTTAATTGTTCCATGAAAAAATGGTCACCCTCTAACAGAGTTCAAATCTATTCTGATGGCTGAAATTCTTCCTCTACATACACTGTCTGAATAAAGATGGCATTACACTTGGTCTTCTAGGAAGGTACTGGCAAAGGAAAAAGATGAAATACTAAAAAAGAAACATACAGTAGCACCTCTTCCCCCAAATGAGGCTGGTACTGGGGATGGGCCAGGTCGCTGGGGTGGTACTGGAGGCTGATGTGGTGATCTAGTTGTTGGAGGTCTGTCTAAAGAAAACAAAAATCCCAAACTAAACAATTACACAAAGAGTTTGGTTATTTTATTCTCATTAGATCTTTATGAACAAGAGCCCTTGCAAAAACCTGCATATTTAAGTTACTATATCATAAATACGTTGGTTTTGTATCTAGTGGACAGTTGCTTTATGATCAATGTTTTGCGAGTTACAGGCTCTTCTGTCCCTTTGGCAGTGAGGTGACTCTGGTGCTCTGCTGGCCCACACTATTCCTTTTCATTCACTGCCATGCAGTGACTGTGTGAAACACAAGCCGGTCTAAATGGCAGATTTGCACTCCTGTGTTTGACTCCACAACTGCAGGTTGATGAAGAATCATGTTAAAAAATGACAGGCAGGGAAAGCTTTTCCCAATTTTCACTCGAGTTTTTTGCCACTGTTGTGACATCTTGCTCAGTTCAAGCTTGCACTACTAAAGCTAATACAGTATGCACATATTTTTAACTTCATGCAGATTCAAAGGCCAAATAATGCACACATCATGCAAAACTAATTTTAATCCAACAGAGCATGTCTGGAGTAGAAAACTTAGCTTTAAAAGTCACAAGGCCGTCAACATGCAGTAAATCTGTGTCGCTATATCCTGTTCATGAACCACACCGTTGACTTCAAGGAAAAACCTTCCATATTCCATTAGCAGCAACCTAAAGTGTGGCTGATAATGTGTGAAAAGATAATTTACAAATTATAAATAATAATTTTTAGTAATTACCTATATAATCCGTGTTGTTTGCAAGTGACTTGGCAGGAAATATGACGTTGTGGTGTGCTTCATCGTTATTGGATGGAGGTGGCTCATAGCCATCACTGTCATGTTCCGCTTCCTCAGGTTCTTCGGTTGGTGATTCATAGTCAGCCTCATCTTCCTTTTCCTGGTCATCATCAGGGCTTTCATAGTCATCATCTTCATCCTGGCAAACGTACAGAAAGGATGGATGCTGTAACAGGATACTGCACACTGCAGTGCAATTTCCTTGTGGCCTTTCCCTGTATTATTTTTCACTCTGGAGGATATCAAGTTTTTACAACCTATATGAGTGACAAAAAATCTGCTAAAATAAAATGGGGCAAGGAGGCAGCATTTTATTAATGCATACAGCACTCAACAGCTGAAGAAAGGAAATGAGTATCATTTTCTAACAGTAACTGCAGTGGAAGGTTAAGATAAGGTGACAGCTTATTGAAGTGCACGGTGCCTTTGTTTTAGGTAACAGACAAGGCACCAGCAAACAATTCAGAGTTTTATACGTGTCCTGGAAACACACTGGAGCAGCAGACCCTGCCTGTTGATATTCATTCTTACTTAACAGCACGTACTCTACAGCCTGCACCTCAACTTTTTAAAAACGCTTCACACAAAATAGTCTTTGCTATGGGTCTTGGTGCCCTCTGCTGACCAGAACCAAAACAGCTTCGTACACGCAGGACCTAGTAAGATCCCAGCGAGACCGTGGGAGTGAGTGGTCACTGCACACACCTTCTGTGCAATCTGCCAAGGCTTACAAGGAAAAGAATACTCAGTTTGTCATGGGTATCTTGGCTGAAACTGCCGGACCAGCTCTGTATTGGCATAGAGCCCAGGTGCTCTATGTGGGGTTACTATTACCTTTCATGCTCCGCAAATAGCAGCAAATCTCCTGCAAACTTAGCAGCAAGTGGTTTTTAAATATCTCTTTCCCTTTTCTTGCAAAAAAAAAAAAAATTGGCACTGGTCAATGCAAGAGATCTTCATAACCCCTGATGTGTTTATAAGCCAATTCGTTGAGCTAGCTGAGTTGTGTATGCTTTCTGTAAAGATGTTTACCAATGCATTTTCTATGTTGAAAGGCAAAAGGAACTTTCGCAGTCTAGCTGGCTTCAAAAATCTAGAGTCTCAACAAATCAACTCTAGAGAATAAAATGGCAAGAATTTGCCATTGAATAACATAGCAAACCTTCCTTTACTAGCTCCTCTTTTAAGAGCTTGAAATAAGTATATAAAATGCAGCTAAGGTTCTGTGGAGACCTGGTCGTAGGCTGTGAGCTTCTACTTGAGCCAGTGTTATAGCACTGCCACTCTGAAGCTCCGCCTCCCTTTACTGGGAGAGACCCTTTTCTCAGTGAAGACATTTATATGCAGCTACTCCCATCATTCGTGCTCCTGTTTCACTTTCTCCTCATCCTAACACCCCATCCTGGAGCTCACTCCATCTGTGCTGCCCAAATTAGATAAAGCAAGAAATGATGGACCTTAGAGAAGAGATAATCCGTTCAACCAGTAGGTTCTGTTAATCCTCATACTCACAAATGAAGACCAGCCACCGTCTTCTTGACTGTATCCTGCGTAAGGAAGCAGAACCACATGTTTCTTAGAATGTACAGCTTTAAACTATCAAGACATGGCTTGACAAAAAGGACACAACAAACCCCAGATCAGTTCTGAACCCCAATTCTATGTCACAGGAACAAGAGGGCCTTTCAAAGGCAGGCGTTCATGAAGGGCACTATGAATAACATTCTGATTCAAAAATAAGAGTATCACTGTCCTTGTATGAGATGATACATGTGCTGTCACTTCAAGTTTGTCTTATGCTTCCAGTTATAAATATAATTTGAAATAGAATGCTTTCAGAGTGAACACAGACTTCTTATCTCTCCGTTCAATACTATTTTAGCTTTCATATCAAAGGGTTTTTTTAATTTCAGTAGGACTGGGGGAACATGGTAGCTTGCAGAAGTTTTAAGTGCTCATGGCCAATTGAGAAAAGAATTGAAATAATTGTTCTCCTGTAACTACTCTTTATTCTTTTTGCAATTTCTTTATGCTTTCATCTTTTCCTGTTTGTTGTTTTGGGTTCCCCCCATCCCCATTTACTCTGCCCTGCAAGGATTAACTTAATATTTTAATATTTTTGAACACTTTTTGTTGTTAGAGACAATCTGTCAGAACACACTTACCTGGATTTTCAGGAGATTTTTGTGTTTGGCCCCTACAACAAAGACACAAACAAATAAGTTCCTTCCATTTTCAATTTTTAAACGTTTGATGCATACTAAACTCTATTGCAAATAAGGTAATGGTTAGCTTTAACAGTAGAATGAAGTTTATGTAGATGAGTTTAACTCTGCTCCAAATGCCAAAACCACACTACTTCATGTTTCACATACAGGATCCTCATGTAAGCTAAATGGTCTTGAAAAAAATTCCTGTTAGTGAGGTCGAGTGTCTGGAAACAAGGGGACTCAGTACATAAATTTACCAGGGGCCTCAGTCCTGAAAATAGAAACTTTCTTTACTAATTCTACTCAAGCTGCTGAAAATCAAGTTCATAAATATTTGTAGGGTTGATAAATATTTTTATGGTTTTCAATTCTAGTTTTGAACTCTAGTTAATGCAAAGGTGTAAAATCATGTTATCGGATGGTATAAAACCATGTTATGTGGACTAGACTTAGGTTTTCATTGTATATGAATATAACTTGTTATTTTCTCTGCATTGTTCTTGCAATTTTTGCTTTTTTTCTTTCGTAAGAATATTATATTCAAAGATAAGTCATAAATTATTAAAAAGTGTGACAATGTATAGGTCTGTGAAATGCATTCATGATTATTTATTAATGCAATAATACATGCCTAGGCTTTATAGCATTCCTAAAGATAGATTAACTGAGGTGGGGAATTGTATGAAATGTATATGTGTCGTGGTTTAGCTCCAGTCAGCAATGGAGTACCACACAGCTGCTCATCACCCTCCCCTGCCCCAGGGGGTGGGGAAGAGAGCTGGGAAGAAAAGAAAACTCGTGGGCTGAGATAAAGGCAGTTTTCTAGGATAGCAAAGGAAAAGATAATAATATATATAAAAACAATGGTAATAATAATAGAAAAATAATAAAAATAATAATTTAAAAACAATCAACAAAACAACAAACAAACAAAAAAACAAATGATGCACCGATTTCTCGACACACAACGACTTGATGACTGATACAGCCCATTCTGAGCAGCAATCACAGAACGAAAAAAAAACTGTAAATGATCCAGGAACGATTCCGAACAGAGAAACAAAAGAGAGCCAGCTCACCAGCCCACTCCCCACTTAAGTACTGAGGGTAACGTTTATGGCATGGAATACTCTCCCTGGCCAGTTTGGGTCAATTATTCTGGCTGTACCCCTCCCAGCCCCCTGCACCTGCACATCAGCGAGAGCTGGGGAGCCAGACAGTGACCTTGGTCTCTTTAGCAACACCTAACAACATCAGTGTGCTTATCAACATCTTCACATAGGAAACCCAAACCACATCAGCTACCGAGAGGAAAATTAACTCCACCCCTGCCGAAACCAGGACAATGTTACTTGGTTCTGGACAGGGCAGAAGCATCTGGGGTGTTCATGGGCTCAGGCTTTCCTATTCTTAACCAACGACACTAACAAAACAAAGGTTTATTTTATGCAATCTCCAGGCTGTGCCTCTGACCCAGGTATTACTGATCAAATGGAAAACACTCCAGAAAAGAGATATCTGAAAGCTCTGAAAAAGAACGCTGAATTGTTTTACTTACCATTTTGGAAAGAAAGACAGCCTCCCTTCATTTCTGTTTATGTCTTGACTTAATTTACTTACAATTCTATTTAAAAGAAACACAAAAATAGTTTTAAAAAATACCTTGAAACTTGTCAGTCATTTTCTTAGCTACTTTCTCTCAATATTTACTAAATTAAATCTGGTAATTCAGAATAATTATTATTACTATGTGGTAAGAATATTGAATTTATCATCTTATGGCAAACTTGCACCATGGCATATCCAATTGAAAACTTTTTTTTAACATAGGTAAAACCCAATATTGTTGGATCAAGTTTAAAAATAAACATTAAAGCCAGCAAGCTTTAGAAAATTTGAGTGTGGTAGACGTCATGCATTAGAAGACTGCTTTAAATAATAGCAATTGTATTTGTATTATTTTGCATGGAAGAAGCAGGTAATGCCTCAGGAAACAAGCTTATGGTTGCAAAAAATGTATCCTGTGTCTACTCTCTATCCTTTTTGTCTCCCTCCTGCTGCAACCAAGCCTTACATAACGCAGAATCCCTTCTGTAAAGAAAGTGAAAAGTTGATTTAGTTCCATGTTCTAACACATTTGCGGGGCAAGGCAGAAATATGCATGGAAGAGATTAAGAATATAGCTTTATGTCTAGAGAGATTTTTTCTGACTAGATGTGTTTGTCATCACTCATGTGTGGTTTGTGTACAGCAGCAGGGTGAAAAACAACCAAGGAAACACAATCCTGAGGAAAATTTTGGTCAAGAGCATGCATTTATGCTGCTAACATTGCTGGCATTCATAGCCAGCAGAGATGTCTGGGACCGAGAGTTTTTGTATTGACTGACTCCCTGAGAATATCTCTGAGGTTACAGGACAGACATTACTGAGATCAATAGAATTAACTTAATCCTTAATTCTCATTATTTCTTTTTGAGGAAAGTCCCACCAAGAAAGTCCAGTGACAACCAAAGCAAATTGGTTACATACATCTGGTTAAAAATATCCCATTTTACTTCTAGCTTACATTATTTAGGTCTATCAGACACAGTAATCGTGGAAATAAAAGTAGTATGAAAAAAAATCAGGAACTCAACATCTCTGTTTATCTCAGAGTCTAAATTCTGTAAAATCTTAACTTTATTGTTTGTCAGTGCAGAATTCTTTTCCATACATCTAGGATCTGGTTGTTCAACATTATATCAGTATTGTAAACTCTGTTTATTGCCAGGCAGTTACCACTCTATTTTGCTTTTCTTCTTCTTTCATCTTTTTCTGCTGCTCAGCAATAATAATCCCCTAGTGTTTTTCCAAATGACCTCATTTGTGCATCTCTTTCATGTCTAACTGCTTTTCTGGGCTGGAACTTGAGGAAGACAAGCTTTCAAACAATCTAGTATTTAAAAAAAAAAACAACAAAACCACTATTTTTTAAAAATCCTGAACAATGCTAAAAATCTTTCTTTTATTTTGAATATCCCTTCTATTCCCCTTGCTACATTCCTAATATTTACCTTAATGTAATTCAGATTAAAAGATAAATTCAAGGCATAGGGTTGCTCTGTTTTATTATGGAAAATGCAATGGGAACAGATCAAGATGCCAGCAAATATCAGAGAACAAGGAATTTCAGGTCAGTATGTTCGTGCTGTCTGAAAAGGATGAAGATGGGTAACTTGAAGGTAAGGATATGCACTCAAAGATCCAAGTATGAAAACAGAGAGGCAGAGGAATAATATTTTTTGGTTTATCCTCTTTAAGACAGTACTTTGCAATTTTCTGATTTGAAGAAAATACTGTCATACTTGCTCCTTTTGAAATAAGCAGATGCACAAATGTCAATAATTTAAGAAGGAGTACAGCTGTCTAAATCTGACATCATTACCCAAGCAAATTGTACAAAAAGAGAAAAATGCCAAATTATAGGCACAGGACTCCTCTTGCTCTTCTTTCCCATGCAATCAACACTTCTCTGCACAAGAAACATCCTTCTGCTGGAGGTGAGAAGGAAGTTGCTGTGTGAATATCAAATGCCATGTGAAACATCAGGAAGGGTTCTGGGGTGAACAGTGCGCTGCCTGTACCAGTGCTTTGGTTGAGAAGCGCGTTACAGAACTTGTGTGTGGCTCGTTCTCTGTGGCAGAGGAGATGGAGGAAGGATCTTTCATAATGTTGTGTTTATTTTCAGCTAAAGTAGTAAAATGAAGGTCACTGGTTTTAGAGCTAATAATTCTTCCATGGGTCTGAAAGAGACCTGAATGTTTGGAAGCTTTCTGGACGAAACCTGGGCTGGCTGCTATGAGGATTTACACCAACTAGTTTTTGAGGAAAAACTGCAAGGAAAATGTTGCTCATCTTATCTTGCTACCAAAAAATTAATTGTTTGCTGCTTAAAATACAGTGTCTAATCTTTACTGCAAGTTTATTTGAAATGCTTCAACCACTGGCTTACAGAGGTTATTAGAAGAAAGCAACGTTTAGAATGCTTACACTTTACAAGCAACGTTATTTCAGAAGGTCCATGCATGAGCCGCTGAGTCTGTAGCCATGTGAGGAAGGAAGTACCAAAACCACACTGCTTTCTGAGTTGTGGGAGTGGATGATAGGAGAGGATAAGGCAACAGCACTTGCAGAAAATGTTACTCAGACTTCTCTTTCTCTTTTTACCTCCTCCAGAAGATGCTAAGCTTAAAACTGGCAGGAAGTCGAAAATTTAAAAAACCCACCACAGAAGCAACCCCCAAAGCAGTACTCCAAAACTGGCTTTTGTTTGCTTAACTGCAGATATTGGAGTTGTGAGCAGAATCCATTCTACCTGTACTGGGATAAAGGACTTGGGTGAGAGAGATGGAAGGCCAAGTCCTCTAGGGCCAGGAAGCTGCATAGCTGCACACTGAACACTGTCAAGAACGCAGTTTGTGATGACGTCTTTGTTTTGGCCTTTGTGAAAAGTCTGTTGGGCAGATGCGATGCTACTATGTTGGCTTCAAAACTGACTGAATATCATTTATGTTCTAAGCCTTTCAACAACCTCTAGCATCCCATCTGAGAGCATGTGTGCACACCTCAAGGCATACCTTCTTAAAAGAGAGGGGCACCATAGATTTCTCATTTTTTGTTTGCACTTTGATTCTCCTGAAAGTAGGATGACTTTCAGACTGTGTCATGTTTGTAGGCTCTGAATGTGTACGATCCAGAACTCAGCACACTTGCTACGTTTGAACTGGCAGATGCAATTATGTAATTTAGTGCAATGATGCTTTTTTATTACTGTAAAGTTTCACAAATGCTATGGGACATGCCATAAGCTTTCTTACCAAGGTTGAAAATTTCAAATCTTAGGTATTCCAGCAGCCTGCCACAGAGAAGAGCCAAGGGGATCAACAGCCTGTATTAGTACCTTGACTTACTTGAAAACTTGGGAAAGTTTTATCTCAAGATAGTAAACAATAAGAGTGACTAAAACTAACTTCAGTGTTTAGATCAGGGTTCAGGAGGTGACCAACCACCAACATGATTTTGAGTGGGATCTTTGCTTTTTCTTGTTTATGAATTCTGACCACATTAAGTGAGGCACATTCTGTTGGATGCACTTGAAAATATTTTGCAAGACTCACGTTTGTTATCCACACATAGAAACCTTTATGACCTTCTTTATGCCAATAGCGATAATGGGAAATAAGAAAGATCTATGTGTCATTGAAGCTGTATAGTGGCCTTTTGTTTCATTAGATTTATTATCAAAATGTTAATTACACCCTCACGATTAGGTCTGAGTTTCAGACAGACATGCAGTGTCTGCTCTGTGTAAAATATACCATATCCCTTCCCTGTTTCACCAATGTACTGCTTACTCTTTCAGGGTGCGCTGGGTTGTTTGTGAAGCCCCAGCTGTGTACGTTTACCTCATGGCGTTAATGTTCACTGAAATAGTTCTTTCACAAGATCTACCAAGTACAAGAGTAATATAAAGGAGCTCCACAAAAGCACTACAGTTTTTATCAGTTTTTCATATTGTTACAGAAATGCCAACCCTTAAGCATACTGTATGTTTGAAAAAAACAGGCTGCAACTGAGCTAAGCTATTAATAACTGAACAGTGTTAGGTCAACTGTGATGCCATCTCGTACTTAGGATGACAGCTAAGTTTATGATAACCCAATCTCTAAAGGTGATGGTCATGCCACAGTTATTTATTTTAATTTCTCAGTGGGAAAAGGAAAAAAATGTATGTGTTAGATGTTCCTACCAATAGATTACTTGGCCTAAATGTTGCTGCTTCTTAAAGGTCTGTGGCAATGTGGTAACTTCAGGGCAATGGCTGATATCTCCTAGGCCATAGATGTCAACTAAATCTGTGAACACGTGAAGTAGGGAAAACCTTTAGTGGTCTGGAACCTGGAGACTGGGTTCCACCAGATGTAATCATGCAGTATCAGGTCTTCAAAGATCAGTGCCATAGCAGATCTCTGTGGGTCACTGGAACAGACAGGCATGTGTCTTTTTACAGAATGGCAACTAAACTTAAATTCTTAAGATATGGCTAGTATTCCTAAAAATAAATTTTTACCAAGTGATTTAAAGCTGATACTCTGTATCTTCAAACAGAAATGTATATATTCAAGTAGTTATGTGGTGGCATTTTCTATTTAGCTTGAAGAAGTGCCTGAAGCTCAGCCTGTGGCCAAGTACTGCCTTTTGAACTGGAGCCTTAAACCAGTCCAAGTATCTCTCTTCACTCTCTTCCCTGTGTCCACCCAGAGCACTTCAACTACAACAGAGAACTGGCAAAGACCAGGTGACGTTTTCCCACCTCCTTCTTGTCTAAAGGAAAGTGTGACGGGGAAGCGGTGAGTGGAGCTGTACTCTGCCTTTCACTTTGGCACCCTGTGCCTGAGCTAGGCCGTTGATTCTACCGTGCATCTACGTGGGAATGAAAGAAAAGCTCCCATGCGAAATGGAAGTATAGAATTAAGCAAAGATAATTTTCTAAACTTCTCCCTAAGATTGCTTTAATAGCAACATAAGTGCAAGAGGTCTCAGGGTTCCAACAAGTAACAGCATCATTAGTGTTAATATTCTGAACGAGGGTGAAAACTTCATATTTATCAGCAAAGCCCCAAATGCAATAATAGTTTCAAACTTGCAGGTTTATTTAAAGGCCTAGATACTGCAAGGAAAGAAGGGCATGTGGGTTTCCAGCCGTTCAATGCTCTGTTTGGCACAGCTTTATGCATAACTCAAAGATGAGGACAACTTTTGGGCTTGATCCTCTCAATGGAAGAGGCGTTACTGGAAGAAAACCTGCAGAACTGGCTGGATGCATCAGCCACTTTTATATGGTGCCCTGATGTATGTAAATTTTTAAGCAAAGTTTTCAATAAAGATTTCAGCCCTTTTAATGGAGAGTTTTAAAGATTTTATGAAGTATTTTAACTTTCAAAAAAGTGTTTAAATCCTTTTTTGGTGTTGAAAAATAAACCAAAAGAAGATTCACGAAGATGTGCACCTGTGACATGGCTGGTGGAGATTAACTTTCAAAATAATAATTCTGTTCATAATAACAGAAGATGGTTTGGGTTTTTTAAATTAGTTTCAGGAAATGGCCCATCATACTTTATAATGGCAACTGCTACCTACTTAGACACTTGAAGATCCTTGTAAAAGTCAGAGCATAATCACCAAGTAATGACAGAGTTATATTCAAAACCTGAGCAGTAGATTTGCTCAAACGTATATATTTAGAAAAACCACACACCCACCTCAGGGTGTCTGTATGGATGTAGGCTGTGGTTTGCAAACCTCCTATATTTGCAAGTGCTGGGTTCCGTTCTCAGCACATGTAGGTCAGCGTAACCCTGCTAAAGTTACTGGAGAACAATCTCCCTTGTAGATGCACTTTTTCTTCATTCCACTGGCCAATGCTCTGAGTGTGATGCTTGCAATTTATATGAAGCGTTTTTAAAGAACATCCTCAGATTTTTGCACTGTTGTTCAGTAGCAGCTACTGTAACTGCAACATGCTAATGTGTACTTCTGCTTGTAGAAAAACTCTTCCTACTGGGTGAGGTTTGCATTATGATATAAAAGTAAGGCGTGAATGTTTTCTAGCAGAAGTCAACAGCAAGCACTTTCTATTTGGGTGAAAGCATGGAGCTTCTGAAGTAATGAAATTAATGTTAAAAAATTACAGATTCTTCTACCTACAAATTTTATTCTGTTAGGGTTTTGTTTGGGTTTGGGTTTGGTTGTTGTTTGTTTGGTTTTTTTTTTTTTGGCAACCAGTTCTCTTTCCTATTAAAGCTCTAGATTCTTGTTTTAAACAGGGGTAATTACATGGAGGACACCACATCACACCAAGCTTTTCCCATGTATATTCACAATATTAGAGTGAATTGTATCCCTGTTTGTAAGTGTGGAGAAAGCAGAGAACAAGGGCATTAGTTCCAGAACTTTCATTCAGATTTATTAATTTACTTATTTCTTCAGTTCTTGAAGTTGTGCACCAAGCTTCACTCTTCTTTTAAAGCTCTTGATTTCAAGTTCTCTTCTTGTTGAGAAACCCAAAAGATCTGACTAGAAAAGGCTTTCTAGCACTTTCTGCTAGAGTGTTACAAGATAAGCAGGCTGTGAAAATGGAACTTTCAAAACATTTTTTGAGATATCAGTAGATTAGATGAGGATTTAGGAGCAACGCCACACTGTTAGCTTTCATTTTAACTATTCATCTATGACATTAATATCTCTTGTGTGTGTGTGTTTATAAGACCTTCCGCTGACCACTTTTGACTCAGGTATTTGAAAGGATATCACCAAAAGTTCTCAAAATTGGAAGTTCAAACAAGGAGACAACATGGCAATTTTGCCCAAGCACTGTAAGGAGGGACAAATTATCAGTGATTTACAAGCAATGTGTTTCACACTATGGTAAGATGAGTTTTTCACAGACAATCTGGTGTAACTCTGGTCCCTCAGTCTCAGTAACCGTAGTTAAATGTTGCTTTTAATTGACAGTAAGTTCAAAAATGCTGAGACATTTAGGCATCTTTTTTCTAATAGCAGCTGGGCCCCCTTACTAACACATCATACACCACCAATCTCTATTACTGGGAAATTTACTATGTGAAAATACAGCTATGATCTTAAAAAACAGGTCATGTCTGAAGCTTTCAAGTTCAAGTCCTTGCATATCTGATCCAAACAGTGGTATTCTCCTGCCCTCAGGTCTGGCCACAAGCTCACCCATGAGCACATGAACATGACAGGCTATGCAGGTATTTCGAAGTTTTTCAGTATTCTTAGCTTCACCAAAACTTCTCGCACAAGCTCTGATGCACCAGAAAAGGCAAAGCAGACTATATCTCCCATAACAAAATACAGATAGGCGTAGAGGGATCGAGTCTGAAACTGGGAAATAAGCAACAAAGAAACAGCCACATTGGAACATCTGGAGTTCCTTTTTTTCCTCCTTACTTTGTTTAGAAGGCCACGAAGAGCTCCATGTGTCTCATGGTTAGGAACCTTTTAACTTCCAGGTTAAATATATACCAGAGAACTCATAGCAAAATAAAAGCCTTCATTTTTCACCATGAAGTATTAGAAGAAGCTAATTTCTTAGTTCCTCAGTATTGACCTAATGTGGCTATTGTTCTTCATTTAGTAACTTCTATGAAACTGAAAGCTATTCAGATAAATTCAAGGTTTTTTTTCAAGGCCTGCCTATAATCCATAGGAGCTAAGGAAAGCTGTTTAAAATGAATCAAATGTTCCAGGCTGATTTATCTTTAACGCCTACCTAAGGGAAAAGCACATGATGAAAATCACTTGAACTCCTCAACTGTTGTGTACATAGCTGACATTATTTTGTCCTTTGAGTTAAAGTTAACAGTTAAGCAGCAAACAATTAAATTATACTTGGAAGGTAAAAAAGATTAACCTTTGTGTAGCTGCTGTCAGCCACAGAATTTATGGATGGGGTCTTTTGAACGTTCCCCAGACAATTTTTGGTTTTATTTTATCATTGTGCTTGAGCAGTCATGACAACTCTCCTTTGATTTTGGAACATTCTTTTTTTTTTTCTCTCTGTACACTGCAATAAACAGGTCTGTAACTAATCACTTGCAAATCATTTGTCTAATATCTCCTGTGAGTTTTCACTGCAGACCAGCATTATTTTTAATGTTAAATTGGTTTGGCTTTACTTACGGCACTCTGAGTTTGGGAAATTTCTGAATATCATTTTCAGACATGTTCTGAAAAGGAAACACATGGTATATATCACAAAATTGTCCACGGAACACCCTGCGACTTACAGAAGTTTGCATATTCAAAAATGTGTCATAAAGTTTCAACTGATAGGAATATAAAGTGCATAGAAAAGCAATGCAAAATAACAGCCTACCCATCCCATGGGTCATCAGAGAAGCGAACCCAATTTCATAAAAAATCCTTGCTACATTTTTTCTGTTTTGCTGAATGTTGGTTTTTACTTTCTGTTGCTGCCAGTTGTATTAAACTAGCTAGGAGGTTAATGAACACCATGTGTATTGGTTTACACACAAAGGACTTCCACAAAATAATCACATCTAACTTCAAAGGAAGTATTTCTGTAGCTAAAATGTTTTAACATTCTGCTTCTGAAAAGAACTGGAAATAAAGTGCTTTTCTGCCACGGATTTCTCCCTTGATTGACAGAGATACATAAGCTAGAGTAGGTGAGCAGACAGTAAACCAAAAGAATTCCAGAACTATTTTGAAGTCTTCTATTTTTAAAAGTCTTTTCGTTCTCTTGCTTTCTGGATGTTGGTTTTGACTGTACATTGCCATCCCCTAGCATACAGGAAAACTCTTTATGTATTTATTATTGAAGAAGACTTGAGATACTATAATCTATCTCAGTGGAGAGTGTCAATGGAGAGCTACATCCTGGTACCATCCTGGGCTGCTGATCACAGGTGAGAGCTCAGCAGAACATGCAAGGGCTCTTTGAAGTCATCGTCAGTGGCATTTTTCCTGGCAATTTTGGAATAATGCTTCTCACAGTAAATATAAAAGGACAGAATATTTAAAATGCTTTTTTAAACACTTGTAGTTTTAAGGCCATGTGCAATGAAATGCCCTTTGTAAAGGGCGGTCCCTGGTAGGGAAGGCAAACCTCTACCACAGATTCTGATTTTATGCTATTTTCTTCACGTCTTTCCAGTACAGCTAAAAAATATAGTATTTAAGTGACTTCTGAAGTTAGATGTATTAAATTCCTTCATGTCTGCTTAGTGAAATCACACAAAGCTGGTAAAACTGTAAATTTTAAAATAGAGCACCATTTGCTAGAGTTTTGTGCTAAGAACCTTATCTGTAACACCACAGTATATGTAAAATCACATGTTCTAGTGGAGATGTAGCTGGAAAACTCCTTGAACTTAAGAGCAGCCTTGGCAGCCTAACAAAAATCTTTCTAGAAACTGAGATGGGAGGGAGAGGTTTCTTCCCCCTTCAGCCATAATACAGCAATCAGATTGCAGAGCACCCCCGACCTGAGCTGAGCTGTGCCAAGTCTTGAGAGCTTTACCGATGCTCCTGGAGAGAGTCAGCTCCTCTCTTCTTCCACCACGTGCATCTCCAAGTTTAGGACAGATCAGTGCATTATGAAAAGTTTTGATAAAGTGGTTTGGTTTTTTTTTTTTTTTTTTTTTAATTAATCACGAGCTTTGCAAACTCTCTTTGGAACATGGATGACAGTCTGGTTCTTTCTGTCTTACTGCCAACAACAGGAAGTTTCTAATTATACATTGGTTCACAATGCTATCAATGACTTTCAGGACAGAACGGATCCTACCTGATCTTCCAGCACTATTTTGCCTCTGGGAGTACTTAGAGGAGTAGAACACAGAAAAAATGTACTCCCTTTATGGAAATGTCCTGCAGGATTTACTGAAGACTCATAATTTTTTTCTAAAGATTTTTAAAGTGTCTCTCTGGAATTCTGTTCTGGTGATAAACCTGACAAATATTGTGGGTTTAAACTGTCATAAAAGGGCCGTGTTGCCATTTTAAATATTAGATATTTTTATTAGAATGAGTTACATGGAATCTCTCTGGTTTTATTCCTACTCCATCTAAACTGGGCATTTCTTGTGGTAGCCAGTGGAATCAGAAATGTGACTTTGAAACTGGGCTGTTGTTTAGATGAATAAGACGGCAACATTCTTACAGTCAGCTTTCCCATATAGATCTGACAATAGATACAAAACCTGCAAACAGTCAAACAGTTTCTTCTGTGCCAATGTAATTTGGCAGTTTCCATTAAAGTACAAAATGTAAAAAAATATTTCTTAGAAAAACCATTCATGCAGAGAAGCCATTTTTTATTCAAAATTGTATTGTACTCTAGAATGTTCCATTCAAAGTCTCCTCTTGTTGTTTGTTTAACAGGTGAACCTTTTTTGCATTATACAATTGACAAATAGGTCAAAACCTTAAAAAAAAAAGTCAACAGACGTGAGCAGCTGCTCGCTTACTTCATGGAAACACATCCTTTGAGTCTACTAGGATGCTTCTGAAGAAATGCTGCACTCTGAGCTATGTATTTACAGAAATAATTAAAAAATTACAAAAATCACTTAGGAATCACACAGTTCCTGCTCTTGTTATTTGTTCCTCACAAACTTCCAGAATTTCATAATGCTTCCACAGCCAGAACTCCCACTCCAGCCACGGATCCTTAGTGCTTGAGCTAAGGAGAATCTCTTGGGGGTGAGGAGGAGAAATCCTATGACACTTCTAAATAATTCTGCCACCACCCAGTAGGAGGGAGGTGTAATATCCTCTTCCTACAAAAGGTGTTTGAAAATTTTTATGTTGCGTTTCAATGAAATGTCAAAAAGCTTGATACATTAGGACAAGTAAATAAAAAATAAGAAGGCTTTAGAAGAGGTGTGTATAGATTTCCCCATTGTAACTAATTCTACTGATGATCAAAATGACTACTTTTGGGGAAAATAGAATAGTTACTATTTGGAAAAATAAAGCGGAAGGAAAATGGAGTAATAATAAAAGCTGTTACAGATCTTCACGGATGTGTGTTTAAGACCCGAAAACAGCAGCTATGTCAATGGCAGTTGTCAGCTTTTCTAAAGTTAAGCCAAGTTGTTGGTAAAGCCTGGAGCAATGTTGATTTAAACCCACTGGGACTTAGCTTACTCGTTTTGGTGCTCTTCAAGTTCATTCACTTTGTGTATTACTGCAGAAGAAATGTAATTTTAACTACAGAGGCATGAAATAGTGACTGCAATAGAAGGCCAGTCATTCTGACCAGCTCCGTGTCTTCCTCGGTAGGAGAGGACAATTAATAAATGTGAGTTTTCTGTAGTTAGTATTTGAAAACAAGCACTTCCTATCAAGGAAGAGATGAATTCAAGACAAGATTGTGGTTTTGTAACTTCCCTTCCCCCTTTAAACTTCAGTTTAAAAAATACTCAAATACATGCATATTAAACCACACGCTTGGGTTCCCAGCATTCCATACTTAAGCAGGCTGTCTGGCTGATTTTAGCAAAGGCGTTTGCTTCTCGTGTTTATACTGCAGTAACCATCGCGAGCGAAGGACTTTGCATCTGCCAGTGCAAAGTAAGGAGGAGTAGAGACAATCACCTGAGTGGAACTTTACAGGAAGGAATTTTACAACTGTACTTACCAAGAACCTTTGTCCATTGATGCTGTGCTTTCTCACGACTTTCTCACAGTCCTTATACTTTAACTGGCAATGAAAAGAAGATGCTTATTACACCCTCACTTAAAAGAACAGATTAAGAGACTTAGACATACAGCTAGCTTTGAGTAAATGCTTCAAGTTACCCTTTCCTATTTTGAACGCATGGTTTTAACACAGGCTTTAAGCTAACACACCTAAAATGATAAATTAGCATGTTATTACTGTTAAGTATGAAGAATTCTTATTTGACAGAAATTGAGGACTGTATTCACGCCAGTAACACATCATAGTATTGTTACATAAATTACTGATGTGTATGCTGGCTGAATTTTGCTAATATGAAGATGTAAGCTAATAATGAATTGACAGAAATCTTACCACTGCCCTGTGTCATCACCCATCACTTCATGAGAGAGAAGATTTGAATGTGACTGTCGTTTGAAAATCATCCCACAATGAGGGAAAAAGATTAGCAGGGGAAAAAAAAATTGCTTAGCTCTCTTGGACTTGAATCCTGAATTTTGAACATATGGCTGCATCTGACAATATATCTGACATATATATTTGTCAGATGCAAATAAAGCATTCCTAAGGTGTAACTTTTGACATTTGAGCCTTTAATAATAAGTGTGAGGGAAAGTGTATGAGTTTATCTGGGGAGACAATCTGGTCACTTATGGCAGTTGCCCGGAGCTGGCTGACTAGGCTGACGTTATTGTCTTACACAGATTTCTTGATTGACTTTAAGCAGCTTTTGCCCTGATTCACCTCCCCAGAAGTGGAAAGCCAAGATTATCTCTGTCCTAGGAGGTATCTGGGTCGGTAGAGGGGAGGTGCTCACAAATGAACGTAACTGTGCCCATTCAGTTAGTCTTTTTATCATTGTTAAGTATTTCATTATCAACTCTTTCAGGAAGCCATTTCCCTTCTTAATCTCTTGGAAATGGTGATCCAAACCACCACACACCAGTGTTGTAATGTTTTTTTTTTGTGTTTGTCTGAAGTTGCCTGTAGATAATGATCTCATCTGTTCCATCTCCAATTCTTCTTTTCACTTTCCTGTGCCACTAAGCTCTGCACCCTAAAATTAGAGGTTTGCAAGTAGATGGCAGTTTCATTTCTCTGGAGATTTGGTAGGCATAGCCATTGTGTTTGATCTGCTTGTCTTTATTAGCTAGTTTTGCATTCTAGTATCAAATTTGCCTCAAGTCCCCACAGAAAACTCTCATACAGGAGCCGTTGAAACAATCAGTTTCATATGATTTCAAAATGAAACCCAAACCGTTCCAGGTTTTACATGTCTAGGCTGACAGCTCAGTTGAAAATTAGCCAGTTATGCTGGCATTACTTCAAAATCTTCCCAAATCTTCTTATTGATCTGAATGTTAAATTTCAGGCTGACAATTTTGGACTTTGGGAGGAACGTACTCAGTTGCAAGGGAGACGGTGCAGGGAATATCTCTGATGTGAACCGAAGAATGAGCAATTGACAGAGAACACACAGGAATGAAATGTCAGGGAAATTGGCTCAGTTACATATTCCTGGGCAATTACAAAGGTGTCAGCATTGCTGTGCAGAGGATATATAGGCAGTGAATTCCTGAATTGCCTTTTAAAGTATTTATTCAATGTGGAAACTGTTCTGTGTTGTAAAATGAAATGTATAGATCGTCACAAGTGAAAAAGATGTCAAAAGAAACAGAAGTTCCTAGCTAGTTGCACAAAGTAACATCAGAAAAACAGTCACAGGAAAGAAGGGACAGCTAGTCATCTTGAGCCATGAATTTTGCCCAAGAAGTTTTAGAATAGGGAAGTCAAACCAAAAGTTTTTTTCCAGTTGAGTCTAAAATACTAGGAGTCCATGTATCCACAACTGCTAAGTTCCTGGCTGGATTCTCATGGACGTGATTAGCAAAGACATTCAGAGGCTTATTTGTGACCATCGAGCAATTTGAAAAAAGTTCTCTCTTCTGAAAATCAAGACTTAGCAAGCTTGCAGTCTTCATACATTAATGTCTTCTACAGCTGTTAATCAACAATTGTTGTAGAAACAACTTTCTCTGAAAAAACAGTGAGTTTCTCTTCTACTCAATTTAAAACACACTTTCAAGATTCATTTATAGATTTCACTGGCCAGTTTAGCTCAGCTTCTTAATTGTCAGTGGTTTTGCTTTTAGTTTTGCAGCAAGCTTTCCCCATTATAAAAATATGTAAATTTAGCACAAACATTGTTACAGTAGTTTGCACCTCCATCATACAAAGACGAAATGTAGTTAAACTTACCGTCCTAAAATATTCTGCTAAGTCATCTGGGTTCCACATAACCACGTCTGAACGATAGGGAAGATTTCGCAAATCCATTGTAAGTTTTCTCCTCGAGGCAGTCAGAGAACGTTCATAGCAGTACTGTCCATGAAACAGCCATGTATTCCCTGTGCGCAGCCACCTCCAGCCTGTCCAGTACTTCCTTGCCTAATCCCCAGCTTCTTCTGTTTAAGTCCTGTTTTTTTGATTCAGACTGACGTTGCCAGGACATCGAAGAGAGATACTGCTTCCTCTAACACAAAATGGTCTCTTCTCAGAAAAGTTGTCAGCTAGTCAGCCTTACCACTTCCTTTGTCTGAATATAAATAAGTAAACAAGGAAGCAGAGCAAAGTGGTGAAAATGTTCTGCCTGCTACATATAAGCAAGCTCCTATGGACCCTATTTGCATGTAATTGCATGCACAAATGTTTGCATATTTGTACACTCTGTACAGTATTAAAATATTGATGTATTTTCTGTACAGACATCGGTTACTGCTTCTGGGCAAGTCTAGCCCAGATGAGCCCCCTCAAAACAAGAAAATATTCACTTAAGAGAAACTTCTTCAACGTACCTCACTACCTGAAGTGTCATATTGGCTTTCTGGGATTTGTACAACGATAAAGGGTTATTGTTGGAGTTGTACATAAGGAGGTATCTGTGAATTAAGGATGGAATTAGAGTCAGCATCGAATCTAAAAAACGGACAAGCTTAGATGAAAAATGATTGCATTGTCATTGTTTCAGTGCTCCATTTTTCAGCTACCTTTCATGAGAATTTTGGGTGTGAAAAAGAATCCACAGAACCATAATATTACCACAGAGACATGGCAGACTGCATCTGTCATGTACAGCACATACCAGGCACCATCCTGTCAGTAGGTCCCCTTGGAGACTACAGTTAGTCCAAATGGGGCTGGTTTTTAAAGAAAGACAACATGTCCGTTCTCCATTTTATTGACATGGAGCTCCCTCCCAGAGTTGTGCTGGTATGAATGCTTGAGGCCGCTGTTCAAATCTGCTCCAGTAGACTGCACAAAAGATGGTATTTTCTGCGCTTCCTGTATTAGTGAGAATAGATGTGTAGTTCTGAAGCACTGGGAAGGAAAGTTTCTCTTCTTTCTAAGGAAATGCATCGCTCTTGCTATGTCTAGTCATTGAAGACCTTCTAACTGTGGGTCCGTCATTTGGAAGTGCAGTACATACAAGTGCAGGTACTTGAGATCATAGCTACAAGTCTCCAGAGTAGTGTACATATAAATTTTCCTTTTGAAATTCACCGTCTGATTTAAAGTAGCTTCCTTTTTTTCTGGAGAAATTTTGGTAAATGATGGCAGCACGGTATTTAAAACTGTCTAAAGCTAAACTGCTGCAACAGCTGTTCTAAACAATGTAGCATTTATCAAATACATGCTACAGCAGTGTTTTATGAGTTCTTACTTGAAATGACCTGTATAAATCATCTGAGGCATGTACTGACAGTATCACAGAAATATCATCGCTTCTTCATTGTAAATCTAGGTCTGGGGACACAACAGGACTAAACTAACTTGTGACAAAGAATCCCCAAAGGAGAAGTTGTTTTGATGGTGCATTATCAGCGGTGGAAAAAGGAAGATTGCACAGCACACATCTCCGACACCCCATCACACCCCATGTCTTTCAACAGAGAAACAAGTTTCTTAAAGTACAGAGACAGGAAGAAGCCTATGCTATAATCTCTTGTTGTTCGTTCTGTTACAGTATTTCATTACCTTCTAATTTGATTTTTATCCCAAATCCAGCACAGCAGCTCTAATTTCAACTGTTATTCCTTATGTGTACTAATAGAAAACTAATTAGTCTGGTCATAATTTATTCTAATGATGTTATAGAAGAATCATACCATCATTTATTCTGACGCTGAGAAAAGCAGTCACCTTTAAAGTCAATCTCCTGGTCTAGAGAGCAACTAGCACAGCAATTCTAACCGACTTATCTGATCATTATTATTTGCTTAGATCCTGTCTATGTCACTGTGAGTTCATTATAGCAACGTGCATATTTCATGCATTTTGCAGAATCCAGCTGCACACGTACCTGAGCTGTGTCTTTGTCTAGAACTTCTTGTGTAATGTGATAAACACATAGGATGTGGTGGTGAACTGAGGCTTGCTGAGGAAACATCACTTTGTATTTTCTATACTTGAATTTTCAGATATACTGCTAGATTAGTGAAACAATTTTAAATTGCATTTCCCACCTGTATGTGTATTTGAACATATCAATGGAAAATGTTGTTCAGCTCTCAAATAACCATGCTTGAGTCACGGCCCCCAGCCAGACTGCAGAAGACTGTCTGAAAAATGCTTTTAAATATCTGTCTTTTTGTGGCCCAGAAATGCAATGATGTGGCAAATCTCATATTCCATGAAAGGAAAATCTTGATACCGGAAAAAAGACCTCACCTTACGTCCTTCTTTTAATTGTTCTTGTGTTCACTCTTCCTGTATTTTTTCACTTGTTCATTATTTCCCTTTCTCTCTTCAGAATAACTGTTGTTACCTCCAGAACTGGCACTTTCTCCCAGGTGCTCCTGTTGCCTCCAGTGTCCCCTGTTCAAAGAGACCACTTCAACACTGACGGTCACTGAGAGAGGAAATTGAGAGAGAATTTGAATGTTCACGCTTGTGCAAGGCTACATGCCAGAATCTCTAGTCAGATATGGGTAGGAGCGTAAGGGAGGATGTCTGGGAAGTAACCACATTCGATTTTTATGGAGGAAGACAGAACGACTGCAGGGACAGCATTAGGGTAGTTACATGAACTGCAGCCAACAGACAGGGCCACAGAGAGTTCCTGGGGAAGGATGTCCAGTTTGATAGGCTACATGCAGAAATCTGGTTGATAACTAAATATATTTTGGAGGTGACAATCCTAACGGTCTGCTGGGAAAGATCATATGCTTTGAATCTTAGTAATTCAATCTTATATTGCAAGAAACGAAGACACCATAAGTTGGCAGCACAAGGTACATCTGTTGCATAATACAATCTATTGTATACTCCAGTTGGCAATCTTCCATGAAATGGATTTTAAGCTCTTAGATTTTCAAATGCTGAGAAACATTGACATTACAACTATTGTCACATGCAGACCTTTTCCATTGTGACTTTTTTTTACCCTCTTTTTAAAGAATTAGGTCTTTTATAGTTGATGCCTGCAGTGATACCACCTCCACATAAAAAAAATGTGTTTCTTCAAGTAACAGCTGCCAATGGTACCGTTCTTTCAGATGTTGCAGTGGTCTGGGTGATTGATCTTTGACAATGTGAGTCTAACCATTGCAGGCACTGCAGGAGGGAAATTCACACTGCCTTCAAAGAGCCTCAATATTTTCCATTTTCTCTCACTTCTTTCTGGTGGTCTGTTCCGCAGCACTCTGGTTTAAGCGGAGCCAAGGGCTTACTTTGAACAGCTTTCAGAATGGCTTATCTTTCTAGAATAACTTAGTTTATGTGTCAATTTTCCTACAGCAGAGCAGAAAAAAATTCAAACTTCACAACAATTTAGTCTTCATGTTCATCTCAGTCCCAAAGCAACGTGGATCTTTATGACACATTTTTCTTTTGCCCTGCCCAATTTTGTCTTTAGACAAAAGAAGTACTTTACTTGAAGTACTTTCTTCCTTTTATCCTGGGAATATTTACCACTGCCAGCCTGTATGTCCTCATTTAACATTGCATGCTTTATTTCCAAGTGTATGCCTACCTATAACACATGGGAAAAATGCTTTCATTTTTATACCCTTCAGAAATCACCGTGGTATTGTTATGTATTCCTTGCTGTCTTTAATAATTACTTAGCCACAGTTTCTACTCCTCAAATGTCCTTACCCATTATTTCCTTAATTCTTGTAGTCAAGTGTTAACCGTGACTTTGCAATCTCTGTGCATTAATACAAGATCCAAACTCGAGTCTTTACCAACTTGAAAAGCTCTTTTGTAGGACTGGAACTGCGACTCTCCCTCACCACCCGGTGGTAGGTCACAGCCCGACACCAAACACTGGTGACTGCTGCTTTCAAGCACGGAACGGACACTGAATTGCTGACACTGTACAAACTGGACACTTGGGTTATGTACATGACACTTCAATGGCACTAGCACTTGAGGTAGATGCTAACCAGCCTACCTGCATCTGAAATATATGGTCTGAATAAAACTATGTCTGACATACTGGCTTCAAATCCAATTTCACAAAAGAAATTCTGCATACTCTTTCTGAACTCAACCCTCAGCAATGATTTTCCTGGATGGAAAAAAACCTGCATACTTGAAGAAGCGTATTTTGCCTTGCTAGTGACTGTGAATAGGTGGAAATACGATTTCAGCAATTCCAAAAGGCCTGAAATCATAGAATGCAGCCACTAGAGTGCAGCTGAACTCTATTCAGAAAACAGACAGAATTTACCTGTTCCGGTGCTGTAAAAAAAAAAAAAAAAAAAAAAAAAAAAAAAAAGGCAAATAGAGATATTCTGGCAAGAGTACTGTGTTTTTCAGGCACATATTTTGTTCCATACTGTTGGAGCCATAAGTTGCATAACATGTCTATTTTGTCTAGGGATGCTGCAGACAAATGCAGAGGAGAACAACTAGCAGACCTCAGAAATGATGTCTACTGAGGAAGGCCTGAAAGAAATGTTTTGCTTAGTGAGGGAAAGAGAAGTTGGAGATGAAGGAAGGAAAAAGGAGCCAGACTTAGTGACTTTGGGTGACAGCAATCAGTTGTTCTTGTGACCTGCAAAAGGCTCTGCTAAAAAGAAAAACAGCTCCAAGCTTGAAAAACAGGTATTGCAGATTGAAGAACTCTCCTGCCCAGTATTTGGACTGTTCAGTGCAATTCAACAGCTCAATTCATAAACTGCCAAACGATGTGTGCTGTGACTTGGAAACTAAGTGGGGTAAAAGGATGTTCCATTTTTGGATATGATATTCCATTTTAATATAGTGTCTTCCAGGTACAGAGCACTTCCAGCAAACACAGAGGTTTTGAAATTGAATATGCAAGTTTGACAGAGACATGGGAGTTATTTAAGGTGAAGATGAAGAAAGTTAGAAATATACCATTGAGCCTGGGGTAACTGCTCGGACCCTTTCCACCTGTGCTATCAAAAAGTACAGGTTTTCTCCCACCAGCTCCAGATAAGCCTGCTGTCAAGGGGGCAGCAGCCAAAACCTTGGCTCTGCAGGGCTCCAGTTCCCCTCAAGACCCTCTCCTTTTTGCTGTAAGAGCTCCTGCTCTGGCTCCCACCTGATCCCTGACACTCCTGTCTCCTCTGCACCACTGCAGAACGGGGCTGTGCTGTGCTGTGGGAACCTATCAATCAGCTCTACAGCCAGACCTCACCCAGTGGCAATTGCTTTGAGCATTTGGGGATTTCTTAAAAAGGAAAATTAAAACAAGGCTAAATGTTGCTGTTATGGTGAGTTAGGTCTAAATATAAGGAGAGGTGACCAGGCTCAAATTATTTTTATCAATGCTGTAGTCAAAAGAGGTGAGCAATGGAGTCCCTGAACAAAGTGACAAGAGCTGGGAAAGGAAGAAAAAAAAGACAGAAGTGAATTCAAATGGGGATGTTTCCTTTCCGTGTCATGGGTCCTATATGCTCCAGTTTCCCTCTGAAGAGCTGAAGCAGGGTGGAAGGTGCTGTGACACGACCAGCAGTGTGCAGACGGCAGTACCAAGCAGTGGCCATGAGTGGTGGGACACATGAAAAGTGCCCACCTCTACAGCTACTTGGATGGAGAAAAAAGCTGGGTTCAGGACTGTTGCTAAAGCATGCCCTAAAGGGTGATAGTTTTGCCTACTATTGGACTTAGCAGACTGCTTTTTCTTGTTGTGGTTTCTCCTTTCCCTGAAAGAAATCTGTTGTTCCAAATCCTTTTGAGTCAGTGCTTGTAAGTGCGCTAATACTGGGGAGTATTTAACGTTCTTTAATTTCTCTTCTCTGAAACAGCACCTGGCAATGGTTATACATGGCTCTGTAATTACGCAGTGTATCTGAGTTGCACACAGCTTGTTACCTGGATGCTGACTGAGCCATGGCCATGTTCATGTTGAATGCTCTTGTGCAACCCCAGGACTGCCCTGCAGGCCCTAGGAACCCACTTCAGTACTCCCCATGTCACAAATAGTGTGTTTCAAGTTAAAAGTGATCTTCAGCTGCAAGGAGGAGAAGCTTTCACTGCCGTTGCGTAGAATACATGCAAGATGTGGGTTGCTTTTGATTTTTTTTTTGGTTGTGAGCATGACTTTGAAAGGAGCTTCCAGGAGTGCAAGTGCAAGAAAAGATATTTGTGCAAACCATGGCAAGGGCCTGCCTGCCGTGCTCACCTTTGGTATGGACATCAGTGGCCGCAGGAGCCAGGGTCCCCAAACGGCGCCGAAGCCTGAGGTACTCCCCTTCCGTGCTTCTGTACAAAGCTCTCAGTTCACTTTGCCTTGGTTTTGGTAAGTGTTTATTTAAAATAAAATAAAATTAAAACTGTTCTCTTTCAGCAAAGATGACTGGAGAGTAACAAAAACCATTATTTTTATTTCTTCAGGTTTTTTAACAGCAGTATTTCAATTTTATCGAACTATTCTGACAACTAAATATATGATAATTATTTTCACTCAGCCCATTTTGTTCTTTTTATCAAATGAAAAATTGACACCAATAACCATCTTATTGGCTCTGACATTCAAATTGTAAGTGACGTCTTTTTATTTAAACAAGACATTTTTTTCTTATCCTAAACAAAGGTAACTTTATAGGACTTGTAGGGTTTACACTGCTTTCAGCTCAGAGCTGTACTGGTTAACAACATCAGATTTTGTCATTGTACCCATCACAAGGAAGGCCTGACAACTCAATAAAGAAGAAAACAGTTGCTGTTAAATTCAAAGTGAAAATCTGGAGTGAATGTTGCAATTGCAGAGTGTCTGATCCATACACAAACTCAGAATTGATTCTGATCCTAGCACATTGTAAATTGTCTAAATATTTAAACGGCTTTGTGAACAATAAGAAAACCACTAGTGATTTTGCAATGCTCAGAAAAAGAAACAAAGCTGCAACAAACCACAACTGGTATGTGTTGATTTCAGACCTTCATGGGAAAAGTTATTGTCAATCCTGGAAGTTTGTGAGAGTGAATTTCAAGCCAGATCAGAAAATAGGCTATTTGTGAGACCATTTTGATTAAAATAATGGTATTTCAGCTTCTTAGTTACCCTTGCAACCCAGTGCTGCTATTGGCACTTTCCTGGATTCCTGCCGTGCTCCTAGCAGACAGAGCAAGAAGCCAGGACTCAGAAGAAATGCATAACATTCTCATCTTTGCAGCTGATTTTTTTTCTTGCAGGCAGAGAAGACACCATCCGATCAATGCCAGAACAATTCTTCCTCTACAGATTTCCTGAGGGCTTCTGAACCTGTAGTTTAGATGCATCTAAACCAGCATGGTCTGGAGGCACAGATGTCCAGGAGAAAAAAAGAGCTGCTGCTAACCAACATAGTCTTGGGTACAGTTTCGCTTTTAGTGTTAGTTTTGTTTTCAGTATTTCTATTCCTCTCTATGACTGGCTCAGAGTTTCCAAGGACCTGAATTCTTGCACACCCCATGCTTTTCAAATTTTCAGTGTCCCTTAGTGTTCAATATAAAGTATGTTCCTAATAAGAGATTTTTTTTTCTCCCAAAGCATTTTGCATATATTTTAATTGGCATACATGTAGAGTACTGTGAGTGGACTTAGAAACCATTCTTTTTAATCCTCTGGCTTATTATGAAGGAGAGTCAGCACAGATCCAAAATAATTTTCCAGTTGGGGCAGTCCTAATCAGTTAGGTCTCTCATCCAAAATGCCGACTAAAGTAACAGCAATGTCAGAGGAGGATCTCACCTTGCTGCTTGTTGATAAGCATTACAATATATTTTGTCACTAGGCACAGGAGTGTCCACTGCCCAGAGCAGGGCTGGATGTCATTTCGGCTTCCTTCATTGGCTACAGGGGTGTAAAAGCTCAAAACCTCAGAAGGAAGAGCCATGACTGTTGAACGTTCACACGCACTTGAAGACAGCATTAGCTGGTGCTGCAACTGCAAGACATGGTCCTTTCCACTCCTCTTGGTTCTGTATTTGTGCTGCTCCTGCTTGTGCCAGCATAAGCATCGTTGTGACTACGTGAGGAAAGAGGATCAGGGATCTGGCTGTCTTAGCTAATCTAACAAACATTAATGATGAAATGCTTAGTTTCAGACTGTAGTTCTTCCCTAACATGACTTTGCTGTATGATCATGCAAGTGGTTATGCCTGCACACAATAAGAGGCATAGCAAGAAAAATGTTTGGCGCTGGGTCTGCAGGGAAGTCTGGGCTGCTTCTTTTGGCAGCAAGGGCAGTTCAGACTGTACATTACACTGTAACATAGGCAGAGTGGATCAATCATCCAGAAAAAAATGGGAACCCTTTTCATTTTTACTGGGTAGTTAATCTCATTTCACCATCTTGCTCTGGCTGATGGAACATGCAATATTTGTTTAGGATTTAAACTTAGAGAATTAAAATCCTATTTCCCAGAGGAAGTTGAGCATTCTTTTATGTAGTTCTAACTTTTTGACTGTTATCCTCTGTATAGTTTAGTATGTTGCAGAATTTAGACATTAGTTTCAGGTAGTTTTATTATAAGTGACATTTATAAGCTGTGACACTGAAAGAAAACTAAAGGCAGACACTGAAGTGTCCGAACTGTCTGCTACTTAACTCATTACAGTAAGAGCTGAAAGTTTCCTAGAATTGTCTATTTTTAACTATTCTGCAAAACTCCCACTTGTTTCTCATCCTATATCAGTTTTACTCTTCAATTATTTAGGTTCAATAAAAAAGATTCTGCATTAAGTGCCTGGATGTTTGTGTGAACTAGATATATGATACCAAGTCTGTGAAGAAATAGAACTGCTCTTTATTATACTTACTTGTCTTACACTTGGGTTTTTTTGTTTGTTTGTTTGTTTTTATTGTTTTTTTTTGTCCTACAGAAAGGCACAGTTTGTCACTGAACTTAGGTTCTGTGAACAGGTTTTCTTTCTTAGTGTCCATATACTATCCTGCTGAGCACTTCTGCTCACCATACTGAATTGTGATGAAGTTCTGGTGATTACAAGTCTCAGATGCTATTTCTGGCCTACATGCTCTGGATTGCAGGAGTTCAGACATGAGAAGCTGGTCTGCCTTCAGTGGTAGCAGCTCATCATCCAAGGACTTGCTCTCTGGTTATGTCATATAGATTTGACTGTCTTCTGCTGTCACCTTGTGCCACTGCATTTGCACTGTCTGCCTACCGCAGAAGTTAAAGACAAGGCAAGCAAGCCTCACATTTGAAAAGATGCTTGCAGTCTTCCATACAGGGAGCTCCTGATCTCAAACAGTTTTTATAAGCTAATAGATTTTCCAAGCCACTATGTCACTCACAAATTAATCTTGCTCAGGTTACAGCATGTCTGGATGCAGAAGTAATGAGTGTGTATCAGGAGGCTGCAAGCACCTGCTCTGCCAGCAGAAATCTCTTAATGTCTCTGCATGTCAATACAAAAGATTTAGCTCTACTTTTCACCTAGTACTCACTTAGAGAAATTCTGCCATATCCTGTGTTCCTGTGTATCAGAGTCCTGAGCAGACTAATAGGCCCTAATGGCCCTGACTAGCTTCAGCTGGGCCTCCACCCATGGTCTGGGGCTCTATTTAAGCTCAGATCAGGACTTTGCTAAGATATTTGCCACTGAAAATTTCAATGGGCAGAGAGAGATCTCCTCAGGTAAGGTAGTATTTGCTTTCCAGTGAAACTTTTGCTTTCATGCAAAAGTTTCTGCTTTCCATTCTTTGTTACATCAGTCAGAGGCTTGATACAGTACATAAATGGAGATGATAAATGTCTGGAGTGCTCTAATTATAGCCATTTAAAGATATGGGCTGCTCAGTGTTCTTATTTAGGTTGCCATATTACTTTATGATGGTCTTGAAAATGAATTGCTTACTAATCCCGCTAGTTTCTGGAGGGTGAACTTGAGGGTAAGTTCCCTGATGCTGTTACAAAGTGTGTGTGTGGGACTGTTGGATGCTTTCTCTCTTTCCCAGTATTTGCTCTGACTTAATGGTGCGGGGGAGCTGAACTTTTTCCTCTGTAGATAAGAGGGAATGTAAGTAAGGAGTTGCATGAATCTAGTTCCTTATTGTGTAAGATGTATAAACAGCATACAGGTGCAAGATGACAGAGATCAAGTGTGCATCCTCTGCAGCTGGGTGCACACAGGCTGCATGTTTGTGGTGCAACTCCAGTTGAGAACCTATTTCAGCTGGCAGTCGAGCACAGACTATTAATTCCTGACAGGGAGTGGGACTCCATAGCCCCTGTGTCACAATGTGCAGTTCTAATGGCTTTCTAGCTTAGTTTTCACTCCTCTGGCTGGTGTGGCCATGAGAAGAAGGGCTGTACTTCTTCCCTTCTGTCGGCTGTAGGTTTGCCTACACCTGCAAGAATTGAATTTCTTATGTATTGTCCAGTCTGATTAATCCAGACTGCTTGAACGTTTGTGCAAAGTCCTGTTAAAGGTTGGCTATGTAAGTTCATATGTACGTACATCAGCTCTGGAAAGTTTTTTGCAGTCCCTTCATTAACAGATGAACATTTTAAGGAATGCTGAATTTTTCATGCTGCTGTTGTTGCTGCTGCTGCTGTTCTTAAGACAAGTCCAAGTGAGACTGGATGTCGTCAAGATACCTACTGTGACTCGGTAAATCAAGGCACACATTTGCCAAGGCAGGCTTGTTCTTGCTTACTAGTTTGACTATTTATAGGTCAGAAGCAATTTAAATGATTCTTGCAAAATGAGAAACAGGTATCTCTAGTGACAAGAGTAAATTTAAAACCCTTCCTAAAACTTGTGAACAGAACTTGTTAGGCACAGTGTGAGACACCTACTTTATTCCTCTGCCTCAAAGCAAATGCCCTGTAAGCATAATTTGGAGCAGATCTGGGGCCATTTTTCTCTCCCTATCTAGGCAATATCCATAAAATATCTCATTTCATCTTTGTGTATTTCTACAACAACAGACTTACCTTTGTGCTTTAATGTGTTCTGTGGTATGGATGCAGTCCTCCAGAGGTTATTAGGTGAACTGATGTTTTTTTTGTCTTGATCCAACCAAGACAGAATCATTATTGATCAGCATGAAGTTCTGTAAAGAGATGAATATAGTGTTAAGGCTCCTGGAAATGGATCTGTATAGAAATCTTGAATTTACTTGGCCTTTCCTCAGATACTATGTCTAAAGAAAAATTGTTATTATTATTTACATGGAGACAAATATCTATAAATAGGAGCAAAGAGAGGGTATCTTCCATGGCACATATCCCACGTACACAACTTGCTAAGCTGAGCGCTCGTGCTGCTCAGTGAAACAAACAGCTGCCAGTTGCAGACTGCTTTTGGATGTTTGAGCATCTAACGGACAGCGTAATTCTAGAATGTGCTTTGGCTGCCTGCGTTAGCGGGTGGACAGGTTAACAAGAGAAGCCATTTGTAGAAAGGGAGCTCAGGTTTCTATTTGTGCTCAACACCAACCAGAGCTATGTTACTACAGCATCTGTCATAATGCAACTGCACGTATCACATTCACTTTGCAGGAGAGCATGTATTAATGAGCTATTAATAAAAATCAGTTCTCTTTAGGTATTCTTAGCTTCAGGCTCTAGTTACTTAAATCTCAACATTTATTGAGACAATATTTGTTAAGTGCAGAAGTTTATTTTAAATCAATAAAAGCAATAGTGTGCTTCTGTGGCTGTGAACCAAATAAAGCTCGATCACCCTGGGCTGGTTGTCAGAGCTCAGGGTAACGTCCTTTAAGTCTTTTAAGACCCCAGTCCCTCCTTAAGGAGGAGGGGCTGGGGTGTGTGGCAGAACCAGCATGGAGGTGTTGGTGGGGAAAACAGGTGTGTGCTGAATATGTGTCTTGAGGTCATGAGGGTGGCAAGGACATCCTGTCTGCTCGCTCAGTGTTCGTAGGGTTACTGAGGAAAAAGTTCCCAGGAGTAGTTCTCACAGAAGGAAGTGAAACTGGATTATGAGGGGTAGAACTGGAGGTGGTAATCTTGGGGCCAGATCTGTTATGAGGGCATTTGACTGGTGACCTCCTGATATTTACTGGTTTTGATGACAGATTCAGTGATTCTGCTATGAGAAGAGGGACAAGCCCCAGCCCTTGACTGGTGCAGCAAGGGAGCATGCCAGGCTTATCTGGTCTCCCCATAGGCTCTACTGTGGGATGAGATGTTCCAGCCTGAAGCCAAGTGCAAAGCAGAAAGCTGTATGAGGTTCAGAAAAATGCAATTTATTGGAAATGTACCTTAATGATGTTAGAAATACATTCTTCGGAAAACATGAGAAACTTTGTACCCCATCTTAAGGGTGATATAAAATTAGTGAACAGTGTACAGAGTCCCCGGTTGCAGGGACAGGAAAACAGAGCACTTCTGAGGCAAATGCTTGCAGGATCGTGAGCAGTAAGAAAGATGAGAGCATTAACTACAGTCATTGAGGGTTCAAATCAGTTCAAATCTTCAGCGGGACATGATATTTTTTCAGTTCTCTTGAAATACTTCGTTTTTGCTTTAGGTGCTATATGTTTGCTCATGGATCATTGACAGGCAACAGAGGACCTGATCCAAAGCCAGTTGGATGGCATGGAAAGGCCCAGGCTGGGTCTTACTATACATTTTGGCTAGAACTAGTGTCCTTGCTTTGCTATTAATAAACATACTGTGCAGACTTAAAAAAATGCTCTGGTTCCAGCAGTTAATATCACATCCTGAATTCCTTCTGCTAAACTCCGAAGGTAAAAATTGTAGTAAGAAATTGCTGGGAGGAGCAGGGTAGAAAAAGCACTGAGGTAGAAGCTGGGCATGATCCACTTCATGTGTGGCTTTGGGTATTTATAGTTTGAAAGGGTTCATGAAAGGAAGAAAAATCACCTGCGACTTCTCAAATGGTAAGAATTAGCCCCAGGTGGGGAATGTATAAAGAGAAGGCTGGGTGGGATGGGGAATAAAAGTTGATTATACAATTATAGGTATTCATTTTACTGCAGCACTTGCTGAAAAAGGTATAAAATAATTCTGTTGTGTTTTAAATGGGCACAGGTTTTTGGTGACTGCATTGCTTACAATGAGATGATACTTGCTATTTTTCTTCAGAGAAAGCCCACTAGGCAGCTGTTAATTTTGTAATGTAACCTATGGGAGCAGTTTTACCATGGCTACAATGTATTTTAAGGTAAATATTTTTATTTATGAAAAAGCTGTAAGCAAGCTAAAATTGTGGGTAGGGCTGGGAAAGAATTCAAATGCTTTAAGCATAGTGCTTTCTGAGACCAAGTTACTTACATTCATATCTTGAGCCACAGCATTTCCATTTCCCAGCGTTCATTATAACAGAATTATTCGTCAATTTAAATCAAGTCTTAACACTGGTCTTTGACAGAAAGATTCTAGCTTTCCTCTCCCAACCAGGCATATCACCATTTTTCAAAGCAAACTGTTGGCAATATGGTATGTATAGTATAACATTTAGTAATTTAATTATTTCTAAAGATGTTTGTTTTTTTTTTTTTTCTGAAAAGCAGAAGTCTCTGAGTCTTGTAATAGAGAAAGCTAATTTGCTGCATAAGCTGCTGGTCAGAGATCAGGTGATGAGGAATCTTGCATGGGGAATGTAAGTGTCTGCGTAACTGATGGTTTTCATTACACTTGTTTTCCCCTGTAAGCTCTGCATATAAAGAGGACACACATCTAAAGTGTAGCAGGAAAGAAAATCGTGTCTATTTCCTCCTATACCCCAGTGATACCTTCAGTATCTCCTTTACAGCTTTCCTTTACAATACTGCTTTGCTCCAACATGTGGGCCTTATTGTAGCAGCTACTTCCCAAAGGCATAGTTCTCACCCCAGATAACTTACGGCAAGATCCTTCAGGGCTTACAGAACTTCTTGGGATCCAAAGATCCACAAAGCCCACTACCTAATATTCAGGTATTTCAGTCTGCTTAGACAGGTTACATTTTTACTGAAGTACTTTGCATGTATATGAAGCACTGCTGTTCTTGTGCTGGCTGGAGTGTCATAAATTTGCATTCCTCACAGCTGGCTAGTGCAAAGGGTTGTGAGATGAAGCACACAATGCCATATCCTTTTATAGACCTTGTAATAGGGATGACTAGCTAAGTTGAGAAGAGAAAGGAGGCTAATTTACATTTTACACATAAGGGATTGAAAACTTCTCCAGAACAATTTAATTTTCTAGGAATGACTGACTATCATCATAGAGAACATCTTCCTGTGTGGGTGCAAGATCTGTTCCTTTAACCTTTCCCTTTTGCGAATGAAAATGTGCAAGTGTGGATGAGCTGGAAAGTGCTTGGCATGTCAGATAGTTGAGCATGGCATAAGAACCTGTATAGCATAGAATATCACCAAGGTCACACAGAAGGCACGTAGCAGAGCAGCAGCTTTAATCCATGCGGTCTGAGTTCCAGTCCAGTGCATTAACTGTCTTCCAGAATTAGTCATCACTTGGCATAAATCTGAACAAATTTGCAATTTTGTGGTACAGAGGTGCTATTTAGTTATTAAAGCAGGTATTTCCTGCACTGTGGTAGCATCCAATGCACATGGATTGACTTCCTGACTAGGAAGCCATTTTCCTATTACTTATCCTTAGTAAGAAAGGATCTCTTGTGTTGGTGAGGTGTTGCTGTGCATCCACTCACCACTGCAGCACCTGGTGATAGATTCATGAGAGCACAGGTAACAGTGTGGCTGTTTTGATTTGTGTGAAGATACCGGTATGCCCAGAGCAACTTGCAGAGAGGGAGAGTGTAAAGATGACTTAGCTTTGTATAGCCATGGTTGTCTTTGGCTTGAGGGAGAATCATTCTCTTCCCCCATTCAAGTCCTATTCTTCTGGTTTTACCCTGTTACCACCTGTGAGTGAGAGTTTGCTTTGAGTGGATGTGAATTCAATGACAAGTCAGATGACTTGGAACCAACAGCCTTTGTTAGGCTGAACGCAGTAAGACAGGCCCACTTCAGAAGTCCTTTGAACCTGTTCATAGGTAGCTTCTGATAAGCTGCGTTTAAAAGGAGTTGCAAGTGACACATAATTAATCTAAATTTAATTTCGCCCTTCACAAAAGACCAATTTTGAAAAGGAAAATATGGTAAAAAATTGAATTAGATTTCTCACTGTTGAAAGCTCATGAACAACAGCTTAATATAGTAAGCCTGATAATGAGGATGGAGTGCAGTGTTAGCAAGGCATTGACATTAAGGGAAAAAACAGATGATTCTATGGGACTGTGGTGTTGCAAACAAACGATCTGTGTTCAAAAGAAAGTATAGAGAAAACATTAAACTTTAATTGAATAATCTCAGGGGGAAGGTTATTTTCATGCAACTGAACATTTTTCTTATTAGCATAACACATGGCCACTTTTGCAACAAGCATAATACTGTTGTTCATCACCCACTTGTTCAGCATAAAGGCTAAGTCTCCTTGTAAGTATAGCCAAATAAACTAGTTTACTATCCACTTTGTAATGCAGTCCTCCCTATGATGAGGGCATATTTGAGTTCTAGGCACTATTTCAATGCCAGTGGAAACTACACTTTTTCTTTTAATATTTGAAGAAAAGCTATTGCTAATGCAAAGCATTGGCCACTTCTGGAGATCAGACTTCCTTATGAAAAGTCTGTAGGTACTCATCTTAATGTGTCCCTTGTGAGATAAACGGGATTCTTACTCTACATGGAAAGCATGGAGAATGATTTTAGTCCCAACATTTCAAAGCTGAGTACATGAAGTGAGGCACCGGATTTCTTAACAAGGAATTATGTTCTGAAGAGATCAGTGGTGGCAGGTACTGGCTTGTTAAAGATGCCTAGAAGTTGAGACTCCATTTTGCTTATTTTTGAGCCCCACTGACTGCTGAGGTTGGACAGGGCTGGTTGGTTATAATTTCAGGAGTAAGTTGAGGTGCATAGCTCTGGTAATAGAGCATGCATTGCACTGGGAGTCACTGTGAGTGGGTGACTGTTTGATTCTATTAGTTCAGAAGGATGGTAACCGCTGGGAGCCTTTTCCCTTTCTGTGCTGTTTCAGCTGTGCTGCCTTCTTCATTTGTGAGAAAGAGGAGGAATGGCTTTACAGGCTTACTATGGCCTGCAGTCTTGATAATGGAATTAAAATACTATTGTTAAGTAGCAAGTTCAATAAGGAATTGGTGAGCACTGAAGCTGTAATTACTGGAGGCTGAAAATCACTTAAGATCAATAATATATGCTAGCTGATATCTGGGCCCCAGATGAAAGCACTCTCTGAAAGTTAAATATTTGTTGCAGTGAAGTTTGTTCTAAGAATATTCTTTGCCCAGTCTATGGTACAAGTCTATTACTTTCAGGGTTTTTTAAGAATTTCATATAACAGCTAGCTAGCGGCAGTAAGTTGTTGCAGTCCATGCTTTGTACTTGGTCCACTGTTTGCTTTTTATCTATTCTCATTCTCGCTGTTACGAGCAGCACAGACTGCCTTTTTCACACAGAATCTCTGCCTAGCTCTACTCTTTCCTTACTCCCTCCTAAACTAGTAGCCACTATTTTTTATAACCATTAAAACTAAACTCAGTTCTACAAAGATGCATGTATACACAGTGTAAACACAAACTGTATGTGAGTTTAAGCTTGATTTCAAGTTATAGACTTATTACACAGGAAGCTAGGTAATCTATTGATAAAAGCAGAAGACTAAACATGGATGAAATCAGACAAATGTCTTGAGCCTTTGATCAGTCATCTGTGAAATGGTTCTACCGATATCCTCATCGTGGGAGGAGTTAATTTCCAGGACTGATCCTGGTAGGTCTTGAGTTCCCCAGCTCCTGCTGCATTTCCTCACTGAAACACCGAGTCACTCACAGGGATGCCTAGGACCTTGCTGGCTCTGGCTGATAATCAGCAGAAAGGACACATACAGAACACTCCATTACTACTCATTGCTTTGGGAACACTAACATATAAATATGTATTTGTTGCAAATATGACTGTGACTCATTTATGAATTCCCTGAATGATGGCTGGCCATGTTGTATCAGGAGTTCAATTTTTGCATATAGAAAAACTCACTGTGAATTCAACTCTAAATTGGCAGGATTAGTGCTCCTAATTTGGAAGCTTTCGTAAATCCTACGTAGGAAGTCTATTTCCCATTCTTCCCTCTTAATATGGTAAATCACGGTTAAGCTCTTCCAGTGTACAAGTTTGTATCCTGAACTGGTGAAAACTGCATGGTCAGGTTTTTTCCAATTCTATAATGAACCTTACAATACAAATTTTTCTCTTTTAAAGCTCAAGTGTTTGGAGGGTTTAGATTTTTAACAAAAAATTATTTCTGACCTTTGCAGTGGAGATGAGCATCCAAAGATCTCCATTAACAGAACTTGAACACACACTTAAAATGTACTTTAATATGTAAAAAATAATTTATGCTGCTTGCTAGATGTCTCTAATAGTAAAGACTAGAGACTACATACTGCTAACACTTAAGTTGGTTCTAAAAACAGGTGATTACTAGGCTTTGGTCCTTTCATCAGTTTATTTATGTTACTCCACTTGAGGACTTGGAATATCGTTTATTCTGTCATTCAACAATCAACTGGAGGCACAATTCAAAGTGAGTTTAAAAAAAAAAAAAATCCCTAAAAACTATATGGGAGATGACTAACAATGCTTAGGTTTTTGATTTATGACTGTAGACGATGCCAAACTTCAGTGGAACTGCAAAGCAAATCCATATTTTGTTACAAACGCCAGCCAGCATAAAAGAAGAATCTAAAACATCTACCAGCAGTAAGGACATCACCAAAAATTGCCTAAACTATCAAGTATGTAGTCAAAAAAAGTGAACATGTCAGCTAGTCTTGACTTCTAAGGTATGCTTTTCTGCTAGTTTTCAAATGGCTGGAATATTTTCCTGATGGAGACCCTTGAAGCTTTGCAGTTTGTCTTTACAAATTAAGATGGGCAAGGCATTTATGCAATCCTGTCCTGTTTACTGTTTTCTGAGACTGAGAGTGACTGCATGATTTTACAGACTCTCTTCTGGTTTTGATTTATATGCTGATCTTCCAATTCACTAATTTGTCTTATGATGGCAGAAGTAACTATGATGTCTGTTATCTGTGTACCCTATGGGAAGCATATTGAATGGCTTTCAGTTTGTTTTCATTTTATATAAATACTGACCTTCTTGTAGCACAGGAAATAACCTCTGTAGGGTTGTACTACGTGTTGTACTAATAGGTCTGCTCAAACAAAACTTAAAGGTTGCTGCCTGAGTACCTGTTTGGTTACTGCAGTTACCTGTCTGTAAATATATGAAAATGCATCTGTGAAGTAAGTGTTTGAAATTAGGTTCATGGGTCAAGATGCCAGATGTAAAAGAATCAGCCTTGCCTGGAGGATTTGTACATTAATACATATACTTGGGCACAATAATATTTTATAATCACTGTGGCATTTTTTTAGAATAACCACAGCTAGCAAAAGTGTCTCATCAGGAAGGGTTACTTATAATGACGCTAGACTGGAAGCAGACCTGAAGTAGGGATTCTCTAAGCAGGACGAAAATGAGGACAAACGTGCTGCTCTAGTAATAGCAGGAAAAGGGACTTCTAATTTTTCTGCTTTTCAAAGCCAGAGGTTATTAGAAGAATCAAGACTTCTATATCTAAGTGATTGATACAGGAGTAAGCACACAGTGATCTTAACATATTATGCAGGGGTAAAATACTCTGTTATAACAGCCTGTTGTCACTAAGGCAAAATAATGCACTGGAAATTTGCAAGGCAAATACTAAAATAAAATGAATTTGTATAAGAAGTAATGAGCCTTTCCTTGTCCAATGCACTCACTCTTAATTATAATCCCAGCAAGACAGTAACAGGCTAGACTCAGCAGGTATGTCTCAACTAATGGAAATTACTAGTCTATGCTTCTAAGAAAGGGAAGAATTTACTTTGGAAGTTACTAATACTTGAGAGTTGCTTGGCTGTCTCATGGACCGAAGTCACTTAGTATAGCCTGTTTGGTTTTTTTTCCCTGTGTTGTGACTGTCTTAGCATCTAGCCTAGATTTAAGGCTCTAGAAGGTTTAAATGAGTTTTCCTGGATTAGAATACAGAATTCCCTTAAGAGGACACAAATAAGCTGCGATCACCACTATGGTACCAGGAACCTTACTTGGCCCTTCTACTCGGCTCCTACTAAACACCACACCTGGGATACACCTTGTTGTTAGCAGGTTCTGGAAGCTATAAATGGGAGATGATTTATCTGGTAATGAATCCAGTAAAAAGGCTGCCAGTATTCTGAATGGAAATTAAAGCAATCATGCAATGTTCATTTTCTTTTATTTCCTTACCATTAGTGTCTTGCACTAGTTCGATATTCAGAGTATCATGACTATTATTAGTTACATTCCTAATTTATTTGTTCCAAGCAGTTCTTATCATTGTATGTTCAATTTAATTTCAGCTGTTTTGAAACGGAAAATGCTGATTATAAAATCACTCTCTGTGTATAACTTTGGATACTGGGTAATGCTTTGTCCTGGTTCTTATAAAGATCAACAGAACGGCCTGAGAACACTTAATTGAGAGTTGGACTGAGCCTATATACATTTGTCCTTTTAATAATCTAAATTATTTCTATTTAAAACAAGGTAAAATGATGTAATCCTTTTATTCATTCAAGTATTATTAATAAAATACAGTACATTTTGGCACTTGGAAATGGTGGGCAAGCGTGTTCGATTCTGCTTTTATTGGAATAGGGAAAGGTAAAGAAAGCGAGCCATTATGTTTATTTAATAAAAGCATAGATTAAATGTAACATAGTTACTTTCCCAGGATTTACCTAGCATTATCTAAACAATGCTATCCAGCTTATCCTGTTATCACAGGTGAATAATTTAATTGCTTCTAATTAGAGGTATGATCCAGTTTTGAAGTCTATAAAACTCCAATTACTTTCAAAGGGTTTCTGGAACTACTATATTTAAGTCAGCCTATCTGGCTGATTTATGGCTGTCTCTGGCCTGTAATACCACGGTAACAGACTGTTATGTACCACTTTTATCAATAAGTGGTACATAAAATTCCTTTTCCCTTGACATTATGAATGCAGACCCACAGCACTTTGGGGTGTGTAGTGGTAATGTTTGCCTGCATTCTACATTCTACAGCAGTATGTGGTTTCTCTTTATCTGAGGCACAGGTAAAATGTTCCCAGTTCAAGACTGCTGACTAAAGAACGAAACAGAAAAAGAGAGAGTAGGCAAATGAACATTTCAGATCACAGTGCAAAACCTCTTTGTTTGTTAAACACCTCCTATTGTTATGATTAAGAAAGAATCCCAATATGGAGGGACAGCTGAAAGGAGCAGAGAGAAATACTATTGTACTCAAGTGAGGAAGGCACTATTTCGAAGAGCAAGAGAAAATTTATTGAAGCAAAAGAGAAAGCCATGGGAATTACTTGCTAAGGCAAAAATGGATTAAAAGGTGATGAGGTCTTCAGAATAAATCTTTTGAAGTAGACATTGAGTTTAGAAGGGAGCTTGTGGGTTAAGAGTCTGGAAACGGTAGTAATCAATAGATACCCACCCTCTCTTCAGGAAATAAACACACAAAAAGCGATTTAAGTCCGCACTTTTTTCCCTGGTCAGTGAGAGCTCTGCCAAGCAGGGACTGCTCTTTTCTAAGATGACTTGTGAATAGCATTGTTGTTCAGCTGTGCAGGTAGGCATATGCTTAAAATTAATTTTAAGGAGGAACACATCAATGAATCTTTTGAATTAATATGCTCTAATTGTAGTGGCGTAGGGTATGTAGAGCACAGTAAACTATACGGATTCCACTGGGTGAATTAAGGTTGGAATAATTATATTCAATAATGAATCAAGATGCTGGCTTTAGCTCACCTAACTTGACTCATCTCTTTTATCTAAACTTCAAGGTTGCATCTAGCAAATTGACAGAGAGAGAGGCATCTTGTATTTGTCTGTATCTTTACTCAATAGTCCTTGTCTAAAATGGAATCATCTGAAGATAGCTGGGTTCGTTTGCCCTCTAGAAACATGCAATTCTCTTCATGGACTTTCAAGGGGGTTGAGGTGACCAGCTTAGCCTGGAGGAATAAGGTTAAATGATACAAATAGACACTAAGAGATCTTATTGCTCATATTAGAAAGAAGGTGTAGTATTTTTAATTTTAGTATTTTTTGTTGCCATTTTACTCGTTTCTGCTTCAAAAGTCTCTTCAGAGATGTGGTGGTATGGCTTTTTTTTTGTTGCCAATGCTGTAAAACATTAGTTTGAACTTATTTAAATTCAGTCAACTTGTTTGTTATTGAGTGGGTTGTTTTTCCTGCATAAGCTCCAGGGCAGTCATACTAACCCAAATAATCCAGAAAAGAGTGAACACATTGATCAGTTCAGAACGAGCTAGAAATTTTCTTTGAAATCCATAAGGTCTATACTAAATTCTACTTAACTTCTTGAAAAGAGATTAAGAGCATGAATGTATATTACTGTGCTCAAAGTATATTTCTTTCACTCATAAATTTGCTATGGGCTGAAAGATTTATTAACAATCCTATGATTTAATAAACAGCTTCCCCTGCAATTAAGTCTCTTACAGTAATACATCTGAATGTGTGTTTTCTCAGGGGTTTTTGTGGGCAATAGTTACTTTAGTAGCTGTATATTTCTGACTAATGGATAAATTCAGAGTTGATAAATCGGATAAAATCGAGTGTTTTGTTTGAGCTGTGGTGTCATTCCCTGCACCCTGTTCTACTTTCAGCACAGATTATCTAATTAGTACTCAGGAAGACCATTGTTAGTCTTTCATTCCTACAAAGTTAGGGAGTGAGCTTCCTCACAGCTCCCATTACAATGCTGATGTAATGGGAATTACATTACAATGCTATTGGCAAAAACCATTCTCCCAGTTAGAGGAGTTGGCTGCAGAGCCAGTTGCCTGGTGTAGTTTTATTTATTTTTATGGGATGTTAATTCCCTGTACACTGCAAGTCTTGAACAGCAGCAGATAATGTCCCTGTGCTCGTTCTTGCACTCTCTCTGCAGCTGGTATTTTGCTTTGAGATGTTCCTCTTTTACTCCTAAGGGTGAGTGACACTATGTGCAACATGTTATCTTCTTGAGGGTCTTATGCAACTTCTCAGAAGTTGCATTCAAACTTACAGGACTACCACATTCCTAGTGTAAAGTAGTTCAGGCTCAGTTGTCCTGGCCATATCTAGTCCTATAGTGTTTGTACACGCTTCTGAAACCTTCAGAGGGTCTTAGGTTTTTCCCTTTTCTAGTAACTACAATTTTTAGTATCTCTTATTCTAACAATCCCACTTTTAATTTCTTTGTTTGATATTGATCGGATTTTTTTCTTTAATGCAATCATGTCTTCCCAACTGAATACTATTAGAAAACTGGGTAACAGGAGCTAAATGTGGGATTTCTCAGTACCTGTTATCATTAGTGTGATCTGGCAGTGTGCAGCAGAGTATGCAAAGACCAGCTGTGATCACAACTGCCAGATTTAACTTTACCTTTTTTTGGTGACAATACAAATCAAGATAAGACACTTTGAATGAAATGACACTGCCTTCCAGAACTGTTTCTTTGTCTGTAGATCGGTTGCTTCTAGACAACCCCTCTGGATTTATCATACTATTTTTTTTAGTGCTGCTTGAAAGCTTTTGACTACAATATCATGGTACTCCCAGAATGAGCAGTGGATTCTTGAAAATAAGCATACTTTGCATCCTGACACATCCTCCCCCTCAGATCTATCATATGATTGAGCCTCTCTGTCTAAGAGCCAAGTGGGAAATGGAACAAAGGAAATAATTGCCATTTTATAAATCTTCAGAGAACTATTAAAAAGCCTTTGTAGTTTTTTTTTTCTCTCACTCTTTTGTGATGATCTCTTATGCATGACACTTTGAAAACAACAGTAGATTATAAATCCATACATATGTAAAACAAAACTGGCAGAGTTTGGACAGGCTTGACAAATCCCATCTCCTGCATAAGCACATACAGACGATAAAATGAATGATAGTCTGAAGCTTAGAACACTTCATATGGATAGTAATATCTTTATGTGGAAAATCACTTGATGTGCTGCAAGATGTTTAAAAGTTGTCGACTGGACTAGTGTCAAAGCAAGATGCAACTTGGCTCTGCTTCTGAAAGTGCAGAAAGTTCTTCATCTAAAATATTAGACTGCCACTGAGTTCAAGAGAAGACAGTAGTTATCTCCCCTGCTGCATCATCTGAAAACACAACTAAGTATCTTCAGTATGCTGGTTGAACTAGCTTAAAAGACTTCTTCAGAAAATAGCCATGCATTGGAAGTTAGCAGGGAACAGAAAGAATCAGAGCCTTATCTACTTCAATTATTACATAAAATGTTGAAACCCTGGCCTGATGCATAAGAGCTCATTTAAAGGAAATCACCTGGCTATATTACAAATGCAAAGTTTACTCATTCTTTCTGCAATCTGGTCCCTTAATGTATGGAAGAACATGCTTTATAGCATCCCAAAGAAGGACACATGTTTTCTGTATTAAGTTCAGGGCAGTATGCAGAAAGGATCACATTCACAGGTGAGTGGATTTGCCTACACAGGGCACCTGCCTAAGGACATCAGAGTTCTGCTCTTGGCTCTTACAAGAGGGTAACAGGATAATCTGCAAGTGCCAAACAAATTAAGATGCATGCAAACACAGAATGTTCTAAACCACAATTTGGAAGGAAACATTGTATTAATTTGGGGTGAAACACCAAATTACTTGACAGATTGTGATTTACCTGCCTACTTCAGCCTAAAATGTGTTTAGATCTGAGTCTATCTGTTCTTTAAAGTGTCTGGAATGAAAATCAAATCCAGAAACTGCAAGATGTGATGGTAGGGCACGGCTCTGACAAACCAGCTGAAGTACCACCACAGAGGAGTTGATCCATTTTAATGACAGACTGATTCAATTTACAGTAGAATAACTAGCTACCCGTAGAAAACTAAATGTATTAATACAACATAACCTGATAGTTTTTTTTCTCCCTAAAAATTAATATTTAGAACATTCAGTATTAGCCCGGGTGATATGCACAAACACACCAAAACCTACTGACTTAAATGTACAGGATTTGAGTACTTTAGGTATCTCTGGTCTATTGATGGGCCTTTAATTGGCACTGACAGTTAACCTATGATGTGCTAAATTCTTTCTAAAAATCTGCCACCTAGAGTAGCTGCCAAGAACTGCAAATTCTGGTCATAAGCTTTTTGAAAAATGTGTTATTTCAGGGTTTCAAAATTAAAACAAGGTTTAGAGAACCTGGTCTAAAGGTAGTTTTTTAGCTGGAGCTAAATCTTAAAGCTACGAGTGAAAAATAATTTGGTTCACTGGGTAAAAAAAATAAGCTTAATGTAGATATAACAGAGGTCTTATCTGAAACTTCATTTGAACAGAAGTCTCAACATCCTGAGGTTCTGAGGTTTTGAAAGCATATAATAAATATTTAAGTAATTATTTGTTCCTAAACACTTTTTCATACTCTGTAGCAAAGCAGCATTTAGTTTCCTCCTCTGAAATTGAGACTACATTGTATGAGCTGCAGTATAAATAAGAGTTAGTCCTGGTTTTAGAGCTTCCAGTCTGCATTAACAGGAGAGAGACTTGAAGAACTGTGGGGGTTTTCTTAAGGCAGGAAATTGAGGTTGCTTTTCTAGAATTCTCCCCTGTCTTCCTGCAGCCTTGTCTATCTAGACTGGTTGGCTCCTTGTAGCAGCAACTGCTTTTTTTCTTTACAGAACCTCATGCACAGTTGAGCTCCATACAGGAAGACTGCAGCAGAGCCTAGAAACACAGATTTATTGAATGACTGTCATGACTTAGTCAAAAGAGCAACTTATTCTTGCACAGTGTTGCTTACAGATGTCTTTGCAAACACTACTTTCCAGTGGTCTTTTGAAAAAGAACGATGTGGTAGGCCCTGAGGAAATTAGTAGTTATGGAGATGTAATCTACAGGTGAATATATTAATCAGATCAACATATTTGAGTGTTTTTACATATTTTAAAAGGCTCAAAATCTGCAGTAGTGACCAAAATATAGTTAACTCTTCCACAGCAGTTTTGTTTGACAATTTATCTGTTTTTTCCTTTCTCTGGCCTTTTGATTTGATGCAAGCATTTGACACTGATTATTCCCTGTGGAGGGCAGAGGCACTGGAACCCCTTGGGCAGCTCTTCATCACCCTATGAAACTACAGGGAGGTGTGTGAGCTTCATTCAGGTGGCCCCTAAAGGGCTGAACAAACCTGCTACACAGAAGAGACTGTATAAAATTTGTAACTTTCTAAGTAAAAAGAAAAAGGTCTTACATAATTAGGACCTGGAGAAAGATTCCTGTCCTTCTGAAGAGATCTGAGACATGTTACAGAAGACCTAGAAACTGTAGTAATACAAGTTTACTCTGCCGTGTCACTTTTATATTTAACAGAAATGGGGACAGTGGGAAAAATTTTAGACTTACATTGGTAGAAGTATTTATTTTCTCACACTGGGAGAGTTATGCAGGAATACAAGGTTTTACATTTACAGACTAGGCCACTTTACTGTAATAACTGAAGTAACAAAAGTGCAGTTAAATACTTAAGCACTTAAAGCTAATTGGAAATTTGGTTTTGATTCCATTGGAAAAAAATTTACTTTTTCTGACTTCAGGCATTTTCAAATTGCAAGTCAAGGCAGCTGCAGTCAATCGCAGCCCTTGGTTTGGTACATATGAGGGGTATCCCACAGAGTTCAGACTGTAGAGACAGAAACTGAGAAATTCCAGACATAAGAATTGCCAGGCTTTTCTTTGTACCAGTACAAAAATGCGATGGTTCTTGTAGGTGCTATTTGATGTACAACTAGTATTCAATTTTGAAATTAAGTATGCATTCCCTGACTTTTAGGATACTTAACATGAGGTTTGGAAAAAAGAATATTTACTATTGAAATAAAAGAAAATACTCGGGAGCAACTTGCCAGAGGCAGGTTCAGTTCCGTGAATGTGGCTGGCTTAAAGAAAACAAAAGTCATTGCTGAACCAAAACAGTTTGAGGTCAGTATGTTTTTGCCCTGCACAAACATGCATGTAAGCAAATTAAAATACAACAGTCTGCGTTTAAACTGTCCCAAGAGAGACCCATAGGGTCTAAATGCGCAGTGTTAATTAGGCACAGACACACACAGACTCAAGAAGTATATCTGAGTTATCTCTCTTAGGTTATGAATTTACAGGAACATCCAGCAGGAAAAAACCTCAAGTGTTTTTCAAGAGCACAGAGCAGACTTATAATCCTGTCTTACAAGTATTTGTACCACATCTTGTAGCAAGCTTGCTAAGAATCATTCCTTTCTGAGAGAGAAATATTTCATATCATGTGTCAGATTAAAATAGCATATCATGACTAGCTCCATTACCCTGAAATATGTCAGGATCATGAAAAAGCAAGAGTTCCTTTGCTTTTATACTTATCCTTCTCTCTTGTCCTTGCAGGATGATATTTTTATAGCTCTATTTCTATGTAAAGGGTTCTTTGACCCCCAGGCAGAGTGCCAGAATCTGGATTCTACCCCCTCAAATCTGATAAAGTTGGAAAATGCAAATAAGACTTTTTTGCTCCACAGATCGGATGTTTTCTGTATTCGGTTATTAAACCTTCAAAGGTTTCAGAGTTCAGGTGTGCATCTTGGGACTACACCTACTCCTGTGTGCCTTGATACACTGAAGCAGACTAGGCTTCAGGCACCAAATAGTACATTGCACTTCCACAGCGGTATAATTATGAATTGTTTTATAAAGGCCATAACTAGCAGACATCAGCAATCAGTATTTCCAATCCTGTATGGTGAAAGGGGTGTATATGTTTAAGTCCTACAAAAGCCTACAAGTTTTGATTAAAAAAAAAAAAATCAATATTCACTCAGCATCTGTTAATACAACAGGATGCTTATGCTTTTAATATGAAAATTAATAACCTGGTGAGTCTCTACCTAGCTGTGTGAATGAAGCTGACTGAAATAATAGTAGGTATGTGTGTGAACTTCTAATTTCCTGAGAGATCTAGCAAAACTTCTACTTCTGCCATGTCTTTGCAGAGAGAGACAGAGACCCAGAAATGCCATGGGTCCACCTTTTAGGGACTGGTTAGTCAGTCCTACTTTCCCTTGTAGCTTAATAGAAAGTTTCTCAAAACCAGTTAACAGTTTTCCTTTTCCTCTGTCCACAGTTCATACAGGAAACCTGGTTCTCTACTGTTACTGATATTACAGTGTTTAAGCTACCGCAAGTGTGGCATTGTGACTACCCTGATGTAATAGCACTTTATAATCAGTTTGGGGTAGTCAAACAGCAAGGGGCGAGAACTCATGTCTGACATACATTAGTCAAACCTTGTATTAATCTCACTGACAGTTTTCTTCCATAAAAATTAATCAGGAACTGGACTTCTTAAAATTATCTATTTACTTGCTAGAAGACAATACACTTCAGGGGTAACTTAAAAGCCATTAATTTCATCTTGAAAAGCATTTCTTATTTAGATAGTTTATAATTAAAATATCAGGTTTTCTGTATTAGAACCATATGTAACATCAAAATTAAACACAGGTAATGAAAAAAAAATTTAAAAACTAATTCTGCATTGAAAAAAAAACCTCTGGTTTCTATCTAAAGGAAAAGCACTGTTAGAGAAGTAGACGTGGGGCCAATCTTAGTGAAGCTCAGACTTCTTGCAGTCAGAAGTCTTCCAGCAATTGTTTTTATTTTAACTTTTGTCATGGCAAGTCTGTCTTTGCCAGTTAGGTATGCTTGGTATTTATTCCAGAAGTTTCTGCCTCACGAATATTTTAATGCTCAGTCGCAACTTTCAGATTTTAGCCCACCTGCCTGGTTGAACTGAAAGCTTGGTTATTGAATTAGGAAGACCAAGACCACAAATTCCTGTAGATCCAAACTAATTTGGCTTTGTGGTGGAAATACTGACATTTTAATCTATTTCCCACATCTGTTAACCAAAAGAGAGCAGATGTCTGGCTGGCTTGACACAGATCAGAGTAAAGTTGCTATATAATTTACAGTAAGCCTGTGCACTGTTCAGGTACATTCCTGACATGTATGATGTATGTATGATGCATGAGGCATGTATGATGCCTCAGGCTCAGTATAGATAGTAGGAGTCGCTGAGAGCAAGGCACATCCTATGATATGCCATTGTATAGTCATTCATAAAAAGAATATGATGGGGATTTTGGCTAGTAAAAAAATCCTTTGAGTGGTGGGATTTTTTTCTATTTTTCATTTGGCTTTGAATTTTGCAACTCAGTGATTCACAAGCTTTGACTATTGGTGCTGCATTCTGAAAAGCACTACTGCTTGTTCTTTCATTGATCTGATGCCTCCTTAAACCATCAACCTTTCCTTAATCCTGTTAGGTGTAAGAGCAAGGGGTAATCAAAACCACATTGCAGTTATTTTTGCTTTTCTGGTTGTCTGGGAATGTATCTGTGCTGTTCTGTAGCAGTGATAATAGTGAAGGGCTAGCTGTGTAGACAATGTTAGATATAAGAAGTGGAAAGAGAAAATACACTTAAATGCTCTTCATTGACATTAGAATGCCAAACTAGGAAAACAGATTATTTCGTTAAGGAGCTGGTTGACCAACTCCAGGGTTTCTAAGTAGACTCATAAAGCATGGAAAGGCACAAAAGGAGATTTGTAAAGGATGAAGAAAATCAAAGGAGAACATTTTTTTTTCATAATCCATAAAAATCATAAGATAGTAGTACAGATGTCTGAGGATAGTACAAGAATTGGGTCCACGGAGGCTTGCTCACTCATTTTACAATGAAAAATAAAGAAAATTATCCCTTCTGTCTTCTTTACATTATCTAAAACTTCCTGAGCTCTGACTGAAGTTCTCCCTAGCTCCTGTGGCTGTTCTTTTAGTTATCTTCAGGCTGATTGTACAGCTGCAGGAGGGGTAGGTAGTTTATCACTCTTCTCCTGCTGCTACATAGCCTGTCATTTTATTGCCTCTTTGAATCTCAACAGTTTTAATTCATTTTAAAAATAGAAGTGGTGAAAATGGGATAAAAACAAAAAATATCACCCATTGCTTTTCCTATATAGTATATTATAACTGATTTTCAGAGCAGCCAACAGAAATGCTCATGGAAGCAGTTCACCTACCAATTTCTGAACTGAAGCCCATTTCTGCAACTATGAACAGTTACTAAGGGGTAAGTTGGATTTTATGTTCAACCATAGAGAGATCAAGACAGTGAGGGAAACCAAGTTCTGTAATTTGTGTTATGCAGAAAGTCAGGAGGGACTTATTGTTGGTGAACGAGACACTCATGTAAGCACATACAAACAGTAAAGCCTGGAAGATCAATTATCATTCCACCTCCTTTTACCTGCTGAAACTGCTAGAGTTCTTAGAAATATTATGTACTTCACTCAGAGGGATCGGGGGAGCTTTTAAATTCCTGAATTCTGTAGCCAGAAGGGATGGAGAACAACGGTTGAAATTGGTCAGCCTTTTCCTATTTGCAGGCTTGTTGTTGTTTGTCTTGATCTTTGTCTTTGTCACCGTAATTCCCACTACACAGTGGCAAGATGGGAAGGTTTATAATGAGGAAAAGCCTGTAGTGAATGGAAGAGGAGGGGAAGATGTGTTGGAATGTAGATGTCTAAAATTAGCAAGATGCAATAGTTTGCTTTAGTTTTGAGAACAGTAATGTGGTAAACTGAAATTTGACTAGAACTTAATCCTTGAATTGAAAATGTGTCTGATCTTTCAGAACTAGAGTTGCCTGATAAATGGCTACCTTTATAACCTTGTTCTAGCATGGACCACCTGGATGGTACCTGCACAGTGAGAAGTGTTACTATGGGACACTGGAATTGATAGCATAACACACAGTGGGAAGAGCATATAATACCAACAAACACATGCTGAAAGACTGAGCTTGTCAAAATGGGAGAATAATGCAGAAGAAAACATTATTTCCTTTTTAATTGTATAGGTAAGTTGCAGTACTTATTAATAAAATACTAAGGCACAAGAAGATGTGTTTTATTGCTCCAGCAATAGATGCTTTGGGTGTGTTGAAGTAATCTTGGATCATTACTTCCTCTTAGCTGACAATTAACTAGCAGGATCATTACAACTTAGATTAAATTTACCAGCCTCACAAAGCCTGGCAAATAAGATAAATGTGGGGTTGGAAAAGACATTATTGCTCACAAGATGAGGTGGCCTCGTGCAGAAGTTATTGGACTGGGAGCTAAGAGACCTGACTGCTGTAGCTGCCCCAGGTGCATATTTCTGTTCTTGCTGGGTATGACACTTTGAGTTTAGTTACACTCTTCCCTTTCAATCATTTGCTTATTTTACTTATTTATACCTTGGTCTGGCCCCATAGCGAAACTAATCTGATAGGCACAGTTCTATTTGGGCTGCCAGCAAATAAGTATCTCTGTCTTGATTTGTGAAGAATGGAAGGTGATCAAAGTGTATCTGCCATAAGTTAGTGGATGTAAGTAATCTTCAGGAAAGTTCTGCATGCTTCCCATGTATACTTCTGGGGTCTGGTACAGTTTTACATTTCCAAGCTGTTACAGCAAGTTGTCCCTGTTTCTCCAAATTCTCATAAGCTAATGCAGAGTTTAAATAAAATCATGAATAAATCTTAGATGCAATGGGAGATGCACATATTTCTCAACCTCAGCTAGTCTACCTAAATTCTCTCTGGTATAATTCAGAATAGTGCCAATAAGCTTGTGCAATGCACAGTTGATTCTTTATTTCAGATGGATTTCATTTGATTAGCTTTGAGATAACAAAACAGCACAATAAACAGCAATGTTCAGAACTCTGACAGCTTTTCCCCAGCATGCTGCTTTGATTCACAAGGTCCTTAGGCCAAAAAGCTGTCTTGTTCTGATTCCTGACCCACAGTAATCAACCTAGTTGTCTCTGGACAAGCTTGCAAAGTTCACGTTATGCTAAACTCATTCAGGTGACAAATACAGGCTCACACACAAAGGAATATTCTCTTAAAAACCATGTTAGGGCCTTGCAAAAGTCCAGTGTGAAGGGTGGTTGCAGTGTTGGCTGCTTTTATACAGAAGTAATGATATTTGTGGTACTGATAAGGAGCATAGCGCTTAACTCAGAATACTGTTGCTGACCATCCTCAGAGAAAGCTAGAGAGGCATCCCACTCCTTTGCGTGTTTTAGCTGCAATAGCTGGAGAATTATTTGACAAATCATGGAGGAACTCATGGAAGTAAGTAGTTACAGTCTACTTTCAAAATTTTCAAAATCTCACTAGGCACCTGTGTATATTGGAGTGCCTGAAAGTGCACATGTAAAATAAAGCAGAACAAAAGAAAAGTGGGGAAAAATTATCCTCAGTCCATGATTCAGCTGACATAACACATTGCTGGGCTGTCAGGAAAGGGATGCTGGTTCTCAGTCCCCTGTATCTAGTGACTGACCACTTTTTTTACTTAAAAGTCTATGTATCTAGATCTAGTAGATAGAGTAGGACTGTGCTATAAGTTCTGTCACTTGCTACTTTAGGAAACTGAGTATGTCGGCCTCTTGCCACCAACGCTTGTCATCAGGCAGCTAAGGAAAATATCTCTTCTGTCACTTACCTTCTTATTGTTTCCAAAGTATTCTGAGATTTAGTGATCAGAGTTCATGGGATTAAAAAATAAATTAAAATTAAAAAAAACCAGAGTAAATAAAATAAACAAAAAACAATTGAAAACTAGAATTTATCATGCCTTGGAATCAGAGAGGAGCAAAGGGCACCAGGTTAGAGTAATGCCTTTTGTACCATGTGTGCATAAAAGAGTTGCAATAAGTAGAAAACAGCAGACTCACTATCTTACTGTTTAAATACCAGGAACTAAACCCTACATTTGTTCACGATAATAAATAGTTTGTCACTGTTAGCTGAGACAAGACTTCTTCCCTTGATGCATTTTCCTGAAGTACTGTAGTTGAGAATATGTACTTCAAAAAGATCATGGGTAGAGCCAATTTCAATAATCTTTATTATGAATCTACCCTTTTAATTAATGATTGAATTTTTTTTTATTTAGAATTAATCTGACCTTCCAAATGCTGAGTATTTATAAATACTTGTGGCCCAGACAAACAGATTTCACCTGAGGGTAATTTATAGACAGTTTATTATACTGTGATCATACACATATGGCTAGTCTGCTGATTCCAGGATGTCTACTCTGTTTTGCTGATGGCTGAATTTTAAACAAGATGATAATAGAAGTATCACTTATATTTTTATTAGTGTAACTTTCAAGAGTCATAGAAACTTAAAAAAAATTCTCACAAGTGCCTATAAATTCACAAATGATATAATCAAATTATTGTATTAAGAGTTGTGAAAATTGTTAGGAACAATTGTTTAGGATTGTTGTAAACAGTCTTTCTTGCTTCATTTTTTTAGTCAGTTGAAATTTTATATAGCTACTCCCTGTATTTAACTGAAGAATGATAGTTTCAAAATTGTAGGTGAGTTTCTGTTCTGGTTTTGTTAGTGAGAGGGGGGCCTAAGGTGGCAGCTTCTGTAGGAAACTGCTAGAAGTCGCTCCCCTTTGTTCAGTGGACTCGGCCGGGCCTAGGGCGGACCTGCTGCTGGCCAAGGCCGAGCCAATTGGTAGCAGAATGTCCCGTGATAACGCCTCTGCGATAACGTATTTAAGTAGGGGAAAACAGGAAAAAAAAAGAGAGAAGATGTGAAGGCTGAGTGGGGGGCAGAGGTACAGAGGGGGAGGCGCGAGCCTCATGGGCCTTGCAGGCCTTATCCTCTGGCCTCTTGCCAGCAGCCGACTGGGCCTGACTCGGTCCGGCCTGGCTGCAAGAAGTGGAGAGGAGATGAGAAGTGAATGAGATGTAAAAAGGATCCTGAGAGACGTCTGCCAGCCTGTTGTGAGGAACGGCTGCAGATCATAGAATCATAGAATGGTTAGGGTTGGAAGGGACCTTCAAAGGTCATCTAGTCCAACCCCCCTGCAAGGAGCAGGGACATCCCTGACTAGATCAGGTTGCTCAGAGCACCATCCAACCTGGCCTTGAACGTTTCCAGGGATGGGGCATCCACCACCTTTCTGGGCAACCTGTTCCAGTGTTCTATAACTCGCATCGTAAAAAATTTTTTCCTAATTTCTAATCTAAATCTACCCCCCTCTATTTTAAAACCATTACCCCTCGTCCTATCGCAACAGGCCCTACTGAACAGCCTTTCCCCATCTTTCTTGTAGGCCCCCTTGAGGTACTGGAAGACTGCTATCAGGTCTCCCTGGAGCCTCCTCTTCTCCAGGCTGAACAGCCCCAACTCTCTCAGCCTGTCCTCATAGGAGAGGTGCTCCAGCCCTTTTATCATCTTCGTGGCCCTCCTCTGGACCTTCTCCAACTGGTCCATGTCCTTCTTGTGCTGGGGGCTCCAGAATTGGACACAGTACTCCAGGTGGGGTCTCACCAGGGCAGAGTAGAGGGGGAGAATCACCTCCCTTGGCCTGCTGGCCACGCTCCTCTTGATGCAGCCCAGGATGCGGTTGGCCTTCTGGGCCGCAAGGGCACATTGCCTGCTCATGTTGAGCTTCTCATCCACCAGCACCCCCAAGTCCTTCTCTTCAGGGCTGCTCTCAATCCATTCCCTGCCCAGCCTGGATTTGTGCCTGGGATTGCCATGACCCAGGTGCAGGACCTTGCACTTGGCCTGGTTGAACTTCATGAGGTTGGCATGGGCCCACCTCTCCAGACTGTCAAGGTCCCTCTGGATGGCATCCCTCCCTTCCAGCGTGTCAACGGCACCACACAACTTGGTGTCGTCGGCGAAGTTGCTGAGGGTGCACTCTATCCCACTGTCCATGTCGCCGACAAAGATGTTGAACAGGGCCGGGCCCAGCACGGACCCCTGAGGGACGCCACTGGTGACCGGTCTCCACCTGGACATCGAGCCGTTGACCACCACTCTGAGTGCAGCCATCCAGCCAACTCCTTATCCACCGAGTGGTCCGTCCATCAAACCCATGTCTCTCTAGTTTAGAGAGAAGGATGTCGTGCGGGACAGTGTCAAAAGCTTTGCACAAGTCCAGGTAGATGATGTCAGTTGCTCATCCCTTGTCCACCGATGCTGTCACCCCGTCATAGAAGGCCACCAAATTGGTCAGGCACGATCTGCCCTTGCTGAAGCCATGTTGGCTGTCACCAACCACCTCCTTGCTCTCCATGTGCCTTAGCATGGTTTCCAGGAGAATCTGCTCCATGACCTTGCCAGGCACAGAGGTGAGGCTGACCAGCCTGTAGTTACCTGGGTCTTCCTTATTCCCCTTTTTAAAAATTGGGGTTATGTTCCCCCTCTTCCAGTCATCGGGGACCTCACCAGACCGCCACGACTTCTCAAATATGATGGCCAGTGGCTTGGCAACTTCATCCGCCAGTTCCCTCAGGACCCGCAGATGGATCTCATCAGGACTCATCTCATGCCAAGGTCAGTGAAGAAGGAGGGGGAGGAGTAACACGGCTCCTGGCCAAGATTCCCCTGCAGCCTGTGGTGACGACCATGGTGGAGCAGGTTGTCCCCCTGCAGCCCATGGAGTCCACAGAGGGGCAGAGATCCACCTGCAGCCCATGGAGGACCCCGTACCGGGGGAGGTGGATGCCTGAAGGCAGCTGTGGTCTGTGGAGGGCCCGCTGGGCCAGCCGTTCTGGAGAGACTGTACTCCCTGGAAGAGATGACCCACGCTGGAGCAGTTTCACAAAGGACTGTGGCCCGTGGGAGGGACCCTATGAAGGAGCAGGGGAGGTATGTGAAGAGTTCTTCCCCTGACCATGAAGCAGGGGTGTGAAACAACACATAATGAACTGACTGCAACCCCCATTCCCTCTTCCCCCCTGTGCCGCTCAGAGTGGGGAAGGTGGTAGAGATAATGTTAAGCTCGGGAAGAGGGAGGGGTGGAGGGAGGTTATCTTGTTCTCTGTCTCATTATCCTGCTGTTTGTAGTAATAAATGAGTAGTTTTCCCCAAGTCGAGTCTGTTTTACCCATAACAGTAACTTTTCTCCCTGTCCTTATCTCAAACCTTGAGCTGTTTTTCCTTGTATTATCTCTCCCTATTCTCTCAGAGGATAGGGGGAGTGAGAGAGAGACTGCGTAGTCTGGTCCCGATCGGGGCTGAACTACGACAGTTTCATTCACTTTAATTGTGATTTAATTGGGAAAGGGCTTAATTGTTTGCTCAAAAGCTTCAGCACCTATTTTATGTCTAAAGAAAAAAAAAATTGGCGAAGGTAAAAGGAGATCAGTCAGGAAGTATGACCTATGCTTCCCTATCCTGCTTAACTTCATTTATGTATGTCTTCTTGCTTTCACCAGAATTTATTTTTCTGAACTAGAACAAGTTGTTATAGCTCATTAATATGTATAAGTATATAATCTCTCTTGCTGCTTTCTGAGAAGTTCAGTGTCTGCTGTATAAATTAACACACCTACATCTCAAGAATGGACAAGATGCAAAAAGCAGTACAAGATTACTGATTTTAGGAAGAAGACTGACTGGAGGTTCTTTGTTTCATAATGCCTGCACCAAACTGAAGACAGTTTGTCAGAAAACTGTCAGGTGCCAAGTCATTAAGCCTTATTTTATTAAGGCCAGTAGATTCTTGGGATGCCAAAAATAAGTATGAGGCAGGTACATGTTATTAGATCCAATTCATAACAAGATAAAAAACTGAAAGAGTATTTTTCAATCAGTTCTGTCAGAGATAATTACTGCAATGTAAAGAAAGAAAATATTTTTGTCTAGTCATTGTATATAACAGGTCCAGACCAACAAATGCATCAGTGAATTAACTCAAAAGTTGAGATAAAACATACTATGTGAGGAATAGAGGGTGAAGAAAATATATTTCTGATTTTCCCTGAAATTGAAATGCTGAGGAAATCTCATTTTGGAAACTCCATGACATAGTGCCTCTGGAAGGAGCTATGTTCTCCTTACTGCCATAGTTGATCTTCCAGTTCATGTTCTCAGTGTTATTTCACTTTTTTTTTTGACCTGTCCTACGAAGCCACTGAAGCACAGCTAACATATTAGCCACTACCTTCCTCCTTCTTCACTCAGGGAGAGCTCAAGCTCATGCATGCTCTGATACTATTATAAATTAAAAATTAATGTGTGCATGCTTCCATGGCATTGGAGCTGGGAAGCATAAGAGTGAGCAGCCACTGATTCAACATAAAACACTCCCAGCCTACAAGTCTTGGAAACCCCTTTTACAAATTATTGCCACCAAAGCGAAGGAAAGCATGGTTTAATTTTTTTCTACTTTGGCCCTCTGTAATCACCTCTGCCAAGGCTAACTTATCCGCGGAACTTACATGCTTACTTATGAGAAGTAAATCTCTTGCCTTTCAACTAGATTAGTTTCTCTGGATGGCAGATATCTTTCTAGAGCAGAGAAGCTGCTTTCACCTCCTACCAATGCATGCGCAAGGGCGTGATCACTATCACCCTTTCCCCGCTTCCAGCTTACAAGCTGACACCAGTCACTATGTTCAGTATATGCTGTATGCTCTCTGAGAAGCTTTGTATTTGCCAAGTAGCATCTCAGAATTATCCTTAGTTATGGTTAAGCAAACTGTGGTTGAGTTTGAATGACAGAACAAAGGAAGAGTGTGTCTAACCCCTCTCCATAGCACAACTATCCTGAGAACACAAGCCTAAGGTGGAAGTTAAGTAGGACCTCATTAAAATATTGACATCACCTCACTGCTGGAAGCATGGCAGTTAAGTCTGTATTTCCTATATTAAACCATTGAGTTTCTATCTATTTCTGTCTATTCCCTGTGGAATATTTCTATACAGCTTGTAAAAAATCTCATACTGACACACATGTAATAAGGGCAGACATAACAAAAGCTAAGACATGCCACTACAGTGTTTCCTGGACTCCCATAGCCAAGAGCTGTGAAACTGAACAGTCTTTGGCTAGATTGGGTTTTTTTTTTTGACAGAAGCTCTGTGTAATTTTTGGGGATGTGGTGTAGCATCCTTTTGCTGTAGACCTTTCAGACCCTGTAGAGACTGAAAAGGTATTCAGTCTCAACCCACTCTAAATTATGACATTAACAGTATATTTTAGCAAGAGCGACAAACTACCTCAAGAGAAGTCCAGGGCTGGAATATCGCAAGTGATGGAACTTCAGCTAATTTATCTGCAGGAAGCTTGTATGGCTTGGCTTGGAAAGAAGGTTCTAGGCACTGGCCTCAGCCTCCTTTGTAGGTAAAAGCTCTGTCTGCACAAAGCTGCAGGGAAATTGATGTGATTTCCACAGGCAGAGATGAACCACCTGCTCAGTGACTTTCAAGTCCAAGGTGTCAGGCTGCTCCTGGAGAAAAATCCAGAATTATAACTTCAGTTTATGTGCTCTCTATATACGTATGCCTGTAATTCATGCAAAAGGTTTTGTACCCAAACTTTGATTCACTTAGTCTTCTCACTGCACTTCAAAAAGCCCATTTTAGTGTGTGTACTTTTTCATAAGCACCCTTTCTTCCCCTGGATTTCAGTATAAATAAACAATTAGTCATGCTTGACAGATGGGATATTAAATAAACAGATGATCCAATTTGAGTGGACAGTTTGTGGAAAATACTGATGTGTTGCTATCTATATACATTCCTCTCCAATGAGGAGTGCTGCCTGAGTCTAGAGATAACTACTGTGCCATAAAAAAACCCAAGTTCTATAATGATGAGGAAATCTCCATGTGATCCTGAGGCTCTGATTGATAATACTAACTGGAAGTACAGAGTGAATGAAAATGCAGTATGGTCATGATCTGCCTGGCAGCAATGCTAGAAACCAGTGGAGATGATACTATCGGGGCTGGGATGCTGCTGTTTAAGTGCTAGACTGGTACAAAGGAGATGTTGATTCTAAATTTGCTGCTGCTTTATTCTTTGTAATCACAGCCAAGTGAGTCCATCTGGTTGTTTGTCAGTGTACCACACTTGAAAAATAGATATTTGTACAAACTTTCTTGGGAGTCCAATGTAGTTGGATTTCTATATGTGGAAAACACCCGATATTAATGGTGGTGTCATTGCAAATAATAATGACATGGCATACGGCATGCTGAGAGCTCTACCCACATAGGCTATGTGTGTTCAAATAAGGTGTCGATTCTTCATTTTAAATAGCTCAATTTTCAAAGCTATTCCTTGAAGTTATACTGTTCTTAAGGGCCAACAAAACTATGATTCTGTTAGGTTACCTCAAATCTAGAGGCAATTAGGACACTGCTAATAGGAACAATTGCTTGTACTTGCTAGATTTGCTTTCAAACAATCATCAAAATCTAATTTATGGTCTATCCTGCGATAGCTGTAGCTTTGGGAATGCAATGAAGATGTCTGACAACACTTCTGGACTTAAGAGAACACCTGGCACCTCTCCACTTCCTTGTCTGGATGAGGCTCAGCACCTGAGCTGGGTGCACAGGCTGGGCAGGAATCAGGGCATGATCCAGCCAAGTCTCCAGCTTTCACAATTGGGACAGCAGGGACCACCAGGCTTAAGATGAATATGTGGAGACTAAAAACAACTTCCAGTGCAGGAGAAAAGATCCTACTCTTTCTTACTGGATTAACGTAACAGCGCATCATACCAACATGGAAAAACTTCTTAAGAAAAAAATTATGGGAAGGAGTTTGAGAGGAGGTAGTTTCTGTAATGACATGTTTCCCCAAACCCCAGGGAAAAGGAGTGACTTGGATTATCCTCCTTAGGGTGAGAACTTTCTGGCTTCTATGCAAAAGTCCTTCTGCAGACAGATACAAGAATGGACCAGAACAAATAAACAGTTGACAATTGTCTCCCACAATGCCAAGTAGCAGAAACTTAGGAAAAGAGTATAAAAAAATACAAAGACTAGAATGTATTTGCTGACAGTACGCAGGATCTATGGTAGATCCCATCCATTATCCCCTTTGCCTTTTTGGCCTCCCCAGCATGACAGCGTCGGTGGGATGAACTGGGTAACATGAATGCTACATGCTGACACCCTTGGCAGCAGTTAGCTGTGAAATTGCTCTTTCCAAACCTAAAGTACCCACAGAAAAATAAGTATATTCCCTTTATGCTAGAGAGTGCTGCAAGAAAGCAGGGCATTCGAGTTCACAGTCTGTTTGTTCATACCTATTCCAGAGATTATTCTTGAGCATTTGCTGTGTGGTTTCAAGTTAAGGGATTAAACTTTCTCCTGATGCAATTAGGTTTAGCTGTCTTTGATGTCAGTGGAAAACATAGTGACTGACCCCCTGGTTGAACTTGGCTCTTACAGACTCAGAGAATATTTTCACCTCTTACCCACCCACACTGTGATCCTGAATGGCAAATTAGGAAAGAAAAACTTTCTACAATGCACTTTTATGTCTCTTTGGGATAACAATTAACTTGTTATATAGTGTTTTCAGATTTTACTTGCAGAAACTTAAAGCAAGCATGGGTGTGAGTGAACCAGTTACATTTCTGAATGCTGGGTAACTACTGTAGTCCCTTACTAAGCATGCTGAAAAAAATGCGTACAATAAATTAGAGGGCATATTGTGTATTATTTTGAAGTTCATTATATCAAAGCCTTCAATGAGAAATACTTTCCCCTACATCACAGTCTTCCCTCTGAATAAACATACTTTTGTATGCCTTTCTACCTTTGACTAACCTCCTTAGACTTCTAGTAACATACAGAAATTTTATATGCAGTAACATAGGGAAATACTATCTGTCTATACTCTTCTTGTTTGAAATGGCCATTATGAAAAAGTTCAAATGGGAACATAACACCTTTATTTCTCAGAGATGTTCAGTCATTTACTGATGACTACCTATATTTGCCTGCAACCAGAATATACTGCCTGTGTACTTTCCCACAGATAACAGCAGTGAGTAATCTGAGGCCTTTCATGACCACTATTTTTATGCCCAAGTATTTAGTTACGATTGTCAGTGTTGGGGGCTACATTTAAAGTGCCTTTTCGCTGCTGAAACTTCTGCTGGAAGCCTGGTTAATTGCAGCTTTCCCTGAGCTATGAGGCTGCAAATCTCCACCATTCTACTGAACCTGCTTCAGCTTTTATGCAGCCCTGTGGTTAAGATGACCAATTCTTATTCATGTACATTTTATGTTCCTTTTGACCCATTTTTTTCCTGTGTGGTATGGGCCAAAAGAAGCAAATGGATGTCTGAGAAGAAATCTCATTCTCTGTGTGGAACTGGAGTGCCAGGGAGGCTCAAAAGTCCTGCCTGGGATATAGCAGTTTCTGTCTTCCACTATGTAAGACCTCTCAGTTTTCATAACTTCCTTTAACACAGCTCCTAGCACTCGTTATGTCCATTGTCCTACATTCCCCCTCTCAAATTATATCATGATGTATATATATAAATGCAATTAAATATGCTGCAAACCGTTGATAGAGATATACTCATTAACAACCTGCTGACTCCTTGATTTCCCCATTGACATTTTACTGCCTTATTACAATTTATTTTTTCTTTTGAAAAATCACATTTCCAACTTTGAATTGGATCACTGGGAATAAAGGACAGCCTCACATGTTTGAGCGCTCATCTGGCTGACTTTGGCCCTGTGGAGCATAATAAAGAAAATAACAAAGACTTATGAGAAACTTAGAGAAAAATTTACCTGAAAGGTTGTGTCAGAGCACAGCCCCAAGCTGGAGGCCACAGCCACACAGCGTTTCTGTGTGGGGCTGGCAGCAGCGCTGGGGGCCTCCCACCAAGCCACCTCTGCCAGCCCAGGTCAGCCATCTTGATGAGCTTGTGCATGCTTTCTACAGAACACGTCCTTTGATGGTTGGTTTGGTTTTTTTTTAATTTTTCAGCTGGGGACAATTAAATCTGAAGAAAAAAAAAAGGAAATTGAGTGTTAGGAGTTTAAGCCTAGAGGCAAATCTGTGGAAATCAGTGAGCAATAAAATATCAGGTGCCCAATGGCTCAGCTTGGGAGCGACAGCTCAGGCACGAGCTTCAGGATGACCATCACCAAAGTCAATTTGTCCCTACGCTTCTTTTTACGTGCCAAAGTACCTTTTTCTGAGGTAAAACGAGGCGTTGCGACGCCTCTCCCGGCACTGCCCGGCGGCTCCCCGCCTGAGGAGCAAAAGAGCGGCAGCGCCGGGGGCTGCCCGGCTGAGGCGGGAAGAGGCGGGGGCTGCCCGGCTGAGGCGGGAAGAGGCGGGCTCTTCCCGCCGAAAAGGACGGAGCGCGGGCTGTCCGACAGCGAGGGAAACTCCTCGGCAAAACCCGGAATTTTGCCTGAGACGGGTGTAGGTTACACGGCAAAGCAGCTTAGTGCTCGCTGAGTGAAGGGGATTATGGTTGTTCCCTGAAGTGAAAAGCTGTTTGTTGCGCTTGTTTCTCGGCAAAGGCTGTTGCTGCTCGGAGGTGATGGCTGCTTCCAGGTGGCTTTAATGGAGACGGCGCTGGTCGAGTCATCTACAGGTGGTAGCTGGGTGTGAGCAGAGCCCTGAGGTAATCTGCTCTGTAACCCACCCCGGGACAAACAAATACTGCATTTGGGGCTTGTTTAAAAACATCTGAAAGGACTTCAGCATGAATTAAAGCCTAAAGGTGCCTGATTCTACCCAGCACTCAGGTCGGGTCAGAAGCTCTTGAGGCACCTCCTGCTTTACTCAGAGTATTCCAGGCACGCAGCAATAATTGACTGAACCGGAGAAGCTAGAGCTGCGGCTGTTGCTAGGGGATAAACTCAGTACAGTAAGAGGGAGCCTTGTGAGCATCGGGTGAGCATAAAGTGAGATACTGTACAGAAAGTGAAGATCTGAAACAGCGCTGTGCTGCACACGGGTGTGGGCGCCAGCCCCACAGGTGCTTGGAGGCCAGCTGGCACATCTCTGGGCACTGAGCAAATAACCAGCTGAGCAGCACCTAAACTGGTTAAATTAGAAGGAGATACTTTATTTGGACATAGCTTTGCTTTCCTGCTTCTAAAAGGTTTTGCAAAGGAATACTTTGCAGCCTCCTACATCCAAAGTGTGAGTACAGCGTTGGTACATTTTAAAAAGTGTTATTTTCTGGTTCTCTTGGTCCTGATGAGAGTAAAATTGACAACTTAATTGAAATCAGCTGGAAAAGAGCCCCAAGAAAACGGTCTTCAAACAGCAGCTCCTTTTGTTTGCAGCAGTCACCACCCTGTGACTCCAGCGTTAACTGCTGCATTTCCAGCGCCCGCCAGCCGAGGCAAACCCCTCCTTCCCTGCCCGGCCGAGGTGTGTCCGTGCTGAGCACCTTCCGCGGGGGCTCCGCGGCGCGCCTGTGCGATCCCAGCCGGGAGGCTGAAGGGCAGAGCTGTACCTTTAACAAAAAGGGGATGCAGATTGCTCCTCTGCAATCCTTCCTGCTACCTTCGGAGAGGCAAACCTCAGTGCAGAGGCTGGGGCTCAGTGCATGAGAGCAGAGTTTTGCGCGTTGCACAAACTGTCACCTCAACTTTGTGAAGGACTCGCTTTTTAATTTTTATTTGTTATTCCTGGACTTTGAAAGAGAGAAGAGCCTTTCTACCCTTTTGAACCATGAGTGGCTGTTCAAAGAGATGCAAGCATGGGATTGTCAAATTTGCCCAGACTATTTTTGAGCTTATCACAGGCACTCTCAGCAAAGGTAAGAGAAAACATTTTAGTTCATACTGTTCTTCTGTGTTGTTAGCTGTGTTGGGGGAGTTTTCTAGCCTCTAAGGAGACTTGTCATGGAGTTTATTAGTGTCTCTTCGGAGGTGTTTTGATTTAATTCTGGGAATTGCCTGCTCTCAAAGAAGTTGCTGTGTGCAGTGAAGATTGGAGCTATGCTGTAAAGCATTATGCAATTCTTCTAACTTGTGTAGTCTGTAACCTGTATTTGTCTGTTTGCCATAGCTCGCAAGTGTGGTGAGCTATTTCACTGTGTTCAGAAATGTGTTTCTGAAAGCAATTGATGTGCAGCTTCAAAAATTTAAAGGCTTCATAACTGTCAGTATTCAGTACTTCTCTGTGTCATTTTCTACGTTAGTGTTTCTGCTTGTTTGAAGTATGTGCATACCGTGGTTCAAAAAATCTAGGTCACTGTTTATCATGTGCATTGGAGTACCTTGTGTCTATCTATGTTTTGCTTGTCACCTGCACCCTGTGTATCTTATCATGTGAGGTGGAACAGTACCAAACTTACTTATGCTGTCCTCTTAACTAAAATCAGTAAACAAAATAAATCCTTTCTTTTTCTTTGTAAATCTCATAGTTCCTGTGATGGTGCACTGAGGTAAGTTGTTACCTTATTTTTGTTGGTAATTCATTTCGTAATGATACTTCTCAGGACCGCCTCTGGCAGCTGATTAAATAGCATTGGTAATCTCTTTGGGAATTCCTGACAGTATTTAACAATGTTATGCCTGACTGCTGTTTGCCTGTTGAAATGCTGGCAACATTTAGGTGAGAGTCAGACCTCCAAGTTTTGTGTGTGTTTGATTGCAGGGAATGTAATTTTTTTTTTTTTAATTGATAATACAGTTCAGACAAAGTTATTAATAGAGAGGTTTGTATAAGGCTAAAAAGTGTGTCTTATGATGCATATTTTTAAAATACAAAGTCTAAATATTCTTTTCATGTGTTTATAATCAAGGACCAAGCAGAAAACATTTATATTTCAGGTAGGTTTAGAATCCTCTGAGGTGTGTGACCGTGTTGGCTCTCTGGAGTGCACATGCTCCTCCATGAATTTTAATGTTTAAGTTGTTTCTTAGGATGAAATGAAGCAGGCTGTGGTAACTTTTAAAACAGAAAATGTGAAAGTGACAAGAACTGTTCAAGTACAGCTTCCTTTTGTAGAAACTGGGGAAATTTATTAAATCTATCTCTCTAAAAAAGAGATACAGTTTTAAGACAGCTTTCTCATATAAACCTTATTGGGTTTCAGAATAAACATGCACAAGAAAATGTCTGCTTCAGATTGAGAATACTGGACCAGTTGTTTGTTTTTAAAATCAAGATTGGTTTAAAATGGCATCTTGTATTTAATTACTCTTTTCTCACTTTTTTTCTCCCCCATCATCCATCGGCTGTCAAACACCAGCAGAGGAAAGATTAAAAACTTGTAAAAGTCTGTTACTGAAAAGAGCTGTCAGATGGTGGTTATAATTCATGATTAATGCCAAGATATCTCTTTAATATTAAAACCAAAAGAAACATTCACAGAAGAAAATATAGCAAAATTACTTACTTATTATCATGGTAGGAAAGAGGAAGTAGTGGTGGGATGCTGTCTGCAAGACTTTGTCCTCTGTGGCATGTCAGTATGGTGTATTTGGTGTACCTTATTTGTGCTTTTCTTCAGGAGGTGGTGGAACGTAGGGTGTATACGGCTACATCCACAAGTGATCAGCAATAAACTTAGTGCTGTTTGCTTGATCTCCCCTTAAGACAAGGGGAAACCTGTGTTCTGGTAGTGTTTCCCCACAGGCTCACCTAGTTCAGTTCATCTAATGGTGACTTTTCAGTCTCTCTGCCTCTACTGCTTGCCTTGCTTTGGTAAAGGGATACATCAACACTTGAGTCTGACAGCAGAATAGCACTATACCGAGAGCTAGAAATGAGACTGTAAAATATCCAAGGCTTGCTTTCTCCGCCCTCCATCTTTCTTCTGAAAGAAGTCAGCGTTGTGCTATCATTGTCTTTGCAGCCAATGCAGTGGTATCATACAATTTCACCCACAGCTTGCATATGGCAATGTCTCATTTCAAGCTGCATGGATTAGATAAGAGGGACTTCCTAGGATTCAAAGAATGTAAAAGTCTGATAAACATTTTATTTTCCTATTTAGCTACTTGTGTTTTAAACTGAAAGAACCAGATTCAGGAAGGAATAAACCATAAGAATGAGATTGTTCCATAGATATCAAAGACTTGCTATAATTAAAATAAATGTTTCCATATCATTACCTATGAAACTCATAACTAGAAAGAAAATTATTAGAAATCTTGCTGAGGTGTGTTGATTTTTTTTTTTTTTTAAAGTGGTTAAATTTGTACACTTATCCCAGAGCTTATTGGTATTTCTTTTACTGAAACTTCTGCAGACACTGTTATATACGGCTATTATGATGCTTTTTAACTTTCACTCTATACATACTCTTGAATATTGAAGCCATATCCCCTGTGTCCTTCATTCCAATCTTGCTGCATTTCCTTCATACTGTTTAATGTTTTTTTAAATTATATTTTAAACACTTTTTACGAGGTAAATTCTTTGTGAGACAGAACTTTTATTCTCTTCCTATGCTTTTGTCTTTCTGAGGTTTACTGTTGTGGGAAATATTCCACAGTTCAATGAGATGTAATCCTTAGCTGTGATCTGTGGTTTCTGCTAGTCTTTATTCTAGCTTCTTTCCCTCTGATTACTTAAAATAATAAAATGAGAGTGTCTGAGCTGCAGCTATAAAGTCTTTCCTTTTGCAACAGGGTGTGATGAGATAGTAGCCTCTCTGTGCAGCTAACAGTAAGAGAATAGCACACCTGACACCACTGTGTGGTCACCAGCCGGTTCCGTGTGTCCTGATTTAAATCTGCAAGTGCAGCAAATCTACAAGGTTGTAAGCCAAGAAGTTCATAGCTGGTACCTCTGCAGAGCTGGACTAGCAAATTTTACCAGCTTCCCTCTTAGTGTGTTTTTATTTGGAAAACCTTAGTAACAAAGCAGGGATCTCTGCTGCTGTGCAAAAGAAGGCCTCTTCCACCAAGAGTTTTGTGTACTGAGATGTATGCATTAAAGGAAATGTGCCAGGAGAAGAATGTCCCTTTGTGCCTGGTGGGAGCAGAATAACTTCCTGATTTTCCCTCATGGCTTTGATGGGGTCCGGCACCTGGAGGGAAGAGTCCAGAAAGGGCTCCTGGAAGCAAATTAGTATGGTGAGCAGCAGCTCCTTCACCAAAGTTAACTCAATTTGGAAAGGGAAAAAAAAAAAGTTTTGTGTGAGGTTTCGATGTTCTTGCATGTTACCTCTACTGTGGTATGTGAAATGGCGGTTCAGCCTCCATGCCCTGGGAGCAAGTAAGGGTGGTAAGAATGAGTTTGTTGAAGGTTTCCTGTTGAGCAGAATGGTTAAACAATGGACTTTTATATGTGTGTGTGTGTGAAGATGTTGCTGATGTAATAAAAAACGTAGTACAGGAGGGCCTTGCTGAGTGACCAAAAATGAAGCTGGAATGAGACCTCTTGGATTTCTATTAATGTATTCTAATTATCAATACAAGAAAAGCAAGATTGTTTTAGGGACCAACTCGTTCAAAATGTTCCTTCGCAAAAGCAGATAAGTGTCTGCAAATTAACTACCTTTTCACCTTTGTTCCCGAGCTGCCCCTCTTTCAGTCGTGCTATTAAAATGCTTGCCAAAGGCTCTCATTTCTATTTTCTTGCTTCTCCCATCTCTGTTCTGCAGTGCAGTTCATCTGGAACTGGTAATTTGTCCACTTCTTATAGTTTTAATTGCCTAATTATCTGTTCTGCTGCAGTGATCAAGTCTTCAAACATCTTGCTCTCCCCATAGCCTCCACTAGGATGAAAGAGAAGTATTATGAGTTTTTTACAACTATGTGGTCTGTTTTGCTGCTTCTTTGTGAATCCAAATTACATATAGTCTTCTGAGATGTTATTCGAGATGGTAAGGAATGTACATAGTCCCTTTTAGTCATACATGGACTTTGTCTACTCTCAGTGGAGGGCCATCTTGTTCGTATGGAGCATAACAGCATTGCTTTAAGTTTGTCCTCCTGATTCTAGCCTCTGAAAATGCAAGGGTAGGGTATATGTCGCTGGGTGCCCTATACACATGGGTAAGTTCATTGCAGTTTTTCAAGTGATACCAGGGTTCCTACACCCGTGTGACATATAAAAAGATATTTTGATTCTCCTGTTGTTGTGTAGTCCACCCTCACCCCTTGAATTCTGGCTACCGCCTTTAAATTTAAAGAAGCTGTGATTCAGTGGGCTCTTGTAGAGCTTTTACGTGTCAGTTCTCTCTTTGTAAAACTTTTCTGAGTTTAATAAGGAAAGTGGTTACGGAAGCCAGGTGAATAATATGCTTTTACAGAGTGGGGTTAGAGCTTGTCAACTTGTCCATGTTTTCCAAATGGTCCTGAAAAGTAAGTGAGAGTTTCTGTACATAAAATGTTAGTGTAAAGCCACAGTTAGAGAGGAGCTCCCGCTATGAGCGGCAGGAATGATTGTCTTCACTGTGGACTCTTGCCAAGATGCACAGCTACTGAAGCCTCACAGTTCAGTACCTGATCTTAACTCTGCAAAGTAAAGCTCTCCAATTTCATTGCATAGCTGGTAGGAACTCTTGCGTGGCATGTTCTGTTGTTTTTGTTTTACTTTTTACAAACCCAGCATATGTAGTTATATTTTCACCATACTGATGAATCTTTGAGCCATTAAGCAAGATATACCTCTGTTTGGCATGTTACACATGCTTGTATATTTATGAAAAATGAACTGCAAATAAATCTGTCTTTTCCAAAAAGGCTGCAGTACTTCAGCAATGTGAATATATGTACATGCATTCCACTTCTGCCTTTCTGACTGAGAGTGAGAGGAAGTAGTAATCCTCTAGTCTTTCTTTTAAAACTCTTTATAAACCTCTGTTTCTAGAAACTAATATCTCTGCAAACCTATGGCTGCATGTGTACTAGAAATTTATTGTTTGCAGTGGTTTAGCCCCAAAAGATAAATACGTAATGTTACTTATTCAGAAAATAAGAAAATATTTTCTTATCCTCTGGGAAATTATTCAGGAAATTTTTTTTTTTAGTGGTGTTTTGCAACAAGCATGTGTGTATGTCATGTCTGATAGCCAGGAATATTGTGGAATCTTGGGTGTAGTTAGATATGATGTCACTGGGCAAATTAGGTTCTCTTTTGGCATCTAAACTAATGTTATGAAGTATAACAACTGTGATATTTCTACTCTAAATATGCTTGAAAAATACAAGGCATATCAATTTAACTGTTTAGGTCTGTATTTGAGACTGTAGTAATACACAGTTTCTCTAGAAAAAAATATGTATAGCAATTTCTTTGCCTAACTGATAGAGCAATGTGTAGATTATCTAATAAAAACCACTTTAAATAGCAATAAAATAATCATGTTAGATTCTACAGCATGCGAACAACTTGTGAAAATTTGGTGTCTTGTGGGGAGGTGGTTGGTTTTGTGGGTTTGGTTGGGGTTTTTTTTTGGGGGGGTTTTTTTTTTTTTTTTTTCTTTTCATAACCAGCAGGCTAGACAGGAAGTATGTTGCTGGCAGATGGCTTAAGGCATTTATACTCATGCTGTAGCTATAATTGATATGCTAATTTGCTGTGTAGGTTTTGTCATTTAAAATGGTACAAAATGAACATGCCACAGTGTATTTTGACCTAATGGACCCTATTACTATCCATCTAATGAATGAATTTAAGTGTAAATGGGTAACTTTTGAAGATGGCTTGACATTAGTGGATAGCATGTATTAAATCATCCTAAAATTAGCTTAAATTAGCACATGGAGTGTAATTTTAAGATGTAGTTTTGTCTCCAGTAGCATGATACTAAAGGGTGATGATAGGGTAACACTTATCTGGCTTTTCTGTGCTCAGAAACTAGTCTTAACTGCACATCAACTGATTGTTTTGAGCTATACTCTCTATATATTTTTATGAATTATTCCCGGTCTGTAGAGTGTTTTCAGATGTTGAATCACCTCGGTGCTAGCCGCCAAACATGCGGTGATGTTTCTGCTCCATGCTGGGTGCCTGGTAAAGCTAACTGGTTTCCTGAGCAGGAATCCCATTGTTAGGGATGCAAATGAAATTCTGTCCTGACTTTTCTTTATCATAGTATTTGTGAGATTCCTGTCCTTGGACCTTGATTTTTGTTGTTTTAATATGATTAGTAAAGCTTATAAATGGTAGTGTAATGAAAAGCAGACCTGGGAAGGTTTTAACTATGGCAGCGTTTAAGCTTGTGGTGTAATTGGAATGAATATTCATGGCCAACTTCTTCCACATTTGAACAGCTTTACTAAAAATCAATAGCATGCATATATAATTTGACTTTCACTTCTCAGCTGGTTAAAACTTCTAATTTCATTCTTTGTAATGACTGTTTCACAACCTTTGGCTTGCAGAGCACATGGGTGGAGTCCATTTAATGTCAATAACTAGAAGTAAAGTAGGAGAGGTTTAAAATATTGGGAGACCTGGTGCAGTAGCTCTACATTACAGACTGAGAGAAATTGCTACCACAGGCTTGATGAGGCGCTGATCTTGTAAAGCCGAAATAGAGTTTTGAAAGTGTAAAAATAAAACCTTGTTATATAATTTACATAATTGCATCTAGCAAAAGTTAATATAGTTTTAATCTATTCCAATCTGAAAATTGTCTCTAGCATTTAAAAATCTAGTGAAGAGTGAGTGTTTAACTTTCCTGCCTTTGAAATTTTGAGTGGCATCTTCAACTTTTAGGTAAATTTGTCTTTCAGATGTGCAATAATGGCATGATATTTTTCTAATGCTTGCTTTATGTTGTATGATATGATGGTGTTTTCTTTTGCCATTTGCAAATTCTTGTAGCTGTACGATCAGATCTTTGTTTTTATATTATTTCAGCAAGATTCACATTTAAACTGAGTAATGGAAGATGTAATGAACAAATACATCCATTGTGAAGGAATCATGTGAACTCCAAACAAAGATTCTTGGTGTCCTGGTTCAAATATGAAGCTCAGAAAGTTTTATGCACCTCAACAGCCCAAGTCATCTATGGAATTAGACCAAGTAGGGGTGATGATGTTTCAGATGTTTGGGTGGAGCTGTTCTGCTGAAGCTGCTTCAGTTTTTAGAGATGATTATATAGCAGTGGTGGAGATCTGGAACGTGTGTGTGATGGATGCACTGACTGTGTGGAACTGCTCTGCGTTTCTCAGCCCCTCTTGCAGCTTTCCGACTAATGACACTGGGCCATTTTCCTCTTTTTTATTGGCTTCTGACTATCACACTTTTAATATATCCACTGGATAACTCAGTGCAGTGTGACTAGCAGGAGTGGACTTGAAGGTAGGGATCTAGAGAAGTGCATTGTTTATTTGTTTCTGTGGATCCAACTTGACTTGCATAGAAATTCTCCTGAATTTCTATTGCTATGTAAGTAATGCAATATTTTGCCTGCCTGAAATTTTTATGTGATGTTTTCAGGCCTTGCAGTAAAGATGTTGGTCTTCATCAAACAAAAACAGTTTTAAAAGGGTCTTTGAATTGGCTTTATTTACATATGATCTGCTGTTGAGGGTGACACAGTCTTGGTTTTTCAATCTATACCCTCATAGTTTTGGTATAAATGCCATTTATTTTTTATATATTATCTTATCTATGGATTTTATTACCAAAATATTCTATACCTCAGGTGAATGTGTTGCATAATGCTTTGTGATTAAGGCAGCGATTCACGACAGCAGCACATATATTATCCAGTCTAAATTAGAAATGTGTGTTGACTACAAATGAAATTAATAATAGCCACCTAGGAAAACAACACTACTGGGAATATAATTCTCTCTTTTAAGTGTTTTTGTATGTTTAGTTTGAAAGATGATAATAGAGGATGATGCTGGGGGGAAGGGGTATTCCAGTTAAATAACTGCTCCTAACGTGTGTGTGTTCGCTCTTCCCACTGCTTTACAGACAGACATCAGTTTTCATGATTTCTATCAGTGCCAGTGGGGGTCAGAAAAGAGGACTGTGAGGGCCCTGTGGTCTTCTTTCTGATACCAATCAAATGTTCTCTGGGGAAGTGCAGGGGAACCTTGTAAGCTTTGTATTTAGTTAGGCGATAAATTCCCACTCTCTTAATTCCCAGCGATACCATGTGATGTGGGGAACTGGAGGAGAAAATGAGTAGATAGAAATCTTGAGACCTGACTAGATTATCTGTTGATATATGCAGACTTTAACATAACTATTCACAAACATGAGTTGTTGTTACTTAGTAGGTTGAGTTTCTGTTTAGTGATAATAAACAGAGTAAATGATAAACACAGTAGATCTGTCTTATAAAGAATAACAAAATCATACACAGACTGTAGCTCTAAGCATTGCTATTTTTTGCCTCTTACATTCACAACTCCTTGTGCTTACCCATGAAAAAGCATTATTATTATTGCTCAGTAAAGCTAGTGATGACTTTCATCAGCCTCTCATAATCGATCAACTTTCAAACAGCTGCATGGAGTTCCTGGAATAAACTGGGAATAAAAACTATGAGATATTTTTGTTATTTACCTTTTGGTAAAGACAAACCATGTTACTTTAGATGAAAAAGCATGAGATGTTCCACATCAAAATGCTCAGCCTAATACTATAAAATACGGCTCTTGTCACACCACCTTGAAGTAGTAAAACTGCATCTCACTCTTGATAAAAATTAAGTAAGAACCATCTGGATTCAGTCTAAGAGGCGGCCAGCAAAAATGAAAAACACATTTCCAAACATAAAACCAGAGGGGACCTAAGTAAGCTTGAAGATGACAAAGGCATAAAAAGTGAAGTAGCCTTCTTGATTTTCTGCTTAAAGTCTATGTGCTGTGATGGATTTTTATTTATTTATTTATTTTATTTTTTTTAATTTAATCCCGTGCTTGTCCCATCCCATGTATATGGGGAGTAGCAGTTCTTTCAGTTGTATGTTTTAGGGAAACTCATAAATGTCAGGGAGTTTTTGACTTGGCTCTGAAAATGTTTGCAAGCTCCCCAATTGTTGAATTTTGTGTTTATGTTGGTGCTCTGAAAGGAATTTTATTTTATTTATTTTATTTTACAAAACCATGACACACTTGTTTCAAAAGAAGCATTTTGAGATGAAATTAATAAAAGCATTGTACAAATGTAATCCATACTGCAGATATGGTAACTCAGGTATTGCAGTGATAGTTATTGGCAGCATGGTGAGCTGTGATAACCTGGTTCCTTTCAGTTTTCAAAAGGTCTCACTCATACAATTGTAGTGATGCTCATCACTCAGAAGCTGAAAGAGGTGCTGTCTGCATCAAGGGCTGACATTTGAATTTATGAGTTAACACCTTGTGCTGTGTCCTGTGTTCATCTTAGAAATAATTCTGCTCGTTGTGACTTTTCTGTCTTCTCGTAAATACAGGAAAACAGGAGAAACATTTGCATTTTGAACATTACTTCTGCAAAATCACCATTACAAGCTGAATATATTTGCATTATTTCATGGAGAGGTAAAACATCAAGATGACACTGTCTTGTGAAGGCACCTGTGATAAATAAGCTGTGCATTTGTAAGAGAGAGAAATTACAATATTAGACAAACTTACTTGCCAACCTATAGTATGCAAATAAACTTTATAAAAGCAAGAAAAAGGGGGCACATAGCTAAGATTACTTTTAACAATCTCTGGGATTTTTTTTAAGAACTTAGAGTGGAGGGGAATGAAGCCTTAAATAAACACTTACTAGATATTACCTTGTCCAGCTGTCATACAGCTAATAGCACAAGCAAGGAAACAGACCTTAAATCAAGAATTACTTCAGATGGAGTAAGTCAGACCGTAAGGGGTGACGTGGATGTGATAATGTAGATCTGTAGGATGTAATTCTGCATAGCAAGGATGGGGCACAGAGACCTGGAGCCTGCTTGAAGCTTCTGTGTATCTCTGTTTTGTCAGAGACACTCAGTGTGCTGCCAGCGCTACAGAGCCTAATACAGCATTTTTAAAAACTGCTTTTGTAGGAGCTTAATTGTTTTAGTCCTTCTTCAGACTTACCTGGCTTTGCTATGCACTTTCTGTGTGACAGAAGTAGGTGTCTATGTTGTAGGTATAAAAATTGAGATGCAATATATGCAAGGTGGGGTGGAGGGGAAGAATGAACTTGATGTCTTCTGTTACGGTTTTGTTTAGATTTTCCATAGCATGTCATCTGCTATGGGTAATGGAAGAAACAGTCTGTTGTTCTGTAGTAATCTTCAGTTACATCGATGGGACTCTGGATCAGCTTCTATAGAACAAAACTTTAAGCAAAAATTCTTGTGATTTCTATTTGTTTGTTTATAGTTGATACACTAAAAGCATATTGTCATGCATAAAACTGTAAAGATTATTTGAGAACACTCATGTCAGGATTTATTTATTTTGACACTTTCTTTCTAAATCCTGTTGAATTTTACAAGTTGAGGAGTATATCCCTTTGCAAGGAATCAGAAAGAGAAGAGAATTTTATGAGAGGCCATCGTTTTCCATTATACAGAAATACTTTGCGCTTAATCTGTGTACTTGCAGTGTTTTACATAAATAATAAATAGCTGTAAGAAATTTTGTAAAATTACTGGTCAATAGGTGTAGCAACAAACAGGCCTAGTGGCAAAGCCTGGTGTTTCTAGCATGCTCGCAGTATCTTTCAGCCTGGCTGAAGTCAGCCTTTACCTAGTTGAAGACTATCTATGTTCTTATAAACATCATTTATCTGGGAATGATGACCTAATAGTTAATATTTTTCTCTGCTAAGGAGAATAACGTGAATACAAACTACTCCTTAAAAGTTACTTGAGAACTACAGTAAGTGGTGGTTTGTCGGTAATTATGAACTTATTCCTTGGCTATGTGTTTTCTGGTGTAGTCCCTCATGACAGCTGCACTTAAAGCTGGAGGTTATTGCATTATAAAGTCTGTTCCAGCAGTAAATACTTGACATGGATCCAGAGACGTGTAGATGCTTACTGGAGGAGCGCTCTTCTGTTTGGGAGCAACACGAGTATTGGAGCATTGATCTGTTGGGCGAGGGTCTCATTTAAAAAATGTGTTGCGATATCCAGCACACGTGCAGTGGTACAGCCCCGTGCAGCATTTGAAGATCTGACTGTATTATTTTGGTACTTGATGTCCTGCTGGAAAAGAAACGCTACCCTTGGCAAAATTAACTTGCCATTTCTGAGTGGTGAGATGTTGTAAGTGTTACCCTAGCAAAAGCATAAGATACTTGATAAGTATAGGTATTTGCCAAGTACAAGTATCCTGGGTTTACATTTGAAAAGGACAGTAATTTCTTTAAGTCTTCGTCCCTTGAAAGTATTTTTAATATCCTTTTCCACTGCTATAGGGCCTAAGGGATAGATGTCAGGCAATGTTTGAAAAACTAGTCTGTCTTTAGGTAAATAACTTTATGTGTCTAAACTGCAGGGTGTTTCTTAAATATCTTAGGAAGAGAAGGAGCAAGATATTTCGGAGGACTTTCTAGATTATTGTGAATATGATTCTGGTTCTTTCAAGCTTCTGTTTGAAATTTCAGACTCTTTCCATTTAGAGATATTGAAATTTCAGACTCTTTCCATTTAGAGATATATAAAGCAGACTTTAAGAAAACAAACACACACATTTTCATGGTAATGTCAAAATAATTTGTGCGCTTAATGGCACATGAATAATCTTGTCAATGCTATCCCTGAAGAAAATAAACTTAGCATTGTGTTTTAAAAACCTCAAATATTCTCTAGAGTTGTTCCATGCTGCTCTCTGAAGTACAGTGTTTTGTAAGATGAAATGAACTGATGAATTGCACTTGCAAATTCTAGAACTCAGGTGAACTTCTCCTGGTAAATTCATGACCATTTGAGTTGGTTCAAATGATTTAATTTCTGCAAGTATTTTTATTTTTAGCATCATTCTTAAGCTTTTCTTTATCAAATTAGACTGAAACTTTAAGATACTTCTATTGGTGTGTAAATCACGTTGTCCATGGGTTTTATTACTTTTATCTGTGTTTACTTCTGCAGTCAGTATCTTGTCTATTCCCATTGATATCCCTTTGTAAGGCTGCAGTAGTGCTGTAAAGTAGTCCATATTTTCAGTCTCCATCCTGCTTTATAAAGAGATATTTTTAAGCAAGGTAAATATATTTTACTTTATCACGCTCTTTGTGGCAAATGATGATAGTAACTCTTGGCAGCAAATACCTGCAAATAGTATTAGCGCATATATAAAGCACTGAGTAGCTGGCAGTCAGATAAATTCAAAGCAGACTAAACTACTAATACTGTATACACAAATAGCACTTGCAAGATGGTCCATTCCTCTTTAGGAATGGAACTTGTGAATGTTGCTATAGGAAGGCTTTGTGTTGTGCAAACCAAGAAGCAAAATCTGAGTTTACTTGGAGTAGTTGTTTGTAAGAGGACAAAGGGAAGTAACTGTCCAAGACCTTAGATCCTGAGCCCTGAATTCTGAACTTGATGCTGTAAGTATAAAGAACTAAAAAAAAAAAATATATATATATATATGGACTTGTGGCTCAGAAATTGAAAAATTGTATGTGGCTCTAAAACATCTTCTCTTAAGCCAGCTTATATTAAAAACTCTTTTATTTCATGGTGTTTGGCATTAATGCAGAGCTGTAAATGCAGGGAATTAAGCTAAATTGAATTCCACTACCGCAATATAATTAGGTCCAGTAATAGATGCTTCCTCCTTCGCAAATATTGGCTTTTGTTAGCAGACTTAAACCTCTTAGAACAATTCCCATTTACTTACCCAAGTAAGTAAACTTAAACAAGTTTTGAAAAATAAGCTGGTTTAAAAACTGTAGCTTCAACAAAACAGATACCAAAATGTAGTCTTGTCTGCGTAGTCTGAGCTTCTTGGGCTGAAGCTGCTCTGGGACTGGAAGCTAAGAACACTCGTGTTTGCAAGGACTCGGTGAAGTAGCGTTAGAAGCTCCTGTCTTGAGACGTTCAGGGGGGATCTGTAATTAACTAAATGCTGATTTGGTAAGAGCTGGTAAGTGTTTTAAAAGGGGACTGTGCTGTGCACCTAGCTCTCTCTTTGCCCTCCTGTCCCTGAACCATAGAGGGTTGTGCAGAGGACATACGTTCTGGCAACGGATTGCTGGAGGAGGGGACGTAAATGCTATGTAGCACCCGGGAACATTCTCCAGCCTAAAGGGAGCCTGAAAAAATGAATGTCTTGCAACAGGGATGGGGCAGCAGAGTGGGCTGCCGACACAACGCAAGACTGGAACTGAGACACAAGAGGCTCTGACTGCTCCTGACTGCCTCATGTGACAAGGGACGTTGTCCTTAGTTTAGTACTTATTGGGAAAGAGATATAATGATATGAGAAGCCTGTCTTTCATGCAAAACTTTATATTTAAACAGTATGATGTACAGGTTCCTTCTTTTATAACTTACCAGGAAAATAATGACTGGAAATCTTGCTTCAGGCATTTGCTGAGCCTTTCTCTCTGTCAGCCCTGTGTTGCAAGGGACTTATTTTCTACTTATCCACAGCAATATCTCTTGGCATTTGCACTGCTTTTTGCTTCTAATACTGATAATTAAAGCTATCAATAGGCTACTGATACAAGATGGTCAGATCAAGTATCACAAACATTTGAATTTCTCCTTCCATTTCATGATGTAGCACAATTGCAATACTTGCTAGGATGCAGATTACTCAGGGCTAGAAATGCACTTGCTGGCAATCTTTCTGGTTTCCCCTCCTGTTTCCAGTTAAACTGTATGTAGACTGGTATAGGTATACCAGTCAACCAAAGTGGAAGTCATATGGGCTCTAAATGGAGTATGCTGTAATGACATTGCTGTATTAGAAAGTAAAGAATGAAGTTGCATAAGGGACCAGGGAGCAGAAAGGACTGTAAACCTGAAAAGGCACGGAGAAGCCCGGAGAAGAAATATTCCATGTAAGCAGTTGTCATGGTTCAAATTTACTAATATGCATCTTTTCCCTGCTCCAGTGTTCCACTAATATTAAACAATACATTACAGAGATCAAAGGGCTCTCCTATGTGTTCCTTAAACAACAAAATCAACACAAAAAAAAAACCCAAACAAAACAAAAAAAAAAAACCAAACCAAAACACCGAAACAAAAACTCCAAACCTGCCCATACCAAATAAAATTCTGTGAAGCAGCTTTTAGGTAGGATTTTTATGCTCTGGAAGCAAGTTTGCCGCAGGAGGGGAATGCAGTTTCTACAGGCCAGCAATCGGAGTTGTTTCCAGGTGATTCAGGAGCCCTAGTGAACTATAAAACAATTAAGGTAAGCTGTCCTTTACTGTCCCTTCTGAAGTCTCTTGTGTAAAAAGAAGTTTTTCAGCTTAAATCAACTGTCTTTTGTGCATAGAAGCACAGTAATGCAGACTTCTCCATTCTGCTTTCTGTTTTGGAATTAAAGTTGGCATTTTTTTTTTTCTGATGAGAGTACCAGCAGCATGGGATGGAATCTCAAAAAGAAGTGTTTTTCTTTTTTGGTCCTGGTTTCAGGAGAATCATTACAGATGCTTATGCTTTTACTACCTAGTTTACTGCAGTGGTGTATCAAACTGAAAATACTGCATCATATCCTCAGAGTTTTTCAGCTTGCACAATATTGAAGTTTTTCGGTATCAATGTTACAATTGCCTGAAATGTTCATGATGTTAGAGTCATAAAATGGATATTTCAGTTTCGAGATGTTGAAGGAGGAGGCTAGGGAAATGAAATAATTTAGATGCTAGTGTCTACATTTTAACAGGGAAGACCCTGTCCGAACTAAAGAATGGCTTAAATTTATGCTTGGTTTCAAGTCCTCTGTGTACAAAATTGTCTTGATTGCTATCTTCCAGGTAAAGCATGAACAGTAATTTAACTTTCTCATTATTCTTCATCCTTGAGTTAAACTTCTTAGCAACCTATATGTGTTTTCTTTCTAAATTCATTAGTTCATGACTTTTTGCCCTTGCTTCTTGTTGAATTTCCAGTAACATAATGTGAGAAAGCCAAGAAAACTGCCTGGAGATATTTCTTTTAATGATTTTGTGTTAGTGCTGCCATGCCCCTGCATAGAATTCATTTGGTAAGAAGGCTTTATAGGAATACCTGTCTCATGCCACTTGGCAGGGAAGGCACAATGCTTAATTGTAATGAGTATTGATTGTTTTTAATTTGTTTGCTCTACAGTAAGAACTAGCTTTCTCTTACATCGGTTACGGAAGAGAAGTGCAAGTTGAGTGACCCCCCATTTCTCACGTATCCTAGACCGCTCTCATTGGAGCCATGCAGGGTACAAGAGCACAGTGTGGCTCTTGGGTGGATAGTTAGGCAGCAGAGAGATCTATTTGCTCAGGATTTCAAATTGCAGCAAACTTACTTGGTTCTCTTAATGGGAATCCTCTCCCAAAAGGCTCTAGTTTGAGAGGGAGAGGTTGATTTGGAATTGAAGGAGAACTTGGTGCTCTCTCTCACCTGGTTCCAGAGTCACAGTCCCTTGAGAGCTCTGGTTTTGTAGTTAATCACTTACAGTTTTGTTTTCTCCTTTCATGTGCCCATGAACAACCACCATGTTACCATATTACTGACACTACTTTTTTTTTTTGGTTTTTTTTTTTGGTTTTTTTTGTTTGTTTTTTTTTTTGTTTTTTTTTTTTTGTTTTTTTTAGATGAGTTGGAACTTGAGACAATTTCCCTCATGGTGTCTTCCTGGGAAGTTTTTTTTATGTTTGACTTGAGCATAATCTGTATTTGAAGAAAAAAATTCATAATGACAGTAATAGAAATAAGGATGACTCTTTTTTTTTAAGATCTGTAATAATTTACTCAGGTTAAGAAGTGAAAGAAGGCATGGGATTTTTTTGTGTTGTGTTGTTTGTTTTGGGTTTTTTTTCTTCTTTTCTCCTTCCTTTAAATGTGTGAAATATTGTAATGACTTTATCCATCATGGATGATGATGCTACGTTTGCTTCTGCTATACTTCAGAAATGGATAAAAAGTTTTTGCTGATAAGCCTTTATGCAAGACTTTGCATTTAGATTTTAGTCAGCTCAAAAATGTATTTAAAAAATAAAAAGACTGTAAACAGCCAGGCTATTTAGTATTTGCTGCACATCTGAAGCACCTTAACTGTTAAAGTGATTTCATTACAGGTGCAAAATGAATTATATATGAAGAAATTTGTAGCAGACTTAGTGGATTCAGATAGCCATATACAGGTGTGTTGGGCTAAAATCTGCTAACTGTGATGTAGCTGTGATCCTCCCTGAGACCTGTCATTGCATGTCCATAGGTATCAGTTGCAGCAGTTGTATTCCGTTTTCAGATCAAAGTAACTTTCGGATTGATTTGACCAGGTAATAATGCCATTTCAAGCTGCTTCACCAGAGGTTCATGCCAGCGTGGTCTTGGAGACCTCTGGCATCCTGTCAGTCACATCCTTGAACAGAGGCATAATTCAGAGCAGATTGAGGGTTCAAGAAATAAAAGGACTTTTAACCTTGAAGCTATATAGGAAGAGTCACTTGCTTGGTGTAGTAATAAAGGAAAAAAAAAGCTTCTTATGCTAATCTTTCCAATGAGGTGCCTCTTGTTCTCTGCATGGAGTTCCTGGGCTTTGTTGCAACAGGAAGAATTGAACAGCTAATTAAATAAAGGAACAAAAAGTTAATGACATTTCATCAAATTAGTTAAACTTGGAAATAAACTTTTAGAGTGTACTATTCCCGCTCATCCAAAATAAAATGTCGTAAATGCAGGTCTATTGTAAACACCCTAGTATCTTCGAAGATTGTAGTGAAAACCTGTCTGCTTCTTGCGTAGTCATGCCTGCTGGGAGGGGTTGGGAAGACAGTGTTACTGGCTAAGGTGCTCTGAGCGCTGCGTGTTGTTAAAAGGCTCTGCTTTTCTCACCACCTGGCAGCTGCGGTGCTTGGGAGGTATTGCATTGGTGTGCCTGTTGTCCGGCTTTACTGTAGCACGCTCACGGGAGATGGAAGAGAAGTATATCTCTTCCTCAATATGCCAACTGTTGACCAGGACATTTTGCTACAGCTGAAGGTATTGAGGATCTGCCTCTTCACAGGAAACAATTTTCTTTATTTTTACCAGTAGCTAGTACTTGATGCATCTCTGACTGAATCCCAGAATGATTCACGTGGAAGAACTCTTGTTCCACACCTGACTTTTGGGCAGGATGGTGCTGTGCTTGTTGATGGAAGCTCATTGCCATTCCTCCACTGTCCAGCAAGTGCAGAAAGGAGGATGCAGTGTTCTATATAAAAATGCTGTTGTTTTCCTATTATGCAAATAGCAAACACTGCAAGTTACACAAGTCAAAGAAATTATTCCAATCCACCTCTTAACACACTTTGTTCTTTATTTGTCGCTATATGCAATTATTTATATTCACAATAATTTTTAAAAATCCCCATTTCCAAATGGCTGTTTTAAAAAAAGCTGGCTTTTTTCTACAAAGGTTTACCTTCTCTTACAATAAGACTATATTGCAATGTACACTTAATATATATTGTACAGACTGAAAGTTTTTAGAGCCGAAGGACTTTCAAGTTTGCAGTCGGAAAATAGTGATGATGAACAGTTTGGTGCGTAGGATACAATTTAACAGATCTTGTGCTGTGAAAAGCACCCAATAAATACATGTCAGGATGGCTTATTACATACTGCTTTTCAGAATGAATTAAGTAAATTGTGCTAGATGCCAGCCAACAAGAGCTGATTTGAGAAATGATGGCTAACGGCTGCCTCTTTATGCCTGGGCTTTGTAAAGCATAGTGTGTTTATCTAACAGATAACGTTCTGTTTGGGTGCAGCATTTGGTGAAGCAAGCTGACTAATGTCTGAATGAAATCTTTGCTCTAGTCTTGCGCAGACTTGATTGATTGCCTTTTCCTAGTCATGTATGTGATTGATAATAAATAATGTCTTCTGCTAATTTAAACTAATTGAGTTTTTGGCAATATGTGCATACTGGGAAGGGGAGATCAGCAGGTCCTAATTCCCTAATTAACCTGCCTTAGAGTGAGAGGTGAGATTCTGTGAGAATGCAGAAATCCCTGGACTTCTGTGGAAAATAGTAACAGTAGGTGTCTAAAGTCCATGCTGAAAGCTAACCTTTCACTTATGTTGAGTCTGCTGAATGCTACGACACCATTCCATTAAATTAAGTGCTAGATTGGCCTAAAACTAACCTCATCAGGAAAATGCTGCTTTTCTGTGAGCCAGATCCCAATGCCAAGGTGAGCACCAGTGTCTGGATCAGCGGGAACATTGTGCACGTAGGAAGAGGGGAGAGATGTGTCTGTCCCCTCAGGAAAAGCTGTTAGGTCAAATTAGCTGTAACAGTGACTCAGCCATCAGAGTACGCCAGTGAGAGTATTTTGAGATGGATAACTTTCAACCTGCTGACACACTCAAGCATTTTAAGGACTGTTTCAGAACTGCGGGTGATTCAGCAGCCTAACGAGCATTAGTGCCCTCATTGACTTCTTTCGCAAGATTAGATAGGAATTGACTCTCAAGATCTCTTGATTCTCAAGAGCACCATATGATCGAGTGATAGTTGTCTGACAGTGTAAGAAATACAGGTTACAGAACATTAAAGCAGTAGGTTGTTCTCCCAGTACCTTTGACTTGTTGAGGAGAGGACTAGTAGAATGTAGTATACCTGAGAGTTTTATGGGATGTAAAAATAGAAAATGGCAATGTTATGGCTTGTATCATGGAGGAAGAGGCTTATTGTAACTTTCAGTATATCAACTGTTTGCTTAGAAAAGTAAAGTTTGGGCTGTGTTTTGTTTGGGTTTTTTTTATGTTGCATATTGACTCTTTGCCCTAATGGTATTGCAGAGGATTGTCTTTGGTTCAATGGTCTTTTTCTATAATGTCTATCAGAAGATGTATTGCACTAAAAATTTACACCCACACAGCAATATCGTGTTTCAATGCAGCAGTAATGCAGAAAAATTAGAAATGGAATTTGAGATTTAATGTGAAAATAGTCATGATTAATGACGGGCATCAAGGTTTGCCTCAGTGAAAAGTGCATTTTGATTGGTTGGGTTGATTTGTCTCGTCATACGTGGAGCGGGTACACTAGTTGTTGGTTTTCTTTTTTAGAGGGAGAGAGAGACAGGGAAATGACCTGAGTTATGAAAGGAAAATAATGCTAATTATACGGCAGGAGGCTGCATTGCTTGTCTGCACATGGTTGACTCCTCTTCCTCTTGAGTAAGGTGTTAGAGGAGTGTTTCACTGGGATACATTAGTGCTATATTCAAAAGTACGTGGAAGTGAGGTGGGTCTTTTCTTCTTAAAATGGTAATATGTGGTTTAAAAGTTATTAAAAATGTAAACTATTATTTCCTGTTCCCTGAATTCAGTGCAGTAGGGTTTTTCTAACTTTCTTTTGAACGGGGTAATATTTTTCAAGTCAGACTTGTTGACTGTTATCTCTTTAAGTCTTTTTTTTTTTTTTTTAAATGAATAGAAGATCAGAGGCAAAACTGGAGTAGATTTAGTATAATTTTCAAGTGTTAAATGATAGATTTCTATGAAGTTCCCTAAAGAATGGTCGTGTGAGATTACAAACTTCTCTCATTGCAATTTTTCTCTGGCATACACCTTCCTTTGGAATTTATAGCCTGAATTTCTTTATGAAATTAGTTGTGCAGGAGGGAGGTTATTGAAGTGAGAAAACGTGTAGAACAGAACAAGAAATTGGTGCAGAAGTGAACCCCGCAAAAGAGAAAGATAAATTGGAGCAGAAAGAAGAAAATAAGTACAAAAAATAGATAGTCCCAGTCTGCCTAGGGAAGGCAAGAGTCTCATTTATGTCTGCCAAAGCTCTATATAAACAGAAAAGAAAAATCTCACTTTTTAAAATTGTTAAAAAGTAGTATTGAAATACAGGCTATGCTGTCCAATCTGTCATGAAACTCAGCCTTAGTTCTCCTTATTTTTTCAAATGTGTCCATAGTTTTAGCGGAACTGGAAAGCAAATTAATATTACTTAAACCAAATGTATCTTACAGGCCACTTGTAACTTGTGCCAAAAATGTTGTTGTTCTTCCTTACTGTTTGCAGTTGCACGATGAGAGGTGCAGAGAGACTGGAGAGGTGGATGTGTGTGGACTGTCATCTGTGTAAATATGTTGTTACATTGAAGGATTGCTACCGGCAATATTAAAACACTATTCTACAGTACTCAAACACAAAATATTACATCTGTTACTACAGAAACTGATAAGGAAGTCAAAAGTTTCAGTCTTAGCTAGTTTCAGTCAAGAGCCTCAAGGTCTCAGCTAGCTGGATCTTGAGGCTCTTGAGTCAGTCAGCAGAGTAGTCCTGCGGTATCAGTTGAAAAGGCTGTTATTAATTCTTGTTCTCATCATGAAACCAAAAAGATAGATAAACATCAGTTTGTGTTGTTTAGTCCTTAAATTTTATTTTGTCAGAGTGCAGTATGTGCAGATCTCTTTGAAATATGTGCTTTATTTTGATACTTCTGGTTTGCATTCATCAAATGTCAATATATTTACTATGTCCCTGCTCCTTGCAGAGAGGTTGGGCTCGATGACATTCAAAGGTCCCTTCCAACCCAAACCATTCTATGATTCTATATGAAGGATAATAAATAACTCTTTTGAAGTCAGTTAGATAGTGGATTTAATATTATGGTACAATAGATAATACTAGATGCAGGTAAAGTTAAAGAATTTACTAATAAACCAGATTTTATCTTTTTTCTTTGTTCAGAACTGCATGATTTTAGGATGGTCTGAGGGAGGATGGCAGTGTTAGGTGACAGCATTTGTTAAATGACAGGGTTCACAGCCCTGCATAAAGGAGAGCAGTGACAGTATGAGAATAATGGACATCAAAAAAGATTTTAGCAGGCTTGGGAAGCTGGTATGCAATCTTCTGGGAAGATAATATTAAGAGAGCTGGTCAGCGCTAGAAAGGGCAGGCAATGATCCTGATTGTACAGGAAGATAAGCACTGTAAGAAACTAATATAGATGAAATAGTGGAAGCATGTTAGGATAAGAGCAAAAAGGCCAAGGTGTAAAATGAGTTATTACAACTGGCAAGGGACTTAATAGATGGCAATAAAAGAATGTAAAAATACACTGGAAATGAACAAGACAACAGACAAGGATCATGAGTGCTGAGTGGCTCAGGGCTGAAGTAATGGCTGATTCTTCCTTCGGCCTTCAAAAAACGGTTTATGTGACTTGCTGCTTCACACAATTAGTTGCTACAAGGAAAGGGAAGCGCAGATGGGAACAACAACTAAAAGTATTTCGGTAAGTCAGACATGATGAATTCATACTACCTAATGAAAATCACTATTGAGGGCTAAATCTGTGCAATCTTCTGGCTGTTAGAATTTATTTCTGAGAACAGGGGAAATTTGGAAAGCGCAATTACTGTATCTGTAACATGGCATGGGGAAAAGAGAAGATGTAGGCCAACCAGCCTGACTTTCCTAAACAGAAAGATAATAGAACAAGTTGTGGAAAAAAGCCCGACTGTTTGAGATATGAGCCAATTTAGAAATTATTTCCGCTTCACCATTCTCTGCCGACTCAAAAAGCAATACATCCCTCCCCAGCTAGTCATCTTTGTTTTGTTAAAAATCAAATGTGCCAAACCCCACAGCAAAACAAACAAAAAGCCTCCCACTTGTGCTTTTATTAGCAAAACTTTCCTAGTGGGAATGTCGGAAACAGGAGATGCAGTGCTACTTTATTAGGTTTTGTTTTGAATGTACTGTACCTAACACTTGATAACCACAGTAGGGAAATACCTTATGGTTGGAATTCCTGTTAAAAGTCCATTTTAAAAATCCATTTAAATACCTCACCCAGATCTACTATCAACTCAATCTGTTGGTACGTTGCTATGGTTAGGTGTATGCAGCAGGTGCTCTGCTTTTTTTACAGTTGGTGAGGTAAGTTGACAAAAATTGGGATTAGGAGCATGACAACTCTGTACAACTTCATAGAATAAGTGTTGATATGCAGCGTAATACAAAAAAACTGGTAGCATTACAGGCGGGTGATTAGGGATTGTTTTTCCTTCTGTTGATGATGTTTGTGCTCTTGCAACTAGCTTTCCAAAGTGCTTTTGTCTGATTACTTTACTTGTGATAATTTTACTGTCATATTTTTCATCCTTTTCCTAACCTTTCCTTGTCCCCAGCTCGTCAGTGATTATTTGGAGCACAAGGTGTGTGGTGAGTTTGGGTTTGGTTTTGGAGGTTTGGTTTTGTTTGGGGTTTTTTGTGTTGGCTTGGGTGTGGTTTGTTTGTTTGGTTGGTTGGTTTTGTTTGTTTTGGTGGTTTTTTTTTTTCCATAAACTGTGCCACTTCTGGCAACGTAAATCTCTTGTTCTGTTTTTAAGCTGTTCTTATTCTGTTGCAAGCTTGCTCCTAGATAGTCTTAGGTTATAGTCCCCCATGGGTAGGATCTGGGGGGAAGCACAACTGCTTTGCAATAGCAACTTAGATGGGTTCCAATTTTGCTTGTATCTCCTGCTACTAGGAGCTGTAAGGGAGATGCAGACTGCTAAATGCTACCGGTCTGTATGGAATTGTTTTTCAGCCACAGTGAGACTCACGGGAATGGTTTCATGAAATTGTGTGTCTTTTAGTCACTTTGCTTTTGAATGCTGAAAAAGATAAAGAATTGGCTAGGGGGCCGTGCCCAGCGGGTGGTGGTTAATGGAGTCAAGTCCAGCTGGCAGCCTGTTACAAGTGGTGTCCCCCAGGGGTCGGTACTTGGGCCCATCTTGTTCAATATCTTTATTGATGACCTAGACGAGGGGATTGAGTGTACCCTCAGTAAGTTTGCAGATGACACCAAGTTGGGTGGCGGTGTTGATCTGCCTGAGGGTAGGGAGGCCCTTCAGAGGGATCTGGATAGGCTGGATCACTGGGCTGAGCTGAATGGGATGAGGTTCAACAAGGCCAAGTGTCGGGTCCTGCACTTTGGCCACAACAACCCCATGCAGCGCTATAGGCTCGGAGCTGAGTGGCTGGAGGACTGTGAAGAGGAAAGGGACCTGGGGGTGTTAGTTGATGCTCAGCTGAACATGAGCCGACAGTGTGCCCAGGTGGCCAAGAGGACCAACGGCATCCTGGCCTGCATTAGAAATAGTGTGGCCAGCAGGAGCAGGGAGGTAATCATCCCCCTGTATTCGGCACTGGTGAGGCCGCACCTTGAGTATTGTGTTCAGTTTTGGGCCCCTCACTACAAGAAAGACATTGAAGCCCTGGAACGTGTCCAGAGAAGGGCAACAAAGCTGGTGAGGGGTCTGGAGCACAAGTCTTATGAGGAGCGGCTGAGAGAGTTGGGATTGTTCAGTCTGGAGAAGAGGAGGCTCAGGGGAGACCTCATTGCACTCTATAGCTTCCTGAAGGCAGGTTGTGATGAACAGGGGTTTGGCCTCTTCTTCCAGGCAACAAGCAGGACCCGAGGAAATGGCCACAAGTTGTACCAGAGGAGGTTTAGATTGGACGTGAGGAAAAACTTTTTCTCTCAAAGAGTGGTAAGGCACTGGAACGGCCTGCCCAGGGAGGTGGTGGAGTCGCCGTCCCTGGCAGTGTTCAAGAGGCGGCTTGATGAGAAGCTACAGGATATGGTTTAGTAGCTGTGGCAGCAATGGTAGTGGGAAGACGGTTGGACTAGATGATCTTATAGGTCCCATCCAACCATGTGATTCTATGATTCTATGAAAAGCATATATTAATTCTTACAACTATGATTTGTACCTTCATTTTTGGCAATCAGATAAATTCTGAATTTTTTCAATTAATATTTCTCACTACTGCAATCATGTGCCAGTGTGTACTTTTGATATGGAATTAGGCTGAAAGGATGAGGGCAACAAAATTACACTTTATCTGTTGGTTCTTCTTGTTTTGAATTCATTTTTATCCTCTGAGAAATAATTTTTCAAATCTTAATAGGCATAATTATATTCCTGTACACTGCTATGATTTAAGTATCATCAGTTTGAGCCTTTAAATTTAATTCCTTTTTTATACTGCATTCATGTAGACTCTTGGTATTTTAAAGCAGTATAAAATACTTGCTCTCAACACCACCTGAGAGACTTTAAATGTCAGCTGAAGGGGTGATTTGCTGTATTTCCATGTAAATAAATTCTGTACAAACAGGAGCCTAAACAGTGCTGATTTTCAGAATATAAAGTAATGAAACAAACATGTTGTTAATCTTGTTCCAAAACAGCTACTGTAGGTTTTTATTAATAACTTTTAAAAAATTCTGCCTTCCAGTGAAGAACCAGCTGGGCACCAGACTTCCTGTATTGATCCATTCATTGAACTTTTAAAGAGGCTGTGACACTACAGGAGACCTCATTTATTAGGAATTTTTTCAAGTGGCTGGTGACAGTGAGAGCTTCAGTTATTACGTGTCCCATGCTGACAACCACATGTTTACATAGTGCAGTCTGGAATTTGCATCCTTTTGCGTAGTGTACCCAGCCTACAGCCTCCCGTCAGCTGGGGCTCGCTCAAGGAGCAGGCTGTGACTGCGTCAGTCGTCCTAGTGGCCTCCGATTTCTTTCACAATGTGTGCCTGGAAATGGCTGTTATGTGACAGTCATTGTATTAAGAGATACATATTTTTATGACTCACTTTTTGCTTGAAAGGTCCCTTCTAATTTGTTTTCCCCTTTAAAAACAAAACAACTACCACCACAAAAACCCAACTTGCTTCAAACTCTCCTAAAATGTCCATTCCCTACTCGCCTACAAATACCAACAGTACGGGGCTTTTTTAGGTTGGGTAGGGTTTTTTGTTGTCTTTTTAAAAGGCTCTTCTGTCTCTTACTGGCACTTTAGGCTTGTTCATTTTGACAGATTTTATTTTATTTATTTTTTTTTTTTTTCCTCCATCCATGAAAGAGCACATCTCTGAGACTGGATTGTGTTGGTGAAAGTGTTCCATGACCTTTATGGCCAGGACTATGGTTCTTGCACTTCTCTGGAAGATTTCCAGAACCTCTACAGTGCTCATGTGCTCTTTAGTCCAGGCAAAATATTTCGATGCGTTTGAAGGGAGCTGACTCTTAGGTACAGAGTTGTGTAGAGAATGTTTGGGAAAAAGCTTAACAAAACAAAGGAGTTTTGTGATGCAGGTGTTGTATGTTTGCTGACATTAAATGCATTTTAGCTGTTATTTAGTGCTAACTGAAATATTTAGGATTTTTAATAGCTTTTAAGCAAACTTGACAACTGTCATTCTGAAACAAATTGATAATGTTTTGGCTTTTTCAACACAGTCCATAACTCATACGTGTTGCTAACTCTTTTTACATTAGTTAATTTATACTGTAGTAATATCTACTGGTGAAGCATCTGTTTTTATCCTCTTACATTAAGCCTTATAAATGAGACTAATAGTGTGATATTATTGCAACAGTTTCTTGACTCCCTTGCCTTAAATCCTGTTCTCAGCTTTGGTCTGCCCTACCAGTTCAGTGTAATCAGTATCTCTCTGTAATCTCCCTTCTATTTGCAAGTGTCTCTGTTGCTAGTTATATAATGCATATTTAAATACTCTGGAAAAGCAACTGATGTTTTAGCTATTAAAAAACCCAAATAGCTTTGTGCTTTTTCTGAACCCAATTTAGTATGTGACTTCTGGGACGTAGATGTGACAAAGACTGGAATTTGATCATCTGTGTTCAGGGGCTCCTTGACCTATGGTAAAAATGAGGTGTCACTCAGCAGCTCTGGCCTGAAGCTGCCACTGAGTCAATGAGTCGGCTGTGAGTCGATTCAATACTTGATGCTTCTGCTGAGATCAGCAGGCACAGCACGGTTGACACTGTTATTTCTCATCACTGTGTTGTAAAAGGGATGGCTTTTCCAGAGACGATGCTCAGAATGCTGCAGGCTGAGCCACAGTATTGAGCAGCTTACGTATGTGGCTCACATCTGAGCCAAAATTTCACTTTGCTTTCCTCATCTCCAATGGCATACCCAATCTTTTAACACACATAGCTACATTAAGACCTGTGGGAACAGAGAGTGCGGCGCAGCTGTCTGATACTGAAGAATTTGAGCTATGTCCTTGAACACCACTTGCTCAATAACAAAAACCAGCAATTAGAACAAGATAAGTAAATACCTAAGGCAAAAATAGTAAAGACGACTAAAAATCTATAACCAATCCAAATGAAGTTTAAGGCACGTGAACAGTATATTACTACCAATTGAATTAGATGATTTGGCACGTGTATTTCGCGTGTAACTTAGAAAAGATATAAAAGACTGAGGCTGACGGACAATAAAGGTCGCCAGTACTCCATCCACGAGGGTCCTGTCGTTATTGCAACAAAGACCAAAGCCAAGAGGTCCTGTGCCTAAAGCACAGATGGTAGGGCACACTTAAAGAACTGTATGCATTCAGAAAATGCACAAGTGCCCCCCCAGGGTGGCCACTCTGGGGGGAACATTGACTTGCTACTTCTGAAGAGTATATGATACATATGTAATCCAAGTTTGGGTAATCTGATTGATTGTACCACATTTTAACATCTTTACAAGTTCTGTTCATTGGTGCTATTCCATTGCTTTACTGAAAGCAGTCAAGAAGGCAATGAATTATTTCCTTTCCACTAGCGAGGCATGAAGAACCACTAGTGAGGCATGAAGAACTATTTCAGGGGCTGCAGAGGGGAACATCAGGAGCTATAAAAGGAACAGGGGAGACTTTTCAAATTTTTGTCTGTGGAAAGGCAGACTAGAACTTCTATAAGCTGTTTTAAAGCTTCTATTAATGAACATCTTTATACAACTACCTCAGTGCTGCATTCTGAATTCCTTGATGCAGAATTTCTCATACAGGTTTTGTTTTTGTTGTCACTGTCTGTCTGATAAACATGTGTTTGTGGAAGACTTAAAAAAAAACCAAAACCAAACCACCATGCAAGTATTCCTTTAAAGGGCTAGCTGTTTTTTTCATGACAAGCCCAAGGCAAAAAGTTTGACGTGCTAAGTTCAGAGCTGGAGAAGGTGGGATCTCAATCTGCTGTAGCTGTGATCTCTGTGTCAGCGGTGAAGCACCTCAGTTCCCACACCTTTAGGAGTTCAAGTCTCCCTTGGTTAGCCAGACATCTGGGTTTTGCACTTAGAACTCCCTGGTTTTCCAGCCACTGACAGAAACAGATAAAAGGATGTTCGTTCCCTTGTTCATGCCACTGGCTTCAGGATAACAGGAAAAAAAACCTTTTATTTAAGTAAAGGCAGCAAACGTTTACTCACACAACAGTGCCTCTATGAAATAAGTTTAATGTATTCTGTAAAAAAAAAAAGGTGCTGTAAGGGCAAAAACTGTTGTGCCAAAACTCAACTCTCTGCAGGCCAGATAGTTTATTTACTCGTGTTTATCTGTTTCATCGTAACTGTTTATTTTTTAGCCTGCAGTAGGGACAGACTTCACATTATTCTGGGTATGCAAGATTCAGCCATGGTTGTGGGGATTTCCTCCCCACAAAGCAGAACATAATTCAGTTTTGTGGCCTGTCCAACAATCATTTCTCTGTCAATATACATAGCATAAGAATAATTAATTGGAGACATTTGCTCATTGCAACTATTGCATGAGGCAAGAGGTGATAATTAGTTGCTGCAGACTAGACTTAAAGTCTGGTCCTATGGTTTCAGGCTGCTGAGGCTGACAGCCCTGTTGACTGAGAGGTCACATGGTTATCAAGAGTACTCTCCAAAACTAAGTCAAGATTTTTTTCTTTGTTTACAAATAAGCATATCCAATGTTTTGGAATGTTCCATCAGACAGAAAATTATGCAGTGCTTTAGCAAAGTATAAACTGATAGGTGCATCAAACGTGATTTCTTCTCTCAACCTCTATCTTTGAGCTTTTTTTTGGCGACACTTTAATGCATTGTACTGTCTCATTAGACTTGAACGCATGTGAAGGAAATTATTTAAAGTCTATTCAAAGACTTTATATAAGAATGGCTTTGAGTTTCATTGGACTACACACCCTATATTTACTACATTCATGTCTTGTTCCACATGTGGGATAAACAATTTACTGAAGGGATGGAGCCTTACGAACAACTCTCTCCCCTGCTTCTCATCTGTAATATTAATATTGTGATATCTCTTTGCGAACTTAGTATTTTCGGGTGTTCTCCTTACTTGCTTTTGGTGCTGAATGCAGAATAACTTGTTTAGCATGCTGAGACTTTCTGAAAATCTGCTTGGAATTGTAAGAGGTAAGAAGTAGAAAGTACATCTTCAAAACATCGGGTTTCCTAGATAAGGCAATTGCAGTAACGCGTATTTAGCAAGGGTAACATCAGTTTTTTTGGATTTATTATATATAGAGGTATGTGATGAAAGAGTAAAGGGAACAAACCTGTGCTGGTTTGGCTATGGCTCTGTTGTGAGTGTTTTTACCCGTATGACAGCTTAATTTCTGTGCAGATGTCATATGGCACTTCTAGGGAACAAAGTGCAGGGTGTAATGAGACTACTTGTATTTATTTAATAGCCGTATAGATATTTTTAGGAAGCTTTGAAAGAACAGCTTGTCAGTCCTTCAACTTTGACAAGTTTTTTGAAATTGCTCTTTCTTCTAGCGGATCATAATAATAAATAGACACTCTCTTTAATCTGTATTTCACTGACTATTTTACGTGGAAGTTGAGTATAGCCATCTCTACCTCATCTTTGCTATCTTTTTCCTTCCTGTTAATGCTCTTGAGTGTGTGGAGCATTGGGGTCAACAAGGAGAAAAAAAAAATTATGTTTTAACTCCCCAGTATAACTTAATCCATCGAGGCTGACTCTTAAGTCTTACAGCTGTACAGTAAAAGAAGCCTTGCTCCAGGAGAACTGGATAATAACAACAAAAAAACCTACGTGCATTCTTAGCATTTTTATGGTTTACAAGTACTTTAGGGGAAAAAGAAAACTGCAGTTTGAATCTACCTCATCCAGAAAAATAGCTTCCTATTTATAGGATAAGCTTCACGTTAAAAACTTTTGCAATTTTTTTTTTCTTTTTTTTTTTTTTTTTTTTTTTTTTTTTTTCTTCCCTAGGAGAAATGCTAGTTCCCTCAAGACTAGTGCTGGAGCTTTTGTTCTTTTCCAGTAGAATCACCATGTCCAAGCCTTATTTGGCATCAGGAATAAAAACTACTCCTAGGAGTCTGTGTCCAGCACTTGAAAAATAGGACTTCTAATAGTTTCAGCAAAACAATATTATTCATACAGACATATAAAGGGCCTGTACAACTGAAGTAGTCATCAGAGTCTAAAATCTGTGCCCATTCTTCCTATGTTCCTTGCATGTTCCAGTCGACTCCAAGCACTATTACTGTGGTCTAAGCATCAGTACTGGTGAAAGCTGTGTGTAGTGAAACACGTTTCAAGTACGAGTTTCAGCCCCAGTTGCTTGTACTGCTGCTTCCCTTCCCCGGCAGGAGTTTTAATGCTGTAATACGTACCTTGATAATCTACTCTACCTTGAGAAAGTGAGTTGTGTACGTGTCACTGCAAGGGTCACTGTTTATATTAAAGCCCTTCTCATAGGAAGTGTTTTGCTGGTTCTCAGAAAAATAGCATTTTATTTATCAGATTTATTGTAGACTTAATGGTATAATCCAATAATATTAAAAAAAGCCCAACCAAAAACCCCTACAGGCTATATAGCTTCCTTGTGTATTGATGTAAAAAGCATAGTGAGTGTTATTAAAACTTCACTCTGTAATGAATTACAACTTTTGCAGATGGAAAAAGAATGGAAAAATCTTTACAAAAGCTCAAGAGTAATTCAGCAACTGGCATACTGCTAAAACACTTAGTTTCAACTTTAAGAGATGGTGAAAGTGTGAAGGAAAAATAGGATCTATGACTAACATTAAAATTTCTCAGAAATGTAGAAAATAACCAGCACTGTATACATGAGCAAAGCATTATTTAAAAACAAGAACAGACTTCTGTGGTGCCTATACATTTTGTGTGTTTGTTTGGCTTTTTGCATTTGAATGCAGTGTTTCATTTGGGCAGAAGAGGGAAGCTGAGTTTGGTGAGAGTCCAAAACAATAGAGTTTCTTAATTTTTGTGGGGGTTTTTTTTTTTTTTTTTCCTGTACCGGCTGTTTTCACTTGGAATATCTCCTGCCCAAATAGGAAATGTTACTTTATTTAAGGACAAAATTTGAGTAAAGTTTTTCTTCATGCACTTGCAAGTGTACATGTTGGAGGGAAATAACTGCTTTCGTGTTGTAGTCGACTTGCTTTCTTTTTGGTAGAGGTAAATCTGGAGACAGCTTACGCTCTGAATAAATGTTCGTCTACTATAACTATGAGCCGGGCGGTGAGGAGCATGTGGCCTTAGGGGGGTGGTCTTGGGAAGCCAAGGTAGGAGTTGGAAGCAAGAGCTTTTGGTCTTCATGCTTCGTGCTGAGTTCTGAGCTGAGCAAGATGAAGAGCTTTTGCTCTTCAGAGACAAGTTATTGGCTCGGGAGTGAGCGGGACTACCGCTAGAAGGGACAGCAACACCCAGCCTTCGTTCATCTCTGCCGAGGTGAGAGGGGAGCAAGGTGGCAGGGCTACTGATTTGCTGGACCAAGCGTAGAGTAAGCGTGAGCAAGTTCTAGTTTGCAAACTAGAGACTCTTTTTAAACTTCTGAAAAGCAAAATTTGGAGTAAAGCTTTGAAAGACCTTGTTAAATAAACCTCTCTGTCTATTTTATAGCTAGCTTGTTCACCTCTTTTGGTACCAGTAGAGTGCATTAGCTGCAACAGGTACCAGGCTGCATGTTGAACGAGTGTTGCTGATGTTAGTAATTGCTGTTTTGTGCTCTCCTTGTCTAATTTTGATTCCCTGATCATAATGAAAAGCAAATTCTGATACTGTTCAATTATGTGGGGAGGGTTAATATTTCAGCCTTCCTGTTCTTTACAACAAACAATAGAGAATTGTACCACACTAATGAGAATAACTTTTTTCCCCACTACAATTTCGTGAATTTAAACTTGTGTCTAAGCCCTGAAATTTTCCTGTGAATGATAGCTACTAAGTGGCTCGTCAGCTGTGTGATGACAAAGCTTGTACTAGGTGTGTCCCAAGTGCCAGTCAAATACAGCATGCAGGAAGTATCTTATGTACCTCCTGTGTCCAGTAGCAATTTGAAAATTGGCTGAGAGAAATAATTACTTTCAGATAATAGAAAATATGTCTATACATGCATCAGAGCATTCCTAAGAGTTTTGACACTAGAAACAAACATATCTTTTATGAAATATCTCTGTGCTAAGCATGCAAACTTGTGTGGTTACGTTAGATTACTATATTTAGTAAGATGTCATGGATATTTTCTGTTATATAATATTCTTCATATCGTGACTTCCTTTTCTTTACAGCTCTACAATATATGCAAATGGCAGGCAGGTAGCCTTCCTTGAGCAGTACACTTGTTTCAAAGTAAAGCAGAGCTAAGGTCTGAGTTAAATACAAAAACTTATTCTAATAGAAGCTTCTTTACCATACCATATACTTGATGGGTATATTTCGTTATATACAATTAGTGTTAGATGTTCAGAGTGCAGGCTTTGTAATTTTTGTGTATATTCTGGTGTGGGGTCGTTTTCCCCCTCCCCTTTCCCAAAAGCAGATATCCATGATAACAAATATCTCTTTGGACTGTAACAAAACAAGACAGACAAGAAGAGCATGCCATGAATACGTACGCTGTCGGTCATGAAGTATATAAAGGATGTGTCTGCCAGTAATGATGTATATGGTTCTGGCACCAACTGCTCTCGATCAGATAGAAAATGAGAACCCTGTCTAAACTGTGGAACAAGAGTTTGGTAGTAAACTTGAATTCTAGCTCTGTAAAGCAACTGTAACTCAGAAATCCCAAGGAAACAATAGATTGTAACTCAGTCTGTGCTCTTATGAGTTATTTTGAGGCATTCCTGGGAACCAGTTTTTATATTTTGTCCTCATGTAATGGATTGCTGTCCGGAGTGGGTGCCATTCATTTTCTGGAATTCCTACCCTTGGATTGGCATCTGGTATATTAGAAGTCACAAAATGCAGGTAAAGTTAGGCAGAACAAAGGCAGTTTAATATCTTGCAACAATCTGTACTGGATATTTATTTTCTACTGCCAAGCAGAAAGAACGGAGACATACTGGCTAATTTTTACGAGAACAATAATCAGACATCCACCAGTAAACATCAGTGTAGGCCAAAGGAAAGCAAAGAGGAGGCCTTTCGGAGGATAAAGTCTGCTTAAAATGACATTGGTCTGTGTTCCTCCTGGGTCGTAGTAGCAAGGGAAAGTCTGGTATTTTCTGAAATTGCTTGCAATTGTTTCTATTTGTGCTTTAACTTCTTTAGAGTTCTCCAACTTGACTGGGACGTATGAGCACTGGAATAAGAAATAAAGATGATTGATTATAATGGATACTCTAATGCAGGGTTTGTAGTTAAGTCACACTGAGTAAAACAAACATGCTAGTACTGACAAAATCTTCTGTGGTTTGGCTAGCATCCCTGGAGCTATCTTGCTTCCCTTATGTTTGTAATGCATTTGCTGTGCTTCCCTGTTTCTGTCGGTGTGTCTGTGCCCCCTGTCTATGGATTCACAGGTTGGAGTAATGTTGTTGGAAACCAACAATACATATGTGCTTGAAATAAAACTGCAATTTTTGGGAATGTCACTTTATTATTAGAGTGCCAAGCTCAGGTTTCTAATGGAGCTTCTAGGAACCACCACAGCAAAAATGTGTTAGTTGTGCAGAAATTCACAACTGGCTTGTCAGCGTGCAGGGAAACAAAGTTGCTTCACTGTGCACCTCTGGCTGTAAGGCATAGACGGATAAGAGGAAAGCGTGGGTCTTGGAGGCTTCCTACTTGTCCTTCTAAGACAGAACTTATTTTGACCTGTACTAATAATGTAAAGCTGTTTGGTCGTCAGTGGAAATACTATTAGACTGTGAAGCACTCGTTTTGTTGTTCATAACAGTTTCTTTATTGATGCAATATTATTTTCCATACTTAATAATGCTTAGATGTCTTAAGCTGGAAACTAGCCAAAGCAGAAAGGGGATGGTTCCTGACCCGAAGGCTTGTAGTTGCAGTAGAGCAAACAGTAGGTAGTAAATCAACAATTTGCCTCCTCTTCCAGTGAACTAGACTCATGTTTCAATCTACAGTGGGTAATGTCTGCTTTGCCGCTTGATTGTATGTACTTTCCCCCGAGATAGTCACTACAAAAATAGGCATTAGCTAGCAAAATTCTCTTTAGCTTAGATGTTCTATGCTATCAGGTTTGCCTGGTGTGAAGCTCTAATCTGTGTAATTTCTTTAAAATGAGCACTTTTAGTCTGAGCATGTTTGGTGTGGATTCTGAAAGTGCTTCAGTCTTGGGCGTATGTCCCTTTAGTGTGTTGAGCTGGAATAAGGCCTCTGAAATACTTGGGTCTTGGAACTGAACCTGATCTTCCTCAGGACAGCAACACTGTAGGCTCACTTCTGAATGTGAGGGATTAAACCTAAAAGTGTTGAGCTCTGCTGATTCCCAAGCAGAAGCACTGGCAGAAACAAAAGGATAACACCCTATTTTTTTCCCCTTCCTCAATCTTTCCCACACCTCTAAAGCCACATGAGTACTGTGCACTCTCGTTTCTGTACCAGCCATGGTCTGCAGTCTTCCTGTGGGGAAGAAATCCTAAAACAGCAGACCAAGGGACCTCTACTGCAGTACCCAGTGTTTCTGCGTTACACAGATGCTTCCTACAGTGCCACTGCCTTCACCATGAGTCCAGGTTTCTGCTGCTATGCTGGCCAGAAACAGTTACAGACCCAACCAAAGACAAATGAGTTTTTTTCTGAGCAATTATCTTCCCAAATTAGATTTTTTTTTTCTCCTTTCCGTCTAAAAAGCGCATCATATTCCTAACAAGTACCTTTGTCTCCTCTGTCTTTGCTTTCGTTATTCCCTGCTTCATATCACACACTTAAAATGGAAGTAAAATTGGGATTTTTGCTCTTATTTAGGACAGTTTTTAACTTCAGGTCTCTCTTGTGATAATTCAGCAAGCAACTGAGCAAACCACAGCTTATAAACTATTTCTTACCATTGGTCTTTAAGTTGGAGACGTACATATTTTTAAGTGTTCATAAATGTTCATGTTTAGTTGTAATTGCTTAATAAGTATTAATATTTGATGTAATGTTTAAAACAATCCAAAACTGTATAATTTCTGCAGTATTTTAAAATGCCTTGGTCTGAGCATAGACATTAACACACACAACTACTCTTACTTTGCTGCTTGGTTTAAAAACAGTCACCCCTTCTCCTCAAAGGTATTAGCAGCAGAGAGCAATTATTCAGTCTGTTGCAGGTACCTTAGGATTTCTGTCCAGTGTATCTTCGGTCTGATACAGCATAACCTCTTGTCCTGAGGCTGTCAGATTGACCCACACCTGAAGGCAGGGGTAAGGAAAGATATCCTCATCCTCTGAGCCTTCGCTGTTTGGGCAGAGAACTTTGTCCCTGATGCTGGCTTTGAGTACCTTGCACACGGTTTCTGTTGTCCAAACACTACAAAAACAAACCAAAAGGTATTGCTTTTAAATGTGTTAGCAACATCTGTTACACGTTGCATGTTGGAGGTGCATCTGTGTGCAGCCCCCTTTGCCCACCCCAGACTGACGACTGTGCCTGGCGAAGGGCTGTGCTAGGAAAGCCGTGCAGGAAGGCATCTTTTTGTTGTCTCATTACGCATTCTGTGGTTTGAAGTTAGATTTTTTTTAACTCCATCCATACTCAGCTTCAGGTGTTGTTTGAGAAAGAAAAATTGCTTGGATTTTAATGGTCAGTAGTAAGTACTTGGAAGTGCAGTACACTGGTAAAGCTTGACCTTATTTGAAATCTGGCTGAGCATGGTGGAGCTTTTGATCTCTCAGAAATATCTTTATTAATTTCATTCAATAATTCTCAGAACTCAGATTAGTTCCATGTTTTTCCTCCCTCTCTTCTTTACATGGACTGTTTCCATGACTAAGTAGCAGGATTTTGTGTGGCAGAAGTTATTTTTTTTTGTTTGTTTGTTTTTACTTATCTCTCTTTTTCTCAAAAATCTCTCTCATTAAGCGGTAGCACAGTAAGGTTTTGCTCACAGCAGTGAGCAGTGAGTGCTTTGGCAAAGAAGTAAAGAAATAGTCTCACTCCAGTTTTTAAGAGACTAATCTTTTTACATGCAAGTATATTTTGTAATCTAATCAGGAGGCTGGAAATTACATAAAACAAGTGTGTATTACTCTATTTTAAAGGTAATGTTTTTTGAACATTTTTGAGCTGGAAGGTGCTCTTAGCAAGACCAGTGAGGTGGATGTACTTGCTTTCTCCATCATAATTATCAAGCGTGAAAAACTCAGCTGCGTTCTTTGTCTTGTGACTTTGGGTTTTTGCAAATTGTTTTTGTGTGTGGAGGCAGAACTTGCAAAATTAAATAAAAATGTGTGGATAATAGTAAGCTCTTCAGCATTTCTTGTATTCTGCAACAATTGCTGTGGTAGGCTGGGCTGTTGCAGGTGCTAGTTTCTCATGATTTGGAGGTAAGATACAGATTCTTGACTGAACAATTGTACCATGACTTCTGTTGCTCAAGTTTTTTATAGTTTTATTAAAAAGAACACACTGTCCTGCACATGGAAAAGTATTTTGTTTTTTTTTTATTTATGCCAGACTTAGCTTTCCATTATCAAGCTTTGACCAGCATGGTTGTTCTTTATTTTACATATTTGTGTCGTAAATATTCTGGTTTAGTCTGTTTTTATTCTAGCCTTGAAGATAATAATTCTTTTTCTTGTGCTTACCTGTAAATGCCTGATGACTTCTTGGCTTACTGTTGTTGGTCTTTTTTTTGTTTGTTTTTGTTTTTTTTTTTCCTTCTGATTTAAATTCCTATGAGCTCTTCAAGAACATATTGTTTATTTATTGTACACAGTACTGAAATGTATTTTGTCGCTGTTTTAATAATTGCATTTGATGCTGACAGGAAAAAGAAATATCCTTGTATTCACAAACAAGTGACTGATTACCTTTTAGTGTAGAATGGCACAACGGTGATCCCAATAAAAAAGTACATCATCATGGAGCACGTGACCATTCCCAGTCCCAGGCACAGGGCTCTTGTCTCCCCTCGCTTCTGTGCGGTCACCAGCTTTTTTCCCAACATGGTTTAGAGTTGTGAAATCTAAACAATCTCTTTCTGCTATAAAACAAAATACAGAAAGGAGAGGGAAAACATGACTAGGATTGGCTACAAGTACTGCAGTGTGTAACAAGTTTCTGGAATTGTCCCATTTTTGCAACAACTAGGAAAAAAAAAGTTTGTGTGTTTTGTTATCCTTTTTTACTTTCTGATATTTACCATAGAGTACTTTATAAAAAGTGTTGGGAGAGGGGCAGCTAGGTGATGGGGATGGGAAAACCTGATTACTTTTTGGGAGAGTTCTGTTACTAGCTTGATTGTCCTCAGCCCTAATTCAGTCTATTTTATGTGGCTGCTGCTCTCAAGTAAGAGCTATTGGTGTGTATTGGTAAAGGCTGCATGAAGGGAGAATCTTCCCATAGTAGAATCCTTTTTACATTATGCCTTTTTTTTTGTGGATTAATCTGAGAGGTGGTTGTCTTATTTCAAAGGAGCTGAAATAATTTAACACTTGAGATGCCTGGTTCTGACTTGTGTGTGTTTCTTGTTTGGCGTTGTTCTTTCAGAGATGCTCAAAACTTGATGTCCAACCAAATAGCAGAGAAAAGCTGCATTTTCTAGACTGTAGTAGTATGATGCCACCAAATTGAACAGGATTAGAAAACACAGCAGTTAAAACTGCTGTTGTTTCACTGCAAGCACTGGGTGAGTACTGCTGCTGGCCCTAGTGAACGAGTACAAATGGTGAAGTGCTGGTGTTCGTTTGATACTGGGGAGCACTTAGGCAGAGCAGTCCGAACCTGAGCTCAACAGTGACTGGCATTTCCACCTCCCTCCCTTGTCAAATAGTGTTTTAAATTATCTTGCTAATTCTTTGATAAAAAGAATCTGAAAATAATTGCTGTGAAGCCATACACCATTAAATTGCTATGACTGATGTATAGGATGAATATATAAATGAGCTGTAACAATCCCTGAAAGTTCAACCTGTCACCAGTATCTGTTGCACTGACAACTTCCAGTGTATCTAAGAATTAAAATTTAGATACTGTGGAAGACAAGCACTAGCCCAAATTAGCAAGAAGCTCTTCAGGTGAACCATGAGTAGATGGTCTCCAGCTGCCCTGGGCTGGCAGAGCTGTGGTGTAGCTGTGGGTGAGGGACAACACTGAGATTGGTGAAAGATGAGATAAAGACACCATCAGCTCTCAAGAAAAAAAATGTGAATATAATTGGAATGTTGCTTTCTTGTGTATTAGTTCTGCTTTTCACTGGTTAAAAGTGCCTTACTTTGGTTAATGATCAAAGGAAAAAAGTACTTGAACATTGAAATACTACTGGTTTTAGACTACTACAATACATGAATGTTAGCATTATTAACAATACAGAAGTCTGTGGGCAGTAGAAGAGCTTTGGCTGTTTAGCATAACTTGGGGCTAGTTACAGAATTTTTTAAATTATGTATTTTGAAGTTGCTAGTACATGATATCAAAATGAAAGGCTATTCTGAGGTGTCTCTAGGAATGAAAGGAGTTACTGTTGTTGGAATACTGAATTTTGTTCATTTCTATATTTAATTCCACTTTAAATAAAACATCATTATCCACTGTGAATTTTGTGTACAGCATTTTGAGGGGAATTGTTTTTCTGATGATCATGTATAATTTACTGGCATTGTAAGAAGCATCTTAAGTTGGAAATTGTAGTAAGATGAACCTGACCTGCTTACTGGCATTTGAGTTTAGTACAGAATGGGAGCTATGCCCTTAATTAAGGCTGTATTGTGTTTTTTCTTGGTCTGTGGGGCTATAAATAGAACATGTGGCATCGAGCGCTGTCAGTGTGCTCATGCTGTGCCTGCGTCCTTGCACAGAGACACGTGCAGCCCGCAAGGACGCTTGGGTGAGTGTGGGTAGTGACTGTTCCTTGGAAGCTTCTGTCATTTCTTGTAGTTCTGTGGCAGGGAAAGTGGAAATAGCATTTTCAAAAAGAAATAATTATAAAATATTTAAAATATTGGAACACTCTACAACACAGCACCTTCAGACCAGCTGCTATTAAACTGACTCTCCTTTACCTATTGTGCAGCTTGATCAGAGGGGAAAATGGAATAAAAACATCATTGGTCCTGAAGCACAGGCCCGTGTGGTACCTGAGTGGTAGTTCCTTGAAACAGAGCGGGAAGGTCATGGTAGACAAGTGGAATTCTTACATACAAAAACCATGATTAATCTTTAATTAGTCCTGTGGGAAAATGAACAAGTGAAAGATTGGTACTGACATCATGACTTATGGAAAGCTTCTAGTGGCCTAGTGCTGTTGAGCTCTTGAGATTTAGATGAACCATAATGTTTGACATAGCTATCCCAGTTACACTGAGACATAGTGGGGTAATCAGACCCCTGGTTACAGGGAAAACAAAAACTGCGGGACTACTAACCAAAGAATTAATAAGAAATATAATTGCCCCATCAGTCTGCTTGAATGTCAGCCACATACACAGTGGAAGTACCAGTAAGCTCATCCTTCTTAATCATCTTAAACTGCCAGACTACCTCTTTAAGAGACATAAGGAATTCATATATGTAAATTGGAAATTTTGACAAGTGGCCAAGAGGTTTTCCCAGCATAATGCAGTGTTATTCCCCATCCTGATAGCAGCCGGGCTGCCTGACCCCACTTCTCAGCGTTGGCTGCCAGAAGATCCTGTTTGCCTCTGCTCCCTCAGTTCAGATGTCTGCTCCACCCCAAAGAGAATAAGGACGTATGAATTATGCACAGAATGTTAACAAGACAGATTGCTCTAAAAATACCTCACTGAGTGTTTCTATCAACATAAAAAATAACCAGCTGGGTCGTCAGGGAGCGTAAATCAGGAGTGCTCACATTGCTGTTGTGTGGCTGCACTGGATTAGCTGTAAGTGTGGTCCCTAAAAGTGAAATACATGCTTCCTGTTGCATTTTTTTAATGCTTTGAAATTTAGAAGACCATAAAAATCTGTAACGCTGTTTTATGCATGGGCAGAGTAATTTAAACGGAAACCCAAGTCAGTGAAGGAAACTCTATGTGTGTGTTTGTTTTTCTCTTTTCATATATAAATACTCCTATGTTCTTGTGCTGAAAATCCTGCATCTTCTGGCTCGCAAGACAAATGCTGCGTGCATGTAGAAAAACATATTTCTTTGGAATTTCCCATGTGTTTAAAAGGTTAGTTTTTTTTTTTTCAGATTCAAAATTCTTCTCTTCTGTCTCCTTGTTCTGTCAATGTATATTAGGAGGAATGTTGAAAGAGCTAATTAAGTGTTTCCTCTGACAAAATCATTAAATCTGTGAAAAATGAAGCACTGCAGAGGACTTGATTGGCCCAGGAAGTCTCTGAGCATATTTGAATTGGAACGTGTTGACGTGTATAATGTGGGTTTTAGTCTGGCATTGAAGAGCAAATCTAAATGTATCTTTTGCACTGAAGATTGTGGGGTGCCTCCATAATTATTAGGAAAATATAAGCTCCAAATCTTTTCATAATTCTTCCCTCTCCCTAATCTTCAGTCTAGTTAAATTATACACTACATTAGCTGTGCAATTTCAATGTATAATCACCGCATTGACAGCTGCTGGTGGTAATCCTAGGGATACCATCTGCTCAGGTTTGGAACAGTCCCCCGTTTTGATGAGTAGACATGTTTGATACTCGGCTGGAAGTCTCTGCCTTTTCCTCCGCCATCTCTCGGAGTTTCCAGTGCTGTGACCTCTGCGAGTTTGGATGGGATCTCTCTCCCTCAAGCTGTTCCTGGCTGCTCTGAACTTGGGCATGGCAGTATCAGTAGCACTGATGGATTCATCTTGCTCACTCATGGAAGAAAGGGTGCTGAAGTCTCTCAAATTTAAGTTGGAACAAATATTAACAGCGAGCTAGTAATCTTTTTGGGCTGGTTTATCTTACACCATATGATGCATTTCCAGTGAGCATTTAAGTATTCCTTTCAGATGAGCATCAAGTGCTAATACTAGATCTCAGCAAGAAGAGTGATGCAAGTCATCCGCATCTGTAAAGTGATGAGGAGTTTTTAAAACAGGCCTGGACCTTTTGGCTTCTACTACCTCTTCATACAAAATAGCCATTTGCTTTCTCCTGTCAAGTGCCAACTTAATAGTCACCTTGTTTTAGCCTCAAAACATCTTGTGTGGACAACATAAAAATTGCTGGCTTGGCTGGGTGTGTAAGAGGAGCATAGTATTCGTTGCCAGTTTAATGTCTAAGTAGTGTGGGAACCAGAAGACAATCGTAAGTTTTAGATCTGTAAATACAAGCTCTGTATTGGTTATGCTGCTGTGGCAGAGCTGCACAGCTTACATATTTGCTACTGTCTCCGAGGAGAATCTGATCACGCTCTCATTTGCCTGCCTGTTTCCATGAGTATTTTAACACTGCCTAGATTCTTCTTTCTGTTTCAATCCTGCCCTCGTCCTTTTCTCACCTACTGCCCCACCACTTACACTCCAGACAACAGGCCTGAAGTCAACACTACATTTGCGTTGGCACTCACTTCCCGTCCCCCTGCCCTCCATTTCCTACTCCAGCATTTATATGGATTTCTTCCCCATAATGGGGCTGCCTTTGCCAGTGGTGCTGGGGTCAGGGAACCAGTTCTGTTCATTGCAAATAGATAAGAACCCGTTGCTTAAAAAGCATTCTGTGCATCTGGGACCACAGACACTGGGTGTGTTACAGAATGAGGTGATGGTGAACCATCATGGAAGTGTGTGCACAGGTAAGAAGGTTCTGCCAGGCACTCGTGCAGGTGTCTGGGAAACCTGAAGCAGCAATATTTTGACTGTGTAACATGATACAAGTACATTTATTTTATGAAATATGCTGTATCATTTTGCTTTATTAATGATTTGTTTACCTGATATGACACTGGAATAAATTATAGAAGTTAGCTTTTTTGTTTAAAAACCTGTGCAGTTGTTTTGGAGTAATATTGTTAGCTTTTAAACCTGATGGTACTTTAAAAAAAGAAAAAAAAAAAGAAAATAGGAAAAAAAAAAGAAAAAAATTACTTGCTGAGTTCAGCAGCTCTGAAGTCTTTTTAGAGTGCTTCTTTTGGACTCTGTGCAGTACAGGGCTGCACAGAATGAATCAATTTAAGAGTAGATTTTGGGGAAGCCTGAAAGAGTTCCGGTGCCTGGTTCCTCTCTAACTTAGAGGCAGACAAGCACAGCCTTTAAAGGAATGCTGAACGCCCAAAGCCATGAAACTCCTAAAAGTAAAGGTGTATTTACCATTAAAACTAATAAAAACTGTGATCTTGTATGGGCTGCAGACTCCTGATTTGTGAAAATATCACCGTTCTCTTTGCTAATAATTATGGAGAATTATCAGGCTGCATCCAGTTACAAAAGAGAGAACAACTTAATTTGTCTGTGGCATAGGGGCTACCAGGGCAGCTACCAGCTGCAGATTTAGAAAGATTGTTGCTGCTAAAACCACTGTACTTCTCAAAACCCAAAGCTATTGCATGCTCCCAGAAAAAAAAACCAAAAACAGTTACTTAGAAATATACTTACTGTTTTTGATGAAATGCTTCTTTCTCTGATGAAAAAACTTCTGTTACATGTCAGACTTGGGATAGTACTGGAACTTAGAGCTGAAAGGGATTTTTTTTTTTTTTTTTTCATTCCTTTCCTGTACTTCTCTGGGTTTGTTTTGCTGTGGCTGAAGTCCTTAGTTTCCCTATTACGAACCTTTCTGTAACCATAAATGGTAAGGTATGAAAGAGCACTGTCCTTTTTGAGATTAATTGCTGAAAACCAGGAAGCCACAATACTAAAACCAACTGCAACTGAAAAGACTGAGTTTTCTCATACCGTAGGGCCCCTTTACCACATTTGTCTTAACCTATGGTCCTGCTCCTTTTGTACAGCTTTTTAGTTTAGAAATCTGGTAAGTCTTTTGGATAAGATTTAAGGAATTTACTGTATCCGTGACCAGTGGTACTGATTTTTAATACCTAAGCTATTATCAGCTGTTTGTGAATGCTTGGTTGGCACTGGTTTTGGTTAGTTTGGAGCAACAGATGCTAAAATTTTGACTACGTCACAGCCCCATAGACAAGAGCAAAGCATCCATTGTGCTATAGATATAGGAGTGTCCAGCATGTTTCTCTAGCCAAAGAAGCCAAGTCTGCTTTTGAGATATAAAACCAGAAGAATCCTTCAGGGAAGAGCTAAAATAATAATATTTTGGGGGGGACGGGGGACTTTTTTATTGGGAGACTGAAGGAGCTGAAATAAGTTAATCCAGTGAAATCATTGAGTGTCCTGAACATTGTAATCAAGGGCAGGATTGCTTCCACCCTGCTTAAGGTGTCTAATAATTAGCTGTTTCAGCTTACGGTGGTCTAACGGCCTTGCTTTTAGTAAAAGATTTGCAGTTGGCATGTTCAGAGAGTTAATGCTGTCTGGAGATAACAGATGAGTCTTCCCCAAAAAGATCTTTTCTATTGATGCAGAAGAGAGCACAGAAAGCTAACTTGGATTTAGATAACTGTCCGTTAGACACTTAAGTAAGATGAAGCCTGCTACTCTCATCTAGATGAGAAAGATTTATGATCACAGTCTTTTTTTTTAATATTTGAGTAGTGATGTAGCTAGACTTAAAGAATGATATTTGAAGGTTGGAAAAAGAGCCTTATGAACAAAACTTATTCCCATATAAAACATGATTTGGTTGAGTGGAGTTTTCTGTAATTTTTTGATACTTAGGAGAAGAGACTGGATATTTCTAAGATGCAGGCTCTGGCTCAAGCAGAAGTCATGCTTTTAATGAGGAATGGCTAATACACATGGAAAAAAAATTAACTGCTGTACTAAGGAGTTCTACTGCAATATTAATACAAACCACATGGATTCCACAGGCAAAACAGAGATTACATTTTTAAAGTTCCTCAGTGTACTGAGGGAGGTGTTGGCTCAGTTTGAGGTGCGCTGATGGTCTATTTGAATAGACAGATCTGCTCCAGATCTGGTGCTACACATGACCTTTTGCTTGTTTCTTTTCTGCTTGTGTACACTGCATATGTGCAAGTCTAGGTGGCCACTGGCTCTCGGAGACCTAACCCAATAAACCAACATGGATGTTCTAAGGGTAGGTGCTGTGCTAGTACCCACCTCTGACGTAGGGATTTTTTGATGTGCCACTGACCTGTCCCAAATGATGTGTATGCAAGAGAGCTGTATCAATGGCAAGCCAAATGTTTGTTGTATTACACACTGTCATTCTGTATTACAGTCTAAAATAGCCTCTGTCTTACTAAAATCATAGAATCATAGAATGGTTAGAATTGGAAGGGACCTTCAAAGGTCATCTAGTCCAACCCCCCTGCAAGGAGCAGGGACATCCCCAACCAGATCAGGTTGCTCAGGGCCTCATCCAACCTGGCCTTGAACGTTTCCAGGGATGGGGCCTCCACCACCTTTCTGGGCAACCTGTTCCAGTGTTCTATAACTCGCATCGTAAAAAATTTTTTCCTAATTTCTAATCTAAATCTACCTCCCTCTATTTTAAAACCATTACCTCTCGTCCTATCGCAACAGGCCCTACTGAACAGCCTTTCCCCATCTTTCGTGTAGGCCCCCTTGAGGCACTGGAAGACTGCTATCAGGTCTCCCCGGAGCCTCCTCTTCTCCAGGCTGAACAGCCCCAACTCTCTCAGCCTGTCCTCATAAGAGAGGTGCTCCAGCCCTTTTATCATCTTCGTGGCCTTCCTCTGGACCTTCTCCAACTGGTCCATGTCCTTCTTGTGTTGGGGGCTCCAGAACTGGACACAGTACTCCAGGTGGGGTCTCACCAGGGCAGAGTAGAGGGGGAGAATCACCTCCCTCGGCCTGCTGGCCATGCTCCTCTTGATGCAGCCCAGGGTGCGGTTGGCCTTCTGGGCCGCAAGGGCACATTGCCTGCTCATGTTGAGCTTCTCATCCACCAGCACTCCCAAGTCCTTCTCCTCAGGGCTGCTCTCCATCCATTCTCCGCCCAGCCTGTATTCTCACATAGAATATGCTCTTTGAGTATAGGTGGCGGAACAAATTGAGGCCATTTAGGGTCAGATGGAGCTAAAGGCAGTAGCCTTTGTTGGTCTAAGATCCTTTTGCAAATACTAGTTTCTAGCAAAAAAATTTTGCATGGGCCTTCCCAAGCCTTGCTTGAGGTGCTGTCTTAATGTTTCACCCCTGATTATAATTGGGGGAAGAAAAAGAGAAGATAAATTATATATGGAGTAGGCTTTTTCTGAACTTCAGATACTCTATTTTGAATCTGAATGAGTTTCTTTTCAATATCTTGCTTCCCACTTATTTATTCCAATGTATTAAACTTCTTGGCTAAGACCAAAATAAATTAAATAAGGGATAATTTCCCATGATTCTTTAAAAAATGAGCAATGCTTCAACTTGGAAAAAACTGCGGTGACTAAGTTATTGAAATAGCTACACTTAAAATTGTTAGTCTCCAGAACTGCAAGAAGCTATCAGACAAATTTAAGAGAAATGAGACAAGTATTTCTGAGGAGCTATTTTCTCTGTAAGTGCTAGTGGAAGAAAAAAATGTGGGAGAGAAGGCATGTGCCCCTGAAAGAAGTTATGTAAACATTCTCATACAAGGATTGTAGCTCTGTTTTGTAAATAAAAATATGATGGGACTGTAAACGTTACAGCAGTGGTGGGGGAAAAGTTTCTGGTCTTTATTTGCTTTACTACTCTGTGGCGAGTGCCGAAACCATTGTCCTTAGTGCACCATCTGTATTGTAGAATGCCTTGTTCCAGCTCCCTTTTTGTTTTTCTGATGGGGTTTGGTCATCACAGTTGTGTATTAGCTCAGAGGACTCCTAACCTTTTCAAGAAATCAGACGGACTTTGCTGTGATTCTGAAGCCTCAAGGAAGGTCAAGAGCGTCTGGTTTGACCCCACGTGCTACTGAAAACTTAGTTGCTGTGACATCACCTGAATTAAACTTATTTTGTGTTTGCAGATGACCTGTAACGCATAGGCTATCCTATGTAACAGGTGGATCCTGCTGGAAGTGTTAGTCAGATGATACAAATAGCATCTGTAGACAAGCAGAAATGATGTGGATTTGCAAACTGAACTCCCTTTTGGCTCTAATGTGAAGAGTAGTTCAGGAGTTTATAAAGGGGTAAGTGGAAAAAAGAGCAGTATCTTCTAGTTGGTCAGAGCTGTTTATTCCGTTCTTTGAAGCTGATGATCTGTAAGGTTGTTTTCATGTTAGGGCATAAGAAAAACTTAATGGCTGTGAGACAGAGCCAGTTTAATAAGTATTGCCATTTTATTTCCAGGACTGTCTGTTGCTTCTAAAGAATCAGTGAACTGTGAAATGAGAACAGTTGTTTGGCTCTTCAGAGAGCCCCGGAAAGTTATTAGCTCCCCCCTTCCTAATTGGAACATATTCATAGGGTAGTACATTGTCATTTTTAATGGGTGTCATAAAGAGAGGCTGCGGCTCTTGAGCAAGGAACAGTCACATATTAAAAATAATGCAAGCTAGAAGGAGGAGGATGTCCGAAGTGCTGGCATGTCTAAATCAAGCACAGGCAAACTTTAGTACTTAGATGTGTCCTTTTAAGTAATAAGTTTGTTGAACTTGCTGGTAACTCACCAGTTTCATGAGCACTGAGAGAGTCCTCAGAACTTGTCCCATAGATACATAAGCAGGGCTTCTGAATTGTTTATTTTGCCTCCAGCTTCACAGTGTGGTGGCTGTGCACTGTGGCTGTGACGATTCCCTGAGGTAACTGTGCCATGATGGGCCTCCCGGTGATGTGTTGTACCTGCAGTAAAGGAGAACGTTGGGGTAGGACTTCATTCCCCTCTGGCGTTACTGAGAACGCTCTCGCTACTGTGTCTTGAAACTGAAGTTAGAGAGGATGATTAACTGCTGGATCTGGCTCTCTGTGGATACATACTAAATGATTTCAGAGAGTAAGTGCATATGCTGTTTTCACAGTTTGGATCTTTTATGTGTAATCAATTCTTAATGTTATTCCAGGTAGAGGAACTCTCAGTATTTTTTTTACAAAGAACAACTCCAAAACAACCAAACAAAAAACACGTGCACACCCCTCCATTGTATAGAACTTTCAATTGTGAATTTAAAAGTATTTTACAAAGGGAGGTCGTTATTGTTTATTCTCGCTATGTAGATGGGCAGAAGCAGGTAACTGCCTTTTGCCTGTCAAGTGACAGGCAATCAGATGACTGAGTTTGCTGGGTTTCTGCACCGTGCTCTGTCCGACTTAGTTAGAAGTACAGGGGAGGTACAGAGGTTGCTCTAAGACCATGGCCTCTTTCACCTTACTCCTTTTCCCTGTCACAATGACTTATGCTATCTCAGTGTTACATGCTTAGCTGCACTGGCAATAGCAAGCAAACTTGAATACTAATTTTTCAGCGTAGGCAGGAACTGGTGTTATCTGCTTTTATCTGAACGTGTGTCTCAGGCATGCATTGTGTATCACATTACACTTGATGCTGATGGGAACTTTGTGCAAAGACTGAGTAGTATCTGATTTCAGGTAAACAGAAGCTGCTAGGAACATAGACTTATGTTCAGCTTCTCATGTCCAGGTTAACTACAACATGGAGCAAATCTAAGGCCTTTCCTGGTCTTGCAAACTTAGTACAGCAACTCTCTGATACAATAAAGTATGAAATACAGTAAACAGGTACCATGTGCTCATGTTGGGAGCTGTAAGCATTGCCAGATGCTTAGCTAATTTAGCATGGAGGGCTGACTCTGGCAGTGTTGTTGCTAATGGTCTTTGCTGTCATCTGTGAAGTTGGTTTCTGCAGTGAAATAGGTAAATTTCTGTTTCTGAACTTTGTTCAGTGTTTGTACTGTATCTGAAAGAAGGGCTTTAAACTCCTTATCTATGGAATGGGAACAGTATTTCCTTTCTCACTATCCTAAGGCCAAATACATTAATGAAATGTAATACCACAATGGGAGGCACTCAGTATATTAGCTGAGTATAACTCAGTATGTAGTCTGGGCAATGAAAGGAATTCCACCCCACCTCGTATTGAGTAGTTCACAAAGCAGACAAAATGCTGCTGTTACTGTGAGCAAGGTGCTTCCTTACCCCTCTGTCCACATCCACGTATGGATACCGTTTACTGCTGTCACACCTTTGCTGCTATCCCCTGTATTGGGAAAGGGGGACTGAGAAGGGACATCCCAACTCTCAGCTTCCTGTACTCCCAAAATACACAATACTGTAAGTGTATCAGCCTTGCTGCAGTGAGTTATTAAGTCTCAAGGAAGAGATACAAACTATGGTGTTGGAAAGGGTGATGTTCCTTCTTTTTCAAGAAATAAATTTCTTTAAGGCAGGAATTTAAAAAAAAAAAGTATTATGAAATGCCCTTTGCTTCTATTCCATACCTGTTCAATATAAAAAAGTTCCTAATTTGTTTCTTCTTCCTTTTGCCCAAAGTCAGATTTATATAAGAAATTAAAGTAAGCCTTCTTTTCCTTGAAATTATTCTTTTTGTACAGAAAGTTACTGTAAGTGAGACTGTCATCTATAAATAATAGCATTGATCTTGTGTTCCCTGAAGCAGTGAAATTTTCTTTTGGAGTGCAGTCCCAATATGTAGGCATTTTATGTGCTGTATTATACACTTTTCATGAAAGTAACATGATTACTTTGAGCTCTTCCTTTACCTGGGGAATTTTAATCCATTTTAAAGTAACATTTCCCCAAGAAGTTAACTGCAGATAGGTTTTGGACTTCTGGAGCCATTTCTACTGTGATGAAGAACTCAAGTGAGCAATTGGTAGCAGAGATAATTAATTTTGCCTGGGTGAGAGAGGAGGTCATGCAGGCTACTACTACAGCAACTTGGTGCCGGAGTTCTCCATGACGTGAGGTGGGTCTCAGCTGAAGAGTGCCTGAGATACGAATATAGTTTGGATTAGTATTTTTGCAGATTCACTAGTTGAAGTACATTTACTCTGTGCTGATGTAGACAAACAAAAGCCTCAGCTGCTCTGTGTGTGAGTGGAAGGGGGAGTGCTGGAGGGAGATGTGTGGCAGGAATTTGGTGGAGAGAATTTCTGGGAAGTTGTCCTTTTCAGGCATCAGAAGCCATAACTTCCTGTCTTTATAGAGCAGACACAGAAATAGAGATAATTTTCAAACTTCTCCACCTTTTCCTACTGGTCATGTTTTTGGGTTGGCAACATTTTATTCTGTAATCTTGGTCTTTGTGATTCTAGTACTATTTTTTTGCTTATGTTCTTTATTGATAATTGAAGACTGAAATATCAAGATGAGGCATGGATACTGGGCAAGAGGAGCAATTCTTCAGAGCAGGCAAAAATGAAAGTTTGTCATCCTTGGTCATTTCAGTGTAATTTCTGCTTCCAGTTTTACTACAGGGCTGTCTTCTCTTGGTGCAGCACCTGGTACTGTGAGGTCCTGGTTGCCAGAAACCTTGGTGAAGCAAATGGTTCTTGTGCCGTATGGATATGTTTGCATTTCAGAGAAAGGGGAAAAAACAGCTGATGGAAATACCCAACACCCATGTACTCTACCACAGAGAGCAAAAAGGAAGTTCTGTGAGCCAATATATGTTTCCCAAAGAGGAAAAAGTGAAGGAAAGCTGAGCAAAATAAATTATTTGGGACACGAGGACATGTATGCTATTGGAAATATAGCTAGGCAGTATTTGCACACAATTCCTGTCTTGAGTTCTTCTCCATCTTCTCCCCATCAGGAAGGTTTGAGAGTATATAAGCGTGGACTTGATTGAGCTTGCATAGGTTCCATTACACTACATTGACTACCTTTTTGCTAATAAAGATGTGCTTCAATGTGTAAATTCTTCCTCTTCTGAAGGATTATATGGTAAAGTAGAGAAAATAAATTTAAACTTGATTTAGTTTTGCCAGCCATCTTGGATTGACTTGGGCACTGATTCTTTTTGTGGGGTGAAGAAACCACCAGCCCTCACTCTCTCAGCTTTCCTTACTTTCACTGTCTATTTCTTCCTTGGACCCTACTGTTAGCACTGTTGGTGTTCAGTTTCTTGGTTTCTGTGTTACTGCTGCTGACTTTGCAGCGTTGTGAGAAGGAACGGACTGATGAACCGAGATAGAAACCTGCGACCATCCAGATGAATTTGTATTTGTGCATACCATCTGCAGGAACTGGTGCTTGTAGAGGAAAAGAGGCTCTGCAATACCAGGAGGCTTTGCTAGGAGTGGAAGGAATGAGTGCTTTATTTAGGAGGTATGATACACTTTTCTGCTTGAATAGTTTCTACGTGACTATTCTCAATAGAGTTTAAGAAGATTTATGAAAATATAGGTGTTTTATGTTATATTTTTACTGGTCTGGACACACAATTTCCATCCAAAATAAACTTGTAAACCCCAGCACGTTATTAGTCAGCTTCATTAACAGTGCTATACACTTTAATAGGAACTTCTGAGACATTTTACCGGATTTGGAAACCTCTTGATGAAATGCTATGGCTCGCTGCTTTAGCACATCAACGGTGGCAATGTTTAATCTTTGTTATCTCGCCTTGTACTTGCTCAGCAGTTCTCTACTCCCCCTGGATTTCTGTGTTCTTAGCAAAATTGTTTTATCCCCCTCAAGTTCTTTCAGTCTCTTGTTTTTTCTCATTCAATTTCAAAGTGCCTAAGCTTTTTTTCTTTTTTTCCAGGCTAAAGGAACCAACACATTAAACCTGCTTCCTGAACTTTGAATATGTGTGATTAGTTATGAAAAACTGCAGTGTTCAGGGGAATGATGTGTGAAATAAGGGTACTCTGCAGTAGCAGGCTTTGAATTGGGCCTCAAGTCAATGATCTTGACTTTTAGCTATTTTGGGGGAGGTGGTGGGGTCTCTAACAACAGTTGGATTTTCAAAAAATGTTAATTTATAAGGATGGGTGAAGAGTACTACATAGAAAACAAAACGTTGTTCTCTCTTGACTCTACAAGAGGAGATTTTTCACAACATGACTTCAATGGCAAGAGCATCTATGCTGACAGCCTTAAGTGGTGTTATTTAAAACTTTGTGTAAGCAACTGAAGCAAATTTCTGACAAATAGACAAATCTGTTAGCGTAGTATTTCTTGCAGGTTTGCTGAAAATACGCAAAATGTAGGGAGCAAAGCCACAAACGAGTACTCTAGGGGATTGATGTCTGTAGTGTTTTTTTTCTACGACTATGTATAGGCATCTTTTTTTTTTTTTTTTTTTTCTGGCAGCCAAGCGAAAGAAATAGGGACTGGTGACATAGGAGAGGACAGACTACGTGTCTGTGGTATACTAGGTGCAATTCTGTGTATATGTGACTAGAATTTGACCCGCAGTGCCTGGGTACGAATCCTGGGCATTTCTGATAAATAGTCCTGTTACAGAGAACCATGACTTAACAGTTCATCTTGACAAAATAAATGAAGTCTGCTGTCTGTTTTTTGTCGGTGAGAACAAACTTCCCAAATTGAAAATAATCATCAGGTATTATTGTGTGAACTGTTTGAGGCCAATCAGGCTCCTTATCCAAATGAGAACCAATAATTTATTTATATTTCTCCCCCTTCCCTCACCCTGCTTTTGATGCAGATGCTCTCCAAAAAGCTTACAGATTGCTGGCACAGGCATGGTAGTTGCAGAAGGTGCGATAAGCTTCCTGTATATGATTTGGGTTTTTTAATCATATACTAAATAGCTGTATCTATAAGCTGCCATTTATATAAAGTGTTTTACATCTTGCATTTGAATTAACAAGATTGGATTCCTTGCAAAGGTAATTATGCCAGGATAATAGCTGCAAATGGGAACATCTCCATATTTTCTTTATTAAAATATTTTGGAAATAATTGAGGACATTCTAGCCAAAACCTCTTCAAAATATGCCCAAATTGGCAAGTGTCTGTGCATGAGAACAGACAAGAGAATTGATTAGGATTTTTTTTTTGCAGGGTTTGCAGACTTCTGTAGGATTTTAGAGCCAAGTTCAAGACATCAAAATGATCCATAAATTATTATAATGGGAACTAAGATAAAGGGACAATTACAACTTGTATTTGTACTGTGCTCTCCTGATCCAGAATGTGCAGCACCTGTTTGCCTGTTATTCACCTGATAAGACCTCTGTGATGCCCAAATAAGAAAATGACATTAACTTCTCATATGATGCCCTGCCAACTTTTTTCACAGGCCAAAAAGCAAATATATCCAAACTTTTAAAAATCTAAACTGTCTGTACTCATTGGATTGATGCTAGAGAGCCGAGAGAGCACAGGGACTAGAACTGTGTGCCTGCCAAGAATTTACGATGACACAATATCCAACTGCTCTAACATATTGCCTCATTTGCCTGCGTTATGTTACCACAAGATGTGTCCCAGCCTTTTTCAGTTCCCTTATGTTCTGCTTGTAGCAGGAGTGCTGAGACAATGTTGTATACCCTCAGCAGGTGCTCTGAAAAAGGAGTGTTTGCTAATTCCTGCTATTTTCCTTTTTGCATGTAGAAAGGAAGATTCTTTCAAAGCATTGGCAAGCAGGCTTCATGTAGTTAACTGCTTCAGCTGAGTTCAATGATACTGGGCTGATGTGTGCAAAAAAAAAGTTTATGCCAGATATTTTGTTGGGCAAAACTGGTGGTATGCTTCGTGCTAAATATTGTCATTTCCTTAGTTGTCTTCATTGCTTTTGACATTGCAAACTTTTTGATACTTCCAGATTAACATTGAGCCTGTTGGACTGGCTTCTGAGACTGAAGTCAGCCTACTAAGTCCCTCAAACAGAGCCTTCCCATGCTTGGTACCATCTCAGGAGTAACAGTTTTGCCTTGTTCTTGCATTTCCTATCAATGCATTGCTGTGTACAGTCAAAGTTCTGACTTTTCTCAATATGCTTCATGGTCCACAGAGTTTAGTAATGCAACTCTCATAATGACTTTGACCTGCATTTGTTTTGTTGCAGTTAGAATCGTAGAACGGTTTGGGTTGGAAGGGACCTTTAAAGGCCATCCAGTCCAACCCCCCTGCCAGGAGCAGGACATCTCCAACCAGATCAGGTTGCTCAGAGCCCCGTCCAACCTGGCCTGGAATGTTTCCAGGGATGGAGCATCCACCATCTCTCTGGGCAACCTGTTCCAATGTTCCTCCACCCTCAATTCTTCAGAACAGTCCTTTTTTAAAGAAGGGGAGGGAGAGGAGGGGAAAAATGAGCACTTCTCTTAGTGACAGCAACTAACTGTAAAATGGAGCAAACCTTGTGATGCTTCTCTTGAAAGTAACTCAGATGGAAAACAACCTGAGTTCTTTAGCATCCTCTCTTTTAAACAGCATCTTAGTGGGATGCTGAAAACAGCAGAAACAGACTTGGAAGAGAAAGCGTAAATTCTTGGGTTTAAGGTTCAGGGAATTTTAGGAAGTAACTTGTCTTTTCCTTGTCTACTGAGCCTGCCAGTGGTCTTCAGTAAAGGTTTGCAAGTAGCAAAGCGACACCTTTCTTTAGTAACAATCACACTTACACCCGAAGAGTCTGCAGCCTACTAACCTGAGTGGTGAGGGATATTTCCACAGTGAAATAAAGCATTTGTTGGTACTATTACATCCACATATTCTCTTCGATGACAAGAAACTTCGAACCGGGGGAAAGAGTTTCTTTCTTTATTCTACTAGCAGTCAGTTTTTTAGCCTTTTTTTTTTTAATGCTTGAGTATGTGCCATGCTTAACCTAACTGTTAGGATTTGTAGTTGTATGGGAACCAGAGTGGCAGAGATGCAAGTGTTTTGCTGTGTGTTGTTACTGTTAGATACTATCTATAGTAATAGATAGTGTGGCACTATCTCTTCTGCTGAGAAACAGAAAGAAGACCAAAGGAAAAAGAAAAATGGGAAAGAAGAGAAGTTATGAGAAGAGTTTACTTGAAGAGGAAAATAAAGGATGATAAGAAAGATCAGAAGAAATGAGGAAAAAATACTCAGCTTCCTTTTTCATGCCTGTGACAGTTGTGGAGCTCAGTAATCGTGACTCTGTGGGGATGACACCCAGCTAGGAAGATTAGTAACAGGCACCAAAATCCATCATAAGACATTGTTGAAAGCTGATGTTTCCGTAAGTACGTGTTCAGATCGCACCCTGCACTGAGCTTTGCTTATCTCAGAGCCTGTGAATAGCTTTTGGAAATGGATGCGCTTTTTTGATTTTTGTTACGCGGTATACTGCAAAGAGGTAGATAAGAAGCTGAAGTACTTTTAAGACTACTTTGTCATCCATCACTCCATCTACTTCAGGGCTTAGCGCGTGTCCCTGATCCTTCTCTGCTCTGCTGTAGAGCTAAACTTGATAGGTTGTGCTTGGTCTCATATTTCTTAGAGTGAAGATCAGGGGCAACAGTGTGAATTCAGGAATTGTGTAACTTTTAAAATTCTGCTTCTCTCTTGAACCATTTCAATTGCAAGGCAAAGTGCCTTCTGCATACCTTGATGGAAAGTCTTTCTATTACAAATACAGTCTGTGTAACATACGCACAGCTATGGGCAGGTACTGTCAGCTGAAAAAGGGAACTCAATTTTGAGGATCGCTTGTGGGTAAACTGGAGATCACATTGAGGATCGCTTGTGGGTAAACTGGAGATCACATCTTTGCCCACAGTAAGTGGAACTGGTCCATTGTACCATTTGCTAATAGCAAATCCTAACTAATGTTTAGACTTACACTGTTTGCTTTAAAGATCTGTTTTCTTTTGGAGAAAATAGTAAAGCTGCATATGGGGAAAACACTTCCAAAGCCTATTTAGGCCAGAGAGCTGAGTTTTGGGAGTACTCTGAAGTGTTTTTACTATTACTACTTTTTCCCCTAACATGCAAATTGCAAAATATTATAGTCTTACCATCCCATTCACTTTCTTAGTGACTTAACTTTTCCCTGAGAAAATGACCGCCTTAGTTTTGAATTCCTCCTGGTTTGTAAGCATATTCATGCAGCATGAATGTTACTGAACCGAACTTAAGACCTTCATGGGGATGGAGCAGGAAATGAAAATACCAAGTTCACTGCGGGATGTTGACAGTGTTTTTGTCAGTGACTAAGAATGGCAAATCCTAAGTGGCTTAAAAAACTAAGGCAGGATCAGGAAAATGCACATAGACTGGCAACCAGTCTAAGGAATGTGTATTTCTTTTTTTTTTTTTTTTTTTTTTTTTTTTTTAACTTGTCTGACATTGCTTACTTAAGACATTAAGGAAAATGGAAATTCTGAAAGATTTTTTCAATCCTCAAGTGCAAAATGGAGTCTGCAAAGATTTGGCCCCTGGTCTGTATTATAACTTAGCTCTATTTGTAACGACATTTAATTTGTATTAATTAAATTAAGCAGTTTTAAAGAAATTACATGTATGCCTTTTTATTGTTATTAAGAAGATGAATTTGCCTGTCTATTAAGGTTAAAACAAACAAAAAAAAACCCCAAAACTTGCCTGATTAATAATAATCAGAAAACTTTTATGTTATTGCAGCTATCTTTTCTGTTTGCATTATTTTATTTTAATCCCCCCCCATCTCATGGCTTTTGCTTCATTGTCTTAAACCAGCAAACATTGCTTTGCTTTATTGGTGCTTGTGTTTTCCTATAACATATCCTCCCCAAAGAGCACAGTGCTAACTGATACCAATGACATAAAGACAGTCTTAGATGTGTAAGCATCTGCCACATTCAGTAGATCTAACACTAGTTGATTCTGTTTTGTCCTTGTTTTCCATTTTACGCTACTCACGTTTCCCCCAGAAGATACTCTTGTGTCACACTATTTTGAGACTGAGCCTTCCGAAGCACGCTGCTCCATGTAACACTTAAGTGAGTTGTTACTTCATGAATCCCCACAGTTTAGATTTTCATAGCATAGAGATAACTAAGGAACAAATTATACTGGCAAAACATCAGGTCATTTTGGGACAGATGAGATGCAGAAGCTGTTGCCCTCTCAAATCTTGGAGATCTTTGTACAGGCTCTCTGACAAGGGAAGTATTTCAAACCAGCCTCCTTGTGAAGAGGAGAAATGTTTCGTGTAGTTAAACATGGCTCACTGCTCTCCTGAACTTGCAATATTTGCAGCTTTTGAAATCTGAAATAAGATTAGCCTCTGAATTGTGCAGATAATGCTTTCTTGTCTAATTGACTTGTTTAAAGTAGTTATTTTGGGGCTTGTTTGTTTTTAAGGTTGAGATCTGTATGATTTGGTTCATATGTTCTTAATTGTTGTTATTTTAACCTTCTGTGTTACTAAAGAAAGATTTCTCAAGAAAATAGCCAGCAAGCCAGCATTTCTAGAATTAGCTTATCCAATTACACTGGCATTTTATTTCTAATAATAGTTTATCTACTGAGGATCCAAAGACGCGAAAATAGATCTTTTTGCAGTGAAGTGTATGTGAGTATCTCTGCGTATGTCTGTGAAAACATGCCTAGTTTTCTTCCCCTGTCATTTTAAAGCAAATGGAAAGAAAAGTCAGGAAATGAGTTGTTAGAAAGCAAGTGTAACTATAAAATACCAGTAGGGATAAGAGAATTCAGGCAGGACAGGAAAGGAGTCCAGTTACGCAGGGGAGGAGAGGCAGTCAGTGGGTTCATGCGTGTGGTGACCCGTGCCCTCATGGGACAGTTTTGCCGCATGGTGTGGGCTCCATCCCTTTCCTTTTTGTTGAAGAGTTGAACACAACAGATCCTATTTCCTGTAAGCAATGTTATTGCTATTCAATGCGAGGATATGGTTTGTTCTTTTTTAGAAACCAGTAGTGCTGAATGATTATAATGTCATCTACTGTCTCACTTTACATAACAAGCGGTGTGCTGTGAGCAGCATTAGATTTTGCTTAACCTGCTCTTCGTTTTTAAAAGTTGCTTGACCGTTACATTGGCTCAAGATGTGGTATGCTGTGTAGTAGAGCAGCTGGAAAAAAAAACAAAACAAAACAAAAAAAACCCAAACAAAAAAAAAAAAAACAAAAAAAAAACCCCCAACCAAACAAAAAAAAAATCCCTCCTAGCTGGAGTTTGCTTTGCTTTACAACTCGAACAGTGCAGCTGCACCAGTGAGGCACTGGGCCCAAGCGGTTTAGCTCTGTGGAGCTGCAGGGCTTTTTAGTCAGGAAATAAAATCACGACTAATGTGGCACTGCTGGTTTTTAGTATCTCCATGAATAGAACTGGTGAAGGATGAGTGTCTCTCTGCCGTGTGCACTCAGAAGATATAATACTGAGAGGATTACAAGTTTGCTTGAGAGTTTCCCAAGACCTTCAAGCAAGGACAGTCTTTCATGAAGATAGTTAAAAAAAAACCCAAAACTTATTACTTTTTTCCAATATTAGTATTCCAGTATACACATGAACATCCCAGTATGTTTGTGGATTTATTTTCTTATTCAAGTACTTCTAGCAGGATCAATTTCAAATTCTGTGTATGTTGTGAAACTTACCATCTTAAGCGATATTAAAGTATGTGCTGTTATTAGAAATGAAAGTTATGAAATGATGAAAACATAAATTCAGTTTACATCTACCTTCAAAAGTAATGAAAGAATGAAAGAACAACCCTGCTATTGTCTCTGGACCATTTTCATACTTTTTTTTATGGTATAGCTTGCTGGATTCTTCTGGAAAACTTTTCCTCTTTTATAATCTGGTTTTAATTTCTATATGTGCCTTTCTCCATTGTACAAGAAAATTTGAATATTAGACCTGTTCTGTAAAACCAACTAGATAAGAAAATTATTGATGCAGTTTATATATGCTCTTTAACTAGAACTTCTTGTGGAATTTTTGTGCAGTTTCAATGTTATAGTACTACTCCGGATTAAAAGCACAGTGTAGCATGTAACAGCGAGTACTCCTGGTTGGGATCTCTGTTCTTCCATCTGGTGCAGTTCAGGACTGTTGTACGTTTGTTGATAGGAACATAAGTCGCTGTCACGACAGCCTTGATAATGCAGTCAGCAGTGCAGCAGCACCAGCCAAGTGTGTCAAACACACCCGGTGTTTCCAGCTGGGAGTGTCCTGGCAGGTGATAAACCCAGAATGCATTTTCCACCCATGGTTTGGAAGGGACAAGTCATGAATGTGTTCGGGTTTAGAAGTCGGTGGTTTTTTCCTTTATTTCTAGTTGTCTGGAAATGAAAGCAGCCATTAGGTGGTAAGGTGCAAGCAGTTCCCCTGCTTAGGTACTAAAAGCCTAACATAGAACTGGAAGAATAAATTGTCTCCAACACTATATGGATGTCTCTGATATTCCAGTAAGTTTACGTTGTTGTTTCTGTTTCTACATTGAGGACACATGGCATTAATCTGTCAAAATTATCCAGGTAAATTTACCCTCTCCTGTGTGAGTGGTCCAGTTAGATCTATCTCTCTGCAGAACATGTGCGCGCGTGCATCATCTAAAAATCTAACTGAAGCATACTACTTGTTCAGACCTTGTCAAATGGTAACCTAGTCCTGCTCCAAAACCAGGCTTTCTGGTGGCAGAGTTCATCTCCATGGGAAAGAAAAGACCTATTATCCCAGCTTCCACCTGACTTTATGTGCTTGGATCACAGACTCTTCAGCACCCAGTGCTGCTCTGCGAGCAAAAGCTGTGCATGTGTTTATTTTTGAGGAGATGAAGGACAAACTAACTCCAGCGTCTGTCTCTTATCAGTTTTCTCCTTAGCTCCCTGTCGTAGTTCAGCCCCGATCAGGACCAGACTATGCAGTCTCTGTTTCGGTCCCCCCACCCTCCGAGAGAATAGAAGGAGAATTGGTAAACAAAAGAAAACCAGGAAAAAAAACCCAAAAACACGTGGGTTGAGATTGAACAAAAAGTAAATTTAACAGTAATGACAGAAGAAAACAAAACAGTGATGGACTACAAATACAGTATAATGGCTTACAACAGATCTCCACACCTGGTTTCTTCCAAGTAGCAGGAGGCTCCCCTCAGCACCCTCCTCACTTCTATACTGAGCATGATGTCAGAGGGGATGGAATAGCCCTTTGGCTAATTTGGGTAAATGTTAGCTGTTAGCTAATTAGTTAACTATCCTAGCCATAGGAGCTACCAGCTCCAGTTCTCTACCCAGCTCAGGTAAATATTAACTCTATCCTAGCCAGAACCAGGACACTCACCTAGCAAACAACCCTACAGCTTGTTTTTTAGGAAATCCGTGTTGGTGAAATTCCTTGAAATTGCAGAGTGAAGGTGCACAGGCACTAGGAGTGTATGAACTGAAATCACAGGTGTTTCTCTGCAGGTCAGAAGCTTTGTTACAGGTTGGTATGCATGCTTGCCGTTCAGTGAGATAAGGTTGGACAGAAAACCATCTCAACATCCTGCACCTGTTTGAGCTGGTCTGCCTTATTCAATGAGAAATGCACAGATGTAGGCTCATATAAACCCACATAAAATGGATTAATAAAACATTGGATATAAGGGGCAGGGGGGGGAATCCATGTACTCAGTAAAAAACCGAACGCAAAGAGTGTTTAACCTTAGCCTTTTCATACCCAGGGGACGCTGCAGCAGAGGCTGCTGTTGCCCTGCTGCTGTTTGGAGTGACGCTCGGCTCTGCTGCCCGGGCCACCCCGGGGTTTGGGCAGCCTCATGTGAGGCTCAGCAGGAAGGGTGGACGTGTGGCTATACAGAGGAGATTAGGGCATTTGCCCTTGGTGGGAGTGGCCTAAAATGGATGTGGCTTTAGAAGCAAGGAATTTTTCTCAATGTACTTAATTTTAATTTCACCATATTGACTGGCCTTCCCTCCTGTGCTTTGGGTTCTTTGCCCATTTAAAAGAATTGAAAAGCAGAAAAAGATGTACCATCTACTGTTCTCTTGCTGAGTGACTAATGTCTTGAATTAATACTTTCATGCTTAATACAATTTTCATAGCAATTACTTTTTCTGTATGAATTTTTAATATTTACAAATTGCATGTTACATTGGTGCAAGGAAATAGGAAGCCAAATGTAGAATAAATAGATTAACTCTGCTTTTAAAACCCACTCCTGAAGGTAAAAATATACTCAAGCACTAAGCTTATATTTTGCTCATCAGCCTCATACTGAGGGGAAAAAATCAGCAGTACGTGAGTCTGTTTTTGAGAACGTGCTGGTTCCTCAGCTGAGGGCCTGTTGGCAGTTTGAGAGGCTAAACCTCCATTAAGCAGTGTTGCTCTGAAGCGCTGATGTACATAATGAATGAACAGCAAGTCTTATAAATATTTACTCCATTATAACTTAATTTTAATCTTATTCTTATGTACCATTATGTGTTTCAGCTGCTTTTAAAACAGTATCTCCGTCCTCTGAAAATGAAGTATTTAAGTTTTAATATTACATCATTATGGCAGTATAGTGTAGTTTAATCAGTTTAAATCTCTTGGTGTTTAAATACTTTAAAACACTTTGTCTCTGCTTAAATATGCACAGAGAAATTGATGGTTGGATGGATGAAAAGATACTTTGAGTAAAAATTGGAGGGGCAAATGGAAGCATAATTGTGACTGACTTAGTATTTGTATGGCATCAAGCTAAATCACTTTTCTTACTTCAGGCACTTCAGATGAAATCTTGATATGATGGTCTTGTACTGCGCGTGGGAACTGACAGTGAAGCTAAGCGTGAGCAGAAGAAAAATGTTAATAAGCTAGTAAATGCTGCTGCTTGGATGCAAGAAAGGGCAAATAAGGATGAACCAAGCCTTAAAATAGAGGCGTGTTTTTGTCACTGTTTCCGATTGTGACGTATTTGCCTGTCCTGAGAGTACATTGCCTGGATTCAATGCCGAAATTTTGCTTTGAATTATTTAAGTTATCTTCTTTCTTAATGTTAAACTAAGTAGCTGATGAACAGTAAATATAGCTGGAGGTGCAAAGTTTGCATGTGTTGGGAATGATGTGTTAAGAAAAGCATGCAGATCTGGAGGATGCTGTAAGCGACTGGTGGTTCTGCTTTACGGGCCTGCAGTCACCCATAGACGTGGCTGTTTCTTCGCCAGACAGCGCAGGCAGTAAAAAACTCCCATGTGCTCTTGTGCTTTTCAGAAACTTGGCTTTAGCATGTATTAAAACTTAGAGTAGTAACTGAAAACAGTAAATCTCAAAAGATATTTCAAAGGGACAGCTGCTTTTTTTGTTTGTTTTTGTTTTAGAGAAATAAGCCGAACTAATGGTCATCAGTATTGTAAGACATGATTTGCAGGTGTTGTCATTGCTTATTTTCATTTCTTTGTTTACTCATGTCCAAGGCATGTAAAATAATCTTTGTTTGACATATGAAATATTTTTCTTCTAAAATGTTATCAAATCACATGCCCTTGCATGCAGCAGTATGCCGGTATTAAAAGCAAGCAGATCAATGCCTTTGAGCAGCAACATCAAAAGGGGATCACTTGGTATATTTAATTTCATTTTTAAGCTTTCTAGCCTACTATTACTAATTTGATTTGTATTGCCCTATATAGTGGTTTTGTCTGTAGCAGAAGATGCAAACATAGCATGATAGGTGTAGCAGGCCGTATGATTAGTGGAAGAGATGCAGTTACGTGGGCTTTAGTGACCCCAGAGTCCTTGAGGAATTAGCACAGCTTTTCCTGCTGTCCTGTCCTTCTCCCCCAGTCCTCTTGCTGGCAATGTGAAGGCTAATGTGGAGTAAAAGTTGTTTCAGTAAACATAATGGGTTTGATGGACGGACCACTCGGTGGATAAGGAGTTGGCTGGATGGCCGCACTCAGAGAGTGGTGGTCAACGGCTCAATGTCCAAGTGGAGACCGGTCACGAGTGGCGTCCCTCAGGGGTTTGTGTTGGGCCCGGCCCTGTTCAACATCTTTGTTGGCAACATGGACAGTGGGATAGAGTGCACCCTCAGCGAGTTCGCCGACGACACCAAGTTGTGTGGTGCCGTTGACACGCTGGAAGGGAGGGATGCCATCCAGAGGGACCTTGACAGGCTGGAGAGGTGGGCCTGTGCCAACCTCATGAGGTTCAACCAGGCCAAGTGCAAGGTCCTGCACCTGAGTCATGGCAATCCCAGGCACAAATCGAGGCTGGGCGGGGAATGGATGGAGAGCAGCCCTGAGGAAAAGGACTTGGGGGTGCTGGTGGATGAGAAGCTCAACATGAGCAGGCAATGTGCCCTTGCGGCCCAGAAGGCCAACCGCATCCTGGGCTGCATCAGGAGAAGCGTGATTCTCCCCCTCTACTCTGCCCTGGTGAGACCCCACCTGGAGTACTGTGTCCAGTTCTGGAGCCCCCAACACAAGAAGGACATGGACCAGTTGGAGAAGGTCCAGAGGAGGGCCACGAAGATGATAAAAGGGCTGGAGCACCTTTCCTATGAGGACAGGCTGAGAGAGCTGGGGCTGTTCAGCCTGGAGAAGAGGAGGCTCCAGGGAGACCTGATAGCAGTCTTCCAGTACCTCAAGGGGGCCTACACGAAAGATGGGGAGAGGCTGTTCAGTAGGGCCTGTTGCAATAGGACGAGAGGTAATGGTTTTAAAATAGAGGGGGGTAGATTTAGATTAGAAATTAGGAAAAAATTTTTTACGATGCGAGTTATAGAACACTGGAACAGGTTGCCCAGAAAGGTGGTGGATGCCCCATCCCTGGAAACGTTCAAGGCCAGGCTGGATGAGGCTCTGAGCAACCTGATCTAGTCCGGGATGTCCCTGCTCCTTGCAGGAGGGTTGGACTAGATGACCTTTGAAGGTCCCTTCCAACCCTAACCATTCTATGATTCTATAATTCTGAGCATCCACCCCTTTCTTCCCCTTTCAGGTAATTGGGCAAAGCTTGTTTATTCAAGGTGTCTGAAGGTTCGTGATAGAATAAGCCTGTTCGTGGGGAAGCAGTAACAGGAATACTTTAATAAATTAGTAAATTTTATTTGTCTGAATGGCAATTACAAGTGAGGAAATGAGCAGCTATAAAACACATGGTTGCAACATGCCAGCAGGCCTGTTCAGGTTGTAAATTAGATGTTGCTCATCCAAATTCATGCTCTTTTCAGTTATCCTTGAATGGGTACAGTAAAATCAGCAAGCACTGTTACAGCTGGTATCATCTAGGTGCAAGGTGGCTCCACTTCAGGAGAGGTTCACAGCCCAGTGGTGTGCTCACGGTACAGCCCTGTGTGCAGAGACACATCCAGGGCAGTCTGCTGAAATCGGTCCCTTAGCCTGGGCCTGAGACTTAAACAAGCAAACCAGGACTTAACCTTCAAGGTGGACTTCTCTTAGAAATCAAAATTTACTGCAGAGTGCGTCCTTTGGCATTTGTTTTGTGCAACTTATGCTCAGGAAAGCAGAGCCTTTTGCTTTGTTTTTCTTGCCCACTCCAACGCCTGTATAAGAGCAGTGGACAGACAATTCAATACCTGGTATTTCCAAAACCAGGCTGATGTCGCTCTGGAAAGGAAGAGGCACCAGAGCTGAAATGCAGAGAGACTATAATATTCTGAGTTCCCAACAACAGATCTGACTTACTTTGGCTCAGTGTACCACTTCTAACAGTTTGTACTGTTGCACAGGCAGACCGTGTAGGGAAACCATTACTTTCCTGGCTGAAAAAAATAGGAGATACTATAAGCTTACAGAGAGACACTATATGCTTTTCAGTATGCATCAGTTTAAAACATGTTGCAAAGCAAAGATAAGCTGAATAATCTGTTTAACACAAGAAGTAAAACTTTCTATAGTTATTTAAGAGAAAGTTATTTCAAAAAGAGAAATCAAATATTGCATTTATAAAATTAGAACGTTTTGTATCTTTCAAAAACTGCTTACATGTGTGTGGTCGGAAAATCAATGTAATCAGCCCCTGATTAAATACTTAAGTGTTGCCAAATCTATGCATTAAAAGAGAGAGGCTATTGTAGAGAACAAGCCTCCTGGAGAGTCTGCTACTTGTAGGCATAATAGCTATTCTGTACTCGACCTTGATAAATCTTCAGCTGTTGCAGACAGAGGTGCTGGAGGTTTATAAGGAACTTCTTGGTCGGATAGTGCAAAGACAGTCGTCGTTCTCCAAGTTCAAAAGATTGCAGAGGGGAGAGGTTGTATGCTGATGAAGCAAGAAAAACATTCTGGTGGTCCTTCGGTATAATTCTGGAGGAAATAAGCCCGAGAAGCCACAAGCAGTGTTTAGGTTTAAGCTGTAAAGGAACAGATCTGTTAAACGCCGAATGAGAGCGGTAGGCTTGGGCTCACTGAGCAGTGATGGCTAGCTGTAATGTCAGCTGCCAGAGATACTTTGATAATAATGATAGCAGCCGTGGTAATTGCCTTCAGTACTGGCCTGTCACCCAGTGGAGCTGAGTTATTCCCCGGTGATGCCTTACTTAGTGCCAGACACAAAGAATGATTATAATAGGCTAAAAGTAGTGTACTCGTTTGCAATCATAAACCAACTGCTTGTCTCCTGCTCAGCTTGGAGATGTATAAGCTTCAGGGCTGGCTACCATCAGGTTTCTGAGTTCCCTGGAGCATCTAGCACAGCATTTCTGCATTGCCCCAAAGCTCTGGTTGTCATAGGATGAAGCAGCTTAGTCTAAACATGACCAGAGAGGAGGAATTTAGCCCTGTGTTGAGATTTTTGACCTTGTAAGTATTGTAACCAAATGCCTTTCATAGTCCTTGTCAGCTAGAAACTGCTACAAAAGAGCATGAATATATAACATACCCATTATCAGAAGGAACCTTTCTGAGGAGAGGAAGAAAGAGAGAAAAAAAATGCATTCATGATATAAATTGCAACAGTCAAAGGGTATTTGGTGTGGAAGGGGGGAGCATAATGCTCAAATATTGTGTTAGTCTATTTGGGACTAGGTGCCAAGCTATTTGACCTCCAGTCCCCTAGCAGTCTTGGCCATTATAAGTTCTTCCCTGCTTTCTATTCAGAAGATGCATTTCTTTGTTTTTGTTTTTGTCTTTTCTTTTAAATTAGATCAGTTAATCTGTCACTCAACAAGTTAAGGCAGAAGTGTTGCAGCGTAACTCTACAATACAGACACGTCCTCGATTCACATCAGTGTAGACAGTGGTTGCTTGTTAAAAAGTTGAATTTGAAGTGTCACTGCATTCAGGGTTCAGGAAGACAGACTGGGCTGTGCTGGTTTAAATAGACAAAGTGAACTCGCTGGAACAAACTTCACTTGATATCAGTTCAACATTGGGTCCAAAACTGGTAAGTGGTTAATAGTCAGTTAGTTCAATTGGAGACTGACCATTGAAGAAACTGTAGCTACACCATGAACAAATAATTTTGGAAACTCTTTGAAAGCAAGATTTCAGTTTGAGTGTATGGAAATGTTGGTAATCTTAGTCAATCAGTTTTCACACCTGTTGTTATTTGGCCAATGTTTATCTCATTGCAAATGTGAAGAAAATGCATTCTCACAAATAAAATAAGTCAGGCTCAGATATTTCAAGTGGAACAATTCTATATGTAGTTTAATTTCATGCACTAATACTTTTCCTTAGAGACTTTCTTGAGTTTTCAAAAGTTGTAAACTGGTGGGACTTTTCCTTTCACTGATGTTATACCATAAAAGATGTATAAAAACAGTGGCAAAGCCATTCTGAAAGTAGATTAAATATACTAATTAGTTTTTCTTTCTGCATCTATTGTAAGTCAAAGAGCTTTTGTAGGAGAAATTAGTAGAAAACAATGTAGGCAACCCTTATTTAAATGTGTGTGTATATATATATGTATTGCAGAAAACTGGAGAGAATTTTCATTAATAATTTAGAATGAGTACAATATTTGCCCTTCCAACATTCATATCTTGTGGTGAAAACTGGGAATAATCTCATGTGTTCTTATTTTTTTTTTTTAATTAGTAATTTCCTTAACTGAAGTGGTACTCTCTTCAGCCCTTGCTGTTTGTGGTTTTTGATTTTTCTTTTTTTTTTTTTTAAAATCTATTTCTCAGTGCCAAACACCTTAAAAGAATGGAGAGCATTAAATGTGGACAAACTGTAGTTCATGGATGTAGATTAGGCTGAAGCTTGGAGAACTCAAACAACAAAAAGCAAAGGATCTTGGTAGGGCCCAGTGGCCCTTTGTCATTTGGGAGCTCTGCATCCAAACCCATCTTTGTGCCCTGTGTATCTCATCTCCTTCAGAGTTCATTCTTCACCCAGTCCTGCAAGCTGATGAAGTAGCCAAGCACAACGCACGAGGTTCCCCTTTGATGAAGTAACAGGAGTGCAGTGGTTTCCTTTCATTCCTCTGCATTGGATCCAGACATCCCATGAGCACATTGCAAGTCGAGGATCTTTCCAGTTACTCGTTTTATTGCAGGGTTGATTTGCAGTCAAATCGGTGAGCTACGGGATTCATTGTCTGGCTTGTGTGATCTCTAGATTAAGAGAAAGCAAGTAGTAGGTCGTGATACGGAGGGGAGACTGGGTTTTGGTGGGCTGGACTGGCTCAAGGGAAAATTTACATTTCTAAGGAAATTTACATTTCAGTATTCTTCAGCAGTGCTTGTTTTCAGATGTGTAACACCTCTCTTATTACTAGGTGGACATGTGCAGCTGGACGTACAGCTTTTTATCTTTGTTAAATCCTGATTTTTTTTTTGTTGCTGTTCCATTTTGGGTTGCATAAGGTCACTTTGGTACAGTAGGAGCTATTTAAAATCTTAATATTGATTGCATGTAGAAGTTAGATTGAATATAATTCTTAAAGTATTCCCCAAGCACATAGAGTAACACAACCAAGGTTCAGCAAACAAGCGTTAGAATAGCTCTTGCTGCATAAAAGCATTTGAAAATGGATATAAATTGCTGTTGTGTTCAACTCAGTGTGGTCATGATAAAGGGTCAAGAGATAATGAAAAAAGCCTCTTTTGTATTAGTTTGATGGATTAACTTCTACTGGAAATATAGGAAATAACATTCTGTGGAGCAAAATAAGGATTACAGAGAAACAAGTGTGTGGAAATGGCTGGAATCAGATTTCTACAAATTTTTTATTTAGGTTTCCTGTACAACTCCATTACATCAGATTATAGCCTTGATGACCCCTGTCAAGCTTTTTTTTTTTTTTTCCCTGTTAGTTTCTGCCTTTCCAGATGCAAACAGGACCAGCTGGGGTACAAAGGATGTACTGAGGCCAAAGAAACGAAGTTGTATCAGTATGCAGGCACATTTCTGAGATATTCCAGGGGATGAGAATTCAGAGATGACTTTGCCTTTCAAAGGTTTTTTCGAAACTTAATCACAATTAAAGGCATCCTAGGGTGAAAAACATAGTGGTTTGAACAAATGATCTTTTTCTTCTGTGTTTTGAGCTACTGAAGTGAGGGAAGGGAAACTAATACAATGTTGGAAAAGGTAAAATGAAACTTTAATACCATCTCTAATTAATTGAATATTCTTCTAAAATAATATTGGATAACTTTAAACAGGAATAGCTTAGAGGAAATCAGTGAGGATTACAAATAATAACATATATGTGGAGTATTAACTTGAGTGATTCCTTGAAAGTAAAGCAGATCCTTTAAGTATTGCCAAAGGAATGCAGGCTGAACGGGAAGACTGGGTAAGTAAACTCAGCAAGTGTGTCTCATCCTGTTCCCCTTTTTTCTTAGAACTCCCACATCTCTTATACTCCTTCCTCCTTCTCTGTCCTTGTCCTCCTCCTCAGGTTAGTCTGTCTCTTCTTCCACCATTAACCTTTCAAGGCTGTTGTTGGCTGTATTGCTTCTTAGTGTATTTTTTTCCTCCAGTCTTGGGTTGTTTTTTTTTTTGCACACAAATGTGTGCATGCCTCCACACACATCAAAATATGTGAAAAGATTGCAAACAGGCAAATATTTGAGAGAAAGAAATGCAGACAGTGAAAGACTGAAGAAGAGAGGAGGAAAGTGAAATGGCAAACAGTTAACAGGATGTAAATCTGAGCTCAGAAGAACAGATGTTTTATGCGCTGGGGGAAGAAGGAATAGATGTCCTTTCACTTTTCTGGGTTTGAGTCCCAGGAAAATGGAGTGTAAAGTTCCCCACATGCTGCTGGCCATCACCTATATTGTGGCTCCCCACAGGCAGTTCTAGTGTGATGCCACTTTCTGTGGTGGCAAAAAAGGGAGAACAGGACCTGAAAATAGGCCTGGACATCAGACATCTGGAAAAAAATCAATGTCAGTATGTTGTTGTTGCGAAGATCTAATGTTCTGTGGGACCTTTTTGGCTTACTAATCGTCACCAGCAATCTAAAGCATTCCTCTCTGCCACTTCTCGACTCCTTTCTGACATGGTAGTCTTCAGCAGTTTAGGAATTCACATTTGTGTGTATAACGGTGGTTCCTCTAACCCAGTACTCCTCCACACACAGAGCTGAGTTCAGCACTGAGAAATACTTTTGACTTCTCAGAGTGTCTGAGGATGTCAAAGAGGTAGCAGTTTCCTGATTCCCTCCTAGATCTGCTGCTGCAGTTTCCAGATGTGTTTTGGCTCCTAATAAAGAGTTGTCAAGGAATAAAAATAGCTCTGAGGGTTTTTTTCCCCCTATCAACTTTCACTTGAGAAGTTCAAGCCTGCTAGGAAGCATACCATACCTCTCCCGTGCTCTATGTTAGTCAAAATGTACTGTGGGAGATGGAGATTAATTTGTCATTACCCATCAGCTGTGCATGTTGCTCTAGGGCCAGTGGACATTCAGCTTCTAATTGCAGCTTGTTTTGTTGTTCAGCTCAATTGTTTCTGTTGTTTTCAATAACGTAAGCCTGCTGAAAGCAAATTGTATCCTCATTAGGACTAATTAATAGTTGCCTTTTCCAAAGAGCTTCATGTGAGGCTTTGCACAGAGCAATAAATTGAAATATTGTCCAGCTGCAGACTTAATGTCAAACTTTGCAAAGGGAGCCAGATGCTATACAGAAACAGTTCTGCAAACCCGAGCACTTTCTTTGTGTTTTACGTGCTTCCAAATGACTATTGCTACTTTTATTCTTTTTCCAGGCTAGCAAAACTTGTCAAGTCTGATGGGTCGGATCCAGCTGCCCAGGGAATCAGGGGAAGTAGGAGCTGAAACCAGTCGTATTTCTTAGAACTGATTCTCGTAACCTATTTCCTGAGGAAATTCTGTTCCAGGGTTAATTTGGCCTTCGGTGATAGCACTTATGATAACATTTATCTGTCTGTACAACTTGCTGAAATACTGTCTTATGGAAAGCCATCAAAATCACTGTTAGGTACGGAGAGTAGAAACAGTGAGGGATCAATTAGCTTTGCTCTGTTCTTTCAGGTCACACAAAACTTTATGCCTCTTCATCACTGTTACTTTCTTTAAAGTTTATTAATGTCCACAAGAGAAAAATAGGTTGTGACCCAACTATGATACTGGCAGCTCCAATTTTCTACCGGACAAGGCGCAGTAGCTCGAGGAGGCCCATGTGAGTGAGACCAGTAGGGACGAAGCCATCGAGTGGTGCCGTGTGTTTGCTCTTCAGGCAGCTCTGCAGCACCGAGCCTGCCGGAAGGAGACTTTGTAGTTGCCAGAGTCCCCTCTACCCGGAGTCCTTCGTAGTGCCTCGTTTCATTCCTTCATCATTTCTTGGGCCCCCACTGAGGACGCAGATCCCTCTGGCATTGTCAGTCTGAGAGCACTGGGAGATGTTAGGCTGTGCACAAAGTTGTTCTCTCCTGTTTGTAAAGTTAAATACTGGTTTGTCTTCATTTAGAATGATTGATTGTGGGTTTTTTTCCTATATCTAAGGTTTTATCTGATATCAGATCAAATTAGACCTACCAACTTCTGTCATCATTGAATACAAAAATTCATTTCATTTTCATTATAGGACTGAGAGGGCTTTTGTTTGTTTGTATTTTCACAGATACTTGTTTATCTGTTCTTGTTAGGCATCAGCTATGAACCCAGCATTCTGACAGACATGGGGCAGCACTTAGTATTTCTCCCAAGGGAGTCCGAGTTTGTCCTGGTGGTTGGTTTTGATCTGATCTTCAGAATTAAATAATATGTCTGAATAAAAGAGAAATAACAGCAATGAGAAGTTTTGCATGCTGTGTCGTCTTGCCCATCACCATGTTCATCTGCGCACAGGTTCCTGGAAAGCCTTAGGATTGCAGGAGTATGATACTGCTCGCTGCATTGTTCTTCCTGTTGCTTCTTGCACCAGCTGGTGTAAATGGCCCCTTTCAGGTGCACGAAAACAACTTGGCAATGTGGGCAGAAGGAATGCCAAGCGAGCAGTCTTGCTCTTTAAACACTGGAAAGTCGCTGTGTTAAGTTTTCTCTTAGCGTTTCCAGGGTCAGGGGGAATTGGTATCAAGTGCGAATTCCACTGCTGGCTGGCACAAGGAGTTCATGTGCTATCTGCTTCCAGCAAGGACTGCCTGCTGCCTTGCATCACCAAGGAAAAGGTAAACAAGCTGTGCATGGTTTACTTGCAGTGTCAGTATAATCGGTGTATAGATCACTCAAGGATATTCTCTATGGCTTAAAAATGCATGCACAATTTAGTGAGCCCTTGTGAAGAGGGGGAAAACCTGAGGATGCTTCTGCGTGGGATTCGCTGCCGTGGATGGGCACGATGCCCTGTGGCTTTGTCCACGCGGGCAGCCAGGCAGTCATCCCTCAGAACGCGCTTCCACGTTACACGCTACACCCTCACTGAGAGCCAGGTAAGAACAGGTCGTGGTCTTGTGGTTTCTGTTGCCTTTTAATTGCTGAAACGAGTGAGTACTTGATTTTAAAGTTCATAGTTTCCAGCTCAGGAGAAAGTATGGTTTGAGGATTAATGCCTCTCAAGGAAAAAGTACAAGGGAAATGGCAGTTTAAGGGCAGTTAAAAACCCCAACAAAGTCAAGCTTTTTCTTCTCAATCTGGTATCTTTTCTAACTGAAGTGTCTATCCCAAGCACTGTTGAAGGGTGCTTAGGCCAAATTTCCAACTGCCTTCTGTCTTATTAACTCTTTCTGACAATTGCATGAATGATCCTGAACGAGAGAAGGATATTGCATCAGAGCTTGTGGATTACCAAAATTACTGAGCTCTTACGGAGCAACAAGGCTTGAGCAAACAAAATAATTCCTGTGACTGTTCCTCACTGTGTTAATTCTGGGATGTGCTTCTGGTTTTGGTCCCAACTCCACCATAATTTCGGAGATGCTGTAATTAAGGCTATGGAAAGGCTTTTCAGTTTCACAGCTGTACCCAGGGCTGGCAAATTGGGAATTATTTTAGACTAGAATAAACATGTAATTTTTGTATTTTACTTGCCAAATGTAATGCTGGAAAATTTTTCTTCTTTTAAAAGAAAATCTCCCTTTGTTTCAGAATAAAGAGTATAACTGGACACGCATAGAATAAATGACAGAAATAAAGCGAAACATTTGGAAAGGGAGGTTACTATTATTGCAGGGGTTTGACAGCACAATTTTAGGGTGGAGAGATCCAAGTGCAATGAGATACACTTTTGAGTGCCTGAACCCTCCTCTTTTACTTTTTAGAACAGCCAAGAGCCAAAGTTTGTTGGACAGGGAGATGGGAGGCCGTGTTCTCTGTATATCCGTAGTTACTAAATGTGCTTTTTGTATGAATCAAGTTTTTGTCAGAACAGGTACTGGGACCCAGGAATCCGTTCTCCCAGGTTGGTGCTGTGAATCCAGCTATTGGTGCAAAATGGAGTTGAGTACCGAGTGAGGCACCACCAGCTTCTTGACGCGTCCCTTCAGGTTGTTCCTGCGGGGCAGTAGAGCTGTTTCAACTGGAACTTTATATTGAATTTGACTTACAGTTAAGTGGTTTTGAAAGCTGAAGTTATATTTCTGTGCTGAAGCTAATAGTTACAGGAGAAAGTTTTCTTGTGTGTAATCTAGCTGACCAAGTTATTACTGCTATAACTACATAAAATGAGACAAGAAGTGTCACTTTGACTGTAGTTTTTTGTAAACAGGAAAACCATGTAACAGCTGGTGTCTGGATCATGGCCCTTTTTCTACTATGGTATTTAAATGCTGCTAGACTTGGGCAGAAAAGCAAACTATTGGAGAAGCAACTTAGTGCTGGCAGAAGCGACGGGTGCAGCGGCGCGCAGCCCGCCGAGTGAGGCTGCGGGGAGGTTTTGTTGGCTGTAGTAGTACCTAGCTTTTGGGTGCCATCTGCAGTTATCACCAAGGAGTGTTTCAGCCCTGCAGCACAGTGTCCAGGCGACCGTTGCCTCTCTCCAGCCTCGATCCTGGGTCTCTGCACCTGGAGTCCATCGTCTGCTCGGGGTGTTTGTCCTCCTTCCCACAGCTGGACCCTGCAGACCCTCCTGGGCTGCTGCTGAAACGCCAATATTATTAGGTCTCCTGTTGTGAAGCCCTGTGCTGTAACACTTGTAACCATGGATTTAATCAGTCCCATTGTGTATTCATTGACCTTGTGCTTCACAACATCACCTAATTGTGGAAAGCAGAGACCCATTGAGTAGGAGCGAATACAATTTAAAACCTTTGCATTTACTTCTAGTGACTGTACAGCTGGAGTTTAAGGTTGCTGACTTTGGTACAGTTTGGTTCCCTGCTAGAGCCTACGCCAGTGTGAAACCAGGCAAGTAGCTGCCAGAGTGGCAGACGTCTCCTTGGCTTCATCTAGTTTTGCCTCTCCTGTTTGGGCTGGGTGGTGGCCGACTTGAAAGTTAAGTTTTTCGCATGGCTGGGCTGTTCATGCCTTTCTCTGTTGTGTGGGTTTTCTGATTTGTGACAGCGACCAAACCCTGCTCGATGTGGGGGTGTTAATGCAGCACCTCACCTCTACCTACTTGTCTGATAACAAAGAAAAAAAACATAAAGGCGGCCATATGTCTCCTGCAGCAGTGTTGCCTGAACTCCCAGATGTGGAATCTGCTTTTTGAGGTTACTTTTCCTATTGGTTTGACTGTGGGAATTCTCCCAGTTTTTTCCTGAGCTCCTGCCTTGATTTCCTGTAGTGATCTGCATCTTGGCCAGCTCATCTCACCCTCTTGAGAGGAATATTCCTTAATAGTAAGTGCTTTTTATAGGTTCTAGTAGAGCTTAGACCACAGATATAAACCATAGGGATTTTTTTTTAAGTTTATTGACACTGTTCCTTAGGAATTGCACCCTGTGCTAGCAAAGGTACCTGAGAATTTCCCTCCCCTTTGCTTGTCCTAAATCCAGTTCCTAAAAAAAACCAGCCCTGATCATTTAAATCAACGAATAGTCTCCATAGACAAATACAGAAATAGTTTGTCAAACATTTATAATCTAATTATAAATAATAATAATAATGAAATGCGAGCAGCCAACTTGTCTGTTTTTCTTTAAAGAATACCAGTATATGTAGTGTAATTCTCAGGAATTTGAGATGTATGTTTTGAACTAATCCAAAGTATTAATCCTGTTTCTTACAGAAAATATTTGCCAGGTGCTTCGTGGCTGATGTTCTCCCAATGCATATGCAATACAGGAGCTTTTAGCTCTGAATTTGCTTTTCTGACAGCCCCTCCAGAGAGGGTGGGAGCTCTCTGGAGACAGGGACGTATCAAAGTGTCAGAGCATTATTAGCAATAGTGTGGAAATAATTTTCTTGTTCTTAAAATAACTATACCTCAGGACTTTTAACAGATGTTTCTGTTCAGTAGGTGGCAACAGTATTTATATTTTGGTTTGGGGTTTTTTTTTTTTTTTTTTTTTCCCCCTCTTGCAAATTATTACCTTTGGAGTAGTGTCTTTTAACACATTCTCTAAAGAAACTTGCTGTACTTCTGAAGAGGTGATATCTTAACGTGAGCACAGCTGCAAGCTGTTGCCACGTGCAGTCTGTAGTAAAAAGGATATTCTGTTATAATTGAATGGGTTTTATATTTAATACAGCCTTGGGGAAATTCTCCCCCTTTTGTGTATTTCTAAAGCTTATAATAATTTATCCGTGCAGAAAGAAAATGGTAATTGTTAATCTGCCTAAATAACATATCCCTTCAGCCACACTGGGGAGTTTGAGTGTTCAGTTTCAATATTGATTTGGAGAAAAGTAGGAAAAGTGCTGAGGTTGCAGCATTTCGTTCTTGCTGCATACTCTGCCCGCAGCGAAGGGAAGTGGCTGAGGGCCCGGCTGTGCAGTCGAACTTGATAGTGGTTGTATTTTCTCAGCTGCCGTTCTTTTTATTTACTTATTTTAACTAACCTGCCTGGGTGTTAATCTACAGGGAGAACTAGAACTAGTAAGCAAAAGAAAACAAAAAAACCCCCCACTCTTTCTACTTTCTGTCCAGCTTATCTGTGCTGTTACTTACATTTGATGTCCCTATTTCTGCCCCAGGCATGGAAAGAATCAGAAGTGCAGTAAGTCAGGATTATGAGTGAGAAGGCACTTCCCGTATCACAGCTTCTCATGGCTTGATCTCCTGCACACACTTACAATAGCTCTTAAAAAAGTCGCTTTATCAGCAGCTGGCTTTACAGAAGCTGCACTTTCTGCTTGGGCTAAGACTGGATGGGAAGCCAACAGGGTTGTCAGAGGCTAAAGGGGTTTAGTGCTTTGTGCTTAGTCAGTGAAGTTCCTGGTAACCCCCTAGGTTATGCTCAGCACACCACAGTTTTGGTGTGGTGAGCAGTGTAATTCCATTTTCACATACCCTCGGAAGGCTATGGCAGGTGACTGCCCTAGACCCACTGCTCTGTTTCAGGATGATGCTTGACTGTCAGCCTAACACCAAGCTGGCTTTGCTGGCTTCAGCCATTTGACAGATGGCAGCAGGGATTATCTGACACAGCCATGCCATTAATTGTGTGAAACAGCTATGGCACAGGCCTTGCCTTTCATGTTTCAGAGCTACTGTGACTTGAGAGTCACAGGCAAGCCATTCCTGACTCGTGGGCTGGTGTGGCCGAGCCATGGAGGTTCACCCTGTGGATGGGTAAATCATGTTGAATGCTGGGCAGCCCCTTACACAGGGTGAGCCTGGCTCCTCACTGTGGGCTGCTGCAGGGATGTCGGGGTCGGATCGAGCAGTGCCATCTTCTTGTTCAGCACTCGCAACAACTGTCTCTTAGAGTACATGGGCTACTAACTCTCCTCAAAAGCTTTAACATCCTGTGGGATGCAAAAGCTCCTTCTGTAGTGGCCGGTAGGTAGGCATGGGGCAGTGTGCAGAGGATGCTGATCAGTAGAAATGCCCGTGTGCTGTGGCCTGACAATGCCCCATGTAATGGTGTGCTCAGTTCTGCTCCAATTTGGCTACACGGTACCTGGACCCGCAGTACCCCTGCTGAGAGCCAAGTCAGCTCTGCAGTCAGTGTCACCGACGTGTCTGCTCTTCTTTCAAAGGAACATCTCCCTCCTTCATCAGTGTTCTCAGTATAGGGGCTGCTCTTAGGTCCCGTATCTCTGTTCTTTCAGTTGTATGTTTTAAGAGAGCAGAGATCCAAATGATAGTTTGCAGCAGCAATTTTAAAGAGCTCCTGCTTCATCTGCTCTGGGAGCACAGCCCAGCAGTAGGAAGGCTCATGCCTATCTGCTGCGTGTAGGGAGCACAGGGAGGGCTGCATGATCCATAGCAGCGCTTGGGGCTACAGCAGCCCCTAGCCATTCATACTGGTATGAAGAATAACGTTTTGTCTTCATCCTTACGTGTTGAGGACCTGCTCCTGACCTTGTCAGCCTAGGCTTTCAGTGAGGAATGTATGGTGGACATCGTGATATAAGCAAGAGAAACATTTTCTTTATTATGCTCCAAACTCTTAAACAGGCTCATTTAGACACAGTGTTTGCAGTTGCAGTAGCTTTTGGCACAGTGCTGTACTTAATGCCTTTTTTAATGTTTTATTGGATGGCAGCATTAGTTTGCAGCGAGGCACCTAGATTGTTGCAGGGAATAGAGACATAAAAATAAGAAAGCGCTGTCATGATGACAGCAGCAGCAGTTACTGCCAGCCATTATTAGTGAGCAAACTTCATCTCAGAAACAAATTGTCCCTGCCTGTGGGCTAGGGCAGTAGATCGTGTTTTCATTATGTACGCACTATATACGGTGTAGTAAAAACTGATGGTAGTCAGTTTGTTTTATAGCCACGTGGCACGTTACTGGGTAATTTTAAGGAAGAACCTGAAGTCTTGTCAGCTTTATATTTGAACTTGTTCAAGTAAGACTGAGTGTGTTTTCCCTTACGTGTAGGCTGTGACCCATATCATGGGCTGCTGGGGGGAGGGGAGGTGGTTGTGCTCTCCTGAAAGGGATGGAGCTCCCTTGTCCCATCGTCCTGCGAAGCAGAAGTGCCTTAGACCCAGGCATGCCAGTGAGGAGGTGGCCAGGCTCCTTGCTCGCCCGGCAGTGGTGGTGGTGGTGGCAGGAGAGGGAGCTCTGGACGCATACAGCACCCCAGGAAATGAGTTCACAGCTGAACTGCTGTTCAGTGTCTTCCCTGTGGACAGCCAGCCTTGGGGCCCCAGGGAGAGCACGGCCCTGTGAGAGGCGCACGCGGGCACGGCAGGCGTCTGCAGACCTGGGCATTAGGTTGCACGCAGTGCCTGTCGTCCTAGCTGTGAGGACCAGCAAAGCTGCTGCTGTTTCAGAGTGAAGGCAGGGGTTCTCAGATGTGGTAGCATGGCTGTAGGAGTCCTTCTTGTTCTCCAGGGGGAGGCTGAGTTGCGAGGGATTCAAAAAGTGAGGATGGAATAGGTCAAAGAAAGTAACGAGTAGATACAGAATCTTACTGCAGAATTTTGATAAATTCATGTCACCATCTTCATTGTATTGCTGCTCCACTGTGTAATTTCTCTTTCAAAAATGTATCAAGTGTTTTGCATAAAGCCTCAGGCTTCCTTGACTACCTTTCCCATTTCCATTTCTCATTTGAAATAAGTGAAGAGGAGAGCTAGCAAGTGATATTCCTACCCTCCTGTGCAAGTTCTTTTTGGTTCTCTCTTGTTACGTAGTAGTTTGCAAGTGGAAATCTTCTGAGAATTTGCTGTCCCTGTCCTGGCTTTACTTCAGCGTCCTGACTCCTGCAGCAGCTGTTGCAGCTTGAACCCAAATGCCGTTTTATTTGAAGGTCTATTAAGAGGATGTTCTCAGTCACAGAAGCAAAATTTTGCAAGTTAATCATCACAATCCCTTTTCTTTCTGATGCCTGCCCAGGAGAGTGATGATTTTATACCAGTAATAGGTGGAAGAATGAGACGGGTTGGTGATAGGATTTCTTCTTAACTTAAATGTAAGTGCTTCTGTAGGTTCTGCACTATACAGAGCAGTTCATGTTAATGTATACTGTGAAGAGAGGATCAAAGGTTCACTTATCCAGTTTTAGAGTTTACTCCTTTCTGCTGATTTCCTGCTGATTGATTGTGTTCTGCACGAGCAGCCGCTATCGGCTGAGTCTTAAGAGTCAAAGCCTGCAGAGGTGTCAACCTGCGCTGGCTTCACTGAATCAAGACCAGCTTACCCTGTGGGAGGTTTGGAGCTCTCTCTTTGCTGCGAAAGGCAAAGTTACTCAAGCACTGAATGTTTGCAACAGCATTGATTGCTCTTCCTCTTTTTTTTTTCTTTTCTTTTTTTTTCTTTTTTTTTCTTTTTTTTTCTTTTTTTTTCTTTTTTTTTCTTTTTTTTTCTTTTTTTTTCTTTTTTTTTCTTTTTTTTCTTTTTTTTCTTTTTTTTTCTTTTTTTTTCTTTTTTTTTCTTTTTTTTTCTTTTTTTTTTCTTTTTTTTTTCTTTTTTTTTCTTTTTTTTTCTTTTTTTTTCTTTTTTTTTCTGAAAGGAAGTAAACTTAAGACCTGTTAACAGTCCTCAGTCAAAGTACATCTAGACTGCCGTTGCCCTCTTTGCTTTCTGTTTCAATGAACGTGCACCGTGGCTAGTGAGTGGAACTACTGAAAAAGCAAGCAAAAGGAGAGGTCTGCGCGGCGGTGTCAGAGCTGTGTTTGCTGTGAGATGCGCGGGTGCAGCTGCGGGCATCCCGCACAGGCAGCAGGACGGAGAGCCCGGCTCTGCCGCAGCCCCGCCGCCGAGGCTGGTGTTCCTCTTGCAGACAAACAGCACACTCCAGTGGAGCCGGGCCGCACTGCTCCTCTGCGCAGGCACCCGACTCAAATCTGAGGGGTTGGGTTGTTTTTTCTTAAATTTTTGTTCAGCCAGTCATTTGCCTGCTTCAGGCCATCACTGTGACTCTCTTTTCGACAGTACTTTTCAAAATAAATAAAGTTCTTTCTGTTCATTGCCACTTCTTTCGTGTAAACTGATGAATTTGCAGATACTCCAGTTCCTTTTTTGTTGTCTACTGTGCAAATATAGAGCAGAAGAGCCTGGGCCAGGAGAGAGGGCGTCTCATCCAAATGGAGCCCCTCGCCCTTTTATTTTTCACAGATCAGCACATTCTGGGTTTCTGTTTTTGCAGTCTGCCTTACATATATAGTTTTTGTATTTTCCTTTTGTGTATTGGTGAAATAATAGACATGAGAGTGCTATGCAGTGTGCATCCTCAACCTAATGACTGACTGGGCCACTTAATCTTAAACAGCAATTTAGTTGTGAGTGTGTTTGAAAATCATGTCAAAAAAAAAAAAAGCATATTTTTTTCCCTGCTCTAAAAAGTGATTGTGTAAGAGAACTAGGTGACACCAGGTGGCACCATGGCAAATTGTCTTCTGTGGAGTCTCTGGATGGACAGACATGTCTCATTGCTGCCTGGGGTGCAAATTCTTCCAAGAGCTGAGCGTGTGTCACCTGCAGAGTGAGGTTTGTTTTGATTCTTAGAATTATTCTGCCTGGGTGCAGCAGATAATACTTTCACAAAGAAAGAAAACAACATGTGCAGAGAAGTTGCTTTGATGGGGACACCCCCCCCACCGCCCAAAAGGGGTGGGTATCCAGAAGTGAAAGTAGAAGATGTGATCACCTCCTGCATGTTGTCTGGTTGTATAGAGGCTCGTGTAACCCACACCTCTTCCCTTCGGATCCTAAGTCAAATTAGCAGTTACTGATGCTTAGGACTCGAGAGAAGAAGTACTAGCAAAGGGGTACAGGCCTTCGTGTGAACATGAGGTCCCCTGAGCTATCCTGCTGTTTGGATGAATGCCATTGGCTAATTAAGAGTTTGGTCCTCAGATCTGCTAATCCAGAGGATTAAATGAATTTTTTAAACTCTCGAAGAAAAATAAACAAACTGATGCAGGAAAATCAGCAGGAAATGCACATTTGCAGCTTAGAAAATAATGGCGTCTAGTCCCAAGTAGTCTGCAAAGTTACAGGAGTTGTGAACAGAACACAGAGAATAACAAAATGTGAAAAGAGCGGAGAAGAGTAAAAAAGACTTTTCTGATTAAGGTGAAATCTGGATGGGCTAAGAACACTCCCAGGTGAGATGGGGTTTTTACCTTGTCTTCTCTCTCTGTCTAGTTTGGCTTTTGGAAGTTTTGTGTTATGTTTGGGCACAGTCATGGTTCTTATTCATGAACAACCTTTGCCTCAGGTTTGCATGCCGTTGGCTGTGTTCTGCTGCGCCAGGCTGCGTGCCTGTTTGATTGCCAGGGTGAAAGTCTTGTGTTCAGTGGCTCTGAATGAGCTCAGGCGTCCATGAAAAGTGCCGACGATTGAACTGCCAGTCCTGGTATCAGTGAGGAGCACGGTAAAATCTGGTTAAATCAAGCTCTCTGCAGTGTGCCATTACTTCAATAAATATTTCATCTTGGCTGCATGATGCTTTTAAAATACAGCAGTTGCCTCTGTAACCGTTGCACAGGAAATAAATAATTGATGACATTTATGGCAATCAGAGTGATTTATGTTTGCATTTTCATGATGGAGCATTTCGTAAAAATAATTTGTTTCCCAAATTTGTGCTCAGAAGCAAGCTCTGGGCCACTGTGGAGTGAGATACTCTACAGTGTTAAGAAGTTGTTTGTGCTAAGTTCATTCCCAGAAGTGGTCAGGGTGCTTGTGAATGCTTAATGAATAATTGTGAGTTATCGTGGATGCTGCATGTGAATGCTGAGTCTGTTTTAGGACTCTTTTTTGCTGTTCTGTACTTGCTGCTCGGTAGTAGCTTACTTTAATGAAGCAAATTAATAGTAAACAGGGATTTAAAAAAAATGGTTTTCGTGTTTAGACCATTTGGCCTTATTGTATTAGTGCTATATTAGTGAACTATCAAACTACCCTAATAACTTTAAGCAAAGGAATGATCAGACATGAATGAAAATATATTTAATGATAACTGATTACCTGGATTTGGATGCTGCATATGTTCTGCTTGTATGTGATCAAAATGTAATTTGACCAGGAACTAGCCTGATAGGGGTACCAGGCTGTCTGTATAGTCCCATTGGTAGCAGGCGATGCCATCACTCTCATGCCACAGGGTGGTGGTGCAGACCAGGGGACTTTGTTTTGGGATACGTCCCCTTGCTGCTGCAGGCACGCTCATCCTGAGATCTTCTTGGTTCCTTGTGTGTTTTGGCGCTCAGTCTGAAAATGGAGTAGTGCTTGCTTTCTTTGAAGGAGTGCTTTGCAGTGTATGAACACAAGGTAGCATATAGAATTAGTGGAGTTTCCTATGTGCTACTGTGTTCTTACTCTAATTTCCTTTAAAAAAATACTGACAGAGAATGCATTCTTAATAAAACCATTAAAATCATTCCTCCTTCATCTGAAGAGAAATCCACAGTCTTAAAATATGCACATCATTTTTTTTTTGTTTGGAGAGCCTTATTCTGAAGCTTGCAGTCCTTCACCGTGTACACACATGTGGGTTAATGGACTAAACAGGACTGTGAAGTTGAATGAATGCCTCCAGGACAAAATCCAAAAGGATTTCTTGTGTATTGACTTTGGACATTCTTCTTCCCAGGAATCTCAGTACCAAACTCGCTGCTCCTGCACAGCCAAAGGAGAGGGACAGTTTAGCATTCAGGCGCCAGCTTGTCTCTAGTAGGTAGGCAATTCTGTGCCTTGAAATGAGCAGGTACCAAGGAAATGAGGGAAAAGAGCGGCTGTGTGGTGACAGGCAAACCTTATGCAGGGGCCAGTACCTGGTGGGCTACACAAGAAGTAGCTTCTCTCTTCCCATCACCATCGTGCCACAAGCCCTCAGCTATATGTGAGGGAAAGGTGTGTTTACTTGCAGCTTTTGGAATCGCAGTTCCCCAGTAAATACTTTTCCACTTCATACTGGGGGGAAAGGAGCTCAGCCAACAAGAAGACACTTCCAAAAACCCCATTTATGCCCATCTCCCCCTCCTTTTATTCAACTTCAGCAGTGTTATCAAGGGCATTTTGTATTGCTGTGCTCATAGTAAAACTGCAGGTGGGTTTAGCCTCAGTCCTGACTCTCTCACTCTTTGGAGGTTGCACTTGCACACATGTACAGTGCTGGTATCACCTGAGCCACACAAATATTGTGGACTGAGTTAATAAAGAAGAGTGAAAGCTGTGCAAACAGGCAGGGTCAGTCTGTGGCGGGGAGCCACCTCCCTTGTTGCAATGCGGTGAACGTAGAAGTTGTTGACAAATGTTGTGAAAACCGTTTGATGCATAGTGTGCCAAAGTCCTACCCTTACCGGACTGTCCTGACCGTGCTCTGCTTTCACCTGCCACATCAAATAATCAGAAGCCCTCTGTACGTTTTTGCAAGTATTTATGTGAAGCTGCTGGTACCAGATAATAGAGTGAGGTGAGGGGAAAGTAATTGCTTGTGATTTTGCAGGAATATGTTTTCTGCAAAGTCAAATTCAATGATTAAGCAGTATTTCAATCCTCCCTATACTCTGCCCTAGGTAAAGAGGTTGAATGTACTTTTTTTTTGTTCTGGCAGCATTTGGAGTTGTTAAGCTTGGAGAAGAGGAGGCTCTGGGGAGACCTTATAGCAGCCTTCCAGTGCCTAAAGGGGAGCTGCAAGAAAGATCAAGAGGGACTCTTTATCAAGGAATGTAGTGATGGAGCAAAGGGTGATGGCTTTAAACTGGAAGAGGGCAGATTTAGAAGAGATACAAAGAAGAAATTCTTCTGTGAGGGTGGGGAGGCACTGGCACAGGCTGCCCAGAGAGGCTGTGGATGCCCCATCCCTGGCAGTGCTCCAGGCCAGGCTGGACGGGGCTCTGAGCGACCTGGTCTGGTGGAAGGGGTCCCTGCCCAGGGCAGGGGGGTTGGAATTGGATGGTCTTTAAGGTCCCTTCCAACCCAAGCCATTCTATGATTTAGAGAATTTCCGGGTCAGTAAATCACGAAGTAATATCAAATTTTCTCATCCAAAAAGCGCTTTGCAGAAGCATGCCTGCTATTTAGAGTTTTAGAGAGGAGGGCTGTCGCAAAGGGAGACATGAGGGGTCTGCATGCATTAAGACTTAGTGAGATGCCTGCATGGCAGAAGCATAGCCACGGCCCAGCTGGAAGAAGAGTTAATGGTCTCACCTCTCAGCTCTCTCCACTGCGGTGTGTCTCTCTTGGGGTGTGACTTTGGAAAAGCCCATCCTCAGCTCAGTAGTGTTAGCTAGTAGGACAGGGCATTTCCAAAAGTCGACTCTGAGCTGTCACTCTTATTTCATAGATGTAAAAGCCAAGAGACTGAGCAAAGGAAATCAGCCCAGGGCCAGAGAGCCTGTCTTTAGCAAAGCTGGGTGTAAATCTCTAATGAAAAGATCCAAATCTTGCAGCCAGGTTTAAGATCATTTAATACCCTTTTTTAGACTTTTGCTGGGCTTGGGTGGGCAAGAGAACAGCATACTGTACTGTGGTGTGTTTGTTACAATTAAAATTATTTATGATAGTAGTTGTTTTAATATGTTCAAGGTCTGATTTTTAAGATTTTGAGCTTACAATAGAACATACTGCTCAGAAAACCCTGCCTGCCTCTCTTCTTAATCTAATTTACCTGCAGCAATGGATCAAGTGAGCACGGGTGATTCTTTATCTACATGGGTTTTGTTTATTATCTTTTCCCATTAATTGCTTTTCTTCCCCCTCTGCCTTCAATAATGAAACTTGAATGAAAAATAACAAAATTAAAAAGCACTCCTATAGTCAGATACAGCAACCATTTCAGGGTGTTATTAGTTTATGCCTTACTCATAAGCAAAAGAGCCGTAGCAGTGCCTGTGGTGTGCCACGTCTTTGAATTCATTTACTGCAACCTAGTAAGTGGCAGGTGGTGTAAGGGGTGTACTTTGGTATCTCAGATATCTACACATAATTACTCTTTCCTTCCTAGTGCTAGAATTGCCTGTCTGAAGACCTCTTGCTTGAGTTTGAGTGATGTTCTGAGCCTTCAGATAGGTGGTTACTCACCTGGCAGCTGCAAAATGTTTTTAAATCCCCATTGGAGTTCAGTGGATCTGCTTCAGCTGTTTGTGATCTTTGTAGCCATGGCTTTTGAGCCTCTCACAGTCTTTAACAAATTTATCTCTGCATAAGTATAATGACAAAAGGAGATGCTGTAATTTCTGGATTACAGATGGGAAATTAAAATGATCTCCCAGGAATTGTGTTACTGAGCAGGGCAGCTTGGTCCCCTCAATTTGTCCAGCCTTTGTCCTGTCCCCTGGGAAATTCTCTGTTCTCGCGGCTGTAATTCTTCTGTTACTTCAGACTCTGAAGCAGCTGTTTCCCAGACCTTTGCCTCTTTAGGTCAGCTCTGTTAAGAGCGTGCTAACTTAATGTGTGGAGTCAGTCCGTGTTTGTTAGAGTGCTGGAACTGCTGCTTCTCTGTCTCAGGATTCAAGTACCCACAATTCTCCTTCTCTTACTGCATTTTCAAAATAAACTGAATCCCACGAAGAGTACTTCAATTTTGGCTAAAGACCATCAGCATTAGGAACAAGTGGATGTAATGCATAATAACTAAGCTGCTTTTTAAAGCAATTCACACATAATTTACTGACTGTTCTCTATAGATAAAGCCTAAGGCTGGGAATTACAAAAACTCCTGCTTGTTTTCACAGAATCCCTGCAGCTGCATAATTTTCTCCATTTCCTTTTAACAGTACAATCCCTAAAATGTTTTTTTTTTCTTCGTTGTAAGTGCTGCCATACTGGGTTCGCCTAAAAGCCCGTTGGGCTCAGTAGCCTGTCTGAGGTGGCCCAGGTGTTAGATGCCAAGGAAAGGCTGTTGGAGCATGGAAAGCATATCCAGGCATTTTCCTGAGGAAACTCCTAATCTCTAGAGACCTGTACTCCTTGGGAGGTGGGACTGCCTGAGGGGAGCAGGCTGGAGCCTGCCTCTCCATCGCCGCTGCGCGGAGTGGTCCTTCCTGTCCTGAACTTTCCCCGGGCTGCCAGTCTAGCCTCGGTTTCTAGCAGAGGAGCTCCAGGGCCTGGGACTGTGGCTGCCTTTTTCATTTGGATTTCCTCTCGCTCACCCCGTGAGGACACACACATGCAGCTGCAGGGGATGGCATAGGCTCTGGCTCACAGCTCAGCCCTCTTGCCTGTCCTCAGCCTGGGAGTTGGGCGTTTCTCAGGTCCGGGTTTATGAAGCAGTTAACATTGCTCTGTGCTGTCTGCATGCTGTATGCCATCCTGATGGAAAGAAAAGGGTGCCTGAGGGGTTAGGAGAGAGCCCCCAGCAGAAGGTGAGGTACCCTGGAAGAGGAGGTGCCTCAGCAGCCCTGGCCCCTGCGCTTCAGGGCAAAGGCTGAGCTGTCGGCTCTGATTTTGAGATGTTGATTGCAACAGAGCAAGTATATTGCTCTTTCTGCCTTCTAGGAAGTGAATACTTAGGTCAGATCACTTTGTGATTTGAACAGGGAGCAGAACGTGGTGTGGGTAAAGGGTAATAAAAGACTGAACATAACTTAGAAATCATTTATATATAATATAAATTATAAATCAATATAGAATCATATAATAATTAGGGTTGGAAGGGACCTTTAAAGCCCATCCAGTCCAACCCCCTTGCAAGGAGCAGGGACATCTCCAACCAGATCAGGTTGCTTGGGGCCTGATATGAAGAAGAACAAAGGCCTAAGTGAATATATTTCAGTACAGACACACTTTAAACTACGTAATTAATGCACTTGTTTTTATAACGCCTCTGATAGTCCATATCAAAGCCCAGGAGCCATCCCCTTCTTTCAGAGCCAGTGCAGCAGGGCAGCTGCAGGGCCGGTTGAGGGCACAGCGTGTGCCAGCGCCTGGAGTTCCCCGCTGCTGTCGCACCCTGCTCAGTGGCTTCGGGCCAGCGAGCAGGACAGGCCATGGGTGCCTTGCTGGGGCAAGCAGCGGTGTGCTCGCGCTGGGGGACGGGGAGATGGTGTCCAGAGGGGTCTCTGAGGCTGGTGGCTGTGCTGGCAGCGGCGCGCCCGTGCAGGCATTTTGTGGTTTCTGCAGCAGAGGGTAGTGTTACCTGTGTCTGTACTGCTGGAAAAACCAGAGATTGGTTCAAAATGATGGGTGTACTTACTCTGCTTGTTTCAAGCTGATGTAGAGTTGTTAAATATTTAGAGCAGATGTGTATATATACATCTTTTGCTTTACTGAAAAATATTTTTTTTACTGTGAAGCGAATGTACAACCCATTAGCTCTCTAACTCTGCCACAGTGCTGATATTTAGCTTGCAAAGCTTACCAGGCTGCTGATTTCCTGAGAACATTCCTGTATCACCTGTAGTAGCTTCCTCTGCTAGCATTTTGTTTTACTGCTTTATTCTTGGTAAATTACTTTTTTTTTTTTTTTTTAATGTCACACCTTTGACAGAAATGCTTTTCCTCTGATGACACTGTTTCCCACATGCATGAGATCAGATATGCAGCAAAACCTAATTAGAGACAGCCGTGTAATTACTGTTCCCAGTTGCTTGGCACTGCTGGTGGGCGATTCTGGGATCTCTGTCCTGGCATGGAGCTGTGGGCAGGAGCCCCCCATCCCATGTGTCCTCCCCACCCCGCAGCCCCTGGGCAGTGCCACGCGACCCAAGGCTGGCTGATGCCGTGGTGCCGCAGGTGCGAGTGTTACCTGGCCTGGCAGAGGAGCTCGTGTTGCCAGTCGGAGAGGCAGCGATGGCTCCCAGCCCGCTGAAGGCTGAAATCCTTGAGCCGAGGTCCGTGTGCCGCGTCCCTTGGGTCTCCTGTGTGCCTACAACACCAGCCGTGCCCTCAGCGGGCTAACAGAGGAATGTGGTATTGTCAAGGCAGGCAGGAGTAGTAAAACTGAAAGCTAGCTTTTCCGAAGTAATATAAAAGAAAAGTCAAACCAGTTTAATAGGTAGCTTAGAGATGAAATATGTAGTTGGACATATTGAAATTTCCTAGATTTTGAAGGGTCTTGCTTATATTTGAAAGCTGTATCTGCTCTGTGTCCTGCCTCTCCCCGCTGTTTTCTAGCAGATGCTAAGACCTGACCTGCATGGCTGGACATGCAGACACGGGGTGTGCTGTACTGGGGAGTAACCAGACCTTCCCTCCCCCCACCTCTGACTATCAGACAGAGGGCAGTACCTCAGGAATGGTGGGACTAGATAATCTTAAAGTTCTTTTCCAACTTGAACGATTCTATGACTCTATGGAAGATGCCGGACTCTGTGAGCTCTTGATCTAATCAAGTGTGCCCAACCATTGCTTGGCAATTATTTGCCTTGATTTGTGTTTTATTTTTAACTTCCTAAGTGATCCCCAGATGTGATTTCTCTGTACCCGATAGTTTGCTTAGAAGCAATATTGTCTGAGGGTTGAGGGAGGAGAAGAGTTTGTACAAACCCACTAACGATTTTTGTGAGATGGTTCAGTGCCACAGCTTGGATATTGGACAGCAAAGGGCGGAACACAATCCGAGTGTAGAGTGTCCCTGATAGTGAGATTTTAAAATTGTATGTCGAAGGACAGGACTGAGGAAATGCTAGTACATGGTTTCATTTGTTTGCAACTTAAATTAGCATTTAAGGTTGAAAATTTATTTTGATTCTCTATTCCTTCCCTCCTCATATCATTAGTTTTGAAATTCTAACATCACTTTTAAAACAAATACTTCTTCTGTAGTCTTTCCTCTTATGTGTTTTTCTTGCTTCCCTCCCTTTTGCCCCTTTCCCCTTCTTTTTCTTCATTTTGTTTTTTTTTTTTTTTATTTAAAAAAATTACTGCTTGCTGAAACTAACTTGAATCTCTCCAAGGCTGGCATCATGTTCTGAGCATTTTATTTAAATATTGTCTGTCAACTGCAATTATACAATTGCATATCTCTCTCTGACATGATTACTTATTCCACGTTTAAAAGCTGAATTTTAAACACTCTGCTGCTTGAAGAGGAGGCAAAATGAAAATGAGGAGGAAAAAAAGGAATAAAACCCACCGATGTAGATGAACTTGTACACCTCGCTTAAGACATTTTTACTTTGCTAGAGAGATGTTTGGACGAGACATGCGTGGTGTCAGGTCGATCTACAACACGGAGGTAAGTGCAGATTGGTTTGTGTGATACATTATCCTGCAGTTATACAGCTCCTGTTTCAGCAAAAGATGAGTGGCAGTGAGTCAGAGCCAAGTATCTTGGCTGTACTAAAACAAATCCTTTTGACTGAGGTGAAGGGAGAAGCAAAATTTTTCAGTTCAAATGTTATCTTGGTCTGAAGTGTGTGTCAGTTGTGGAGCTGTGTTTGTGGAAGTGTCGCTTTTTGCTTTGATTTGTTTTCCCCTCTCTTTCCTTAGAATGCTAATTTCTTTGAGGCTTGATTGTAGTGTTTGGTGTTAAGATTTAAGACTGCTTTATATGAGGTGTTTTTCTCAAGTATGCGTCTATTGAGTCGTGAAGGAGCATCCAGCTTTCGGGCAAGCAGAGGTGCAAACGTGCTCTCACCTCCTGTGTTGGCAAAAATAAAGATATGACATGTTCTCGCGTAAACCAGCACACTGAGTTGGGAACACTGAAGTTAAGTGACTGCACAAATTACCAAACACAGCCTTATATTGTCCCCATCAGCGAATGTACACACTCCTTTTATTACACGTAGGGATACAGGCAAGCATAGCCACACTGCTGTAGTTATTACAATGAGTTGCAAAAAACAGCAAGACCTTTTTACACAGCATGGTGTGCAGTAGCAGCTTGTTCCTGGAGAGATGTGAATTGTTTTTGTCTGCAGCTGGAGGAAGGCTGCTCCTCAGGGGCCAGTTGCAGCTTGCCTGCTCCTGTTGCCCTTCCTCAAGCTTCAGTTTGCGATAGTGGAAGATGTATTTTACTGGATTTTGCAGCATTGAGCATCATTCTTATCAAATTTGTGAGGATCTGCAGAACTCTCAAATGTCAGGATCCGAGACTTCTTTACGTAAAGTTTCTAAAAACAAACCTTCCAGTTAGGTTTTAGGCACTCAGGAGGTCTGGAGGCGTTGGATCTGAGGCTCTGATTTGGTCCAAGACTAAAATCTGAGGAGTATGTTTCAGTCGTTGCATCCCAAGGGAGGTTGACTTTGGATATACTTTTTCTCTCACCGCCCATAAACATGGGCACATGTGCACACTTGCGTTTCTCTCTGCTCCTGCCAGACCAGGGAGATGTTTCGGTCTGACGCTACGACTTGTGCCTGTTCGCTGTAAATGCTCCTGCATCGAGCCTTAGCTGTTTACGCAGATTTTTAAATTCCGATGTTTGTTTATTCCATTGACATGTGCCATAAAAATCTACATACTTAATCAAATTGACCTGGTATTTTCAAGTGAAGCCCTAATCTACATTATACCTCTCAATATAACTTCTTTGTTTAATAAATGATACTTTTCTCACTGCTGCAGCAACAGAACCACGCTGATGGCGTGGGAGGTCCTAGGTGCTAGAGATGAGATGAGCAGTGAACACAGATATAGGTGACACAGCAATATATGGCCTGCTTTGCTGGGATTTCTTTTTGTTTTCTAAAGAGTACGTGAAAGTTGGAGATACTCCTGACTGTGCAGATAACACCTCTCTGTAGCTATCGTATAATCATTCATAGGTCTGTGTTTGTTTACCTAAAGCAAATACTACAGACAGCTCTGCAGTTCTGAAGCTTTCCTTGGGGGAGAGCAGAGCCTGCTCTGCATAAACCCAGGGTAACCAGCTCCGTGGTTACAGCTGGGGACAGCAGGAGCTCGTGTGCCCTGCAGCCACACGTAGGCTTCCAGTGGAGTACTGCAACCACAATCTCTGTGTGTTTTTGGAGCGTAAAAAATTGTTTGCACGACAAGTTCTGTGGAAAATCGCTGATGGAAAATCTTCGTACTTCCCTTCTGCCAGAACAGCAGGGAGAAGATTGTCCTACTTGTGCAAGAAAGCAGCAACGTGCCTAACTGAATTCAGATTTCTGTTGGTCTGTGCCCGTGCTTTGCTCCTTGGATGATTTGCTCATGACTTTCCACGTTTATTTTATCTTTCACTCAGTTCTGCACAGTTTGGGCATGGTGCAGAAGTGGAATTGCTCCACTGAAGAGTGAGAAGGTGGACTTCTCATCTGCAAAGTTTTGAGCAAAGTGGCTAATTATTGCCAGGAGAGGTCAGAAAGCTCACAGGAGAGGCTAAACAACCCAGCTGCTCAGAGGAGGTCCTAGCAAACCCTATTCCTGTGGACGATCCCCAGAGATGTCACTGCCTGCTGCTTTGGATGACTCTCCACTACCTCTGACTGTACCAGTCTTACATCTGGTGCTTAGCTGCCAAGCAGGGCATTTTTTCCAATTCATTTGTCACTTTGCAGTTCATGAACATATAATTTCTTCCACTTGGCTCCAGCAATTATCCGTCACAGATCTGCTGCAATGAAGAGGGTTGCCATGCACTATACTTCCCTTGTGCTCTTTCCATCATGAAGGCCTAAACAAAGGGTATCACAGATGGTAAGGAAGGCAGAGTCCTGCTTCATGCAGTGGGAAGGCACAGTTACCCCATCATCTACACGTTTCCACAGTCCCCTCCAGTTTGCATTCCTTGAAATTCAGGATCTCTATTTCTTCGTACGTGGTTCTGCTTATGGTTGTGTTTGCCCGTGGTACTGATGAAAGTCAGAACCTGTGTTAATAATTGGGTTCACTGAAACTCATTAACTTCTCAACTGAACCTCAGCGTAGCTTCCAACATTTTTTTTGCTGAGTTTTAAATCAGCTCAGCAAGTCTTCTTGTTATGTAGAACTCATTAATTTCAGTGGAATTTTGTTCTGAAATCTTGTGTTTGTTCACACCCACGGTGGAAAACGGAAAGTACAAAGCCACCACCAATTAAAATGGCTAAAAGCTGCTTTTTGCATAATTGTTCATAGTGACAGCCTTTTGTAAGCTGCGTCTGGCAACGATGAGAAATGACATTTCTTGCTGCGGTAACACAACCATGTTTGAAAGGGTTACATCAGATTTTTTTTTCTGAGAAAATTTTATTATTCAGATCAAAGTCCCTACTTTATACGCGTTTGAAGCTAAGGATCTGTCCCGAGTTTTCCAAAACTCAAGTGTAAGCGTGGTTGTCAAATAGCAAACGACAGTGAGCTGACGTACCACTGCCGTGAGCCTGGGACAGCGTGAGCTGCTGTGTCTGGTCGATAAATTGGAAATGTGTATTTAAGCAGAGGAAATAGTGACCTGAGGTGTTAAAAACTGCTTGAAGGGGTTTGAGGCCACATTCCTTTTAAAATAAATAGTGTTGACTGTCAGCTTTAGAAAATTCGGTGGCACGTAAGCAGTAATTCCACCACTGGAGCTGCTCTGTCATCGTGTGTACGGCTCCGGCTGGAGTTGGGGTGGGCTTTGTCCTGCCTTTGCAGTCCTACCAACCTTGATGGCTTTCTGTGCGTTTTTATGTTTTCCTGTCACTTTGTAAATGTATTCCACATTGTTTTGAGGACTGAGTAACTGTTTTCTGTCTCATGGTGTCTGTTCACTGAAGGAAGCCCAAAGCTACACGTGCTTTTAATCCTCGCATTCCCAGTAATTGTAACAAACCTGGCTGCATGGCATTAACTTTCCACTGTAGCTTGTCTTTGGTTCAGTCTTTCAGTGGGAATTGTCCGCATGTTAAATTTCTGATTTAATCAGTTTATAAGGTTTTTCATGCACGTTTCCACGTTTTGAAGTTGAACCATGAGTGCTGATATGTAATTCAGAGTTGTATCATCATCTACGGAGAGCGCTGCGGCATCGGCTGGGCTCCTGTTTCACGGGCTGCTGGTGACAGTCCCTCTGGCTGCCCCAGCACTGGTGGGTCGCCTGCCTGGTGGTCTGCTTTGCGTCTGCTGTTTGTGGGCTCCGTTTTTCATAGTGGTTATTTCTGTAGCTTTGATACAGTGGTTTTGAAATGCTGGAGATCATTTGGGGCTGTACCTTTACTATATGTTTTGCAGTGTTTCCTTTTGCGTTTCTCTTGTATTTTGATCTGTGAAATCTCTTCTGAATTCTTACTCTTAGGACCTTCTGGTTTGTCAGTCGCCTCTCTAAATGGTGGGTCTCTAGTTTCACCTTGCTTTTGCTGTAACATTTTCATTCAGTGCAGTATGATTTTTCTGAAGGCAGAAACAGCCTTTCCTGCAGATCTGTATTTGTCAGCAGTCTCTTCTTTGAGCACAGTCACTGTCTCGTAAGAAAATCTGCCAAATTATCACAGTTCTGTTTGGCTCGTTCACGTAAGAGCAGTCCCAAGTGCTTCGGTGGGCTCTCCTCCCTTCTGCAGGCATCTTTAATATTCATGTCTCCTAACAGGTGTGTTTTGGCTTGCGGTGTTCTTCAGACTTGCGAACTGGAGGTTAATAGCTTGCCCTCTCATCCTGATTTACTTGAATGATATTTAGGTGATCAATATTTTCAGGGCTTCAGGGCAACACTTAAGAAAAATCACTGTTTTCTGTGTCTTCATTGTGCTCAGCTCCCTCTACTTCCTTGTGGATACCAGTGCTCTGTTTAAATGTTCCAGCATTTTGAAATTTCACCAGTGTTACCTGTTTAGGTGCTTTAATTGTTGCACTTCTTGTTTCTTTACTTTCAGGCTCAACTGTTTGAGTTTTTTTTCCTCGCTCTGTTTTTCACTGTTCAGAATCTGGCTTGGCGGCCTCATCCTCTCTTAATGCAATCAAAGCCTTCTCCAGTTCTGGATAGTAACGAAGGAGGGAGGTGATGCCTCGGTGCTTGGAGATTTCTGTGCTCCCAGCGTCTCATATGCTTTTAACTGGATCCAGGAATCCTAAGCTAAGCATCTCAATCACGCATAATTTAGTTATTTATATGTCAAGAGAGATGTCTGTGACTTGACTGTTACAAAAAGAAGTGAAACAAAGCACCCATTCCAGTGCCGCTTTCTTAGCGGAATAGTGTAAGTCCTTGTAAAAGAGGGGAGTTTTCATGTATGTGCTGCAAAATTCATCAGTTATTTTTGAAGTGAAACTGGAAGGCTGGAGAATAAAAATTGCAATGAAGGACTATAGTTTTCCCAAATTTAGTTGGGTGATGGTTCCTTGAGGCTGGAAGTGCTGACTGGCACATGTTGTCTTCCAGGGAAATATTATTTGCTTCAGAATTCAACTGAGAAAAGAAAATAATGTTTCTGTTCTGTGCAGAGGTGAACGCTTTTCTGGCTCTGTATGCGTGTATGCATTAGGGAAACTGCTTTCTGGCAGTGCCAAGCTGCCTTTCTCTGTCCTAGAGAACCAGTTACTTCTGTTCTGCTCCTCCAACACCTGATTCATGGCTGGCTGTCCTTATCCCGCTCTGTCCTTAATCAGCACTGCTGGTCTGGGACATGCTTGTCGTGCTCTGGGTAGCTGTGGTGAGGCTTCACTGCCTACTGCAGAACCTAAAGAAAGTTTGAGCCCTCTCCTTTCCCCCCGGAGGAACACAGCCCTGGTGATCCTCGTGGAATAACTGCGTTCTTAGCAGCGCAGCAGGGTTTCAGCAGCTCAGCGTGAGCTCTCTTATTTGAGTGTTTCAGCAACATGCAAGAGCTGGGATGTCCCTCTGCTTCCTAGTGGATGGCTAGCTGGGAGCACAACGTGGTTATAATCGATGTCCTTTTGATGTGGAGATTATAGCCGTATCCTGAAACCAGTTAATGTAAAATACTGACAATAGTAAAGCTTAAAATATTCCATCATTTGTTGTTCCTGCTTTATCTCCTGCGACTTCTTGAATATGTTGTACGATATCCCAAAAATTGAGTTATGAAAAGACAATTTCTTAAAATTTAAGAGATGAGGTTACGGCCACAGGCAGTAGGGTTGCGACCAAGGTTGACCCTGCAGCAGAGCCGTGCGTTCTGCAGGTGGGACAGTTTGGGAGCTATGCTGAGTCCATCTCATACACAGTGATAAATCAGAGGCCATTACATTACTCATTGGGAGTCATTACAATTGACCTGTATAAAACTGATCTGAATATGAATAGTTACTCCAGATAGGAGATTTTTTCAGCTTGGTGAAAACCCACATCATAGATGAAAACAATAAGCTACAAACATATTTGTTAAAATTATGATCTTTTAGTGGCTAACATGTAAGCGAGAGCTGAAGTTGGTGGGCAATAAATATTTAACCAAGTCTGGCTGTAATGCTGCAGAGTTTTTGCTGCTGTGGGAGTCAGAGGTTCTTCTTAACGAGTTCAGGCTGCTCGGTTTGCTGCAGGGAGCTGTTGGTTGAAGGGCTCTTGTTTGAAAGTGTGGCTTTCTGCAGGGTGACTCTTCACATGTGTTTGGAAACCAGCTGGGGCAGGCTTTGCTCGTGTTCCATGAGGGCCAGATCTAACTTCAGTGAAGTTTAACAGAGAAGGTCACTCTGACTTCATGGTAAGTTCCATGAAGCTGCACAGCCTGAATTTTTTTTTTTCTTTTTCCTTGTGAGTATTCCTCTTCCTACTCCTGATATACAAAAAATGCAGGAAAATCATTTACTGGCTCCTCTGTGGCCTCTGCTGAATGCAAAGCAGTGTATGTAATGATGTGGCAGAGGGCTGGAAATAAGTGGATATTGTCTGTTTAAAGATGAAAAGAAAAACATCTGAGAGGAGACTGCAAGTAGAGGCACATAAGACATCTGCAAAATGGTTCTTTGTTGAACCGAATTCCTCTCTCTCTAATAATTCCTGACTATTTTCAACAGCTGTTTGCATAAATAGTCCTTTTTTTTTCCCCCCGACATAGATTTGCCTTTTCTGCAGAAAAATTAGAGAACACTGACTTTTTGACAGTTCAATCTTCTGCCCTGTTTTACCTTTATGTGCTCTACCAGTTTAGCTGTTAGTCGCCTTTACCAAGAGCATGTGAAGGCTCAGTATAAATCTCAGTAGGTGCCATTAAATCTGTGAAATGGATGCTTCATTTTCCTGTGGAAAGTACAGAAGACACACATGATGAAGTGATCTCTCACTTTCAGTTGTAGTTAGATCTAAAACCAGAGTATTCATTTGTACTGGTGTTTTACTGGAATTTCCGTGGAAATGGCTTCTATTGGAGAAAGGCTGAGGTTATGGATAAATATCCAGTCCAAGCCTGTTCGGATCTGCCTTTTTGTTACAGTCACTAAGCTGGTTTATCAACATGGAAGCGTGTTTGCTGGAGCAGAGGAGCAGCTGAGCCTGTCAGTGTTATTTATTCATTGTTCATAGCGGTACGGGGCTGTTGCCAAACTGCCAGTGGTGTCCAGTCTCTGTAAGGACCTTGCCAAAAAATGTCCTGTTTGGGAGTGCTTGAATAGCTCACCAAGCCATCTGGTGTAGAAGAACACGTAAACCCAGGAATTAATTCACTGCAAGTACTCTCTACTGAGCATGTACAAGATGATATTTTTATTTATTTTTTTTTTTTAATTTGTATAACTTGGATGCACACTACCTGGTTGCAAATGTGTAATTGCCTTTAACGAAGCACAGCGCTGTGAGCACATCTCCGTGGGGCAGACGGAAGGAAGTGCTTGGTTGTTGTCCAAGTGGTGCGGTCTTCCCTGCCCTGTCTGGCAGTGCTGCCTGAATGGTTTGTCTTACTGGTTGCCAAGAAAATATCCTGTATGAGGACAGGTGCCTAGCTGGTCATTTAGACCTAAAATGTATTTTTTTTATTATTATTTTTTAAATTTTATTTTTATAAAGGAAATACTGAGAATCCTTCCTTACCTCTGTGTCACTGCATGTTAGTAATGCAGGGTGGAGTAAAGCCTTGCTTATTGAAGTCCATCATATTCACACCGTTCTCTCATTCTATTTGATACAAAGAAATTGCCTGACTTAAATGTAAGTAAACGTTCCAATGCATAGCCATGTTTGCATCCCTCCTTCCAAGATTTTAGGTTTTCATTTACATCTTACAGGAGTTGAACAGCAAAGCAGCCACCTACGGAACGATTACAGCATGCAGCGTGGTGCCCTAGCAGTCAGGTATTCTGCGGTTAAACCAGGAAAGACTTCCTCAGAAGAGCAGGGCATGACAGCGCTAAGATACAAATATTATAAATTGTTGTCTCCTCGTAAACTCCCTCTTTCCTTTTAGATGTGTACCAGGAATGAGGTTTGATGTTGTAAATCTCAGCAAAGTTCTGGGCAAAATGTGAAGGCAAAATTCCTTTTGGCTTTGAAATTTTCAGTAATTAAGAGCAAAAGGAGTTTAACAACTTTCCTTTTTCCTTTCTTGTACAGGTTGCTTACTTAGGCTTGCTTCTTGTTCAGCTTTGATGCTGGAAATAAACTATCACCTCTGACTAGAGAACAAGCATGGTGTGGGAACCCGTGGGCTTTAACACTGACAGGAAAATGTTTGTTGAAGATGCTTTCTTATTGCAATCCACACAAAGCTGTCATCATGGAAATACCTTGGGTTTTCAAGAAGCTTGTTTCTAATGACAGCATAGAATTTTCTCTTTCATGCCTAAAGTTGTGTTGGGGTTTGCATACGTAGCTGTGTAGCTATTGGGCAGCTCTTCCACCCTGGGATCTGGTGTTACGCGCACAGCAAACCTGCTGCTGCCGCCTGCTCTTACCTGCTGGGCTCCCTTTGGACCTAGGCTGTAGCAAATTCAATCATTTGTTGTGGAAGTGGAGTGGAAGAAGTTGACAAGCTCAGCCATGAACAGGTTGGAGCTGATTTCTTCCCTCCAGAATGTCAGGTCCTGGCTTCAGTTAGTGGTCAGTTCGTGTCTACTAGTCTATTTACTTCACCTTTTCTAGAAAGTACGATTGATTTATTTGAACTTCAGAGTGGGATGGATAGGAAGGGCAATATCCTGCTGGATTCTTCTCAGTGGTTTCACCCTAAATTAGGAGATCTTAAGGGACTTGCGTTTAGAGAGAAGGTATGGATACACGATAACCCAACCTGCTTGCATGTGTGCCTTGTTTTACAGCTCAATTCATCCAAAATGAAAGCAGTGATGAGCCAGATTATTTTTTTCAGTGACTAGAGTATTACTGGTAGATTTTTATTGTATTGAAAAGGTCTGTTGGTAAGTAATGGCAGATCTATGCTTGTATCTTTTTCTCCTGACAGAAATGTGAAATCCTTCACTCTGAAACTATCTCTGGTTGGAACCATCAGTCACTGGGATATTTCTGTAGTTTGCAGTGATCTTCTATCTTCCATGAAACGCAGCATGAGCTTTCACTGTAGCAAGAGAGATGTCTGTGTTTGAGACAATATAGCACAATGTGGTAAATACCGAGGGGAGCCTGAGAACGGGCTCTTGGTCTGCGTTGTGGAGCATGTTTAGCTCTGTTGAACAGTCGGTGCAGCTTTTATCCTGCTTGAGGTCATGACGTCTCTTTTTGTATTCAGATAATTACTCTCAAATTCTTATGTTTCCTCTTACTCACACAGACCTCATCATTGCAAAGAAGAGAGGTAGCTAGAGAAGAGGCTCTAGTCAACAGTGAAGACAGTTCTGGAGATGTTTCTAGGTCGCCTCTTTTCTCTATTTGTAGCCTGGATAGGCTATTGCTAGCCCATGATGCTATTTGTATGCAAAAGTATTTATTATACTGGACATATTATCAAACTCAAATCCAAAAGCTTCCAAAATTCATAGTTTGAGATTAGTTCCGAACCATTTTTACCTTCAGGTTTTATTACATGCATCTTTTAAAACAGCCTACCCAAAGGTTCAAATTAAAATGTGAATGCATATGTAAGTAAGTAAAAGTTTAAATCTATTTTTTTCTGGTTCAAGAACATTTCCTTGTAACTGGGTGGTTTTGGCTGTTGTAGTGTTCGTGTCTTGGATGACTTTTCAGCTTCTCTGTGTTGTAGATTATATTGAAATGTTTCGCTGCAGCTGTACCATTTCTGGCTGAAGTGCTGCACCAATACATGCTTTAAATTATTTTTGTACCTGGTAAAAATGTGAGGAAAACTCATGTTTTCACACACAGAAAAGGAGGAACACTGTTCTTTGATCTTCTGCCTTGTAAAATCTGCCAAAGGAGAAGCTGAACTTTATTAATCAATTGAAGAGAAACTAAATAGCTTGCTGTAGCTTCGGGCAAAGTCTACACGTGGCTTTTTTGTGAAAGTATCTTATAGGAAATAACGGAAAAATTAGTATTTGGGTAGCTACACTTGTCTTCCTTGCAAAGGAAAAAAAAAAGTAGAAATAGTTGAAAATTGATATGTTTTTGCCCTATAGCATGAAAGTTAGACCCTGGGTTCAGGCCGGCATCTCTGAACTCTACCCTCTGCCCCTTCCTATGGGCTATTGAATGGCTCCAGGAAACTGAATGGCTTTAAAACATCGAGCCTAACTTCTGCAAATCCCTGCAACAGATTAAATATTGATACAGGTGGGATTGTGGATAGGTGCCACACCTGTGTGTTCAAGGCAGAATGAGGCAGAGAGAATCTTTGCTTGCATTCTCCTTATTCACTCTGGAATCTGCTTTGACTTGAGCTCCTGGAGAGTGTTTCAGGCTTCCCCGTCGGCAGAGGCTGGCAGAGCTGCCCTGAGTGGTGGTGCCTGTGCCACAGAGGGACACCGGAGGCCAGAAAATGAATGGAGAGATCTGTAGGGTTAGGGGAATACACGGGATGGTGGAGGAAAGGATGGCGAAGGTCCTGTGAGTGAGGAAATGAATGTCTCCTGTTCAAGCAGTTGAAGGAAGAGCATCCCTGAAAAGGGTCATTTTTGTTGCTCAGAGCTCTGCCTACAGCAAGTGCAGATGGGGTTTGAGAACTGGAGAATTTTCTGGCAGCAGTTTGCAGTGTGCATTTTTATGAGCACGGTACAAGACAGGAGCCCCCAGAGTGAGTGTGGTTTCGCTAGCAATGCTATTTACTCTGCAATAATGTATTTTAGCCTCCTGACTGTAAGACACCAAACCTAGAGGCAAATGGAGATTTTTTCAAAGAATAGAGTGTGCTGTTAAGGGAAACAGCTTATGCAGACCTGAGGGATAAGCCTTCTCAGAGGTTTTGAACTAAATGAAATAGTATTTGATTGAGAACATTGAGAATAGCCAGTGCGAAATAAATGGGAGTAGTCTGGTGGAGATGTTGGGGAGGCACAGTAACACAGGTCACTGCCACTTTGGCAAGTGATTTTGGCAAGCAATTGCAGTTTCTCTTTTACAGCTAGGGAAGGTGGATATGCAAAATGTCTTCTTTGAATTTTTCTCTTGCCTAACTAATATTTGCTAGGTACTTCCATACAGCCTTAAGCTATGGCAGTTGTGTTGCACGGAGGGAGGGGATGTAGTGGCTCAGGTGCTGGCAGAGATAACCGTAGGTTGTCAGTACACGTATTCCTTTTTTCATATCGTATAGCATATCATAACTGTGATTAGTTTTGCTATTTTTAGAAATGGGATTTTTCTAGGGTGATAGATAATATTGATAGAAATAATTCTTAAGGAGCTAGTTTTGCTTAGAGGAGAATAATTTTAAGTAGACTTGTCCAGGGTCACTTTGTTAGAACCATCTATACTAAGATTTTGTGAAGAATCATGCAAAAGTATAATTCTAATTTGCTAAAAAAAAAGTGTGTAGTGTCATAGGAGTGGTAGAGAATAGGGGATTAAAACAGAAGGCAGTAACGGATAGAGGCTACTGGGAGATATGAAGGTATGTGCTGATTTACAAGAGTGCGAGGCATGGTAGCAAAAAAGGGGAGGTCAGTAGTATTAATGCTCTAACTTCATCACGTAAAAGCAGGGCTGAAGATGAAAACCTTCAGGAGTGGTCCAGAAGCAGCACAGTGGCAAAGTCCCAGGACAATTTGGATTTTTTTTTTCTGTGCTGCTTGTCCTGCTGCCTTGAATTTCCACACTGCTAGTGAATAGTCAGCTAAGAAAAAAAGAGATGTCAAAGTAGAAATTGAAGTGATACAGGTTAATCCTTTACCTCATTCTAGTAGGCTACTCCCTAAGTACAATTCTGTTGGGAAAAATGTTATTCCGTGTACAAATGTTTGGTTATTCTCTTTCTTTGAGCGGCTTCACAGTCTGAACTTTTCAACCTGGGAAACAAATTCCCTCAGCATTCCCGTTCTGTGTTGCAATGTTCATCATGTGGGAGTGAGCCCTGTTAGAGTGATTTTAAGTGTAATCTACTATTAGCAGTATTTGGGGCTTAAATGACAAATGGGTAATTTTAAATAATAACTCTTTGAAATCTAGGTGGAATTACAGAGATCGCAGTGAAAAGGCTTGACTTTGCTATTATATTCTTTATATTTAGATCCTTAAAGTAGATGTGCTGGACTGGGGGTTCAGAGCGGATTTAAACCTCCTCAGTGGCATACAGGCTTTGTGTGTGTACATAAGTGCACTTTTTGTGCATAACAAAGCACCAAGTCTTGCGTGTGAGAAGTTGCTGCTGCAAAAATTCACACTATTCAGATGGTTAATGTAAGTGCACAGTCTTCCAGTGAAACACCTTTAATTTACACAGATGGGCAAAAATAGTCTCACAAAAGCAATCCTACACATAAGACAACAGGTCCTCTTATAATGAGTTCAGTTTTGAAAACTACCCTCTTTTCACTGAAGCTTCAGAGCAAGAAACTATTGAGTTATATTTTTATACTTTCATCTCGTCAGCAGATAGAGAAGACCTATCTTTTTTAATATAAGCACACTTCAGGATAATCCTGTCTGCCTGACGGGATGGATTCTCAGGCATATACAAAGAGCTGCTTTTGTGTTTGAATCCTCCCTTTAGGGTCTTAATATCGGACTTGGTGTTGCATTTGAAACCAGTTTTATTTAAAATAAATTCTTATTTATCTGGAAGCATGCTGGTCACCTAAGTGAGCAGGTTATTTCAATTGTTGCTGACATCTGAGCTATTTTTGAATACTTAACCACCTTCTGGGAGTTGAATGCAATCTGAAGATGAAAGTGCTCAGTTGATTCTGCAATAGACGAGGAAAGGGCAGAAGGAAAACGTTTCCTGAGAAATAAGAAAAAGATGGGCAGTTACCGTCAGGTTCTGTGAGTACCTTTTGGGGGAAGCAGGAGAGGGAAAAAAAAAAAAAAAGTAGAAAAACTTTTTTGGCAGAATTTTTTTTCTTCCAGTCAAGTCAGTCTGAGCACTAGCATGGAGTCAGGATCTGAGGCAGCATCACAATGGAAAGGAATGAGAAGCAGCTGATAAGAGATTTGATTTTAATCATGCAAGTTAATCTTGGACAAAACACCATTTCGTAACCCCCATAGGCATGAGCAGAACTCAGAGCCTTTCTCTCTGACTCACATACATCCATTCCCTTCTAGTTTTGGGGTGCCCTCCTCCGTCTCCAACCAGTTATCATGGTAGTAAATTGTGGGAATAGAGTCGGAATTCCTTGAATCCCATCCTTCCTGGTGAATTTGCTCACGGTGGGAGCTGGTGGTCCTCAGCGATGTTTGGAAAACATAGGGATGGACAGAGGCCTGAGTGGCTGCCATTTAGGTTAAGGACCGTGAGGATCCAGCCCTCTGAGAAATAGCTAAGTTTTTAGAAAGCTGAAAATAAGATCAAAGTTAAAGAGGTTTATTTCAATGGGACATTGATATTTTCTCAAAGATGCAATGGCTAATCATTTCACTTTGCCCAGAATGGGTTCAACAATTACCATTTAAGAAGGGGTTAGTATACTGGGCCAGCAGTCCTCATACGATTATTGAAGGGGGGTGACCAGTGCTGAACTCAAAGTTGCTACTGCTGTGCAGACCTGGGACTGGTCCTGCTGCACCACTTCAGTGAGTTTTAAGCTATTTCTGCCATCAGCTTCAAGCTTCTCGGGTAGCGGGTCTGGATCTCCCAGATCTTCCTGCTCCTCTTTAAATTCTGCCAACCTACCATTTGCTTGGAAGTCTGTGCAGCATCGTACCTTTTGTTACCAGGAACTCGAGTGTTGAAAAGGCTTAGTTATAAATCTGAGAATTTAGTGCAGAAGTTTCCCATGATCTGGTTTCTAGCTTTGAATTTTGGTTCTGTGTGAAGCTGCGGAGCTGGGCCTCTTGATGGGTTTGTAGCGTGAGAAACTGGGCAGCATTAGGAGTTTCCCCACAGCACAGCTTCTGCTGCTTTCCCTCTGGCCTTGGGAGAGCAGCTGGACCCCATGGGGCTGAGAGCCAAACCAAGGGAAAAATGAGAGCAAACTGCACATTATTATTCATTAGTTACTGTTATTCTAGTGCACATAAAATATCTAAATGTCTGTGCGTATATTTAAAAGAGCATTACCGTCTCTTAGGAGAATTAAATTCTCTTATTCTCGAGTTTGAAACTAACTGCTTCTGCAAAATTAAATCTGGGGTGGTCGTTTTGGAAGCGCAACATTTCCTCGCCTTCCATAAATGAAAGCTTTGGCTAGGTATAGAGCTTATGAGAAATAACGATGTCAATGCGCGTAAAGTCTTTCCCTATCCCGACAGGAAGAGAATACCCTGAAATTTGGACCAGTGGGATTTTACACTGTTCCCCTAAAAAAGAAATAAGATAATTAAATGAGAGGGAGAGAGGACCTCTCCAAGGCATATCTTCCAATGAAACTAATGCAAGTATGAGTCTAAGTTACTATTCCTCGGGTGCAAATCTAGATTGACTCCTTTTGTGTCAGTGGATTTGCAAGAGTGTCAGCAAGATCAGGATATGGCCTTAGCTGCTTAGCCAAATATAAAGATGTCCCTGCTCCTTGCAGGGGGGTTGGCCTCGATGACCTTTAAAGGTCCCTTCCAACCCTAACCATTCTGTGATTCTATTAAATATTCAAGTGGTCTCAGTGTAGGAATTGACTATTAGCATCCAATGTAAGTACGATGGTCCTAATTCAGGTAAGGGTTCTTTTTAATGTGATAAACTTGGTAAGATCCCCTTGTTTTTGAAGTTAGTTGCATGATTAAATATGTATTCTTGATGTCTCTTGACTTGCCTAGAGATAAATCATTTGCCTTTTAGTGTGTCAGTTTTCTGGGGATAGGAAAATGTAATTTATATGCACAAACGGCATTTGTGTGCTCTGATCGCATGGAATGACATCTGTTTGCCCAGTTTTTATGTGCAAATTACTTTGGGGATGTGAGATGGAAACCCAAAAGAGGAAAATGGACTGATTGAAATTGAAGATGACTATCTCAAAGGAATAAGAGGTACATGCCAGTTTGTCTCATTTTATCTTTTGGGTGGATTGAGGGAGTTTGCTACGTGGTGTTTGCTTGTGCTCTAGAGCCAGGCTCTTGCTCCTCAAACCTTTGACGGGCTTTGGGGGTCGTGCCGAGCCTGTTTGGCCCCTCTTTGGAGTGATTGCAGGGGGCTGGATCTCAGCTTGCTCCTGAAAGTCCCCGGGATACTAAATCCATTACAAATGCTTTAAAACTCTCTGGAGGCTTACAGAAAGTCTTTTGGAGGGTATGACAGAAGCTGGTCTTTCATCTCGGGATCTCATGAGAAAACCAAAGTAAACGAAGCGTGGAACATGCTCTGAACCAAGAAGATTAACAAGCAAGATCAAAGCTATTAGGCAGGCATTTGTCCTTCAACAGAAAGACAGTTTCTGAGGTACCACACAGGGGAATTTCAATACTGGTCTCGTCGTTGTAAGAGCAAGAGACAATAAAGAAGGGAAAAAAAAAAAAAGAGCCTGTACCAGTGTTTCCTGCCATGCAAATACTGAGAAATTACTTTCAAGATGATTCTTCAGCGGCTAATGAGGCCCTGCAGCCACGTGTGGCTGGCTGCTCGTGCGGCATTTCCACCTCCAGGATGCTGATTCCTCTCGCTATGGAGTATGTTGTTAGCCATTATCAGTCTTAAATGGGAATACAAAAAAATCTACTGTAATTCCACTCTCATCTCATGATTCTTTTGTAACGGCACCTTTGGTCGTGTTGCAGTGGGAAGGTTGTTTTTGTGCACAGTGTAGCATCACGTGGCAGAAAGAAATGTAGTTCTTCAGCGCCATTTCTTCTTGCTCTGAGGACGCAGAAAGCTGTGATGTCTGAAAACATACTCTTTATTTTTGCAGTAACTTGTGATTATTTTTTACATTTGTTCTATTTTTCACAAAGTGAAGGGACCATTTTGCTTTCAGGTCTTTGTGTAATTTTTGTGAAGAAATTGCAAATATAATTGAATTTTTTTGGGAGCCCATGAATTCAAATGAAGCCACAGTAAAGGGAACAGGGTGATTAAGGAATTGTGATTCATTTGTTGTACATCGTTACAGCAAAAGCTTTGTTGCTGGATTCCTTGCAGACAAAGTTACTGAACTATGATTATACTTCAGAAAATGAAAGGGGACAAAAATAAAAAGGCAATAAAACAAATTAGTAGATGTCTTGAGGGACGTGATTATTACTGACTGACTGTGTTTTGTATCATGAATGTTCCAAAAGTCTGGCAGTTTAAATTAGACATCCATGAAGGCAAAACTCTTACTGCTATCAAAATCTTTATTTCGCTGCTGCTGTTATATTCCCTTTGAAGTTCCAAATTGGCAAGAAAAAAGTGAAATTGTCTTTTAATGATGTTTCTACAAGATAGTGTAAAACTGTTGAAATACCATCTTTAAAAAAAAAAAAAAGTCATCTGGGCATTTAAAACTTTTTCTTTACCTTAATATTACTATTTAATACCATGACTGATATGCTCATACTTTATGCCCATCATGATATCGTGTTGTATTTTGTACTCAGATTTGAAGCAGAATGGATAATTGGAGTAGAGTAGAGCAGATCACTCAACAAACAACATTTGGGGAAAGACCTCCCTAACCAACACTTTCTGTATGGGTAAGCGAAGGCTGTGCTGGGGCTGTAGACAGTGAGCCACGCCACAGACTTGAGGGATCCTTCCACAGGGATGGTACCTGGAGGTATTTAGTCTGCAGCAACTGGAATCTGGCTGGGAAGATGGCCTGATGTCTGGCATGACTTACCCTTTGGTCAGAGCTGGAAGCATGTGGTGTTCTTCCTTCTGCCCAGTCAGTGTTTAAAACCTCATGTTTCTGTTACTAAAACATATTACCATAAAGTACCACTGCCTGTCATAATGGTGTTGAGTGCTTGCCTTGTGTGAGATGAGTTTATGGACAACACGCAATCCACACGTGAACACCCATTGCACCTTCTCTGGAACAAAGCAGGGAGCGCTGCTGCCACGGATGCTGAGGGAAGCGGGTGCAGGCTGGAGGTCAAGCACCTGTAGGTGCCCAAGAGGGCTGACCTTGGAGAAGTTGGATTGTGATACTTTCATCTGTCTACATATTATACAACCATTAATCCGTCTACATAGCGTTATACAGATAGATAGGGTAAACAAGTTTTGTGGTGTTTTCTACTTGGTTTAATACATCTTTGTTCTGTGTGCATCTTAGAAGAGTGTTGCTGTGTGGGCGTGCGGGGTTGGCCTCCTTTCGTTGCCCTGTAAGATTTGAAGGTGAGGTTGCCTTTTCTGATAGCAAGGTTGGAAACCCTCTTTCAGGCCCTGCCCTTTCCTTTGAGCAGGTTCATAAAGTGCAGAGACAAGAGGTGTGTGCTGGTGGGATACGAGCGCTGCGTTGGAGAGATTTCCCCGGCAGTCTGCCGTCGCTCGGAGCCTGCTGCAGCAGCGTGCGGTGCCCCCATCATCCTGGGACAGCGCTCGCCTTCCTAGGAAGCAAGGCAAAGTGGAATAGTTGATTGGACATCAGTCTTATAACCAGTAACTGGATTGGAAAAGGAGAGGCTTTTGCCAGCATATTGCTGAAGTTCATAAATACGCGTTCTGTGATGTCCATCAGCTGCCTGCGAGCTCTGCGGGCGGCGGTGCCAAGGGGTGTTCCTGAGCCCCTGGCACTCAGTGCTGATAACGGTTTTCTCCTAATTTGACGTGGCACAGCAGAGAGCGGCTGCTGGGAGCAGCAGGGCAGAGCTGGCTCCTGCTCTGTGCCAAGTGCCACCTCCTCCTGTCGCTGCGGCTGGAGGAAATGCTTAAAAAGGGAAAGGCACTGACTCAGGGCTGAGGGAGAGGGGAAAAAACCAACCAAACTGAAAATGATAACTTGGTAATGGTAGGTGTGAGGTTTTGCTGGCAGGATATAAATGGTAGCAGCTGGGATGGGGTTAATCTCTCACACACCTGAGTGGCACAAAGCGAAGTTGGATTTGGCTGGTGTGCAGTGCTGGCCCCTTCTGCTGCCTGGCACTGGGAAGGAGTGCGGCTGCTGGATGAGTCCCCGGGGAGTGAGGATGCAGGTTTGCCTGCAGGACGAAGACTGAGCCCCGTGCTTGTGCTCCGCAGCTGTAGAAGGGGTTTTGCACCTTCACATGGATGTGGTGCTGAGGAAGGGCTCTACTTCAGCAAATTTTGATGCAGGGTGGGGGGGGGGGGGTCTTGTCTCAGGGCAGGAGCAGCACTGTGAGCTGGAGGGACTTCTCTGTGTGTGGAATAGTTTCTTTTTTTATAGAGCAGGTCAGAAAATGCTCCTGCTTCTCTCTTTCCTCCCTCCCCTACTACCTTTTTTAAAGCTGGTAGAATCTTTCACAAAGAAGTTTCATGTCTGATCAAACTTACTGAGTTTTCACCTCCTTTGTGTGTATTTTTCTTCCTTCCTACCTGTTTTTCCCTTGTTTGCATGCTTGCTTTTTTCTCAGTGGAAGAAAGTGAGACAAATAATTTTGTTCTACTAAAGATGCCCAATTGTTATGTGATTTTGCTTTTGAAGCCAAAGCTGTTTTAATAGTTTTTTTGTGGAAGCCTTTATCATTTTTCAATCTCTTCCAGCACAGCGGGATAGGGCTGCTACATTGCTGCTGTGATTGTTCCTGAAATCCTTCAAGTCTGGGGAGCGCCTGCAAGAACCAGAGCTGGCTTACACCCCCCGTGCCAGGTAGACTGGCTGGGCTAGTCCGCAGATAAATACGCGGTTAGATTTGCTATCATCTCTGCCATTCATTACCTGAGTTAAAATGATTTCTTATGTAGGTGTTTGCTCCAAGAAAGATAACCTTTGACAAGGTATCAGATCTGTTGGAAGCCTTCAAAGTATTCACTAAAATATCATGTCCTCACCAAAGTGTTCTCAGCCAAGGATTGTATAAGGTCATAGGTACAGTTGGGCACAAAAAATAAAAAGGCAAATTACATGGAAGCATGTGTGTTATGGATATATATTTTTATATAAAAGTCTATCTAAAAATAAGCCCACTGCCCTGGCCACAGCTGTAGTCCCCCACGTTAGAGTTAGATACATTTGTGGAATTCAGCTTTTCTTTAGCAAAGGTGCTCACCAGCTGAGGATCTCTTGTCCTTCCTGTCTGTTGCCTCCTAAACCCAATGGGATTTAGTGGTTAGTTGACTCAAAAGAATAATGTGTGTGAGCAGCAAACTCTCACCTTTTCTGCTACAGAAGACTGGGAGAAGAACATGTAGCTAGGTTTGCAAAGCTGTACGCAGAGTGTAATTCCTTCCTGACCTCTCTAATGTATGCTTGAAGCACGATACTTTGTTGACCTCATTACTTCATCTTGCATAACCAGTCATGCTCACAGTAACACAATTATACAGGGCTTTTGAAATTCTGCATCTACAGGATTGGTTTCAATAGCCATAATAATGAATTTTATAATCCTTTGGAGAACAGCAAGGTTAGGAGATTAATACAAAATTTGATGATGAACTATTTTAAATAACTCAGTACATTATCTAGACAAGGACATGGAACAGAAGTAAAACACCGCTCAGCTGTCTTGTTTTTTTTTTTTTAAATGTTGCTTATTTCTTGAGATCTGGTTCAATCCTGTCCTTCCTGTGCTATAGCCTTTCTGCAGCAGTAAGATTGTGATGTAACTTGCTTCTAAATCTAAAATAAAGAACTTTGTTATATAGAGCTGTTGCTGTGGTTGAGATGTGAAACCTGGCACTCTCCAAGAGGTGACGTGTCCCCCCGCGGAGTGCCAGCTGTGTGGCTCGGGAAGCACGCAGGGCAGATGTTGATAAAGATGCAATGAAAATCAGTACCTTGTTAAGAAATAAAATGTAATGATCCATGAAAGAACAAGTTTGCAGTGTAAGATGTCAAAGTCTTAAATAAGAATCTATTACCAGCCAGGTGTGAGGGGGAAATTATTGATGGCAGTGACCAAACGTGAGCTGTGGGGATGGATGTTCTTATCGCCGAAGCTGCCGCCCTCCTTACCTCACCTGGCTTGGTCTGGAAATCACGGAGTGAGTGCTCCTTGAGCCCCTGAGCACAGGTAAGCACCGTGTGTTAGGGTACATTCTAGGAAGCAGCGCAAGCTCTGCTCCCTCATCAGACTGAGAAATAGATTCTCTGGCTTTTTGAGACAATCATTGCATTTTGGTGAACGTATCAAGAAACGGGGGCAGTGGTGGTGGTTCAGCAGAGGTCCGGAGTTGAGGCAGGGAGGAAGCCCGATGTGGCAGGTACGTGTTAGTCTGGCTGTGGGAAACAAAAGTGGGGATATTTGTTTCTGAGCCCTTGTCATGGCATACTGGCAAATACCAGTCCATTCTCAGTACCCTACGAACTGGAAAATACTGCTATTTTCAGTGTATTTATAGGTAGAAATACAGAAATTCAGCAGATGGTGGGAAGTCATCATTCTCAGATCATATGGTCATACTCGTAACTGGAAGAGCAAAAAGCAGCTTTGAGGCTTTGAAACCAATGGTGTTACACCAATGTATAACAGCCAAAAGAAGTGACTAATCAAAAGTCACAAACTGGAAACAGTTTTGGTTTGGGGTGTTATTTTCTCTCCCTGAGGTTAAATCTGTAACCTGCTGCGGCTTTCCTGCTTGCTGTAAATGGTACACCCGATAGCTAAAATACAAAACATCACGGCAGTCGTTTGTAGGCAGCTTACCTTTTTCAGGCAAGCTAACTACGGTCATGTGTTCCTAGAAGCCTCACTCCGTAATGTGCACCGTGATGTGCCGCCTTTGATTCTCCGAGGGCTCCTGCGACAGCTGAAGGCAGGGAACGCACTGCATGCCTCACCCAAAGCAGCTGGCTCTGGGTCAGGGCTGGGGAATAACTCACTTTCTGAGAGGGATGCTGTCCTGGGTTGTGCTGCTTTCTTCGGAGTTGGAATCACAGAATGGTTTGGGTTGAAAGGGACCTTTAAAGGCCACCCAGTCCAACCCCCCTGCAAGGAGCAGGGACATCTCCAACCACATCAGAGCCCCGTCCAACCCTGTCCAGTATAGGGTGAAAAGTGTGGCTATTTCGCTATAATATACAGAAGCAATTTTTACCTCTTAGAATTATTTTTCTCTCAGAATATGCCAGCAACCTAAGGGGAATATAGAAAATGTCTTGGGTTTTTATGCTGTTTAATTTTTCTCTCCAAATGTGCTTTTTGGTTGTGTTTTCTGTCCCAGCTCCTTCAGACTGGGCGGACCCACCTCTCATTCTGGATATGTAAGCAGTGACATTCTCTCGTCTCTTTCCTTGTTGAAGCAGGTATTAGAGGGTTGCTGTTTTCTTGTGCAGATATAGTGAGTTATTTTCTGAGCTTTGATTCAAACTGTTAGATCTCACAGGGGAAAGCTGCACCATTTCACATCAGTGCCATCACAGGGAGAATCTTGCCTGTTGTCTTGTAAGGTTTTCTCTTTCTGACTCATCTCGGTGAGATCCACCCCACTGTGTGTTCCTGAAAAAAGCTAAGTGAAAGGAAGGGTGATGTCCGAACAGTAGAGGGCTGCCAGCCTAGCCTGGTTACGACCGGATGGGTGGTGCAAACTGGCAGCTGGCTGGTGTGCCGCAGGGCAGCCCCGCGGCAGGGACAGATGGGGCTGTCCGACCGCGCAGGGCTGGCGTGGCTGCCAGCGTGCCCACGCTGATGGCTGGAAGCTGTCGGCTATCTCCGGGTGCTTTGCTGAGTGGGGCATTAGTAAAAGATGTTTCTGTGTTGCTCTTCGTTGCTTCTCTCGCCAGCACGTGTGGGTGGGTGATGGTAGATGTGAGAAAGGTGGTGATACTAACTTGTTGCGAGGAAATGGGGGGAGGAATTAAGCTTGAGAGCAAGGTGTAGGGAATGAACTGTAGGTTCTGTCCATGGCTGCTGCCGAAACGTTTGAACTGCTCTGTGTGTTGAATGGTCGCAGGGTCAGCAGGGCTGTTGGGTGAGCATTCCTGCTGGCGTGTCACCCATGGCGCTAGAAGGGATCATGGCTGTAGCAGGTGGCAGGTGAGTCGCTTTGCCTGTGCCAGAGATCTACAGAATGGATAATGAGAAAAAAATAGATATTTTCCAGTTTGCCTTAAAGATGGCGTTGCCTGTCTTGCCACAGTGTGCTAGGGAGTTGTCAAAGCATCCGCTCCGGTTGGTAAGTGCAGGGAGGAGACCTGGGAAAACCCAAAGCCGTGGTTTATTGGTAGAAATTGCAGTTTGTTTTGTAGTTGGTGCTGTTCCCGGTTCCGCTCTGTGGTGCTGGAAATGCAGGTTTCAGGTGCCACTTCTGCTCTCTAAAGATGTATGATGGCAACAGTTTGGCCTAGACAATTTGTTTCTGTAAATCTTTGGTTGTATTCCCTTCAGTTCATAACTGGAAATGAAAACCTCTTTGGTGATAAGAATTCTTCAGTTCAGAAGCTGTTGGTGGCAGCTGGATGAGGTTATACCACCAGACACATTTTGAAGACTGCTAACTTCTGACCAGCTTTTCAGTTGGTGTTTAGAGGACTGCTGATACCACTGAAGGCACCGGTTAGGCTGTAAAGCTTTGATGTTTGCCTTCCCAAACCTCAGATACTGCTCCTGCTGCTCCATTGCCAGCACAAGCTGACCTGGGGGCATCAAATTGTGCTCCTTTAACTCTCTTCCAGTGCAAGCAGTAAAATGCCTCCGTGGTGGATATAATCGTAGCGGTGCACCGACGTTTCTGGAAGTGTACCTGTTCTCATGCAAGAGACTTGAGCTCAGCTGCTGTACATCACACTTACACTGGCATAGCTGTGCTCGCTGCTGGTTTAACCGTGTCAGCTTTAAAAAAGAAAGATTGTGTTCATTGTGTGATCGTTCTTTTTGACATTACACCAGGCCTGAATAATCTGTCTTTTGGGGTGGAAAATAGCATCAGTATAATGACAAACAGTTTTTAGAGAGTGACCCCAACCTGTTTCAGCTCTAATATGAAAAGTGTGATACACTTTCTCAAATACACTGTTCAGATTTGCATAGTACATCGTGGTTTGTCCCTTCCTCTTCTACCTTTTCATTTCTATGGCATCCTCATCTCTCTTTCACTGTCTTTGCTTCACACCTGGATGATGTAGCAGTTTCCAGTCCACTGGGGTCTACATATCGGGGACACATCTAAGAAGAAAAACTATTTTCTTGTCCCCGTGTGGTCCCTGTCCCTACCGGTGAGTCCCTGTGATGGTGTACCATGTGAAGCAGCCCGTGCTCACCATCCTGGTGATGTGATGAGGAGGATGATAACAGGTGTCAGAAATGATGAGTATCAGAACATATCCAAAAGGTAGAAAGCAATACACGTTCCCTTTAGCAAGTACGGTGAGACCTTGGGTCCTGTGCCAAACCAGCAATTTCTGGTGACAATGGGAACTGCCCCCAAAGTACTCATTTTTTTTTTTTCTGTGGTTTAAGCCACTAAGTGTTGGTTTGAGATTTCATCTCAACTTCAAAGCAGAGCTTAGCTGAAACTGCAGAATTGAAGTGATTAGTTTAAATTGCGACTTTTGTGTGTTTTAGATTAAAAAATTTGCTGGTCTCTTGGGATCCGTTGAAACTTGAGAGTTCGCATACTTTGGGAACCTTCTCCAAAGACTGGCTGAATAAGCAGGTAAGCACGAGTTTCTGCTAGGGAAGGTAATGGATCTTTTGTTTCGCCATTACAACTGAAAGCAGATTTCAGAAAATGCGCTAACAACTTGGTTTCTGATGGGGCAGAAGCAGCAGCAGGATGCCAGCTGTGTCAAATGACCAAGCACCCCTCACATTTGGTAAATAATGGAAATCTGTACTTTACCAGCGCATTGTGAAATAGGCTGAGCAGCATCATCCTTATTGTATCTCTTTCTGTGGCAGTTACACCCAAAAAATTGTGTTATAGCTTGGGACTAGAGAAGATGTCTCAGCTCAATGAATGCAGCCTCGCATCACTCACTTGCGTCTCTTGCAGTAATTGTGTTATACTCTTTTTCATTAACTTACAAAAATAAATGGTTGCTGAAGGTCAGTGTAGAGCCAGTACTTACCTGCGTGGCTGCTGTGCTCTGGCCTGCACCGCAGCAGTGCCTGCTGCCTGGTTCAGCCCTCACCCTGCACCGTAAATCCCACCAGAGGAGCATGTTGGTTTCCTACTCGAGCAAGCTGACGGCAGCGAGGAACTTCTCCAGCTCTTGGACTAACATCGCCTCTTGTGCATGGTCCTTTCTGCAGGGCTTTTGTAGCCTGGCAAAGAGGAATGTCAATGGATAGGCTGGGAATTAACCGAATGGCTTTCCTTTGGTTTGTACCTGGGTCTGGGATGGCGGGAACATCATTTTGCTGCTTATTATGAGGGAAAACGTAATTACATGTTATGAGATTACCAGTTTCAATGCTACTTCAACGACTCTTATTCCTGTAGCAGAAGCAAACCTGCCAATGTTGCGTTTTGCCTGTTAGACTGGTTTTTGGATGCTCGGGATGGTGCGAATAGATGATGCAAGCTGGCAGGTGGGAATATGATACGGAACTGCTGGTCTGGTAGCATTACAGGTGTTACGTCAGGTGGCCAAACCGTGTTTCAGTCTCTTTGTACAAGTTATGTGAAGTTTAGGAAAATCTGTAACTTTGTATGGGCACTCTCTTATAAATATTTACAGAGTTTTCTTTTTGTTTTGTAAATAAAGTGAAGAAAGAAAGGTTTTTCGAAGAGATGGCTGCTTCAGCAACAGATTATCTGTTTATGTATTTTTAGTATTCATTTCTTAAAAAGTTTATGCTTACGGCAAAAGATGTGGCCATAGTGGATCAGAGTTTTTGAAGAAAGATGTTAATGTTTTCGCTTGCATCGCAACTCGTATCAAGTATTCTTTTCTAGTTATTTGCACGTGCAGTTGCCACAAACAAATAGCAGAACTGCTTGTGTTGGTACCGGAGTTGCAGAGATGCTGGAACTTTTGCATGAACACTTGGTTATGTTCCGAAATTGTTTTCCTGACTTTATGAAGGCACTTTGACTACGCAGAGGATTATATAAATGGGAACTTTTATTATCACAACCCTTTGTTCACAGCTGCACCAGAACTTCGGAATAGTTTCTCAGAAGTCACTTGTGAGAGGGCGGCAGTAATTGAGGTCAGATGAGCTGTACCTTTGATGAGCAGCGTGCTAGGAGCTGCATTAAGTGGTCAGCATCCATCTGGAGATGAGGTTTTATCACAAGCCTTTGTTGCTGAATAATTAACTGTGCACTGGCTGCTGATGGTCACTAGTTCAGAGAAGTGGCTCCTGCCTTCTGAGTGGACTTCAGCAGTTTTTCCTTCTGAAAGAAAGGGTCTGATGAGCTGCTTTTATGTTTTATGAGGACTTTTCCCCCCACGCTTTGGTTGCTAGCTAGGTTGGGGGGAGGGATACCTTTTGATTAAAAACTCTGTGAATGGACATTGCAGAAGGAGTCCTGGCTTCCCGGGAGCTGGGAATGAACCAGTTGGTGCAGCTGATGGGATAAACTGCCTGACTTTTCATCATCATCCTGTTCTTCTGGAAGGGAACCGGGTTGAAGGTTTGTAGGTAAGGCAAGATTCATGCATTCCTTTGGGCGCAGCCAGGCCACTCTGGGGACACGAGGGCCTGAGTCGCTGGGTTACCTGTGCTCCTGAACGCAGCCCCTTGGAAGCCTTTGTGCAACTGAAGCTTATTTTTTCCTTTTAGCTTGTCTTTTTCACATGCCCAAGATGAGCCTTTAGATTTGTCTGTCTTACTGTTTTTTGTGTAATGTGTCTCGGTCTCTCAAACAAGAGCCATTGCTTATTCCCCTTGGGGAGCGTTGGCTGTGGCGGGGGGGTGCGTGCCAAGTCAGGAAAAATTTGTAAGTTTTTGCTGCTTCATTGTTCCTGCGGGAATTGCAAGAGGAGAAACAAGAGAAAATATGTTGTGCTGCAGGCAACTGCATTGCTAGAAATACTTAATTTGCTAGTAATTGTGGGGTTATTTAACCAGTCTGATAAAACAAGTACAGTCGTACGTCGTACAGTTTTGTGTACATCAAGCTTTGTGTCCTGTTAGCTTGGTGTTCACTGTCTGTTTTCTTCTCAGCCTTGTTTCTAGATTTTTTTGATTTTATCAGTAATAAGATGCCGAGCTTTTAGGTTATGTAATGTTCTTAGTGTTCCAACATTAGTTTTTGCTGAGTTGTTTTTATGCTTGGTAAGCAGGCAATGTGACAGTTTTACTTGTAAGGAAGTCTTGATGTCAGAAAAATAAAATCTTAAAAATTACCTCCTGTTTGAAACAGCTGAGCAACTGTTAATGTGAAATTAAGGAAAGAAACAAGCCAGTTACTTGTATGCAGTAATAATTGAGGTAAGTTATGCCATGAGATGACATGCTACTGAGCAGTCCCTCTTTGTAGCAGTTGTAGAATATGAGTAAATTAAGCGAGCTTCAGGAGAAATCTGTGCACTTTCATAGAGTGACAGATGAAATTGTGCTAGAAAATCCCAAAAGGTAATTTTTACATCTGTTATTTATTCACATAGTAGCGATGGCAGGTGAATTTAAAACAGCAAAAGCAAATTCCTTCCTTCTTTTCCAGGCCAACCTACCTTCCCTTATATTTTTTCATGCTGTGCTAGTAACTAAGGGTCTGTGAGGGGCTATGAGTAATCAGCACCGCTATCTGGAGGCGTCATCTTTGCCCTTTCATTTCTGAGCCAAATTGTACTTTAAGCGAGAGAGGAAGATTAATGCTGTCATAATTTGTGTTAGTAGTTGTAGCTGAGGCATGGAGTAACAGAAAAACTCTACAGCCGTACCTGTCAGAGGGGGCCGGTCACTGCAGACGCACTAGGATCTTACTGGGCAAGGCAATGGGGACGCAATTACTGGTACTCTGCAGAGCCACAGATCTAGAGTCCGATGTGAGGCTCCCGGTCAGCTTCGCTTGTCAAAAATTGGTAGAAGCTGGGGACCCGCAGAGAGCAATTGGGTAAAGGTGATGTGTTTGGTTGTTTCATAGCATAGCGAAATTAAACAGCCTTCCAGCTGTTTGTTCCGTGTTGGTGATTCACTTCATCTGCACCAGCATGGCACCGCGTCGGAGTCACTTAGTTTGGTTTTTTTATTTAAGGAATGTTTTCTCTTTTATTGGAAATCCAGGGTATATTTGGATTGTTCTGTTGGTGTTCTCCTAGGTAGTTAGCATATTTTTCTTTCTGTGGGGAAATCTCAGAGGAGTGATAAGGCATCGCCCACCAGAAGTTCTCCTGTCAGCTCTCTGTACCGGCACCGCCAGCCGGTCCAAACCCCAGGCAGCTGTGCCTAGTGCTGGCCTTTAAAGCAGTCCATGGAGCCTTTCATAGGGTTTGTTTTTTTGTTTGTTTTGTTTTGAAACTTCATTGAATGTTGGGTGTGCTGCATAATAAACCGTACTGCCTTTCCTGTGAGCGACACAGGACTAGAATATTTGTGTTGGAAATATGGATTCTGCTCCCTGTAGTGTGGTACCTCGCTGAATTTTTAGAAGCTGTCAGTGCAGGAAGCCCGTAGGATTTTTAATAGTTTCCACTGGATACAGAAAGAGAGTTTGATCTCTGTGACTTGTGTGAGGCCATACAAATGAGTTACTGCCTGTGAACTCTCATTAACTTTCCTAACGCAAATGCATTTTATACCTGTCATTGCCAAATGAAATTCTTCAGCTCTCCTTGAAGGAGCAACTTAAACCAGCCACATCTCTTTTGGAAACCAGCTCAATCTTCCTGATGTGAGAGTATCCAGTACTTACAGGAAGACTCTGCAGTTTCTGTTGTCCTCTTATTAAGCCAGGTTTAATACTGAGCTAATTACTGATTTCCAGTACTGCCTGTCTAAGCTGGAGGGGGGAAAACAAACAAACAAACAAACAAAAAAAAAACCCCCCACAAAACTAGCCTGATGGTCAAATTGAAGTGAAGATTTTAACAATATATGAATGTGAAGTACATAAAATGAATGGCACGTCAGGCTGCCTGCCTTAATTAACTGAACAGGCCCAACCTCATACAGTCTCCACACATGTCTGCTTGTGTTACTTTTTCTTTTCATTAGTCATTGTAGGGCACTGGACAAGAGGACAGTTTCCCCTGGATATTCTTTGAAGCAGAAATAGTTAAAATCTCCGTTTCTGATCTGTTGAGGCTCTCAAGCTAAGAATGCAACTCTCTCACCTTTTCGTGCAACGCAAGAGCAGGGAAGCTCAAAACTGGAGGATGAGATGAGCGTTGTCGTGTCTCGGAAGACGGTTTTCGTTGTGAAAAATGGGTGGTGCAGACTAGAAGTATTTTGGTCAACAAGAGAAAAGCCCACCGATGTGCCGTACGCTGCGACTAGATAAGACCAGGGGCTGCCTGTGTGTGGGAGTCTTGCCGTGGCAGAGAACCGATGAGATATGGCGGAGAGTTTCCACTGGTTAGGGAAAGTGATAAAACCATGCTCACTGCCAATGTGATACAATGAAAATAATCCCTGCTGGCAGCAAATTTGGAGATCAGTATGACTGTGCTGCTTAGATACAGGAAGGTATTTGCAAAGGCTAATTTCAGCCTGGTGAGGCTCATCTCTCCAGGGGCCTCCGTAAAGAGAGCGGAGGATGAGCAGCCCCTTCGGAGAGCGACTGAGAGCAGGAGCCCAGTTTAGCTGGCATGAATCACCCTCCAGAGCCGGGCTCTGGCTGTTGGCGGCGGAGAGGAGTCTGGAGAGAGCCTGCTTGTTAGGTGGCAGATAACCTGTGCAAATACCCTTCTGTCTCTTCGGAAAAATCCACCATGCCTGGATCTGTATCTGTTCCATATGTAAAATGGAGCTGTTCAAACACATTTCACCTGCTATTGTATTACCTTCAGAGCAGCCAGCCCTCAGAGGGATAACTGCTGGCCTCTCCTGTCCGCTTCTGTAGTCTGACCTTCAGCCCAAGTGCTAGAGATGTGTGCCGTGGTGTGCAGGTCCTCCTCGGGTCACGCACAGTGGGACTTTGTCCTCTGATAGGAAAAGAGGAAATTTTATGCAATACGCTGTGATCAGTCACTTTTTTTTTTTTTTAAACTGTGTCGAGCGCTTTGAAGTAGAAGGACAGAATTAACACTGCGCAGTGCTATTTCTCTCCCTTGTGAGTCTCCATGATGACACAGCCTTCGGTTACATGATTACGCAGTATTTTTTCCACAGGGCGCCGCTCAGTGAATGGCAGCTTGAGCTTGTTCGGTTTTTCTTTGTGCTCATCTCGGTGCCTGTGCCCCCCAAGCCAGTTTCTGCACATCTCTGCTCCCAGCTGCGTGCCGCTGCAGCCACCACGGAGGCCTCCCCGCAAGCGCACGTGCGCGAGATGCTCTCGCTGCGCGCCACACGCTCGGGAGCTGTGTGCAAGGTGTTCAGCAGTTGGAAAAATAGTAGGTGATGTCAGAAATCTTTGAGTGCATTATATCATCCGTAACACTGCGTTAGATATTTGTGAACAGAAAAAGAGCTAACTCACAGTATTTTTTTTTTTTTTTGCAGTAACTTAATTTCATTGTAAAATCCACTTTGTATTTAGACATCAATTGAAAATGTTATTTAAAGTCTGGTATTGAGGATGTCATTTGAATTTTGGACATGATCACGTCAGACAGCTATCTCTCTGACCTTTTGTTGCTCGCCCATGGGAAATACACATTCTGTTTGTCCTATGCAAAGTCAATGCTGGACTCTGCCGCTCGCCTTGCTTAGGGCAAACCCCTTTCTGTGGCTCCTGATGAAGAGGAGGCACAGACAGCCGTCAGACATGGCTGGCTGCTAGCTCACCCCGCCGGCTGGAATGTCAGTCACTTCCTAGAGCTGTTTTGATTCCCGAAGTCCAGCCGAGAATCCATATCCACCATTTCAGATTGTAACGTCAATGGCAGGATTAGAAGCCTGAAGGAGTTTGACAGCATGAAAGCATGACCTTTTTAGTAAACCAAAGTGAATATTTGTGGGTTGGTTTTTTTGCTGCTGTTGTTGTGGGGTTTGTTGTTTAACTTCCACTCCCTTCACCAAACCCAACAGGCAAAAAAGAGGAATGCTGAAGTAACAGTTCCATCACTTGCAACCCCGATATATGATGCCTTTGGCTCCTGCCCATCTGAACTGCCGCTCTGAATTCAAGTTCCTCCTGTCTCCCCTGGAGCTGTTAACAAAGCCACAGTACCCCTGTGCTTCTAGCTACGGCCTATCAGCTCTGCATCTTTCTTAAAAATCCTCTAAATAGGGAAGAGTTTTGCAAGCTGCATTGTCATGTGAATGTACGCTACAGGGAGAACACGTGCTCTTTGGTGTTGTGCAGTGACTGTGTGTGTTCGTACGTGTCCCCTCAAAGAGCTCAGCTGGATCCTGGACGGGAAAGTTGCCCATTTCCCTGTGACAGCCCCTGCTCTTGGTGTCGGTCCCATCACTAACCCCATGGCTTTGGTTGCCTGTCTTTGCTTCTAGATGCTAACGTTGTACTGCCGCATGTTACTTATCAGTAAGGCAGGAGTTGTTTCTCTACTTTGAGAAAAGGATTAACTGAGTATATTGGCAAGCCAGCTTTCAGAGAGCAGGGAGGGCAGTTAACCTCATCTGCACAGCCTGCGTTAGGGGGGCTGATGGCAAGGAGAGGGGTCCTGTGTGTTCTCTGAGGATGTGCCCCTGCAAAACTGGCACAGAGTGCTCTGCTTGTCAGCTCTGTCTTCAGAGCGGTATCAGGGTAATTTCCACAGGGCATCTCTTTGCAATGATAAAGAATAGAGCAGGCAGGAGGAATTTTGACACCTGCAATTTTTCTCTCACATTATTTTCCAGTTCTAATCCTGCAAAGAAAACAAAACGGGCAATTTCATGGTGATTTCTGGAATTGAAGGCTGTACCTCCGTAATCTGCCCTAGGGTAACGAAGGGAGAGCGCTCTCCTCTGCAGTGCCCCATAGGAATGGAGACATTCATCTCTTGGATTTGTTGGCGCTAAGTGAGAGCGTCAGCACTCAGAGGGACTGGCAGCGTTCCCTCATGGTACGGCAAGAGGGGCAGAAGGTAAAGTCTTCATAAACTCCTTCCATCAGAATTGCTTACCTTAGCTGGGAATGAAACGCGGAGGAAAGAAATGGAGAGGAGGTATCTGGCTTCACAAGGTACAGTAGGAGTTGCTCTCTTGGAGGAGAGCCCCAAATCAGCTGGATTTCCCATCCTGTGACACAGAAGGAAATATATCCTAGAACAGAATGGTGACGGGGTCTGCCTGCAGTGGGGATGGTGTCTCGCCAACCTTGTCTTTTTGACATCTTTGACATTCTTGTCAGGATGTCAAATGTCGTGAGAGGGCAATGTGATGCGTTAACTGGGTCCGGGTGGCTTTTGAGGCCTCCTAGGTTGGAGTGGCAGCTTGACTGATGGGTTTCAGACTGGCAGTGGTGGTGAAGTGACAAGCTGGTGCCTCCATAGAGACTGCGGCGTAGCTTCAGGCAAGGAACCCGGGAGCAGCATCCCCTCCTGCCAGCACGGCGCATGCTGCCACCCATGGCATGTAAAGCGGGAAAACCGCGGCCCTTGGCAGGAGCTCTGGAAAAAATGTGCAAGCATGGCTCGGCTCTCCCCTGCAGAGGCCAGCGGAGCTGCCTGGCTGTGCCTGGGGGAGGATGGAGGGGCAGGGGAAGGAAACCCCTAAAAGGATCCAGAAAGGACGGCAGCTGTGTCCCCTCTCGCCTCCTGCGGCCCAGCCGGCGCCTCTGCTGCTTCTGGGAGCAGTGCCCTTGGGGAGGCCTGTGTTCAGTAACCACAGAGGCTGTGAAAGATGCACCTATGCCTTTGGGGAAAATGCTACTCAACATTTTTTCCTCATAAAATCTGTTTTCAGTTTTCAAATGCAATAGGTAAAAAAAAAAAAAAAAAAAAAACAGGAAATAAAAAAACCTTCCAGAAATATTTCTGCATGAGGTATTTCAGTTAAACACCTTATTTCTCTATAGTAATGACCAATTGGTTGAAAACAATTGCTGCTACCTATATATTGGTAAATTTAGGTTTTTAATCATAATATTGTACTGAACTATGTGAATTTCACTTATGACAAAAGGAAAAATTAAAATTAGTTTGCATTTTCTCACTTAAAATTCATTAAGGCTGTGACCTTGCATTACTCCATACAATGGAAAATTAATATCAACTTTAGCAGCTTTTCAACAGATGGGAAAATATTGTTAGTCATCAGTAAAGCAAGAAGTTTTTTCTTTAGATATTAAATGTCCTCTTTAAATGAAACAGTAATAATTTAGGGTCATCTGAACCCTGCAACATGGCTGATCAAGAAACTCACTTTCATGGGTAACCTTTACCAAAAATGTTAGTTGTAATGGTCTTGTACAGTTGGATTGTGGAGATCTAGTAACAGGTTTATTCTCCTTCCAGAAGAAAAGCATTTCCAGCTTGAGATGAAACAGAGAAATAGTTCAGAGGAAAGTCCTGCTTGCCGAGATCGTTGTAAAGAAAAAGGCAGAATGAGGATCCTGTGTCTTCCCTCGCAAACACTCTGGTGCGGGGTTTATTTACCTCGTGCACATGTGCTGTGACGCTAATCTGAATAAGGAAGTACTCCTTTTCTCGGTGATGCTTTTTTATTGCCTATAAAATTTATTTATTTAAAAAAAAATAATATTCTTCAGATATAGTTGAAAAAAACTTAAGTGTGACTTCCAAGAGTGACACCTCTCCCTCTACGTTTTACCTTTGCTGTGCTGGGCTGCTGTATTTCAGACTCGGAAGCGGCTAAGTATTTTTCAGAGCTGCTGTTTGTGATAGGGGATCACTTCTTGTGGGGGATATGAGCACATTGCTTCTGAAAACCCCTCAGGTCGCCAGCGCATCGCAGGTTGAGAAAACTCCAAGGCGGAGCTGGCGAGGAGGTGGCTTGGGAAGCCTGAGGAGATGGGCGGCTGTGCTGGGGTGTGCTGCCAGGGTACCCGCTGGAGGAGGGGGATGGCGGAAGGACCTTGGGTTATTTTTCCCTTCCTCAACACAAGTCTTCATCTTAGAAACAAACCCTAAAAACTCAGAAGGAAAAAAGCAGTTTAACTGCAACATGTTTGAGGGTATCCTGTCACCTGGACTCCTGCTCAAGAGGCTTCTCCAGCCTGTAACAGGCTGCAGGTTGTCAGAGCAGAACGCAAGCCAAGGGAGATTTGCATCGTGAAACCACGCGTCGTGTCATCTCACAGCTTTAAAGCAAAATGAAAGGAGCACATCTGCGCCATGAAGCAAGCGTAGTAAAATCACAACTACAGAACTTAAAAAACAAACTAGAGCAAATGTTTATAGGAAATGTCTTAACTTATTTTAGTAGCTTTTAAGTATAATGTCTATGGAAGGCTGGAATATAAGATGACCCAGCTGTGTAATTAGTCCAAATTAATTAGAAGCATAAGTGATAGGAAGGAGGAAAGAACCAGTAATGGCTGAACCAGCGACTCTCTTCTGCGGGGAAGGGCCACAGCAGCCAAGTGCCTTATATTCCAGCTCAGAGGCTGTCGTGTACCTCATGGGTGCGTGTTTCCATGGAAATTTTTTGTTTCTGGGGAGACTGAAAGTCTTTGTAAGAAATGGAAAAAGTCATCCGAAAACTATAATTTGAGAGTGCTGCCTTGGAATAATAATAAAAATACCCCAGAGCCACAGAGAGCCTGCTTTGGCGTGGGAGCCAAGTGACATCTCTGTGCGCATCTCAAGTGTTTAATTAGAGAAGAGCAAAACCAGCTAGAGGAGAGCGTGTTCAGCTACCCCTCCACCGCCTGCCTAAAACATGAAACAGCTCTTTGCACTTGATTCATGTGCCTTGAGCTTGGCCTAGGGAAAATAATTTTCCTATGTTAATATTTTGATTTTCAACGATGTAATGGCTTTTGGAAGGAAATATTGATAGTTTTCCAAGCCTCTGCTGCATAGGCATGATGTCAGCAGTGAGATGTGTGCTGCTGAGAAGCATCTTTGCTGCACATGACAACTTCTCAACACTTTCTGAAGCTTTTACGGTGTACTTCTTCAATGACTCTTGGATTTTGTGTGCTTTGGGTTCAATGCTTTTACCCCTGGAGCAGTGCATTCAGTGGTATTCTAAACAACTTCAGAGTGCCAGCCTCTTCCTGCTGTAGGTGAAAAACTGTTCAAACAGATGGAGATGATGTTCCACCTGTGCAACCAAAGATCAGCATTGTCATTAATATTTAAGAGTCCTTAACTGGGGTAGCAGAGCAGGGAAGGAAGGGGAACGGTGTGTTGAGTGGTTTTAGAAGTTGATCTCCAGTAAACGTCGTGGTACTTTGCGGGAACTGTGTTCCCAGTGTTTCGAGTGTGCTGGGGCCGCAAGAACTGCAATGGAGAATTCAGCTCACCTGACGTGCTCAGGGACCGTATGTGATGCTCTAACTGTGGGCACACCAAACATAACTTTTACACCAAGTAACCTTTAATACTATCAATTTATACGATATGCTGCTAGGTTAATAAATGGCAAGAGGCTGAATTATTGAAGAAGTTAATTGGGTTTAATACAGATTAGTTCTGTTCAGCTGCTGTAATATTTGTGCTGCAGATGTTATAATGTAGAAGAAAGTGCATCTCCTGTGCAGAGTTCCAATATGAAGCCAGTGATGAGCCCGTGGAGGTCCCTGGTGCCAGTTGGAGGAGGGGGTGTGCCCTGGGTGTGGGGGCTGCTGTGGTGCGGTCTGGGCAGGCCAGCCCACAAATTGGGTGAGGCTTTCTGCAAGCTGTGTTCTGAAGTCTGTGTGCTGATGGCCGGCAGAGACACCCAGCAGCAGATGAGACTGGAAAGATCGTAGTTCCCGTTTCCTGTTTTGCTTCCTCCGAGCCACCCCTGTGTACCACTGGAGGTGGGACAGAGAGAGGTAGCCCAGGCTGGGACTGTGTGAGAAAGATGTGTGTATCCAGTGGGATTTCCTGGAGAGTGCAGAAAATGTTAGTCCAAGTGGTTGGGGCATTTGTCTATGATCTGTGAATAAACACGGCAACTTGGGACGGTTGTGCATGGCTGAGGAGAGGTTGTTACCACACTCGTGTTTAAGAATGGCAAGGAGAAGGATTGGGGTACAGGAGGCCAACCAGCCTTGCCTCAGTCCCTGCAGGGAGCATGTCCTCTTGCAGACCGTTCCCAGACCTGGGAGGAGGAGGAGGCAGTCGGGAGCAGCAGCAGAGACTGCGTGTGGTGTATAACTTGCTGTGATGAAAGGACTGGCCATGCGGGGAAGGAGCGAACACCCAGACTCTGTTCGTTTGCTGCCTCCAGCAATGCCAGCATTTATATTGCTGTCAGATCAGGCCCCCTTTCAAGCTGATGTAATATCTGAGTTATTTTGATAATTTCTTAAAATCTGTAATTGACACCTTTGATTTGATAATGAATTTTACCTATAAAATTTAATGTGAGTATTGGAGAGGATAATTTTATTAGAAGCTTTGGTTACCTGATGTAGTCTAGCAAGAGATTCCTGCAAGGTTAATTGAGTGTGTAACTCACAGCTGACAGATCTCAGTGCTGGGAAAGGGAAGAGAGAACCAAGGGGATCCTCAATTCAGAAACCAGCGAGTGTCTTTGGATTCAGTCACCTCCAGGTGCAGCAACGCATCTAAAGTCAGCAGCTCCCCAGCTGGGGCTCTGGCAGCAGCAGGACCCGGGAAGAGGCAGGTGGCAGCTACCAGCTCTTTGCTGGGAGGAGGGACCCTGCTGTGGTCCTCTGTGGTGCAGAGACTCCTGCTGAGGGCCTGCGGGCCGTTCAGACGCCCCTGGCTCGCTCCCCAGCCAGTACCCGCTGGCAGGATTCAAAGCAAAGAACAGAGTCACAGCTTGTAGGTGAGATTGCACAGATGGAAATGAAGTAGTAGATACTGATCAAAGTGAGGAAGGGAATATATCAAGGTAAGGAATGCTCTCTTGCCCTAGAAAGAATAAGTTCTGAGGGACAGGATGTTTTCTGTATGAAGAAAGAAAAATGAGATTAAAACCTAGGTAGGAAGAGAAGTCCATACTGAGATGTCAGCAGGAGAAGCGAGGGCGATGGAAAGAGGAAGAACACAGCAGGTGAGGTCTAGGGAAGAGATTTAGGTGGGGGAAACAAGAAAGTAGGTTAATTGAAACAGAAGTTTTCAAAGATTGTGGGGAAAAAAAAGATTGAAAAAACAACTTTGAAAAAAATAAAAGGTGCTTCCATGAGATCCTGCAAGTCATATTGCATGAGAGTGGGTGACAAATGGTCTGTGTGTGTAAGAGGACCATGTTTGCTGGGGTTTTTGTTTTATTTTATATTTTAAGATAGGTAATTCTTTTGAATGAGGTGAGTTTGGGAGTCTGTCTTGGGATGGAGGGAAGGATACTAAAATGAAATGGAGAAAGAGGTACCACACTGGTCCTTTGTGCTCCAAACCCAAACAGCGTGGTACCGTGTCACCTCTGGTGAGGGCTGCTTTGTAGAAAAGTAACACATCTCCTGTAACTTTGGCTAAAGATGATATATAACTTGGGAAAAGACTAGAAATGAGATGCTTAAAGCCTAGGGGTTAATGTTCACAGTACAGGAAGAAATCTTTAATACATCTTATTGATGTATTAAAACTTTTAACATTGTTTAGAAAAAGACCCTTGAACCATTTGTGTTCTGCATCCCATTTAGACATCATAAAGAACCTCAGTGGAGCTTCTCAGCTGAAGCCACTCTCAGACAAAAATGCCAGAGGGCATTCTTCATTCTTGATTTAAAATGTCATGAAGTTTTTAACAGGATTTTGAAATTATTATGTTGGAAATAATTTTTCTCTATTTGTGCATTTCTATAGATGCAAATAGTCTCTGATCTTCTTCACGGGCAATTACGAGTCTACTGCCGGTATCTGAGCTAGCTGGCAGAGATGGAGAGCTTCTTGTTAAGGGGCTTCTATCTGAAATTTGCTTCCTTCCATCTCTGAAAGCCTCCTGGCTTACTTATTTCCAGAGAAGCCATGAAAACTCTTTTCTTCCAATGCAAGGCTTCTGAGGCAAGGTGGGGAGCAGGGGACTGCAGCCCATTCGTAGCTACCGAGTAAAGAGGAGAGGGGTTCCTTTGAGCAGCTGCCTGCTGAAAATGTGTGTGGGAGCAACGAGGGGGGAGAGAAAGGATGTCCACAGCAAGGACCGCCATAACCCTCCCTGCAGTCCCTTCTGGGAAGCAGCGCTGGAACTGCTGTGTGAGGGGAAACCACCCTTTCTCCTCTGGCCAAGCGTGCGCTGTGCGTATGCGAGAGGAAAGACTGGCAGCACGCTGGCAACGCTGGCGTTTTGCGTGCGGCTGAACTCGCAGCACGTTAGGTGCTTGAGCTAGGTACACGTTAGGTGCTTGAGCCTCAGGGTTTTGGTACGCGCCTGAGCAGTGGGGTGTGAAGCTTGCCCAACGGGCATTGCTCAAGCTGTCTCTACCCAAATAATGTGCTTCAAAGAGAAGCCTTCTTATGTGCAGTCATTTCCCGTAATCCTTTCGGTGCTGCAAGGCAATACATGTCAAGAGACTTCCTCGTATTAATCTAAATAGAATTCTTAATAATTAAGACAACCTAGTCAAGTCAAAATAAATTTAATGGCTTGTATTTAATGTTCTTGTTGGAGTCCTTATGAATCAGGCAGAAATGTCAGAAAAAATTCAACTCAGCATATGGCAGCAGTAAATAATAGAAGCCTGGATTGCACCCAAGTCAGGTCCTAAACTGATTAATAGCAGGAACTGGCTGTAAGTCTTCCCTGAAGTCTGAAGGATTTAAGACTCTGCTAATACCACTGTAGGATGCAGAGTGGTGTCTTTAAAAAGTCCAGCTTCCCAGGAAGCGGATGCAAAATCTGCTTGTACTTGTTAGCATATCTTGTCAGCCTGGATGCTGCTTCTCTTTAGATATTGTGTGGTCATTAGCATTCAGTGCTTCTGGCACTCCCAAAGTGCTGGCTCTGACTGAAAGCAGACCACATTAGAGCAATACGCACTTTTTAAAGTGCTGAAAATAAGCAGGGAGCTGTAAAATAACATTTATGAAGTGCTTGCTGCGCAGGGGGGCGATGCAGAAGTTGAGGGGGGTTCGAAGATCCTGCCCCAGGTAAGGGGCTCTGTGTGTGGCAGAAGTAGGTTTCCCTTTGCGGTGTCTTTGGCTGTGAGCCTCACAAAAGTGCTGATTTGGTGGTTTGACTTCGTGTTCTGGGAATTCCCATGTTTTGGAAAATTTCTCTTCAGTGTTTTTAGAGCGTCTATGAAACGTGGCTACCCAGTCATAAGGAGGCACTGTAAGTCTCTAAAGACTTGTGGTCATATTGCACTTCTCAGAAATGAGTCACGGCATCATGATGAGCAGCTGTAAGCCGGCTGGAAAGCCGAGCTTTGGAGCTAACAGGCTCCCCAGAGCTGCGTTCCCTCCGCCTGCCACCTCTGGGCTGTGCTCTTCCAGCAGCGCAGCTCAGGTCGTAGAACTGGCTACATATTTCTAGCGGAAATTAGGCTTTTGTGCGTGTTGTGTGAACGATGCAAAATTTTCCGGCCTCGGATTGGTGCGTTTGTGCTGGGCCGTGCCTAAGGGGATTTTCCTTGCTGCTTGCATCCCTGCCTGGTGGACTCTCAGCCTGGGCATCACACAAATAAAGAGGGTGAATTCCGTCACTAAGCGTCACAACTTGTAACACGTTAAACAGCTGGGATGCAGATGAGCCCTGAAGAAATTAAATGAGGTGTTCAGGGTCAAGCAGTGATTTTCTAGACGATGACAAACGGCTCTCCAGATCTTGGGTTTGTGCAGCAGTAGCGAGTCAGGAGGTGACTTGGTCAGCTCTCCACCACCACAGCCTGGCCAGTGGCTGTCTCTGCTCCGGCTGCCGTGGCCCTGCTCCCCCAGCCACCTTGGGCCTTTACGTAGGGGTCTAACTAACAGGAGCTGTCTCCCTCTTATTTCTTTATTTAAAATGATAATTAGTCTAGCACAGCTGATTATGTGATTGCTATTGAAGTGGTTTAGCGGGCTTGCAGTACATTTTTCAAATATTTCCTCTCCAGATACCTGCTTTAACGGCTCCCCGGTGCTCTTTTCCAAGGTTTTATCTATAAATGGTCTTCACCAATTTACTTTCACTTAATTATTGCTGTAACTACTTCAGTGGATTAAGAGATCGTACCTAATGTGATATATCTAGATTTTAATAACTCAGTTGATATTCCCTCATTCAGATGTCTATTTTATAAAAAAAGAAAAGTCTCAATTGGTTTGAATAGAGCCGCAGGCACGTGGACCGACAGCTGGCTGCGAGGTTTCACAAAGGCAGCGCATTGACGTGGGGAAGGCTCCGGGCGGAGAGCTGCCAGAATCAATTGCAGGACGTGATTCAAGTCCGGTGCTGATGGGGAAGATGTGTTAAGCAGGGCGTTAATGACATTTGCAGATGCTTCTAAATTGGAAGACCTTGGAACACCGAGGAAGAGAGAGAAATTGAAAAGGCATCAATGACCATTAGAAAAATGAGTGGAATATCTTCTGAGAACTGATTCATTTTAGGAAAAAAAGAGAGAGTATTTCTAAAGGAAGATTGCCACACAGCCCTAACAGGGAAGGAGAAAGGTTATTAAAACATTGATTGATTTGATTAATATGAAGACCAATAGCATTACAGATACCTAAAATAGCCCCAGTAGGACCTTATGAAAATTTGCATTTGTGATGATGACCGTAGAAGTTCAAATGTCTTTTTTGTTTTGAGGTTACTTTTCCCATTGGTTCACTGAAGTGCCCGCAAGTCTGCTCTGGTCTGATATACAGAAACCTGAGTGGTAAAGAGCTGATAAGTTTACCACTAACATGGGACTACGATCGTGCTATGATGAAATAATTTAATTGCTTTTTGTTTACTGAAGCATGAGTGGTGCAATGACTAGTTGTGTTTTCTGTTCTTTTTTTAAGAATGAGAAAAGTGTAAGAAACATTTTCCTTCTGGCTTCACTGAAGGAAACTTCTTTACTAGGAATGTTCCAACGTAACTCGAAAACAGTAACAATCCTGAGGCCCGTGCCGTCGCCTGGCAGGCTTTGTTATGAAAAGGAGCCAGAGGTGTACGCGACGCCTGTGCAACACGTAACTCTCTTGCTGACTGGCTGCAGACTCGTATCTTGGTCCGTGTTAGCCGTGGTGTGAAGTTTTTGTATGAATTGAAAACTTTATTTTCAGCACAAACATGTGATGAGGAATTCTGTGGAAATACATAAATAAATGTTTGAAATTAGGCATATCCCATTTCTCGTGCTCTATGGCGTACTTATGGGCAGATGGTGAGACCTCCACATGCTTAGAGCAGTAATAAGTAACCTGTAAAAATAGACGTGATCAAATCAGGGGCTGGCTGCGTGTGCCGGGAGCAGCTGAGTTGTTTTTCTGATAGCAGTGGAGGTGGCATTTGCAGTTCCCTTCACTGGCTGCTCGTGATTAAACTTCTAATCAACAACAATGTTCCTGGAAGATTTTAATTACATTTGCTCCTTCTAGGCTGTGTTGATATCACTGAACTTTTAAAAAGCCACCATCACCTTCCACAGAACTAAAAACTGCCGTGCAGTTTTGAGCTGACATTTTTATAATTACAGAGAAGAAACGGCATAAAAATAATGTTTGTGCTGAGGGCTGGAGCCCAAGGCTGTCCCCGTGCAGTGCCCCTGCCTTAGAGCTCTGGAGCTGGGCAGCGCTCTGCAGAGCCTTGCTGCAGAAATGAGGTGGGGATTTGGGGGAGAAGGGATGAAGGACAGAAATGTCTTCAGCGGAGCTGTGGCTGCTGTTTGCAGCTCTGCTGTGGGCATGCCAAGGCTGCTGCTGCCGCTGCTACTGCCGTGTTTCTGAAGCACGGTGAGAAGTGCTCGTCAGCTCGTATTACAGTAACTGTCATGAGGAGCGGGAAACTTCAGCAGAGCATCTGCGTGCACAGTAAATGGGGTGAGTGTGTCCAGTTCTCCTGTGGAGGTTTCACACTGACTTGGCCTATCAAACCCAGATGCTGAAGCTGTTGGCATTGTGATTCCTGTTCTTGTGTGCTTTCCTTTCTGTCGAAAGCTATTTAGAGATAAGTATTTCTGACTCCGTAATATCCTATCCCATGCCATTGTTTCTGGAGAAAAGTACAAATTGTATGGGTACAGCACTTCTGCACCTTGTACCGGCATGGACTAGACTTCAGAAATAAAAGGAAGTAACGATGCCAGGATATTTATTAATGAGATGTTAGCAGTGACGTATTGGAGTAACTTGGGAGAAGTATTTCTTAAAGCTAGCTAAATTCACCAGTTGTGTTTATTAGCACCTGTACCTAACTTTGAAAAGCGTTGTAGTGTTGGCTGTGCATTAGTGGTGTGTTTTACTGAAGTGTTCTGCTGTTCCAGGCAGCCTGAGACGCAGTAATGTCAGTGAGGAAAAGCACAGCACGTGTCTCAGAGTCCTTCTGTAAGACTGAGAAGAGATTTGGTTTCTGTTAATTTGTCCCTCACAAAAGTGTGTCCTCCTACACTCAAGCCAGTAATACTGTCCGGAGTCTCTGGCGTAAATACCTGCTAGGTTTTGGATTGCCCGCCTTTGCTGGCTATCAGAATTGTTAGAACTGATGAATTCCCAGGTTTCTTTGCTTAGCCAAAACATTCTCTACCCTTGGCTCTGAGGTGTGGTTAGTTAGTTGTAGGAGGGTGTTAGTCCTACCTGGCTGGCTTTGCAGTATGCTGCTGTCTTGTTTTGCAAGCCCTGAAGGCTGTTTGTTAGCAGTGTGGTTATTCAGGGAGAAGGAATTTGCCGGAGGTCTGATGGTTATTTAAGGGATAGTTCAGTGCTGCGTGGATGGATGTGCAGCCCTCCTTTCAGAGGCTGACAGCGTGCCAGAGTTGCACTGCACTTAGGCCCAGTTAATCCTCTGCTTCTGCAGGTCTGGAATATTTGTTATTGTTTTATATGAGTGAAGGTCTTCATATTTGCTTTTAAGGGGTTTTCAGCTGGATTTTATAACTAAGCCTCTTGGTGAATGTTGGTCCCGGTGTGCATATTTGTGTTGCATCCTTATGCCAGCAGCACAGGGGTTTCTGTTGCCATTCACCACGAGCAGCAGCCTCCTCCTGTCCTCCTCGTATGTCTCTTCTGTCCTGCAGCACAGTAACTGTGCATGACAGGCCCTTAAGTGACAGATCTTGGGACTGTCTTTATGCCATTATCCTCTGAGGATGCAGAGTATAGGTTGAAAGTAAACTGACGTCCAAGGTTCTAAGTGTCCAACATTAATAGGAGTTGTCACAAAATACTCCTGCTGGACTGAACCTAACGTAGAGCAGGATCCTGGAGTCACGGAAAGCCAAGGCCTGCAGGCTGGGTGCTTTCGATGGGCTCCGTCATTGTATTGATCAAGGCCGCTCCATTTCTCTCACCTGCACTTCTGATACAGGTGGTTCCCCAAGAAGCTGCCCTGAACTGCCAAGCTCTTCTACATCCGTTAGTATTTAATAAGCGAAAAGGATTGCTACCTGGCTAAAAGCTGATGCTGTAAAGACAAAAGGATAGAAGAGACAACTTGTCTAAGCTGGTGAAGTAGTTACCTGGGGTTTTAGGGGGTAAGATGAAGTGTTTTCTACTTTGTGACAGATTATCACAGCGGTAAATGTGGTTTGGTTTCTGTAAATGTGGCAGGCTTTGTTGTTGTCATTTGTGCAGTGAAAAAAGCAAGGTAATGTCTGCTGTTTACTTGTTAATGCTTTCAGCTTGGTCTGGATAAGGATGTAAGTAGTAACCCAGCATAGGCCTACTGTATTGAAACTTATGTTGGAGAAAAAGCAAGTGACAACTGTAAAAACGTGAACAAAGTTAACGGCCCTTGTGCAGTAGCAGTCTTGCCCCGTTGGATGCGCTGATGCTAGCATTCCTGGAACGGCCTTTAACTCATAATCAACAAGTCCAGATATTCTGCAATTATATCAGCAGTAAGCTGTAATACAAGTTATGAAGTTATGTTGGTCTGTTGTACTGGTTTATTCAATATCTCATTGGTGATGGAATAAATTCAGGCTATAGCACTTAACTAGGCTGTAGGAAAATGATATTAATGGCAGAAAATGAAAGGGGAGTGTTAATTGCAGGAACTAATTGTGGTACATTTGAAATTGCATATTATCTGCCTCAAAATAGTGCTGAAGCCACGATACAGCCTCTAGTTGGTTTTTCCACCTCCCGAGGGAAACAATTAGAAAGTATTACAACCGAAATGGCTCTTTGAGTTCTTTGGTGTCACCGTCATTAAATGGAAAGGGAGAGTGAATATTGGATTACATATGCAATTGGAAGGGAAAGTAGGGCTTGTTACGGTATTACTGCTGATCAAGACCAAAAAGTGAAACGCCCCTGCATGGTGATCTCAGGTTAAGGGTCTGGTGTGCCTGGAGGAGGTCAATCTCCAGACTTCCTTCTGGCAGCTGAGAACAACAGCTTTTACCACACAGGGAGCCTACATACACTGAGGAGGGTGAAGCAGGCGCGTTGAAGACTCTTATTTACGTGTGGTTTGCATTCATACTGTTTCCCCAAGATTTCTTATGCGATCACGTAGAGGCTGTTTGCCCTGATCCAGCTTTTCTGGCTGCCCACGGTGCATCATGGCTCAGGCTCGGAACAACTGAGACCTCCCTCCCGTCTTGCCGCAAGTCAGCCTTTCCACCTTCTCCGAAGGGAAGCAGACGTGCCTTTCGGGTGTCCCCTAGCCGTCTCGGCGGTGTTTGCAAGGCCAGAACGTCATTTCTCTGGGAAAAGGGAGGGCTGTTACCCACAAGGAAGAGTTTTACTCATGTACTTGTCTGAAGCACGTTCCTGTAAATTGTCCTGTGGGCTCTGTTTTTGTTGCTGAGTTAACCTGAGCCATCTCTGCTTGTATTAATTACTACAGAATTAATTTAGCTTGTGCGAGAGCTGCTACACCATGGACTAATGTTTGAATCACGCAGTGTGAATTACATTAGCAGCTGGAGAGTTGTGTTAACTTGAGCTCCAGTTTGTAGTCCCTGGAGGCTAATACAACTCCCTTGAGGGGAGGCTCAGGTGTCCCTTGGAATGGAGTTTGAAGGAGCGGGAGCAGTGTTTTATACAACTTCACCCTCAGGAGCAGCCTCAAGGTGAGGCCTGCAGAAGCCGGGGTGCCCGAGCAGGAGGGGCCGCTGCAGTTGGGGCAGAGGGGAGTCGCTCATATTGGGAAAAACAAACCCCTGTTTTACTAAGTCAGTGTTTAAAAAAACCAAACAAACAAAACACCACCACCTGGTTTGGGATTTGGAAAAAGTCTTAAATCCTTTCAGCCCTTTATGGCTAAGGTAAAGCTCCTGCTCTGGTTACTTAGTGCTGTTTAAGTTACTGCATCGTGAAGGTCTCTGTAGCACGTCCTCCAAACAGTCACTTTCTCAAACGAGTTTGCTCCAGATACCCACATCTTGCTTGTTTAGGAGGGATAGTTCAAAAAGAAGAGTTAAGTGGCATTTTTTTTTTTTAACACGAAGTAGGCCTAAAATTAAGTTACCATATCTTTTGTGTCTATATTGATACTTGAAAAACAGATTTATTTATTTTTATCCCATTAGTTTTGTAGTTTGTCTGTTTTCAGGAGGTACTCGTCATAAATTCTTGTTCTCTTGGCTTCAGAAGCACCAGCCAAGAGCTTTTGTGAAAGTACTAGATGCATGAAATTGCAGTAAACTTGAAAAGGATGATGGCATTCAGTACAGAATATATCCAGGTTTCTACCCAAAAATTGCACTGTACCTTTGAGTTAGGTAACCACATATTTAAAAGAATCTCTTGCTGATCTCTCTATTTTTGACTATCAAGAAAATTTGGCCTCCCAAAACAGCTTCAAAAGGTTTGAGTGAGTGGAGACATCAGATGTAATTACAAAAGAGGGATCAGAAGATCAAAGAACAACACTGAGCACAATACAGGAGAAGGCTGCAAAGCAAAGCCGAAGGGAGAAAAGAATGCTGGAGAAAAAGTTAAAGAATTTGAAATTTTTCAGGCACAAAAGGAACAAGAGGTCACTGAAAAATTCAGCAGGCCTTTGAGAAGCAATTTATTGACAAAAGCAGCAGACATTTCTCAGAGGGATCTGATGAATTTTCAACCTCGATGCTCACCTGGCAAGGTAGAGGTCAGATGCCAGAAAGACAGAAACCTGCCATGAGGGGAGGAAAGGCCGGAGGAAATCACGCTCGCCCGGGATCAGCCAAAATGTAACAAGCCTCGGACGCGTCCCAGCGCTCCAGGAAGACAACCTTCGTGAAGTGGTCAGTAATCAACTTCGAGTGGGCCAAGGATCAAATAATTTCAAAAAAGAAAGATTATTAATCCTCCTCCCACTCTCCCTGCCCCAATTCAATATTTAATATGCTGTTACCATTTGTGGGCACGTCTGATTGTGAGAGACAAAAGGCAAAGCCTGGCTTTACCAAGCCTGTTGGGTCTACTGTTGATCTTGCCCATCCTTCCCTGTGATGCCCCACGGCTCAGTCCCGTGCTCCTTCTTTCAGCTGCATTTGGTGCATGTTGAATTCCAGTTTTATTGCTGCCTGACCTTGGACACAGTGCAAGTGAGGCATAGTGAACACCAGCACGGACCTGAGGCAGCGTTAGACTGGTGCTCTAGGTTGACCACGGGAGTGAGTGTCAGATATTTGGATGCTGATTAGGAAAGATTTGGTATTGGTACATATGAAATATGGAGGCATTGATTCATGAGTAGAAGTTATCTACAATTGTTTCAAGTCTACTGTTTGTAATGATTTGCTCGCTTACAGAGTTTGCTTTCTAGAGCTGGGCTCCTTCTTTCCCAGCTTCTGGCTGCAGTCAGCATCTTGCAGGGATGGGGCATGGAAGCTCTTTGTGGAAAAGCTTTTCTCAGCGTTAGTCTCTACCCTTCGTGCCCATGAATTTCTGTAACTTCATCCAATTGAGAGATTTTCTGCTCCTCACCAAGCAGTGAGCTCTTTGCCAGGTTTATCTGTGACATGACACCGCACATTTAATACATGACATCCCTTTTTAAATGTCGTTGATGTTGGATTGGGTGTAGCGATGGAAAAATCTCAAATGCATCCGCTGCTGATCTCTTATGCTTCTGTCTGGACCAGTCATTTTCACGTGTGAATACTTAAGTTATGCTAATCCCTGCCTCGTTAATACATTTAGTGTCAATTAGCATAAGCAAGGTTGTTGAATTCCGTAATTTAAATGCTGGGCACAGCCATTTTGCCTGTGACAGGAAGGTATGAAAAATAATTTTAACAAGTATTTGTAATTAAGAAACAACGGAGGAATTGCTTTTGAATGGCTCTATAAGAGCCAGAACACAAGTCCCAACGCTTTAGATTTATGGTGCATCAGTTCTCTAACCAGCACCGATTTGCAGCCAGAAAGGTTTGCTTATTTGCCAACAGGAGAAGAAATGAAATTATGGGGAAAGCTCTTCATTACTCGTTTTTATATTTATTTTTTTCTTCTGACACAAAATGTATCATGTTGTAGCTTTATAGCCTCTATCCCCTTGAGCTGGTATGTGATGAGTGGAAACGCCCCTTTGGACTTGGCTCTTATTTCAAGTGGAGAAATTCAGCAAGAGGTCAGGCTTAGCCCTGGCACAAGCTCATCTTCTATAGCAGCTTAGCGCTGAAAGAACTGTTCTTGGGATCTGTACGTCATTCGGATCCTGGACTAGTTAGATTAAACTTTTAATTCAACTTAAAGCTGCAAACAGCTCTTTCAGGTGTTCTGGACTAGGAACTCACTCCACGTATATGCTGTGTGGCACTGTGGATACGTAAACCCGTAAGCAGGCCGGTACATTCCCTGCCCAGTGCTCTGGGTGTCTGTGCAAGAGCCCTGTTACTAGTGTGAGCTACAGCTGGGGCTATACGTGTATTTTTCTATATCCAGTTTCTAGACCAATGGCTGTATGTGTGTTCAGGTATATCTGAAGTATTTGGCAAAGTACAACTTAAATTTCAATTTGGGATTTTAGTCTTTATTTTCATGTAAATGGCAGCAAGGAGAAAAATAACTAGGAGACTTGGGAGATCATGTCGTTACTCACAAATGTATATTCACGGTGAACACTGACCTTTCATGCAAAAAAAATTACAGAATACGCCCAGCCTTTGTGTAACACTTGCTCAAATTTCAGCAGTTTATGAAATTGTCATTGTGACTTTCCCTAACATTTATGCTGGTAGAATTGGGCCAATCCTAGTGCAACAGGGATCTTTTATTTCCCTTTGTTTCTTTTTTTTCCCTTCCCTTCCCATACCCTTGGAAATGATTCCTAGGTAATACGTGACACTGCTTTGTTTGGATTGCCAGCCCCGTATTAGGCGGCCAGGGAAGGTCAGTGCATCCCGGTAGGTGCTTTATTGTAAGCGGTTCGGGGAGTCTCAGATCGATGCTCCTGGAGCGCTCTGCTATTCACAGCAGGAAAAAAGAACGACTTTATTTGAGTATTTTTGCTGCTGTATCTTACAGCAATGAAGTGGGTGACTCCACTAACATCAGAAGCAATGGACCTTTATTCCCATTTTTTTCTGGTGCTGAATTTTGAATTTTTCTTATCTTTCCATGTGGAAGGGCAGGAAAATATTAGACTTTCTCATCTAGAAGCATTAAGGAAAGAAGATAGTCTGTTCTGTATTTCAGTTTTTAAAATGGTAGCGTAGTCTGAGTGTCATTGGGAAAATGATAACCTCATGCACAATATTTTTCTGTGTTTGCCCAGTTAGAGTTTGCGTATGTTTAGTAGGGCATGTTGTGATAGGACAAGGAGTAATGGTTTTAAAATAGTGGGGGGTAGATTTAGATTGAAATTAGGAAAAAAATTTTTACAATGTGAGTTATGGAACACTGGCCCAGGTTGCCCAGAGAGGTGGTGGATGCCCCATCCCTGGAAACATTCAAGGCCAGGCTGGATGAGGCTCTGAGCAACCTGATCTGGTTGGGGATGTCCCTGCTCCCTGCATTGGACTAGATGACCTTTGAAGGTCCCTTCCAACCCTAACCATTCTATGATTCTATGATTTAATCTAAAGCTGATGTCTGCCCGTCTCTCTCTGCCTCCATTCACAGATCAGCTTACTTGCTGTTTGTATGAACTGGCTGTGCTGGGGGGCAGTTCGCTCTAGGGGCTGCAAACAGGAGGGTGAAGGCACCCAGAGAAGCGACAGCCGAGACCCCCCAGCCCTCAGGGCCCTGCAGAGGCTGCTTCCCATGCCAGGCACGCAGCAGCCCCAGCTGTGATCACCCCCCATCTTTACATTCCCGATGGCTGGCTGTGGTAGGGCTTTTTCCACTAGATTAATGAAAAATTGGTGACAGTCTTCATCGCTCACAAAGGAGAATTGCTGAAGATTTGTTTCCTATAAGGTTGCTATTAATTTTTTTTTGCTGTCATTCCTTTAGCAAGAATTAAATCTAAACCAAGGAATAAGTCTTCTGCAGAAGCCAAATGGAGGGGACTTGGAAAGAAAGCAAAGGGCTGACTGGAATTTGCTGATCTGTGCCTGATGAGAAGTTATTCATCAGCTCTATGAGAAGATGGCCAATGCCATAGTCATCTAGCTATTGAACGTGCCCTCTATGTTACGGCAAAGGTTTGTGTGGCTTTTCTTCCATGGAGAGGCATTCCCAGTTACACCCTGCTTTACAGAGATGTAAAAATTCCCACGCCATACGGATTAGCAGCAGGGTTTTATTGAGGAGGGGATCTATGGGAATGTTAATCCCGTGCCCGTTGTCCAGCACAGGAATAACAGCCTGGCTGGCTTGCAGGAACACCGGACGGGTCAGACAGCAGCTGGCTGTGGTGTGTTTGCTGTGGTAGGTGCTTGCTGTGCCCGAAGATGAGTGCCCACGCTTGGTGTACGTGCAGTCTGTGTGTGTTGAAATGGGTCTCCCATAACAACAGAGACTTCTGTACTACTGACAGTCATCTGGTGTGGGTCAGCTTCTGAGCCTACTGGAGGGTATGCCTGGAGGCTGATAGAGGAGAAAGGCAAAAATAACGGTACAGTTCTCTGCGTGTGTGAAAGGCACCCGATGGATGGGAGGGTGGTTCGGTTTGCTTCGGAAATGTTATTCTGCAAACAGAAATGCCGTCCTTTGTCCACGTGTATCTACTGCGTGGCTGTGCATGAGGTGTGGGAACGTAGGGCTGACTGCTTTGTATGTGTGAAACCGGCATAGCTTCCTGAGCTAGCACGGCGTGCTGATCCTTTTCTCCTGCTGCGAGTTTGGCCCTGGTAGCACAGCAGGGACACTGCTTCCCTGTCAGCCCTGCTGTGGCTGAGAGACGCTGTCCTCTGCCTGCGTGGCTGGTGCGACTCACGCTTTAAATGCGATGCGGTCCAAAACGTGTTGATACTAAGGTCTGAAGATAGCGTGAATTGAGAAAATGAAAAAATACAGATGTTCTGACCTGACTATCTGCATTTGAGTTGTGGGTCCATTTGCTTTAGTTGGGGTTGTTGCACGCGCTGCCAGCAATGGAAGTAATGGCGCGGTTTGTGTCAGAGCTGCCTCCACCCTGCCGTTGCCACATCTTGAAATGGAGTATTTTTAATTAATTAATAACTCCAGTGAGTACCTGGATTGGTGTATTGGACAGAATTTGACAATAACTATCACTGATGAGGTGATTTGGGGAGCACTTCAGCATCGAGATGGAAGTTATTCTGTAATTGCAATAATAATAATTTGATCCACCAGCTAGTGCTACAGGAACGGCAGACATCCCTTTTATTGGGAGCATTCTTCATCTGCTGCGACCCTAATGTGAATTCTCTCACATAAACGAAGTTAAGATGGAGTTATGGATGGAAATACTCACTGGTACTGCCGCGAGAAACACATCACAGGGACGCTGCAGTTATTTCCTAAAACGGGTGGTTCTTTGCAAAATGCAGAGACCTCTAAATTTGTCAAGGCTTTTTTTGAGTGTCTTAGGGTTGTATTTTTCACATCGTAACTTCATAGTTCTGACTACTTCTGCCATGTTATAATTCAGCTGAATCTGGAGAAAAACTAGCTGCTTAAGAAACAGATTTTCCAAACCCTTTTTTCCCAAATGGCTGCTGTTGTCCTTTGGTCAAAGGCAGGAAGGATTTGGGTCCTGTTATGATTTCAGGATTTCATCAGTCCTGAAAATGTTCGGTGAAAGTGTACAATGTCATTTTGGGAACTACCTGATTTTTTTTTTATTTATTTTTTTTTTTGTCTCTGTGAACTCCACTGTAGAACAAACCCTATTTTGCCCCATAGGTCCTTGCTAAGGAGGGTTCGGTTTACTGATCCCACTGTTATGCTGCTTTCTCAGTCACACTCAATCCCACTCAATTTACCTTTACTTGTAAATTTTGCCTTATATATGTAAACTGGATTATGTTTTTTCTGGTGCAGTTTAATCTTTGTTTTAATTTCGTGAATGGCTTCAGTATCTTAACTGCTGGCAGTAATCGCTGCACATGTCGCAGACCTTGAGGTTTCCATAGGGACGACGTGATTCCCCGTGATTGCTGGTGTAGATGTGAGCAGGGCAGTGGTTTACCAGTATCTGACATTTGTTCCTAAGCTCGCTTTTGTCTGGGATTGCTGTAGCCATGGCAGGCTATCGGATATAATCAGGCTTTGGTTGGGTATCCAGGGCAGGTGCCACATCTTCATCTTCTCCCTGTTCACGTGCAGTTCAGAGCAAAGAGTCTGCTCCGCGTTGCACAAAACTAGTGTTGTTCAATACACATTAACAACAAATCAAAATATTCCCAGGCAATGTGCTAGACTGATGCTCACGTCCTGAGGGGCACCTTTGTATCAAAACCAAACTGTAAATTCACTGCAAGCAGGTTGTACAGGCGGAGCGTCAGATGATGTGCGTTTGCAGGATGGAGAATTCAGAGAGACAAACTTGGCTGTTCGGTGCGCAGGATATTATGAGTTTGGGAGGTGCTGGTGCTCACCTTATCTTAATGAAACTTGCCAAGCAAATTGCCATTTTGATGCGTTGTTTTTTCCAGCTTCAAACAGCAAACATTTTATTAGAATAATCCAATCAGATTTTTTTTTTTCCAGCAGGAAGGATAACAGCATAGAACATAAACATAAAATTATGAATTTTCATTAAGAAAGCTGTGCTTATTTTCAAAGTTATGAAGTGATGCAATGAATGTTGTATGTCATTTCAGTGAAAAAGTAATGCCATTAATCATTAGGAAAAAAAAAAAAAGTTATTTTTCTAGAGCATCTTCTACCAAGACCCAGCCAGGTAAACGTCCATGCCTGCCGTACATTCCTAGCACGTTTAGAATGGAACAGCACAAATGTACAAACTGAATATTGTTTTATTTATTTAGCATATTTTTATCTGATGTGATTTCACTTGACACGAGCTGTACTTTCCTAGGGGCGTCTAATGGCTGCTCCTGTTCTCTTTTATGAGACCCTGTGGCGAGAAGTGAAATGTGAAATAAGAATACCTGGTTAGCTATCCACGTTGGTTACCCAGTGGTACGTACGTCTCTTCAGTGACCTGAGTTGGACCTGGTTAATTTGGCACATTTCTTTGACATGCACTACAGCAAAGGAAAGAAGAGATCCAAGATCATCTGAAAGTCTTCTCCACCCTTTTCTCCTCCCTGAAGCTAACGCACTGGCTGTTGAATTGTTTGGAGTCAATGTATCAGTCATCCATGGAAGTACCTACTAATTAAAAATTGCTTTTTCTTTCTCAGTAAGGCTGCTTTGACCATTATCACAAGACAGGAATGAAGCTGCCTGTTAACTGGATTGACATTTCTTGTTCGCATTCTTTATGTAGTTTTGGCGTATTCTCTTTAATGCTTCTGGGACCAAAACTCCATTGAATTCCTGTTGCTTAGTTGGTAGGTTCAAACAGTGCCAAGCTGATGCTGGGTGTGTGAGCGAAGGGAGCGTGTGAGTGCCACGCTCCAGCACTGCCTGTCCCAGCTGTTGGGAGAGATGTCCTTGCCATCGTGCACACGACCAGAACACGTTTCTCTGGGGTCATTTGCTGTGTTTGGTTGCAATGTACATCATGCTGAGCCTGTTAGTTTAGCTGTACGCTTCCTCTGTAATGTTCACAGGGGCTGTGGGTGGGATAGGTCTAGATAAAGAAGGTCTGCCCTCTTCCAGTTTAAAGCCATCACCCCTCGTCGTATTAAAATGGGCCCTGCTGAAGAGTTTCTACCCATCTTTCTTTAGGCCCCATTAGGTACTGGAAGGCTGCTATAAGGTCTCCTCAGAGCCTCCTCTTCTCCAGGCTGAACAGCCCCAACTCGCTCAGCCTGTCCTGGTAGCTGGGTTATTGTATTCCCCTTACACAGGCCAGTCTTGACCAGGCTTTGTGGGACATGGTGTGATGCAGCTCCAGCATCTCGTCCCTGGTCTCTCTTCCCTTTGCAGGAAAAGACCTTTGGGATCTTCTATTACTACTTGCTTCCCAAATTCCTTTTAAAAGCCTTGTTCTGTGTGTAGAAGGTGCCTTAACATGACATTCGCATCCATATTCTACTTTTCAGATGACATTAACTCTTTTTGGTGCAGTTGCTGCAGCGCTGTGGTGGTGTCCTGCTTCTCAGCCTTCTTTCTGGCCTAAGGGTTGTGACTAACATTGCTCAGGGTTCCCCGCTTCAAAATATTTTGAAGTTTCTCATGTATGGATTTTATACATTTGAAAGGCAAGGCTTCTTGGCACAATGTTCAGATTTCATGGAGTAACAGTTGGTTTTCATTACTGAAATGTGAGGTTTTTCACCCTCAGGTATTACTGTAATGATGTCCTGAGGGCAAAAGGTTGCAATTCTTGCTTTGTGCTGCCTCCTCCCAGGCTTCCTTGGCTCTGTCAGATGTTCTTCCTCTGAGCAGTCTGGCTCTGCAGCTGGCTTCAGGGCTGATCCTCATCCTTCCTCCCTGTCCAGATGGATGCTGTTATGAAATTCTTCCAGTTTTTGTGTTCCCCTATCACTAAACCTCAACTTTTACTGACAGTTTCCTGCAAAATGCCAGCTTGTTTTCTGCTTGCTTTCTTGGGATGTTAAAGAGGAGGAAGCACCCTTTATTTCTCAGACCTCCACTCCTGGCTTTTTATTCCCTGTTTGGTGGCATTAAGTGGCCATCACATTGATTATGTTTGGTTGTGCACAGCTGTATTTGCCATAGACTGGAAAGCAAGTGGCTTTCCAACACTTGAATACTCTCAGTACCTTATTTACATGAACATCTAGATGATCCCAAAGCTTTAAGCCTCAACTATTCCATCTGATTTCTCAGCATTATTATTCACTGGCTTTCATGGCATGAAAAATATATTTCCATCAAAATGGAAGGGAGGACCTCTAGCTTCTGAGATCTGGCAAAGCCTAGCGAGCACGAGGATTTGCTCTGGGCCTGCAGAGATGCAGTAATGAATCTTTGAATAGCTCCTGCTCTTCTACCTTGTCCTTACTGAGAGCAAAAAGATTTCTTAAAAAAATCCCCATTTATTGTAATGGCTCATGAGTGAAGAAGAACAGGATGAAATTAGGCTGTTGTGTGTTTTACTTTTGCATAAGAAACGTTCCCAAAAAAAAGGTGCGGGGGAAAAAAAAAAGGATACATGGTGAATTTCGGCTTCTGGGGTAGGAAGACCTGGTGTGTCCTTGCACTGATAAAAAGGGAAATGATGGCACACAAAGATCCCCAAACACTTTTTACAGGTGGAGACTGGCAAGACTTGCCTCATCTTGGTCTCTCTGTGATGAGGCTGGTTTCAGGCGGCAGAGCAGATTGTCCCGTGTTGCTTCCATTTATCCCAGCAGGTCTCTGCAGGTGCTATGTGTGTTTGTTTGGTGGGTGGACTTCTCTTAGCTGTCTGCCTTCTCCTTTGAAGTGGGACAATTTCAATAAGTTAATAATGTATATTTCTAGTAGAGAAACACGCCTGAAATGTATTGGCCAGTGTAACTGGAACCTTAGCAGGCTAATCAGAGAATTGCTTTTATTTTTAATAATCACAGAGAAGTATAGAAGGGAAATGATGGCTACACTGTGAGATGAATGGTGCACCTGCCTTTCTCCTGCTCCTTGGAGTCCTCTGGGTTCGGCTGGGGCTGCCCTGTGGAGCCTTGTCAGCATCCCAAGCTGTACGCATATGGTGATGATTTCCTCTTCTCTTCAAGGTCCAGCTGGGGTTATTTTGATTCACATGCTACTGTGCTTTTGCAGCTTGGTCTTCCTTAGCTGGGCTGTGACTGTGTCAAGTGCTGCTGCCTGGAGCCTCAGCACCAAGATGAGCTGAAGAATGAGTCCTTCAGTGCTGCTGGGGAGCGTCTGGAGTGCTCTGGCGTGGTGTGGTGGATCTACTCTTCGTACCTCTTCTCCCCCAAGCCAGCGGTGACCCCAGCTGTCAGGCAGGTCGTGGCTCAGAAAGGCTCCTGCCAGGTCTCTGGCAGAGCCTCAGACTTAGGGTCAGGCAGAGCGCTTGGCAGGGGATGTTCTGGCACAGACAGCTGAGGACAGCAACTGGTTAAAAATTTGCTAAGCAACAGAAACTCTGATTTCATTCTCTTAGAAAATGAATATTTTCCTTTATTTTCCTTTTTGCTTTTGCTTTTTTTTTTTTTTTTTTTTTTTTTTTTTTTTTTGTATCACTCGCTGCATAGAGAAGTCTGTGTCTCATGGACTGCTTTAAAAAATCAGAGAGAGCTGGAAGCCAGGGCACGAGCCCGCGGGCAGTTTCTGCACAGGGGCTGCTGCATCGGTGCCTGTGCAGTGGATACAAAATCCGTGGCTCCCGCTACCCTGGCTGCCGTTCCTCCTGGAGGAATCCATGCCCGGAGCATCGCAGCAACAACTGTGTTTGTGTTGCTGGGGGACCCAGCTTGTTGCCATGGCTGGAGGCAGCTTTGTGCCAGAGCACGGAGCCGTAATTGGGCTGGTGTCCGTGGGTCCCAGTTAAGAACGTCTGACCAGGCTGCAATTGAGTGGACCCAGCTGAAAGCAGGAGCCCTGGCATTTCTGTGTCCATGCTTATGTGGCATCATCCCCGCTCCCCGTCTGCTGCTCGTACACTCTCAGCTTGTCGGGAGGACTCTTTACATATTGGCCTCAAGAAAAAGAGCTGCTGCTCAGGTGAACAGCAAGTCACCTCTGCCGTCAAGTGAGGCGCTCCTTGTTGGGTAAATGTAGAATGCTTCCCTGAAACCAGCAATACTGGAATATGAACGATGAAATTCCTTTAGTCTGAAACACATAGAAAGAACCTCTGGTCAATGCTGCCTACGTCTCATTCCTAAAATACCCAGAAGGGGAAAGGAATCAGTCACTTCCAGCTTTATTTAGGCTTTTTAAAGCAGAACCTACCCAAAACCACTCAAAGCTGAGATAGAGTGAATGACAAGGGCTTACTACAAACAGGCAGTTTCCAGTTTTTGTTTGTGTTCCTGTTATGCAAATGCTCATTGCTGTACTTCAGGAGACAAAAAACCCAAAAAACATCAGAGTAGATTTCACCAGTGCCCTAAGCTTTAAAATCTGGCTGTGTCTGGGCATTCCCTTGCCAGCCTGCAGATGGCCGTTGCCGGCCTTGCCGGGCAGGAGAGGCTGGCTGAGCAGAGATTGCCTTCCTGGATGCTGTGCTCGGGGTGGGCACTTTCTCCTGGCAACGGTCCACATTTCTGAATGGTGAAAAAACCAGCCTCCCCCTCTGATTTCCTGTATATACCCACAAAAATACCAGAAATGTGTCATTCCGTATAGATTTAACGCAAGTGTGGTCCAGCTCCATTTTGTGCCAGTTGTTGTCTTCAGTGGGAAGATGACCTGATCCTGTGTCAGGGAGCAGGGCTGCACCAACCCATGACCTTGCTCCCAAGAGATTTCCATCCTGTAGCGATAGTGGGTAGCTGCTGATGTGACTCCTGATTGCAGATGCTGTCTTTGCATTTAGTAAAAATAATGAACTACTTATTCTGACCAAACCTTCTGGCTATATCCACCAAACAAGCACCTGCATCACTGCCAGCGTCTGCTTTGCTCTGGTGTTTCAGTCTCACAGATGCCTATTAAACGCCGTGGTGTAGAGTTAAGGGGCATAAAGGAATCAGGAAGAAGGTCAGTGAATAGTATTAGGTCATCATTTCATTGCTCAGTAGACAGAATTTATTACAATATGGTATATCGTAGTGGGTAAAGCATGGAATGGGGTTTCTCTCTGCACTGGGCAGCGAGTGGTGGCTGGGCTCTGGAGTACTGCCAGTCAGTGCCAGGGGCTGTGGTCAGGTTTGGCGCAATACGATGTCTCCTTTCCCCAAGGTGCTTCTGGTCATCTGGTAGCAGCTCTTGCCCAGGATGCTGGCTTAAGTACCCGTGCAGCTGGAACTGCATCTCACCATCACAGTCAGAGCTCAGTCTTCATCTTACCTCGAAAGGAAATACCCTGAAAAATACTCAGCTTCTGGGATAGAGAGGGACCGTCAGCACTTGTTACGTGTCAGGTATTATTTCTTAGGTTGATCACTTTTGTTAGCCATCTTTGGGGAAAGAGAATTCCTGCCTGTTGTGGCGAATACCCGAATTCATTAGTGTTTACAATGGTTCTTTTCTCTGGGGTCTTGCGTTTCGGCTGTAAGAGAAAGTGGCTGGTTTTGAACTGGTGATCTGGGATTCTGTGCTCGTCCGCCCAGGCACAGGCATAGTCCCTCTTCTTGTCCCCGTGCTTGTATATCTGAGTCATACAAACAGAAATGCGTGTAACTGTTTATCCCCATCAGTTCGTAGGGAATCAGTCAATACTGCTTTCTAGCCAAGAGAAATCTCTTTTTCTGTCAAGTTTCAAAGAAAACCGAATATTCACATTTGCCCTCCGCCTTCATATACCACGCTGTTTCAAGTAAACAACAATGCAGCATCAGGGGTGCAATTTTATCTTCCTAAATTACATTTTGCTAGGGTGTATCACCATGTGGGCAGCCTAATCTGTCGCTGCCAGGCCAAGCTCTTTCTGCGTGGCTGGGGTCGAGCTGGTGTCAGGAGGAATCCTGAAGCCAGCTGCTTTCTAAGTGCTTTGTGCTGAGAGGAGGTTGTAGGGAGGCGGATGTTGGTCTCTTCTCCCAAGTAACAAGTGATAGGTTGAGAGAAAACGGCCTCAAGTTGTACCAGGGGAGGTTTAGATTGGATATTAGGAAAAATTTCTTCACTGAAAGGGTTGTCAAGCATTGGAACAGGCTGCCCAGGGAAGTGGTTGAGTCACCATCCCTGGAGGTGTTTAAAGGATGTGTAGATGTAGACATGGTTTAGTGGTGGACTCGGTGGTATTAGGTTTACAGTTGGATTTGATCTTAAGGGTCTTTTCCAACCAAAACAACTTTAGGATTCTATGATAATCCATGTAGTTCTTTGCAGTCATTTACCTTGGACCTCTTAGGTGTACAACGCTGGTTTTCCCAGCACGTGACTCAACTGACGTGTGGTTTTGTGAGTGGACGATGTCATAAGAGCTGTGGATCATTGACTTCTGCTGGTGACAACTTTGCCTAGTTTGAGGAGGTTTTAATTTTTGACATATTGGAGACATCATGTCTGGGAGCAGAGGGCAGCTTTTAGCTGTTTTGATGCCAACAGAGAAGTCCAGAGGTGATGGTACCGAGACCTTCCTGCTGCGGGGAGGCAGGACCGCTGCCGCCCTCACCCACTGCTGCAGGCCTGACCCAGGGGCGACGGCTCAGTTACAGGAGCACAGCTCCTGCCCGAGGACCCGTGGAGAATCTGTCACGGCCTCCACGTCTGGTCAGGGCACCGATGTATCACTGAGGCGGCAAAGGGGGTGCAAGCCCAGCCTGCCAAACAGGAGCCCCACCATCTTTTCTGGCTCCCTGGTCGCATGAGGAATGACATATCCAGGCACGTCCTCAGCTGCTGGTTTGTCGTCTTGGCAGCTGTGGTGTGAAGCACCCGCTGTTACTTGAGGGCACATCTGCCGGGGCTGGTCACCCTTCAGCCCCTGTTGTGTGCACAGACACCCAGAGCAGTGGTTTCCTGCATGTGTGCAGGAAATATCTTATATTTTAATGTGTAAACACAAATAAAATATTCATAAAATAAATATAAATATTTAAACAAAAAAACAGCTTACGGATGTCAGACAGCTTTTCAGTGCTTTGTGGAGATTGCCTTAGACTGAGGGACCCCCATCTGTGTTTTGAGTTGTTAAATAAGAAAAGAAAAAACACCCACCCAATTTATTTTGTGTAATGCCTTTTGCAACTAGTTGAAAGCTCATTGCTGGTATAGACAAGGGGTGCAAATACACCTGTGCGTGCAAAGACGGCGTCGCTGGCAGCGTGTGAGCGGAGGGTAACAACGGGGCTTCACCTCTGCGGACACCGGTGCTGGGCAGCTTGTGGTCCTGGGGCTCCGGGATCTGTGTTTGTGAAATCTTCGCTCCAGAGTTAGGGGAAAGCTGGGGAAACCTGTTGAGGCAAGGTGCTTGAATCTCTGCTGTAGGAGTGAATTTCTTCAGAGAAATACAGTATTTGCAGAGATGCTGCCTGAATCTCAGTCACCGTGCAAATAGCAGATTAATTGTGGTGCTGACGGCCGCCTCAGCGCATTTAGCTCTCTGTACCTGCTCTCTGTACTTGCTGTCTCACCTTCTGAGGAAACATAACAAGATGCATAGCTGGTTTTTTGAAATACAAAAAAACTGAACGAAGTGCTGGGAATTGCCTGCCTCCTTGAAGCCACCTGACATTTGCAGAATTTAGTTTCAAGTTTGCTGGTTCAGTGCCCTTAAAAAGGATGTGCACATCCATACTTTGCAGGATACAAGTTATTAACAACTGCCTCGCACGTGTTTCTGGTGTGTGTGAAAGGATGCACGAGAAAAGGATTGTGTGAATTTTTCTGTTTTCCCCCATTGCGCTTACTTATTTTCCCCTGACTTTCCTCCTTGAGCAGCCTGTCAGAGATGCTGCTTCCTACCTTTCTGTCAGCCTCTTAATTACCCGGAGCATCCATCCACGCAGCTGGGGCTTTGATGCCTTGCTCGCTCTCGTTTCCCACTCGGAAGATTTCTATTCATTCCGGATGGGTACCCAGCCCGAAGCCCTGGCCTCCCCCCGAGACCCTCCGCGTGTGTCCAGGACCCTGGTTTAGTATTCACTGGAAGGGACGCGCTGGTGCTCCCTCGGCAGACCTAGGGGCTGCTGGTTGGAGCCATGAGGGAACGGAAGAATTAGCCTGTGTGTTTGTGTGGCTGTGCTCCAGTAAATATTTTGATGCATCTGCTGCCAGCTCTGGTCTGAGGGAATCTACCTAGCATTTAAATTTTGATGGGGAGCTGTTTTGAATAATAACAGTGCAGCCGGCTGTGAGTCAGTGCATGTGTGTTGACTTAAAAAAAAAAAAAAAAACCCTCAAAGCTTAACGCTTGCTGAACGCCGAGCTGCAGTGCTTTGCTTTTTCCCTCCTCCTTTCTTCTTTTCTTTCTTCTCTTGACTTCCTCTGTTTTATTTTTTTTTCTTGGGGGCATTTCCCATAGATTTTGTTCACTGGCAGCGGAGGGGGTGGGGTGAGAAGAATAAAAAACCAAACCAGCCAAAATAAATCCTCCCCAAAAACTCACGAGTAGCTTTTGCAATGGGTGCTGTAATGGGTACGTTCTCTTCTCTACAAACGAAACAAAGACGACCATCGAAAGGTAAGATATCCTGTTCTGCTTTGCCTGACCCTTCTGTGTATTTGCTAGGAGAGAAATTGATATTGAGGAAGGGAAGAGAAAATGAACATGTGCCATTCGCAAGGCACCCGACGATGTTTGTGAGGTGGGATTTGCAGAGACCGGGATGCGAGGTGCTGGAGAGGAAATGTGTGGGCATGAGGAAATTGCTGTGGAGGGGCTTGGGGGGCGAAAAGCATCTGAAATATTGTAATCCTTCGTACAGGCATGGACGAGGAGGAGAAACTCAGTGGCTCCGTATGCAGAGCACTTGCAGAAGAGCCCTGCTTATTCCCAAAACCCATGCTTTATAAACCCTTTGAGGAGGGAATAAAATGTAGATAGACAGGGAATTCTCCCCAATACCTTGTGGTTTCTCTCTCAGAAAGTATTGTTAGAGGCAGTGTTGCATCTTCAGTAATCCAACACCAAGTGTGTGGTACTAACGATGCGTGTCTTGTCAAGATTATTAGGAGGGGAAAAGATCAGAATGTTTTCATAAAGAAGGGGAGGAGGAGAAGCAGCTCATGAAAAATGAGAAAGCAAGCAGCAATCCCAGGGATTGAAATCCTTAAATCCATGAATACTGGCTGTGAAATGCTGATTTTTCAGGAGATCTGGTCTGTGTAGTGCTTGCTTGAGCTTTGCTCAGTTTCTGTCAGGGTTAAACCAGAAATTCCAGGGTGCTGCTGAGCAGAAAGTTGAAGGCACTGTCAGGGGCATGTCCATACCATACAGAACAACTACTGTTTAGAAAAAAAGAAAGAATCTAACTTCGGCAAGTCTTTCTGCTATGTGAAAATACTCCCTGCCAGAACCTCTGGGTTTGACAGTCTCTCAGAATTTCTAGGGTAGGTTTCTGTTTCCACCGGATCTGTTGCTCAGGTCATATACACACTTCTGAATTGCAAGTTGGTATGGATTTCGTAGCAATTTAAATTTAAGATTGTATTAGGAAATATCAAACATCAAGTAATCACTCTAAAGAGAAAAGGGGAAGGGCTGTGCAGGGGATTTGATTGAGGCAAGTTTGTGAGCAAGTGTAAAATTCTGCGTTCCTGGTACAAAATGGGTGGGTAGAATTTTACATCAGAGTGCGTGCACGTGGTTTTCAGTTCACCTTTCTGTGTTGTTATAGTGCAACCATAATTGTACAATCATCTGGGATGTGTATGATATTATTTATAACACAAGCATCGCTGTATAATTGTCCAAGCACGGAGTCACACCTTGAGCTGAGAGTTGTGTTTGGGCACTGGGAAGCACAGGAGAGCTGAGCGCAGTGCGCTGGGCGCGGTGGCTGCTGTGACACCACGGAGCATCTTACCCACCTGCCAGAAACCTGGGAACTGGATCCGATTTCCAGTAAATGCGGATGATCTTTGGCTGAACGTATCTGTTCTCTACTACTTTGTTGTCTTGCGATTGGCTCAACGCCCAAGTGGATGGAAGAAATTGCTTTTTTTTGGAGTTCATGAGCAGTAAAAATGCAGCATCTGGTCACACGTTTGAACATTTACAGTGAGATTCAATCTCGCTGACGCCTGCTGGCAGTGGCTGTTCGGCTATATTTATCCAAACTTGTGTTCCCAGTTAGCTCCTCTTGGCTCTGATGCATTAGCCATGTGGTGCTGCTGGTTAATAGGACACCCAATTGGAGTGAGCAGGTTGGAAGAAATTCCTTTGATTTTTCTTGGCTATTTTCAAAGCCAGTACAGAATTTCACACCTTTTAGTCGCCATTTACCTGGCAGGAAAGACATTGCGGAACAGCATGGCCAGTTTTGGCTGCCTTCAGCCAGTTGTAGATGCTCCTCTAGCCCAGTGCCCAGAGGATCCCTGGATCTCCGAACAAGAGTGGCAGTGGCGTGTAGCCACGTTTGCCACTGGGCTGCTTGGCTTATTTTACACTGCAAGCACTTCACCTTCTCAGCGATGAGACAGGGATATGTGCTGAGTTTGAGTACAATCTGAAGTTGTTCTTGGTGAGCTAAATAGTAGAAGTCACTCACTGCGGCATGATGGATTCCTTAGTCTTGCCCGCTTCTCCCTCAGCATCTTCTCCAGCCCCCGACCATCCTGGTGGCCTCTGCCGGACCATACTCTGGTGTATCCATGTCTGTCTGGTACTGGGGAGCCCAAAACTGGCCGCAGCACTCTGGATGTGCTTGCACAGGCACTGAGCAGCGGGGAAGGACCACCCATCCCAGCGCTGGCTGCACGGTTGTTGATGCGGTGTGCTGCGGGCGTTGCCTCCGCTGCCGCAGGGCACCTTGCTAACGATGTGCGGGTGTAACTGCTCCGTTTAATATCGCTGTGTCTCCTTTTTATTGAGTAAAGTGTTTATTATCTGTTGGATTATTAGATTAGAATTACTGTTATTTATTCTATTTCTCTGTGTGTTTATGTGACTATTTCAGGATTTACGTAGGAGTTAAATATTGCTGCTAGAACAAGGGCTTGAAGGAGTAGTTATAACAGGGCTAGATCCACCCCTCGGTAAATGGGTGCTCTTCCAAGTAGCCTGTTGTAGCTCAGCAGCTCCCACGTGTATCAGAAGCGATGTATCTTTGGTGTAATAACTGAAAAGCAAAAAACCATGCGTGTATATTGTTTTGAGAACAGGTGAAAGAAACAGGTCCTATCTAAAGCGAGGCATTTCCAGAGAGCAGCGGCTATCCGTAAGCACGTGGTGGATCCTGGCAGAGTGGGCCCTGCGGAACCCTTCCAGCCTCCGTGCAGGACACAGCCCTGCTTGCGCTGCTCCCCTCACGCCCTGCTCGTGGCTGGGGGCGGGGTGCTGGCAGTGGCACTGGTGGCTGGTTCGGTTATTCCGGCTGCGAGTGGCAGTGCTGGAGGATATATGGTAGCACTGGGCAAGAGTACGAGATAAAATTCCTTGTTTTAATGAAAACAGGGAGCCTGAACCGGTAAAGGCAGGAGTAGCACAGAACTGGCCCTAGAGTTGAGAGCGGTGGTCCGTCAAGTGCGAGACCTTTTCTCTGGGCAGCGTTGGGGGGGGGTTTGTAAAGGTGAAGATCATTTGTTTGGCTTGAATGTAAAAACTTAACTCAATATAATGTGGCATTTTATGTAGGCAGGTTGTGAACCATGCACCCTGTCCTGCAGGATAAAGATTTCCTCTTCCTGGATTTGCAATCCATCACTAAAGCTGTGGAAGCTTTCCCTGTTGGCTGGCGTGTCCCTGGACAGTCTGTGAGATTTGTGCCGTTTACTTTGGCAGTGGCTTGGGGCAGTTCCACAGAGTACTTTTTACATTTCATTAGAAATTATTTCCTCCAGTCTCCTTACTTGATGGCATTGTAACTTCAGTCACTGTTGGGATTCTCAGTTGGCCTAGTAAAAAGGTCTTTCTACCGCGTTCACTTTGCGTCTATCCTGGACCAGCAAAGCTGCGCGGCGTTCCTGGGGTCCTGCTGGAGCCTGCCTGAGGCTGCGGGGGACGAGGTGGCTGTGAGCAAGCCCTGTGTCCCTGCAGCAAAGGCGGCCGGCAGCCTTCCAGGCTGCACTGGGCACAGCATCCCCAGCGAGTCGGGGACATGATGCTTCCGCTCTGCCCAGCACCGCTCAGACACCCTGTGCTGTGTCTGGTGCTGGACTCCCCAGTACGAGAGATGGGAACTTACTGGACTGAGTCTGCTGAGGCACCACAAGGAATGTTAAGAAACTGGAGCGTCTGACACACACGGAGAGGCTGAGAGAGCTGGGACTGTCCAGCCTGCAGCAGAGAGGCTCGGGCTCTCTGTGTGTCCATACCTGATGGCAGGGAGCAGAAGCGATGGAGCCAGGCTCTCCTCAGTGGTGCCCAGTGGCCGGACAAAGGGCAATGGACTCAAATTGAAATAACAAGAAATTCCACTTAAACATAAGAAAAAAAATTACTGTGAGGGTAACTGAACACTGGCTGCCCATAGGGCCTGTGGGTCTCCATCCTTGGAGATGCTTAAAGCCCAGCTGGACACAGTCCTGAGCGACCTGCTGTAGTTAACCCTGCCTTGGGGAGGGGATTGGATGAGACAATCTTCCGAGGCTTCTTCCAACCTCATCCATCCTGTGGCTCTGGAATTACTGTCACTTTAAAACCCCCAAAGATGTAAGGGTTTGAGGGTACTGGGAAGAGGAAGAAACACTGAGAGCTCAGTATGGACCAAACGCCAACAGAGCCGAGGAGTGCTTGGTCTTCTGTTAGTATGTTAGCAGTTAGCGCTTATGTACAAGATCAAGATGGACTTGAGAATTTCAACTTGCTTGTATGTCCTCCAGCAAACATAAGCAATAAAACATTAAATGAATCAGAGAAAATAGACCAAAACCACCACAACACTAAAAGCAGATAATGCACACACAAACACATCTCTGGTTTCACCTAGCTGCAGGAAGAGAGATTTTTTTTCCGTGTGTTTTTACAGCCTGCAGCCAATCATGGCCAAATTTGTGGCTAGAAGCAGCCGTTTCCATATTTGTCATGGAAACGTTTGGATTAGCAGATTGTGAACGCAGGGGGAATTTCTTGTTTTGACTGCTTTCTGTATCTCTGCGGCAGTGTGTGGTGGGGATGGGTACGCTGCCATCATGCGCACGTTCAATTACAGTAGGAAAGGAAAATTAAGGAATAAGGGATTAGCTATGTTAGTTCTTTCTTTTCTCTACACTTCACATCCCCTCTTCCTTCCTCCGTGAAAGTGAAATGTAGCTCAAATATTTCTCAACACCTGAATCTTGTTGGCCTCAGAGCTCCAGGCCCCAGCTCTTCCCCTCCCTGCCCCAGGAAGCAGCACCACTTCCAGTTGGGAATCCGAGTGTGGAGCGTGAGTAACTGTCTTTTGGTCCAAGACCACCCAAACCCAAACTGTCAAGAGGAGCCTGGCACAATTGTTTAATTTTTCAAGAGCCAACAGCAGGAATTCACTGTGCTTAAAATGCCAGCTGCGCCATTTTTATAGTGACCAATTTCTACACTTTGTTTTGAAGGAAAGTTTGCTTTGAAATGGCTTATTGTCCAAAAGCATCAGATTTTGTCTCTGACCAGCTGTATTTTCAAGTGTTTTACTCACCAAGAAGCCACTCAACATTACTTGACTCATCAGTCTTCCTCAGAGTATCTGACTGACTGGAGCTCCCGAGATTGCTGGTCATGGCTGTGCCCTCCCAGTTCCCTGCGCTAGAACAATCTGCTTCTCTGCTCAAAAGGAGAAAAAGTGGTTCAATGGTGTTTGAAGGAATCGGTCCTGTTCAGCCCTAGGCCTACAGCTGCAGGATGGAGATGATAGATTTGGGCAGAGGAGCTGCCTGGTATTTGCTTTGCCCAGTACCTTTCATTACAAAATGACTTTTTGTAAGCTGTTTAGGGCAGCTTTATTCCCAATAGGCTTTTGAAATTCGTCCGGGGGCAGTGACAGACTTACCCTCATCCCTCAAAAATCTATTTAGGTTTGGCAGAAAGAAAAGCTTTGAAAGTTGCCCTTCTCTTGCTTTTGCTCCTCAGAGAAACCTGACAGCCTGCCGCTGTTATGGGCAACCGTGTGTGGCCTGGAGCCTCAGGGCGTCCAGCCCTGTGAACTTTGTGAGCAGGGAGGAGATCTCGGTTCCCCACCTGGTTTCCTTCCAGAGCCGGGGGGGCACGCTTTCCCCAGTCGGAGGCCCGCGCCTGCAGGTGCTTGAGGGAATGGAAGAAATGGCCGATGTGGTTTATCTTGGCTGGGCTCAAGAGCCGACAGACAGCCCTGGCATCTCATTTTCTCTCCCTAGTCATTTCTGCTCGCTATCCAATACGGTCTGCCAGGTCAGGGACGTGGTCGGCTGCCTGCACTGGAAACTGAGGGTTTGATAGGTTTTTTCTTTTTCTAGGGAATTGTCTTTGTAATGGGTGTATGGAACAGCACTCAGCAGCAAAACTGTTTGATGTAAGCACTCAGTCAGAAGCAATTTAGAAAAACTGTGATCACCAAGAAGTGTGTGTCAGAATTGGCCACTTTGCATGCAACCCTTTTGGTTTCTGTGAAGTGCGAAGAGGTGCACGGGAGGCTGCTCGGCATCACAGCGGCCAACCTGTGGCTGTGTCCCCACAGGGCTGGGACGTGCCTGCGGTGGGTGGCACAGAGGTATGGGGTGCTTCCCCGTCTCCTCAGTACCCCTGTGAGTGATCATGCAGGCGTGAGGTTTGCTTCGAGGTGAGCAGGGCTTAGGGACTTGTGGCTGCTTCCATTCCCCACTCCCTCCTCTTTCAGCCAAAATGTCTTTGGCTCCTATGCAATTGCTAGGTCTAAATTTCTTCCCTTACCTCTTGCTTTGTTTCCTGCTTGCGTCCCTGTACGTACGGCTCCTGGCACTGAGGCAGAGTGATATCGAATAGCTGGCCATGACAGAGCATAGCACTGATCAAATTAAAGCAAGCTACGCGTGTCCGTGATTGCTTCCCACAGGCGTACGCGCCTGCCTCAGACGCGATGGGCAGCCCCAGCTTGGGGGTTTGGATAAAGACAAATGAATGGAGGAAAGCACATCGTATAGTGTGTTACGTGTTATTTTGCGTTAGCACGCGTGTATGCTGGTTTGCTGCCCTTGGGTGTGGGTGCTGTGCGCCCTCAGAGTGCCGCGCGTCCACGCCGCGCCGAGAAATCCCCCGGTAAAAGAGGCAATTAGAGACCGCAACTTCACGTGCAGTGCTCTGAAGCTTTTGTTCCACAGTAATTCAAAAGGGTAAAACAGAAAATATTTTCCCCTTTTTAACTTCCAGCCTTGGTAATTTTCCAGCCTTTATTATCAGCAGCTCTTCCAGTGTGAATTGTTGGGTGTTTGGTTGGAATGGGCACTATGAAGCACTTGGATTTTTTGCAACTGAAAATATTTAACATTGTAGATGTGAAAAGCTTGGAACTCAATACTTAGCAGAGCTTTTCGCCAGTTCCGGGCTTTACAGTGGTTAATGGCATCAAATATGTAAGTAGGGGTTGGTTAGGGTTTACAAATTTTTTGAGGAAAAATTTATCCATAAAAAAGCAGACCAACTGCTTGCAAGCAAGTTATAAACTGATGCTGATTTTGGTCAAATGTGAGGGGAAAAATAAAAATGTTTTATTTCTCCGCTTAGAAACCTAGAGTCAAAATGTTTGGTTTAATATTTATTTAAGCTTTATTAAAAACCCTGAAGATGTATACATTTCTCAAAAATTCAGTGGTGGGGTTTTTTTGGGTTTTTTTTGTTTTTGTTTTTGGTTGTTTGTTTTTTTTTTTTCTGAAATGTTTAATGAATCAAAATTGATATTAGTTGCAGTTATTCACCAAACCTTTCCAAACACTTTATTGGCTTGTAATTTTATTGTAGTTTTAGATGTGAACAGAGAAAGTGGGGGACAGACCTAGGTGTTTCTGTCAAGTGCCGCATTCCTTATACAAAAAAAAAGAGAATGTGAAGGCACAGCGATGCAGAGTCTGCGTTCCTGCTCAGGGTCTCTGAGTCATGTCACTGCTCACTCCATGCCTGTTTGCAGGGTAAGAAACCTCTGCATCCTCTCCTAGAGGTGTTTCCCAGCTGGGATGCTCTAGGAACCCCGTATCCTCCCCTGTGGGAAGGTACCAAAAGGCATGGCAGGGCTCTTACCCAGCTGGGAAGCGCAGGTTAGAGCTATGTGGTACCACAGCAGCCTTTCTAACCAAGATATCTTTAGGGTTCCAAGCAAGGTATTTAATTTTTCCCCTTTTATTTGTTCAGAGATGCCGGGGAAGGGCAGTAACTGTTATTGTAAGATAGATTGTACTTAACAAATCAAAAAAGATTGGAAGTGTAAACTATATCCACATTTTCAAAATAGGGGAGTCAAAAATTGAAGAAAGCCGTCCCCAGATATCTTCACTCTGTGTCTGTGACGGTCGCTGTAGGGTGGTGTCTTTGGTCTGGACGGGAGACGATTCAGATGGCGGTCAGTTAATTTCTATCTGCGCACACAAGGATGTAACTTGTGCCGACGTGGGGTGGGACAGGGGGGTGTGCTGGGGCTGGTCTGGAGAGCTTAAACCCCAGCAGAAGTGAGGGGAAGCTCACTGGGAGTAAGCGTGGCCGAGGGCGAGGCAGGGAAGGACGCGCTGAGGGCAGCCCGGGCAGGAGGGCAGCTGGCCCGCCCGGCAGCGCTACGGGCAAGTTTGAAGGAAGATGTGAGCTGGGTAACAGAGCCATCCTTTCCTGGCAGAGCTCTGCTACATCTGTTTGGCTTTCCTCAATCCAAACATTACTTTCTTGACATATTCAACAACCGCAGCTCTTCACACACACCAATGTTTGCTTTTATCTTGCTCCACGAAAACCCTCCTCCCCTCCAGCTCCTTCTGTGGGTGGCCAGTTGGGAAGCGCCCAGAATTTCCATAGATGGCCACAGCCGCGGTCTCTGAAAGCCAAGGGGTGGGCACAGGATGTTTTGTAGCGGGGCTGGGAACAGCTAATGGAGAACATGATCGTGAGGATACGCGTTGTGCTGCTGGAGGCAGGTTTCTAGGAAACCTGAGAGACGCCCGCATCGTTCTGCTGAAGGGTCCTTACTGGGAAGGGGGAGCATTGCCTGGGAAGGGGGAGCCAAGTTACGGCGTGCCAGAGGTCAGTGCTGAGCATCAGGAACACTTAGTGCTCTGACAAAATCAATGTTTCTGCCTGTCAAATTTCTAGGCAGGAAAATATGGATGAAACAAGCCATGTTCACAAGATTTAGCCACTTAGAGCGCAGCTTGAATGTTTTGACAACAATTCTAACTTTGCCTGCCGGCAGCTCAGTGCCGAGCTCCCGGGTGAGTTTTCCCAGGCTGCTGTTGGTCCCTTCGAGTGAGCGACGCTACACATCAGCCCCGTGGATTTGTTGATTATCAGCTGAAACCTCAGGCCAGGCCCCTGATTTTAGCACATCAAATCTGCGTGAGCTGAGCCTTGCTCTCTGTAGGAGAAGCGCGCAGCCCTGGGAAGGATAATGCCGTTAGCTCCCCAGCTGCAAAATGTTGGGACCCAGCCCAGCATCTGTGGGGAAGGACAGCTTCCCTTTAGGGAAACTTTCGTCCCGTGCAGGTGAACCCCACGAGGCAGCAGGGAGCATCAGCACCCCTTTGCACTCTCAGTCCTCACATTCAAGGGACTTGTGCATCGCTGTCTGAACTGGGAGCAACCCGTGAAAATAAAAAAGTGAAGCAGGACACTTCTGTGTCAGTGCGGAGAGGATTGCTGTCTGCTAATCCTAATAAGCCAGCATAATTGCATTGGCACGCTAGTTTACATGCTTCACTGGGAGAGTCAGATGTGACCCCAGACTGTGATACTGGTGTCCCAGGAGCTGAAAGCGTGTCCGTGTGTCGATCTGAATCCCCGTAGCATGGTGTTTGTTTTTATCTGATACTTGTGAGCTGACAGAAGGTCTAGTTTGCAGTCCTGTGCATGCAGAATGAGGCAGGCTGCAGGCATCTCGACAGAGAACTGCATGAGGAACATCCTGCCTGTGTGGACATTTGTATGTACTGGGCGATGTGCAAAGGCAGGCAGGTGCAGTTCTCTACAGGAAATCTGGTCCCACAGGTCTGTTCCTCTTTGTGTCGGTGGCAGCCGGACCTGCATGCAGAGCAGATTTGGTGCTGGGACAGAAAGCTAACCAGAGACTGTTCTGTCAGGAGAGTGAGGTTCATTTCCAGGGCTTTATGGCATCAGAAGGGGCTGTTTCCAATACTAATTTGGCATCCTCTGCTTGGCGGGAGTGAGGACATTACAGCTGAGCTACTGCCCTATCATTTCTAATCACCTCCGCGACGGAGCGCTGGGCTGCGCGTGGCTCACCACAGCCCTCCCGGAAGGAACGCTGTCAAACAAAGGGAAATGTCTGATCAGACATTTTCTGGGCAATGCCATCAGCTATAGCACTTTACGTGGCTACGTTTGCATTTTTTTTAGCTGATGCTGCCTTTTCTCTTTCCTCTGACCTGACTATTGATGGAGGTGAAGTACTTGCAGGCCAAGAGCTCACGTGGCGCAGGAGATTGGAGCGCTGCGTGCTCCCCTCAGGCGCTGGCTGGTGCTGCTGTTCAACGACGCACAAGGGAGAACCCGGCAATGCGCCGTTTGGAGTGCTACCACAGCCTCACCCGCTTCTGGGTGAATGCTGGGGGAGTTCAATGTGAGGCTGGATCTGTCGGAGCAAATGCACTCTTGTGTTGTTCATACTACCGGTTTGTAAAACCTACACAGCATATTTGTTGTTAGACTAGAAGTTTGGTCCAAACCTGACACTTTCCTTTACCTTGTGGAGTTTAAAAGATATTTTGGAAACTATGGGAACACTTGGACTTGGAATGAATTTTGTCACGTCTCTGTGGATTGTTTGTTTTTCGCAAAACGCTGTCCCTTTGGAGTTGTTGCCTGGAAGTTACTGACAGAGGGGAATTGGCTGGTAAGTGTTCTTACCCTCCACCTGGGTCCACACTGGGCAGAGAGCTGTTAGAGGATGCTGGGATGTGAAGGTAGCAGCCCAACCCTGTGATCTCCACACTGACTCTAACATCTCAGGTTCTGATCGCTCAGAAAACACAGAAGCTCCCCCTTTCTGCTTCATCTGCTTCTGCTTTACCCACTGTGCTGCTGCTTTCGCCTCACTCTCTGCTCGGGCTGCAGCAGTGCCGGAGCCGAGGCCGAGCCGATGGCCCTGGCAGGCCTGGGAAGCGCAGGTGCAGCTCTGTTGCTCTGCTTTCCTATTGCATCTGGCTTTTGAGGGACGTGCTCCCGCGTGGAGACCAGTGCCCTAAAATGCTCGGTATAGTTCATGTTAGGCCCTGTACTTTCAGTTAATAAGCCTGAATTGTGTGTGTAAAGGCAGCTAAACAAATATAAGCAAATACTAGAGGCACATGCACATCTACTAATGTTTTCCACCAGATAGAACATTTCAAACTCTACTGAATTCCTCAAAGAACAAAAACCAAGAAGCAAGCCTTTGACCATCTCCCAGTGTTTTGTGAAGCTGGGCTTCCCTGGAGAAGCCCGCCCAAATCCTGCTCATTCGCTTAATGGGTGCTTCTGTCCTGTGAATGTAAAGCAATCTGTTTGAAGAGCTTCATTTCCCTAGAAATCCAGCTCCTGAGGCAGGATGAGGTGGGGACGATGCTGCAGGAGATGCAATTCAGTCAGCGCTCTCCCCGTGACCTGGCACAAGGCGCCGGGTCTGTGTCTCCACCACTCCCGCTGCTCTGAATTTGCTGCTCTGCGGTTTGGGGAGGTGATGCGTTCCAGCTGCAGAGCCTCGGCGCCCTCGGTCATCCTCACCAGCTCGCTGTCCTTTTTTGTGCAGTAACTATTACAGCTGTAGAGTTTTGCCTAAGTTAATTGCTTGTCATTTGCTTGCTGTGATTTAGTTCTCCTGTGTTCTCTCCAGCATTAGGAGATAGCTCCCAAGAACGTGAGATTTGGGAGAGCGGGAGGTCAAAGCCGAAGCATCGTTACTCATGTTGTGAGTGTGGTTTGCCGGTGGCAGACAGCGCAGAGACTGTCCTGCCAAGGCAGAGGCTGTGCGTGTGGATTTGCTGTCAGTGGGGCATTTGGCTCGGGAGTTCCCGGTGGCCATTGCCGGTTGCGGATGGCAAGGATGGCATCGAGCAGCTCGTCTGATGCAGCGTTCGCCTGCAGAAGCTTTTCTCTGTGGAGCAGCATTCCTGGTCTCAGTTGACTAGTAGTCACTGATGTTATGTGGTAGGATGGCAATTACAAAGGCTATTTTTGAAGAGTGTGTCCCAGAGTCATTGTTTTCTCTAGTGCCACCAAATGCTTTGCTTTCCGCCAGCAACTGGTAGAGTTGGTGGTGCTGGTAGTTTTAGGGCTGTGCTTCCAGAGGCTGATAGTGCTGTGGACAGGCTCCACGATGCTGAGATAGCTACAGACATAGGTCTCTTCCCAACGTGGGCAGGGAAACGCTTGTTCCCTGCTCCATGATGGGAGCTATGACCCTTTCCAACAGATCAGAGAGTTTATTTCTTCTGCAGCTCTTGGGTTTAGGAGCACTTTTACTGGATATGCAGACAGGAGAAAATGAACCACTTCAATCCTTTGTAGTCAAAGGAGCTCAGGAGAGCGTGGCTGCTCTTGCACTGGCGGATTAAGCAGCGTCGCAGTGGAACAGCCTGGCCACCTCCCGTTACCACTGTCAGATGTGGTAAGGGCCTGTGCTGTGCTGTACCCCATCTGGAGGGACAAGCGAGGTGTCCTGCTCCCAGAGCACACCCGACACCCGAGCAGGTGCCTCTCCCACAGGGGAAGGGACTTCTTGCAATGATGTTTTGAGATCAGGAATAGTTGTGGATGTAGTGCACCACCGAGAATGTTTGTGGCCATCAGTGTTTGAGTGCATCCTTTGCCTGATGCGGGAATGGACAGAGAGAGCTGGGACAGCAGAGCCAGGCTGGGACGTGTGTGCGTGGAAATCAGCATCACCTTCCTGAGATCTCTCCATGTCGTTTACCATAGAATATTGTACAGAGGGAACAGAACTCAGCAGTAGCTGCTCAAATCCTCATGTTTAAAATTCTGTGTGCATTTTGAAATGTCTCCTTATTCTAATTCAGGGCACCGTACCCTTGGTCAAGTTGAAGTTACCTGAAGCTAAGTGACAGGGTGAACCAATGTAGATTTTCTATTTACCTCCTGTTGTCCCGATTCTCTGAGTTTGATCTCTCGTACAGCATTGTGGTTTTTGACCTGGTCACTGCTGTGAAAGGTGGTGTGAAGGAACGTGCAGCGGGGAGAGAGCAGCTCAGTCAGAGATGGAGGTGCTAGTGTTTGTGCTGGAATAGACAGCACAAACGGAAAATCTAACAAAGTTCCTGTTAAGGTGATTTCTAGGTCTGGTTCCCAGCGCACAACACACTTGTTAGCCAATATTTCTTGTACTAGTCCTCAAATTGATTTGCATTTCACGGTCCACATAAATGTGGAGACGCTGCCAAAATGGTCTCTTTTCCTCCTCTGTTTGTGTTGTAGGCATTCCAGAAAATGGAGCAAAACTATTTTCCCTGCTGCCTGGTTCTTTGCTTCATGCATATGCATTTCTGGGCCACGCACTCCGGCAGCACACAGCTGAGCGCACGTGCCTGGAGTCTCTGCAGGCTTGTGTAGCTTTGAAGCAAGAACCTAAAGCACAAGAAAGATGTTTGTGGAATTGAAGAGAATTTAGAGGAACAACAGTAGAGATTTTAAATTCCTGTAAATAAGTTCAGTCTCAAAACCACAGATGAGTTTTCACCTGCCTTCTGCTTCCATCTTAGAGATGTTTATTGGACTGCAGTAGGAAAGGAGATGTTTGCAGCACGAAACTACTCACAAATGTGAGGAAAACCACTTGTGTTACTGTTTTCTGTTGATGTTCGCTGTAGTGCAGTTTGCTGTTGACAACACATTACGGAAGGGATTTATCGGTGAACAGTCTTCGGTGCTAAACCTGCTGACACATGGCGGTGAGTGGAACACTGTAAATAAGTTGGATAGCTTTATTTTTGCAGTGCTCTAATTAGTCACCCTTAACACCTCCATAAAATAGAAATATGGATTTGTAAAATTCAGCCCCCAAAACCTCCTTGCTTCCCGACTGGAACATATGCAGGTTTCTCAATTTGAACATCTCGGGCTGGCACGTATCTTGTTTTCCCTGAGCCTGAGCTTATAAACTTAGGCAAGTATCAGAAAAATGTTAGCCTGCCTTTTACAGCATCCTCTGAGCCTAAGAGAAAAGTTTAAAGATGTAAGCTAATTGCCCAGGGACTTAGCAAGTCTTGTGGAGCTTGAGTTGTAAAATCATAGAATTCTTAGAGTGGGAAGGGACCTTCAAAGCCCACCCAGTCCAACCTGCCTGCCAGGAGCAGGGACATCTCCAACCAGATCAGGTTGCTCAGAGCCCCGGCCAACCTGGCCTGGAATGTTTCCAGGGATGGGGCATCCACCGCCTCTCTGGGCAACCCGGGCCAGTGTTCTACAAACCCTCATTGTAAAAAATTTCTTCCTAATATCTAATCTAAATCTACCACCCTCTATTTTAAAACTGTTACCCCTTGTCCTGTCACACCAGGCCCTGCTGAAGGGTTTATCCCCGCCTTTCGTGTAGGCTCCCTTGAGGTACTGGAAGGCCGCTCTGAAGTCTCCCCGGAGCCTCCTCTTCTCCAGGCTGAACAGCCCCAACCCTCTCAGCCTGTCCTCATACGAGAGGTGCTCCAGCTCTCTCATCATCTTGTTGTTTAAGGAAGTGTGAGTGGAGCCCCAGACATCTGATTTTTCCAGGGATGTTGCAACAATCGTAGTTGGAAAGCAAGGAAGAGGCTCATATAACAACAAGTGGTGAGGTCCTTGTTCTTTGAGTAGAAATGTGTTTTGTTTGAGCTTCCCCTCTGTCAGCCTCTACAAGTCCCTTTAAAAGCCAAGTAGGACATCTCCTCCTGTGCAGGGCTGGCAGGCAGAAGTAGGACAGGGTTCTGTCCTTTTGAACTATTAATACGGATCACAAAAATGTACCAGAAGATACTGAAACTTTTAAAAATATGATGAAACTTTGGAGATTATTTATTTTTTTTATTACAGCTGATATTGTATTTGGTGTAAAACACAAGGCGTGTTTTACTGCCTTCCTTCCCTGGCGGAAAAGAGGGCAAAAAGGAGAATCCAAATGCACTCTTGATTAAAACCCCTTGAACCCTATATGTCTTTTTTTCCCCTGAAAGGTGCTATTCAAAAAAACATTTTTCATTTCTAAAGCCCAAAGAAAAAAGAAAGTGCGGCCAGCTTAACTGAGCACAGACTGCGGCTGTCTTCGGAAGGAGCTTTAGTGAGCGTGTGGGATGATCAATCACCCAGCACCAGCCTTGGCACCGGTGTGGGGTTGGAGGGTACAGCTTCACTGTGATCCATCCATTTTCTCCCACGTGAGGCAGAAATCACTGTATCAGCTATCTTAAACGAGCTGCTGCATGTACAATGTCTATGTGATTTACAGAATGATTTAAATATCTGTAGATACCAGCTCTCCAAGGAATTTTGTCTGTTGTGACTCACATCTCATACTGTACTTATATCTGTAATTGTCATCTTTCACTGAAGGATCCAGAAAACTTAAAATATTTTCAGTAATTAATTGTAAATATTAGCTCTATTGTCAGCAGCAACAGTTTGGATTGTTTTATTGTAGAAAAGTGGGAGGGAGCCACTGTTTTGGCAGGTGACAAGCAAATAGCGTAGAACGAAAAGCCAAGTGTTGGCTTCGAGTCACTAAATCCAGCAGCAGTGGATACTCGGAGGCGAGCTGAGGGGCGACGGGCTGGTGGAAGGCAGCTGTGCCGCATGACTGCATGAGATGCAGGTTGGTGTTCCTGGGAGAAAGCTTTGGTCTGGACCTCTTTGATTCATCAAGATCTATGGAAACCGGAGGGGGTTTGTGCTGTCCGCTTTTCCAGCGTCTGGCAAGTGTTTGTAGAGGGCAGATTTTTCTGTAGATTTCTTGCATTAGCCTGGTGAAGTTTAGCCATTGCCCTGGCAAATTGCATTAAAAAAAAAAAAAAGTAATTAAACCACTGAACAAAATCTATTTTGAGCTTGTCCAGTATCTAACCATCAGGACGCTGAGAGGTCTCCCGCCCTGCCTCTTTGTACACACCTGTGGCCCCTCTCGCAGTTCTCCTGCTCGTCTCTCCCGTGCCCTCAAAGGAGCCGGGCCGTGTTGTTCCTGGCTGTGCTCCTCCATCCTGTTGCAGGCTTTGGCAATGCTGGGCTGCAGTTTGCTGCCTGGCTAAACACGGTGAAAGCTGTTGGCTTTCCTCATGGGCTTTTGGGCACGTGTGGGGATATGGTGCCTTACAGCCATTTTGTGGTTTTCAGGTGCAGTTTGTGCCGAATGCAGTCATTGCCTGTGCTTAATAAACAATTTTGAGATGAATTGCAGACTGCGTCCCTGAACAGATTATTTCTCAGTACTCTTAAATGTAAGCACCTAGCAGCTCTGTGACCAGCATGCTGTAGAGAAAGCTTCCCACATGGCAGGATGTACGGGCAGGCATTCTCCCTTTCCGAAGAGGAAAGCTTGCCAAGTTACGATGCATCCGTAGTTTCACCTTCAGCAAAGCAACCGCATTACCCGAGGCTGGAGATACCATCCCTGCTCTTCGTGGCCTTGGGATCCTGGTATGAGGCGAGCTCCTGGTACCGCTGCCGGGTCGGGGCTGGCTAGGTCATTGTGCCTACAGCTCAGAGAGCTATTTGTGTGCTGCTTAGAAACCGCGCCATTCCTTACAGAGAAAGATTATTGAATTAAGGTCATAAATTTATACAGTCCAAAGCAGGGGGTTTGTTTGTTTAAAAGACCCTGTTGCCTTCATCTTGTCTATATGTTTATATAGCTGTTGTGGTGATGAATATTTTTAATCTTTGTCCTAGTTTGTAGCCTTTTCTTTTTCTTTTCTTTCTTTCTTTTTTTTTTTTTATTTTTTATTTTAGACAAGCACGGCAGGAATGAGTGATAGATATTGAGAAAAATTTGCAGCTACCCAGCCGCAGAAGTACACATCCTATCTCGGAGCATTCCACTTCCTCGTTTCATCCTTTCAAATAAGCAGATTAGATTTTGCCTGAACTCAAGCCATTAAGCCTTCAAAAGATGAAGGTTTGCTTTACTAAGCTCTTAAAAAGAAGTCCAAGGTCTAATCCCAACTCTTAGGTTGCATGATGAGCTGTCCTCACTGTTCTGTACTTCCTGAGCTTCAGGGCCAAGCTAAGAAAGGAATGTGGGGGAATGAGTGGTTTGCCCTTGGCAAAATGTAATTTTCCACTCCCTCACTGCCGTGCCTAGAGCTCGGGAAGCTGCTGCTGGGAGTCGGGACTGAAGTGACTGAGAAGGTGGTCAGGTTCCAGCTGGGGTTCCCGCCCTGTGTATCTGTGGGGTAAAATGGCGTTGTCCGGAGGAACAAGTGCTATACAAAGCAAGCTTAGTATTTTTATATGGATACATGCAAAATTGCTCCAAGGAAGATGCAAGATTTTTTTTTTTTAAGTGGTATGGATTTCTAGTGTCAACATTGTTTCTGTATGTTCCTCAGTCTTAGTCAATGGGAGAGATTTTTAGTATCAATCTGTAAAAGGAAAATACAGAAAGAAAAAGGAAAAAAAAAAAAGAGAAAAGCAGATAATGTTATCAAGATGGCTAATAAGCCATGTGTTGTAAAGCTGTCCTGAGATCTTGATTTCAGCTGGAGAAGGAGGTGACCCCTCTGATTTTTTCCGTATTCCTGCTCTTCACGCTGTGTTATTCTTAGCGCTTGGTCTCATGCACCAGCAGCGAGGAGCTCTCTGGAAGGCGGTGACCGACGCAGCCTGGGCTGTTGTGTTACCCCTATATAGAGAGAGTTTGGGTCTGTAGACCTTGGGGTCTGTTATTGTCACAAGCCATGTGATATGGGACAGGTGGGAATGCCGACTGATGGCAGCAGCAGCTCAGTGGTGTCAGCAGCTGCCTGGGCGCAGGAGTGCCCTGTGCTCCAGCTGGGTGCTAGTCTGTTTTCCATGGCTTCATGATTTAAGTATGGCTATACTATGTAGGGAAAAATTACCTCATGTTATACAGCTCATCCTTGGGCAAAAAAAGATTCCCTGCAATCCAGATCCTTCAGCTTTGGATCACTAGTGGGCTGTGGAGCATGGCTTCTGCCTCTTATTTTCAGCAGTTAAATTCCATCAGCAAACTGCTGGGTTATACCCATTGCTATAACGAGCACCTGAGGAGGTGACGAGATGGTCTCTGAAAGCAGGAGCAGGATAAAACGCAGTCTGTGGGATGGGCTTTGCGCTCGGGGTGGTACCGAAGGCTTTGTGTGGGCTGGCTGAGAGAGCTCAGGAAGCAGCAGGTTTCTACTGTGTAGCCAAGCTGGAGGGGGTTAGGTGGGGAACTCTAAAGTCTGATGTTTCCCATCTCACCCGTGTGTAAGCGTATGCAGGAGAACAGGGTCTTAGATGCTGCCTGACTGGCAACACAGAAGTGTGAACATTAACATTCCTTCTCAGCTCCACCACCTCTGCGTGTCCTTTGGATACATCTCCCTTCATCTCAGTGTCTTCTTGTCCAGAGTCTTGGTGAGACAAGTCAGCAAGGACTTGCAGAGCTCCCTGCCCTGCTCTGCTGCCAGTGTATTCCCTTCCTGCGTCCGACGCTCGGGATGCTGCATGGTTATTGTAAACAGTGATGTATGAGATGCCTACCTAAAAATCTTGACTCGCTTAGCTTGATGTGCTGTGTGCAGCACCGTTTCCCTCCCCTCGCCGCCCCTCGCCCAACCTGAGAAGCAGCAAAGTCCAGGGAACCGGGCGATCTCAGCAGCTCACACAGAGACAAATATTTCACTCGTAGTCAAAGCTCATTGTTTTTCTGACAAAGTTAAAAATAACCAAAGGAAACTTCTCTCTGGGTGTGGTGGAGGATGGCAGTGTTCTGCCACTGTCCCACATAGACGGGGGGATGGGTCATGCACTGGTAAACCACCGTGCTGGGTGGTGGGATGTTCCCTTGCTGTGGCAGATGCTCAGCAGCATCCTTCAGATGGGGCTTTGTAGTTTTCCTGTCGGATCAGAGAGCTTGTGTCTGTGTGAGGCGTCTCTGGAGGCCTTTCACAAAGCGCTTAAATAGTTTCTGCTCTTCCGGCTTCAGAACTGCTGTATTTTGAATGAAGAAAGGGCCCTGGTGAAGAAGTTACTCCTGATGCAGATTCTGTCAGCGTGCTGTCCTCCTGCCAAAGCTCTGGGCTCGTCTCCAGGAATTTTGGCATTGATTATTTTAATTGCTTCTTGATTTTGACATCCTGCTCTTTTCTAAACCTTTCTTTTTACATTTCTACTTTTTTTCCCTATCATGTGATTCTCCTCTCTTTCTTTCGTTTTGTATTCCTGATTTTCTCTCTCCTTTCTCTGGGTGTTTTGCTTTCTCCTTTTTTCCCTCTTTCCACCTCTCCGTTCCTGCTGTGGGAGGTACCGTGTGACTCCTTCCTGTTGCTCTGGTGCTGTGCAGCTCCTCAGAAGAGCAGGAATTTCTTTCAGAGGTGGGTGGTTTGGAGGAAAAGAGGGTTGATCTTGCTCCTCAGCTACCATTGCCCTCTTGGCTTTGGTATTTCTTGTTTCCCCAAGGATGCTGCAAAGTCTTTCTGACCCTGGTTGCCCTTGCGGTTCCTCCGTGGGCCAGTATTGAGTGGCTTGTGGGCTCCAGGCACTCTGAACCTGTCACCCGCTTTACAAATGTCTGCGGTAACTACTGCGCTTCCCTTCCATGCCCAGCTTCTCCTCCTTGTTTGTTTTTGTCCTTGCTTCCTTCCACACCTCCCCTTTGTGCAACGTTCAGATGGCTTCTAGCTTCACCTTTATGCAGATCTGGTTTCTCGCTCACTGCAGGAACTCTGGTTTTTCAAATAGGAGTCTTAAGTATCTAACAAAACCAAACCAGTAATGAACTTGAGACTCATTCCCCTACAAACCCCCCTCTGATAACCTGTTCCAAAGCATTTTCTGCACTGCTTGAGTTTTAAGCCCTGGACCATCCAGGAGGGAGTCAGCTGGGTGCTGGTGCAAAGCCTTTGGGTCGCTTAAACCTCACAAAGGGGCTGACGTGTTTTGTGTGTGGTGTAAAAGCTTTGTGTTCAGGCTTTGGGGCTGGATTATATCCCTGATGAGTGGTTTCTAAACATACCTTTCTGACTTGGTCTGAAACCTCAGCAGAGGAGCTTGGTGTTTCTGCTTTGAACAGGATTGGACAAATTAGTTCCCTGTAAATACAATATAATCACTCATGGCATTGACATTTCCTGTACTGATGATTAATTCCTTAATTTTACAGTTTCTTACAGGCCTAATACAGCATTCTGAGTGTGAGAGAGTTTTCCTCTTGACTTGTCTCACCCAATTGGCTTGTGTTGTTCAGAGGTGACGTTTAGTCTGAGAAGTCTTCTGTGCTGCTTGTGTCCAGTTCATGTAACATGGGGACACCAGGTGAGAGCAGATGAGAGCTTCAAGGACACTGCATGACACTGCATGTCTTCCTGCTCTCCATATCAGACCTCAGCTGCTCCTTTACGTGCACGTTTTCCACAGCAGAATGAAACTCCATGCATGCTGTGTGTTTGAGTAGGCTTTCTTAAATACCAAGACAGCGACTTCCAGGTCAAGAAGTCCCTGAGCTGTACGAGCTGGAGCCTGGGAAGGCATATCTTTGTCTTTCCCTTGTTCTTACACTCTTCCCAAAGCATTTCCTGTCCTCATTGTGGTCCAATCTAGTACCTGTGTTCCTATGTCATTTTTCTTTCAAACTGGATTTCAGTGTTTCCTCCAAAAGCAGTGCAAGTATTTTGCCTTTCTCTAAATGTCAGGTAGCAAAAAAATTCAGCTGGTGTCGGGGCAGTTTGGGTAACACAGCTGTGCTTTGGAGTTCTCGGCTTGCTCAGTAAGTAGTACTGGAGTGTCTAGCAGACTTGGACTTTGTTGGTTAAAGCTTGTGAGTGCACCTGGGGAGCGTATGTGTAGACACGTAACGGTGTGTTCAGTCAACTGGAGGATGCAGCCTTGGAAGAGGGTTTGTGCTGCTTGTAGAAGGGCTGGAAGTGCAAAAGCCTTCCGCGCTTGGGATCCCGTGGCCCTTACCAGGGAAGAACCTAAGCCTGAAGCGTAAGAGTAGGCGGGTGTAAGAAGAGCACTGCAATGTTTCTGAGTTCTGCCAAGAACTGAAGTCCTTCAGAGACTTTGTTGCTGATGAATTTGCAGCCAATAGTACTGGCGGATTGTCTTTGCAATTATTCAAAGCTTCAGAGATCTATATTAAAGGTCTCTTTTTTATTTTTCCTACTTCCTGTGTTGCATAGTGACAATGATAACTCTTCTTGCCTCTAATAATTTTTTTTTTCATAAAGTAATTGTAACCGTACATCTCTGAGAAGCAGAGGTTGCTCGTGCCAGGGGAACCCAGTGAGATGCCAGTTGTGTCGCTGCCTGTGGAGCTGCTGAGCTCATCTCTTGTGACCTGCACTGTGTCTAAGGAGCCACTTGCTGCTTAGTCCTCCTGTATTTTTAGCAGTAGCTCTGCACTCCCGGATGGTCCTGGAGCTGCACCTGATGCCAGCACGCTGGGCAGATGGCAGGCTGAGGCCGGTGACCCTGCTGGGCTGCCTCTTCCTCCAGCTCCATTAGAGAGGAGCAGGATCTGTCAGAACAATTTTTTTTTGCCTTACTGAAACCTTACAAGGTTTCTTACCTTGTCACTGGGGAAGTGTGAAATCCATTTCTCAAACATAGTGAACTGCTCTCCTCTTCTGCAGCAGGCTTTAGTCCCATGGCTTGAGGGAGTCTGGCTTTCTGTTGCCTGCTCTGGACAGGAGCTGCTCAGCTTTGGGGGAGGAGGCAGGCAACCAGGAGGTGGTGAATAGCTCTTTCTCTGGTTGAGCTTCTGGCAGCAGTTGGTGGTCGCAGCTATGCCCTGTCCGTAGGCTCTTCCGAAGGCTTCCAGCTGTTGACTTCTTTGTGGAGAAGGCTAGGCTCGTTCTGTTACGGTTTAGCTTGGAATTGTATTTTGTGCTTGAATCTAGAAAGTTTGGGTTTTTTTTAAAAAAAAAAAAAACAGAACAAAACAAACCTCTGACACGGTGGGGCGGAGATACTTTAGGGCAGTTTGATCTGTTAAACTTGAGTTCCCTAAAACAGCCGTTGCTTTGCCCAGCAGAAGGAAGCGTCTCTGCCCGTACCTCGTGAGTCCCTGGAGGTGCCATGACAACGGGGCTCTCGGAGGTGCTCGCCGTGGCTTGGATAAAATGTACGATATTTATTGTGGCTGTATTTTAAACAAAGGAGTGAAGCAAAGAACTGGGAAAATGTGGTAGGTGTTTTCAGAGACTGGGAGGAGCGTTTCTTCTGGCTGAGGGTGGAGAAAAGCTCTGTTTACTGTTCCTGTCTGAAGGACAGAAGCCTATTCCAAAACTCTTCAGATGCATCTGTATGGAAACAAAAATAGATAGGTTGGTAGTGGGTAAAGAGAATTCCAGTATTCTGCAAAATCAAGTAAAAATGATGGTGAAACGCTTTGAGACATTGTAAGGGAACAGCGGAAACATTCATAGAATCAGAGAGTAGTTTGGGTAGAGAAGGGACCTTCAAAGCCCACCCAGTCCAGCCCCCCTGCCAGGAGCAGGGACATCTCCAACCAGATCAGGTTGCTCAGAGTCCCGTCCAACCTGGCCTGGGATGTTTCCAGGGACGGAGCATCCACCACCTCTCGGGGCAACCTGGGCCAGTATGCCACCACCCTTAGCCTAATAAAAAAATTTCCTTATGTCCAGTCTGAATCTACCTCCTTCTATTTTAAAACCATTACCTCTCGTCCTATCGCAACAGGCCCTGCTGAACAGCCTCTCCCCATCTTTCTTGTAGGCCCCCTTGAGGTACTGGAAGACCGCTATCAGGTCTCCCCGGAGCCTCCTCTTCTCCAGGCTGAACAGCCCCAACCCTCTCAGCCTGTCCTCATAAGAGAGGTGCTCCAGCCCTCTGATCATCTTCGTGGCCTCCTCTGGACCCTCTCCAACTGGTTCACGTCCTTCTGATGTTGGGGGCTCCAGAGCTGGGCACAGTGCTGCAGGTGGGGTCTCACCAGGGCAGAGTAGAGGGGCAGAATCACCTCCCTCAACCTGCTGGCCACGCTGCTTTGGGTGCAGCCCAGGATGCGGTTGGCCTTCTGGGTTATGAGTGCACATTGATGGCTCATGTTGAGCTTCTCATCCACCAGCACTCCCAAGTCCTCATCCTCAGGGCTACTGGCAATCCATTCCCACCTTTGTGCTCTGCCTTGTGCTTTGCAGCCTCACTCTACAATTCTTTCTCCCAGGGCCTGCAGGTTCCCTTCCCAGGGTATGTGATGGGGCTGGGTGGCTACAGACACCCAATATGTTCCTCCTGTCCCCTAACCTTGCCGGGCAGCCCTCGTTTGGTAATGGCCTGCGCTGAGGTAGATTCACCCAGTAGTCAGTTAAAGCTGTAGTATAAAAGCTTAGTGTGTGTTAAAAATGTGGGCAATTGGGTGATGCTCTTTGGTTCCTCTGTGGCATAATTTCTTTGAATCCTTTAGAAACGTATCCCAGCTACACTGCTAGGCAAGGTTCTGACCTTCACTGCAACGAGCACGTACTCGCATCAGGACACAAGGTGTAAGAAGTGGAAGCTCTCTGTATTTGAAGAGGTGCTTTCTCATTCAGTTTTTGTCTGATGAAGCTAGAACATCTACCTGCATGCCCTGCGGAAGGGGAGGCGGAGCAGGAGAGGGATGCCAGCTCTAGTTTGGAAATGCATTACATGTTCTGCACGTTGTCAGAAGAGGTGACAGACGCTCTCTCCCGCTTTATCGCTCTATCTGCAGTGCCTGAGCTCTGGCACTTGGTTCGTGGCTGTACCACCATCGTGGTTATCACAAGGTTGGAACGTTATTCTGAGGGTTTTGTTCTAGGCTTGTGAGAAATCGGCACGCTGCCAAGAAGCAAGTGTCGGTGAAGCGTGTTTCTTCCCATCTGCAGCAGCTGCCAGCCAAGGGTTAACCTGGAGCGGGTTCCAGACAGGGATTCATGCTGATTTCTGTAAAGCAGCAAAGCTCCTGTGGGAGGTTTGTTACCTTCATGGGATGCTGGGCTGTGCTTGGAAGTACATTGTTCAGAGATAAAAATCTTCAGTATGTTTAATGTGTGCATTTAGAGCTGAGGGCATCTGTAGCACAACTCCAACGTGGTCGGTCAGTTTGAAGTCTCACAAATGCCGCGGAAAAATGTTCTCCAAACGTGTAAGTAGGTAATTTACGCATTGGCTTTCCCGAGCCGTCCATCCCTGTAACACTCTGTGCTTGATAAACCCGCAGGCGTTTGCCCTGCCAGTGCTCCAGCGTGCCGCAGCTGGGATCACAGGGAACGTCAGCACGCCGGGCTCCGCCGTGTGGGGGGAATACCCGTGGCCTCGCTTTTCAAGTTACTCACTGTTCTGTCGTGCATTAGAGGATCAAAGCACAGCTCGCACCGACTTCAGCTGAAGCTGTGAGTACTCAATGCTTTACAAATCAAGTCTCAGCCTCTCATGCTGAGCGCAGAATGATGAACGTGCAATTAGTGACTCTCTGCAATTAGTGATTTAACAAGAACTCTGTAGCAGAGGTGTAGCTCGTTCTCCAGAAGAATTATTTTAACACTGTCCATTCCTCTTCCTGCAGTTCTCTCCCTCCCTCTCCATCTTTCACTCCTGGACGGTGGGAGAGCCCCACGTCCCTGCTGACAGTAAGCCTCGCTGGTTATTCCCAAGGCACTTCCATCGCCTCTGAAGGAATAAAACCAGGATCCCACTTCAGAAAAATATCTGATTTCTCCATGAGGCATATGGAGATTCCAAATAGTGTTGCACAGACCCCTTTCTTCTGACATTTTTTTGAACATTTGATGAAATGGCCATGCAGTAATTATTTTCTTCTCGTGCCGTTTTGTCTAAGTTTCCCTAAACTGCCAGAAACCGAGCAGAAAGGACAAAGTCTGCTGTCTGGCAATACATTGTCATTCATATGGTGGAGCATCGACAAACATTTAAAATCACAGCCGTGGCTTCTGCAGGATGAGCAGACAGGGTAACTGCTGGAAGGAGCAGCTTTCCCCGCTGTCGAAGCGTACCTTGCAGGTTCTGCCTGTAGGGCTGCGATCATGTGGCAAAGGCCTTGTGAACTCTATAAATAGATATCTAACTTTACATTAAAGCATAGGCCTGGGAAACTGTTAATCCTTTCCAGGTCACGGCTGTGCAGAGCGCATTCAAGGGAAGGTAGAAGAGTTGGTCTCAGTCAGGCTGAGACCCCCTGAAGGCGTTTCTGTGCCTCTGGGGCACTGGGGGCTGGCCGGTGGGGGTGAAGTTCTCCGTTTGCAGGGCTCTGGTACAGCTGTGCAGTGCCACGTGCGGGAATCTGTTAAGGAAGTCTTGATCGTACTAAATCATGACTAGAAAGCAAGGTAAGAAACATCTCCCAACGTAGCACACCTTGCCCTCAAACATGTTTCTCTGCCTCACTGCTGCCCCGCTCCCTTTTTTTGTGGGTGATTAACATGAAGGAGGATTGAGAAAATTGCATCACACTGACACCAGCTCTGTTAACTAGCTCTGCTAATGAGCTCTGCTAAGCAATTATTTTGGGTTCTCTTGCACACATCTGAAGCCAGACTAATCCGGTATATGTCTGTTCCTGTAGTTTTAAGTTTGTGCCCTTGCATTAGAAGCAGAATTTGCCCAGTGTGTGGGAAGCTGCAGAGTCCGGCTGTTCATCCTGCCCTTTCCAAGCTGCTTTTAACGAGGCAGTGTGGTGCTGCTCTGCAGCATTGCTGCTCCGTGCTGCGACAGGAGGACGGAGCCCCAGGCACCACCAGGTGACAATTCATGGTGCTGCTGTTGTCAGGCAGCCTTTTGTCAGTGACTGGAAGAATTACAGTAATGTTTAGGATACCTGTAAGGAAATGCGCATCGTTTCCCTCTCAGGAGGCTGTAGGGAGGTGGGTGTTCGTCTCTTCTCCCAGACAACTAGTGATAGGACAAGAGGAAATGGCCTCAAGTTGTGGCAGGGGAGGTTTAGGTTGGATATGAGGAAACACTACGGGATGAGTGGTCAGGCACTGGAACAGGCTGCCCAGGGAACTGGTGGAGTCACCATCCCTGGAGGTGTTTAAAGAACCTGTACGTGTGGCACTCCAGGACATGGTTTAGTAGGTGTGGTGGTGTTAGGTTGACGGTTGGACTTGCTCTTGGAGATCTCTTCCAACCTTAAGATTCTGTGATTCTATGATTTTCCTCAGTGTGTGGGAAGCATGCTCTGTGGGGATGGACCGGGGCTGGTGGGCCAGGACACCTTGTACCTCCGGTACAGGGTAGGCAGCAAGCAGTGAATGAGATGGGTTTTGAGCAAAGAGAAAGGAGGCTCTTCCTGCTGAGGGAGATAACATCTGCACTGGAAAATGGGGGCTGAATCAGCCTCTGCTTCACACTCACGTTGTGGTGGCTCTGAAATCCCTTAGGCCACATTTCACAGCTGGTCATTGAATGACTCCACGTCGGGATGCTCAGGGCGTGTGCAGGGCTGCTTCTGCTCAGGGTGTGGTAGCGGCAGCCGGTGCCCACACCTGCATCCCGGCCGAGCTCCTGAAGACCCGAAGGGCACATCTGACATATCCAGGAGATTGAGCCACGATCCTCAGCCTTGTTTGAGTGACCCAGGAGGCTGACCCAGGGCCATGAGCCATGAACCCCAGGGTTGCGACACCAGACAAATCTCCAGGTCCAGGACAGCCCCGCTTTCGGGTACTTCACTAGCAAGTAGAGACAGACTTTTCTACAGCTTCAAGATTATCTTTCATGGTGCAGCGTGTTGCCAGCAGCCTACAACAGCTCACGACTGGTCTGTTAACATTCATGTCTGGTGCAGTAATTCAGATTCCCCTGAACTTTGTGTAAGCAAAGAACAAATTGAAACATTTTGGAATTTTCTTTGCTCTGTGAACCACAGTTTGGCTTGCCAGAGTCGTAAAGATGTAATTCAGAGCAGTACTGCGGTTGTAATCACACCTCTGTCCGGGGCTGGGGAACGTTGTACAGACTGATCAGGCTGTAGAAACCCCTTGAAATGAAATAGGAGGCGGCTGCTAATGGAAAGTCATCTGTTACACAAAACAAACAAATGAGCAAAGTAATCCTCCCACCGAAAAACAGGCACTCAGTCCCGCACTATTCTATAAGAAATCATCTGGCTGCTTTATTTACTGAATGGAATTTATTTTAATTATATTCCAGGCAGTATGTTCCCCACTCCTGTGTGGTGTTTTTTCATTCCATCATTATTAAATGGTGCTACTGCTTATTTATTTAAGGCACTGGATCCAACTCACTGAAGCCAAAGAGAGTCTTTCTGTCAGCTTATATGGATTGTGACTTCTCCACCCTGCAAGGCTAGTAAGCTCTTTCCAAGACAGTACCAGAGTCCTTGAAAAGATTTTAGAAAGAATTTACGTGTATTATTTAAAAAGAAAAAAAAAAGCCGAAAACACTTTTAGGGCTGTTTTTAATGCTGGAATCATGCGTCTTGCTCTCTGGAACATCTTAGAGGCTGCAACAGGCTCAAAACCAAACATTCTCATCAGTGCTCCTCCAAGTGCTGCACTGCTTGGCAGCTGTGTGGGGCTGTAAATGAGCTCAGTTACTGTAAATATCCATCTCAGAATCACAGAACGGTTTGGGTTGGAAGGGACCTTCAAAGCCCATCCAGTCCAACCCGCCCTGCAAGAAGCAGGGACATCTCCAACCAGATCAGGTTGCTCAGAGCCTCATCCAGCCTGGCCTGGAATGTTTCCAGGGACGGGGCATCCACCGCCTCTCTGGGCAACCTGGGCCAGTGTTCCACCACCCTCAGCCTAGAACATTTCTTCCTGATGTCCAGTCTGAATCTGCCTCCCTCTTTCTTAAAACCATTACCCCTTGTCCTTTCATCTTGTTGCACTACTGCTTAGGTCTGAGTTTCTCCGATGCCTTGGGCAGTAACAATTGGTTTTGAAATGTACCACCTTACGCAGCTCACATCTTGCTTTTCTCTCCTCTTTCACTTGATTTGTGCTTTTCTGCCTGAGGCCCAGGGAGTGCTTGGGGTCGTGTCTTTAACTGTGTTCATTTGCATCCCCCATGCCAAGTTTATCTTCCCCACAAGTGTGCTGAGTTGAAGTTGAATTTTCATCCAAGCTGTTAAAAAAAATCCAAAAGTTTACAGAATCCTGGCAGAGACCTGAACCAACTTGGTTACGTGTTTCCTTCTTAACATCTTTAATTCTAGATGAAAGGCAGAGGAAATCCCTGTTTGTTCATTTTGCTGGCAGTGGGAAGGTGACAGTGGCACAGGGCAGAGCATCCCTTGCAGGTACTGCTACGCAGATGTGCGTTTTCTGCTGCAGCGTACCGGCGTGCGGGGGGGACCCAGCAGGCCGTGGGGATGTAGTGGTCTTGACTTGGGAGGCTTTCAGTCTGTTTTTCTCTTTTACTGTATTCAAGGCTTCTCGTGCTTCATCTTAAATAATACTACTTTCCACACAGGGATGATACAGTGCGGTTCATACCAGCTGCAGCTTTGGGAAGAATTCTAATTGTATTTAAATACCCAAGGCTAACAAATAGCTCGATTAGCACCAGCAGAGGCTGCTTACAGTCGGTAGTTTGTTGGTGAGATTATAAATTGGCCTGTCAGAGTTCTAACGTGTGCCAGGCAGATATTTGATCTTTAACATTGACTGAGCTTGCGAGCCTCGGAAAAGTGATTTATGTCTGGAAAAGATTGCAGTTAAGAATAACGATATAGCCAGAAACACCAGCAGTCTTTGATGCATTGAACAGGTTAGACCCTGTCCTGCTTCCTGATGGATGCAGAAGCGCGCGGAGGAGAGTGGTGGGGGTGAGGAGCAGCGCAGAGGCTGGGGTGTGATGGCGTGGGCAGGAGTCAGCCTGCCTGTGGCGCTCGGAGAAACCGGTTGTGCTGCCATTTGCTGCTGCCTGGTTTTACTGACAGCTGTAGCCGGTGTGTGTCCCCGTCCCCACACAGCTCTGTGTTTTAGTTGGGTGCCCCTCTCGTTTGCTGGCTGGTGGCCGGACGCTCCGGGATGTACATCTGTCATGTTCTCGTCTCCATCCTTAACCCGAGGTGTGCGTACCTTCCTCGTGATGTACCTGGCGCAAGCCAGCAGGTGATCTGTAGCCTCTTGTGTTGCTTCCGCTTTGGGGTACGTATATGCGTTATACGTTTCTTTAGATATTCTCTAGTACAAAGCACAGGGTCCGTGGCGCATCTGGGGAGAGGGGAGGTGGGGGCAGACATGCATTCTCGCTGGGCTGGCGATGTCTCTGTTAAGGACAGCTGTGTTTGGGTACCAGCTATTCCAGGTACCTTCTCACCATGGCAGGTGCGTTGTATCTAAGACAGTGGGGAAAAATGTATTCTGCTAAGAAAACTACAGACAGGCAAAGTTTTGAGTCCTTTTTCTCTCATTTCCCAAACCTCTGTTCTCGTGAGCCTCTGCTCGCTCCAGCTGCCATTCTCCCCCCTTCTCCACAGCCCAGGCGGGTGGGACTGGCCCGAACCCATGGGCACCTCAAACTTCACGTTGCCCTAAAATTTACAAATACTACCTTTAGCAAGGTAAGTTTATCTTAAAAGGGAGAAACATTACTCTCATTACTATTAATCAAACCAGAAAAATACTCTCACTCTATTCCATTTTTCCTAGTTGGTCGTGTGTCCGGAAAATGTCGAGAGCAGAGACCGGGTGTATTTCTGAATGATCTCCCCTGGGAGACGACACTGAGTGTTTTGTTCCCAAGTCATCGCCATTGCCTGGGTGGTGCTTGCCCCCTTCCCCAGGGTGGTACACACCTGCAGACACAGGTACTTGAATGCCTGAGATGCTCCAGAGCATCTATTTCAAAATATATCTCCTTGCACATGCCAACAAGAATGTTTAGAATTAAAAATCTACCATAACTAGAATTTTGGGGAAAATGCAGTATAATAATAATAATAATAATACTAACAATAACAGGATATTGGCAGTTTGTCATATGCCTGATGGCTTGCAGGGCTGCTAATTAGCTGTGAGTTTTCTTTGCTAGCGCTACAGGGAAACACTTCATGAGGAAAAATGTAACTGAAGCCAAGGAGTGACTGTCTCAGACTCTGTCTGTCACACTTCTGGCAAAATACTGAGCTCGCTTGCTGCCGTGTGCTGATAGTGTTTGGAGATGCTTGCTGGTTGTAGCATCCGTGAAGAAGAGCATGTGGAGGTCTCCATCTTGGTTAACTCTGAACTGTCTGGGAGTCCTCCCAGGCTGAGTCTGAGTTCTGATCAACTGTAACGTCCCTTTCTGTCCTGTGTGCGTAACGCATTCGTCAGAAGGCCGCGAGGGATTTCCCGTGCGGTGTGAGCAGCCGTGTGCTCAGTCCCCTTCTTAGGGATTAGATGCTCCAGCGATGAGGGTCTGTTCCTAGAGTCACAGGAGTAGCTGCCTTTTAACTCTCCCTTTTCCTTTATTTTCAAATTGCCAATAGTCAACCCCCAGCCACATGACGGACTGACTTGTTTTCTTGCTGTGTGCTGGTGAAGGGGAAGAGCTGTCTCGATCCACTGAGAAGGACGCACCTGGGTGCCCAGCACAGCGGAGGACGGGCGTGCGCTCGCGGTGTGGTGCTCAGCCTGTGCCTGCGTCCCCACCTGGAGCAAGGGAGCGTGTGGGTGGCACCTTGTCTGCAGGAAGCTTTGACAGCTCATGATGCTTCTTTTAGACAATATTGTCTGCGCCAAAGTTCCCAGTCCCTGAAGTGAATTATTATCTCTCTTCCAACTTCCCAGCTTGCCTCAGCCCCGCACGGAGAAGAGCTGGGCTGCAAATCAGAGCTTTCACAAGCAGAAACCCATTAACTTATTTTGGATACTTCGGCAGAACCTCATCTCTAGAAAAAGAGATGCTCCCAAATATGGTATCTTAAAAATAAAATAAAACAACGCAGTTGGTCTGTGGTCAGTTGCTTGATTTATGGCAAATGATTCTATGGCAGCTGTACCGACGGCAGCTCCGGCCCAGGGCAGCTGAGTGTTGTGGGACAGCAACTTTGTTAGCGGTCTCCTGCGAAAGCCCCTGTCTGTCTTCAGGGCTGGGGTTTGGGAGGCGAGTAAGATCCCATGCCGGAGCCAACTAATGAATCCTTCCGTGCAAGGATTCCCTCTGGTGTTATCCCCAAAGCCCTCCTGTGTACGGCGTTGCCATGGCAATGATAAAAGGATACTCTGGCCAGCTCCTTTCTCCTCTTTGTATTTTTCTCAAGAAAAATAGAAGCCGAGACCATACTTCAGAGCAGATTTGCTGCTGGTGGAAACTCTGATCTTAGTTTAAAGGTCCCCTGAGGAGAATGTCCTTTTCTCTATCCACAGCTCCCTCTGCTCCCTGATGATCACCCTGATTTCAGACTCGCTGGCTCGGGCTGACGTGCCGCAGGGGAGCCGTGGGCCCACAGCGGGGAACAGATGGACTCAGACACCTGGGTGGGGACTTCTATCCCTGGGGAGCTCCATACCCCTCCTGTGGGCATGGACAAGTCTTTTGAGGTCTGCATGATCAAAGCCATGTAGATCCAAAATGTCTTTATATAGACAGTCAGGCACTGGGCAGGAGGGTTGGGTTTTTTTTCCCCCTAGAAGTGTTTGAGCAGTTTCTGTTGCCTTTTGTCTCATTTAAACACCGCACTGGCTCTGATGCGTCTTAAAATCCAAGCAGGTGCCTGTCTGCCTTTTCAGGTACCTAAATACATTTAAAAACTTGGCTCATAGTGCGCTCTGATTTCTTCTCTGTAAACTAGAACAGGATGGTTCAGAAAGGGTAAGATGAATTCCTAACAGTGAGGAGAAGTATGAGGACTATTTGGGAATAAAAAGGGATCATGGATATGAAATTGCTGTCAAGTCTTTTACCCAAGTAAGGTGACCAGCAGTGACCACTACAGGCATCCTTCTATGACCCGCAACCCCATGACTGACACGTGCTGTGCCTCCTGGTCAGGAGTTCTGGCTGGTGCGGAGAGATCCCTGTACCAGGTCAGTTCAGTGGCAGCACAAGGTGACGACTGACTGATGGGCTTAGCAAAGAAATCAGTGCGTAGGCAGGATCAGAATAGAATCCTAGAGACTGGTGTAATCTTGGCTCTGATATCATTCCTATCGTGGCTTCAAAGCTTAATATTTGGAAAAATACCTCCCTGAAGCTATCCAGACGCTCCTTCGCTCTTCGCCTCCTCGAGAGAAGAGAGTTTCAGTCCGGAAAGCGGCACTGCTGCACACGTTCCCCAGCGTCCTGTTGAGCATCTTTCCTGCCACTTTCGCCCTGGTGAAAAGGGAAGGTTTTAATGGAATTTTTCAAATTTTGGTGGCTATAAACCTTTTATACAAAGCTCTGAAACTCTTTTTGTTCTCCAGAACTGGTGCCTAATAAAAGCAGCAAACCAGGTTTTTCCCTGCGGCTGTGTTACCCTTGTGCCTCCCTGTGGCTTCGTCTTTTCAGAACGCATCCATCACAAGTCAGCACATGCTCCTTTGCTCTTGTAACTATAAATAAGGCTGTTGACACCAAAAAAAAAAGTTTTTCCAAACACTTGAAAAAACCCCAAAAAACTGTTTAAGTAGGATTATTTATGATTTTGGTGTTTGCATGTTGTGTGTTAACATAACACTGCAGGGTTTTATTAATATCTTTGGGTGAGTTTGAAATTATGATGAAAACCTGTGCACTTCGTAGCTCGAGGGTACGTGTATAGCACCGTCCAAATTTCTCTATCTACAGAAAGATAGCCTTTCCAGTCACAGATCTGCAAACACTTTTTGAGTGGCTGGATTTATTCAGATCCTATGCTGTTGTCATGACTTTTTGCCCTGTATCTGGTAGCACTTCTTCTGTTGCATGGCATTTTTTGAAAAAGCAGACCCCATCTTTCAAATGTCTTCTATATAATATGTTCCTGCAGGGCCATTTGAGCATCCTGGGGTCACCAGCGGCGTGGGGAAGAAGTGCAGCTGTGGCAGACCACTGGCCTTGCTCCTTACTTCTTGTCCCCGCGTCACCCATGCCCTGCGAGGTGGAGTTCAGAAGTGTTCATGTTCAAATGCTGTCCCATGTAAACAGATGGTTTGCAAGCCTGGTTGATGAAATATCGTTCCACCTATGGGGTGAAGCTTTGAAAAATCTCAACTGGAGAGCAAAGTGAGCTTTATATGCCTGTGTGGATGTGTCTTAGCGCGGGGCAAAGGACAGCCTCCTGCTCAGGGACACTCAGAAAAGCTAAAGCAAAGGATTCACAGCAGCAGTCAAGTAAACATGCCAAAGTTACACTTCTGTGCTCAGGTCAAGTGGTTATGAGTGAGAAACCACACTTTTTTTTTTTGTCATACAAATAGAGAAACACAAGCAGATAAGGGCTTCGAGTGAATTGTGGTTGAATGTGACGGTGTATGTGATGCTCCCAGTAGTCTGAAGAAAGCGTAAGGAAATATTTTAAGGTATTTTAAAAAAGAACATTTTTAATCCATAACAACCACTGGCTACAAAATTGAATAGAGAAGGGAAATGTTTCAGGCACCCTGTGCTGCTAATCAAAAGAGTTTTAAATTTTTGTGTTACATACTAAAGTATCCGAAGGTCAATGGCAATTCAAAAAAAAGAACATCTTCAGTTCATGGAGAGGTTCTGAACAAAAAACCAAGCAAGACTTTGCAGATACTTCCGCTGTTCCAGACGGGTTAATAAATGTTACAGACGGTCACCTGGAATGCCAGAACTCACCATATTAGCAGTAACTGCTGTGGAGCTTTCATCGTGGGAAAGCTATGGACTGGTGGGATCGGCTGCTTCGCATCCTTGTCTTGACTTGGGACTGCCAGTGCCTGGGCGCAGGGTCGCACAGCTGACTTTTGTCTCTGTTCAGATAAGATGTGTCACATGTCTGCTCCAGGACTTGTTTGTCTTTGCTGGTGAAGGCGGCGTGATCTGGTCTTGGCTTGTGAAGTTGTTTCCTATAGATAATGGGGGGTTGTGTTTTGGAAGTGACCTGAGGGTGAAACTCTGCCGAATTTTGCTTCTTATACTAAAATCTCTCTTTTCTGAAACGCGTCTTTCTCTCATTAGTGTATCCAAGTAAGGGAAAAAAAATGCAGAGTGGTCATGAAGCAGTGTTCTAACAGGTACATGAACAAGGAGAGCGGGGTCAGTCCTGGTCACCCCTTGTTTTGTGTGCTGCCTGTCAGTAAAACGCCCTGGGACTGATGGAGTGAGCATGTAATCAGCGCAGAGCAGACCTGTGCGTCTGGTTTAATCCTGTCTGACCTGGCATTTTAATGACTTGGGTTTGGGGGTGAGCTGCTGCGTGGGACTCCAAAAGATGCTGCTGCTTTTAAATCCCTGTAGTTTCATATGTTGTGTACTTGCTAAGCAAGCTGTAGTCTGCAGAGCTGACTTGCTGTGAATTCTTTAGTTATTCCTCCTGTGATTTTGTTACCACTCATATCAATGCAGAACTCAAAAGCCACCTCACAATCTAGATGATGAATTGAAAATACCTTATCAGAAACGAATTTACATCTAAAATCAAGGTTTCTCCTCATTTAAAATGTGCTTTGCATCTGCATTTCTTTAAAGTTAAATGATTTTGAGGGCCAGGAAGCCTTTCTTGCTGAATTGCTTGGTACTTGGATGCTGTTTGAACCACTAACGGATCATCTGAGCTACGCAGCCAGACGTCAGTAAGACTGCTTTTCTTCTGTGCCTGACACGAGCCATCAGCTGTCTCCTGCCTGCCGTGCTCAGCCGCCATTCTCATTATGAAGAAAGGTTTGGTTCCATAGTTGACTTTTTGGATGACCAGGAATGGTGCTTATCTTTCTGCTTTTGACAGTCTGGAAGAGCAGCAAGAGAGGAGATAGAGTAAACTGGACGCTGTATAGGTTCTCTCAAAGTTCCCATGGTGCAAGATCGTTGGACACAAGATTGTGGGCTAGGTCAGCTGCAACCGCCCGCACTCTGTACTTTGGTTGGTTCCCTGGTGGGGTGAAAAAAATCTTCTCAGTTTCTTATCAGCCTCCCTAAGCATGAAAAGCCCATGAGCTGGAGCTTTTACTGGAAAGAGAGTGGAGGAGAGAGAAGGGAAAGCTGCTCCCTGCTTTGCTCATGTTTCAGAGGCTGAACTGGGGAACGCAGCAAAAGGGAGCAGAGCCTGTATGGTGAAGCGGGAGTTAGTGGCCTTTTGGGGAGGTATTTAGAGTTCTATTTTAGTGCATTAATGCTGAGAATCCTGATGGATAAAATAGACCTTTTTACTATTACTGAGTGCTAGTTGGGCCTAATTTCCACTAGCCAAGTAGTGGTCAATTTGATTCAATGTTACTAGTTTTTAGTTTATTTTGATGCAGTAATTTTGTTTGCATCCCTTTTTTAACCTCATTTTACCAACTCGTTACATATTAGAATGGTGAAATGTGCGTAGATGACCCTTTCTAGATTCCCCCCCTGACAGCCCAGTTACCGTCAGCGCAGCGGTGGGAGCAGGGATGCTCTGGCCAGCCCCACTTCCCCCAGTGCTGCGCTTACCCTCTGCGGACTCCTCCCAGGGCTGCCTGTTTTGTCACTGATGTATCCGCACACCTGGGAATCAGTCTTCCTTGGGAAACACAAAATACAAAGGCTGTTGCAGCTGACTGCACCCGTCCCGTTCCTGTCTTTCACAGTAAGTGTCCTTGCAGCGTAGACAGTTGGGTTTTTGATCTCCTGACCCTATCAGATAGGAATTACCCTTCTAGTCCAAACTCATCCTGGCTGTAGCATCCGGGAAGTATTATCCATCCAGGCCTGCATTTCCACGTTAGGGGCTCATTTCAGACAAGTGTCTATCACTTGAACATGAAGTGTGCAGCTGCAGCAGCCCCCACGCGATTATTACCTCTAAGTGGCAGCCATTTTGTTCTTTGTCTTTTTTTATCTCTGTAGTATTTGTACGAGTACCCCTGGCATGATTCCCCTACCTGCAGCTGGCTGAAAGGTGAGAGGTTTAGATCGGCTTTTACTCCAGGGCAGTCAGTGGGGAGTGATGTATCTCTCCAAAGGACGATCTGTCCATCAAAGAGAAAATTGCTTATTGCTCTTCACTAACTCTTCTTTGGACTCAATGCCTAATTTTTTTTTATGGGCTAAATATGAAAAATGAACGGCAAACAAAAAATTGGTGTGATAGGGGATGTTGGTGGCCCCACTCTGCTACCTGTGGTTAAAGGATGAGCCTGCATCTCCCTGTTCCTAAGGTAGCTGCGTGGCTTGTCACTAAAATGGGACCGTTTCACTTTTATTTCCCTATTTTAAAGCAGTGTCTAACATTAGGCTTCAGGATCCTTCTTTTGTGGCCAGTACAGAAGGGATCTATTTTAGAGCTCCTGAGAAACCAGTGTTTAAAATCAAAACTATTTCTCTTCACTGTTGGAAATGTGAGGTAGGATGCTGCTTAGGACCTCATTTAGTGACTGTGGCACCTACTAATTGAGCTCCGGGGCCACGTGCCAGGGTGGCAGTCAGCTGTCTTACCCGTGTGTAGGGAAATCAGGTCTTTCTGGAGGCAGCTGAGTCTCGATTATTTGTTCAACTGGTGATTGCTTGCTGACTCATTCAAAATTTGGCCTTATTCAGCTGGGCTGTGTGTTCAGGTTGTAACTCAAATCACAAACTTCATTTTCAAAGCAAAAGGAGCTGCAACCCAGTATGAAGGTGTGTAAGCTCTAAGAGGCTTTGGGGAAAAAAAAAATCAACACAACTTGACCTGGGTATCTTTAAAAATTTTGAAAAAGCTCAGTTAAGCATGCAATTTTAGTAGAACATAGGATGGGGTGTTTTTTTTTCTTTTATATTGAGCACTTTACTAATGGTTTACCATAGTTTTTGCTCAGTACTATGCTTGTGACTCAGTACTATGTCGTTCTGCAGCTGTTTAAATCATTGGGTCTCTTGCATGTGATTCCTTATTTAGCAACTGCTTTACCAAGGTGGGAAGTGATTGCACAGACCTGGAGCATGAGGGTGCATCACAAGCACCCGTCTCTAACCAGAAACACCTTCTATGTGTGAAATAGTAGGCTCAGAGAATGGGTTTTTCTTGCGCTTTCTGTGTAAATGCTCAAACTGATCTCAGTTCTCAAAACATGAAAAAAATAATGTTTTATTTGACCTGAATTTTGAGAAGCAGCTGATTTTAGTGAAAAGGATGCAGTTGTCCCACAGACCCTGCAGCTCTCGATTTGGGAATGTTCCCTAGAAGTCTGTTTTACCATTGTGGTTTGTCCTGATTCTGGCTAGGAGAGAGTTAACTTTCACCTGAGCTGGGAGAGGAGCAGGAGCTGGTGGCCCCTGTGGCTGGGGACACAGCTGGGACAGGTTACTGATCAGCCAGCAGCTGGGACAGGTTACCCAAATGAGCCCCAGGGCCCCTCCATCCCATGGGACCCCTGCTCAGGGTATAAAGTGGGGGTGGTGCTGAGGGGAGGCTCCTGCTGCTGGGGAGGGAGCTGGGTGTCAGGATTTGCCGTGAGCTACTGTGCAGTAAGTTGTGAGCTTCAGTATTTTCTGTTATTAGATTTTGGTTGTTTTCCATCTCTTGTTTTCTTCTGTTGTTCTCTTAAACTTTTTTTTTTTTTAATCTCAATCCACGAGTTTTGCCACCTTCTGAGTGAGCTGACCTAAAGTACAACAGTTATTTTGGTGCCCAACGTGACCTTTGGTGCATCCCTGTGAGTGCAAGGCAAGAAAATGCTGGGAAAGTCCCCTGACCCTTATACCCAGCAATGCGCACCGCGGGCAGCTGAACAAACTGTAGTGTGCAGTATCTTCAACAATGGCACCCAACGGAGCCCCACTTACTGCTGCAGCTGGCTGTCCCCCCGGTCTTGGCACGTGCCTCACTCTGGGAAGGAGCATGTTAAAAGCCACGGCACGCGCTGTGAGAAGGAAGCCCTTATACGTATGTGTGTGTGTAAGCAAAGGCAATTTTCAGATCCCAGTTTCTAACTGAGTATTAAACTTTTTTTTTTTTAATGAGTTGCCGTGGTTTCCCCTGCACGTGTTATGATAAATCACTCCTGGTGACATATGTTGTGGCTTGCACCGTGCTGATGTTAGAAAATAGTCATGCCAGATATCTGTGCTCTGAGCTGGCTTCGTAAGCAGCAGCACACCGGACAAAGTAACAAGTGCATGAGCAGGACCTCCCCAGCGCGTCCTCCTGCTCCCCACTTTTGCTTTCAACTCAGCTCTCCCATTTGTCTTCAGTGTTTGTAACCCATCATCTGGTGATGCTGATCTTCACCTCCACATGAAGTGCGCTCCAGCCATCTCTACCTGCTGCCTTGGCTGCAGCCACTGCTTTTCTGGGCTCCAAAGCCCAGTTCGTAGGATTTCTGCATGCGGAGGATGATGCTCCTGCTTCTCTCAGGCTAAGCTTCATCACTTCTCCCAGTAATTTAGTAGCTCATGAACTAGTAAAATGGCTGTGGTTGCAGCCTGGTAAAGGGACAAAGCTCTGGACCTCAGGAAACTGCTATTTTGGAAAACAGTTTTCTAACCTTATAACTCATTGTTGGTAAATAATCTTAGATTCTTGAAAACAGCACAAGTTACAGTAAGGCCTACGTACCAGTGCATGAAGTGAGATTGCAGGTGGCCGATTGTTTTACTGAATGCAAGCGTGCCAAATGTTTCTATTTAGATGAGAGTTTTCCTCCAATTACTTTGTTTTGCTATAGACACAGTGATGTTCATTCATGTTGGTGTAATTCTAGTAACGAAGTGAACTATGGAACTGGAAGTGAACTGGAACAGGTTGCCCAGAGAGGTGGTGGAAGCCCCGTCCCTGGAAACGTTCAAGGCCAAGCTGGATGAGGCTCTGAGCAACCTGATCTGGTTGGGGATGTCCCTGCTCCTTGCAGGAGGGTTGGACTGGATGACCTTTGAAGGTCCCTTCCAACCCTAACCATTCTATGATTCTATGATTCTATGCCAATGACTAATTTGCCTTATTTGATTTGGACTTATCTGTAACAGAAATATCTTCAGAATTAGAATTTCTCTGGTATATATACAGTACAAGAAAGATAAGGCTGTTGCAGGGAGAAGATTGATGACATTGCATGCTTGCGCTTGGTTCCACTGAGAAAAATCAACAAAGATCTTGCTCTTTGAGTAGTGTCTTGCATTGTGCTCTTCTAAATCAATGATGGTTATGTTGTGCTTTCATACTGTCTGCGAGAGTAGGCCACAACGTTTTTTTCCGTGGGCACTGGATTGATTTTTTTTTTGTTGTTGTTGTTATTATTTTTAAACTGTATCATAACGTAGGTTTATCAGAGGAGAAGCCTTGAGGCAGTAGACATCCTTCTCATGGCGTGCACAGAGCTGGGGAGATTGGAGTGTTTTATTCACTGAGTGATGATTCATAAGCATAACGAATTAAAAAATGCAAGAATAGTGTTCCTGTAGGCACAAACCTTCAGCAGTGAAGAGGCAGCTCTGAGGTGATCTGAGCACTGCCTCACCGCGGAGGAGACAAGGGCTCTGGTACCAGCGGGAGCACATTGTGGGGTGGCTGCTCTCCATGTCTGGAGGGTTTTGGTTGGCATGCAGTAGCCTGGTTGTCTTCTCCAGGAGATCCATGGGATACCAGTATGTCCTGCTGGCCCAACTGGGCGTGCTTTGTGGGAGGAAGCCCGTGAGGGCTCCTGGGGTGCCTGGTTGCCTCCTGTCGAGAGAGTCTGTCCCCTTCTCCTGCTCTGGGGAACACCCTGTGTCTCCATAGCTGAGAGTCAAGGAGAAACCCCCCCAGGCCAGTCTGACACATAGTCCAATTGAGCTTATAAATGTAGGGGAACTCCTAATTAGACAACATTGTTTGCTGTCGTCAGTGAGGAGAGGCAAGCTCTGTGCTGCAGGGATGCTCCCTGTGTCGGGCAGCACTGCTGCTGCTCATCTTCATTGAATCAACAGAATTCCTTGAGAGGGGAGTGAATGCAGTGTCTGGGTGAAGCAGTTCCAGTGTAACTGCAACTTCTATCAAAACATGCACTTTTCTGATTAAGTATTGTCCACAAAGAGATCATTTTTCTGTTTCTTTCCACTTAAAACCTTCATTTTCTGCCCTTGCTGCCTGAAAGCGTGTGACACTGCAGCCCCGCTCTGACAGCGGAATGTTTGGAGAGGGGGAGATACAATGTCAAAGAGCTTCAAAACATTCCCAGTCTACTGCTGGGCTTCTCCAGCTTCCCCAGGATTTTCTGGATGATTTAATCTAGTCTGCTGCTTTTCCTACTGGGGATTATCGAGATGGCATTACAAGCTCCACACCTCGCAGTTCAGGGCTTTCAGGCCACCAACTTCATATCCGCTCCCTGCACACAGTGCAACCTTTGGCAATTGGCCCCTGCAAGACTAGAATGTTATTAGAAAGCATTTTGATTAAAAAGCATCTCCAAAACCAAGAGGAACATTCCATGCCTGAAGCCTCGGCAAAACTCCATTGGAATCCAGACTGGGATCCTCTGTCTGATCACCCTGGGCTGCGGGTCCCCTGGAGGCACTGAGACCATCCAGCCTGGCTCCGTGCCTTGGGGTCGTTTTAATATTTGACATCTATGTCAGTGCTCTCTGTGATGTCTTCAGGTGGAGTGACGTGGAGTGTGAAAGCTGAAATTGGGATTAGGACCCAGACAGAGAAAAACTTCCCAAAGCAAGGTAGCGTGCTCTCTCGCACCTTTGTGCACCCTGTTGCACTGTTTTCATTGTGCTACTCTCACTTCTCCCTCTTAAAACTGTGAATGTTGCTGTTCAGAGACCACTTTCATCCTAATTATCTGTAATTAGGAGTAGAAATGACTGTCCAACTAATGCTATTGCTCCACAAATGTGTTGCAATTTTATAACGTCATTTTGGAATCCTGGGCAACAAACCAAATTTTTCTACCTTTTCAATTTGTTAAAAATGAAAAACCAGCCCTCTTTGGGAGTGCAGAAAAAATTATCACTCTTCAGTTGCACCATGTACTCCCTGAACTTAATCACATTTGAAAACCTTACCTAGGTGCCAGCTGTTATTTCCTGACCCCCAGCAGAGTTCCTGGCAGTGTCGCTGTGCCGGCTCCAGGTGGGAATTAATGTCCGTAGATCGTTGCCCTTCTGCAAATGAGAGCAAATGAAGCAGCTTTACAGAGAACCGTTTCAGCATGACTTAGTGCAACTTCTTCATTTTCAGGCTTTTCAAAGAGCTCCAGGCAGGGCCATGTCTGTCTCAGGTCAGGCCACCTCCCCTCGCCTCCCTTCAGGCTCTTCCAGGAGCTGCCAGCTTTGCAGAGCCCCTGTCTGTAAGGGTTTGTGGGAGGGTTTGTTGCCATGTCTTTATGACATTGATTTTGGGTGAGGGAATGGGTTGTACGGATGTCCACCACTGACTGCAACCCAATTAGCTACTTTGTTTTAAGAAATTACTGAAAGGTTCAAGAGTGGTGTCCCTCTACTTCGAGGTGCATCCTTCTGTCTCAGCTTCACCCCTTTGCAGCTGCGTGGTGCCTCTCTCCTGGAGTCTTGTTCAACCCGCCTTCCTTTGTCCTCCCACCTCAACAACTGCAGGCTTTTATTAATTCTTAGGTTGTCTCACAGAAGCCAAGAATTACGCCATTGCTGTTGATTAAGAATCACACTTTCCCAGTTATTCCCATGCAGTTCCTCTAAAGATTATAAAGAGATTTTGCAGTAGCCATTAGTTCTTCTTAGCCCATCCTCCAAGTTTTACAGAGCAATTTCGGAGAGATGAATGTGCTTCAGTTGGGTGTTGATGCAACCTTTTCCTGTTTTCTGTGCCGAAATACAGGCTGATGTACTCATCACCCAGTTCCAGCAGCTTTACTCCTGGCTGGGCAGGGGCTTGCTGCGTGAACTCTAATTGCTTACACCGTTTTTAAGGCTGTAAAGTAAGTTCCATTAATCACATTTTGCAAATAGGTTCAAAGTTATAAACCATTGATCAATAAAGATGAGAGAAAAGACTGGAGCCTTTGGGGACCAAGTAAAACATTCTTTACTGTGAACAAATTCAATCTGAGGAATGAATCAATGTCATGGCTTGCTAGGAGTGTATTACATATTGTCCCACAGAATCTAGCGCAGATCAGACCGGTATTTCTGTCATGTATCTGAAAAATGATTGTCCTTCCTCCAGTGAACTGCTGTTTGATATTTTCTGCAGAAGAGAATATGAAACAATAATGAGAGGGTCAAACGCTGCCCTTCCCTGGGCGTGTGGCCGGCTTGCTCAGGTCCTCAGCCCGCCCGCCGCTGTCTCGCTGCGCACCTAAATCCCTGTTGATGAGAGCCCTGCAGAGTGTAACACGCAACGGCAACTCTGTGCCGCTAGTAGCAACAGCGAGACAAGGGCATTGCATTTCAGAGAAAGGATTGGAATTTTTTTTTTTAAAGAGCAGTTACTTAGAAAGGAAAGCTGTATGGGGGGATACCTACTAGGAAGCACATCAGCTACTTGCTGTGTAGTGTTACAGTCTCTCAGATTCTTCTGAATACAGATCTCTGTTAATCTCAGTTAGCTGCTCCCAGATCGTTCCTTCCATGCCCATCTCCCCTCTGCAGCACTTGTGCTGTTCTCACAGGGAGCGGTGAGCAGCCCTTGCAGGCAGCTGGCATGAGCCGATCTGGCCCAGCCTGCCTGGGAGAAAGGAGTTTGAGAGCACCCCATCCTTCATCTCACTCCTTCAGCTCAGCCAGTCTGCCATTAATCACAGAATCACAGAACGGTTTGGGTTGGAAGGGACCTTTCAAGGCCACCCAGTCCAACCCCCTGCAAGGAGCAGGGACATCTCCAACCAGATCAGGTTGCTCAGAGCCCCGGCCAACCTGGCCTGGAATGTTTCCAGGGATGGGGCATCCACCACCTCTCTGTGCAACCTGGGATAATGTTCCACCACCCTCAGTGTAAAAAAATGTTTTCCTTATGTCTAGTCTGAATTTACCTCCTTCTGTTTTAAAACCGTTACCCGTCATCCTGTCACAACAGATCCTGGTAAATGAGTATGTGGCATTCATTTCTCAGCTGTGAATAGTGTTGAGAGGACCTTTTCTTTCGCTCTTTCCTCTTTAAACTAGTATGTCCTTTTTTTTGAAACTCTGGCAAAAGAGATACTTTAGGACCACGCTGTCCTAATGGCCAGCAGACATCAAAAATATATCAAAATTATTCAAACAGCAAAAGTTCTCTTATTTTGTAAACTTGTCCTGCAGGTTTTATGATTGTCTTTTTTGGATGCCTTCCTTCTGAACTATATAGTACAGCAAAAAAAAAAAAACCAAACAAACCAGGAGATGTCTGGATTGTTTTCTGAGTCTACCATTACACTACAAAGTCTCTTAATCAGTCTCAAGTTCATAGTATTTTTTTTTTTTTTCCCCCCATAAAGACAGGAAAGTCATTGAAAGTCTGCTGGTGTAAATATCTATGGAAGGATTTGAGAAAACATTTTTCTCAGGAACAGTCTAAGTTCTATATACTACTGAATGCAATTGAGTTTTTTTTTAAAAGAAAAGAAAAAAGAAAGAAAAACTCAAACCAACGAAAAAAACCCCAAACCCACAAAAATAGTTTTCATGTCTGATGTCAAAAATCTGCAAAACTAGGCACCTTGTATGAAGGTTCAACCTGTCTTGTGTTTTTATTATTCTTCAGATTCTTTTTCTTCAAGGCGATGTAACACACGTTAGCCACACTAATCCCCTTTCATCACCTCCTCCCTCTGGACATGTTCAGACTTTTAATGATTATTGATTAAAACACTTCAGAACCTAATCAATGTCAGGGAGAGAAGTGATTGAAGTTTTGCAGTATGGGGTTGTGGAATAGAGTAATAAAAAAGAAAAAAAAAATCATCCCACAAATTTACTTGCTCCTTGTGGGAAGCAGATTAATACAGTCATTAGGCTGAAAAGCCGTACAGTGAAAAAGTGAGTGAAAAAAAAAATAAATTATTTAACTTGCGTAATAAATGCGTGAATCAGACAGCATTAGTTGCCATCAGCAAAGAGCTGATGTCTTCTGTGCTGACTTCTCATTATTGGCTGATTTGCTTGGAGCCCAAATGCTGAAAAACCCCTAACCAGATATCAAAACGTGCAAAAATAGTGCAGAACTCTGAAGCACTGTGCGCAAACTAGGCTCTCTTCCACAGTCTGCAGGCCATATGCTTGGGTTCTGGTTTGGTTTGATTTTCCCTGCGTCGTTGTTGTACATGGTAGGATCCCCGAGGGCTGATGGTGCTGTTGAGGCTTCCTCTCCTCGTGGTGGTATTTTGGGCGAGAACAAGGCGAGGTGCTGGTGCATCACTTCAGGAACGCCAAAGCCGCCGTGTGCGGGCTGAGAGCGGCCCTAGGCCCACGCCGGCTGGTCAGGCGCCCACTTCAGGGCCTTCGCTTTCAGAGCTGGTCCAGGGCACGCGAGCGGCGAGGCAGCACGTTTGATAACTGCAAGGCATGAGGTGAGAGTCGGTCAAAGTCAAACCTTGCCCACCCTGCCGTGCCGAAGGCAGCGATGAGCGCATCTCCCTGCGCTGTGCCGACGGGCACAGTGCGCCGTGGTCAGCTGGTCTGGCGCGAGAGGCGGCTGCGCGGGGCCCAGGGGTCTGAAGAACGATGGAGGGGTGACTGGGCAGGCCTGCAGTAATAAAGGACTTCTGGTGGCCCAGGATGGCAGCTTTTTTTATAAATAATTACATCCACTTTTAAGTCTTCCTAGCCTATCCTGTAGCTTTTTACACTGTTACCTGTAGTCAGCTCCAATACCAGGAGCTGCATGAGCTTCAGTATTGACATTTCTGCAGAAAAGTTCTCTGATTAATCCAAATTGGTAAGCAAAGATTTAAAAAAAAAATCTAAAAAGGTTGTATTCAAAAATGTGTGGAAGCAGAGCAGGTAGTTGTTAAACATCTTTTCTAAAATGCCTTTTAACTTCGAGTGGTGTGTGTGCATTGTGACGTGTAGGCCGTGATGTCTAGCCCTGTTTGAGAGTTCGTGTGCCCCATAAGAGAGTCCAGCCTTTGCTTTGCGTAACACTTTAAATCTTCATGGACTAGCAATCAGACTCTGTATTGGCTTGAGCCGGGCCTAAGCCTGTCAGTAAAACACAAGATCTGGGGTTGGCGGTGGAAGCTGAGCGGCGTAGTGTGGATCAGCAGGGTTAATGGTTTCCCAGGCGCTGCTGGGGCTCTCCCTCCCTCCCAACAACGCTTCTTTTGGCAGATCTGTGTTTTGCCACTCTGCAGCATAACCCTGATCTTTAAAAACTGCACGTCAGTGGTTTCCAGCTCTGGCTGAAGGGATAAAATAGTTTGTACTATTCATTAATCTGAGAAACACCCACAAATTGGGGACCACAGCTAATAGCAGCAAAAGATATTAAGCGGACAGCAAGCATCAAGCACAATTTTGAGGACTTTTACATGCCCGTTGATTGTAGCTGGGATTCTGCTGGGGATTTTCTTACCTCACAGAGATGGGGTTAGTGCACAGCGGTGTGGTTTCTCCGTTGGAGAAGTGATGGCTTCTTTCTCTTGGATTATATCCCGGAGCAGCTGATTGACGCTGAGCTGGGTTTCCTGCCCTCGCTCCAGCCCGTCGCCAGCGATGGTGGTACTGAAGGGCATCGCGTAGCGTCTGTCAGCACAGCGCCCGAGTTGGTGGGGGTGCTTCTGGTTACAACTGATCGGGGAAGACGTCCTCCCTCTGCCCCCTCGGCACGGGGCAAGCTGTCCAAGGTTTTTGACGTACAGCATGTCACTCAGCTGCAGAGATAGCTTTAGACATGGTGTTCTCATAATTTTTAAGTGTTTTCTCCATATTTCGGTTCTTTTTCATGTAACAGCAACATTATTTAGCTGCCATTTGCTGTTCTCTGCTTTATAAGGTACTGGTATCTTTTTAGGCCAGGGAATTCAACAAGGAATAGAAACATTAAATTGGATCAAATGACAAGTGTACTTTGTAGGGAGGGAGGTCTAACTGGGAGGAGATGTCAGGGTGTTCAGAACAGTTTACTGCTTGGAAGGCTGTGGGGCGAGGCGTGCGTGTCTGATGTGGAACACTGTCAGTATGTCTGCAGATAGAGGCTGTTGCAGTGTGTGCGGGCAGTCTTGTTAGCATGACGCCAGCAATAGTGGGGGGGGGGGGGGCGGTCAGGGGAGCCCCAGAAGGCTCTTGCAGCACACGGTGGCACCTGGCTCTTTACCGTTGCTGTTCTCCTTACCTGCGCAGCCAGACTAAAGCCAGGGCAGGGATGGCTCCCCTGACACAACGTGCGCCTTCACCTGCTGTGCAGCCTACCTGCAGTGCCCTCTGGCCACCTCCCAGTTTTCTTCTCCTGCACCGACGACTCAGTTTTACTGCATGTATGTGAAGGGAGACCCTGCCCGCCAAGCTGGCCTGAGACCTGGATTTGGTCTTAGGAGGCTGTGACCAGCAAGGCTTCCTCTAAACTAGCTATTTCTGTACCGTCGTGTGGTCTCTGACCTGGACCTCTCTGCTCCTTGTTCTTCCCCGGCTGGGTGACGTTTGTGACACCAGGTGACTCTAGCAGAGAGTGCGTCCCCAGGGAAGCAACAATTCCCTATGCTGTGTGAGTTTAACAACCCCTTTGTCCGTTCATCTTCTCATTGTTTTTGTTAATACAAACCAAAAAGGCAAATTATACATCAGATGAGGAGTGATGCTTGGTCTGTCTCTGTCCACACTGTGAGTGGGAACCACCAAAGCTCCATATCCCACATTTGATGATGGGTAGCTGTTCCTGGAAGGACTCAGACTCTCATGTATTCCTCAAGCTTTCTTGAATATTTATCACCAGTCTCTGCCGGCAGCACACCTCGCACAGCCGTTTGGGTGGTTATTTTTGTGTTGGTTGCTGCACTGCAGTTGGGGTTTCAATATTCAGACTGGAGGCTGAGGAGGCAAGAGGAGCAATCACTCCTGCTGGCACACGTTCCCTTCATGACCACGCTGAAGTGATGAATTTAAGCTTTTGACGTGTTCTTCACGGTAATATTAATAGCAGAGATTACTGCAGATGACAGCAAATTAGATAAGGCAGGGTCTCCCAACGCTCGCTGCCTGCCACTGCGTTAGTTTTGGCTTTAATATTTCACTTGATTGAAGAGCGGTGCTTAAAATCTGTACAGTGCCCCATATTTTTAACTTTCTCCGAGAAACGGAAAACCAGGCTTGGGCTACAAATGGGACATGGACATTCACGTCTGTGCGGCAATCACCTTGGGGAGAACTGACGGAGCTGCACCGGTCAGGAGTTACCACCTTAGCAACTCACGTGGATGTTGTAGGCAAGGAGATCTCACAGCTTCTCTTTGGTTTTAGAGACCAAAGCCTGGTTTGTAAAGGTGTGTCCCCGCAGCCTTCAGCTGAGGGAGGTCAGTTAAGAGGCGAGTTTATCAAATCCCTCTCCATAAAATTTCAGCTACAAGACTTTATGGTGCTGGTGGTAGGGCTTGGGGTTTTTAAAGTTTATTTTTCCTTACTTGCTTTGGCAGGAGGAAGCAAGGGACAGCTTTTTGTTTTATGAAGTCAATTTGATGCAAATTTTTGTTGATACTAAAGCCAGAGTGACAAGACAGTTTCATCTTCAAAAGCCAAGTTGATGAAAGATGGATAATGAGCACTTCAAAATGCTGAATGAGAAGGCACAGCCAGATCGGAAACGGAGCAAAGGAGCAGTGATTTTCTGCGTGGTTGGCAGCCATGGCAGCAGGTTCCATGCCTGCGTGACTGCTTGGCTTCGAGATCCAGAGCTCATTTTGTCACATTGGTGTTTGTCCCCCGGTCTGCGTGTTGTGTCGTGGTGTAGGTGTGCCCTTGATCTCCAGGGGGAAGGGTAGAGGGTAGGCTGAATTAGGCCATCGTGAGTTAGACCACAGAGTCCTTCATGGCCACTTGATTTTTGTTGAGACATTGACTGAAGGAAAAAGTTTATAGTGAAGTTCCCCCTCCTCTGTTTTGGTTTTAGTGGGTGGGTTTGTTTCTTTGTTTGTTTGCTGATGCTTTGCTTTTGACAGAGGATTTAAAGACTTGATCATTGTTTGGGTGTGGAAAAGGCAGCGTTATTTTACCAGGAAAAGGCAGCACGTGATCCTGGCCCAAACCTGAGAACATCAGTTTGTACATAAGTTATGCGTGATTTCTGTGGGCCTGACACCGCGCAGACACTGGCCATCCTCCTTTGAGAGACACAAATTGCAGGGAAGGGCCCAGGTGAAACCATATATCGGCTTTCCTTGTGTCTTCCTCTTGGAAATCTGCTCCCATTAAAGCTTGAAAAAGCAGAAAAAGTACGTATACCAGTAAGAAACCCTTCTTTGAGCTGTTACTGGGTTTTGGAGGGCCTTTATCCCTGCCCTCAGGCAGGCCCTGGCTGTTACAGATTGCTGTGGTTCAGCGGGAGCTCCCGTAGCGTTGGAGAAGCGATCGTCAGGAGTCACTGGTGCCGGGGGACGGCCGTGGCGCGGGAACAGCTGCTGTCTTTCACAGCAAATGCAGAAACAGGATGGTTTCTGCAAGTTCTGCGTAGTTCTCATTGGACTGATAGATTTCAGAAACTGATAGAGTCAGAAAAATACATGTGAACCCTTTGTTTTGGTGAAACTTTAGAGGAACCTGACAGAGATTTCAGTGTGTTGAGAGCAGGGGAGTTTATATTCATGGCCTAAATTCTTCCACTTTTTTTTTGTTAATTGATGAATTATTTATTTGCACATACATTTTCCCTGTGTGCTCATTTCCATAAATCTGAAAAGAGCTACAAAGGCTGTTCTGGCTGTATAGAGGACCAGTAGTTCATCTCTGTTACTAAATACTACGTGGTTTTTGACAGCGGGTGCGACAGCCTCAGCTGAACGAGTTTTTGCTTCCCTCGGAAGGCCTGGCTGGCAGCGGCTGCCGGCAGCGTGGCGGTTCTGACCCAGGTTAAAGCAGGACGGTGGGATACGCAGTCGTAGGTTAATGTAATCAGCCAGGATAACAGCAGTGTAAATACGATTATCCGTTACACACTCCATAGGTTGGTTTCTCATTAATTTAAGCAGATTCATTTATTCATCGCTTTTATTTAACTACTACGAAAATTTATATTAAAGGCCTAAAAGTACTTTCTTCTGCTTGCCTGAAATAGCAGTTTTTCTTTGGGAAAAGAGCACTGCTGCCCACGCCGCTAACCCTCTCCAGCACCAGGGTGGTGGTAATGGCAGCCCCTGCGGCGGTGCGAGGCTCGGGCTGGTGGTCAGAGGGTGTCCCACAGCGCCCCTGCCCTCCAAATAATAATGCCCAGGAGCTGGTATCAAATAAAGCCAGTAGCTGTGGCTTTGGCAAACCCGCCTGAAACTCTGGCACTGCCCAGCCTCCGGGGGTAACAGTCCAGAGAGAGTCTCAGTTGGTTCTTCCTTGAGTATTGTTAGGCGTGGAACGAATTTAAGTCATGTATCATTTGTGAGCACAATCCCATCTGCAAAGCGTGCTGGTGTTTAGCTTCCAGCGTGTGTGAATGGCTGTGTCTGAGGAGCCGAGATGCTCTTCACTGAATGCATTCGATAGCGCATTCCTGATTGCAGGGCAGCTTGTTGTAGCCTCTGGAGAAACTGTGCAAAAGCTGAAATCTGGATTAGAAGAAATGTATGTAAATGCCATTATAATATATTTTCCCTTGACATTTTCTTTCCTTTATTTTTTATTGGATGCTTTTATTTGTCCTGGCTTAGGGACACCGGCTATGTTTGCTACTTGATGTGGTTACAGAAAAACATGTGAATGTGATTTCAGGCAGCCCTTGTCCTCATGGCATTCTCATGCTTTTTCAGAATCGTTTTGATCCATACATTTACACTGGGATCTGTACGTTTGAGTCTCATTGATTTCGGTGACAGATGCGTGAGTGCACCTGTGAAGGGAATCAGAAATCAGGGGCTGTAGCAATCAGCAGAAGGGAGATGCCTTCATTTCGCTGCCAGCTTGGTCTGCTTCTGCAACTCATTCTTCCAGATGAGCGGAAAAAAGTTCCTACTTATTACATGAGTGTATGCGACATTATAGCGAAACGTCCTACTCCAGACAGGACACTGCAGCTATGGTTGCAGCCCTGGGAATTTGCTGTCTTGGCAGAAGGAGCACCTGCCTTTGCCACGCTTCATAAAGCACTCACTGTGGAGGCTGCTCTGGAGCAGCTGAGAGCAAAGGGATTTTTCAGCCTCATTTGTTTCCCTGTCTCCAGGTGCGTGAAGAGCTCGGTGATGAAACGTCGGGGCAAAAATGGTTTGTGAAACCGGCCTGCATGTGGAAAATACCTAATTGCGCCTCTGGGCTGGGAGCTGGGTTTCCCAGTCAGAGGACGAGCGTTAATCTTGCTCCCATCTGTCTGGGAGCTGTAAGGCACACAGTGAGACATTCACAGCCGTGAATGTGCCTCGTCTCAGGGAGCACGGATCAGCGTGCCCAGGCTGTACGTCCTCCCCATTCGGAAGCAGGAGTTATTGTGCTGGGTGAATTGCCTTCAAAACACAGGAGTTTCTGTAACGGTATGATCTGTGCAAATCTTTACTGTAGTAATAACCAGATCGGCTTGCATGGCTTTGAAATAATTCCTGACCTGGCACTGGGCTATGTTCTTCGCCAGAAAATGGGATTTTGATAGAACAATTCCTATAGATGATTTCTCTTAATTGTAGTGGCTGTCCCTTGTCATCAGTGGTTGTGGTGTTTGATCCTTAAAATCCTTACCTCTGGTTTCTTTCTGGGACTTTTGGATTCACTGACGTTGCCAGGGATGCCGGTGGAGAGGAGGGCCCTAGGACTGCGCTCCCACCTTGCTTTGGGAAGGCAAGCAGGTCTGGCTCCTTCCAGGCACTCGGTGCTGTAACCTTGAACCTGGGTGCCCCCCAAACAGTGCTTTGCAGCAGCTTTGTTTTGTTAATGGCGTTAATCCCTGCACTCAAAGTATTAATGAAGCTCTTCTGATGTACTGGGTAGAAAGATGCACTCCAAGCCTATCGGGTAAATGGATAATAATGACCCGATCCTGACGGAGGGTCTGCAGGACGTTTTGGTGATGCCGAGGTTGGGGAACAAGATTGTCCGGGAAGAGGTGAGAGGTAGACCAAAGGAGAGAAGAGAAAGGGGTGCTGCAGAGCCAGAGCTTGACAAAATGCTTTGCGTGAGATGTGCACAGCCCCTGCCATGTTGTGCGAGGGGTGGAGGATGCATTTACAGATCAGGAGAATGTTACCAGTTAAAACTACCAGTCCAGAAGGGGAAGGGAACAGCCTGGAGCTGAGCATGTTCTGTCCTCAAAGTTCCATGTTCGGTCACTGCGAGCAGCTGGGAAGGGAAACCCAGGGCTGGAGTAAACAAGCTGAACTGGGATTTTGTGCTCATTCATTCCTTCCCTTAATAGAATCACTAAAACAACGTTTACCTGAATATTAAGCCCTAAAGATTTGCTGTCACAGTAAATATTACACTTGAATTGATTAGGTGCTCTTCAGAAATCAAGCCGCATTCTTAATAGAGGAGCGGTGCATATTTTCAGTGTTTATCGTCCTGTATTAGGTGTTTAATTAAAAAGAGATTCCCAGAGGATTAGCCAGCTTCATGTTGGTGGCAGAAGCAGATCTGTTAGCGATTCTTGGCGGGTAATTATAATGTGGAACTGGATGGCTTGAGCTGAATATTTTATGATAGCAGCTCTAGTTGGAATGAAGAGAAATATAATCACTCTTTTGCTAGGGGAAAAAGAAAATCAAACAAGTACACACACCTGTTTGCTTCTGCAGGTTTGCTGGCTTGGTAAATTAGGAAGGAATTAGTGTTGCTATTACCCAGATGATTGGGCTGAGCTCTGCAGCAGGGAGCACAGAAATGGGCTGATGGCGTTCAGTGCTCACCCTCCTGCAGACACCTGCTCCCGCCCGCTCCTCGGGGAGCGGGGGGATTTGGTTTCCATTGCTGACTCTTTTGTTCGATTAAGCCAGGATGCAGCCCTGCCTGTGAGAGGTAGAGCACAGCTGGGGAAAAAAAACCCCACCACTTCTTGCCCTCCTTAGGCTATGTGCTGCCTGGCTGGGTGTGATTTTCAAGAATCGGCTTGAGATCTGAAGAGGTTTTACCCAATGTAGCCACCATCCTCTGATCCCTTTGACATCCACGTGGCTGAGCAAACTTGGCCCTTTCTGATGTTTGTTGATGGTAACGCAGTGTGTGGCAGCAGGTAGATGATGTGAGAGGAGACAAGTGACAATTTGGAGAGTGGAGCAGGCTTGTTTTTGAGACAGACTCAGCCCAGACCCCTCATCACCAAGCTGCTCCTGCACGAGGGCTTCCACAGCAGATCTTTCAGAGGGGTTGGGACGTGGCGCACGCTGCATCCATTTGCTGCTCAAAAAGCTGCAGATGCACAGGTCTTACTGGATCAGCTCAGTGATCCTCTCAGTCCAGCAACAGTCCTCTGCTGATGGCTGATGCCTGAGGTCTCACAGGAGAGCAGAAGGACCTGCTCCAGCTGTGCTGCTGGGAATCTTCTGTACGTTACCAGTCTGCAGACCAAAGTATTGAGTCTGATGACTCCCAGGAGCAGGCTTGTGAAAGGCATTCGTGAGTGCAGCGTTTACTTAACGCGGCTCGATCTGATCAGCCAGTGACTCCAGAGAAAAGCGGGAGCGTAAGAGAAAGGAGGGAGAACTCAACCCTGAATTGACAGGTTTGTTAGCATTAGGGTCTGAATTAACTAAAAAAAAAAAAAAAAATTTTTTTTTAAATTTGTTATTGTTTAGTATTGATGGCAGGGGTAGCTGCCCCTGCTCTCAGCACGCCCTGCACAACGGGGTGTGTTTGCACAGCAGCACGCGTCTCCTGGCCATAGGAGCTGCTGAGCCCAGGACGTGGCTGCTGAAGCCGTCTGTGAGCACTGACGGGAGAGTTTAGAGAAGCCCTGAAACATTGGGCTCAGCAGTTTATAGGCATTAGGCTGAAAGAGCTGCTGTAAGGAGGAGAAAACAGGTGGGAGAAAGCATTTATGAAGCAGCTGCCTGTTAACCAATAATTTGGTGCATTTCCTTCAGTTCTTTTCATTACGCCACAATATGTGGATGTCTCATTTTCTGAGAGATGCAGTGAATGTTCAACAGGCTCAGCTATAATTACACAAACGCTGAAAGAGCGGAGACATGCACTGTGTCAGGAATAGTTCTCTCTCTTTGTGTTTTGGGGTACAACGGCCTGACACAGCACCCTTCTTCTACATCCATCCCTCCTTTTTAAATTCTTTTCAACAATTAACAGGATAATGAGATGAACCCATGATTTGCAGTTTAAATCTGAGAACTCCCTGTGGAGGGTTTGGTTTCAGGTTTCAGGCTCATTGGTGGCAGCTCAGTGTGGTAACCCAGGATTTATCAACGTATAGAACTAAACTTGCTTCATTGTCCATGATCTCTTTCATGGAGAGAATTTGAGCTTTCATTCTGATAATTTCCAGCTATGGTCACGTCTTCTTTGCGCCAATCTGAGACCCCTTGTGCCTGCAGTTAAGAATATAGGACCGAATTTTTGTAAGAACTCAAAATGATAACATTTATTTTCCTGAGTTTGTTGTGGAGTTTGTTGATGATGTTATATTAATGATATTATGGAGAAGAAGTTGTAGTGGATTCCAGGCAGAAGGAGCTTCTGTGTGACCAGACGTAGCACACCATCTTGCAGTAGGTGGTAACAGTAAGCAAGGCTCTCTGTTAGCGTTTGATGCTTCTGTGGTGGGAATTAAGGCCTTGGTTACCAAGTCTGCCTGCAGGATGCCTGCATGGTCTTTAAGTGGAGGTGCAGAGAAAACCGAACCTTCCCACGCCGAGTAGGTGCTGCCTGATGCAGGGACCTGCCAGGCACCCCAGCTTTTCAGATGCCCTGAGGTCAACTGGAAAGGAAAAGTTGGAATTTTTGTAACCTGTACCTGCTTGTTCTTCCAGCAGAATTTCCAGGGTGTTTCATTCCTCCTCTGGTTTTTGATTTTTGGAGTCAAAGGGAAAAACAGTCAATGGTTGGCAACTGTCAGAGCTCCACTGGGGTGAGTACAGTTCCATGGAGCTGTGACAGCTTCTACCAATTAAGCAGTGCATGGAGGATTTCCTTAACCTTCTAGCGCAGTGAACTCGAGATTAATTTCAATTATTTTTGACAGCTTTGATGATACTAATGGCAGAAAATAGTAACTTCCTTGTGAGCTTCAAATGGGGTTAAGTGCAGACATGGTAGTGCAGGGGTGTGCAGAAAATCAGTTTGTCAGTGTCCGTCTCGCCAGACAGGCTGCTTCATCTTCTAATGCCAAGCTCCGGACTTAGCTTATTGGTGACTCAGGTTAGTAAGTAGCTTCTTATTAGGCTTGGTCATTAACCTTATTGGTTTTTAGAGATCACGGGGGAGTCTGAGGCAATCTGAGGATTGTCTGAGATCCAGTAGCCTCTTGTGGCAGCCAGGTCCTATGTTTGTGTTGTGCTCAGAGAACCGAGCATGCCTCCAGCTCGTGAGAAACCTCTTCTCTCCAGTGACAGCACAGAAACTAAGTGCTCCCTACAGCTGAAGCTTGAGTGCCTGTAGTGCTGGCGTTGCTTTTTAACCGTTAATTAAAATCTGCTGATAAAATACTAAAATAATAGATATTCTGCAGTTGATATAATTAGTTATCCCATTTATCTAACTGAAGTTGTGGCTTCATGACAGTAAAAAAGTTTTATCAGCTTGATGTCACGCCTCTACGTCACAGCCTTATTGCCTGGCTATGGAAGGTTATCGCCAATCCCGTTCTGTGTAAGCTAGTTACGTGCCTGAAGTAGTAGTGCCTGCCACTGCATTGCTGTACTCAAAGACAGATAGTTTTTAGAAACAAAGGTGTATGCAGTCAATTCTAGCACTGCTTTGTGTCTTTATTTTAAAAAATATATAGGCTAATGTTGAGCAAACTGCTTCTTTTCATATTGTAATTTGTTAGATCCTAGTTACTCTCTCAAGCCATGTTACTCTTGAGTAGATAAACAAAGGAAGAATGTCGGTTGTCCTTTCTTAAAAGGGCTGGGCGTTGCTTTTGTGTTTTGAACAGGACTTTTCCGTGCCATTCAGAGCTGTCTGTAACAACAGAATCATCATAAATGGCATAGCCAACAAGAAAGCATCTCTGTAGTGTCATTTTATTACTGTGGAATAATGTGGAGAAAGGTGGTCCGTACGTCAGGCATCACCACAGCCACACTAGAAGGCAATTTGGGGAAGTCTGAGTCTCAAACTGCCATTTAAGAGCAAACCTCTTCCTGTGAAAAGAAGTAAGAGTGCTAATAAGCATTAAGAAAATCAGCGTGATGAAAATTAGGCTGACCAAGGGAAAAGGAAGCGATTATTAACAGAAGCATCTCTGAGTTTTACTGAATTTATTTCCCAGGTCTGGCAAATACCCACTTCCTACCGGGTTTAAGCGGTCAGGACGATTGTCTGAGGAGGGAATGCTGTACGCTTCTGCCCCAAACAGCTCCGCACGCGCTTCAGAGGGCCACGCGCAGATCACAGGTCCTGCAGGCAGCATGAGGAGAAGGGGTCTGGGTCGCCTCCTTTTAAATACTTTTCTTCGCTGAGATTGGAGAGAGAGGAGCATGAATTATTGCACAGGGCATGGAACAGCAGCCTGCAGGCAGGGAAATCTTTAGCTCCTACTGTGTTAGCTATTTCTGTGCTACACTGAGCACAGTTTGGAAATGTGATGTGGTAATTTTAACAGAAAGCCAGCTAGAGCAAGGAGGTAGCAGTCACACTATCGAGGGCTTACATGCCACGTTGGCCCTGGTCTGTACAAAAATGGATCCCAACAGCTTGGTCGACGCAAAGGTCGTGCTCCTCTTACTCCAGCTGCTGTACCTGTTAGGGCTGAGTGCAGTACTCTTCTGCAGAGCCCGTTCATTTTTCCTGTAAACCTTGATACATAAAGCAGCAAATGCACCCCCAGCAGACACCTGTATTTGCTCCTCTCTCCCTTCCTATTTCTGCACGGGGGAACGCGCGTCCCCTGCCAGCTCCTCCCGGGAGCAACCCCAATTCAAAGCTGGCAAAGGGTTCGAAGTGTCCCCTGAGCATCTTTGGGCCCAACAATCAGAGGTGGAGGGAGGCAGGACCACTTTCTTCTGCTGTCCAGGTTAAAAAAAGCCAGGGCACCGGCTGTGCCTTAAGGCAAGTCTGGAAGAGTGCTCCAAGTGTCACTGCAGGGATGTTGTATGTGAGTTCAGAGCAGAGACCTAAATGATCCCATAGAGCTCTCCGTATAGGATATTTTCGTAAGAAAGCCAGAACACAGAAAGCTAGTGCTGTGTGTGCATGCATTGCATTTCTGCCCAATAATATCAGCTGTAATCTTTAAAATTACAGCTTAATTATCCGCTTGGGCACAGGTACAACATAATAATTCTGCCTCGCTTGTCAAAACGGAGATGATGGCTGATGGCAGCCGTGTGATTCTTCCTGCCCCAGCCACGAGTTTCATTAACTCTGGCAATGTGACAACTGCCAAGTCCTGCTGTTGACAGAAACTCCATGGTAAATTTGCTGCATTTCTTGGCTTGCGCTGCTACTCAGCTGTGTTATAGTGCAAGGATTTTTTAATGAATCCCAGGAGCCAAATGATCCCCACCATAAAGACTATTCCATAACTTTTCAATCCGATAGAATATATAGAAATTAGTAATTTGGTTCTTGAACGGAGCAGAGAATGTGAGTTCACCTCCCCAGTGGGTGCATGGTTCAGTGCTCATCACGATACAATCGTTTATCAGTGACAATACTGGAGGCAGTTTTTAAATTCAGCACCTCTGCCGTTTGAGATGAGCATCACGTGTTGCTGGGAGAACTGTCACTGCCTGTACCAAGTCATTTGTTCCATCTTTTTGTAATGCTGAATATCAGTTCAGCCCTTTCTCAAACAGGTCTAGCTTGCTTCTTTAGTGACTATGTAATCTTCACGTAGGCCCTCACCCAATAATACCTGCATATGTGGCTCTTGTTGATTTGAAAGGAGTTACATTTGTGTAGAAGTGAAGATTAGTTGTCTTAATTGTATTCTGTATTTTTGCTGTTTTTTGTACTTCTAGGGATGAGCAGGAAAAACACAGCTTGCTTTCCCAGCTAATGTCCCAATCTTTGGTATCTGTCAATAGATTTTTAATGAAAGAGTGTAGACCTGGTTGAGACCGCACATGTCAGAATGAGGAGGAAGAAGGAAAGGTGTTTGGTGTCACAGCCACTGCCCTTTGGGATCGGGTGTCTGGGCTGGTTGCAGACCTTGGTGTGGTTTCGTATCCTCCATCACTTCAGCTGTCAAGCCAAAGAAGCACAGGCAAAGAACCAGGATTATTTCTTAGGTTCGCACCACCTCGGCAGAAGGCATCAGAGGCTAGAGGAGCACAAACTTGCTGATGGCTGTCCATTTTTTATTTCCCTTGATACTGGTAGGCTCTCTCAAGAGAGAAGACTGCATAGATCAATGCCACCCAGCCTGCCCCTTCCAGAGCTGACTCCTCATCTCCCACACCAGTGGCTGTATTTGGAAAGCCTGCTGTAGCCAGTGTGGAGAGCTTGAGTGCGAAGTAAGCTCCAGAAATTCATATTTTTGGCTAGCAGTTATGGTAACGCAACTCTGACTAATGAAAATCAAAATTATCCATTTGACACACAACATACGCTCCCAGAAATGACTGTGTTGTATTAACAAGTGCTAACAAATATTAGCAAATACTATGTGTGTGACCGTTAGTGTGATCCACCCTCTAGCAGCCATGGCAGACTCTCTAGGCATGGGTTTGAGAATTTCAGATGTTGATCTGAATCTTTCACTACTCCTTTGGTGGCTTTGGCACTTTACATCAGTTACCTACTCAACTTTATTTGGCCTATTTTTGTAGCTTTGAAAAACGTGTTGTTGGGTTTGCCAAGCACGATCGATTCCTCTTCTACCTTTCAAAGAATTTATTGGACTGCAGTGTATTGCTTTAATTCAGAGAGCTTATTGCTAGTACCCTTTTTGAATTACATGGATAAGGCTAATGGATCATAGCAGATAAATGTGGATTGTAAATGGAGCGGCACTGCTGACGGTCTTCTCGGCAAGCACGTGGCTGTGGACGATGAGTTACTACTCTTTCTCAAGATGAACTGAGCAAATTTTCCCTTGGCTGCAGCCCTTAAGGCTGTAGGAGGATATCCGTAGGATAAGGGCAGGCTCACCAAGTTAAGCAGGATGAATCAATATAACTCTGGGAATAGGACTTGTTCAGAAAGAATGAATTTTTTCTCCTTGAAATAATTATTTTGATAGACTCCCTGTGGCCTACTGAAGATATGTGTGGGTTTGCATTTGTGCGGCTGAATTGGGTAGATAGCCATCAGCCCCGGTTAAATGTGTCATCTGTAGTTGTCTTTCCAGGTGCCAAAGCCCATCAGCCTTTAATGTGGTTGATTATTAAGGAGCTTTTGATATGTTCATGCTTCTCCTGGGCTGAGCAATGAAATGCCTACAAGATTTAACGTAGTAGCTTGACATTTAAATGTCAGTTAAATGCCTTTTCTTGAGCTGGTACCATTTGCAGAGGGACGTGTGTTTCGCTAGTAGGATGGCCACACAAATAGCTAGGTAATGTGGCTGTGATTTCAGGTCCTTGCCGCAGTTCTGTTCTACAAAGAGTTTAAAATCAGTTATTCCTAGGACCTGCATGAGGGATGGCTTGGTAATGCCTGGTACAGCCGCTGCTGGGTGCGCAGAGGCGGCCGTGGGGACAGGCACTGGGAGCGTTTGACCGACTGCGCTGGAGAACCACGATGCTCTTATGAAATACTGCCGGGAATACTTGTGAAAATGGCATTTATTCTCCAAACACTTAAATTCCTGTTGAGCAAAAATCTGCTTGGAAGGAGCACAGCAGCTTATCCTGTGACCGTAGGATCCACGTCCTTGGTGACAGCAGTCCATACAACGTTCTGTGCGTTAGCCCTAGCTTTTAAAGGTTGCTCCCGAGGCAAGCAAAGGGCGGAAGGGGAGGGGTGAGGGAGAGGCGTCCCTGCAGGCCCCCAGCCGGCGCGGAGCGGCTCGCAGAGCTGCTCTAAGGTTTTGTGCTTGGGCACAGGAGGCCACGCTGCGCTGGGTCTGGCAGCCTGGTCACCCCAGCCTTTGCCCCTGTGGTTTCTCCTTGGGCAGCACCACCTGAGCAGCTCGGAGCAGTTGTCTGCCGTCAGACAGGCAGCGTTCCTTATTTTTCCTCTTATTATGTGATAAAATGGTTCTAGCTCCACTGCAGGGAAATAGCAACAGAGCCAAGAGCAAAATTTACCCTTCTTGTTTTCCATTCAGCAGCATTCTCTTTAATTTTTAATGGTTACAAATTACCCTATTCATGAGGCTTTGGAATAATCAATAATGTATGCACATTTGGTGGGGACAAGTGATGTCATTTGTCTCTTTCAGATCTGAGATTATAATGTTAGATCTGGTGCTGACAGTTTGAAATCCTTTATAAATGAATTAAATTGCTTTTTAACATCTAAAAAGAATAGGCTGCACTTGATCAAAACTGTTCCTTTCTGAGGTAATAAATAAAGTAATAATGCAGTTGTTAATTTCATTTTTTGAGATCTGGAATCAAATTTAGAAAGAAAAACCTGACCAGAGGCGTGCACTCCTGTTTTCTACCAGCTGTTTTATCTCAGGAAGACCTTGGGTTCCCTTTCCACAGGAGAGAGCTGGGTTGCATTGAGAAGCAGCCTGATGACAAGATGTGAGCTGAAGCAGAGAAACCAAGGGAATTAACCTAGAACCTTCCAAAAACTGTGGTGGTTGAAGTTCACTTTGAGTGAACTCCTTGGACAGTGTCAGCTTGGCCAGTTGTGCACTGTGGGACAGACTGTGCCCTGTTCTGTGCTGGGGTGGCGGTGCTGGGCCCTTTTCCTTGTGCAGTGAGGGTTACGGTTCTCGCTGGGGCACGGCCCTAAGCAGAGTTCGTTGTGAATTAATTAATGTCCAAAGTACACCTCTAAAGGTTGTTTCCTACTTGCTGAAAGGGATCCTCAAAAAATAGGATATATGGCTCCTTAGAGCTTCAGTCTGTCTGTCCATAAATGCCCGTTGGCACATGACTAAGAATTCTCTTCACCCTGATTCAAAAATACCTCTTAAAAACCCCCATTTGTTTGTGTCTTCCAGCGGCAAATATCATCTGTTCTTAGTTAAAGGTGTCTGTAAGGAAAGCACGTGCTGGCGAGTTGAGGTGTGGGTGCTCCAGGGATGGAGGAGATGCCCCAATCCTTTGTACTGCACAAGTACACTGTGCTGTATGCCCTGCTTATGTAGTCTCGCAGACAAATTCCTAACAAATCAAGGTAATTAGGAAATAAGAATGATCTATTTGAGACCTCAACCATTTGAGATTTCAAAATACTTACCTTGCCTTGCTCGTACTGTTATTCCATCTTTTTTATTACCTCCTCTACTGAGTTAGCATGGCAAGGATGTGACGGCAAAGTATGAAACAGTTGGGTTCTCTTCAAGATATGCCAGTTATTAACTTTCTTCTGTTCACCAAGGAAATAAATCCTCTGGTTTGTTAGTTTAGGGAGGGGGTGGTGTTTTTTGTTCCGTTAAGCTTTCTCAGTGTCGTGTCCAAACAGAACTTGCTGCTTTATATTGGATCCGAAGCCATGGCTGGATCCTAAGAATGATCGCAGAAGTGAAGAGGATCTCCTCTTTCACTTGCAAATCCTTCCGTGTATAGGACAGTATTAACTCAATATTAAACCAAGATTGACTGAATAAAACTGCCTTAAGGTGTAAGCTGTTAGTGTGGGGGAAGGGGGAGGGAAAGGAAGGCAAGGAGCCATCTGAATATTTGAGCTCAGGTCTGGAAAGTAAGAGCTGGAGTTTCTCTTTGTTTTATGTATTTATTTAGCCCTGGAACGTGTCCAGAGAAGGGCGACAAAGCTGGTGAGGGGTCTGGAGCACAAGTCTTATGAGGAGCGGCTGAGAGAGTTGGGATTGTTCAGTCTGGAGAAGAGGAGGCTCAGGGGAGACCTCATTGCACTCTATAGCTTCCTGAAGGCAGGTTGTGATGAACAGGGGTTTGGCCTCTTCTTCCAGGCAACAAGCAGGACCCGAGGAAATGGCCACAAGTTGTACCAGAGGAGGTTTAGATTGGACTTGAGGAAAAACTTTTTCTCCCAAAGAGTGGTAAGGCACTGGAACGGCCTGCCCAGGGAGGTGGTGGAGTCTCCGTCCCTGGCAGTGTTCAAGAGGCGGCTTGATGAGAAGCTACAGGATATGGTTTAGTAGCTGTGGCAGCAATGGTAGTGAGAAGACGGTTGGACTAGATGATCTTATAGGTCCCATCCAACCATGTGATTCTATGATTCTATTATTTATTTTACCCGTGCAGTCGTTTCTAACAGTGCCACGGTGGTTGTTCAGTGTGATCAATATCCACCCTGTTCTCAGCGACAGTGCAAGTCGGTCTTGCACACCTTTCTTTTCCCAGATTGTTTTGCATATTAAAATGTAACTGTGCACTCTGGTGCTATGCTAAACAGAAATGCAAATCGCGACCCTAAAGGCAATTCAAAGGAACCCTGAGTACTGTATACTTTTTAATCATCATCTTGTTACTTTTACCATTAGCAACAATAATTAGTACCACTAGCAACAGCTACGTGTGGTTTTAGTTTGGCATTATCTCCTGCTGTGAGGGAAGGGTCAGGGCGCAATGTTTAGAACTCCAGGAATGACCGTGTGAAAAGAGAGCAGTGGGGTTTTAGCATTCAAATGAACTTTGTGTGTGGAGGAAATTGAGAAATTACATCAAATTGTTAGATTTCTAAAACGCAGAGCAGGCCTGTGGGCAGAGCGAGCAGCTGCACCGTGGAGGAGGGGTGTGAGTCTGGTTCTTGCCCCAGGATCTGCCCCGTTGTCACCCAGATCCGGGCTGAGGGCCCAGGCCGGCTGTCAGGTCAGCGGCACCGCAAAGGTGCCATTCAGGAGCAGACCTAGTAATGCCGATCCAGGAGTTAATCCAGCTGTATTCCCGTTCATGGGAGTAAAACAGGGAGCCAGAAAACATTTTGTAGTATTAATGGAGTTCAGATGTACGAACAGAATTTGCACCTCTGGGCCACGACTGAATTAACCTTGGTTCTGAGCCTGTCCCTCCTCGTCAAATAGCTGCTTTTTCATATTTCTCTACTGAAGGTAAAGGTTTGATCTCTTCTGCTGAATTTAGCTCAAAAGCAGTCAGACTACCAGGTGCTTCAAAAGCAGATGCTGTCAAAAATAAGGCTTCTGGCTCTGCACATCGCTTGCAGGTGCAGAGGGAAGTCTGTGCTAAACTTTTTCCAGTTCCCCTCTAAAACATAGGTGGATTTTTAATTGCCTTGTTCTTTGTTTGTTCCTTTCATTCCTGGTTCCCCATGCTGTTCCATAATGATTTGCAAAGGCGAGGGTTAGCTAGCCTGAGTTGGTGATGCAGAAGCTCTGAGCTGTGACTGGGCTAGCGGGGCAGGCGCTCGCCGTGCTCCCTGGAAGAGATGGGCAGCCCCACGCAAGTCCTCACCCCACCTCCCTTGGGCACCTATTTTAGTAGGAGATGAATCACTTGCTTTCCCTCTCCTTTGAGTAGAAGGAGCCTGGATGACTCAGAGATGTAGCAGAGTGCTTAAACGTTAGATATTCTGGTTCAACTCATCCCTGAAAGCTCTCTCCCAGACAGGTATTTTCAGAGACCAACTGGACTGGTGGATTTTGGAGGAGAACCAAGGGGCAGTGTTACTGGCCACAGGCCTCCGCCGTAGGGCATCGCTGGGCCATCCGCTCCAGGCCTGGCCTGGAGGTTGTGGTTGTGGTTGTGCACCACAGCGTGAGCTGTCAGTCCTGGGTTACAGTGGCCTCACGCCTGAATCTGGTGCTGATCCAGTTAACCCCAGCCCCAGCAGCTGGGGATTAAATCCCTTTCCAGTCCTAAGGAAGGCTTACAGGTGCCTCCTGGATTGCATGGGGTTGGGCGGAAAGACTTCTGTGTTGCTGCGGTGTGGGATTATCGTTTTCTTTCTCTTCAGCCTCATCCTGTAAACTCTTCTTCAGGAGGGAGCAGAAACCATTTTGTTTCATTTCTTGCCTGCTAAACGTATCAAAGAAAATTCGAGGCTGTGGTTGCCCCGTGCAGGTGCTGTGAAGCCTCATTTCAGCAATACTTTTAAACATGCTGCAAGCTCTCTGGTCCAAGCACGTGGCTGAGCGCTTTGCTGAGCGGGGACGTGGGAGATGGTGGTCCCTGCCTTGGGGCTGGCATGGCATGGCAGTGGGGCGGGTTGTGTTGGCACCCTTGGGTGCCTTGCTGCTGTTAGGGAATTAGCTAGCTGTGAAAGGATGTCTCCAATTCTGGGTTGGCTTTTCATCGTGGAATTTGTCCTGGATGTCTTAAAGTTGTCGAAACCCCCAAAATCTCACAGATGCATCCGTTCTTACTGCTTATGTCCCTTTAGATGGAGGTATTTTCTGCTAAAGCTGCCTGCTCTTTGTATGTTTTCAAGTCCAGTGCTTCTCGTTGCGATAAATGCCTTTTTCTTACCAATATGGTTAAGATAATTAACCCATGCTTAATCTTTAAGGTAAGCCCATGCTTACCTTAAAGATTGTAGTTAAGAGCTCTGAAGAAGCATTTTAACATCCAAAGCAACAGGAATATTCAACAGTGCTGCTGCTGAGAGATGCCTGAGCCCTCCTGGACCTGCTGCAGGTTCCTCAGCTCACTGAGGAGGACTCCAGGCCAAGCTCCTCAGCTTCTTCCCAGACCTGAAATATAACTTCATCACAGATGAACTAGAGTATTTCCAAACACCTGTCCAGCTCAATAAGGAAATGGATATTTGCTGTGGAAGGTTACATGCTCTGGGTTTGTCTACTTCATCCTTGCCGTTACCTTTCCTCCCTTTGGCTTCGGAATAGTTATCGTTCTGCTTGAGCAGCTCTCAGCTGATGGAAAAGGCAGCAAACTGCTGCTAATGGAAACACAGCGGTCTGTGTCTGGAAGGGGGCTCTTGGAAGTGAATTTAAAATATAACTAATGAATTTAGGAAATGGAAGACGTGATTTACACTTCCTTGTAAAGGTGGTGCCCTCGCAGCTGTGTGAGGAGGCTCACCAGGGTGTTACTGGATAACGGCACCTGGGGAGAGCTGGCTGAGAATTTCCCGTTCAAGCAATAAGAGACGATGGATGCAGTTCCCAGAAAATAAAACACATTCCCAGAAGTTCATTTTTATTATGAAAAATAAAAGTGACATATTTTACTGTAATTTTGACCTAAATATTAACACTTCTGCCAAAGTGGCCTAAATATTAACACTTTCTGACTTAAATGTTAACACTTTTGCCAAAATGGCCCAAAGCATTTAATACTGCATTGGTATTCGCTGGAACTCTTACTGCTGTGCATCGGCGCACTGAGCCGTAGCTCAGGACTCCCCACGTTCGGCTGCTTGAAACTGGTATGTTCCTCAGCTGCAGGTTGTTTTCTGGCCAGGGTCTGTCATTTGTTCTGGAGAAGGGCGTGTGGCAGGGCTGGGACCTGTGGCATGGCAGGAGCAGTGTGGCCCTGGAGGGTTTGTCACTGTCTCCAGCTGCGCTCTTGTGTGCTTGAGTGATCATGGCCAGGAAGTTGCTCTCTCAGACAGGTGGAAAATCTTCAGGATCAAGCTCAAAGCTAGACTAATCAGATATTTGAACTTTTCCAATGAGTCAGGTTACTAATATTTTCTTTTGCTCAAAGCAATACCTTTGGCGAGTGTACTCACTAGAGGATAAAATCTGTTGCACCAGATCAGCAGCATAATTTCAAGAGAAAGCAGGCTTGGGAAGGGATGTCTTTTCTGGAGAGGGGCTCGAAAGCTGCACAAAAGCGATCTGCAGTCTCTCAGGAAAATGAACTTTATTCATTTCAGCTTGTTAAAAAAAAAATTATATTGAATTTCAGTTCCCAAGGTGTTTTGCTTATTTTATCATGGCCACTGTTCTCTATTTGCCTCTGCACTGCAACTCAGGATTGCTGTCTGTAATCTCTCTGTCAAACAGATCGCATTGATTTACACCTCTCCCGCTCCCATCCAGTTCATCTCCCTTGTGACCAAGGAGGCAGTTCTGTTCTGATGTTGTGACTTTTTTATTATTGGAATTTATCTTGGAGCTGTGACTGGGGTACAGAGCATCCTCGCTGCCTCTCCGAAGGAAAAGCGTGGTAGGTCTGCAGGTGCATGCTGCTCTGGGAGAGCGGTGCTTTCCTCTCCCTGCCCTGGGAACCCAGCTAGCGTGCAAAGCACAATTAGTGACATCCTGACTGCCTGGGAAATTCTGTTTCCATTCAGTTGGTAGAGTTTAAGGCGGCAAACATGGAGAAGAAAGCATTTTTCTTATTGCGGCAGATCAATTCAAGATACTGCTTCCAACTTTGTAATGCTCTAGATATTATTTCTAATAAAAATGTTTAATCTCTGTGGCAGGCTAAATGCACCTGATATACTATATGTGCCGTCTCTGGCTTGTGTAGATAAAATAATTTTACTGTTCCCATCAATAATTCTCTCTGTTTCCACTAAAAGCTCTTCAGCATTATTCATGGGAATTGAAATATAGAGCCAGCTGCAGCACAAGTTCCTGTGAATGGGAGCAGATGTGGCACGTGGGAGCCGAGCTCCCGCTCCGGCTCCGTGGGGACGGCTTTCAGCAGCCCAGGGGAGCAGAGCCGCTCGCGAGGGATGCTGTCTCGGGGAAGCTGGGTGCCACGTACAGTGGGGAAGGGAGTGCTGAGGCAGAGATGATCCTCTCCTGCTCCAAGCTCTGCAGAACCCAGTCTTTTGTGGAGTCAGCGGGGCTGGCAGCAGAGATGGAGAAGGTGCAGCTCAGGGAAAATGTACCCAGTAATGCTCAGAAAGGCTCCTGATACTTCAAAATGCTTCCACCTGACTCAGACACTGCTGTTCTTTTAGTTACTTCCCCATCTGAAAAACACAGAACAACTGGTGAGGTTTCTAAGTCAAAAGGATCCTGCTTTGTGTGTTTCACTGTAAAAATGAGGAGATTTAGTCAAGCCTGAAAGTGCACTTGGTAAAATCACAGAATAAATCCCCTGGCTGGGGAAGTTACCATTATTTTATTTTAAAAGAGAAATTTTAAAAGGTTAAGGAGAACAAACCAGAAAGCTCAAAACATCACCAGGGCTGGAGCTGAGATGCAGCCCACACACCTGCGGTGGGCCCTCCGCAAGTGCCTGCGTGGGCAGTGTCGTGGAGATACCGTGAGTGGTGACTGAACGCGATGTCTGATGGCTCTGGTCCCCTGTTCTGTGTGCTGCCTCCTTAGAGACTGGGCTAAAGCCTCGGACAGAACAGGAGGTAAAGGGCAGTGCTTTTTCCTGCCTTCCTTTTGGACAGTTATTGTTCCGATTTTTTCCTCCTTTTTATTTATTTTTTTTTGTGCTTAAATGGAGAGGGTTGCAAACCATGCCTTAGGCTCTGCTGTTTCCGAAAGCAATTACAAAGGATTAAAAAAACCTCCAAAAAGAGACGACTTAAATGAAAACCACAAAATTGACGGGGAGGGGAAGAACTAGATAAAAAGAGAAACACATCCCAGCCAATTATTAGAAAGCCTCTGATTTTGAAAAAGGACAATCTCTGATAGAAAAAGAAAAGTGTCGTTTGATATCGTTTGATTCACTGCCATTCCAAATTGCTAATTAGCGTGCAGTAATAGGGCAGTGCTCCTTATAACTTACCTGCGCCTTTGGTTTCCCACTTTCTCTGTCGGGTTGTTTTGTCTGAATGAGTCTGCCTAGCTCAGTAGCTGCGTACCTCCTTGTTACATCTGCAGAGCCTCGTTAGACCCTCTCCTCGTAACGATCACTTCATAACTAATAGTACCGTGTAGCTTTGGATCTGTTGCTGTTCCCCAATCTAAAGCAATGATCATTTTCTGAGCAGAAGGAAACTTGCTATCCATTTCAGGGATGCTGGGTCATTTCTTTCTATGGATAACAAGAGCTTTAGCATGGCCCATTTCTTTCCAAACAGCTTGACTTATTGCAGAGATGCTGCAGAAGCCATGAACTTTATTGTTAATCGGAAGTGAAATGGGAGCAGATGGGATAACATCTTGCTGGGGAGTTCAACGCCGTGTTGTTTCCCTCCGCGGGCGCAAGCTGCCTGCCCAGCGTTTCGACCTGCGGCTGGGAGACTCGCTGCGCGTCAGGGTGGAAGTGCCCTTATTAAAGGGCTCGCAGGATCCCTCCCCTGCTTTGGAGCGATCAGCAGCACGCTACTTGCTGTTTCTGCAAAGGGAGCATTTCCAGTATTTGTGTGCTTCTAGCTCCTGACATTGAGTCGTTAGCTGCTAACGCAGATCCCCGCCTGGCTGGGGGCTGGTGGGAGGTGGGGTGGAGGTGTCTGTGCTCCCTGGCCCCTCGCACTGTGGATGGGCTTCAGTTGTCCAGGGGACCTTGGCAGGATCAGGAAAACTGGATCAGGCACCTGGAGAAGCCGAGGCTTTGCTGAGCGTGCTGGCAGGCTGCTGCTGGCAGGCGTAGCAGGCGATTGTTGCGCTGTAAGATGATGTTCCTCTGAGGGAGGTGTAAACACAGAACAGACTTTTCATGATGAGAGAACCTAAATATACCGGACCCTCCAGACACTGAGTGAATCAGCGTGTCATTTGGTGAGCATACACGTGAACGAAAGGCGTGACGTGGGGCAGACCCTCATGCGTGGCTGTACAGATCCGTCTTTCCGTGCTTCTGCACGCATTGCTGCACCCCGGGCTGAGTGGTTGTTACTGGATCCAGGACTCCTGTTGCCTGGAAAAGGCAAAAGTTGAATCCAACAAGAGTTGGATGTGTTTGTGTGCCACGGTGCAACTGTGCCATGGTGACAGTTGCAGCTCCTCTCCCATGTTTGTTGGCCTTCCAGGTTTGTCTTTCAAGGACAAAGCCTCAACTTTAGCACCATCCCTCCAGCCGACAGGCGTTTCTGGACACCTCGTCCCATGGCGAGCGTGGGGCTCTCCACTCTCACATCCTTTCCTTTGTAAGAAAAAAATGAGGTGAGCTCCCTGCTCCCCACCTCAAAGTTTTGTATTTGAAATGAAAGTTTTGGCGTTGGAGTTGGTGGCTGCTGGGGTGGGTGTGGGCGGCATGGGACATGGCCCCGGTAGGTGCCTGCGCTCCCTGCCCTCCCACCGGATCCCAGCCTTCCCAACTTCCACAACTCTTAGCATGTTATAAAGATACAACTTGACAGGGAAATGCATTTTTAATGCGTTTGCTATTCTGTATTCTGTACATCACAAACACCTTTAAAAATCAAAAGCAGTAATAGCAAAAATGAGAGAAAGTTGCCAAGGTACAAAGCACTCGCCAGTGTTTCCTGTCATGGATTTAATATTTCTTTGAGGTATTTCAGTTCCTGTGAAGGCAAACGCTGCCATCCCTTCCTTTCCCTCCCTGCCGTTATTCCTTTCCAAGAATGAGTCTATAATTCAGTTATTGAATAATAACTGTCACATTTCCTGAGAGGATGAAACTTATTTATGGCTTTGGCCCTGGGCGGGACGAAGCGAGGAGCTGCTGACAAAGACCCAGATAGCTATTTATGTCGGATTTCATTTTAGGGAAGGAGCATCTTGTCTTGCTTTTGTGATCTCTGGAGCAGTGGAGACACTGTGGGGTACAGGGGCTGAGACCCCTCAGGCGGACTCCCGTAAGCCGCAGGTCATGCCCGCCGGAGCGCCAGCTTCTGTACGCTCTGTTGCCAAGACAAGCCAGTTAGCTGGGCTGCAACTGGGCTCCAGCACTCCAGTTTAAGGATACGGACCTTACTGGTGTGGGGAATGGCAGTTAGCTGGTGAGCAGGGCTTGCGCTGGGATCCCTGGGATGGAAGATGTCCTCAGATCTCCATCAACCAGATGAAGATTTGGGCATGGCACCCTCTGTTTCATCTGCAAAGCAACTGGGGGTTGTATCTTCTCTCTTGTATTCAGGGGCTTACCCTAAACATTGAAGACCTAAGGTGAACTTCAATGTTTCACTGATTAATTACAAAACAGTGGTGAGTCACAAGTGTCTTAGCGTCAGTGGGAGCATCTGCAAGAGACAATCTGGCAGGGTCAGACTCTCCCCCTCTTCACATACATCTCCTGGATAAACTCAGTTATTTATGGGAATGTTTCCCATTGAAGGTGTTTGGAAATGGCTCAAGGAATGATCTGCCCTGGTGCTTGATATTTTGCTGGTCTAAGGTGGCAGTCTGGCACTGTGTAAAACTGAGCTCCCCGTCAAGGATGAGAGAGAGCACAAAAGGCGCAAGTCACTTCGTGGGGAGGCTTTAAGAGGCTCCTCTTTAGCACAAAGCCTAAAGGGTCATTCAGAGGGCTGATGGGTTTTGTCTCTCTGGCTGAGTTACTGCTGGGGAGATGAGACATTTTTGCATCTTGATCTTCCCACCAGTGATGGGGCTGGGTTGTCCCCTGTGTGGGGCTGGGCAGCCTTCAGGCTGCTCTCACAGCCGGGGCGGGTGGCCCGAGGTTGCTGTCTCAGCTTCGTGCTCTAGGGGCTCTGGCAGTGACGTCCGGTGAAATCAGTTCTGTGTCCGCTCTATGCCAGAAATCAGGGTTATTGCAAAGATCCAATCTACTTTATAGAGCTTTACAATAACTTTCTTGGTACGTTGCTATTAAAGTCTGCACATGTCTTCCTTCAGGGACACCATAACTAAGCATAATAATAATTAGAAATGTCCCAAGTGACAAGCCAGGAGGACAGCTGTGCAGCATGTGCCAAGGACCGCAGTAAGATTAAAACATTCTGGAGAGAGAGCTCACCAGCAAGAATAGTGGCAGTTGCCAATTATTTTAGCTGACAATGAGTTCTCCGTAGCCAGTACAGACAGGTATTACAAGCAGTTCATCACTGCCGTCCTTTCTTGCTTAATGATGCAGGGGAGCAAGGAAAATGCTCCAGATGGCTCCAGTCCGTGTGTCCCTTGGGAAAAATGTTACTGATTAAATGAAGACTATACCAGGGACTTCAGTAGTGTCAGTACTTAAATATTTGGATAAGCAAGAGTGTATCCGTTAGCCTCTGCTTCTCTGAGGTGCTGTGCTCAGTGGAGACGCTGAAGTTGATGAACCCATAGCTGAGCTGTGGGACCTGGGTGGCCCATACCTGGAATTTTTCATTGACATCGTGCGAAATGTATTTAATTCTAACTCTCCCTGTAAGGAGTTGTCCTACTGTTATGTTGTGTTGATTCTACTTCCATGTACCTCTCAGGAAAGAGAGATAAAGAATAACTTTTTTTTTTTTTTTTTCCATCTGTTATAGAGCATCTACTCAAGTACCTGGTAGTGGCTGCTATAAGGCCGGTTGCCGCTAATATTAACGCCTCCTCATCAAAATCACCAAGCATCACTTTTTTTTCCACTCCTGAGCACCGAGTCCATGTTTGAAATTAATTTCTGTGTGCCAGTACTGCCGGAGTCCCAGGAATAAGCCCACTCCCTCACCCATTGTGTTTCTCTGGTTGAAATGTGTCTCAGTGCAAATTTGAGCAATGAGCTGATCATTTTAAAATACACTTTCTCTTTTTAACAACAGCGTTTCTCCTTAGGGCCCTAGTTTTGTTGGCAGTAGAAGCAGTCACCTGTAGCATTTCTGCATTTGGAGAATTCACTCCCTTTGAAGAACTTAGCAAGCGATATAGTCCCATTCTCACGACTGAAATTGTCTTGGGAAATGTCTCCAGGACTTCAGAGGAATTTTTGTGGCACTGAAAACTCAGTGTTCCCACAGTGCTTGGAGAAGTTTTTTGAAGTCTCTTGTGCAATTTAAATCTTTCACTGCGTACACTGTTCAAGACCTATCTGTTGAGGCACAGCCATAGGATGTATTGTGCTGTTTGAGAACACAATAACTAAAGCCACAGTATCACTGTTAATAGATCAGTATTAATTTAAAGCAAATGTGTAACCACAGTTGAAAGTATTCTGCAGCTGTGCCAGAATATTCAGAGGAGGAGAAAACACAAGAAGAGAAATCTCTTTAAAAATCCAGCTCTCGGGGTTTACTTCTTTTTATTTTGCTTGAAAAACATATAATTACGAGCATTCATTTTGGCAGCGTGCTTTCCCGCATTCAGAGCTGTAGCACAGCTGGTGCTGTGGTGGAGGGGCTGTGGTCATTCCGTGCGATCTGCTCCCCAAGATCCATGGGGTGAACATGGCGGAGGAACGCTCCTCCAGCCACAATGGAGTTGCTTCCCTTTGTTGGTCTTTCATTGTGTTAATGGAGGATTTATACAAGAAGAGAGTAAAACAGGGTATATCAGGTCCTTTAGGTCACAGTGCAGCTGTGAGGAGCACGTTCAGAGGCTGGACCCCTGTCCAAGAAGCTACGGGTTAGTCACCGGTTGGGCACGTGCTGCCTCTTTAGGGCCTGGGAAGGTGAAGCGCGGCAGCACGTCGCTGCAGCGTGAATGAGGACGGGCTCAGACTCCGGGAGTGAGACTGCCGTGCTTAGCCCACAACGCTTGTCGTGATTTCTGTAGCTGGCCCTGCTGCCGGTCACAGGAGCCGTCTGCTCAAAATAAAGGGAGGGATGGAACAGTAAGCTTTATGTAGGCCCGTGCGCAGAGCAGAACAGATCTGACCTGAAAAGATGCAAACAAATAGCTGAGAGGTTTGGAGGCTGGTTGTAGGATGCAGGTGCAGAGGCCAGAACTGCTAATTTGGGTCCAAGAGCAGAAAGGCTGTCAAGGCTGGGCCACGCTTACACACCAGCTCGTTTCAAGAGCACTTAAAAAAATTAGGAGTTAGATCCTTGTGCCTGGTGAGTTCTCTTGCCTGGTTTTGGAGCTTCCCAGGTACCTTGGCAATGGGAATGTAAAGTCAAATTTAGTCCTTGAAGTGTGTAGGTCTTTAATAGTGCTTGACTCGTGTTGGGAAGAAAGAGGAGGAGAACTGTCACTCTACTGCATTTTTTTTTTTTGTTTGGCATACAGAAAAATTGTTATTTCTCAACAAATAGATGATGATACTCTGAGATGGTACAGTGTGTGAACGTCTGTGCTATTTGTCATCTTGCTGGCTGTGTGTGGAGAAGTAAAGGTGAAGGGAGATTGGTCCCCCAAGGCTGAAGTCAAGTGACTTTGACCCTGCTGCAGGTTGTGGTCCTCCAGAAAGGAATTCATACTCTCTTACACAGGTCTCCTGTGACTATAGCACATCAGATGCTTAATTCTGACTTATTTAAGGGCAACAAACCCAACAAAATTTCTGTTGGAAATGATGCTGCTGACCTACCTCATTCAGCTTGAGAGCTGTGTGGTGGGACCTCGGGCAGATGCTCAGGCTGGGCTCTGCTGAGCCTTTATCACCTGCAAAATGAGCTGGAGGCATTATAACAGGCGCCTTTTGTAAACTGCTGTTTTTCCTGCAAAGAACAGCTTAATTCTTGAGCACTGCTCCCAAACGTGTACACGCAGTAATTAATGCAGTGCTTTAAGTGCCCCTGGGTTTCGTTAGCTTTAGGGGAAGTTTGGTGGTGGAAGATCGCCCTGCCCGTCTCCAGTGCTCATTCTAAGCCTGGTTTCTGCTTTAGCGTGCAATTGTCCATGGTTTCCCAAAGCCCTCGGAAACTGCATCCTGTACGTCTCAAACTGACACTCGTCACGCAAATTCTTTTTCGTGTCGCTGTATTGCTGTAGCTACGTTGCAGCGGAGGTGAAATGTTTTGCATGATAAAGGAAACACAGAAATTCCTGCGACCTGATCTGGAGATTCCTCAGTGAGACATTAACTTGATGGAGCATTTCTGGGAATTGGGCAAAGAAGCTGGACGGGAGCATACACTGTGTCTCTTGGGTTGGCCTTTTGATGCTCACACGGATGTTAAACCAGCTCCCCACCAAGCAATCTAATAATAAAGGCGTGTAAACAGCAGCATGGTAGCAATAAACGCAATTATCAGTAAACTGAGTTACGCAGAAGAGGCGGAGATGGCTCCTGCTGTCATTGCTGGGGAATATGAATGAAATGCCTGCCGAGCACCGGGGGAGCAGGGTGTGACGGCGGAGGCTTTGCTGCAGCTGGGAGCCTGGCCCCACTCCTGGAGAGGCCTGGGCGTGCTGCGGGCACACTCGATGCCTTGCTGCGCTCCGAGCACCCAAAGCCCAGCTCTGCCGGGTCTTGGCAGCCAGGTGCCTGTCTCCGTTGCTGTCCCCTCACGGTGGCCTTGGCTCTGGTAGGGGATGGTGCTGCAGCTGTCGGAGCACTGTGTCAGGGTTTGCGATATACAGCATGCGAGGTGGCATTGAAGGATTAGAGATGAACTCATAAATATCAGTATTGCTCCTGAGCCTGTTTATCTTGCTGCTTGGAGTGTCTCCTCTACTTGAACACGACAAGGGAAGTGGCACTGGCATCTTGTGACAGCAAACGCCACGGGCCTGTCCTGCGTTGTAGCACTGAATTTCACCAGGCTTAGACTTCAGGCTGTTAGTTTAGTCCTGCTGCTGACCTGGGGAATGAGTGGACCTGCGTAAAAGCCCTGAAAGCAGGAAGGTTTGCAGCTTCTGTGCAGGCTTGGCGAGAGCGGCTGAGCTGAAAACCGTGACGCTGCCCAGTAAGCAGAGGGAGGCTTGGGCACAGCCGCGTGTGGGCATGGGGAGGCCTTGCTGGGGGCACAGATGTCCCAAAGGACAGCGTGGCTCGTGGTGTATGGCCTGTATCGGCAGGCTACGTAGCCAAGAAATCCAGCATAGTAGGTGCCTGTTGTATAGAAAGAGACTTGTTACGCAGAGCTGTGGGCCCCGGGCCTAGCTGCAGGCAGTGCGACAGCTCTCCTTGCTGCACTGCCTGCGAGTGGAGAGAAACCTGGGTGGTGGGGTGGGGCACGATTGTGGAAATGCGGTGGCACTTGTACCAGAAGAGGCCAGAGAGAGCAGCAGTTCTGGCTGAAGGAAGAGGGAGGCTCTGGAGAGGGGATGAGCCACGGTTCTCTTCTCCTCCGCTGCGCTGTCGTCTTGCCTTTGAGAAAAGGGAAGCAGAAGTTGCTTTGTCCTCTCTTGGAAGCTGGTGTAGATAATAAACCAGACTCCTCAGCTTACTCCCCACTCCAGTTCTGATAGTCTAAATACTAACAGTGGAAAACGCTGTACAAAAATGTGCAGACAATTATTGTCTCTTTTTAACATAATTTTACTTTAAAATTAAGATTAGCACACAGTACTAGAAGTGAAGGTGACATAAGAGCGAACACTTTGCACCGTGACAGGCTGCCTTGTCTTCTAAAGATGATCTTTCCAATTTAGCGGTGTAATATCCAACGGACTCAGGGTTACACACAACAAAATTAGTTTCTCCCATCCGAAGACAAATGGGACGTTTGCGAGCAAATGCGGAAAACCTGCTTCCTCCTGCCTCTTTCCCGAGAACCAAAGCCTGCTTGCTGGAGCTGGCTGATTGACTGTGTTAGACAGCACTGCAATTCAGATGAAAGATTATCTGACATTTTAAATATCTGTAAGTTTAATATAACAGGTAAAGAATGTCTCGCAAGAATATTATATCTACGGAGTCGTGGTTTTATGAGGTGATTATAACGCAAGCAATTGACTGCCATGTGGAGTATGCGCTAAATGATATCTGGAATGATAATGATGGTTCACTTGGCAGCCTGACAGGTCTCCAATCCATTTATAACCGCGCAGGAGCTGCTGCCAGGTGGCACTGGCAATACACGGGGTAAAGTGGCAAAACGCAGCCCCGTGCAGCGAAGCGCCCAGTGTTCGGTGGCCGGCGGGTGCTGGGGCTGCGAGCCGCAGTCGGACGCGAACGCCTGCTGCCAGGTGCCTGATGTTGTGCTGGAGCCGGGACACCCTGGTCCGTGGGGCGGGCTGGCTGTAATGGCTGCATCGGAAGCCAAGCAGCACAGTTTGGACAGTGAAAAAAAAAAAGTGATAATTCCTCTTTTAACAGTTGTCACTGTGTCACTTCTCCCCACCTAAAATCACATGATATGCGAGAACATTAGAGATAATGAATTCCACAATTTTTTTTTCTTTAACAAATATCTATTTATCACTTGGTTTTGTTACTTAATTTAGTCACAAATTATTGATTTGGCCAAACTTTCCAGTAAACAGCAAAATATAAACTTCATAGCAATCTTGTTACAACCACATGCACACACCTGGAGCAAACGATTTTGTGTGTTTGTATCTGTTTGTTGAGAAGGCAGCTGGAATTTCACACTGTGTTTAGCAAGCAGTGCTCAACATTGCCTTGGAGATTATAATTAGGCCCGTTCCTCTTGCGAGATGCAGGGCCCACTCTCATGGCAGTTATTCTCTTTAATTATTTTCACGCCTGTCTGTGGATGGTAAGACCTTGTTTTCTTAATTCCTTTCTGCCAGTCACGAAAGGACGTAGGGCTGTTTTGGTGTAGGGCTCTGGTTTTGGGAGGCGTCCCCGAGTGCGGTGGGTGGGCAGGGAGGGGACTGCCATCTCCATGGGCAGTGGCAGCTCAGTGTGGCCCTGGGGACATAAGGAGGAAGCACTGCAAGATGTTAAGGAGATGGGCTTGGACTCCAGTACCTCCAGGCCCGCTGCTTGCCAGGTAACAATGTGTGGGTACTGTCCCCTTTCACCCAGCCTGCTGCCACCACAGGCCTCAGGCTGACAGGCAACACCCAGAGGTTGTCACTGCGGTAAACCTCACCCTGCTGTGACTGCAGACATGCCGCGGCCAGCACCGGCTCCGGGATGGCTTCCTTCTGTGTCTCAGGCATTGCTGTGCCAGGAGGACGTGGCCTGGGTTGAGCCTGGCTGGAGGATCGGACCAGTTGACACCCTCATCCCTGGCAGCCACCGAGCCTTCAGTGGGGGCTGCACAGGGAGGGTGGGAGTGTGTCTGGGAGCTGTGCGGGGCTGGCACAGGCTTCAGGGGCGAGTGAGAAGAGCAGACTCAGAAGAAATCCCATGCTACCAGTCACTGCAGTTACCGTGACGATTTAGGTTTCATTCGAGAGAGAGAGCGTGGTTTCTCTAAGCTTCGCAGACAGCTCTGCGGTCACCCGGTGCCTGGCACTGGGCATGCCATGCCGTGCCCTGTCGTGATGAATAATCATCCACGTAGGAGAAAGCCTTGAGCGCTGCCCAGATGAGGTGATGGGGGTATCGCTAGCACCCACCTGTGCTCTGCTCTCTGTTGGAGCCCCCTCCTCTTGCAAGGGGCCCTGCCACTCACAGGTTAATCCTCCAGCCTGGCAAACTTGGCCTTACAGTTTCTCCCATAATCAGGGACTCGACCGGGTGCAGATAGAAGCCTGTTGAATTACAGCTCCTCAAGTCTGGAGTACAATGAGACGTTATGCTAAGAAAAAGAGCAAGAGACCATTTCAGAGCCTTTTATGGTGATTCATCTGGGAAATTATCTGGGAGCAGATAATTTAATGCTAATGGCTTTTTTTTTTGTCTGGTGTCATTGTGGGATGCTATTCCAGCATCCTTTCTCCATGCAAAATGGGCTGAGTTTTGCTTTGAAATCCATCAGCTATGCAGCCAGTGAGATGAGTGGGTAACGAGCAACCAAGATCATAAAATATTTTGGGGGGGACTGTGGTACCTCCCAGGGACTGAAGTTTTTACTGACTCTGTGTGGTATAGGGCAAAATCACAGTCTAGGGACTAAATTCTTGGTTGGTGCCAGGTGGGTTAACTACAGTGATTGTGAGGAATTGCGCTTCACGGGAGCTCCAGATGCAGCAAAGGCCGTGTGTGCAGAGAACGCAGGAGAACTGCCTGAAAGTAGGGGAGGCAGAGGATGGGCAGAGCGGCGAAATGGTTTTTGTCAATTAGTTTACTGAAAATGCTGGAATTGTTCATTTGTCATGTGAACAATGTTTAATTTTTAGGCCTTTATAATGAAGCCAGCGTGGCAGAGAGGCAGGTGCTTTTTTAGCCCGTGGTGGCAGTTACCTCCCCCCCGCTAAAGCCCGTTGGCCAAGCGAGGAGAGCACTTGGCGGGGCGTGAGAGTGCCTGATTCAGACCTCCTCTCTGCAACATCCTTCTCCAGCTGGCACTCTGCGTTTTCTTTCCTCCTCTTGACATGTTCAGCCTGCAAGAAGAGCTGGCGTGACCAGACAGCCCGACTGGCCCAGCCTCCTCCCGGAGATGCGGGAGAGCTTCCTCCAACTCTGCGCTCCAGATTGGGCTGACAAGGAACTCTTTCTCATCCAGGTGCAGGATGTACTTATTTTTCCCCTCAGAGTTTCTAAAATGTTTGTAGAACATGATCTACAGCGTGAGACTGCTCTGTTTTACCATTGCCCACCATTGCTAAAGAGCTCATAATTTCTGATATTCATACTTAGGAAAAAATGCCCTTTGGCCTAGAGAGTTCAAACGAAACATTTTCCATGTTATTAAACAGTCCTCAGTGCGCAATCTTGCCACCTCAGCTCCAGTTCTTTTTTGGACAATAATTGAACCCAATGGTATTCCGAGACTTGATGTATAATAGAAAATAGTCTGAAACAAATTGGAAGAAAATGCATTTGTGATCAAAATGACCCCAAGGCTTCACACGTGCTCTTTCCACCACATCTCGTGATGAATGGTGATGCAGGCACGCAGCTGAGATGGTGAGACTGCAGCAGCAAACAGTTTCCTTCACGTCAAAAAGCGATGCTAAGTCACGGCTATTATTTTCATGCCAGGCGATCTGAAAAGCCCCTAGTGTGAAAGCTGGATCTGTAGAGGAAGCATTACATCTCGCTAAATACAGATTCTGCCAGATCATGACTTCTTTCTGCATGCAAAAGATTAAGGAAAATAGTTTTCACTAATTTAATTTCAATTTTATGTACCTCTTAATACACCTACAGATCTTTTATCTCCTGCTGAATGCCTTCTTAGGTGTGAAAAGCTCTTGATGGAGAGCTTTGTCATTTTGCACATCCATGCACGGTTTTGACATAGTGTTTTGTGTTCTTAGAAAACCTTTGAAAATCTTTTTCTCCTCTCCTTATTCTCTTGTGGTACAAAGGAAAAGTCAGAATGATCATTTCATAGCAGAGAAGTAAATTATTTTGATAATGAAATTCAGGGAAATACCTTTTTCTATTTCTTTACTTTTTTTTTTACTAACAGTGTTTAAACATTAGCTGAGTAACAAGAGGGAAATGGAAAAACACGTGAGAGTTGTTGTTTAATCAAGTCTCTACTACCTGACCAGCCTTGAAAACACCAGGAATCGGGTTCATGCTAAAGCCTTCCTGTTTCTTCTATGGTTCTGGCAATCCTAACTGTAAATAAAATTTAAAATGACAGATGTGAAAGCTTGCAGAATAATTGCTCTCAGGGTAAAAAGCTGGTAACAGATTTGGTGCTTTGGGAATCTTCTGGGGGAGTTTTGCAAGCCTGACTGATGTCTGATGTCCTGCTTTCTTGGTATTTTAGATGGCCTTATAGACACTGGCCTGAAACGAACTTTAAAAAGAATAATCCTGTGAATGCTTCAGCAAGGATGTGGAGTTTAAGTACTGCTCACAGAGCGTCTCAGGTCTCCTGTACAGTGCTGGCAGGCAGCAGGGGATGTGAGAACCAGTCCCTCTCAGTGGAGATGGCACGGGGCACGGGAGTGCCAGAAGCCGTGGGGAGCAGGTGTGGCAAAACTTCCGGTTTCCTGATAGTCAGTTTTTCTATCAAACGTCCCGAGCGCAGCTGTCAGTGGGCTTTTTGTTTGTTTTGTGCTCCAGTTGGTTTTGATTTCCGTCCTTCCCCTGCAGCGTGAGCCCTGTGGGAAGGGCTCCTGATGTCTGGGCAGACGCTCTGCCAGTGGGTGTTGTCCATTCGCTCAAATCTTTAAAACCATAAAGCTCAGCATCTAGACACATAAAGTGTAAGAATATTAAATGATAAATACTATAGATATGAACATTAAACAGAATGGTACTTGCAAAGTCTCGTCCAGTTTGTAGAAAGTCTCAAATTTAAAAAAGTCTGGCCCTGTGGCAGATCCAGGCTGCTGTCGAATATTTCCCCGTCCATTTGCTCTCTACCTCGTGTTGGTGCGATGGGGCTGAGACCGCTGTTCGGGTGAATAACGTTGCGTGCCGTGTCCAATAGACACTTAGAAGTTGTCTAAAGCCCTGTGTGTGGCCAGCGCCTCTGCTCTGGCATTTCTGGTACAGCAGGGCTCTGAGCTGCGGGTAGGAACCAGATACACACACGCTGCCTGCCTGAACTTAGGGGCCCTCTGAGGGCTGTCTCCAGCTTGTGTTGTGAGCAATAGTGTGTTAAATGAATTTGGTGAAATTAAGAAACTAGGCAGCGTGTTCTGGCATAGTTTGTGCAAAATTCCATGATGGTTCTTTTTCGTTGTTTGTTTGTTTTGCATTGCTTTTGTAGTATTCTCTGCTACAGTTATTTGGTTCAAGGCCACAGCGGGCAGTAAGAATTAGATATGGTTTGGGTAGGCTCTGTAACGAGATTTGAGACAGCACACACTATTACCAGTGGTGTGTCGCTTGCATACCAGTGGTATGCAGACCAAGTCAGGGACTGCAGAGCTTGCACCTGGTTTCAGCGCAGGCTTGGGTTGTGCCTTGCGGCAGGGTGCTGGGGACGCTGGGGAGCCCGTGTTGCTCAGATGGTGTGGGACGGGAGAAGCCAGAAGCACTGTGGAATCTGCAGCCGCGTGCTTGCTCTAAGAAAAAAAACAGTACCTAGGAGTTAAGCATTCAAAGGCAGCTCCTTTGCTCAGTTTTTTTGGAGAGGAGTTCAAAATGAGGAGGGTACACTTTTGACCTTTCCAGTAAAAACACTTTTGTGTCCACTTTTGTGGACCCTGTGCCCTTTAAACTGCAGTTCATTACTTGAGATTCTGAGATTTAAAATCTGTTTTGACAAGCAGTTTGTTTGGCTGCATCCAACAATAAATAATTCAGCATCCACTCAAATGGCTTTTTGCAATAAAATCGTGTTTATGCCATTCAATTAAAATATTGAAGACAGAGCAAGACGACTGTGAGTAACGCAGCCATGAATCTCATTCACAGTTCTGCAGTCTGCTGTTCAGCAATGCTTCTTCCACTCCTCCTTGCTAGTTGTTTGTTTGCTAACGACTTTGACAACACTGAAGCAGAACAGAATAATTTCTGTTGCTGGCCTGAGCAGGGCCACGGGGCATACTCTGGCTGCTGGGCATGAAGGGCCACCCCACCACGCGTGTCCTGGAGAGGGAGGAGGTATTCACCCCCCGGCAGTGCCTTTTCTCCCGCAAATACGATCCCTGCTTGCCAGGCATTTGTGTGCTAGTGGATGGATTGCGTGTGGGTGTTGTGGAAAAGAGCAATATTTTGTGAGTTGACTGTGGTTTGTTATACCAGCTATAAGGAGTAACTAGGTTGTGACTGTTAGTAAACATGGACCTTTAAACTGGTTATTTATGCAGTGTACCTTACTGCTTGATTGATGTGCCCTTTGCTTTGTCATGGTTCCTAGTGCGATGCTCAGCGCCAGGGTCCATCCTCCTGCTGCGTCTCGGGGGTTGCTCCTTGTGCTTAAGCTCCTGGGAACTCCTCTGAGGAAATCCAGCAGCATCCGTCATAAAAATGCAAAAGGAATAAGGGATATGGAATTTCCACCTTTTCCCTGGCACCATACAGCTGTTTGTTTATCTCGGTAGGGATGAAGTGATGCGTATTTATATATTCCCCTTGTTATGAACCTTCCTTCTGTCAACAAAAGGGAGTGCAGCCTGTGGGTTTGCAGAGGTAAAAAATGCAAATACTGAAGGTAAGCATTCACCACAGTTTCCCAAACAGTCCTTTTTCGAGGCTAACGGCATCTATAAAGAGATTCCTGTGGCTTTTCCATTGAGTTGCGCTGCAGCATGTAACGCTTAGTCGTGATGGACTGGATGCGGTCTATCTGAAGTAGGAGGCAGTCTGTGTTTGCACTCCAAATAGCTGACTCAGCAGCCTTTCAGCCCTTGCTTATTATTGGGAAAACGCTGTTTGTTCGCTGTTGTAAGCTGCACTTTAGTTGTAATAGCTGAATAAAAAGTGTGATTTATGTTCCCTCTTACGTGACAGTTCTTCTAGCAGGGACACTGGCTTCACGTTGATCTTCCATCGTATGCAGGCAGGTGCCTTCCCATCAGCAGAACACCACTGTTGCCAAGTTAAGCAGTCAAAACACAGCAGTGCCAGAATGAAAGTTTCCTGTACAAAATTAATCTGCAGTCCTGGCTCTAAATCCTGGAAATGCAGGTCAAGTGGGGAGAAACATGTAAGGAGCCAAGGGAGAGGAAAAGCCCAGGCTGAGTGGTAAAAGAGATTGTCTATTTGTTTTAATAGAAGAAAAACAGGTGATCTTCTGTAGCTTCACCTACAAAACCAGCTAAGCTGCTATGGCTGAATTTCCAAAATGAAAAAAAAAAAAAAATTACTGACATATTTGTCAAATCCTCTAAAGTTTTAACTTAAAACAGTGAGCAGAGGACCATGTAGTGGGCCACGTCAGGCAGCAGCACTAACAGACAGCTCCTGGCCCCACATACCCATCATAAATAAGTTTGTAACAAAGATTTAGTCTGTTATATAGTGGAGTGTCAGTGTAATTTGTATTTGCATGACATATACCTTCTTGTATCAACTGTTCTTGTACTTACTGGCTCCATAGTTGGTCCTACAGGCATTACTTTGAAGTTGGTTTAGCAAATAGACGAGCTATTACCTGGTAGCACTCATCACAGACTTTCAGAATTACTTTACCAGTAGCAAAAACATTAAATAATAAAATGCCAGTACACAACCTGCTTTGGGAAAAGCCTCCTGTGTTTTCTTTGCCGTAGTAGCTTCCATTGATTGATTTCACAAAATTGATCACGTTTTAAAGGGCGGGACCATCAATCATGTACCTTGGGCTGTCTGGGATGCAGAATGCAGTTGTGACAATGTGAATGAATACAAATGTCTTACCAAAACACCCATCCCTGTGTGTGGCATCGCAAGAGCGGAGATGAAGAAGATCATTCATTCTGAGCGGGAGGGGTTTCAGATCTCTGGAGGCGTGTTGTCTGGAAGAAAACAACAGAGAAATTAAAGTGTGTCAATTAATCTAGTCTCAAAGTGTTAATTGATAGTTGCTAGGCATCACATAAGTCTAGGAATTTATCAGTCAACCATAAAAGCAAAGTATTGGCAAACTGGTACCAAATATTGGTTGAAGTTCGCTGGGGGGATGAAACGTGAGGGGAATGCCAGTGCAGTGCCTCCTCTCTCCCGGTTTTTGTTCATTCTCTGTGCTAAAGCTCTCTGTTTGTTTGCATGCACAGATGACTGGCTGTTAACTGCTTTCTCTGCAGCACTGTAACTTGTTACCTTCCCTTCAGAAACATTCACCACAAAGGGAAAAGCAAACGGAATGACAATGAAAACCTGCTGAAAGCTGTGTCTTCATTTCACAGACACACCAAATAGGAAAGGTGGTAACTGGAGTATTTGCATTTAGAAGATTATGAAAGGAATCTCAGGAACAAATTTGATTTTAGTCTGTTGTCTCAGTTTTGTGCATATCTGTTCAAGATGAGAAACAGTACAAGAGTGCAATAATCCTTCCAGCCTGCAAAGCGCTCCTCTCACAGGCTCTCTGCGTCCCACCACCCCAGCTTTCTGCTCACTCCCGCCCAGCATTGCTCTCTTTTTTTGCACAGTAATTGTTTATTGCCTTGATTTCATTTTAGCTGCTGCTCGAGCTTAACATTTCACTGACGTTGTGGAGAACATCTCTGGAAACCAGCTCCATGCTTGATGGTTGCTCCGTCCTGGCAGGGGTTAGGGAGCACGTGTGCCCCCAGTGTTTGCCTGCTGCACAGGGGCCAGGCTCTCCAAGGCATGACCTTGGCCAGCGTGAGAAAAAAGAATGCAACAGGCTACTTTACTGCGTGTTATTTCTATTTCTCACCCTTTTATGGTGATGAGATGTTCTTCCTCAGTGTCCATCTCTCCTTGTAAGTCTTCCAGCTATTCTGACTACACGAAATGTTTCCTTTATTTAAAAAAAAAGGAGAAAGAAAAGAAACAAAACAAACATGCAGCTTATTCTCAAGGGGGTCTGTAGCAAAATCCCATCCCCACAGTACTAAAATATCCTCAATATTGGCTTTTCCAGCGTGTCCTCTGACAAGCTGTAACACTGATGGCGATGCAGGCTCTGGTGTTTGGTGTACGAGCTGTTTGCGGGCAGGTTGGCAGGAGCTCCGCAGCACCAGGGGGTAGGGGCTGGGCTCGCGGGATTGTTCTGTGCTGAGCTGAGTGGTGGGAGGTGCTGGCCGCTCTGAACCGGCTTTCCCTCTGATGGAAGTCTCAGTGCTGCATCTTCCCTGGTAGAACAGAGGGATGAGTTGAGCTAATGGGTGGCATGCTGTTTAATAGCAGATCACCGTTTAGGGATTTGCTGGCAAATAAATATCCAACAATTAAATTATAGCTATACCTCCCTTGGGCTGCCTTCCGTCTCCCCTGAGCGCAGCTTTCTGCTTAAAGCAAGTGAAGTTTGTAAGGGATGCATGCCCGAATTTCACCGTGGAGCCGCGTCCGAATACCATTACAACATCCCATGAGCAGTGGTGAGGGACGAGAGGAGCTAAGCCACCATCTGCAGCATGCCACCTCCTTGCTGCCAACCTCATACTGGGGGTCAGCTTGCTCAGGTACTAATGCGACAAATTGGATAACGTTTTTCATGCAGTTGTGTGTGGGATCTGCAATTTGCTAGATTTAGTCATTCAGAAATGAATATAATTGAAAAATCTCTTTAGCTTAGGATTACATTTGCTGGTAGAAGATAAGAGAAAGTATTGGTAAACACAGGATTATGGTACAGTGTGCTAGCAAAAACGGATTTGTTTTTCTTGGGTGGGGGAAAATGTTAATGTTGGCCTATTTCAATCATATTTCTTTGAGAAAGGCAGCTGAACAATTTATATTAGGTTGTCTTTGCCTATTGTGTTGCATCTCAAAAGTGACCGACCGCAGCAGAGTGTGCACAGGAGCGGCATGTGTGAGCCGGGCGGCTCCCACGGCTCCTGCTCGTGCACAGGCATTCGTGCCCTATGCTGCATGCCAGGATGGGTGCACGGGACGTTATATGCCTACCCTTCGACACTGAGGTTGTCTGTTCTTTTTGATGGCTACCACAGTTAAAATGTTGTCTGTAATGTAATAAACTGATGGCCAGTTAGGATGCTGTGGCCGTCACGGTGCAGGATACCACAAAGGCTCTGAATTTTGTACCTGGAGATGATGGGATTGGGCTCCTCCTGGTCCGTCGACACAGCCCCCCTGCGTGTGGGGTTGAGAGAGATCTCTTTCAGTTATTCACTGCCATTGCATTTAGTAAAATGGCTTGGTAGAGATGAGAATGCTCTCCTCCATTCTGGGTTTTATGAGTATGTAGGCACTGGGAGCAGCCTACACCTTCCATTTCCAGCTTGGCAGGATATATGCCCCCAAGGAGAGTTTTATTTGAAATGCAAAGACAAGCATTTACGTAGAAATTTTCCTAACTTTCTAAAGAATTGTCCTACTTGAGATGCAAAGTTTTTATACCACTCTGACTTTTCAGTGTGCAAAGAAAGTAAGGGCAGACATTTAGCACTAAATAAATTAGATGCACAATGAACTGACTGAGTTTCATCTGCCAGCATTACTCAGCAGTAGCATTTCATTAACATTAACTGCTCATCAATAGGTTTACAAATTGAAGTGGTCTAACAACTTTCCAGTGACTGGAGGCGAGGAGAGCAGTCGGCAGCCTCTGGGGAGCGTCAGCACATGGCAGGTTCCAGCGGCAGGGTCCACACCAGGCCTTTTGCTGACTCTGCACTTGTCCAGCATCACCCCAGGGATGCTGGAGTTGTTCTTGCTATAAAATGAATCCATTCATTTAGGTTTATCATGGGCATTTTTGTAAGGAAAACCCAAATGAAGCTGTAAAGCAGTGTTTAATGGATAAATGCTTTTCCTCGTTCCTGCCACAATGGACTAAATCCCAAAGAAAGCTCTTTGGTGGCTGTAGCTGCTGGCAACCTGCTGCCAGAATCAGGCAGGATGCTGTTTTCCCATCGCTCCTGAGCTGTAGGGCCTTTCCAGTGTTGGGGAATAGGAAAGTTCAGGGCTGTACTCATGAAACTCATCTTAATTAGTCATTAAGTAGTCATTTAATGGGATTTCCCAGAGAGAGGTCACAGTCAGGACTGGATTTGCCCAGAGCAACCTTTTTCTTGCCACCCTTGGAGAGATCCTTCCCTGCCCACCTCTCTGTCTCACGGTGTAATTGCTACCTGTGTTGTTTTCCCCCCTGAACATACAGCAGCAAGCACAACACTTGCCTGGTGTTGCCTAATAAGGTGGCAATAACGACAGAAGCTGAAGTACGCACTTGTTAATCATCAGCTCTCCCTTCTGGGCACAGCAGTTCTTCAGGCTGATGTGGACTGCAGAATACGTCTGTACATATGTATAAGTACGTGCACACACACAGATATGTGAAAATAATGCATCCATGTTCAGTCTGGATCACTAGGATGAAGAACCCCCTTGATGAGCTTGGATGGCGATCAAGTCTCGCTCTGTGAATAACCTCTCCTGGCATCTGGCTCAGCGCGTGGGGCTTTTGCTTCCATACGGAGGATGAAGTCCTACCTGCAGATACTTCACTCCCAGCATCAGCCTTAAAATGTCTCCTGTTTTCTGCTGGTATCCTTACATCAGCGGGGTAGTTAGATGGTAAAATAGGATGGTAAAGCTGTGAGTGTAATGCTACGCCCACCACCAGTCTCTCAGGAAGAGCCTGTTTGTGCAGCATTTCATCGTTGTTTACGCCATGAGCTCCACCATCTCGAGCTGCCCTGCATGAAATATTTGTGGAGCAAACCCCAGCACTTTTGAATACCAAGCTACAACTATATTCCAGAAGATACAGATTGGATGCATCCTCAGGTGTAGAATATTTTTAAAAACTTCCCTTTTCAGAGATCTACCTAGAAAACATCCGGGCAGCAGCTCTTTGCAATTTTAATGCTATTTATATGTTGATGTTCCCTAGCTTCAATATAATAGGCTAAGTATAGAAGATAGCTGGGGACTTTAGAATACATTAAGAAGAATACAGCTTCACGAAAACAACATTTGGAGCCAATTACAAGACCAACGGGTTAGAACAACACTAAGCTGCCAAAAATCCCTGGATAGTTTCTTATTCATAGTGAAATGAAATCCAGTGATTGAGTGGGGAAATGTGGCTGTAATAGAAATCATGCCTGGAATATTCATAGAGAAGTTTATCAAACAGAGTTCTGTGGAAAACACAGCATTAACATTTATAGGCGTTGAGCACATCCTTTAGGACACACTTTTAATTCCACTTGGAGCTACATCATCTTTATGCAGCGATAAGTTTATTTTGGCACACTATGTTCGTTTTTAAAAAAAAAAAAAGATGGCTTAAATAGAAACATACTTAATGAACTCTCAGGCTGGGAAGGACAGATACCTGCAGCAATCCTGACCGTGTCTGGGAAGGATGGGATGTGTCAGGATCATCCATATTCGGCTGCGTGCAGTCAGGGTTGATCTTTACGGTTGCACCATAAAAACAAGAATTCCCTTTGGTTACAAAACAGAGAACTTTGCTGTTGTGCAAAGACGTGAGCATAGCACGTGCTCAAACAGAAGGGGGTTGTGCTGCCCTTTGACCTGTACAAATACGAATTCCTCTAGGAGACTGTTTGTAGGGTTTTCCCTTACTCATTGTTCTTGTAGGGTGTTTTCTTTTTTTAATTGAAGATATTGGCCTTGAGCTATATTAGATAGTGCTGAGGAAACCACAGGGCCAAGTGCAACGGGATTTGTTCCCCAATTCCCTCTGTATGCAGTTGGTGATAGAGGAGCCGTTGCTGGGCGTTGTGTTTGCATTCTGAGGCTATGTCGTGGTGGGAAGTCTGATGGGTCTGAAAGCCAGGCAGAATACAAGGCTGCGGGTGATACCTGGGTGAGAGGCTGCTGCTGGGGAAGGAGAGGGCTGCAGGGGCCGGGAGGGAGGCCGCAGCAGCAAGGGACAGCGAATGCAAAAGTTTGGGAATTGCACCTGCCAGAGCCCGGATGGCTTACGGAGATGTTCCACTGGCTGCATTCTCTCTTCTTTCTCTCTTTTGCAAAATGCCTGTAAATTGAGAGCACAATGTGCTTTTGACAGTATGTAATATTGGTTTAGAAGGTTTTACCTCTTACATTCTGCTGTAGGGGTTGGAAATAGTTGACTATTTTCCTAGCACAAGGTTAAAACAGGAAATACTTGAGAAATATTTCTGAATATTTTTTTTTCCTTATACAAAGATCTCCATCTGGTATGGAAAGCAAAGAAAAGCAGAGGAATGCCCATCTCCTGATCTGAAAATCAATGATCTTTTGTTTTGCTTGTAGCTGTGAGAAATTATGGAAGATGGAGCCATTCCATGGAAGTTCCTGTCTCATTCACAAAAGCATGTTTTCCTGATGAATTGAATGCATTCTGCATGTGGGTGGTGCAGCTCCCAGATATCTCTGTGCTGCATTTAGGAAAAGGCTTCAAGTGTAAATATTTCTTAGAGCATCCACAGAGCTTTGGTCCTCCTTCAGTCTCCTGGCAATGCTTTGAGCATCACTGAGCCTTTTCTGCCCCAAAGCCTGGAATCAGGTCTCCCAGCCACTTACCACTGACACCAGCCTATTGGGAGGACCCACTCTCTAACGAAAGACTGAAGTGCTCTGTATCAGCTCGTCTGCTTTAAACTTCTCATTTCTGACAAGTGCCATTCAATTTTACCCTTTTTAATGTCTGCATTAGAGCAGAGGCTTCCTTTGCTTTTTGAGGTTAATGAAAGATTTAGGATGGGGGGATGTTCTCTTGTCACCAGGAGAATGCCACCACAGCTAACAGTCAGTATCAAATCCGCTTTTGGTGCCAGTTCACAGGCAGAACCACCTTTCTTTGCTTTCATCCATTCATGTGCTCCTTGCCTTCATCTCCCATTCCGTCTCCTAACATCAGTTGCACGCTATCACAGTCATGGGGGTTGTCTGCCTGCCCGCTGTAACGCTGTGTTTTTACAGTCACGTTTCTGTGTATTTAAAGAAAATATGAAAAAGGATTGTGTTGTCCAGAGGCTCACCCAGTGCACCATCAGCTAAACAGCAAATTCAATTAATGAGCAGTGAAGATTGATGGTGGCTCCCAAGGATCGTTATTAAAGGCTGGACAGGAGTCCATTTTCTCCAGGTGATGCTTAACCTGATAATCCAGAAGGATCCATCCTTTTTCTCTGCTCCGCGAGGAGGGCATTGCTGAGCTCAGCACTGCCAGGCGTGTCTGCGTGGAACTTTATTAATGTTTCAGTACATTGTCTGAGGTATGCAGACTTTTCTGAGACCTAAGCCCCTTTTCCTCTGGCTTCCTATCTTCCTGCTCCCACACCGCTGCCATTCTGGTTTGGTTCAAGTTGCCCACGTCTGCTGCCGACCTGCTCCGTGCGGAAGGGGAGGCAAAATGGGTTCAGCCAGTGAAACACTACATTTTGCTGCATATGCACTGTAGCAGCTGGAATCTAATGAAAATTTGACTTCTCTTCTGGGCAAAAATCTATAGTCTAAATAAGCCACTGTTATTGCTCCCTTTAAAATAAGAGTGGAACAGAATTTAACATCCGGACAATCGTCACACCAAACAGTAAAAGAGCAGCTTCTACTGCCATTTCCGAAGGTGATCCAGGGTGACAAGGTTTGAAAAGAGGAGTCTCATGTTTTATCACACCAGCCAATGTAACGGCAAGCAAGGCAAAACCTGGAGGCTCAAGCACATCAAATCCTTTGTCTGTTTTAGACTGGTTATTTCATTCAGTCTACCAGCAGATATTACCCTTTGCTACAAATCTTGTCACCTTTATTTCTCCTAACAACTTATTATTTTTCACCTCCAGGAAAAGCCACTTAAAGCACAAATTTTTTCAGTAAAACTATTTTTCAGTTTATTAAATAACTTTTTGTAACCTATTTGCTCACACGATTGTCCCCAACTGCCCACTGCACACGATCCAGTGCTGCTGGTCAAATTGCGTCTCCCTTTTTCTACAGGGAATGCCTCTTCTGTAATGATCTGGTAATAGAGAGGTTTAATTTTAATGTTCCGTGCAGGTGCTGCTTTGGAGTCTTTAATCTTCAGTTAACCCTGATACACCTCGATTTGTACTGCTGCTCATTGCACTCTACTAAGAAGAAAGGTTTAAAGTCTGTATTTAGATAATGTGCTTGTAATTCCTGGTCTATCTTGCATGGTGGGTGTGTGATGTGTCCCATCTGTCTGGTTTAAAGAGGAGGCTGTAGGCAGTGATGCTGCTCCTTCCAGGGCTGAGGCTGTGCAGCCGGGACAAGCCCGGCTCCCATCACTGCCCGTGCTGACCTGGCTGAGGGAGGGGGTGTGGGATGTAAGGCTTGCTGGAGAGTGTGAAGCTGGGTGACTGCTCTGCATCCAGGATTACACCTTCTCGTGGTATTTTACTGACTTTTGGTACAAAGGTAAACCGAACACGTGGAAAGCACAGGTTTTATAATAATTGATTTGAAATGGAAAAATAAATACTTTCAAATGTTACCGCCTCCCATCCTGACCTACGTTATCTAGGAATTTAGAGTAAATGCAGTTATAGTGTCCTCTGTGCAGTTAATCCTCTCTGCATGCTCTTGCAAAACCTCCCCAGTTCCATTTCCCGCGTGACGCCAGGCATCCTGGCAGCAGCTGTAGGCTACGGCATGTGTGCCTGGTCCTTCGTCTCATCACATTTAGTCACTGCAGACTTTGTTTTCAGGGGAACTTCTCGCCATTTGTTTGCATACACAAACATCCCTATCTTTTTTTTTTTTTTTTTCAGTGAATAAACAGAATTTTCTTTTTAGGAAAACAAAAATGCATTCAAGATGTACAATGTCTCATAGCACTTGTTTTGGCTGCTTTTTTCCTTTGTGCTTCTTTGAATAATTTTCATTATGGTTTCTGTTTCCTTAAAAAAATGGGAAAAAAACCCTCAAGCTTCTCTCCTCACATGCACAAGTGCCAGAGCAGGATGAGAATTAAACAAGCAAGCCAAGAATTTGTGATGATACAGAGCACATTCCAAACGGTTGTGGCGAAAGGGAGCTGCTTCAGTTATTTATTTCAGATTTAGCCCCTTCTTTTGGTTTCCGTGGTATTTTGTGAATCAGTTCTGATTTCAGTGAAATCAGGTTTTTGTTACTAAGCATTCACAAAAGAGAGATTCTTAGTCCATGAGCATTTTCTTTTGACTGTTTGCTGCAATGATGGGTCATGTAATTACCTGGGGATGTATGTGCTCGGTGCGTGGGTCTGAAGTCTCAAGCTTCATCGGTGATGAGGTAACAGTAAAGCAGTTTCCAGTGTGGAGTTGGGGGGGGGGGGGCGGGGCAGATTCATTTGTGCAAGACTGAAATTTCTGAATATTCTTCCAAATACTCTTCAGACTACTCAATCGGTGACTGATCGGTCAGTCAGCAACGCTCCAGCATTGCTTTAACAACCAATTATTATATTACTTCATTGGTGTCACATTAATTACAGAGTATTGTTCAAAGTCTGAAATCTTGAATTTCTATCTTGGAAACCTAGTCGAGAGGTTTCACACTCAGTTTGACCTCTTATCTTCCAATGTAGTATTCCCCTGAGCCTTCCTGGCACCTTTCAAGCAGTGGGATTTCACCACCTCCCTCTGCTCTGTCCCCAGTACCTCTGAGTAGTCAAGTATTTGAAGTTCCTCAATTTCTCTTACTCCTTGGTGTTCAGACAATCGGTTTTGTATTTGCTAGCAGCTAAATCTTGATACCAAATCTTGGTACCAAAATGAAAGCAGGATTTTTCAAAGGGAATGAGGTGCTTGTATAGCCTTAGCGTTAAGGAACTGGGAATACCATTCCCCCGAGTGCGGGGCACTAAAATTTCAAGCCTTCATATGCGGAGATTCTGGTGATTACTGACGTGCTGCTGCGGGGAGTGAATGAGCCCTTTTATCTGCAGGTGTACCTGGTACCAGTTTTCTTACACATTTTGCTGGGGATACTAAAAAATACAAATATCCAGCTAAGCTAAGATCTCAATGAGACTGTCTTATACATTGAGTTGTAATTAGACTGGAAGAGACCAAATTAACGTAGGTGAGAATGTTCCTGGATAAGCCATGAGAGAGAACCCTGTGAAAAGATGCATGAAAATCTCCTTGTCCTCATATGTCTTAGCAGGATCTGCAAGGCTTCCCTGTGGTGATGTGTGCTAGGAAAAAAAGGGATTGTGATGGGAGTCAACAGCCAGCCTGGGACTGGACTTCATAAGAGCCCCAGATGCTCGCTGGGAGAGGAGGCTCTGGCTGTAGAGGTCTCAGGAGTGTGCAGCTGCACATGCTGAAGGGGAATGTGGATGATCCCGGCACAGGGGGAGAAACTCTTCCAGCAGTGCGTTGGCGTGCGCGGGGCAGCCAGGTAGCAGGTTAAGCCATGCTGTTTGTAGCAGCGGAGTGCCGCTGAGGGCTGTGCCGCAAGAGCTGGACGGTTGCGCTTTCAGTGAGGTAATTTATTGAGTGCAATAAATCTTAAAATTAGACAATGGCTCTGATGTTTGCAAAGCTGGGCCAGAGTATCAGCACTGCTGCTTTCTGACAGTCTCGCTGTACACTTGAGATAATTTGAAGCAGAAGTAATTTTACAAGCTATATATGTCTATTTCTGAGATGAAATACTGCTGTATTTGGTCATTCATTAACAGTACAGCAAATTCAGAATTGATGTTTGGTTGTACAATGGACAGAATTGGAGTAAATCATTTTGGGTCTATGTAAAAGTCCCGGTACTGCTTTTGCATTGAGCCAGACTCCTGCTCCTCCATGGCTGTGATTCCTCACCCAGGTGAAGTAGGAGATACAGGAGTAAGGAGCTAGTGTGTAGCACTGGAATTTGCAGAAATGTTGATGTTTCCTGGGATTTCCCTCATTCCGGGGTCCTGGAGAGCCAGGCTCAGCTTAGCCTGCAGACCCCATGCTCCCTGCAAGCCTGGAGAAGGTGACCAGCACCAACACGGTCCAGCTAGTCTCTCCCAACAGCAGGCACAGCGGCTGTGGCTTCGGGGAGGGCACAGAGAGCCCGAGAGCTCTTCTGGGCTTTTTTAAATTCTGTTTAAAAACTTGGCAAAGTACTAGCACCGTGTGATGGCACAGGCAGCTGGTCCCCACTCCACATTAACAGTGCAGGGAACGACATCTTCACCGAAGCAGATGGGGAAAAAAATGTCCTGACCACCACGTTGTGATAAATCATGCAGCTCCACTGCAGGCTGTGGGAGGGCTAAATTAAACCCCTGGGTTTGTGAAGCCCAAATAGATAGAAAACCAAGAAAATCCTCCTTGCCAGATGCTCATCCAACACCAAACACAGCAGACAGGTTCTGGGGTGCCGCAGCCCTGCAGCACTGCTCCGGGCCCAAGGAGATGGGTCGAGCCCCTTGCAGTCCCCGAGTGACTGCTGGGTGACACGCTGTTCCCGGTCGGAGATCCAGAGCAACACCTAGTCCTTAACGTGCATCTGTGGGCACAAAACACTTGTCTTGCTCAGTGTTATAGTTTTAAAATCTTTGCTGCTCGTTGACTTTCTGTGAGCCAAGCAGCAATGCCTCTTGATTTTGAGAGCTGTAATTGTGTGTGTATGCAGAATCCACACCCATCCTTACGCTTGGCTTCTCCCGCACGGAGCTTGGCATTCCAGCTGTAATCCTGGTCACTGCAGTCAGTGCGCGTGCGGTAACGGGAACCAGTTCTAGCCGCTTTCCCAAAGCGTTTTGTCTCTGTTTGGGATGTTACTTCCCAAAGGGTGGCTGCTTTGTTTCGCCGTTACACTGCAACTCTCCCATGGCGAGTTTGGGTTTTCGTACAAGCTTTCTGCTTCTCTCCTCAGGCCACCCCCTCTTTGGGGACTTTGCAGATCTTTAGCACGTCCCTTGAGCAGGGACATTTTTAAAAAGCAAGCTGATATGAAGTGACACCAGGAGGGAATTTTTAGCTGTGCTGTAGCATTTGGAAGCAGAATATACAATATAAAGCTGTAAGTCTTGACACGCAGTCCCTGAGACCATACAGCCCTTGGTGATATGTTCCATTCGGTTCTTGGTTTTTAAAGTGTAGGTTTAACCAAATGCTTCTACCCACAATAAAACAGCATGAAAGTAATAAAAAAAAAATTAAATTGTGCATCTTTTTATGCCTTTTATTACTACTACTGCCAATATTAATCAAGATTATTTCATGTCAGTGAAGTTTCCTTGGGTTGTGGCAAGTAAGCTGTGTATTATATGGAAATTATGGAGCTCAAGCAAATAATAGTGTAAAATAGTATATGTTTTTATCTTTCTGTTCCTAAAATATCAAACTGCAGCTTTTTCTTGGTATGTTGGTGTTCCTTACCGAGTCCCTACTCTCTTTTAATGGGCACGTCTGTTCCATGAAGGTGTCACACGCGGGAATCTGCTGGAGCCAGACTGTCAGCGGGGATGCCCAGCTAAAGGCATCAGTTCGTACCTTATCACCAAATCTTTCAATTATTGTGTTTCTTCAGGCTTCTCTGAGTTTTCCATGATTCTTCAGGAAAACTTGTCCTCCAGTAACTCTGATTGTATTAGGGTTAACTTCGGGAGGAAACAGCATTGCTGACAGCATGGCACCAGCTGTAGTAGTGAGACACCCAGGCTACTGCTCCTGCTCTGGACCAGGGCAGGCGGGATCTCTCATGTCCCTCCTGGAAAAGGTGGAAAAACTCATATAAAGGAAAAAATAATCATTGAAATGAACATGCAGGGAGCAGAGTGCTGGTGATGCATAGCTGGACACAGCTGGAATGCCCGGCTTTCCCATGGCTCCGGTTAGTAGTAGTCTGATGGGGCAAATTGTTCAGAAAAATTTCTTTCAGGTTTTGTGTGCAGCAAGCCAGTGCTTTAAATTCGCTTGCTTATTCTTCTATGTTCTCACTTGTCCTGTACTTTGAGAGCTGTTTTTTCCTCTTTGTATCATTTTCGATGTTTCGCGCAGGCTGCTTTTACCTCCGGCATCTTCACACTTGTAACAGATCTAGGACTCGTCTCACTGTTAAGAACAGTTTTGTCAATCCGTTTATATTTTTCCCTTTCTCAAGTAAAACAGTGCTCTACAGCAACCCAACAGGGTCTTTGCTCCATTTCATCCTGAATTCCAATTGAAAAGCAATGCATCATAACAGAAAAATCTGGTGCCTGTCTTTCAAATGACTTCAATGATTTAATCAATCTCTGGTAGATACCTGACTGCAAGAGGGCCGCAGCGGGAGATGCACACTCTCTCTCTTGTTGCACATACCATCAGCCGCCCTCCGGCTGCTCCCGGGTGCAGGGTGCTCGTGGCCACGTTGGCAGGGTTTGCGTTTCTCTTCTACTTTCCAAAATCCTATTTTCCAAAATCAAACTCTGTCACCAGAACTGCTCTAGCCACTCATCTTTCTCCAGGATTTCCAGTATGGGGTGCTGCTGTGGGTGCTGGGTGGGCAAGGGGCCACAGGGATGCCCAGGCCCCATCCTGCACTCGAGGCCCAGTCCTGCGCCTGCCCCATTGCAGACCTGGAGGATTTCTGCTTCTTGCTTGTGTTTGAGCTGTGTCCCTCCCCATGCACTTCTGCGCACTCACGGACTGCTAAGGAGAAAGAAATAGAAATACTCCAGAGCATTAAAAATACACTTTATTTAATATGGAGCCCTACGGGAAGCAAGAGAAGGAATTGAAATTCTGGTGGCGGACACTGGATGTTTCGGCTTGCAGCTACATTAAAAATCCCCGGTGCTGGAATAAATCTGTCGAATGAGAGATCTGAGGTTGGTGTTAAACCTCTGCCTAAGCAGTCCTGAGGTTAGAAGAGTCACTTTGTCCAGTCATACCACTTATTAATTTTGGTCTTGAGCTAAATTCTGCAAAGTGGACCAAGCCTGTAGCTCAACTGAGCTCCTCTGAAGCTGCAGCTGGCTTGGCGGTGGCTTAGCTGCTCTCCTGTGGGGCTGTGACCTGTCACCACTTAAAGTAAATTGGTGGCCTGGCTGGCTGCATGGTGCAGCCTCTTCCTAGAGCAAAACTACCCCATTTTAGCACTGCAGTGTTCATGAAACGAACTCTGCGAGAGAAGCCAACCCGTCAGCGCATGCTGCAATTATTTCTGCCTTTCCTTTTTATTTTTCTGACCTCAAAAGGCCTGAAAAATCCTGTTTAAACCTGCACTAGCTCTGTATCCTCCTGGGTTTTCTCCCTCAAGTGACAGATCACTCTGTCAGCCAGAAACATACCCATAGAGGGGACAGGTGCCTTCAATGGGAATATTTTAATACCTGTTTTAAGATTATTCTGGGCAAATGGATCAACATATCCATTGTTGAACTCATGAACTCTTAAAACATGTACTTTGTGGAAAGTAGAGGGAAGTGTGGTTTAACCTGAAGGACAGTGGAGAGCCATGACTCATCCCTCAGGGAAGATTTTTTGTTTGAATCATGAATTGATGCACTGTGGGTCAGCCAGGAAGGTAATTCAGAGCAGCACACGGCAAAAAGACTCTTAATTTAGAAGAAAGTTTTTGTGTTGACAGCACAAATTATATAAGTAATTTGTTTGAAATTAGTACTTTCTCTAAAATAATTCATGGCTCAGGAAATTCTCTTTGGTTAGTTTTCCTGTTTCATGAGCGGATCTGCTTCTGTTAGCCAGTGAGTCATGCTGCTCCCTCCAGCTAATGCAGAGTGATGCTTGCGATTATGGGAGCTATCAGCTCCTTAATGATAAGGATTTTAATTTGGCTGCTTCTAAGACATGCCGTGAATAGAAATCACAAGGGCTTCAGCTCCTTCTGCACAAATCTTAATTGCAAGTGAAACTTCAGCGACTAGTTCACAGGATAAGTCTTCTTTAAAGTACTGGATGCACTCACCAGTGAGGCCTTGGGGAGATTTGCAGGTCGCTCTATCGCAGGCTGAGGCTTATGCTGGCAGAAAGCCGTGGAAATAAACTCTTCTGCCTAAAACTGGGGTTCAGCTGTGCTTCTGACAATGGCTGAACCTGTGGCACAGCCTGGGAGGGGAAGGGGGTGCTGCATCCCAAATGCTCCCCCCCACAATGTGCCCCGAGGAGGGCCAGGGCTAAGCCATGCGTGGGATGGCCGGGCCAAGCATCACACGGCCTGCTGTGGGTGCTGGGCACCCCCGGCACTGCTCCTGCAGCCAGCCTGCTTCCCATAGGGAATTGCATCAGGATCGTCTGCCTGCAGAACTTCTTCCTCTGACTTTTAGTCACTTGGTTGTGGGAAAAAGGCACAAAAAGTGAAATAAAATCATCAATCAAAAGACAATTTAAAATGTAAATGTTCAGATCAAGAATGGTGTATTATGGTTCCTGTCTTACTTCTTTCACATTTTCCATCCCGGTTTGATTTAATTCTACAGCTGCTCATCTGGAAATGTAGGATTTTTTAAGTACCTTTGTTTTTTTCCTTCTACAGCAGGGCCAAAGATGTATCATTGAGGAGACCTCTGTTACTGCAGACAATAAATATTTTTATTATAGTTCGCTTCTTCCACCCTCTCTGAAACGATTAAGAGCCATATTTGGATTCTGAGCCATGCTTGCAAGCATTACACCCAAGTCTTAATGAAAAAGGTTTGCCCTCGTCAGGGTGGAAATAAATGACGTTTACCCTTATGGGCACTTTGTTTTGAAATGTCTTTGAAAGCAGCAACCTATACCAAGAGCTTCATTTTGAATATGGCTCCAGGCTTTCGTGGTCTGCTAGCGACGTAGGCTCCGTGAACAGCAGTGAATCACTCCGGCCCGGCTGGCTGCCACACTTAATGTGGGTGCACGCTGTCTTCCTGTAATTACTGTGCACTCACCGTGGGTTTGGAGCGATCCTTCGGTGTGTGGTCCGTGTGCCGCAGACACAGAACAGCCTTGCTCTCGCTGTCCTCCCTCCCATTGCCCTCCGGGTGTCACAGCTTAATGAAACAGAAGCAGGTTTCTGTAAATAATTTAGATGCCCAGGTTTGTTTGGGGTTTGTTTTTTTTTTTATCTTTTCCATGCGTTTTCACAGCAAGTTTCATACTGATTGCATTGTACTTGCTGACAACTACAGGTAGCATTGATTGGATAAGCAGGTATTTCCAGTTCAAAGCTCTTAGATTTCAGGGTGAGGGAGTTGATTTATTTTAGTTGAGACAAACCCAGATTTTCACAAGCCTGAAACCCACTGGCGCTCTAGGCATGGATATGAGTTTCAGTGAGAGTTGCAGAGCTTTCCTTGTGTCCCAGATACCAGGGCTGCGCAGCAGCAGCAGGTTTGGGGCTCGATAAACTGACATTTATTGTGGCCAGAGATTTCCTACCAGCCTTACTTCTCGCTGTAAGCTGATGCTCTGCGTACAGTCCCATATGATGTTTACTTTAAATTGAGAAAAATCGGTACCTGCAGTCACCTACTGGAGTGTTTGACACTAGGCACTCCCTGCCTACGCTGCGGGAAGGTCCTTCCCTCTTCTTGTTCATTAGTGTTTTATGAAAAATAAGTTGGCAGTGTATATCCAATGTCTGTTGGAAAATACATGTTCCCCTCGTCCTTGGCATCTCTTCTTGGCAGAGACAGTGGTGACAGAAGGGGGAAATGAATTTCCCCTGGTTATGGCCTTCACAGCCATCCGTGGGGCTGGGGCAGGAGGTTGGTGCATAGGAGAGCTGGAATAGAGACATGTTTCAGGGCTGTTAGGTGACCAGATTTCAGTAGCACAACATTGATTTACTTTAGAAAGATATCATATATCTTACAGTTTAAGATAGAAAATTGACATTTCAGACAGTTTCTGAACTTAATAGTCTTCTGCCAAAGGACTTTTCTTTAGAGAAGTGTGTGTCTCAGAGCCTGAGTCTCTTGGATCCTTCTTGGTCTTTCGTGCTTGGTGTGGCGTGACTCTTTCCATAGCTGTGACTGCAGACAGTATTGGTCTACTCAAGAGTTAAACGTAGCAGAGGATGTAACTTGATGTGGTAAAAATCTTCTGCTGATCTTTTGTTTGAAGAATCCAGGCGCTGCCTCATGAGGGGGCCATCTCGATCCACAGTTTGTTGACTTCAGAGATGAGCTTTAAAAAGCTTCTACCTAAAATAGCCGTGTGCAGGGGGGTTTGCAGTTAGGACACTGTGGCCCTGCTGTGTGCTGCTGGCTAATTGCCATCGGCCTCCTTCAGCTGATTTAAGTTCCATTGCTTGTTCCTTCCCAGCAACCGATGCTCCTGCCCCATCTGCCTGGCCATTTGCTCTTTCATCTCCAGGTGGCAGGAGGAGGAAAAGCAATATGCAATGGGAGTAAGAGAAGTTGAATGTCACTGAGTTTCAGTGCTGGAATGCGAGGTTTATGCATGCTACAGAGGCTGGTTTGCACATCCTGAAAGATGGATAAAATGGACTGAAATCTTCTTCTCTGCACATTTTGTTTTCCTAAGTAGTTACCCACTTCAGGCTTCTGAGAGAGTAGGGTCCATGTCCAGACTTTGAGATGGGATTTATAGTCAGCTGAGCTTTTAACAACTATGAGTTCTGGGAAAAGGCAGCTGCTGTAACACCCTAGTAGCCTGCCTGCTGCTGCTGTGGGCACGATGGAGATTGCAGCAAGGGCTGCAGGTGAGTCAAGTGGGAAAAACCATCTCTGATGGAGCAGCTCTTGTGCGATGCACCCCAATGATGAGACTTACTGAGTCAGGGCAGGCTGTGAAGCTGCCTGGCCCCAGGTGAAAGCTGCCTGTGTTTACCTGGCAGATCTTAGCTCAGCTTTTTCCCAAATCTTGTAGACTCTGAAGGTTTTGTTGGCACGACCTAGTTCAACTCCTGCTAGTGGGAGTTACGCTTTGCTTGCATCCTTGGTGTGCCTGGCACTGGGATAGCTCTGCTTCCTGGATTTGTAACACCTCAGCAGGATACCACAGCCTCTGATCTCTTAGGGTTTGGTGTGTGCTACCGCTTTGGAGCAGGGAACGTAACCACTAGGTATCCAGGCATGCAGACAGCAAAGTGGGAATCACTGAAGTTTCTGTGTCGACTTCTGTTGATGTGAAGGTGAAGGAAGTGCTCTAAGCCAGCATCTGCTCCACTCTTCATGCTGGGGAAGTGCCTGAGTGTGGGGCTGCACCCATCCTGTATGTTACCCTAAATCAGACTCTGCCTGCCTTGAAGTCCTCTTCAACTATGCACTTTCCAAAAAAAACCAGACCAACCAACCAAACAAACAACCTGGCCCACCTATAAATGGGCAGAACTTGTTCTATCTCTGTTTTAAGAGGAGACAATTAAACATATTTATTTATCATGACCAAACATTAGTAAGAAAGACTTTCATGCTATTAGGCTTTCTGTTTGCAGGGAAGACTGGAGGAAAAAAAAAGCCAATTTTAAAATGACAAATGCAAGGAACCAAACTGAATACGAGACCATGATGCTCCAGCCACAGGTTTGGAGGGGAATACTGCAACTGCTTCCCCTGCCATATGGTGCAAACACATTCCTTGTTTACAGCCCCCTTAAGCTGTACAAATGATGCGCGCTCATAAATGAAGTAGTTAAATGTGGCTTTATTAACTCTTATTTGTGAAGATGCTGTGCAGCATGGCCACTGGGCAAGCTCTGGCCCTTCTGGCCAGGGCAGGCATAACCCCAGGCTCCTGCCTGCAGCCGCAGCAGCCCTGGAGCTGCCCATGGGCTGCTGGAGCGTTTAATCCTCCTTCCTCTGCCGAGCTTGCGCCCTGGCAGCATATGGACCCAGTGCTGCGCTCCCTCATCTCCGTCTGCCTGCGCCCAGCCTGCATGGAGGGCACCCGCCGCACCTTCCAGCCAGCTCCGAGCAGGTTCAGATCAGCCTTTGCTATTAACTGCAGACGCCAAAAATGCCAAAGGCTTTGCAAAGAAATAAATAAAAGGAATTATGTGCTTTCAAAAATACTAAAGTATTGCTTTTTAGGCATTAACTGCTTTTGCCAGAAGAGTTTCACTTACTCATTAGTCAAATCCCTTCTGAAAACCCATTCATTCTGAGGTTCACAAGTACTAATCTGCATACATCACCGTACAAGGAAGGGGATTTACATCTACCTCTGAGATCTCCTCTGTGTGGGTGTCTCTTCTGATTTTTGTTTGGTTGGTTGGTTTTTGCACTCTTTTATTTTGTAAATGTGGGGAGGCAGAGAGCGCTCCTGTCTTTTACAGCTCCAACCATATTGTCAGCACATAAGGAGCAAATCATAACTGTCAAGCCCTTTCCTATTTTACTGTTCCAGTGATAATCCACAACCTGCAAACCACATATTCCAGTTTTCCACTGATGTTTGAATACCAGGTCTGCGTTTTGGTGTTTAATTCTTAAAAAAAATTCTCCAGATTGTGCCTTCCAGTGGAAGCAGCAGTGTGGCATCCTGTGCTCGGTGATGATATTGTTGATACGTCCCGTGTCATTTGGTCTGAACTACAGAAAGCTGTATCCTTCAAAAGCAGCTAGTTGCTTCTAACAAAGTTAAATCTGTGGCTTTGTGCAGTGGAAAAAATGTACTGAAAAATGTTTTTTCTTATTGGCAGCAGCATAAGCAAAAGTGCGTCTTCAGGGAACAGTGAGGAGCTTTGGCCTAATTACAAAAAATTTGTGTTTCAGAGAGAGATAAAAGACTTGGCAGCCCGGGGCATGATGCGCGGGTCAGTGAAGGATGGAAATTCATGTGATGAACAGTACAAGGAAGCGGAGTGACTTTGTTCCTCTCAAGTTTCTGTGACACCAGAGTCGGAGGTGTTTGGTAATGGCAGGCAGGATGGGAAGAGGCGTTGCTTGGGAGGGTTTTGTTCCTCTGAGACATGAATCTCAGCTCTGAGATGATGCTCTGCAGGCAAGATTTTAGTCAACATTTTGAAAAGCATTCAAAGGTGTTAGGAGCCTGAATTCTCGTGGCAGATATTATTTAGTCTTCCCAGTCACTCTTGTGCCTCTCACATCTGCAGCCCTGTGTAAAAGGCAACGCCTCTACAGGCATCTTTAAGCACATGCAGAAGTGGTCTGAGCTGCAAGGGCAGCAAACAGCTCCGTGCTGCCCGAGGCGACGGCCGTGCTGGCATGTGCAGGGACTCCGAGGGCTCCAGCTGTTCTTCAAGTGCTGGTGCTGGGCTCAGGAGCCCACACATAGACATCTGGTTTGGAGGGGTTAGCTGGCCAGTGGGAAATGAAATCTGCCGTTGGGGAGGACAGACATCAGGACTGAGCTGGAGCAGTCTCAGTCTGAGTTGATGTGTTCTTTCATGGCTCGTAATTCTCAGACCCTGTTCTTTTTATTCACTTCTCATGGACTGGATAGCCAGAAAAATAAAATGTTTACTGGCTTTTAGAAGTAATTTAGGGTATTTGATGTGCTTGTGTGTACACAGATGTATATATTTGTATACATATGTATATATAACTGAAAGTAAGGAGTAGTGAACACACTTGAAAATTAACTCAACTGATAATTCTTGAAGCAATTGAGTTGCTTAGGATGAGGTAGCATTTAATTTCAGCAACAGCATGAAGATCTATAATCTGCACTTTATACCATAATATGTATCATATAAAAGCCATATTAATGCTTTTTCATGTAAATCTGAAGAGTTGGTCTGGGGGAGAATCTGCAAACTCCTCTGGTCTGGGCGCTTGCTCAAGGCATCAGAGGTGGAGGGGCAGACCTGCCTCTGACCGCAGGGCTGCTGGAACGTTTTTGCCTTGTCCCTGCAGTTGGGGACACTTCCAGCCACTTCCAGGTGCTTGGAAGTGACATTGCCCTCCAGACTGAATGAGACACTTTAGCTCTACCAAAGCTGAGACCAAGCTGAAATCTTTGCTTTTTTTCTTCCCTGGTAGCAATCCAAACACAAATTATTTGCGCAGCCAAACTGTAGAGTTCCACGGGCACGGAAGGAAATGCTTCAGTTGCTTCAGTGGCTGTTCCAGGCCACTCAGTGGGTATGGTATGACTGCATCCACAAACGAGGACAGAGCTAAGGAATTAAATGATTTAGTAGGCAGGGCTATTCTGTAGCTGTGTCACAGTGTTTGCCTGTGTCACTGGTGGCCTTGCAGAGAGCTGTCGTACCTCTGGGGAAAACCCAGCGCTTCTGGTGCAAAGGGCACTGAAAAAAAGAAGAGAGCCTCTGGGGGAACTAGATCAGCAGGGCAAGGTAGGCCAGTTTCTCTGGGTGTGTTCTGCAGGGATATGACAATGGTGCTTAAATTTAGTTGCCTTAAAGGTTTTGGTTTAGGGAAAATATTTTTAGAAGAGTGCTACTATCTTAAAATTGTGGAAATAAGCATATTGAGTGAGTGCATTTCAGGTCAGGTGACAAAAAGTACAAGAAGATTTGCCAACAGGAGGAACAGTAGGTGGTAAATGGAAAAGCCTTTTAAGACCATGCCTGGTAGTGTAAAATAATCAGATTTGTAAGGCCCAGCGCAAACTGCTCTTTAAATGCACTCAACTGTTGAAATGTAAACACACAGCTGAAATAATTACAGCAGCTTTGATCTGCTTTGCCTCTCCAACACCCCTGCGTTTCCTCTTGCCGACAGCTCCGTGCTTTTATAGGGTAGTAAACCAACACTCCGGCAGGATCGAAATCACAAAAAGAGATTCTGAATAAAATTAAGCATTTTTAAAGGATGCTTACGTGCCTGAGAATTACTGCCCTCTCATGTGGCCCATGCCAGGTGCTAGATTGCAAAAGCTGTGCTTCCTGCAGATGTGGTATTGATGAATCTGGATAATGTAACAATGGACTAAAACACATCAGATGAACTGGCAAAAAGGAGCTTGACGTTTGTGAGGATGCAATTGCGCTGCTAGGAGTGGATGCTGGTTGGAAACTTCAGCATAGCTGGGTGCTGCTGACCTCAGCTGGCAAAATGCAGGCAGACACCAAGGGAAGGCAGCTGCCTTCGCCGCCCCGGCTTTGGTACCAGACAGGGTTTATCTGGGGCAGTTAGCATGGAAGATGCCCAGAGCTGAGGCCGTTGGCCAATACCTGTGATACAAGGGTAGGCCCAGGCCCTGAGCTCTCCCTGCTGCTGCCAGCAATGTGAGTTCCTGGTGCTGCGAGATGCCCGGTCGGCTCCTTCTCTGGGGAAGGCAATTGTATAAAAGGGGAAGGTTTTTTTACACATAAATTGGGCCAGACTTAATTTTCATGTCATTTTAAATGAAATGAGAAGATTTTTAGTTTCTTCTTAATTTATTTAAATGTATTATTTAACCTTTCCTGGGAAGGAACTGTGTTTCATTAGCATTCATGTATGCGAAGTACAGAAAAGCAAAAGACTAAATTACCAGAACAGCTTCACAAAATAGCATGTGTGCCAAAATATTTCTGTACCTTCCTATTTTCTACACCTTCTTTCCACATACAAAAGATATTCACACATGCCAATTGCATGCCTCTCTCTTTTCACGTGAACTGTGTCACTTCAGCAGACACTGCAGACTACTTCCTTGCCCCGTAACTCAACTTCTAGCCTAGAAGATAAGCCAGTTGTGGTTTTTCTAGTCCGTGTCCAGTTTGGGTTGACTGTATGTCTATCTATTGTGGTAAAATTCATGTCTATATGGCTGCCAGGGCCTCTGCAGCATAGATTTTTCTATCCCATGAAAGGATAATCTCCAGGGAAAGACAGAGTTTCCAGCTTAACGTGTTCTTGTGTCTCTTTCTGAAGAGTCTCTGTCTTTGCCTTGGCTGTAGTTTTTGCACATCTGTAACGTTAGGATAACGGTAACTGGGGTAAAACCACAATTCTGAATGCGTGGGTCTCAGCATCCATCTGACTGTGGAAGGGGTCGGATAATTTCACTTTTTTCTCACACTCTGCTCACTAATGTCTGTAGGTGATTCTGCACAGAAGTTGTTTCCCATCAAGTTGGATCTCCACCTGTCAGTCATTCCTTGAATACTTTTCACTGCAGTTACACTACAGAGAATATGCGGAGGGAAGTTCAGTGATTCATTTCCTGCATATTTTAACGTCTTCTAACTCAAACTCAAAATACAGACAATGTAAGTAGTCACATAGAAACCTACTCATTCGTTTGGAGGCATCTCACTGCTGGAGCTTAAGCCAACAGCCAAATAAAAAAAAAAAAAAATTAAATACAAAGGTTGTTAGCTCATGTCCTTAACAAGTAAGTCTCATTGGAATTTGTTTCTTTAATGCAAGCAAATTATAGTCCACCATCAATAAATCTGTAATAATTTTAATAGCTCAAATTGAATCAGCCCTGCAAGCATTTTCCGTAAGTTTCTGCTATAAGGGAAGCTGGTAATTTCATATTTAAACAAACGACCTTTTATCTCATGGGGTAATGACTTTAAAATAACAGGAGGGCCATAAGAGGATCAAAGGGCATAAAACAGAAGGATTACTCTGACATACTGTGGGTTGTACTGCATTGGGAGTAGCTAAACCTCACAGTTTTTGAAGCTGCTTGTAAAATTTTTCATGTGATGCCAAGCACCACCCTCTCTGCAGCTACACTTGCTTTACACCTCCTGTGGAGAGGGCCCCAGGCAAAGTGCGCTGTCCTCCTCCCCTGCCTCACACCTGATATCTCCCAAACCTGAGAGGTGGCCGGTGGCCAGACCGTGGCCATGGCTCCTCTACACTGCTGTCTCAAGTCCCAGCCCCAAAAGCTCAGCTGCTGTACTGCTCTTAGATAAAAAGCAGGAGAACACTGCTCAAATTTGAATCACTGCCTGCTCCCAAGAATTACAGCCAGGTTTTTAGGTAACAGGGAATATGGCTTACTTTGAAGTACAGCCTTAGTTAAAAAAAAAAAAAAAAAAGATTAAATGCATTTCTTTGAGGATTAGATCATTAAAACACTGCTTATTATATGCTACTGGGCACACGAAAGTGGACTTAACTAGGAAAATAAGCACTGAAATCCTTAGGAAATTTATTATGCTTGTTGCAATGAATATGATGGAAAGTCAACTTAAATGATTTGAAAAAACATTAAAGCATCAAATGATTTCAGTAGGTTTGTACAAACAGCTTCTGTTGAGAGCATTTCAAGAAAGATTACCAGCTACATCTTTATCAGAGTCTTACATATTTGAGATTTTCTTTTTATTGCTGCCTTGTGTTTAGAGCTGCTATGGAGCTAGAGTGACATTTGGTGCAGTTCAGGGTGAAATCCAGAGGGCCAAGGGCAAGTAAATGGCATCTCTGATAGATTCACTGGACGCCTTGAGAAGTAACAGTGAGTTCAGCCTGCTGGAATTAATGCTGAGGATTCATTTAAACAACTTTTGTTGCAAAATGACAGTTGTTTTACACTAGTTGTAGACCTAGGATAATAAGAAGCAATCCTTTGCTACTCTTCTTAAAGCACTCCAGATCTGAAAGCATGGACGTCACAACAATGCTCTCCAGCTGAGGGAGAAAATCCCAGTGCCAGGTCTGGGAGCGCCTTCCCCACCTCTTGCTTACCAGTAAGAGCAATGTCGTGACCTTCTGCAGGAGCATGTCCATGCAGTGTGACCTAATTGTATCTGTTCGTGTTATAGGAGCATATTCCCTTTGCATGTGATCAGATGCTCCTTTCCCGAAGGTCTCACATTTGCTACAGTTGGCCCTGTGGTAGGATCTGCTTCTGGCTGGACACCAGACACACCTTTTGGAATGAGCGTTGGGCTCCTTTGCTGTCAACAACGGCCGGCAGAACCATTTGAACTGCACTGCTGTTATAGGACAAATTCATTGCTTTTCTTTGGGATTGAGAACATTTCTCTGCCTGACCTTAACTGCTGCTGAGGCAATAATTCTTCTTGCTCGAACACTTGGCAAATTCCTGACATTAAAATTTTAAATTATAATTAAGATGAAATAAAGAAATAACATGCTGTCTCTCACAGCCTCATTATTTCATGCTGATTAATGTTGCTGCAAACTTCTCGTTGAAGCTGGTGAGCTGAGAGGAGCTGAGGTTAGGTCTTAACCTTTAAAAGCCCTGTAGAGTTTAATCAGTAGCTTTTCAACAGGATTTTTTTAATACCAATCTGTATTTTTCATAGCAGGCTATAACTATGTGTTTAATCGCATAGGAAGGTCTAAAGAGCCCGCAGAGAGGAAACAACTTACTGTCAGGTTCTTTAATTTTTAAAAACGCAGTTTGAGAACACATCTGTTGGGTTATGGGGTTACTTTCTAGCTGTGCAACCTCCTCATCAACCTACTGTCTGTAAGAACTACTTGGCTGAGGGTGATGCTAAGAACGCTCAACGCAGATTCATTTTGACATTTAAATAATTTAGAGAATGTTGTATATAATATTATACACCATGTGTCATCCTTATGGTTGCTATGCAATTTGTCAGGTAACGCAAGAGCAGAATTTAATTACATGTAAAGGCAGTATTTTTCATGGTATTTTTCATTTCCATTTCTCTATGCTTGGAGTAAGCATTTATATCCTGCTAAATCTTCACAAAGGGCCTCATGGCAAGTTGTGCTGTGCTTAGCCAAGTAGCAAGATTTTTAAAAAATCTTATTTAGGAATAAGTTTCAAACTCTTAGGCTTTTGAGTGACTTATATCCACGGGGATCACCAGCTGTCTTCCAGTTCCCAGTGCCTGCTGATGTATTGCATAGACTTTCCACAAGTTAAACTGACTAAGTAATTCTGAAGAGTTGACCAAAGCTTTAAAAGTCCTTTATATGTTATATTCTGTCTAATAAGGGCACAGTTTAAGAGAGGATTAAGGTAGCTGAATGTCTCAGACTAGCTGAAAACTGAGAAACAACTACAATATAGCCCAGAATCTCCGGTAGCTGTTCTAAGCAGCTTCTCCCAAAGCATGTTGGTCGTTGCTCTCAGGCGGTGACAGAGTTTCTCCTTTGTGTCAGCAGAAAACCAGAGAAAAGCGAGATGGTTGTCGTGAGCTGTAGCAAGTGATGCAATGCAGGATGGACAGGCAAATCCTCATTTTGTTGTTTAGGCCCAAACCCGCGGCAGCAGAATTGGCCAACGAGGCTTTGTGTTTGTAGACTTTGGTGTCCTGCACTGTACCCCCACGCTAGCCTGCTGCATGAGAGGGTGAAGTAGTTCTTCAGCTTCTTGCCGAAGCTGGTAGCAGTGTGACGTGGGGTCTTGCCAGGCTCCCACAACCTGGGATGATCTCTGAACTGCACTGCCTCAGCCAATACTGGTCATCAGTGCTAGAAGAGGTAACTTCAGTGAAAGATGTGTGAACCTGGGTTGGTTACAAACCTTCTGAGCCCTTGCTGTAGTTTGTTGACGCTGCTGTGTCTTGCGGAGGCAATCGTGTCCTGCAAATAACATTTTCTTAAATTGCGCTATAAATTTCAAATTACTGTGGAGGTCATGCAGGTACTTGTCAAAGCTAAGCCATTTTTAATGGATTCGTGTTCTCCATAAATGAGCTTGCAGCTGAGGAGAGCACTTCATTAGCACCCCAATCACACATTTTTCAAGTGGGTTGTTTTCAGTGCAAATGTTGTGGATTCTCGGAGTTATGTACTGGTAAGTTAGAGCAAAACTCTTCAGTAATATCGATGAAAATACATGCAATCTTAAAAACAGACAAGGGACTCTGCTGGGAAGCTCTCTGCTTTCCACATATGAGAAGTGTTTCCCTCCTTTGTCCTTCCAATACTGGCGTACTGATAAACTGTGACAGGACTGTTTCAGGTTCCTAGGCCCTACCTGGAATCCAGCAGGTAGCTCCCACAGCAAACTTGTGCCACGAGCACCAGCACTTTCCATTTTCAGAGGTAGACAGGCATTCTAGCAAGTCACAGCATTAAGACAGTAATTTCCCAAAGGGAGAGTGTGTGTGTGTGTGTGTGTGCGGTTTTTTAGCTGGACACTTGAGATCCATCCCCTCCTAGCTGGGAGTATGGCCATGTTCTGCACCCCTGGTACTATCCTGGTAATCTTCCTCACTTTCACCTGATTAGCTCTCTGGGAATCTGTTCTCTATGTAGCTTTGATTGCCAGTAATAAAGACAATTTACTTCTCCCTTATGCCTCAGCTGCCTGATAAATTCACTTTGGACAGATAACATCACCATTTTGCAAAGGCATATTAAAAAAAATTGAAATATTTCCTACAAAAAGATCAAACCACTGAATGCCACCTTGGTTGAGATTTGAGACACTCATCAGAGAGTCCTTGGAGCTGGTTTAATGCTGCAGGCAGACTGTCACAACTCTCTTGTTTTGTTCTGGATTTGCATACAGCGTGAGGATGAAATCCAAGCAGGATGGATTTGCTAAACAGGTAATGTAGGCACTGCACCCCCCCAATGCACCCAGGTGCATCCTGCAGCACACTGAGGTATCCGTGGGCACGCTTCGACACCCTGCTGTGTTGAGCTGACAGCAACAACTTTGACCCTTTATCTCGATAAGGCATTGCAGTATTTGTTAAGATGTGAGTTACAGTTACCTTGATCAAACAGATCTGTATTTCTCTTGGCTCTGGCACCTTATTGAGGATAACACTGAGAAAGGGCTGCTGCGTTCCAGGGCTTGGGAGCAGAGCGCAAGGTCTGGTAGTGCCTGTTTGTGTCACCAGTTAACTGTAGCTCCTGGTCCACATGTGGGTTAACAAGAGTAAATGATGTGTTCACTTTGGAGCAGGCTGTTGTGGTTGCATCACTGAGGGGTGAAGCCAGGCTCAGATTAACGTGTGAATGTAGAAGCACCATGATACAATTTCAAGAGTGATTATTTTGTATTTACATAGCAAATACAGAAATTTAATGTTGCAGTGTAGTGTGGGAAATTCCAGACTTCACCAGGTACTTTTAGTAGAGCCACCTGCTGAAGTCAGATGTTTCCATAAAGGAGCAGACACTGATGGGAATCTAACATCAGCCCATGAACTGTTATGGTCCTCTCTGTTGCAGCAAGGTTAAGAAAGTGAACCCAGCATGTTGGAGCTGGAGGTGTGTATTTTGTACTGATTGGGTTTTCCTCCATATGCAATAAAGTAGCACTGCCTTGTAGGCAGATTTAGCAGCAGTTGTTTGAGACATGCTTGAAAAGGCGTGCACACACACACACTTTGAAACTTCAGATCAAAAAGTCAAATAAATGTAAAGTACTTTGCACATTACTATGCTTTTTATCAGATGAGAATTTGACAACATTCCCAGCTCAAAAAATTGATCTTGATGACATGTCAGGGAACAGACTCTAGGGACTGAAGACCGTTTTGGTGGTTGCTAATGCAGTGATTATTTCCTGTCTAAAGCCGAGGGGATCAATAAATGCCAGTTAGAAAGAAAACCCTTCAGGGGAAAGGGAACTGTGTCAGAGGAGCTCTCCGAACTGTTTAAGTAAAAATATTTTATAGATCCAACAAACAAGCTATTGCCAGCCCAGTAAGCAACATTCCTCAGCTGCAGGTCAGCTACAGCAGAAATTCATTTAGCTCAATGTGTGTAGCTTGTAGTACCATCCACAGCTTTACAGAATTAATTTGGCAACACTTCCCATTTGAGCCTGGCTCTCCAAGAGGCGGCTCACAAAGTGGGATCACAGGCTCACCCATAACTGCATGGAACACCATGTAATTCCAGCTTTGGAAAAAAAAAAACATGTAGAATTCATCCCATGTGGCTGGATAGGTGTTTTACCAACTGTAACAGGAAGGTTTTATCCATCCCCGCAGATCAGTGTCACAAATGAGCATCACCTCTGCCTGATTAAAGCAGGTGAGAGAATACTTCCTAAAACAGACCATCAGAATAGCTTGACCTGGGAAAATGTTTGCTGATTAAATTGTGTGTTTTGCATTCGCATGTAAATGTAGTGAAGGACCTGCTGCGTGTCATCTCAAATCCATTCCCTCCCAGAGCTATTGATCACCAGTGTCTGGTCTCAAGAGCTTTGTACATTAAATGCCAACTGTGGTTTGCATTTACATGTTGATGCAAAGTATAAATTCAGTATATGAAAAGGTTTTCTGCAGAGACTTACCTGTTGCCTCACGGAATGAGTAAGAAATTCTGTCTCTTGGTGTAGTAGAAATGTGTCAGAGGTGGGAACTCCTGCACTCGGTGACTGTCTGCCAAAGAGATGTTCTTATTTTAGAAGAAGGGAGGACAGTCCTTGTGAAGGGAGGAACATTGAAACCGCTTCCTGATGTGCTGAAGGCCTAGGAACCCTTGGGACATGTGGGTGACAGCTCAGGCAAACCCTGAAAAAGGACAGAGTATGGTCAGTAGCCTGCTGGGGAGGGCGTGCAGGATGGGACAGGCCCAGGCCCCAGGGGCAAGGTAAGTGCCTACAGTTCTGGGGCTGAGGAGTGAGAAAGGCAGGCAGGTTTCTCCGTACGAGGCTGTGTGTAGTAGCTCAAGTGTTATTTTTCTTTCCTTTTTAGCACCTGTATCTTTAGGACATTTTTTTTTTTCTAGCTGTGCCAGCTGGGTGTGGTGTAAATACATATTTTATATTTTTAAGATAACTGACTTGAGTGAAGGGTGAGTCTGAAGTAACAGGAGAGCTCTATGTGATGGCTGTAGGGATGCTTATAACCGACATGTCTGACTGCGCGTGCAGAGCCCGGGACAGTGGCACATTGTTTCCAAATATCCAGAAGGCAGCAGGATAGGTGCTCACTTGACCGCACAGCCTGCATCAGGAGCTGACAGTGTGAGAGTCTGAGAGGAAGAGATACCTTCTGGTGCTAGAATAGGGACATTCCCTGGTCTTTGGAAAGTCAGGGGACACTTCTGCAGTCAGGGTGGGTCTGTCACAGAAATGTGTGGCTGGCATCCTTGGATGTGAGAGGATTTCTACATGTACTTCTGTGCACTTCTCTGCCCAAAGTGGGGATCACCAGCATTTGGTTTCATCTTAGACTGCTGCTGGGAATGAATCTCCTTAATTTGCTTTAGCCAAGCATGTCTCTAACCCTGCAAAGATGAGTAGTCTCATTTTTTCCCTCTATTCTCACAGGTTATTTTCTTGCCATACAAATACTGATCTGAATTCAGCGTAGGCCTAGCTCTACTCCCACAGACCTTGCAGAATAATTTAGGACTGCACTTAAAATAACAGTTGTTTTGACTACCTCGTGCTTAATATGAAGTGACAGTTCTTCTCAATGAGTGATACCAAATCACCAGTGCTGCGCAGACTGTCTTACCCCTATGGAGGGATATCATTCTATGCTTAGCACGTGAAGTAGGATTTTAAGTTCAAATGCTATATCCAGATTTCTATATTTAGCTCTTCTTGTTTCAGAGGTATTCAACTTGCAAATCTCTATGCTTCTATTTATATAAAACCTATTTCAGGTATTTGCATTTAAAATTTGGTTGGACTTACATGAAAGGCTCTGCATAGCATAGAACAGCTTGCTTTGGAGGCAGAAGAGTAGAAATACCTCCCACTGAAAAGTAACGACGAGTAGTTCAATGCATGTTCCTCCAAACATGTAAGAGGTGATCACGTCTCACAGTGCTATTTTTCCACTGTGACTAATACCCTCGTTCCAGTCCTGCCACCCATCTTTGCCAGTACAAAACACTAATTCGTGCATGGACCTATATCCACAGATCTGAATGGCAAGAGCACTTAGCCTATGATTCCGTTCAGCAGACTAGGATAATGCATCCTACATGTAAAGAAAAATATGCTTTTAGTCTACTTCTAACTTTTTTTTCTCTGAAAGGAAAGGAATTATCTAAGCAGGGTGCTCCTCTTCTCCACAGGCAACGGCTCTGCAGAGATGAAAATGCTCGTGTCTCTGTATAGCTAGCTAGTCCTTGGGGTAAATGTAGATCGGATAAGAGAGCTTCACTTCTTGGTCCTGCAAGAGCCACAGAGGCCTCAGTTTAGCAGAAGAGTGCTCATCCTTTCTTCTTAAACACATGCAATGATCTTTCTTGCAATATGGGCTGGTTTCTGTCTTTGACAGAGTATGAGCAGTCCTAACATTGCTGTGCAGCATGGACTCATTGGGGTACTTCCTAATGTCATTACAACAGAGGGAATCTGCAGAGACCCCTGCAAAAGGCAGACTTCTGTGTGAAAGCTACTGATTGCTGCAATAGCCTCCTTCTCTGGAGAGAAATATCGATTGTTAAGTCCAAGGAGAGCCTGAGGTACTTTATAGCTGTAGCTTATGGAAATCAGCACCCAAAGAAGAGTGACCAGGCTCTAGGAATCTGTGATTCTGTAAAAAGGCCTTGTGCCATGGCTGGACGTGCTGTGGGGCACGGAAAAAGAAAAAGGGGGCATCTACTGCCAGCTGTCACACTGGCCCTGGAGAAGGAGGGAAACCAGTCTCCGCTCATCTCACCACCTGGAATAAGATGGGACTGTTGCCCTGATTTGCAGGGACAGCTTTGTTGGAGTTTAAGACACTCCGATGCTGACTCGAACTAGAAGAAGCAGTGTCCCATCAGCTTTGTTAGAAGCCATAAGACCTATTCTACTGGTAGGTTTGTCCAGTTTTTCCTCTTTATCGAGGGTATTTCAGAGATGGACAAGGAGAGCGCTAGTGAGCTGTGTGTGCTGAGTGGACAGCCCTCTTTGATCATGCAGCAGGTGGGCGTCCAGTTCCTCTAGACACCAGACTGTTTCCAGGGGCTCTCAGGAGAAAAAGCTGGTTAAAATGGGCTCTGGTTCACACGAATTACACTAGAAGGTTGGCCAGTATGAAGTGGCTTCATTTTACTATGTTGCGGTTTTGTTTCATGATGGAAAACATAGATCCTCTGGCATGTTGGATGATTTTCAACCTCATGTGAAATCAGCAGGCGTTCATGATGAGAGCAACTAGTGACCTGTGTATTCAGTGAGCTGCACTGAGGATCAGAAAACCATAAAAAAGCAGCAGCAAGAGACGCAATACCTGCCTTATGAAGAATAAACTCACACTACTGCAGAGTGCAGGTGCCCGAAGAATCAGGGCAGGATGTAAGATTGGAGCTCAACCTCCGAAACACTTGGTGGGTGGCTTTTCCCTGAAGTACAGGGAGGCATAACTCTCAGCTTGCATGCACTGGTCTCTGGACAAACACTGAGAGGTACGGCTGTTAAAGTATCAGGTTCATGGAGCTGTTATTATTATAGGAGTTATCTACTGGTAGATTCAAATTCTACGAGCAAAAGCGAACTATCGATAAATAGGATTTTATATTGACCAACATTTCACTGAAGAGCTGGAGTAGGGGAGTCCCTACCTTTGAGGGAAAACAGTTAAAATAAAAAGTTAAATGCAGCCAAATTTGTCTTACAGCATCATTTCAAAATGGAAGCCAGAACACTGGAACTTTTTTATTTGTTTTTATTTTTCAGTTGGAATTAGCTATGGAATTTGGTACCCGTCTGAAACAGATCAGATTGACCCAACATGGTAAACATAAATGTATTTTTATTTGCCTTTTTTTTTTCCCTGTGACTTTTGAAGTGTTGGTAATTTTAAGGGTCTTTTGAAAATGTAAAAGGATGCTGGCCCCCATCCCTGCAGTGCAGAGAATAGCTTGAATTTCATCAGGCTAATGGGAGTAGTGAGTCCTTTCACTCCAGGGTCGGCTTTGCAAGAGGACTGCTGTAATATGCTGGCAGGATATCCAAATTACTCCCCTTTTATTGTGCACTTTGTCACTTTGAAAACCATGCTTCATTCTTGTGAGCTGTATTTCCTAGTATGGCAGAGAGAAAGAGGATATTTTGGCTTCTGATTTGTACACAGAAGTTTAAATGAAAGTGCTCAGGAGCGGCCGTTCTGCTAATTCTGTTATCCAACTGCCTCTGCTGTCTGGATCTCCCTGGCACTAGCTTTTTTCTCATTTCTTTCCTGCAACAGTTGCTAGGGTTAGTCCTTGAGAACTATTACTTCATTTTGTGAAGCAGAAAGTTTTTTTCCACGTCTTCACATCCAGTTGTTTTTACTGATTGCATCTAGCCATCCACAGGACTGCAGCTGCCTTTTAGGTCCAGAAGTCTGTGCTAAGTTTCCACCCACTGGCATAACTATACTCCACCTGAGACAAGGCAGTGATTTTGCTGGGCAGTGTCCATGTGCCGTCAGCGGCGCCGTGTGGGTGACGACGCTGCAGGATTCGCAGGCAAGAGGGACATCGGGTGCCTGACGCTGACTGCAAGTGAGGAGCACTGGGATGGTATTCATCTTTGGTCTCTTGAATTGTATGTATAGCGTGTTGTAAAGTAATCTTACTGAAATGAGGCTGTACAAACCACTTAAAATTAGGGAATGATTTAGCTACTGCATAGTAACTTCAAAAAAAAATAAAAAGGAAATGAAAAATGCAGAAACTTCACATTTACTGCAAACTCTTGAACTTTAAACATCTATGTACCTGAGAGGAGATTTAATACTTTTTCTCACTTTGATGCTACTATAACAGAGCACTTTGCATCATCTGAGCCATCCAAGAAATGGGGATGGTCTTTGAGACTGTAGAAAACTCAAAGTGGAAATGAATTCACTGGAGATACATGAGTTCCTGTAAGTCTCTCTATAAAAATGTTTCTCTCAGTCTGTTAAGATTATCAGCTGCTATGCCAACTGCCTGTGATAACACAGGAAATGAAAAACTGGCAGTAAGAAATCTCAGGCTGCTTATTAAGGCTTTTTTAACCATGATAAAAAACCAAGGGAGCAGTGTACTCAAAGGAGGATTTCCCACTCTCTCAGAAGCACAAACATCTCTGTAGATTGGGCTGCACTTGATATCTGGGTAAGGAAAAAAAAGTTGTGGGGGTTTATTTTGCTGTTTTTTTTTTTTTTAATGTTCTTATAAAAATATTTTTTTAAAAGCAACATGGAAATCATTAGGTGACTGGTTTTTATTTCTTGTCTCTGTGACTGGAGTCTCCTGAGTTACGTATTGGCAAAAATATTGTCTAAGAATGATTAGGCAAAATATACCTTTAACTCTTTTTCTCACATCTATAACAGAAAGTCGCATTGTTTGGGTTTTCTGTAAAAGCAATTGTTGCCATATATATTGTGAGAGAAGGACTAGAGTAAAAGAAAACTAGTGTTATAGCTGTGACCTTGCCCTGTCTATTCTTTGGTACACCCAAAGGCCTGAGCTCTCCGGAGCTCCCCAGATGCATCTTCGCACTTTCATGAAGTGTTTCATGCTGTAATGTTTGATGTTGCTACAAAAATGGTGTTGCAGGTACAGCTCGGTTATATGGATTTCACCAGGCTTGTAGGGAATTTCCTTTCCCTCCTCCTTCACCCCTATCCTCTCCAAGGAGGAGGAGTTTCCCTGGAGTAAGGAAAGGGTGAAAAGATAACGTTTCCAGGGACTGGAGTCTCCAGTCACATATGTCTCTGATTGTAAATTATTGGCTGATAATGAAAAGACGTGGTTCATGTGTTGGGCTAGTTAAATAAAAGCAGTATTAGGGACAGTCTTTAATACTATAAAGCCAGGAGCTGTATGGCTTTGTTTGAGTTGTCTTAATTTACGGATGAGTAGTCTGCAAAATGTTCTGACCTAGCAGTTGCAAGGGGTGTAGCTCATTCAATTTAGTCGCTCACTTTTCAGAAGATTTGCTTTCACTTAGGGTTTTCTATGTTATCCATCATTGCAGCATCTCCAGACCTTTTTCAAACCAGTAATTAGGCATGTGCTTAGATCTCATCAGCTAGAAAGCTGAGTATATCCTTGAGCACTCTGAATAGAGATGGGACTATCCATATGCCTGAATGCTTTTCTAAGTAGGGTTAACCATGTGGAATGTAACCCATCGTGTAGTATTTGCACTGTGACAATTTGTCTTTGGCGCAGTGGGCTATCAGTAACGCTAAGATAAACTGTGTGTTTGCCACACCATCTGTGCCCTTTAAACTGGATAGTTCTGGACTCCAGGACGTTTTCTTTCCATTCCTGCTCCACAGAGTGCACTCAAAGCTGAAGATGTTTACTTCTTTGGCTGTGTTAGAGGTGAGACATAAATGACAACATTTTCGTTTCCTGTAAGTTGTGAGTAGTTAATTCCAAAGGAGACACGTAAGGAAGAACCTGCTTTGCTGTGCCTGCATAAAAGCTGGGGTTTGCTGGAGGTGATCCTTGCTGCCTTATTCTGAGCTTACCACAGATGGGCAGAAGGTATTTGGGGCTCTGGATGATTAACTTCACTGTGCGGTAGCTGCCATCAAAGAGGACTTCATGGGGAGCCTGTGAGGGATCTGCTATAGATCCCTGTGTCTCTAGTGTGACACAAGGCTCCCTAAGATGGACCTTCTAGCTGGGATCTGCTTCCTTTTTCATATGCCAGAGTGGTTGGCAGAAGGGCCGCACCTGGTTTGCATATACATGTACTGGGTAACAAAATAACACATTACCGTGTGTTACCTAAGGTAACAGTTTTATATCTTTAGGAGGTAAAAAAGTGAAAGCAAATGGTCACAGGATAACAAGCTATCTTGGGAAATGCAAAGCAATTGAAAGTGGAAATACGAAACACTGGCCAACTATTTAATGTGTTTGCTGCAGATTAACTATTTATTGTGTCTGTGGTCCGGAGGTCTGGTCCTTGCCTGTGCCACTGGTAATTAACTCTAAAAGGTGTCTATAGCTTTTTCATAAAACTACCCTGAGAATGTAAAGCTGCCTTAGCTTCAGGGTTATGATCTCTTTCATGGGATTGTCAATTTAGTCATAATAGAAGCTGTTAAGAAAGCACCTACAAAGTGGATTATGCTGTGAAAAAAATTGAGGTCTTCTCCAAATACTTTATTTGCACCTCAAAGAAGATGCCTTAGCAGTTTATAAAGCAGATTTTCTAATAACAAGGAGTTTTTGCTTTTCTTGCCTTCCTCCTAAAACCTGTGAAATGCAGTGTGCGTATATCGAAGTGCAACTGTCAGAATGAGCCCATTACATGGGCACTGGTCACTTACAGATAGCCCTCCACTGCTCAGGGAGAAAAGTATGTATCTGAGTGAGTGCTCTGGTTTTGAGTTTCTTTCCTAAACTAAGTATAAAAACAACAACAAAAAAAAAGGCTTGATTGTTAAAGGTGCAGTTTTCCAAAAAGGCCATATTAAGCAATGTAGGGCCTGTAATTTTCATCAGTTATCAGATAATTCCTACTGGCTCTAAGGTGTATGCTTTACGTTATGTAAGAAGGTAAGATCAAGACATCTACCGTAGCTGGTGTTAGCCAGAAGGCAATGCACCACCGTCCTTTGACTTCAGGCTAAAATGTCTATTTCTCCTCCAACAACTGGTCAGCAGGTAACTGTGGTGTTTAAGCACTTTGTCTTGTCCTTACCTCACATAATCTTCTGTTCTTCCAAAAGGAGAGCAAAGTGCTGTTTAGGATACTCCTTAGTAAGGGACCAGTGAATGTTTTTAATAGTCATGACTTGGATGTCATTCCAGTGCTGTGCTAGATAAAAGAGGACAAGAAGCAAAAGCCAGAAAGGGATACTGCCAGCTGCTGGCACAAATGGCCTCTTGGTATATTGCTCTCTTTTCAGTCTGGACTTCATATCTTTGTCTTCTTCCTACATCCTCATTTTCAAGAGCTATCCTTTCATCTCCTTGCAGCCTGATGTAGTACACATCCGCATCAAACCAACACTTCTTACATTTCATTGCACTCTCCATTATACCTCTTTTACTCTAGTCCTTTCATCTCTGTGACCATTACCCTTCCTTACTCACTAAAAGAGACTCTGACTTAAATCCTGCTAGTGCCAGGGACGAGCATGGTCCAGGAGGTGTCCTGTAGCTGGGACAGGCCCTGCGATGTTCTTATCACCTCCCAGCACCCCACTGCCAGTAGTTGCTTGTAAGGGCAGAAATTCAACAATGCAGATAAGATGGAATGCTTATAACTATATTTGCATGTTTTAACTTGTACTGCCTTTGTTTGAATGAAAGTTTTAAATGCCTTGTCTTTGAGCAAGGTTGTGGTATGAAATAAGCCTTAAAGGATGCTCTTGACTGGAGCTGGCATCTCCCTGGGCCGCAGGCCAGCCAGTCTTGGCTGCTCCAGCTTGGTGGCACCCAGAGCTACACTGAGACTGAGCGCTCTGCCTTTTTCTGTTTTTTCACCGTTATCTGGGGTTGCGTTGGCTGGGGATTGGGGAAAGAAATGACATAAAACAACAATAAGAAGAGAGAGGCCCTGGCTGCTCCTACCTGCTTCTGTCTTGTCTCTGTCTTCCACACTCCTCTCTGACTGCTGCCTGTTGCTGGCTGTGCTGAGCCGCTGCTGCCTGGCCCTGCGCAGGGGCCGAGCGCCCTGCCAGCGAGGCCCCGCGGGGTGCAGGCGGCTGATGTCACCCCGCGCTGCACTGGGCGAGCCGGCCGGCCCTGCTCCGGGACCAGGGCGTGCGCCAGCAACCCCTCACCCACGGAGAGATATGTGCTGCTGTTTGTGCACTGAGGACTGGGCCACGAGTGCAAATTTCCAAGGGAGGAAGACAAGATTTTTCAAGGATTGCACCTAAAAACACCGAAGTTCATTTGTACAGCGACAGAAGGTGACTACAGGATTGCCCGAGCAGCCCCTTTGAAATTCTGAGCGTCTGAGCCGTTCGTTCCCCAGAAAGCAGGCGAGTTCCCGGCAGAGGCAAACCCGGAGCCGTACCGGTAACGGCCTTTCCCGCCTCTCGCTGCCGCGCGCGGCAGCAGAGTGCAGCAGCGCCCCCCAGCGGCCCGCGCGAGCGGGCTGTCCCGCGCGGACGGGCCGTTGGGACGCCGCGAAGGCGAGGGCGTTTTCACGGGACCGGCCGTTAACCGTCACCGTTTGACAAACAGCGCGTTTCCGTGAGACCGAGACTGAAATGCAGTGTGGAGAAAATGATATTTCCAAGCTAACGCTGACTGCTGGCTCTTTGCATTTGTTTCTTGACAATTATATCAATGCCACCAGGTGGGGGTAAGATCCTTTTAAAATTGATGTTGGATTTTCCTTCCCAGTTACTTACCCGGGCTCTGCACTCCAGCAGCATTTAAACAGGGTCCTGTTGGGCTTGGGTGTCCCATGTCCCTTGCCGGCCATAACCTGTCTGGGCGACTGCGCCAGACCCTGCGGCTCCAACCGGCCTTTCCCAGCCCCCTGACCTAGTGCCTGAATCTGCAGTGTAGTGGGAAAATTTTAAAGTAAATTAAACTCATTTAACAGCTGGAGAGGGAGAAAGAATTAAGATCAATGTATTTGTGTTTTCCTTTCAGTCATCACTGAGCAGACTGTCCCAGAACACCTGTCAGGACAGGGCAGCGCCATCTTCACCGTGGATGGAGCACTGAGGTGGTGGTGGTGGTTTTAGCAAGCTGGACTTACCCGAAGTCACATCAGAAGGATGTGGCAAGTCTCTGTGAGCCCAGCCGCCGGGCAGTGCTCCCTCACACCCGAGGGAGCTCCATACTGGTTAGCAAGGGGTAATTTCCCTTCCAGCTGCTATCCTGCTCCTGCAGATGCGGAGACCTCCAGGGCACGGAGTTACTGCCTTGTAGCCTGTATGTAGCATTTGCGTTTGAATAACCTGGATTTGGCGGCTTCTGAGAGACTGATTATTTCTGAGGCTTCTGGTAGTATACAAGTATATTTTTATTGGCTGATAATGTAGAAATTCATATATTTTAATCTGAATTCCTTCTGTATCTCTTTAACTAAGGCTACATATCCTAAATAGCAAGAAAGTTTTGTATCATGTTAGGGAAGCGTTTCCAGTGCTTTCTGAATGATCTCTAGATATATTTCATTTTTCATAGCAGCTGATGCAGATGTGCTTTTCCATAATACTCAGAATTGAATGTCCATCTGGTCAAAAAAATATCCCATCTCCTATGCTCCCACAGTTCTGTAGTTGTTACTCAATATTTGTCAAGGCAGCATTGGCAGAGACTCCTAGTACCAGTTTCTGTATAGCAGTGAATGAAGTTAGTTATTTTTCAGCCTATTGTGTGTAGATATACATATATATCTCCTGTGTTTAGATAAAGAGTACACCTCTTACAGTGGAGGAAAACAATGAATTATCACCAAATTGAGATAGAAGGCTTAGCCTGTTATTATTTCATCTTTATTTTCCCCACTTTTTTTCTTTCTTTAGTCTCTAGTAGAGAGCTATAAAACCACCCTCTTCTGCTTCTCCCTGTTTCTCAAAGAGCCCTTTCAACCACCACATCCCCTCTGAGCTCCGCTTGCTGGAGTGATTTGCATATGCTTATATTCTTGCCCCACTTTCCAAGAAACCCTTTGTTTTGTGGATTCTTGCACAGATGTTGTGTTCTATGTTAGTGTAAGACAAATATAACAGAAATGTGAATTGCATGGCAACTGCCAACCAGAATGTGGCCCCACATATGTACTGTGAAAGCAATGGTGAGAAGATACACGGTAGGAACTTGGGAACAAGCTTTTGAGGCTGTTAAATTCTTGAGGTTATAATGTTTACATTCTCCTTTTCAGAAAATGGCAGATAATATTTATTTTAGTATTATAAACAAAATCACCAACAGACTGTCTCCTATATAGCATCAGCAGACAGTCCATGTACTTGTTGGCATGCCTTCAGTGGCATGCGGAATTTAATAATTTCTGCAGAATTTAATGAAGGAAAAATACCCTGGAAGTGCGCAAAGGAAAAATATGCAACAATATTTTCAATAGAGGATGGACAAATTACTGTTAGGAATCACAGGCTTCCACAGACTTGTCTTTGTTAGTGTCCTGGTTTTGGCAGGGATGGAGTTATTTTTTCCTCTCAGTAGCTAGTATGTTTTGGATTTTGTGTGTGAAGAATGTTCATAAACACCCTGATGATATCAGTTGTTGTGAATGAGACCAAGGACACTGTCCTGCTTTCCAAGTCTCACTAATGTGCAGGAAGCTGGGAGAAAGACAGACAGCATAATTGATCCAAACTGGCCAAAGAGAGTATTCCATGCCATAAACATCATGCTCAGTATATAAGTGGGGGCAGGCGAGGGTGGGTATCTGCCTTCCTGGCATCCATCCTTCCTGCTTGTTTTTGCTGGCATCGTTCCCCCTACCTTGCTGGCTCCCTTTTTGCTCCTTTGCTTGCTGCTCGGTTTTGTTTCTGTGATCGCTGCTCGGGACGGGCTGTATCGGTCATTGGGACATTGGGTGGTGAGAAAACACATATTGTTCACTTTGTATATTTTTAATATTCTTATATTCTGTTATTATTGTAGTTTTCCCTTTTATTTTAGTAAATTGTCTTCATCTCAACCCACGAGTTCTCCTTCCTTCCCAATTCTCTCCCCCATCCCCCTGGGGAGGGGGAGAGTGAGCGAGAAACTGTGTGGTGATTTGGGCTAAACAAACAGTTGCATTAAGTTGCTATCTTCATAGCAGGTTAGTTGTATTAGCCAAATATAAACATTGGTCTGATTTGCTCTACTTTTCATACACTCAAATCAAAGTGTAGTACTCTTTATCCTAAATTCTTATATAAAAATTTATTTCATTGTCATGGTAGCTGAACACCTGGCTTTCCATAGCTGGCTAGGCATGGTTTTAGGAGGCTCTCTATGCAAAGCTTTAAAAGTAAAAATAGAAAGTGAGTCGTTTAGCTCAGTAATTTCAGCAGCCCAGATATATGCAAAATGAGGAGGTTTGGGGTGTCAATGATTTTAGCATCAAAAAGTAGTAGCTGAGATCCTTAACTTTAAACCACCTACTTTTTTACTTAGCTTTTGACCCGTTCTTCTGAAATGCATTAATGGCTATAGCACAACACAGAAATTCCACTTAAGATTCCTTGATGTTTTCTTGCTCCTCCTTTCACAGCTGAGTGGGAGTTTGCTATTTGCAATACAGCTACATGATGGAGGAGTCCAGCATGCCACTCGCTGTGCAGTGGAGGATGTTGCTCTTTAGGTCCGTGGGGGTCCCCATGCCTCTTTTCCGGACTCCTGCTAGTTGGGTTTCCAGAAAGCCAGGATTTCTTTCCTGAGGGAAGCACCCGTGGCAGAAGTAGATCTTCCCTTTTCCCACCTTCATTATAGCAGATGATGGCTGTAATTACTTTCCACAGTCAGCCAAAGTAGAGGAACAAAGAGTGAAAACATCCTTGGAGTGCACCATGTAACATGTACCTGGCAAGCAACATCGCTTTTGCTTTCTGACATACTAACTACTGGCTGCATGGGACTGTCATAAAATCTCAGGGGCAGAGTGCTGAGTCTGGAAGACATTTTGTTTCAGGATCTTTCTATGTAAACGTTGAATTTTCAGCTGAGGAGCATTTCTTGGACTATACCTGTACCTTCTCATTTCAGTGATGGGACTGCTGTTCCCTGCATGGTGGCTTCTGGCAGATCCCGCTACCCCCACTAAGGCAGACCGCCACGACAGGCACCTGTCTTCCACCACCACTTCTGAGCTGCAAAACTGTGGACTCTCTCCTGCCTTCCTGCAGGCCTTGCCTCCTGAGGAGGAGAAGGAGGAGGAGAAAGGAGACCAGGCATCCCATCTGCCATGGGGAGACAAACACACTCTGGATAGTCAGAACCTGACTAAGGAGATGTTTTCCTGTCCCCAGCATCGGTGTATTTTGACAGCTCTGTAGAAAACATCAGTCTGTTTTTCAGAGACTGGAAGATGGAGACTTTCCTACTATGTTTCTGCCATATTCTTTCCCAGTCTGCTCATCCTTGCGCTCAGTCATGTTGTTTAAGCAATGCTGCAATACTCTCGTGTTGTGAAGCAGCAGGGGAAGGAAAAGCTGGGAGTGGCGGGCAAGACTATATGAACAGACAAAACAGTGCTTTGTAATATAAAGAAAGTCAACAGATATGATGTTTTGCCCTTTGCCTATGCAACCTTTCGTAATTAAATTATCAGGATGAAAAAGACTATCTTAATTATTTAAAGGCTAGGAAAAAAAGTACAGTCAAACATATCATTCATTATGCTGCAAAAAAGTTATTTTAACTCTTAAGTACTGTGAAGTTTTTCAGGGATCCATTATTTATTTTCACCTCTAAGTGATTTTTTTTTTTTTTAAGTTTGAAGCTGTAACCCAAAATTTGTATTCTGTTTTCTTGCAGGTAAGTCTGGAATGGTCTGTTTGAACTGTTCAGTTTGGGAATGTAAGTGAACAAAGTAAGCCTTCTGCAAGCTGTCCCAGCCTGTTAACAAGGTCAGAACGTTGTCTTTATTTTTGAGCTCAAATACTTTGAATTGAAATGAAGATGAAACGGATAACGTAATCGCAGATCGATATGGCTATGCAGACACAATGTCATCTTTCTGTTTGTCAGATGTGAATGCCACAGAACAAATATGTCTTATTGAGAATTAATATGCAGGCTACTGTGTCTCCAGTTCATTCTTAAACCAAGGTTGGGTGGACATAATATGAAATATTCACATTACTGATATTACTAATACTGCTTTTTATAATGTTTTTTTTCATTGATCATTTAAATGGGTTCTCTAGGTGTGATAGATTCCCAGATACAAAAACTTCAGTTGCCTCCTCTTGAATAAAGCCAAGTTAACAGGTTACATGCTGAAAAGCTTACTTTGTGGATTGTTCAGAACTGATTATCTTTTATTAATGACCTGGCAATAGAATCTTTCTATAAATCACTAAGATACTGCTATTGGACTGGCATGCTTTGCTTCCTACCTAACCCTTGCTCTGTGACAACTCCTGCTAGCAGTAAGAAACCTCTTAACCTTGCAAGCTTCCTTGTATTGGATGGGCAGACTCCATTGAGATGGTGTCATGTTTATTGTATCAGCGTTGAAAATTATTTACTTTGATTTTTTTCTTCCTCTTTTTTTTTTTTCCCTCCCGTTATCTCCAGGAAGAATTAAATTCACCTCTTGTCAAATTCTATTGTTGGCTTTCTTTTGAAGTGTTGTCTGTGTAAGCCAAACTGTGGCTTCTTTAGCAGTCCATACTATGACAAATTCTGTTGTCCTAATCTCTGATTAGTATTCATGTACTAGTACCAGTAACAAAAACCTTTTTACAGTATTTCTGTATGTCTGTGTTGTGGTATCTGTTCAGATCAGTGCTATTGTAATGCTAATTGCAGGACAGGTATTGATGATCAATATACAAATGGTACCCAAAGCACATTCTCTTGCAGTCATTTGTGAAGCTTAGAATTGTTCGCTTTCCAAATACAGATTTTTTCATATTTCAGCTGGACACTGTAAAAGCTACTCACTGTCCTCAAATTCATTGATTAGTTCTGCACCACTCTAGTTTTTATGCATTTGGTTGGTTGCTTTCAATTATTGTTCCAATCAGACAGCAAGATTTTATATGAATGCTAAGAAACCTTTTAGACTTGGCTTTTTTTCCTTTCCTTTCCAATTCTGTTGACTGATGTTAGGATGTTTTTTATCAACTGAGAAAAGGGGACATATGTTCTTCACAGCTATATCACCACTGTCATTTTGAGGATGAAATAACAAGGGAGTATTTTCCTGTGCTAGCAAGTGCCTCACTTCTGGAGTGAAGCTGAGATTTGAGCTGGTAGAAAAATGTGTTACTAGATTCACATATGCTATATTTCTATCTCTGAATGACCTATGGTTTTGTAGTAGCTGCTGTATTTTTTTCCTTCTGAAGGGTTACAGTGGTTTTGGTCATGCTCACTTGTCTCTTTGGACATACTAGACATAACATCCTCAATATACCTCACATCCACTGTTAAACACCTGGCTACTAGTTTTATATCTTAACTTGCATCCTGCACTTGATACAGAATAAGTCATTCACCGCAGAAGGATTACACTTTAAATTTGAGCCTTTCCAAGCCTTTTGGTTCCGACTTTCCATTTTTGGCTTTTGAAATCAGTTTGGTTTCCAAAACCTGAGCGAGCACGTTCTTTTCCTCTGCAGCAGTTGATCAGCCTCTAATGCATGCATGTACCACCAGCTCTGTCATGACGTGCAATACTTCTGTGCCTTTTCACACATGACGTACTGAGCTCCTACATTAGTATGAGTACTGTAGTAGAGGGTACCCAGCTGTAGTCCCTCTCCACATTCCTTAGATGCCCTCATCAACCTTTGCCTGGGGAGTTCTGCGCAAGGAGCAGTCTCTGCACTGCTTAAACAATTTCTTCATTGCCTCCAAGAGCAACAAGCATCACTTTGAACCAGGCACATTGCACGTTATGAATGGAATAAATATGCTGTAGAGTAACAAGGCTGTGTAGTATTTCTTATATTTTAAGGAACTCTGGAACTATTAATGGAAGAGAGGTTGGATGCGAAAACACCTTCTGTCATGTCTCATTGCAATAAAAAGCAGGCTTGTATTTCAGCATTTCTGTCTGAAATGTATAAATGCCTCTTTCAAGGGTTTTTAGATGTATGAAGATAAAAAGTTATTAGATGTGAATATGAATACTGATAAATCAAAAATAAAGCCTTAAAAATAAAAAACTGATGTAGTTGAAGTTATAAGCAACATTTTGGAAGGAAGCTCCAATTTAAAGAAATACAAAAAAATAAGGTTCTGCAGATCCACTGAAGTAAAAATTAATATTCAGGTCATACAGTCCTTACATTGGCTGCAGAAATGATGCTGAGGATTTTAGAAGATAAGTTAAAAATGAATGCTTTTGAAAATGCTGGCTGTGTATAGCCATTGTTTACCCAGTGTATTTCAGAATTCAGCACTGTGGCAGATTTCATCAGGCTTTAGAATTTCGATTTAAAAATACACCTCTTCAATGAGCCTTACATAACGAGTATTCCTTTGTTGCCCTCAGGCTAATGACAGTCTACAAAGAAAAATATTCTGAGTTAAAACAAAACTAATCCTAAAACCCGGAAGACTAGGATTGGCAGTTATGTTCGGTAATAACTCATTTGTGTGGTGTCTGTAGAAAGCTGCACTGTCGATTTAGACCTTGGTAGGCTGCGAAACAAGGAGCATTGGGAAGTATGTGCGTGTGGGAGTCCTTCATAGGAAAGAGAATTGTTATGGGAAGCAGCTACTACAGCTCACTTGGTGGGCTGTGCTCTGAGGATTGATGGCAGTATTGCATTCTGAGATCTACTGTGACAGCCTTTGGTTTGTGATTTATACCTTTATGTTGATGGTGAAATCCTCCTTGTCATTGTTTTAGCAGAGAAGGGGAACACGTCGGAACCTATTGCTCTTGGATAAACGTGGGAAGGAGAGGCTTGTGATTAGACTGTTAATGAGGCAGTTTATTGGCATACCACCAGTGGGAAAACAAGGAAATTCAGCAGAGAGAAGGGGTGGAGAGTATTCCTACTTTTGAGATACTTGCAATTTTAGTGTGAAAAATGAGTAAGTTTATTTAGTATGTTTAATATCAAATCAGTATTTTTAAAGGCTGAGCTGTGTTTATTTATAAAGAAAATTCTGCCTGTTCGGGGTCTTTGCACTGTTCTTGGGAGTGTGGAGTACAGAACTGTAGCACATTTAAAAATACATTTTAAAACATTATTTGATGTATTTTTTTTTGAGTCCTGGGATTAGTAGAGCAGCCTTGCAGAGTGCAGGGGGCACCTTCAATTTCAGTAGTCATTTATATATTGAGGAGTACACAGGCTTTTAAAATGATGTCTTAGTAGTGCACAGATGTATGTTAAGTGCCACATCGTGAACATAGGCACAGCTCAGTTCTTGCCAAACCCAGAGACAAATCTGGTTTGTTCTGTTCTTTTTTTCTGGTGTTTGTGGGAATGTAAAATTGCAGGCATCTGTGGCCTTCTAGAGCATAGTTTAGATTTTACAGAACTTCAGTCCCATTCACAAGGGGACTAGGTTTACATTAAAGTTTCTAAGGACAAAAAGGCTTCCTGTATTGGGACAAAATATATTTAGTTCGCAGCATCACTTCTAGTCCTCTGAACAGAATGAAACTGGCACCTTGTGTTCCTGGTGCAACTTTCTCTCATGATATTAAGACATAATAAGAATGCAAACCCTCGTGATAGTGCCTTGCTTTCTGAAGGAGAACATAAACTCCCCTCAGTGATACAAAATTGGGTATTCTCTGATTTTGTTAGATTTGCTAATCCTGCTAGTTCAGCTTTGTTCTTCAAGTTGGGTTCCTGTATATCAGATCTCTTTCAGCATCTCTTCTTTTCATCTTTGTTGGCTAAAATTATCACTACTGAAAAAGGCAGAAAATAGAATCATAGAATCATAGAATGGTTAGGGTTGGAAAGGACCTTCAAAGGTCATCTAGTCCAACCCCCCTGCAAGGAGCAGGGACATCCCCAACCAGATCAGGTTGCTCAGAGCCTCATCCAACCTGGCCTTGAACGTTTCCAGGGATGGGGCATCCACCACCTTTCTGGGCAACCTGTTCCAGTGTTCTACAACTCTCATTGTAAAAAATTCTTTCCTAATATCTAATCTAAATCTACCTCCTTCTATTTTAAAACCATTACCCCTCGTCCTGTCACAACAGGCCCTGCTGAACAGCCTCTCCCCATCTTTCTTGTAGGCCCCATTGAGGTACTGGAAGACCGCTATCAGGTCTCCCCGGAGCCTCCTCTTCTCCAGGCTGAACAGCCCCAACTCTCTCAGCCTGTCCTCATAGGAGAGGTGCTCCAGCCCTTTTATCATCTTTGTGGCCCTCCTCTGGACCTTCTCCAACTGGTCCATGTCCTTCTTGTGCTGGGGGCTCCAGAATTGGACACAGTGCTGCAGGTGGGGTCTCGCCAGGGCAGAGTAGAGGGGCAGAATCACCTCCCTCGACCTGCTGGCCATGCTTCTCTTGATGCAGCCCAGGATGCGGTTGGCCTTCTGGGCCGCAAGGGCGCATTGCCTGCTCATGTTAGGCTTCTCATCCACCAGCACCCCCAAGTCCTTCTCCTCTGGGCTGCTCTCCATCCATTCCCCGCCCAGCCTGGATTTGTGCCTGGGATTGCCATGACCCAGGTGCAGGACCTTGCACTTGGCCTGGCTGAACTTCATGAGGTTGGCACGGGCCCACCTCTCCAGCCTGTCAAGGTCCCTCTGGATGGCATCCCTCCCTTCCAGCGTGTCAATGGCACCACACAGCTTGGTGTCGTCGGCAAACTTGCTGAGGGTGCACTCTATCCCACTGTCCATGTCGCCAACAAAGATGTTGAACAGGGCCAGGCCCAACACGGACCCCTGAGGGACGCAACACGGACCCCTGAGGGACATAACATAGGTAAGAAAATGCTTTCTGTGCTGTTGTCTCCTGTGTGCCAAAGCAATGGCAACATCCGTACAACCAACAGATATGTATCTGCAATGCTTGAAAACGATCAGATTATGCCCATCTGCTTTCTAGTTCAGTCACAATGTTATTTCCTGTAAAAATGGAAAACACTGAGCATAGCTACACATTCACTCATGCCACTCAAGCTGTTATGAGTGGTTCACCAATGCTTTGCTCTCAATAAATGCAATATTTTGCTGTTGGGAAAATGCTTGACAGTGAAAAGACAAATACTCTACACCAAGAAAAGTGTTGTGTCTTGTGGTTGGGAAGCGTGGCATCCTGTCTGTGAAGTCTCAGGTGACACGTAAATTCTTCACTTCTAGATAGACTCATGCATGTAAAACATCAACTTCTTTTTCCTGCTTTCAGCTTGCTCCCAGCTGCCTTTAACCCCACAATTCAATCCATTAATTTTTTTCTCCTCTTAAGCAGAAGGGCTTTAAGAGAGGATGCATCTCTTCTGTTCAATGGCTGGAGTGTATTTTCTTGTGTACCTTCCATTATCTCATCAGTAACTTGTTTCTTGCTGTAACCATCTCTCTCTGTTGCTGCAGTGTGCAGATCTTTATAATTTTTCTCTATATAGGTCCGTGATACTTTTCCTCTCCTTGTTTATTAAGAGCCATAAAGTTTAGCAGGAGAATAAATTGCAACTATGATGCAATCATCATGACAAAACATGATTTCCTAATTCCGTATAGTTTTTCTAGATCTTCTGGATGTCTGTCTCTGTATCTCTCAGAGATGGTTGCTCCACAGCAACTACTTTTTCATTGTATTTGGTCTGAGTTGAGAAGTGTCACTGAGCCTCATGTTCATGCCCACATGCTTTAGGAGACTTATTTGTTGATATGTCCCTTGAATGCAAATACAGTGTGCAGAAGGACTAAACTTTGCCTCACCAAATTCAGAAGCAAATTTTCAGTCTTACAGCCCGTTAATAATTTAGTCAAGACCAGGGAATGGCACTTGACCTAGCAGAAACTTATTAGCACCTCTAAAGAGTTGAGGACAACTAATGCTTTCAAAGGAGAAAGTGGAATGTTCTTTTGAATGAGTTAAGAATTAATAAATCCATGAGGGAGTGGGGGAGTTTGAAGGTAAACGTATCATCAAGAAAAACTGTGTGGCATGAAAGCAGAGCTGGAGAATCCCAGCGATTCCTTCTCCTGGGTTGAGTTGATAATTGTTGGGTTACACAGTGGTTGGAGGTTTGCCAGATCTCTAAAGCCTGTTGAATTTGGGTTTGGAGATGAGAAAATTAGATTGGGTTCTTCTTCCTTTCCTGTCACCTTTGTCTGTATAAGCCTTTCTGATTCTGTTGTCTGTTTTGAATAGTACTCTATTCCAATGCTGTTGTTCATTTTTTAGCATGACCATTTCTTTGTTAAGGACAAGTTCTAGGGAATTGGGTAACATTACCTAGTTCCCCCTTCTGGGATGTATTGAGTACCTCAGTGCTCCTGAGGGTCAACATCCCTTTGCTTTTCTGCTGTCTTCTTGCAAGTGTCCTTCCAACTAGAATTCCTCTGTAAAATACATATAAAATATGGTTGCTGACCATGTTTACACACTTTGTATTTGATGTTCATAGAAATCAAGCATCACTGTTACCAGGCCTCTATGTTATCCACTAATCTGTGTTGAAAAAGATCAAACACCACATTCAGATTTTCCCCACACTCTTGGGATGTGTGTTGATACATATTGCATGGATTGAGGTCTTTCATTTGCCCAAGTTTCTGTTCAGGCATCTACAGGAGAGAGAGTGTCTCTATTGCACACTTCCGTATTTCAAAGTCCCAGCACAGACTGGGACAAGACAAGAAGAGATGAGTCAGCCCTTCGAAAATGCTCTCGGAGAGCAGATGATCTCAGTGAAATGCATTGTTATAGAATCATAGAATCATAGAATGGTTAGGGTTGGAAGGGACCTTCAAAGCCCACCCAGCCCAACCCCCCTGCAAGGAGCAGGGACATCCCCAACCAGATCAGGTTGCTCAGAGCCTCATCCAACCTGGCCTTGAACGTTTCCAGGGATGGGGCATCCACCACCTCTCTGGGCAACCTGTTCCAGTGTTCTATAACTCGCATCATAAAAAATTTTTTCCTAATTTCTAATCTAAATCTACCCCCCACTATTTTAAAACCATTACCTCTCGTCCTATCGCAACAGGCCCTACTAAACAGCCTTTCCCCATCTTTCCTGTAGGCCCCCTTGAGGTACTGGAAGACCGCTATCAGGTCTCCCCGGAGCCTCCTCTTCTCCAGGCTGAGCAGCCCCAACTCTCTCAGCCTGTCCTCGTAGGAAAGGTGCTCCAGCCCTTTTATCATCTTCGTGGCCCTCCTCTGGACCTTCTCCAACTGGTCCATGTCCTTCTTGTGTTGGGGGCTCCAGAACTGGACACAGTACTCCAGGTGGGGTCTCACCAGGGCAGAGTAGAGGGGGAGAATCACCTCCCTTGACCTGCTGGCCATGCTTGTTGACGCTCTTCATCAGTGAGTGCAGATTTCAGTGAGCGTTTCAGGAAATCTTCATTAACTCAGATACGGCGTACTCTAGCAGTGAAATTCTGTGGGTCCAAGTGGAAGTCTTGCTTGTATGTGAAAATCAGGGTCAGACCTGCACTTCTCTTTGGCACTGCTTCATCCCATTATTTTCAGTTATGCCCTGTAAACCTCCGCAGCAATTCCTCTGCTTCCTTGATATTTATACCCTTTAAATATGAATGGACAGTTAACACCTTTTCCTGAGTCAAGTTATAAATATTTATTTTTTAAATCTATCTCTATAAGTCATCTCTAGCAGCCTTTTGGAGGCAACCTTGTCATTCTTGCTGATGTACAGGATCAGGTGCTCGGCTTGAGCCTTGCTTTGAGCAGTTAGAAACTGCCCAGGGCCATGGTGGTGCAAGTACCATGTGGCGTATGAGCCTGAGATGTGAATTTCTGTGACCTGCGAAGCTGCAGAGGGCATACTTTAATATCTCCTGCATAGCTCAATTTACAGCTCTAATTTCTGAAAAGAGAAAGGGTGAAAGTCAAAATTCACCACTGAGTAAATTTGAAATGGTTTTCTTACTAAGCAAGTCTAATAGAAAATGCTGTAAAAAAAATGAGTGCTTCCATGCATAAGACAGGCTAAGTAACTTTCTGCGCAGTCTACTTGTCAAGCAGCACGTTGCATCTTCATTTCTTAAATGTTCTGTTCAGGGCTATGATAAAAGGAACATATCTGCCAACATAGCAGACTGCCTTAAAATGTGAGATATGTCTCTCAGAACGCTACTTCAAAACAAAGATAGTGTTTTCTTCCATTAATAGATAACCTTTCCTAAGCTCTTAATACACGTTATCTGACATGTGTTGGCTAAACTTGCTATTGCAGAGAACAGTATAAGGCTTGGTTCCTTCAAAAGGAAGTGATATTTTGGATTCTTTGATAAAATTGAATCACCGGGGACTTCAAATAGATCTGGAAGCAAAACAACGGTAGTGGTTCTCAGGGTATTTTTGTAGACCTGATTTTGGTACCAGTTTAAAATTATGCTAAAAGCAATATATTTTGTGACACATCCCAGTTTCCAGCCCTCTTTGGAATTCTGCCATAAACTGGGCAAACTTTAATCAAATGCAGTTTGCTTTGAACAACTAATTATCAGCTTTGAGGAATCATACAACTAGATCTATTTGTAGGCAATTTTGAATCTTCTATGTGGTTTCTTTTGCATTAACATTTATTCTAGTTGTTTGAAGTGTGAACTTGTGCAGTTTAAATAAGAATATCTACCAGTGATGGGTGAGGAAAGAACTATTTCCACCTATAAACCTGTTCATTTTTATCCACTAGAAAGGGAGTGCTGTGCCATTATGCACTGATGTGAAATGCTTTATTTCATCGGCTAGTTTCTCGCAGTGTTTTGTCTAATAGGAGTGCTGAAGTTACATCTGTTTTCAAGCTATCGATTGAATACTAGAGTTAAATATATAGTTTGAATATATGTGTTAACTATTAAGTTTAACAGCTGACTGGGTGATAGCAGAGTGCTTTCACAGCTCATTAGTAATGTTGGTGGGTAAATCAATTCCATCCTTTTGACATCAGCAACTGTAGATACTAAATGAGTCAATAAAGTGCAGTGTAGAGGAGGCTTTTCAATGAGTTTCTCAAGTGCCAGAGCTTTCTAAATTATGTAAAGAGAATTGGATATTAATCTAAACGAAGCAGAGACTTCCATGCAAAACAATATTAATAGATTGAGATGTCTGTGTCTTTGAAAGTGTGCCGGTGCCACAATGTTGCATTTATACTTCATTTTCAGCCCAAGTCAGAACCTTTGCTTCAGGCCCTAGTTCTGCTGCTCTTAATGGTCAAATCATAGACATTCTCATCAACCCTTTGGATGAGGTAGCTTTGAATGCAAGCCTGTAGCTGGTGTGGACGACCCTCTCAGGAACAGAGAGACCTTGGCACTTAACTGGAGAGCCGAGTGGAGGCTCTGCCCCTCGTTGCCCCCAGGGTGTGCCCAGCAGGGACGGCGGTGGTGGGAAGGGGCTCCTTCCTGCCCTACTGCAACAAACATTGCTGAGCTGTAGTTACCTCTCACTTAAGGGCTGGGAGGGAGGAGAAGTTGTTGTACTGGGGCCTGAGCCCGCAAGGTGCTGTTTGCTGCTACCTCCCCACTGGCTGCAGCTGTTGGAATGGCAGAAGAGGAGCTTTGCTGAGGTGAGAGCCAGCACTAGAGCCATGGCTGAAAAAAATACGTAGACGTGGCCGACGGCCAGAGTGAACTTGTGTCTTTATGCAATAGATAGCAACTCCTTTAGATTATAGGGCATTCGTTGCTGGAAATTTATGCTTATGATGGGAGAGTCTGGAAGATACTTTGTCTTCAAATATAGTTCTAATTTTTCCTTTCGAACATGACTTTTTCTTGAGAATTTTTTTCTCATTATAATTCAGAAGGTGAAGGCAACTGTTCAACTACTGCTGCCATGAAGTTTTAAAAATTAATGGCAAAAGCTGCAGGTCAGACATTGTGGCCAGGCTGTAAGTCCTACTCAGGATGAGACTGTGGCAATGTCCCTGCAGCTATCCCTGCTGTGGCAATGTCCCAGCTTGCTGCCTCGTGGTCACACGTTCCAGCTGCAAGTACAGGATTTAAAGATCAGGCTGTTCATTTTCTGAAATAAGACCATGCAGGTAAGAGCTTCTTGTAATTAAGCTAAAGATTAAAGCGGATCTTGATTTTTTTGGCAAGTCTGTATGTTGTGCTAAGATAGGGGTTTTTTTTCCTTCAGCAATGCCTCTTGAAATGGCTTCTTGTATGATAATCACAAACTGGGACTAAAACGTAAAAAAGGCAAAATGCTTCCTTTCTTGGCTATCATACACAGCTTTTTGAGGCGGGGTTGATTTGATCTAGTGGTGCCTCTTCATGTTTGAGCAGACTCCTGGTTCGCTGAGTTTCTTCCCTAGGAAATTCCTGTTGAAAAATAAAGATAATTATGATAGCTACTTTTACACTTTTTAAAAAGCAGAAAAAAAATTATGTCCAAGAAAACTAAAGGGAGTTGCATGTTTTGCTTCTTTCATCGAAGGGGATCCTTCTCACTGATTTTCGCACACATGTATGTAACAACAACAGTAACACATTTGAGCCTTTTCTGTGGCCAGGACAGAGTTTTGTGCAGTGAATACTTGGCACAGTTTTACTTGTCACAAACAGGTGACTGCCTGCTCAGATGCTGGATGTTCCAGATTTTTCCTGCTGGCAGATTCTGTCACTAAGCCTTGTTCTCTGCTGTGATGATTGCTTAGAGGAAAAACTCTTCAAAATAAAATTTCACCAAAATTCAGAAAACTTGCCTTTATTTGTCCCCTGCTCTGCTATGCATGATATGGGTGTTTTTCTCATGCCATTAGCACTTTCTCTCTCCTTTTTATAGCAGAGAAGAGACAGCCACAACATTCACAATGTTGGGTATCTGGGATGCTCTTTTTGTTGTGATGAGGCTTTTCTAAACCCTTATCAGTATGATGTAGCCAATTTTACTAAAGATTCAGGAAGGAAATGAGACTCTGTAAGCAGGCTTTTGCAAATAGGACATATCCCTGACAGCCATGCAAGCCTGTGGTGATTGTCTGTTTTAACCCCAATTTTATGCTTCACCTGAAATGAAATTTTTTTACACAAGGAGGCATTCATGTCAACTTTACACGTTAATTTGTTTTAATGTGAGAGGTTCAGCTGCTTTCCATGCCTGGTGTTATCTGTCCTCCTTGCTAAATCCATGAAAGCAGAATGGTTTTGTATGGTTGGGAGGATACTGAAGAAAGATTCGGGAGCCTCATTTTCTGCTGCTCGCTCTGCCAGGCCAGGCTCAGTGACCTTAGTCAAGTAACTTCATCGCATCACACTTCCCATTCTTCACCTGTAACCTGGGGACGTGATATTCCCACACACCTGAAAATGGTTCGTGAAGCACATTACTGAGCATTAGGTGATGTTGCTGCTGCTGCCTCTCAGCTTTTTCTTCCACAGCAGCTCTTGGTGGTGGTTTGCTGCTGTTCTGCTCACAGCTGGTTTTACACTCCATTGCTGCAGATCAGACATCCAGCAAGTGCCATAGACTTTTGTTTCTAAGTCAGCTTTAAACAGCATCTTTAAGAAATGGACCATGTGCTAACCAGAAGTTTAGTACGGCTGTTAACTGTTACTTTGAAATTAAATGTGTGCCTTGTAATCGTTTTGGAGATCACAGGTATCACTGAACCATAATCAAAGTGTTATATTTTAAGTGACTCATGCTGAATTTTCCCCTCAGCATTCTCCTGAAAATTAAATCTCTACCTGAGATGTCTTAATTTAATATTTTATCATTTATTTAAACTGAGAAAGTTCCACATTGCTTCTGAAATCAGAACTGTAAAAATAAAGACTTGGAGCATGAGCTGCTAGCAGACTCTGGGGGCTGGGAAAAGTGAAACACACTTTGCAAGTGTTTTGCAAGGTCTTTTCTAGGATGGAGTAGCAAACAGAAACGCGGCAGTTGTTTGTGTTTGTTCCTGAATTAAAACATAGAACACTGTTAAGAGTGTCTATATTAAGAACATGGTTAGTACTCTGAAAAAAAATAAGATTACACTAACTATATTAAGACTATGATTAGGATGCTTTAAGAAAACAAGAATGTGGCAAAGTTTATCTGTGAAAAACTGAAGTATGAAAATACTGCCCTGGCCACGTAACCAATACTTACTGTACTGTTTCATTATACAGCACATAAAGTAGGAAAATGACAACTCTTTTTCAAAGACTTAATTCCCATTTGCACTAAATTCTCACTGTATCTTTTTGTATGACCGTATTATAAAATAAATTATATTATTGGATGTGGATTTTATTCACTGAGTAAACTGGCCTGGAATTTAACATTATTAGCATTTGAGAAAATACTGCGAGCATTAAAGGAAGTATCGAAAGAGCTGGAACTGACACATTTGCTGCAAGTTTAACAGAGCCGTATTTAAAAAAGATGTGCATGCAAAGATACTGAGGCATAATAAAGCCTCCTACACACACCATGGAATGAAATATTTATACTGTAATCATACTATTAATAAAATGATGGATTAGCCAGTGTCTGCTGCAACAAGACGCAGCTGAGGGACTGGTTACTGTCTAGAGGAGCAAAGCAGTGTAAGAACTGAGGAGGGAAGCATATGGACTAGTTTGGGAATCCCTGTCCTGAGTTAGCCGTGTAATTGTGTCGTACACTGACTTGGCAAAACAGTCTCGTGTGGCAGCTGGTGCTGTCCCTTTCTTCATGCCTTGCATGAAGTGGAGGGCTAGGAAGAAGAGGCCAGGAAACAGGGGAAAGGTCTGCAGGTCTGCTCGCGTCGCTGCTGTCGTGCTGCTGGAGTGGATCCCCATGAGTGCTCAGGGGTTTTTCTGCAGTCATCTGCCTTGTTTGCAGTCGTTGGTAGGTGTAACTCTGAGGCCATCAGGAGCAGGTCATCTGATGCTGAGCGGGTCATCTTCTGCTTCTTGGACTTGGCCCAGTTTCCAAGGTTAAAAAACAAATAAGGAAGAGGAGGTTTTTGTAGGGGAGGAGTGACAGATAGAAAGGAGAGGAACAGTATGTCTGGACTGTGAACTGGCACACTGGGGTCAAATCTTTGACATGCCCTGAAGAGTAACTGCTCAGGAAAATTTAACTAGTACATAGATACAGTCTTGGTGCTGTCCTGATTGCTTTCCTGGTTCCTGGTGTTTGATGCATATGTCAGCTTAGAGATCTCTCCTTGTTTACTGGGAACGGAAAGGTGATGTTTCTCACAAGCGTGATGAGGACACTGGCATGAGCCATTTATCCATGTGGTCCCCAGCCTTGCACCCAATGCATTACCTGCCAGACCCGCCTGGATGCCCAGTTCTGCACTGGTTCAAACTTTATCCAACATCTGAGCGCTGCATGTGAGCATCTCCCAGAGAGTTTGCCTAGAGAAAGGCTGTCTGTAGTTTTGTTTTGGTTTTACCCATGTCTTTCTCCTCTTTCTCTCTCCTTTTTATTCTGTCCTTCATGTACCTTAATTTTTATCTCATGCTGTGAAAACATAACTGCAAAGCAGATGCTAATTAAGCAGTTACTTAGGGCTAGTGTCTATACATAATGAACTCCCAGGAATGCTGGATTCTGTGTCTGTATTGTAGTGATAAACAAAGTTTGAGTTCCTGTTCTTCTGTGTCCCTCCTCTGTGCTGTGATGGCCTGGAAGTCCAGCCTGGCCAGATAACTTGCCCGTGGCATTGCAGCGTGTTGCTGGCCAGGCACCCAGCCTTCCTCCTTGCACTGAGAGGAGGAATTAATGCAGCAATGCGCACCGCTTCACTGCACGTAGGTAGGCACATGGATAGTCAGAAACTGCAGTTAGCAGTAACTGGGTATTTTCCTCCAAGAACACTCCTCTCTGTCTCTGTTGACAGGAGTGTTTTCCTTCACAGTGAATTGCTTAGATTCAAAAAAGAACAACTGAAAATGATATTGAGAGTTTGTTACAAATATGATTTATTGCTATGAGGAAGTAACTAGCATAAAATGCACAGCCTGCAGCTTTGTTCTGTCGGCTCACCCAAGCTGAATGAGTTTTCATTGGAGTATATTTGAGTAGGTTCCTTTTCTCTCTCTGTCTCTTTTTTTTTTTTCTGCCTCCCCAAAGACACTATTACTGGTGGCTTGGGCTGGCCAGAAAACAGCTGGGAAGTACTCTGAGGTTTAAAAATTGCTTTTTTTTCTTTTTTGTCTGAAAAAAAGGGAAACCTTTTGAATAGCCTCTATGAAATAGTGTGCAGAGCAACCAATAATTCAACAACAGAAGCACCACAAGAGGAAGGTAGGGTCTGTGGAAGTCCCTTCTGTATTTTTTGGGGGTGGCAAGGTCCTCCTGGGTTCGAGCTCTGGCAGTGAGCAAGGGCAGCTCTCTGCTCTGTACAGGCTAAAGCAGAACCTGGGCTCTGTCACTGGAATCCAAGCAGGGAGGGAGGATGTCTCTGCATGGGAAGGAGCTAGGTTGCTCTGCAAATCCAGCTTTTGTAAGAAAGACCTATATTTCTGTGGAACGTTTTTATTTTCTACAAAGTAGATTTTTTTTTTTTTTAAGAAAAATAAATTATATATTTGTTAACTGATTATGTAAGTGGCTCAGCTGTGAGCAGCAGCAAACCAGAACAGTGGTACAAGTGCACTGGACTGTGAGAAATCCCCTTTCCAAACAGATATAAAAATAATTCTGAATGCTTATTGGCATAACTTGGCTCATGTCACTTTTAGTAGGAGCAGAGGTTGAACACTTGACAAAAATTAAGCTTCAGTTGCTTTCTTCTTTTTACCCTCTGTCCCCGTCCACTTGTATCAGGTTGTGCTTCTTTCTTTTGCTTTCTGTACGAAAACATTGGTTATTGTTGTAAAGTATACCTTATGTCTGGACTGTCCCAAAGGTGCTTTCATTTCCATGGTAGTTGGATTTGATACTTCAGTAAATTCTTAACCTCCCCTCAGTGGCGTTCAGGCTCAATGAGAAATTCAGTAAGGAACTGTAAGATCCTCAAAGTAAGTTCGATAATGCAGAGAAAAGAATAAGGTTTATAGGGATACTCGAGAAAAGCTGTAGATGCTGATTATGTTAATTATATTGATAATGAGTGAATACCTCTAAAATATTCATACATTGGAATAAACCATATGGGAAACAGCTTTGTTCAGGCCTTTAGCGACACTCTGCAACACAGCAAAGCATTATTGAAGCCAGGAAGAAAATCATTTACCAGCTTTCAAAAGAGCCTGTGGGGCTGGTTCTGCTGTATGCAGCAATATGGGGCCCATTCTGTAGTTCCAAGAGAGCCAGCTAGCGTGCGTAGAGAAGGCTGTGGTACTCCAGTCCTTGTAACGTCATTTAAGTACTTAATGCAACTGGACAAGAATATTGTGGGAAATACTAACATAAAAAAATCAGCTAAAAATAGAAGTATGCAAATGGTTAAAAAACAATAACTGAAAAGTGAGTCAGATTTCAGTTTTCCAAATGAGTATTATTGATGCAATATTATAATAATTGCAATATTAACATAAGTTTAGATTTTATTTATATGTATCTCTCTTGCTTTCAAAGTCAGATTATCCCAAAAAACCACAAGTTAAAACCACAAGTGCAGTAGGTGACCTTGTGCACAGAAGTGGCAGCTGTTGCAGGCCAAATAATCAAGAGTTACAAGAACAAGTGACCAGATTTTCAAAAGGGTGTTTGGTGTGTGGTTTTGTTTGTTTGTTTGTTTGTTTTTTTGTTTGGGTTTTTTTGTTTGTTTGTTTGTTTTTTTAATTCTGTGCATGTTTGAACCTGGCTGCAAATATGGAGATCTGAGTGAAGGTATGTGGGAAGGACAGACAAGTGCTTGCTGGTGTCAGCTGTTAAGGTGCTCAGGTGAGAGTAAGGTCCTTCAGAGAATCTCTTCCTAACCATCAGGACAAAGGACTTACAAACAATTTCAGTTTTTTGGAGTGCTTGGAAAAGTGCTTCCTGAGGCAGAGCAGAAAGTTGCACGCAGTTCTGGCCATGGGCATACTGCGTCCTTGATACCATTTCTTGTCTTTCCTCGTCTGGAAACAGCCATGGGAACAGCAGCTGACCTACACCAAGGGCAGTTGTTCCACCATCTGCACAGAGACCCCAGGGCTGTGCAGCAAGAGGGGAAGGCTTTTGTTTCTCACAACCCCTCAAACTTTAAAACTGATTTCCCTCTAACAAGTCTTTTCTTACCATATTTAATTTTTTACTGGTTTGCTGTATTTGATGTAAAATGAGTGTGCAGTGTGGGAAAACAAGATACTCGAACGTGTAGCTAACCTTCTGTAATTGTCTTTCACTCCATAGGGAAATACAGCAGTAGGTCATTTTCTAAATGAAATTATTTTGCTTTGAGTTTTCTGAAGTTCACTTTAGTATCAAGCAAAGAATGTGTTTGGACTTTTTTGTCTGTGTTGTTAAACTGTGGGATCTCCCTAAAACTGTAATTCAGTGTGAAAAAGAAACATCAGCTTTTACTAGATATCAGACAGATTTGGTGAATTTTGGCTGTGACAGAGAGGAAATGCTAAACAAAGCAGTTACTGTATATTCTGTTGCCTTAGAGACTGAAACATCTGTATCCGTGCAGGCAAGTGATGCAGACATGGTAAGATCTGACTTCCTTGCATTCCTGTGTTCATCTTGCTGTCAATGGAAACGTTTTATGGAGGGAATATGCCGGGCTTCTTTAGCATTGTGTTTATATGGTTGTGTGGCATGTCTTGGACTAGGAGGGCTTTTTAATTAAAGTCTAACTCTGAAGTCAGGACGCTCCCTAAGAAAAAATGCTTTTACATGAATAATTTTTCAAGATGAACTTGGAGGGACTTGAAATGATTGTTGTACTGGTGATAATTGTTGGATTTGTGAAGGCACTTGAGCACCTGGGTCTCCTAGAAGGCAATTATGAAGGTAGGATGTTAAGAAATAGAAAATATTTTATTCTGAAAGCCATTTGCTGCAGAGCATTATACTTTAATCTGTATGTGTATGTGCAGTGTCTGAGTATCAGAGGAGCTGAATAGTAGCTGAAATAACTTTAAATGCTTTCTTTAGACAAATGAAATGTATTGAAATATCAATATAATATTGTAGCTCTCATTGCAGCTCTGAAAATAAATGTGACATAATCTTAAACCATTCTTTGTCTATGTTTAAGATTGTTTCAAGAACTTCAGTATAGATTCCTATGCTTTAGTAAACTCCAGCTTGCATCCTGAAGCTCTGGATGAAAGAAGGGTTTACATTTTAGTAAGTTTGTCATTGTAACTTTTCAATTTGTTCTAATTGCTGGAAACATCATGGCTTATTTTAAGCTATTGGCTATTATTAGCAGAAAATCCAAAAATCTTACTTGAGCTTATTTGGATGAATGTTTCTGTCATAATCGGTTTAGCCCTCTTTTGGAATATTTATCTTTAACAAATCTGCCTGGTCTTGCTGTCTAGTCTCATGTATGTTTTGGGAAAACACAAGCAATTGAAATGTAAATATGCCTTGTAGAAGATAGTCTGAGGGAGCCGACTGCTAAAGATACTTTAATTCTTGTTACCTCTCTGATTTTATAAACAACGTAATTCATGTAGAAACACGGAAACATTAAACAGAGGCAGAAGGGATGAATTTCAGACCGTGAGCTCTATAAATCAAAACATGTCTGTGCAGATAGCCTCACTGTTTAATAGGAAGAGTAGATTTACAGTGTTCCTAAATGTTCCCGAATATGATACACATTGAACGGCTGCTTTTTATAGAAACTTGAGGGTCGTTTTTCATGGTAAACGAGAAGTACGCAGGTATTAAAATAACCTTCAGCTACCCACAGATACCGAACAATTATTCCTTTCTGCTTCAGAGCTCATGACAACCTGGAAGAGACGAGGTTGCTGGCCTGATATTAATTACATGACAACATTTAGTACAAGGTTCAAGAACCTTGGAGACTAGCAGCAAGTACTTTACGGGAGGAAAAAAGTTATAAAACTTTTAGTTCATGGATTGTTTGATTTATTTTAGTTCTCGTGCATGCACCTGTTTCTCCTACTTCCTGCTGCTTTGATTATTGTTCCTAGCCTCTTATATGTTTGGATTAATTAATAGGTGCATGGTGATAATTGTTGCACAGCATTTTGAAGATTGTTTAGCAATTGCTTTATGTACCAGCTCCAGCTTTGCAAGGTCTATTGAAATGATCAAATTGTGCAAGCAAGACAGAGTGCCAACAGAAAAATGCATTTATTCTGGCTTTTGTGAGCTTTCAGACCTCCGTGTGCTCCTATCATGGAAAAGTGTTATATGGTACCCGATGTGCAGTTAATTTCCTGTTTCCAGCTCTAGCGAAGTCTGTTATGAATTGGTCCATCTGAGCACCTGGTTTTTGAAATCCTCTTGTTGTCTGCCTGAACATGTTCAAAGGGCAGATGCTATTGATCAACTTGGTTAAAAAATAAAAGAGCATTGAAGAAGGAAGCTTTGGGAGAGAATGCTTCTTGAGTTTGGGTAACTGCATTTTCCAGGTGCCCAGTCTCCTCACGCACTTGTGAGCTATGCTCATGTCATAAGGGGGGAACTGCACGTTTGGTACCCCTGACACCTAAGGAGAGGGAAGGTTTGGGGTATTTGAATAATTCAGAGTAAATCATGTCTAGTTGTTTTCTGATTAAGTTTAAATTTAAAGACTGAGTAGGAGATTGGGGTTACTTTGTGAATTATACTGAAAAATGGATAAGGTAAACTTTCATTAAGATGTGAGAACCTCAGGTGAAGCTGACAGACTCTGTAGCTTGAACATGTACACAATTATGACTTCATTGGAGTTGCTTCTGCAGTGCCGCCCTTGTGTGAGAACTTACAGCACACACATACTTTAATGAAGCTCTGTCCTTGTCAGCCTGTTGTTTGCTTTGCTCTGGTGGTAAGATGGCTTGCATGAGGTTGTCACTCATTATTTTCTAGGAGAGACTATTGACTGTTTGTTGCAATAGGTTAGTTCTTGATGTCTCTGTGCTGCTAATTATGCAAAGAAATTATACTTAATATTCTAGTGAGAAAAAGTTGTAACTGCTGTTAACTTACATTAATCATAATAGCCCTGCTTAACCCTCTAGGACTTACAGAGTATGATGCTACATAGGTGTCTACACTGCCAATATAGTATAAATTCTTCAAGTGTGGGTTATTCTAGCAAAAAAAAAACCCCAGGTTTCTTTGGCCACATTTCGTTATCCAAAAAGAAAACAGGTATCAGATACATACAGCAGTGGAAAGGTGCGTACTAAATCTCAAGCACAGCATATGGAGTGCTAGCAAACAACAGCTGAAATAGCTGGAAGGTGCCGTTGGCCTAGATAACTCATAGCTGCAGGTCTGGCTTCCTGAAAGAGTTGTGGACCTTGTTTATCCTGAGCAGCTTACAGAAGTACACTGCTAACATACTGCTTACATGTTGAAACTAGTGTAATTATTATTTAAACTCATCAGCACTATCTATATAGAGACTTTTAAGCTCACTTTTACAAATATGAAATCTAAAATCTATACATTTTTAAATGAAAGAGGAGGGCCAGGACTACTGTGGAAACAGGCTAAACTTCTTGAAACTCAGCACCCTTCCAGCTAGTAAAGAATAAGCTGTTCTGAAGGTCGCTGCCACTGAAAGGGGATGCTAGCACTGGAGTTTCAGGTTTTGGTTCTGACTCGTCTCTTGCTCTGACTCTATAACATTTGTGAGCATCTGGACAGGTGAGTCAACTGAGATGACTTTGTGCTACTGAGAAAGTACCTCTGTCTAAACATCACGTAGAGCACTCAAACTTATAAACTGCTTTGCGAAAGCATTAGCCCAAACCACCTGTCCTTAGCTGAGCAAAGGGGAGGACTTCAGTTTTCCTAACTGAGCTTTTGTTTGTAGCCAAAACTGGTTTTGAAACAACACAAAATGTCACAAAAACCCAAATACTCTCATGCCATTCCCCATCTGCTCTATTTGTATTATAATATAGTGGAGAACAGATTTTGTAGCAGCTGCTCAACACTAGATGTTCCTGACGAAAACTACAGTCTTTCAGCTTCAGCCTGTGGCTTACGAGGTGCCAGAATTTGTTCAGGGGTAAAGGGAAGGAGAGAAATTTCCCCCACGAGACCGGAGGTAGCTTCCAGTTTCCATGAGATAGAAGATTTACTATGTTAGTGATGAGGAGCCACAGTTTCTGTTCAAAGACTCCTGGCCATGTCTTAGCAGGGAGTATCAAACTGAAATTTCATTCTAGGCTGTTAAAAGCCAGACTTGCACTTTCTTTTTTGTTTAGCATTATGGCTAAACTTCTGCTACTGGTAAGTACAGGGATCTGATGGTGTTGACTGATTTATATTCTCTCAGCTACTGAATAAGTGATCAGACTGATAAACCACTTTTATTGAAGACCAAAGAAAACTCATTGTGGGCCAGTCCAGACCAAGTGTGAGTATTCTGCACCAAGAATCAGCACAGTGCCTGAACTGACAGGTCTAAAATATCACCCAGTATTCTCCCAGAATTTTTCTTGTGCCTTGGGCTTCTAGCAGACTCTGTCAGCACTACCGCCACTGCAGTAATTATTTGTAATAATTTTTTACTACATAAAGTCTTAGCCCTTTGCAGGGAGCCATCTTTGCTGACAGCCATCCCTGCATGCTGGTTTCTCGTAGCTGCTTCACATGGAGCAGGGCCTTGAGACTGCGCGACCATGGTGCAGCAGCAGCCGCCTCTCAGCCAGGCAGGAGCCCCGGGGGTCAGCAGCACTCACACCGTGACCTCAGGGAAATGGCTCCCTGAAGGCTGTAACACTGTGTGAAGTGTACGTAGTTTCCCTGTGAAAGGCAGTGTATCTAGTTGTTTCCTGTGCAGTGACAATGGATGTTATGGAAATAGTATTCTTGTGAACTCTGCATAGGAGCAACTATCTTGCAGTGTACAGCTGTGGGTCGGAAAAGGGAAGGGATGCTAAGGGTCTCTGGAGAACGGCAGACCAATGAGTTGATTCTCTTGACAACTAAAGCTCAAATCTCCATGTGGACTCTGTAGTTTTAGTTTGATTTGAACATCTGTATAGTAATTCCCATCTATTTGAGAGCGAGTAGCATGTAATCTTGAACTTTTTAACTGGCTGTTCCTCAACTCTCTTAGCTTCTGTTCACTTTCCTCCTTTAATTTCTTTAAGACGACGCCAGTTTAAGTCTAGGCCCTTGCTCACTTCCTGTACATTGCTCTGGCCTGGCTGTTTGGAAGCTCTTGGGTATTGGACAAGGGTTTTTCATAAAAGCCAGCTGCAGTGCTTTTGAGGTAGCAGTACGAGTGACGCTGCTGCAGTGCCACATGACTCTGTATGGCTCACTGGGTGGAGTGCGAAACATGAGCAGGGACATCTCAGACTGCACTAGCACTTTTACACAACAAAAGGCAAAAGCACTGCTAGAAATATATGGTAACAGAATAGACTGAAAGGCCTGATTTTGTATTTTCTGATGCCCAAGTTCAGCTTTCTCTCTTTGCTAATACCCTTTCCAGCCCATCTGTGACTGCTCTTCCTCTTTAAAAAATAATTCATCGTGCCAGTGCCCCTCAATGAGCTCAAGGGCTGTCCTTGAGGGGACAAGTCTGGCTGTGGGTAGACTGAGCCAGAACAGCATCTTCTAGAATTACAAAGATAACGGCTCTGTGTATGTATTTGCCTTTGCGAACTACGATACATACTGTCCTTGCCAGAGGCAAGCTGACCAGCTGGGGGTGTATGCTTGAGCTGTGGCCTCACTATGAGCTGTTTGTGGCAAGTACTCAGTTTTCTAATCCAGCTTTGGGATTTTTACCTGTTACGCATTCTTGGCTTTCTGAGTGGCTGATGAAATCTCTACAAAGCATTTAAACCTACAGAGGAGCTCTGGCCTGCAAATCACTTGAGTGCACTCATGTAAGCTAACAGCACTGTGCCACTGCTTGTGACCATAGAATAGCCAAAGGACGGAAACCTGAACAGAAATAAGCTTGTTTGCTACTGTCTGCCATGGACAGTAGCGCATCAGAGGTTTTTTCCTCTCACTTCTTCAAGATGATGCTTGGACAGATGGAATGTCATTTTCTCTCCATGCTCAATTTATTACAATGTAAAATGGAGTTTAAAGCAATGACCAGATTCAGTTTCCTCCAGGCTTAACTTTGACCATAAAATATTCTGAACTTTTAAATGGAAAGCTACTAAATCAGTAGACTTTAAACCCTACGAATCTGCTAACAGTGTGTGCTATTATGTACTGCTGTGCACACAATAAACGTCTCTCTTCGCTCTGCCACCACTGACAGACTCATCATAGTGATCGTCTAATTCACTCCTTAGAAGTTGGGTGAGAGATCATCACAGGAGACTTGGTGGGTGTAATGCAGAATCAGGATCCTATTTTTTTTCTCCACTAATCTTACATTGCTCTTGGTTTGTAATATCAGCTGGATATTTTACAACTCTGCTTATCACCTCCACTTGAAAAATCTTTCCACTGAAAGTGCTTGATGCTTTCCAGCTAAATATACAGCTGCAGCTTTCTCATATTCAGTGTGCTTCTCAGGCATATACACCTCCTTCAGATGAAGAAAGAAAAAAAAATAGGATTCTATCTTAGTGTATAATTCCCAATAAGCTGTCACGATGAAGGCAGCAAAGCAGGTTAGGGCAGAAGAATGCACCTCTTCTCTCAGGAGGGGAGGAGCGTGCACTGCAGATAGGGCAGAATAGGCAGGAATAGTCTTTCCCTCACTCCTACTACTACATAAAAGAACTTCTAAAAACATTATAAAAATTCTTCCTTATAAATACATTTTTCAGAGTTGTCTTGTATCACAGTGGCTGAATGGAATTGATTTCCCTCATTGACACACTGCTGTCATTTCTGGTCTTCCTCGGTATCACGCAAAAAGGGTATTTTTATTCTGGCAGGCAGTCTGTGTTTGTATCAGCTGCTATTTCAGTTTACCAACTGTGCTACAAAGAGGACATCAGCAAGGAGGGTGAGAGTGTTTGATAGTTCTGATAGGAGTGGGATTTACTTTTGGAGAGAGATAAGGTCTGTTTCTTACACATCATCTAGTCGTGCCTGATGTCTCCTCGTCAGGCAGCTCACAGCGTGGAAGGAGAAAAGATCTCCATGAGGCTAACCTGCTTCACGTAGCGGAGGAGACCAAAGGTAAGTTGTAGCTGAAGGCCAGGTGTGGTAACAAGACAAACCCAAACGGATCTTGGCAGCACAAATAGTGAGCAGACATTTTAACAAGTACTGAATGTTCTTTCCTTCTTTCCTCCTGAAAGGCAACGCTAAAACACTGCACCTTACCTTGGAAATCTGTTTCCACAGTGAGTCTCATACTGTGATCATGCTCCTTGCTCGTGCTGTCATAAATTGTCGTGTGTGGGTGAGACCCGCAGCGGGCGCCGGGTGCAGCTGGACTGAGGTGTTGTGGGGAAGGTCCAAGAGCACCAGGCTTCAGCACTGTCATTTCTTCCTTTGGACCCTTTAATTGGGAGGGGTTTATTTTGTTCCTTACAAGACTCTCTTCCACTGAGGGAATTTGTAAGTAGCTGAGTCTCTCGGAAATAAAGTATCCAGCTGCAGAGCATGTCAGTTAAAGCCCCAGGTTAATGAACGTGCTGGGCTGGTATGACTGCCTCTGGTTAAACATCCAGGCTTCTCCTTGCACAGATCGATCGCCCGTCCACGTTAGCCCAAGCAGTTGTACAGCATCGGGCTGCAAGATGGAGCCTGAAGGTGTGCGTTCCTTTTTGTCCCGTTCCTCCAGGCACCTTTTTAAGCACAATTCCAAGGCCCTTTCATTTTTCACACCTCCTTATTCCATGCTGAGGGCTTCAGTGCAGAGAGGAGGTACAGAACAGCCCGTACCCAGATCGTTTCCTTTTCTCTCTTGGGTAGAGGAGTCGGGGCAGAAGCTAGACATCCAGCATATTGTGCAAAAGCAGGAAAATAAACAGTCACTCAAAATTGTTGTAAAAATAATGCAGAATCCTCTCACTGTTCTTCATACGGGTTTTCTCCTGAAACAGGAAATGCTGTACTATGGCCCTGATTTTTGTGAGCATATTTGTACAGCTTCCAGATGTGCTCACAGCTTTTTCTTCACTTTGATTTCAGAATCACTGCCCTCATTTCAAGTTTTGTTTGATCCATGTTTTTGTCAGGAAAATAATCTGTGTACGTGTGAAAGGAGGCTGCATATAAAGTCCAGTTGTTCAATTGGGTTTTATAAGCATAGCGATGTGCTCAAAGGCAGAAGCAAATCTGGTGCAATGTAAGATTAATTTATTGGCTTTCAATATTTTTGAGAGTTTCTATAACCTTTAAAAACCCCACTTAACACATGTATGATCAAACCACTCTATATTCTTGTCTCATGAGATAATGAAACAGTATGAATAATTTATTTCAGCTTGGCTTGAAGCAGATTTAGTTGCAGGTGGACTGCAGCGGCCAATGTGTGTGAATAGCTGTGATACCCAGTGGACCCTAAGTTTGTTTGGTTTCTAATGAAAGCTAAAATTTTTTTGCCTTTGTCACTAGGTGGGGATGAGGAGTCGTTTTGCTGTGAGGCAGTGAAATGCCCTGTTTTATGGGGCTTTAAATTCACTTTTGTCATGATTCGGATTAGAACTCTTGTAAAAAAAAGAAGTATTTAATGACTCGTTTTCACTTAATTTCTTTGGTATTTTCACTGAGAGAAGACAAGATGTTGATTTATTTGCATTAATAATTACACTATTTCCTACATTCACTAAAATTGTAGACTATGAAAAGATTTAGGTAAGTTTTGACATGGCAAAACCTGTAAAAGATTCCTTCAGCCATGCTGAAGTACTGCTTCATTGTGTCTGAGAAGTCAGAAGCACAGCAAAACTTCATACTCCAGTTGTATAAACTATTTCTGTCCCGGAAACCAAGAAGGTCCTTGAGCTAGGGGTGAAGAGTGGACTTGTGCTGTTGAGCTGCAGCTAATATGTAGTGAGTACAGCCAGGCTCAGTGCTGCAGACACTGAGGCTCACTAGTGATGCATACGCTTATCCTAAAAGTAGATTAAAATGTTTGTTTTTACAAACACGTAGTGATACATGATGCCACTGAGCGTAAGAGTTGGCATCCTTGGAGACAGTGCCCTGGGAGGCTCTAGAGGAACATTTCAAAGCTCAAGAGGAGCTGGGAAAACTTAAAGAAGCTCACAACTGGAACAGCATGGATTTTATCATCCTAATTAATCTCAAAAAAATTACAAGACTCCTTTTCTCAGGCAGGAACTGCTAGTATATGTGTGCACCAGGGGAAATTGTATCAGCACACGAAAGGGTGAGCTCCAAGAGTCACTGCAAGCTGTTGTGTTGGTGGAGCTGCTGTTAACCTGTCCGTAATGGTGTGTGGCTCCATGTCAGTATTGTATCTCCTGTTCCAAGGGAACATAAGTATCACTGAAAAATCTTACCATAGGACAAGGCAGGTGGAAATTGAATGCAAGATACAGTGAGCTGATATGACAGCCTGTCTCTATTTACAGCTTCATCATCTCAGGTCTTTCTTAAAAGTTAGTGGAGCTTCTGTGGCCCCACGATTCCCACAGAGTCCACTGTGGTGGACATCGTCTCTCTGGGGCATTCTCGGGATTCTACTTAAGTAATTAATACCAAGTTCATATTGACAGAATGTCAATTTTGTTTTTCTATCTCAAAAACCTCTAGCTTTGGGCTGGTTATTTAATGCAAGTTTGCTGTACTGTGAAGTGGAAAAAAACTTTTTGCTTTAGTCTGTGCTTTTCCATTAAACACCTGACCCACTTTTGTCCTAACTGGATGCTTCTGTGCTTAAAATTCCTTCATAGTTCAGTTCTCCTGGATTCAAAGGATTTTTACCAGTTGTTGAAATTGTCCCCTTTTTTTGCCTTTTGTCTGACCTCTGAATTGTTACTATTCTTAAAGAATTTCTTCTATTGTGTCATTTGATGAAGTAGAAAAATATGAATTCAATAAACATTCCAGCAGTGTTGAGGTGACCTAATTCTGACATCTTCAGAAAGTTTTTTTCCCCAGTTCATTCTTGTGAAAATTTTACTGTACAATATGCAGATTTTAGAAGGGGAAAAATGAGAGATACTCCATAAAACTGTGACGCACCTTAGTTTTCATTTATCATGTAGTTCAAAATACTGTGCTTTCTACAGCACATTTTTCAATGCTTTGAGCTCACGTTGTCTCACATACAGTCACTAATCTGTAGTGCCTTGCCTAATATACACTGAATTAATATATTTCATGGAAAAGGTAGGTAAGTAATTTTCTTCTACCTCAGTGGTGATGTACTAGAATTCTGTCAGATGTCACAGTGTTAAACACTGTATGGGAATCAGAGTTATCTTCTGAGGGTGGAGGATCGTTGCCCTGTATGAACCAAAAAGCACAGGGTGAAGATGCAGCCTAGAAATGGACACAAGAGGAGAACCTCACTGGAAAAAAAGGATAAAGGGAGCCCGCAGGAGTGAAATAGTCTGAAGAAAAAGCACTTCTCTGCCATCTCAGGAGGTTAAATACAGCCTTGGAGATGGACAGGCCAAAGTTCAGTAGACCAAAGAGAAGTTAGGGATCAGAGGGCTGCTTCTGCTCTCCCACTTTGTCCATGAGCAGTCCTTAAGGGCCTCCTTGTGTGGGATGGATGCTCATGTACAAGGCAGGCTGATGTCTGCATACGTGGCAGCTGGTGGACAGATCTTGGGGCTTTCTTTTGGAGAGGAGGGGGGATATATTGCCACTCAAGGGGCATCAGGTCTAGGACAGCAAGCCAGCTGCTCTTCCAGTCTAATATAACATTAAAACTTGCTAGGATGATAAAAGTGAATCATTACACAGTACTTCAACTAGGGAGACCTGAATTTGTTGCCCACACTATCACTTATCTGCTTCCTTTACCATACTCTGTAAGGTTTGTTTCCCCTTTGTAAGTGCGAATAGCTCCAGTAATTGCTTTCTCTGTTTTTCTTTCCCAAGAAAATGAATGTGTCACTTGCTTCCTGTTGACTTAAGTTAGTTTTCTAGCAGGACTGCATGCTAGCTAGTTTCTCCTTGTCAGGAGGAGCATTGGCTGTTGCTGGCCGTCTGCTCACCATCCACTGTCCCTTCCCTACTGCTGGACACTTGCTTCCCTTGATTTTTCTCTTCATGTTTATAAAACTTGAGGAATCCTTGCAAGACGTGAAACTGAGACTCCTTGCTGACCAGAAAGTCTAATGAATAGAGGGTGGTGCTGCAAGGACAAAGTTCCTATCACCAGCTTGTCCATGCAAAAGCGTTCATGAGAAATGTGGTCAGTCCTGCCCAGAACAAGCCGATCAGGATGGCCATACAGAGTGCAGCCGCTGCTGGCACGTTTGCATCCTGCATGGACAAGCAGTTAATCAGCAGGCTTTACTGGAGCGTTTATGGTCCTTTCCACCTTTTGAAGGTTTCAGTAGTGCTCCCTGCAGCTGTTTGCACTTTTGGATCTTGATTTTAAAAGCATATTTTTGAGCTCAGCTGCTTAGAACTCCCAGCTGGGCTTTTTAAACACAAAAGGAAAAGGCTGAAAGCAGCTACTGAGAGTACTGAGCACAAATGACAACCCCAGATACAACATGCACATATTGTTGAGAAGAAGAAAGAAAACAAATGTGATGGGACTTGTAGGAGAAACTTGAGGACCACCAGTGCAAGCATCAGAGACGAATTAAAAAGGGTGCTCTGTGCATGATTTCCTGAAGCCATCTTTTAAGCTGTCGTTGCTCCCGGCCTCTCTCCTTACCTGCCTTTATCCCTGCAGCTCTGACTCTCCCACATCTATTCAACAGGAAAGGAAGCTGGTTCCAAAATAAAGAACTAGGTAGTGTACTAATAAAGCTGGCAGAAGCAAAGAGCCTGCTCACTTAGTTATGGGATGGCAGCCCTCCCCATTCCAATGGTAACAGTCTTCCACTTGTCGTTAGCTGGTCTTGTAATGCTTGCAAAGGAGATTGCTTAGCTTGAGTTCAGTTTTACAGGCAGAGATGGTGTCACTAGGCTTCAGATGTCACACAGTGCTCATCTTCACAGCTTTTGTTCTCTGCAGTCCTAGGTCAGCTTCACGGCTCTAAGTTCCTTGGGACATTGGCCCCATCCCTGCAGAAGGTGTTGAAGGTCTCCCCTGCACTGTGTCTTCAGATTTCTCAGTTTGCTTTCAGTGGGGAGGCTAGTTCTGCCTGTGAATGGGCTTTAGAGCAATTCCTGTGAGCAAAGGTATTCTTCTGGTCTCTGCTTGGATACCTGAGGCTGGCCCACTACAAATGTGCTAAACTGCTGCACAATTAACCAAGGGTAGGTTAATGATGTTACACTGCATGCCCACAGCTACTGTTGTACAGAAGAGCTTTTGTTAATGGAGTGTTCAGGCTATATTAATTTGTACATTGTGAAAATGATTCAGAATTGCCTAAAAACTAACATTGTATGTTTCAGAAAACCTACGTGGCAGGTTACTGTAGGCTTTGGCAAACCCTTTAATAGTCCTTGGCTAAAAAAGCAGCATTTACCATAGGTCATAAAAGTAAACACAAGTGCGGCAAATCCAATTACTGTGGAAAGTCAAACATCTGAGTGCAAGATGAAGGAAGCTGTACACGAAAGCCTGACAAGAAATCTATTGAACATATTAAATTATACAGCTCTCCCAGAATAGCTAGAGTTTTAAAAAGAATATAGTGCAGCAGTACTCAATCAAGAACAAAAATACAAGCTTGGTGCACATCAGACTTGGGACAGCGTACACGCAAGGACTACTTTGAAAGTGAGAAAACAGCTTTGAACTCCGCAGCATGCCATTACGCAAATACACATGCATGCAAATTATAAAGAAATCTCTCAGTAAAGGGAAGCGATATGACAGCCACCTTCCACCATAAACCGGGACACAGGCGATGGAAATAGAAAAGGGGGGTGGGAGGAACAGACGAGCACAGAGTCAGAGCCCCTGGGCCAGCAGAGCCCGACTCCAGATTTAGCTAGGAGCCCAGCTTAAGGGACCTGAGAAGGGCCAATGCTGATGGCAAGTCCAGCCCTCTCCAGTCACAGGCCAGCAGGTACCCCACACATTTACTTTCCAGAATACTTGCAGGACTCTCTGTAGCACGCTTATTAAAGTACCAAGTGCCAGGAAAGCAGGAAAAATGTACAGCTGCATTGAATTCTAGGTCCATGCAGGAGCAGGGTGGTTGTTAACAAATTATACTTTCAGGAGCAGGCCGCAGTCTGTGCTGCAGAAGCAAGTTACCTCCAGATGCCACCTGGGGGTATGTCCCAGGGTCCACCAGAAGGAACACAGAATTCATTTCTTTGCTGAGTACGGTTTTGTGCTAAGATATTGTGTAGGTAACCAGGCCCAGAGAGGTACAAATAGGTACTTTTTAAAAAATTATTTCCTGTGGTGTAAAGTGAGTGCTAATTCTAGCAGAGTGCGGTCAGAATGGATGTGCCCCAGACCATGGCAACCTGCTGATGCAGGGCTTGTAATTCTGTAACACCTAGCTCTACTGCCTGAACTCTGATAATTAACAATTTACTGTCCAGAAAAATAAATTGGTTCTAAATTTATGCATGGGAACAAGATAGCAATAACTTCCTGAGCAACTCAGGAATGTGGGGTTTGATTTTAGTTTTCTGGTCTGGTGACCAGAATGTTGTACATCCATATTAAAATAGTGGAAGGGAGAGTGAGCAGCTGGCGACAGCAAGGGTGCCGGAGCCAGAGAAAACAGCATTATTTGCTCTGTCACTGACTTTCTGTGTGACCTTGCATGTTCCTGCTGGGAATTTATCTACCACATCTCCTGATATCCCTTAATATGTTATCCCTTAATAGTTACGTATAGAGCTGTACCACTTAGGGCATGATAGATCTGCAAGCTATTAAGGTGTGGAAGGGCTTCAGTAGGAAAGGGGAAGATACCCTCTTTAGGTAGTTTCCATGCCAAATACAGACTATGTGTTTGCTTTTGGTCATCTTCCCGTGGTTTGTTTGAAAGTGAGCTGGCGTAAGGCAGCAGAGGCATTGCAGTAGCACAGACTCCTGTGGACCCAATTTGATCCATCCGTCTGCCCCAAAGGTGGCTTCTGGCAGCTGTTTTCTGGCTTCTTCATAAAACCCTCCCAACACAGAGGGTCCACAGTCTCCCTAGGCAATTTATTTCAGTGCTTTGTTACCTTCTCCAGTGGAAAGCTTTTTCCTCATACCAAATCAATTCTTCCTTGCTAAAGTTGAAACTTGTTACTTCTCTCATTCACCATGTAGAATAGATTAACCTCTTCCTCTGCACTGGTCTTTTCTGTACTTACTATCTCTTTTTAGTCTCTCCTTTCCTGAGCAACCTCAGTTTGTTTAGGTCTTGTTTATTAGACTATTGATCATTCTCACTACTCTGGACTTTCTTTAATTTGCTTATATCTTTCTGGGCCTGTGTGGCCCAAAATTGGATCTTGTAGTCCAGCTGAGGCCTTGATAGCATGGAGAAGAGTAGAAGCAATAACTCGTTTGTCTTGCAACCTTATCTCTCTGCTTGTATGTCTAGAAGAGTGTTTGTCTGGGTTTTGTACCATATGAGTTTTGATCTTTTATAGCTCCTGTATTTTTTATGGAGCTTTAATACCAGTAAAATTCTTTTCTGCCCTACATTTGGCAGGTTATTATTCCAGCATAGGTGTAGGTTTCTGCATTTGTTCTTATTCAGTAGAAACCTGGTTTTGTTTGTTTTCAACTTCAACTTTTAAGATATTTTTTAAATCTACATTTGATCTTCAAACTATTTTCCCTCTTTCACAGCTTGTTATTATTTGCAAATCTAGTAAGTACACTAATTAATCTGCCATTCATAGTGGCTGACACCAGACCTAAGACAGCCCCCCATGAGGCTCAGGTTTTTTATATCTTCTATTTTGAGAATGAACCTGTGACACTACTCTGAGTAGTTTTTCAAGTAGTTCTGCATCCACTCCGTAGTATTTTTACCCAGAGTGTGTTTTCTTAGCTTATGTACAAGAAAGTGAGATGAAATACTGTGAAAAGCTTTGGAGAAATCAAGATGTGACACAAAATCTATTGTCTTACTACTGAAGAAAACGAGATTGGCTTGACACCAATTACTCTGAACAGATTCAATTGGGCAGCCACTCATTTTCTTGTCATTTTCTTTCTGCTTACCAGTTGTTTGGTTTTATTTGTTTGTAGGATCTGCAGCTAAGCTGATAGATATTTAATTCCCCATCTCCTCATCCTTCACCTTTTGTAAACACAGGAAGTGTACCTATCTTGTTTCCGTCTTCTGTACCTCATCCCTGCTCTTCAGCACTGGGCTGCCAATAACTGCTAACAGCCCTGAGATTTCATCAGCTGAGGATGAATTATATTAGGCTCAGCCAATTTCAAAACCTCTGCCTTATCCAAGTATCCTCTAACCCCTTCCTTCCTTATTAAAAAATCTAGTCCCATGTCATTGATTTTATCAGTTTCCATACTCCTGGTTAGAATCCAGTCTGGATGACCTCTTTTCTAGTTGTTTTTTTTTTCCACATCCTATGTGAAAAGATTATGGGATTTCACAACCTTGTTAGCAATATGATGCTTTTTCCAGGCATATCTGTATATTAACACTTCCTAGACACTGCTGTCTTTGTTGCTCAAGGTCATTTTTTCACATGCTCACACCCACAAAAAGCTGCGTTCCCCTTCTCTTCCTGATTTGGCAGTCTGGATTATTAAACCCTCTACTATGATAAGAGCCAAGGTTTCCTTTCTTCCCAGCTATCACCTTCTTCCACACTGAATTTCGGGTGTTCATCTTTGAGGTAGTCTTCCTGTTGATTTCAGAAACTTTCAGCAGTCAAATAATTCAGCTCCATACAACTCTCATGACAGCAGGCCAGCTTACTTTCTGCAGAGCACTTGGAAAAGTCACATGCAAACTGCTGGCCACCCAGCCCTGGCTGGAAGCCTGCTTTGTTCCTGCTATTCTTCTGAAAGGCGCAGATACAGTCATCTCATGCTTTTCTTCTTGGTGCCCTAAGGACTCTTACAGTGACAACTGGAGAGGCAGGAGCAGGAAACCTCAGCGGAAGAGAAGTGGTAGGGTTAAAAAGAAAAGTATAAAATCCTCCCCAATAGTTGTGAGCTAATATTCTCATCTGGGAGGTACTTTCCAAACCCTGCACTGTTTGTTAATAACCTAAAATAGGTTTGATGCCAGCAGTGTATTTTAGTAAACATAATGGTGGATCTTTGCTTTGTTTGTACCCTCACACAGGGTGATAGAGGAGGAAGGCATGCTGCATTTATTTAGAGCACAAATGTTTTTTGAAGGGAACAGCCACAATCAGGGGGATGAGGGGAGCTTGCTGAGAGCTGCTGCTCACGCTGACTTTTCCCACAGCCCATGGCAAGGCTGAGCCAGAGCTACAGGCTTGCAGGGGGGAGACGCTGCTGCCGAGCTTTGGGCGTGGGGGCTCCTGGACCCCTGCGCCTGGTGCTGTGTCCCCAGGTCTGGCCCAAGCCCCAGCCCTTTCTTGCCCTACAGAGGCCTTATGGCCATGGGTTTGCATTAGCTGTGTGCAGTGTTGTTTCTTTTTTAAAATGACCTGCCTTTGCATTTCAGTGCATCTCCAGTTGCAGCTTTCTGTTAAACCACGATAAAGAGAGAAGAGGCACGGGCAAGTTGTGCTCTGGTTGCTTGTCCCTCCTTTGCCATATGTTCATGCTCTTTTAACTAGCTCTACTCTATTTGATCTCTCATCATGGGGAAATATTCCCGTGCCTTAATTGTTTCTGTTGCTGGTGTTTGGACCTTTTCAGTTTCCTTCTCAGACCTTGATGTGTGACTATGTTTTTAAGCCTTATTAAGGGTTAAGCACTAAATGCCTTTGAAAAATTGTACATTAGTCTCTGTGCAAAGTTTTGTCCATTGGTGGAGTAAGGATGATAATGTGCACCTCAGGAATTTGCTGAAGATTAATGAAATATGTTTGTAAAGCACTTTAAAAGCTTTACATGGTGTGTTACTTCTTGAAGTGCAGATTGCTGAACACTGCTTAAAGAGATAACTAACAAACTGAATGCTACCATATGCAGTATTAATTGCATATGCAAATACAGTAGGCTTCATTATAGGACTCGCTGGCATTTACTGTGAACTCTGTAACACGGTGCTTTTATTTGAAGTAAAAGAAAATAAATGAATCCAAAATTACTTTGGAGATATCTTTAGCAACTCATTCTTTTACTTTGAAATAGTCAATTACCTGCCATTCAGATTTTATATCAGACCTGCCACTCTGTGCCAGAAGATGTTAGAAGTCAATAGGTGTTTCTAGCTGAAAATAAGTTTCTGGCAAAACTTCCTGTTCTAAAAGATGATACCAAACTGAAAAGGGGTAGCATACCTGACCAGCTGATTTTCTTAACCATAGGAAAATGTTAAATAATCTACTTGCTGGGTTTATTTCCTGTATTCTGGACCAAGAGATAGCCTGTAGCAGCAGGGAGGGTAAGATCACAGTCTCTGATGTCCTCGTTGGCTCTGGAGATTTGTCAGGGAGGATGAAGGGAAAGAGACCTTGCACCCAAGGAGCCTCAGGGCTCTGTCTGGACACTCAGCTTGTGGTGGAGGCTGGCGTGGGAGCGTGCCCTGAGGGGACACACCAGGCAGTGCACATTTGGGTGTTTCAGGCAAGGATGTCTATATGCAAATCTGAGGTGGAATCTTTGTGCATGGGCCTGTTTCAAGAATAGTTCTGCAGTTAGAATCATAGAATCATAGAATGGTTAGGGTTGGAAGGGACCTTCAAAGGTCATCTAGTTGTACAGAAAAGCTTGCACAGCCGTCTGCAGCATGAAAGATGTAAGCAGAACGAAAACCTCAGTCAAGACCTAGAGGAACCAGAAACCAGAAGACCAGTGAGGGGAGAGAGTTGACTAGAAATGTGAAAAAAACTGAAAGGGCATTTGAGGAGGTGTGAAGGGAAATGAAACATGGCAGGAACTGGAAGTACCATGAGGTTCTGGGGGTTGTGAGGGAAAGTGGCTAAATGATGCTGAAGGAGAAATTGAAGTGACCTTGAGTTAAGCCAGGAAGGTTCATTCCAAAGTACGGATGTGATGTTTTGGCTGGAAACGGGATGTTCTGGCACGGTAGCTGGAACTAGTGCTGTGATGACAAATTTCTGCTGCAAAGAAAACCCTTCTAAATAAAGAAGGTCATACCAAGAAGTACCAACCTCTCTTCTCTACTGGAATCAATTTGCAGTACTTGCAGAACTAACTTGCTGGCTGGAAGGGGAAAATAATAAATGGCCTATTGTAAGTGTTTAAAAAGCTTGCAATGGTTGCAGCTTTACAGTGCTGCTAATTTATGAGAAAGGATGAAATGCAGGTTCGGTGGCAGTTGGTGACAGCTCTTCACTTAGGAAGTTTCCTGTTAAGCAATGCAGCAAAATTATACAGAAGCAGAAACAGTGTGTATGATTTAGATCTGTATGTTACCACATCATTCTTACAACTTTTTGTTTGTTTGTTTACATTGAAAACTGAAAGTGTGCTTTCCGCTTTGGGATTATTTGTTCTCCCAACTATATCAACTTTAATTGCTTCTTTGAACCATGAGACAGTGCAGTATTGCAGAGCTAACATCCTGTGTAACTCCTGTCACTCATTTCACTCACTGAGAATGGATGTTCTTAGGCTTAGTCTATTAGAAAAGAAGCGAGGTAGCAAACCCAGGTTGAAAAACCTTACACCACTTACGCCTTTTAAAAGCAAAGACCTGTGTTTTCAGACAAAGGTGCTGTCTTTCAATGTGAGTTATTTTTAGAGTGTCTGACTTGAGATATTTCAGACCTGTATTTCAGAGGCAGTGTGGGCACCCACCCCAAGATGCTGGTTGCTGTGAAAGCTGCACTTTAGTGAAGGGTTGTGTTAGCAACCAGGCTTGGCTCCTGCAATTCAGGGAGTAGCTGTATGGGCAGCAAAGCTCCGCATGTGAATCATTAGACATTGCTCTTTATCCTGGGCTCAGTACTGCCGTAACCACAGCCAGTTTTGGACAACGGGCAAAGCTTCTGACTTAAGTTGCAAAAAGTGTAGATGCACGGCTGGGCCTGGAGAGAAGGAAAGCCTGTGTAACTCAGAAGAGAAAAGGGGATTTCCAGGCTTTAGGTGTTCTAGACCTGTGAGGGTGACAGGGGAGTGGAGGAGGTAGACTGAGGATTTAAGGGGCTAAGATCTAGCCAGTAGTTAAATTAAGGAGCTGAACTAGAGGCAATATCAAAGTAAGAATCTAGAAGAAGGAACCCTCAGGTAGGAAGGCTTACTAGAGAGGAGTCCATTGTGGGAGCCGGAAGGCATCGCTGTGCAGAGATCATGGGTAAACCCACCATGTGAGGGAGCAGAAGGGACAGCAGGGGACCTGCTGCGGTGGACAAGAGGAAGCCTGTGTCACCCAGCAGTGAAAGGCTCCACAGGTATGAGACAGGAGAATGAAGACTGCAGTGCCCTCAGAGGAGTGTTTGATTTCTGTACCTTGCTGATGAGAGCCTGTGGCATTTGTGTGAACAGGTGCTGTATGACACAATGCAAAAGTTTCATAAATTGTAAAACCAGGTTCTCAGAAAGGTAGAAAATATTATAATTAAATTCACTAGCAGAGTTTTAATTTAGTACCCTGAGCAAATACTTCATAAGCAAACCCATCCTTTCTTCCCCATGCAGTCCTGTTTCTTTTATTGCACAGCAAGATATTGCCTCCTTAATTTTCTAGGACTTTTTTTACAGAGAAAACAATGTATTTTAGCCCTGCCCATGATCAAAAGCATACGGGCTTTTTTTGTCTTGAGATTTTTTCAGTTTCTGGTTTTTTATGACATCCTGATGCAGGCACATATCCTTAAAAATCCCAGCTATAAGCAATTTGAAGCACAGGCTGATAAGGGAGAGTGTCAGATGCAGGGCACACATATATAATATGGCTTTCTTCTAAGACACTATTGATTGTGAGAGATTGCTGGTAAGGAAATATAATGCTGAAGCTAACAGTCTCTGATTTGTATCCAACTCAAATAATAGGAATTACAAATTATTCAATTTAATAGGTGTTTGACAGTCTACAACTGAGTGCGCTTCACTTCCAATTTCACTGCTAGATCATTAAGATTACACTGATTTCATTCAATGGTTAAGAGCTTAATGAAATGAAAATATTCCCTCAAATGTAAGTTACTTGCAAATATGAAAATAAATTCATGATTTTTTTGTGTGTCTTTAGGGAGACATTGTGCATAACATAATTAATTGATCCCATGAAAGTCTTGAATTTTTGCTTTAAATATAATTTTGAACAAATTATTAACAAAAATTGTGCCTATCTTTTGAGCTCGCATATAATTTGCAATGCTTTGACTGATGGAATAGATAAGCCAGTATAGGTCCTGTGCAGAAACTGCTGAAGTAATTTGTCAGCCTTTAGATATTATAGATATACATTTTAGACATTCAGGTAAGTTTTAGCTGAGTTTTAAACTGACTTTACAATATCATAAAATGGGCACTCAATGCTCAAGTTAGTTTCCCGCTTTTGGTGTGATTTAATCAGGCCTGGGTATACATGGAGGTGGGGACAAGAACCTTCCATTTCCACTGGTGCTTTCCGTTCTTCTAGATTAGATCTTCCAGGGGCCTTCATAGAATCATGGAATAGTTTGGGTTGGAAGGGACCTTTCAAGGCCACCCAGTCCAACCCCCCTGCCAGGAGCAGGGACATCTCCAACCAGATCAGGTTGCTCAGAGCCCCGTCCAACCTGGCCTGGAATGTTTCCAGGGATGGGGCATCCACCGCCTCTCTGGGCAACCTGGGCCAGTGTTCCACCACCCTCAGTGTAAAAAATTTTTTTTCTGATTCCTAGTCTGAATCTGCCTCCCTCTTTTTTAAAACCATTCCCCCCATCCTATCACAACAGGCCCTGCTGAAGAGTCTCTCCCCACCTTTCCTGCAGCCCCCTTGAGGCACTGGAAGGCTGCTGTAAGGTCTCCCCGGAGCCTCCTCTTCACTGGGCTAAAGAAACCCAACTCATTTGAGATATATATATTTAAAGCTGGAGAAATTGTTTCTACCTTATCAAAAGATACTTTTTTTTTCCTAAGATATTCATACAGCTTAAACCCGTAGATATAGAAATTCTAAGAGATTTTTAGAAGCCTATAAAGAGACTAACGTAATTTCTTTTGGAACTAAACGCCTCAGTTTCTTAGGATAATTGCAAACAATTCTAAATATATTACAAGATGTGACCTGTAATTCAGAGAATTAATGTATGTTTTTAAAAATATCAGCAAAGCATAAAACAAGTCCTTCATTAATGAGGCATTAAACAGAGTGACTGTAAAAATACGCTTCAGGAGTTTCTGTTCTTCATGAGCATGCATGGCAGGAAAACACCAAAATTGCTATGAGGAAACTGCAATTTATAGACTTTCATGATACCTCAGTTGTTAGACAACAGTGAAGGAAATAAAAATAAATGAACCTCACTGATCAGGTATTATTGCACATCTGCCCGCTGCTCCCACCTTAGTGCCTCCCCATCCTCGCTGACCTGCTGACCATTTCAGTGGAGCCAGGTTTGCTCTACACTGTCCCAAGCCTGAAGTGAAACCTAAATATTACTTGGAGAATCCCAATAGTTTTACAAATCTAGGTAGTACTAGGCAAATAGCTTTTAACTGGAAAATTGAATAGATGGCTTTTGAATATATTAAAGCATTTCATGACTTCTAAAGAATGATTTGGAAATTACATTTCTCTTAAATACTTTTTAAAAAATAAAAAAAAAAAAAAACCCAAACCACTTAATTTTCATTCAAGCCAAGGGTTTTAGATTAATCCCTGACTAACTCGGAAGTTTTGTATTTCAGCTGTTAAAATGCAAAATCTGTTCCCTGCTTAGTCCTGAGAGTCTCTGTCCGGTTAGTTTACCCATGCCTCTGATAGCTTTGCTCTCTCAGAGGCAAAGGGACTTGTGGCGTTTTCAAAGTCTGATAGATTTGGTGTAACTGGACTGTATTGCCTCATACGGGAGCGGTGGGAGAAGGCTGCATGGAGGACGCAGCTTCTTGTGGTGTTACATTCTGTCTGAGGACTTACTATTTCCCACACACAGCAGAGACTGCCCTGACCTTTCTGCAGTGTGATGAGCCTTTCCTGCTCTCCTCAGTTTACAGCCCTGGCAATGTTTGTGTAAGAAAGATGAGCCAGCTAATTAAAATCAGAATTTTTAAAAGGTTAAGGTCCAGCCTGCTCTGTGGGCTGAGGCGGTACGTTTCCAGTTGCTGATTCATGAGAAAGACTTGAACAAGACCAGAAGGCGTGCCTGATGTCTGCTGGTGGAGAAGAACTCACCTGGAAAAGCAAATGCTTGTCTACAGGGATTTTTTTTTTTTTGAGAGAGAGAAAGTCCTGTGACAGGCGCTAAAGCCTAACAGCGGTATCCAAATGGGTGTTAGCAACATCAGGAAAGCATTTGTTTCTTTTTTTATTGCCATGGTGAAGCTGGACCAGTAGTATGAACCACTGTCACTAGGAATAAATTATATTCTGAATATATGTGTAGAGAGATTGTTGCCCCTCCTCTTCTCATTCCTGTTTGTAAATACACTAGCTGTGAGAGCAATGAAACACAATACTATCTCTTCATCCAAAATCACTTATTTCTCTGATTGCAGTGGGCCGGCCTTGGCCAGCAGCCCAGCCAGCCGCTCTCCCACTCCCCTCCTGGTGTTACAGCGTTGTTTCTCACACATTTTCCCTCACTCCCAGGCAGCTTTTTGCCCTTCCTTAAATACGCTTTCCCAGAGGTGCCACCAGCTTCTCCGAGGGGCTCAGCTGTGCCGGGCGGTGGGGCCGCTGCAGAACCGGTTGGAACCGTCTGAGTCCAGCCCGGGGCCACGCCGGCCTCTCCTCGCGCAGCACACCCTGCAGCCCCGCTGCCCAGGCCTGACCACCGAGACGTTTTAGCTTCCACGTTTCCTCTTTTATTCCAAAAGGATTTCTGCTTTATGTCCTGAGCAGAATTCAGTGTTTGGGTGGCTGAAACCGGAACGATGGGAGAGGAAAATGAAAGGGCCCGGGCACAAGGAGGAGCTGTGCCTACCTTCGCCCCAGGACCGGCCTAGGGGCAGACAGGTCGAGGGGTCCTGGAGAACAAGATGTCCCTGCCTGGAAGAAACTTGTGAAAATACGGTGAAGAAAAACTTTGAGCTAGAAAAAGGTAAATTGAAGAGGTTTTCAGCTGTTTCTGGGTAGCAATGGCTTTCCTTATCTTAAAGATAATATAAAGGCTTTTGTGTGTTAGTGTCCATCATAAACATCACATAAAGCAACATGAAACTCATTATATAATCCTGGAAAGAAATTTCCGTTTGTTATTCAAAATGAATTTGCAAAATTCTTGATCAAAAAGTTTGCTGCCAGTTTCCTCAACAGCAAGGTACTTTTCAAAGCATGCCTTAGTTTTTAACCGAAGGACTTCTGCTTGAAAAATGTATAATGGAATATCCCTTGTGTTGTAATAATTTCTGAATAAGCAATCTATGAGTCCACACGAACAACATCCCCAAACCACATTTGTGTCTTTGACTTGAGAAAGGATGTGAGGATTGAGAGCTGCTGAGATGATGGGATTCAGCTCGTAGGGGAAAGCCTAACACCAGCTTATAAAACAAATAAACGTAAGGCCTATATGGGATTCCACAACAAGCTACCTGTCTTTCTCTTGGGCTTTAAGAAAATCAGGCCTCTCAAGATTTTTGCTTTTAAAAAATATGATACAGACAATATAATGTTCTTTATCTTTGAAGGGGGGAAGTACATACCGCCAGCATAGCCTGTAAAAGCTAAAGGATCCACTCAGTTAAAACATATATTTTACTGTTTGCTCCGTGAAAGCCTGGCTTTCACCCAGGCTTAAATTTTCTTCAATAGTGTGAATAAAACATCTGTTGTTTTTAATGATGATTTTCTGCAAGTTCTGGTGCCTGTCATCCCTTCTAATAGTAAAGTAAATGACTCATTACTCCAAAAATTAATTCAAACAAAGAAGTGGTTCCTACAATAAAACTGATTCCAGCTACTCATCTGCCATGATTTGTAATACATGCAGTATTGATGACAAAATCTGACCCTAAGCAAAGAAAAAAAAAAAGTCTAAAAACTTGGATTTTAGACTTGATGTTTGTTTAGTCGTGGGTAAAATTTGTGAGCGTAAATATACAAGCTGGGATTTGAAAGCAGACAAGGAAATTCGCCCTTGTCAATTCCATGTATTTTAATGAGTTGGTAACTAAACCCCAACTCAGGGTGGCTTGGCAGGCTTTCATGTCTGTGTGCAGTACTCAGAGGATTCGGTAGTCACTGCTATGAGCACCATAATTTAACATTTGTTGGAACTTTGCTCCTTAGCTGGATTTAATGCAAGACTGGTGCCATTTGGCTGAATCCTCTTTTTAGGTTTGTGAGGTTTGTTTTTCTTTGGTGCTACAGCAAGTACTTTGAAAACTGCAGTACCGCTTGTAAGACCAGCGGGGGAATGTATCAGTTATGTGCCTCTGATGGCATTGCCTTTTACTTGGGGACGGAGAGGCTAATCCTGCAACTTGCAGCAGTGGTCAGTGTTGGACGTGCTCCAGCACCCAATCTGGGAACTCTGCGGTACTGTATACTCTCCCCTCCTGCTCAGGTTTCCGTACCCAGGGAGTCTGGTGGTGGTTTCATGGTTTGATATTCCTTGGATGTTTCAGAAGCAGAAGAAATTTTTTGTAAATTGCTGTGCTTTTGTTTTAGATACAAATATCTAAGAAATCATGTTCATAAATTAGTATTGCCCAGTACCCAAAGAAACAAGCAGTTTTAGGCAACCTAAGACGAGTATTTTTAACACAGAGAACACACAGATGCCTCTTTTTGGATCCAAGTTTTCTAACAGCTTAATTTGTAAATGAGCTTTCTGTGTGTTCACACACTCCTACTAATTTGGCTCACACACCTAAGGAAATGCAGTCATCAAGCTGTGAATAGTTTCCCACACTTTCATGCTTCATTTCCAGGGAAAGAATCATGTCTGAGTGACTTAAGGGGAAAGAGCTGCTGAGGCATGGGAAGAGTCAGCTGCTGTTTAAGGATTGCAGCTTTGGGTAGCTGTAAATCTATTAATATAATAATACATTGATGTGTCATTATCTGCTGTTGTGATCCATTAAAACTATGATGTCTTCTCCCCTGTGCTTTGTATGTCTGAGATTACTTTGTTTCAGGGCTGAACTGTGACAGAGAGGAAAGCATTGCACTGGGATTGAAAGGAGTTGATGAATTCAGCTATGGAATTGGTGTTGAATATTTTCTCTTCAAGTATTTATGCAGCAGAATGGTCAAACTAATTCTTAAGTTTGACACCTTTAAATAACTAGTTTTAGCCAAAAATAAACTACTGAAGTGACATATGTGCAACACACTTCATTTCAGCTTATTTTAGAAGTTAAGGTAGTTCACAGAGTAGTAAGAGTTGAGTCTAGGTAGCTGCTAAGGAAACCATGAGCTAGATTTGTGGAACCTGAGGAGGAAACTCCTCTCCCAAAAGGCTGGAGCACTGGGCTAGTTTAGGAGTGAAATTCCTTCTTTATGAAGAGAGATTTGAGTGTGTGTTCCCCCCTCCCAAGAGAACATATTTCACCCAAAAGGTACTCTGGTCGAAATGTCTTCCAGCATCTTTAGTTGGGGTTCATTATGTAACAGAGACAGCTGTGATATTCATAAAGCCAGAGAGCAACCCTTGTGTCTCCAAGGATAACTTAGGTTTAGAAACCTGGGGCACGGGAAAGCAGTATAAACTTGATTTTGTGTGTTCTTGATGAACTCCAGGATTCCTGGTCCCCAAGCCTTGAGGCTGGATCCAGGAAAGGCTTCATGGCAGTGAACGCCCATCAAAGGGAAGTGCCAAATTCCTTGTGTTACAGAATCAGTCCTCTTTGCCTTTCCACCACCCTCCTGCTGCCTACGCAGAGCATAGCCATTCAGGACCCCTCGGAAGAGCCTGTCTCCCTATGCAGTGGAAAGGCTGGGAGTTCCTCTGACTACCAGCTTGCTAAAAACTTAAGCAGTGCTTAAGTGCTTAATCCTGCTCCTTGCCATCACTAAGCTGGTATTTAAAAATGCTTTGCATTGGGATTTTGCTGCCATTTGAGCTATTTTGCACGAAAGCCTATGATTACAGAAAGATAATGTTTTGACACTGTGATAAAAGCTGGGAAATTCACCATTAGCGGTGGTGTTTCTCTTGCTCTTGCCTTTACTGCATGACAGCTTTAGTGTAGGCAGTAATTGAGTAGAAATGACAATAGCAATTAACTTATAACCTTCTGCTTCAGTACACATTTTAGCATTCATTCAAGGAAAAATGTCCATTAAGAAAGTAAATATTTGTATGTGAGTGATCTGTGATAAAAATCCCTACAGCTTGGAAAATCTGCTGTGAATGTCAACGTCTCTGTAAGTATGACTAGGATTTTCAATTTCCCTTACAGGTTTTGCCTTAAAAAAATACCATTAATCCCTTCTCTTTTCTTTCTTAGTTTCATGCCTTCCCTGTTACAGTAATTAGTCAGAAAACTGAAGTTTAGCTAATGTTCTTTGTGCAGTGACTATCAATTGGTTAAATAGGACATTTTGGCATTGATTTTTTCCCCCAAAAAGCCATTAAGTTTTTTATCTATGGTTCATTACTGTTTATGATTATCTAGGTGGGAAAATAAATGGAAAATGCTAATTTATGTTTCATGAATGACAGCTTCCTATTTCTGGTTGCTCTGTATCTGTGGTTTAAAGCTTGGTTTATTAATTAATAAGTAGAATTTCTGTACATCTTTGATCATTGATACTATCACACAGAATACTGAATATTTAAAAGTAGTTTCCAGGTAATCTCTAGCACATGTGCTGTATCACAAGTCAAAGCATTGCCTTACAAGAACTATGCTCAGTGATTAAATATATAAGATGCTCACTTTCCAGTTTGGAGTGAATGTATTGTTGGTGAAAGTGATAGGTTTAACACTGATTTGAATTGATCAAGTGTCAGGATAGACTATTAAACGTCTCCTAAAATAGCTGCTGAAAAAACTCAAACAAAATTATTTGTTAAAATTATCCATGTTAATAGCGAGGCCTGGAAAAGAATAACCTGGTTTTCTGAAGTCCTGAACCTTTCAGAGATTTTATGGATTTCAGTACTCTGAAAGTCAAGTTACTTCAGTAAAAAACCCCTAATTTTGACCTACAATTAGGGAAAAAAAAAATCCCCTCAAACAAAAAAAACTAAACACCAGACAGCACCAGCTCTTTCTAGTTCATGGGTGGTTTCTGAGAACCTGCTTGATAGGAAAACTGTTCATTCTGGGCATTGGTTTCACATGCCTGTCAGCGTCAGCACTTTCTACCCGTCTGCGCATAGCAGGTGAATTTTAAGAGGAATCTGTGTTTGTGATAACAGATAGCAACTGTTACTTCCATAAAGCTTTCCTTTAATGTACTTACGTGTGTGCTGCAGAAAGCTTTTGATTCAAAGGAACCTATTTTGTCCTTTGATATGGCGTGAGCCCTGCTGAAGTGGAAAGGTGCAGTGTGTGCACACTGGTAGGAGCCTGGGGCTGGGCACGTAGGTGCTTGCTGGCTGAGAGGGAGTGGGAAGAGAGGGGCAGAGCAGCTCTCTGTGCTGCCCTTGCGCAGGGACACGGGGCTGTGTCTGGTGGCCAAAGAGACTGGCAGTGCCTGCTTGCAAGGACAGTGGCTGGATGAAGAAGTGGGCCATTGGGGATACTTGCTCACCAGCTGCCCCAGCTCCGCAACCCCAACACCAAGCCCAATGAGCTTCAGCTGGTGCAAGCAGCGCCTTGCTGAGGTGAAGGCTCCTTTGCTAGTGAGCAATGGTCCCATAACTCAGCCCACCTGTTCTGAGTTTATTTGCAGCTGTTTCCATTAAACCTGTGATATATACTGCGGGTTAATAAATGCCTCCTTTGGAGGGTGTCACAGTGTGAGGCTGTTCTGAGGGTGTGTGTGCTCCTCTGCTAAAGGCTAGAGTTATGTTTGCTGGTATGGTGTTAGTCTTACTGTTGAGATTCATTTGTTATGCTGCGTTTCCACTTGAGGAAAATGTGTTAGTGTGAACGCGGCCCCTTGTTAGGAGTGGCTCTTGCTGCTTGGTGAGCACCTGAGCTGAGTGCTAATGCAAGGAAGGCTGGATACGGGGCAAGAAGAGAAGAGGCTTGAAGAGGTAAGTGTGATGTCTGTCCACCCTGGCACCCTTGAATGGCTTAGAGGAATGCTCAGGTGCAGGAGAGCTGTTTCAGGTATGTTTGTCTTATTTATTCTCAAGTAAGACCATTTATTTAGTAATCTATTTATTTCTCTAGATGTCTTTAAGATTTCTATGTGTGACTTTCAAAACCTAAAACTTTATTTTAAAGTATGTTGACAGTATGTTGATTGCTTCTGAAGACTTTTTTGTATATTGCTTTTTTTTTTACTTGGTTATTTAGTAGAAATAGACTTCCCAGTTGCCTTAGTTTAGCAAAAATTTTGGATTGTGTGCAAGGGAGCTTGTGTAGCTACACAGGTGAATCAGGCTTGCTCTGAAACTGAACTTAAGGCATTGCTTAGGTTTGTGCTAGACTTCAGTCTGGCACAAAATCCTGGTGGAAGGTAAACATTACTTCAGAATGAACATTTATTGTCTAAGGCTATGGAGTTGTTTTAGACCTGCATGTTTTAAATACTGAGTTCTTGATTCAGACTATTCTGAGCTCTTAAGGGAACTAAGAGCTTTGAACAACCATTTTGTAAATGTATTGATAATAAGAAACTTATGTTTCCATTGTTTTGTTTTAGTGGAGGCAGATGTGTTGTGTCAAGGACTCAAGCATAGTTTATGAGCTGGTGTTCTGGGAGCTTACAGGGAGCTTGGCAGAGGCTTTGGAAGCAACAGATTCTATGAGAGGGTGGGATTTATTTCCTGCTGAATTTTTCTGTCTTAGAGGGTTTTTTTTCCAATATGTGGAAATGCAGATTGAAAGGGGGCAGTTGGATTCAATAAGTTAGACCTGGTTCAAAGCTTCTCGTTACTGTTGATAAAAATGAATTTTGTCAGTGTGCGACTACTGTGTTCAGTGAAGGAGCTCTGTGGGTTCAGGGTGATGGAATTGCTGGGGCATGGGGCCCTGCTGGTAAGGCACATTCAGGCTTGGTTTTCTCTCTGCTTGTTGTGACTTCCATGTACCCACATTTGTCCATGTAGCCTTTTCCTTCTAGTCAGTTTTCCAAGGAACATCTTCCTCTTCCTCCCCTGCAAAATCCAGCAGCCAAAGAAATAAAGCTGTTATTTGTACTCTAACAAAAGCAAACACTTCTATAAAGTGAATACGGATGGTTACATCTAGTCCGCATGTGTTCTTTCCACCTCTCTTCTCCTCAAAATAGCCGTGACCAGCTGAGAAAAGAAAAGGAAATAAGGCTGAGGCCAAGAACAGATGTGGGGAGGTGAGGGGCAGAACTGGCAGAAGGACCATGGAGCAAAATGCCTCTATCTGCACCTCTCATTCCTCTGCAGAGAATGGACAGGCAGGGAGCAGGAATGGATGTCCAGCCGGGGCAAACAGAGCTCCTGGGCCAGCACAGGGTGGGCTGCAAGGACAGAGCAAGGATGAGGGCTTCAGCTCTGAGCTCTGACAGCAGCTGTTGGCATAGCAGGGAGCTGTAGCAGGCAGGATACCTTCATCCTAGGTAGCCCTCCCAAAATTCCCTTTTCTTCCACTGCTAGCAGGGACTGCTGCTGTATCTACAGCTCTGGTGAATGTCTCATCCCATAATTGCTTTTTCTTCTCAATGCTCCTCCTTAAGAGGCTGTCACAAACTCCCCACTTTGAGTCCCTCATCGCTGTGAAAAATGACCACATCTCCCATTTGCATGTGAATCATATAATGATACCCAAAGCAGACATTTCAGCTCCTGCAGTTTTTCTTCTTCTTGGACCATTCTTTTTCCTTGTTCAGAGCTACCTTATTCATCAGCAACATTTGGCCACTGGTAAACTGACACGTGGCTGCTCTTTCACAGTTGATTTAGGACACAAAATAAAAAAAAAAAAAAAGCTGTATCTTGCAGAGAAGTGTTAAGGGAATGTGAATGGCCAGAAAGTAATTATACACTTGGAATGCCACCAGGATGCCAGCTGACTGTGGAAAAAATTACCTTCTTTGAGAGTGAGAAGTCTAGAGATACCCGAGTTTTCTGCTAGGCTAGAAGATAAATTTTTATTTTTCTGCTCAGTTAGTGAGGGGAGTTGACTCTCCAAGGGAACAGACAACCATCACAGCTGATGCAACGCAGGTGGCAGGAGTGTGAGGACAGTGGGTGAGAAGGCAAGAAAGCGGACTGTCCTTCCTGGCAGTTCTTGTTAGTGTATCTGAGTCCTGCTTAAATACTGACTGGAATTGAACGGCTTAAAAGCAGGAGTTAATCAAATCCACAGTGTGAGATGTAGGAGTGTCTGTACTTGGAAGGAAAGGCCTTTCTGGTTTTCTGTAGCACTGGCGTAGAGAGGAGTGGATGTGTTGCCTATCTCTGAGTCTACATCAGCAACTCATTAGTCAAAGAGCAAGGGAGAAAGTGAATAATGAAAGTTTATGGAGTACATTTTCTCACCATCATGCTATTAACATTAATGGGCAATGCACTCGGAGTGAGGAGAATATGCCCCCTTGTGTGCTTGATGATCGAGCTCCCAGGTCGCTGCTAAATCTCACACGCTTTATGTGCTCCTCCGTGCAGTGTTTCTACACTGTAATTTTAAAAGGGGTAAATTATATAGCTGACCTTAGTTAATTGCTGTCAGTGAAGCGATATCATATCCAAGAGCAGACTACATCAAAATGACCTGAGATTGATCTTTCTAAAAACAGAGCTAGAGAGTGCTCCTAATGTTATGAAAAACATAATCACTCAGGATGCAGTATTTAGAAAGCAGGTAGTATTTGGTCGAAAGATCACAGAAGCTGGCTTTGGTTATACTTGCTTTCTCCTGAAGGTGTAATAGTCCACTGCTGTGGAGTTTTAGCAGGAGCAGAATACAAACTCTTCTGGAATTCTTTTCCATGCTAAATAAGGCTTTTTTTTTCCTTCAGCATTTCTGTAAATGAAATGAGGAAAGCAGAAGTGAGGAGAGGGAGCATGGAAACTATATGGTGGTGCATACGTAGTTCTTTTTCTTTTGTTTGAAATTTTGGAAAGCTAGAGATCTTAAATATATGTTACTCCTCTCTGGATCCCACTGAAGAATTGTGGTATATAAAACTAAAGCACAGGTTTGTTACACAGAAAGGGGATTCCTTTCCCTGTAACTTTCAACATGAACCCTGTTAATTTATGTTTAAGATGATGGCATCATTGCCATATAGCACTTAGATTTGGTGACTTAAGAAGAAATTCTGGGAGAGAGCCTTTGCAGCAGCTTTCCTGAGTAGTGTTGTTTGTTTGGGGTTTTTTTTTTTTTTTTGTTGTTGTTTTGTTTTGGTTTTTTTAAGCAAAGAGGGTATAGTTCACTAGTTCACTTGCAGAGATGTGACAGAACTGCTGGGAGCCTGTGCATGGACACAGGGCTGTAGCTTGCTGGAGATGAGTTGCTCAAGGACCTGATTGTGCTTACTGCAGTGAATAAGATGAGGGTGATGGAAATCAACCCAAAGCTGTGATTCTTGCTTTGAAGGGCAAGAGGATTCCAGGCAGGAGGAGAGCTTGCAAGCAGGGGGAGCCAGTTATCTGCTTTCTGGAGAAGGGTGTCAGGCCCTGCTGCCAATGTTGGAGGACACCAATGTTGTTCTTATTTCATTACATTAGTTGAGGAAATGTTCTATTCCAGTGTTTGTGGGGAAAGATAAGGGAGACCTCTGGTGTGGTGGCATGCAGTGACAAGGTGGCAGGAGGCGACTGTTGCCCACAGGGCACCATATTTTGTGTTAGAAGCCACCTTGTCCCATTCAAACTCCAACGAGTAACCTTTGAGGAAGGTGAAATGTGGTACAGCCCTTCGAGGGTTTCCAAGCTTTGTCCCATTCCCTAGGGCACTGTTTTCTGGGGGCTGCACATGCAAGCAGAAGGTGTGTTGCTTCGTGCAGGATAGTTTGCTCTTCTGCTCCCAGGGCACAAAGCCAAACTTCACCATTAAAAAGGGAGCCACAACATTTGCATCCTTCTCAGGCAGTATGGGAGAGCCTCAGCCTATGTTCCCAGCCCTCATGAATGCCTTTGCTATTATAATGCAAAGCGCCCAAGATGAATTAGTAATGATTAGCAATAAACATTGAGGTGAATGTAGTTGAGGTTTGTTTGAGTTTTTTTAAGTGATAATTGGTTTTCATGCAAACATGAATGATAATTGCTTTTCATGCAAACTCATTTTCTGCCTCTGAGCACGGAGGAAGGACCTTGCCAGGGCTGTTTGGTGGGAGAGCCGTGGGAGCCTGGCACTCAGGCGCTGTGCGGGTGCAGGCAGGTGTGTCAGCATACACAGATGTGTGCCTTTGTGTTTGCAGCGTGTGTCAAACAGGTGGAATGCACATAACTAGCAGAAATATGGTATAATGGTAGGTGAATAGTACAGTGTAGAGTTACTGTATGGATGAAAACAGAAGACATGTGATCTTGGTGTCCATGTGGTGTGCTAAAGAGGACCTTTTTTTTTAAGGTGAGAGGTTTAGCTAAATAAGCATTTAAAATTGAGCTGGACCCCAAATGCACTGAAGTTTGTTAGTTCTGATAGACAGAACATTTAACTTTTGCTGGCCCAGGGCATGAGATAAAATGTTTGTTTGCTTTTGTAGAGGACTTCAGTGCTCTGAGGAAAGCGACGCTGTTTTTGGCGCTGAGAGAGGTTTTAACTTGCACTGCAGAAATTACCTGTGTCCTAGTTTCATGAGCCCTTGCCCAGAAGCATGACAGAGTGGACCTATGTGTTTTCCTCCTTGATGCTGCCCAAGGGCCAGCTCAAGTCTTTAGTCTTGCAGTGGGTGTAGGTCAAGCCTGGGCTTGGCTTGTGTCCCAACTGCTGTTCAGATGGGAACAACCCTGGCACAGGGCTGGAGGGTTACCAGCCCAGCAGCCGATGGGGCAGGAGCTGGGGACTGCCAGGGTAGTATCGCCTCTGGAGGCAACAACGGAAAGAAATCAGATTTCTCCCCTTCAGTGCTTATTTGAAAGCCTAACTTTTACTGTACTCATCTCTGAAAATACTGTACAGAAACCAGTATTGTAGTAGTGTCTGTTGTTATCCAGGAACTTGATGAAATGCCATTATCAACAAAAATGTGGGTTTTATCTCTTGTTTGTTTATAATTCTTGTAGCATCTGACTACTTTAAAAACAAACAAACAAAAAACAAAATAAAACAAAAAACCAACAACAACAAAGGCTAATCATCATGGTATTTGCCAGCGAAACTGCTCAGGATTTATTCCACTCTGCACCCCCTTTTTTCAGAATTTATGTATGTTTTGGTTTTGTTGCTTGCTTCATTAAGATTTCATTCTAGAGTCACATTTTACATCTTTTAATTGAGAAACTAGCGATTTTATTCAACCAAGGTACTTCAGTTTTTAAAGTCCCTGGCAAGTTTAAACACAGTGCATGGATAGATGAGAGAATTTGTCACTTCTTGTCTTCAAAGTGCTTTACAATCATTAACCGATTAGTCATGGTTTATTTGTGAATATCCAGATGGATCCCAGAGTTGTTTGTATTAAATTGCGCTTACAAGATCATGCAAATTGAAAGGAACTACATGATTTTGCTCATAAGGAAATTAATGATTTCTTAATTAACTGTTAATTAAAGAATCTAGATGTCGCAGAGAACAGCTGATTGGGAAAACTCTCCTTAATGCATCGTCTTCACAAAAAAAAAAACAACCTGGGTTGTACCAGGGATAGGAAGCACAGCTGCACAATCTGCTCTAAATCAGCAGTCTGCTCTGCGCAACAAGGCTGAAGGTCTGTTTGTTTATTCTGTCCACAAAGAATACAGCAGGGATATAAAGGCAGGGCAGCAAAGCAACAGAAACCGAGTTATTTATAAACTTAGCTGCACAGTCATCCCTTGCAAAAGTAAACCATACTTTGTTTAGAAAAAAGAAGTGTGGTTAAAATAGATTTATTTATTTTCTTAATCCCCCAGAACCTATTGCTTTTGTAAAATTAGCTGGTATTATTTAAGACTGAGGAATTTGAGTAGAATAAGAGGAAGTCCTTGCTCTGTTTCTGTCTCTGCTTAAAATCTTTACTTGTTCCTCATCTCTAGAATATCCAAGCCTTGTCTTTATTACATTTCCTAAGAGGCAGAATTGTAATATGTGGTGTGATTCTGCCTAGCAGTAAGTCATTTAACTTTTCTTTAAACCATAGCTGAAATGGTAATACAGCTGATAGATGCATTCCAGAAAGAAAAGAGTCCTCATTAACAATGGCCAAACTGAGCTGACTAATGTAGATTAAAATAGCCATGAAGATGGCTGGTGCTTGGATCAGAGCATCCCTCAGGCATTCTGCTTTCTTCCCTGCGCTATGCACTGAAACAGTTAAAAGCAAATTGTACACACTTTGTTCAGCCCAACAGTCTGGAGGCTGCAAAGATAAGAAGTGCTTCTCAGCATGAATGAACTGTGAAATGTTTTTGATGAGAACTTACATCAAAAAAACCTCCAAACTTCCATTTTAAAATGTATCAAACTGTTTATTCCCGCAGAGAAGTCTTATCTTTTGAATTTCAGACTGTTGTACTGAATAAAGTTTTTTAAAGATATTTTAATGCCGGTTGACATTTGAACCCTCCCTCACAACTGTGGGATTTTCCTGGGTTTTCCTTGCTGCAGGTATAATATACCTTGGATATTTTTAGGCCAAATGTGTTTTCAGAATTATACAAGGTTTTTGGCTCTTAGATGGTTGGTCTGAGCAAAATAAGGAAAACTTACCTGCAAACATTGCAGCAGAGTTATAAATTCTACTGAGCATCCAGAGATGAGTGTAACAGTAGAATAAGTTTTCTAGCTGACATGCATACAACTTAAACACCGCAGGCAAACATCTCCCTACTGCCTATATGTGTTTGCATGAGTTCCTGAAAGTACTTGTTGAAAGTAAGTGTGTAAAATAACTTACATCAGGAAACTGAGTGAAATTCTGGTATGGTATAAGCAAACATAACAAAAAAGAGTTTCCTTGAAGCATTTGTTTCCTAATGTAGACTCAGCTTTAGTATTTAAAGAGACTAATAGAATTCAGCTGGCATCAGGGGCACAAAATGTAAGTTGTCAGGTGTAATAACTTTGCACAAGTGCTAGTGCCATTTAACTGTAATAGAAAAGGAAATAATTCAGCTTTCACAAACGTGGTAGAACTCTTCTGAATGTACTGTGGGCCATATGCATTTTCAGGAATCCTGTAAAAAGTAATGATTTTGTGGACTACATTTGTGCATCTCTCTGTATGAGTGCAAAAGATGAATCACACTGGACCTTTCCTCATTACACTTCCTGCAAGTTTTCAAAAGGTAGATGCCAGCATCACCTCGCAGCTCCTTGCACTGAAGACCTGTATAGCTTCTTGAACTAAAGATCTATCAAGCAGGTTATGAATTTATTCCAGCTCTAGAGTAGCTGGAAAAATGGAGGTACCATTGGGAGGAACCACTATTCCAGCCTATGGAAGGAAAAATCTTTTGCAGAGTGTAATCCCGTGATGTCCATCACTGTGCTTTTGTTTCTCAGTTCTTACTGTGCCCGTAACGCTCACCATCTGTATCCACCTGCGAGGAGCATCTTAAATCCACACTCCAGCCTGCTTCAATTATTTTTTTTTTAAATTATCATTCTGTAATGGATATAAAACATTTGTGACAACCAGCTGCAGATAGTGCTGTTTATCTGTGCTGTCTGTAAGGGAAAGGATTACCTTTGTTAGATCTGGTACAGCTACAGAAAAAAAATGGGATAATTTTTTTTGAACTTGGAATCTCGTGTGTCTCAGCTCATGCTTGAGGAACAGCACAGCCAGCATGAGGCTGCTCCACAGGTTCTGTGGGCTGGGACCCTCTGTCTGGGAAATGGCCGTGCTGGTTTACAGTCTCTGATTCTTGCAGCTGCTGCTGTTGCTCTTCAAAGCTCTTGCATCTCCCAGTGCATGGTGCCTGGGATATGTGAATAACACATTGACCTACACTTACCCATGCTCTTTTGAAGCAGGTGCCCAGCAGAACCATGCAACTCTCCCAGTGCATCCTGGTTTGCGGGTGTCAGCACGCCATCCCCCCATATTGCAGTGCTAACACTGCATACAGCCCCGCTGCCTGCAGTGGTCCAGGCTACAAAGCAGTGACTAATACCGGGGGTGCTGTGCTATAAATAACAACGTGTGTGTTAGATACGCGGGAAGTGTTTTGAAGGTGGTGATTTCTCAGGGCTGACAGAGGTGGAAGAGATTAGGATGTCTATCAGGGAGTGAAATGTTGAGCTGCTCTCAAAATTCTGCTGAACAGGTAGAAGTCATTGAAAAATGGATTTATGTATTTTGAGGGGAGGGTGGGGAGGAAGGGAAGAAGGAGAAACAGGACTATTTTGTATGAAAGTTTGGTTTTCTCATCTGGGAAGGAACAGGTAGTCTGTCTAAGCAGTCTCTGCTTTTAATTTCTGTGGCCCTAGAACAAGGGGCAGGTGGAAGGAGAGGAGGAAGGGAGAGCAGCCAGTTTGGGAAGCTAGGTTTGCTGCTGCTCTCAGCCAGGTGGATGGTATGGGGTGCAAACAGGGTCAGCCCTTACCCACTGTGGTGGTACCTCGCCACCACCTGCTCCTTTGAGCCCCGCTGCTGATGAAGGCAGCAAGCCCCGGTTGTTTGCCTCCATGGGTAACTGGCAGCTTGGCCAATTCCTAACTTAACATTTTCACTCTTGCCATGTGGAGCACCTCTCAAAACACGCTTATGGTGCAGGGAAAGCTGTGCCTATTGTCTTCTGGTATGGCTTGTGGTTGAGCTGTTAAATGTTGTTGCATATGGTACTGGATGAGAGCAGCAAATCATAATTATGACCTTCACGTGGTGGAAAGGCTTCAGTCTGGAATACCAATTTAGTTGATCACTGTCTACCAAATGCCATTTCTAAGGACTGTGATGAATGTGTGTGCACAGAGCCTGGCTCATCACTTGCTGAGTGTTAGTTGATGGTCACACGATGGGTGGTCCATGTGAATTGCTATTTTCCTGTTGGTACAGCAACTGACGAAAAACCCCTGTGATGTAACCATGTAGTATCAGAAAGGCTGTGAAGGAAAACAGTTTGAATTTTCAGTGAATGAAGAGGGGAAGGAAAGTGACCCGATCCCATACCTGTTCTGTGCAGCACGAGTTGGGGTGGATTTCAGTGACCTGACTGCTGTCTTAAAATCTGTCCTAGGTTTGCTTTACCGGTTTAGTGACTAAAGAATATTTTTAATGAAAGCGCTGCATCTGAATGAAGGCAGCCAAAGCCTCTTCCCCATATGACGTGACAGGTTGCTCAAAGACAGCAGATACATAAATCTCACGATGGACATTGCAGAGCCGGGCTGGCACAGGTAGCAGCAGTGAATGGAGACGCAGCACAGGCGTGCTGTTGTGCCTGCTCTGAGGGTAAGTGAAAGACCTTTAATCTCAGGGGCTTTCACTTCTGTCTTCTCTTAGCAGTTCATATGCCTTCTCTTTTCCCTTAAAAGGTGCAAGTTCTTCTGTTGAATGTTTTGTACAAGCTTGATCAGACAGCAAATTGAAGCTTATTCTGTTTGTAGCAATGAATGGAAACATTCCGAAACCTCAATTCAGCTGTTGCCAGAAGTATCAAACAACCAAATAATTTAAACTCTCTCATTTCAGTGCCATCAAATAAATCACTATTCACATTAATCATAGACCTCAGGAAAATCAATAATACAATTCTGCATGAAATAAAGCATGGCTTCTGTTTGACTTAGTGTATTCTGATTCAGCAAATCTTTAATATGCAGTCAGCTTGCTTGGTAATACATATTTATTTTCATTCTGTGGGTAGAGATAGCTCAGCCACCTGATACCAGAGTGTAGGATTTTCATCTCCAAATCCTGTTGTTCCAGGATGGGTTAGGCTGTTTCCATCCCACAGTTGTTAGATAACAAGTTCAGTTCCAAGAGGACGTGAAGTAGAGGCTAACTCCTAATGCTACAGTGTGGGATGACTGCAGCTTTCCTTTGGCTTTGGGTAAGTGCACAGTAAGCCTGCATTTGTCAGTTGGAACTAAGAGTCTCTCGCTGTGGATTTCAGAATCTTTCTGGAGATTACAGATTAAATTAGATACCTTCTGTTCCTTTTAACACTTCTTCCAAGTGTCAATCTTTCACCTTTACAATGTGAAGTTAATTTATTGCCCAGGGAGGTTGCTCACAGCAATGCATTGATGACAAAGATGTAGTACCTATGTCCTCACAGGTGGACTGATGTCCTGCCTATGTCCTTGCTAGGTTTTTCCTTTATTATGTAGATGATAAAGAACTGTAGAAGGAGCAGAAGCTCCTATTTTCCTCATTTTCTCTCATTTGTTTTTTCCCTCAGCAAAACCAGAATTGAACCCTTTCAATCCAATCCAGTTAAGAAATCTAATTAGTACTGCAACTTGCAGGGCACTGTTATCATGTTGACTTCTAATCATGCTACTGTAAGTACGTTTCTTTTCTGAGCCCTGACTGTTGCAGAATAATTAAGTGTTCCGCTTTAGCATGTTCCAGTTTTCTTAAAAATAATCTTTAAAATGTTGTGTATTTATTAGCTGCTTAGGTGATCTGTTAAGAAAAAAAAAAGGATAAACTAGCTATCCAGACTGAAAAGATGAGCTTAATGTTGACTTCTTTGTAGCAGTCCTCTGTGAGTGAAACAATTTGCCTTGTATAAGAAAGTGCATGTTGACAAGTAGAATCAGCTGAAGGACTCCAAAATCGAACCTCCCTGCTAAAAGGGTTGACCACAGCTTTCAATGATCTCTGAAGGTTTGTGTAATTCCTTCTCATGACTGTCTTAGTTATGAAATGCTTTCTTTTTAATTAAACCATCATCGCTCTAGTAAACATCACTTTCATTTGGTTTGTAATTAGGGAAAGCACTGATGCTGTGCATGGCTTAGCCCTCACAGGACACCAAGTGAATAATAAAGAACTGTACAGACTGTGAAGTCTTGTTGGGATGCTTTCATCACTCCCTTCCCCAAATCTTGTTCTTGTGCTCGGGTTTTGTCAATGCTGTAGTTTTAATGGTGTACAAGGTGTGTTAACACTGCTGTGATAAAACAGGTAAGTAAAAGGTTTCATCTGAAAATCTCCCTGTAGAATAGGAGTTGGGAGGAATATAATGCATTTGGAGGGAGGGAAAAAAACAAGTATGGGAAACTGCTTTCTTCAAGTGTGGACATGATTGCCTTGCAAGCCTAAGGAATGAAAGTGTGCTGTTTCTTCCCATGCCACGTCTGCAGTGTTATGTGATTTAAGGTGCTGCCACCTTTGTCAAGCCTAACAAGAAAGGAGCCAGCCTGCAGTAGTTAATGTGATGGAGATTTTTTTTAAGTTTTGAACATTTTAAGCAACATCTTTGTCCTGCAATAGTTCCTTTCTGTTAAAGAAATTTATTCCCTCTTTAAGGTGTAGAGAATAGAATAGATATATTGAATCAACAGAAACTGGAAACAGACTGCTCTAGATTCACGGTCTCATCAGCCAGAATCAGGGGCTTACACAAGCCCATCCTTGTCTCCTGAGCCTGTCAGCAGAGGCAAAAGAACACAAAGCCACCTTTGCCTCTACGTAATTCACTTCCCCATCCAAGCTGCCTGGATTTAGCTATTTATGATGCCACTAATGCATTGATCAGTGTGAGCTAGGACAATTTGGGGGGGGGGGGAGGAGGGCGTGCATCAAAAAAAAAGCCTTTAGCTACATGTTTGCCTTTGATACAGACTTAGGTATTTGAATGTAGAGGGCGTGAGAAAATCTTGGTGCTCTGTCAGAATTTGCTTGCTCTTAAGTACTGATATTCTTTGACCTTTTTTTTTTTTTTATTTCTACTGTCCTTTCCAATAAAGTAGTGCCTTCCAAGCAACAAAACACTTCCCTAGGCTTTCGTTCTAGATAATGAAAAGCTGGTGGAGGATTTTATTAGTTAGCTGAAACAGCGCTGTTCCAATTTTCCAACAGCACAATTCTCATGATATGATTACGTAAACTGCGTAGCCTTTCTGCTATTTTAAGTTTGATTCAGTTAGTCAGTTACTACAATGATACTTAATTTGGTCATAAGCCAGAGTCGTCTTATTTGATATTATTATAGGTCCTTAAAGCCAAAGTATCTAGATAAATCTTACACTAGAAGAATGAGGAGTTGAAATTGCAAAATCAAGTATTTAACAGAGGAGAGAAGAGAACTTGAGTCTCTTAAAGTGAATGCTGTATTTGTCTTGGAATAAATTAGACTTTCCTGATTTGTTTTCATGAAATGAGAAGTATAGGGATTACTTCAGGATCATTTTAGCAGGGGGTAAGAAAGTTTATAAACTTCAGTTGTACTGTGTGCGGCTTGTAACGGGGAATGAGATTTGCCCTCTCTATGTGCAATGATTTTTTTCCATTGGACATGTAGAGACAGGCATCCTGTTTTTGATTGTCCTTGTAGGTGATGGATTAAATGTTGACTCTGTCGTTGCCCAATAACTGTTGGATTTACCATCTGTGAAATAAGGCAGTCTTACTCCAGTTGTCACTGGCCAGGGGAGGTTGTCTCTGTCCACTTCTACAGCTGGATGTAATGCGTGTTCTTGCTGATAATATCAGCAAAGAGATCAAGCGTGGAAATGTCCTGGCCCAGACTTTGCTAGATATTTTAGCATGTTGCTTTGAAAAGACTTACCAGTGCCACCTTCAACAGCATGGAAGATTTATGTTTAGTGCTGTAAACCTTGTAAAGTCAGACTTAGGCTGAAGTGTACATGTGGTTTATATTCCCCTCAGAGCTCTTGCATGAGATCTGAAAAAATGTCCTATCTAAATAACAATGCTGCCTACCTTGAAGGAGAAACTGCGTGTTAAGCTCCTTTCCAAAAAAAAGAAATAGTTTATGATACAGTGGCAGGTTGATGACAACCTCTGAAAGGATGGGCAATTAGCCTTGCGATAGTGAGTTGTCAGAGTTGTGCCCTTCAGTGATGGCTCAGAACCCTGGAGTCCTGCAGAGGTTTCCTGTATCATGTTACAAGAGCCTATGCACACAGCAGCTACTTCCAAATGCTCTAGAAAATGCAGTTCTGCATTATTTCCTTCTCCGGTTAACATTGTAACTACAGTTTAAATTGTTAATGTAATCCAAAATTTCAAATGCATATGGAATTTTCTAATTTAAATCCAGCCACGTTCAGTTTGTCTTCAACATGCCCCACTCTTTTGCATGGATTTGCAGAAACCAAGTCTTGTTTTCATCTGTGGTAAGTCCATATACCGTCATTTGTGCCCTATCTTGGGCTTTGTCTTCCTACCCTGATTTTTGTTATTGGGTTTTTTTCCCCACTGTCCATTATGTCATGCACAAATTAGTCCTTCAGAGAGTAACTTGAAAACAGGCGCTTATGTATGACAAGAATGTATGATGTGAAATGTGTGGTACTTTTGTTTTCAGTTAATTAGAAACTTGAGATCTCTACTCATAAAGCTTCAGGTTTCTGTTCTTTCAAGCAGACAATTTTCCAATCAGGCATAACTACTGAGAAAACCTCCTTGGCTGGATCCATTAAGTTTCCCTCCTGTTTTTTTTCCCCTCTCCTTTTCCTCATATCTTGGCATGGAGACAGTAAAAGATGTGGCAAACCTCCAGTAATTACCTGAATGGCAGACATTTAATAGCTTTATAATGTAGCTGAGTGAAGGTTATTAAATCTGCTATACTGAGCTTTTCAGCGTACAGCTATTTTATTCTCTGTCTACGTAGAACTTTAAAAATTGCCTGTGCAAAAGGAGAATTATTCATTTCCAAATACATGCTAATTGTCCATTTGTATTGATGCTGGACATAATTCATGAAAAATTCTTATAAAGTTCCTGCCCTTGAATGGTTTTCTGGATAGACCTCCAAATGTAAATGCCTCCTCGTTATTACAGATTGCCTCTGTGTCAATTTAAAATTGTTGCTTTCTCCTGAGCAGTAGGAAATCATGTATTTCAGATTACTTCCTCGAAGCTCATCACTTGAGAAACATTAGCACCCTTGTCTATTTGTAACCTGCCTTTTTATGTTCTTGATTATAACTTGGGAGTGCAGAATGACTTTCCTGGTTTTGTGGGTTGATGTAAAGCTGCTGAAGTAAAATGTAGTTGCCTGAGAATTTAGCATAGGATGTACTGGTGAAAGAAACTTCTTGGAACAGTTGGAACAGGCCAATTTTTTTAAATTTTAGGATAGTAGAGGAGAACATGAGAGGAGTGACTTGTGATAAAACCTGGGAGGAGAAACACTGCAGGCATCGCTGTCATTGCAGACGGTGATTACAAATGACCTTAGAAAAGTGATCCAGCATAATTCTGAGAATCAAGATGCATAAAAATGTTTCTTCTTATTATAATTAAGAGTGAAGAAAATGAACGCTAAGTCGTGTATAAACCGGAGCCTGACTAATTTGAATTAGGATGTTCAGGTAAGACAGCAGGAAAAAGGCAAACTGAGCTGCTTCAAAACTTGGGAAACCAGGGCCCTGGCTTCCCTTCAGGTCACTGAAAAATATTCTCTTACTTTCTCTCAATTTCCTTATTAGGATTTTCCTTGTAAAATATTCCAAGACTATAGGTGAAAGCTCTATAACAGTAGCAGTAATTATCTCCTGGTTGGTATTTACATAAGATGAGTTTCTACCTAAAGAATTTGCCCATTTTTTTTACTTTTACAGCTATTTGTTTATTTCATCGGTTGTGTGGCCTTTTTGTACCATTTCTCAGCCATTTGCTGAATTCTATGCACTAAATAAATTTAAAACCCATTTAAGCAACATTGTCTACAAACCATATAACTAGAATTGGAAAAAATCTCTGCAGACTTACTACAAAAGGGAGCTTCTCAGGACTTACTTCCATTTTGTTGTAGCTGGGAAATGGAGACCTTTGAATCAGCTTCGCTTCTCAAGAAATAATCCCACGCTAAAGAAGAAATTGCATTGCCTGTTCGAATACAGATAGTAAATGTTTTCCTAGTTAGCAGATAGAGGCTAAAGCAGATTTTTGTGGCTTGGTTTATAAGCAGAAATGAAAGTAAAACCAGCATTTTGTATTTTTCCTTCTCTTTAATGCTAAGACAGAAAAGAGGCAGAGAGCTGAGCTGATAACTTAGAAAAAATTTGCTATGAAAGGAAGTTAAGCACTTGTTCTCCATCAGTGATTTTCAGGCAGAGCTGAAGTGTTGCTCTCCTTAACGCTTTTTGAAAATATCGGGCTTTAATATTAGAGCTTGGATCCGGTGACTTAAGCCTTCCTGTGTCTGTCCCTTTGTCTCTGCTAATTTTTGCTAAGTATTGAGCGTATGCTGTGTTGGCAGTCTTGGAAAAGCTTTTTAACACACCTCTAGAGAGTGCATCCGGAATGTTTTGATACACAAGGCTTACCCTGCACCAGAGGTTTGTGCTGCCAGGTATTGCCTTGATCTGGGCCAGTTCATCAGTAGTTCAGTATCACGTTCAGACTATCTACTTAAAATGATCCCTCTTTTGTGTAATGGCAGCTGGCCCTGAGCAAACCTGCCTGCTGCTGAGTCCCTCCGGCTTTCCTTAGCGCGAGGATGACAGTGCAATGTGAGTCGCCCTCGGACCGTGCTCAGAGACTGTGTCTTGTTGGGTCTTACCTTTCCACCTCTTTCTGCAATTAAAAACAGCTGGAAAGCAGAGGCCGGGAGGAGAAATGAATGAAATGAGAACATGCAACTTCATAGTGAATTAGATTCAAGGTAATTAATTGGCTAATTACAGGAACTTGTTAATTCTGTTACTGGAACTACCTTACCCTGATGGCATCTTTTGTAACTGATTTCTTTATTAAAATGAAAATGTTGGTCTGCGCCTCCCCTGAAGTCACAGCAAACCTGTATCACAACATGTACAGCAGCTAACATCTTACTGAGCACCGTGACATAAAGGGAACTCAAGACTGGGCAGTCTCTGAAATGGAGTGAGCTGAAAATATATTTATTTCCTACCCCCTGGTAGAGCAGGGCAGAACTATTTTTCAAGCAACTTCTTCAAAATTATGCCAAGCAGACCTGAGAAAGGGATCTAGTCTTATCCCAAATGACTTAAAGACACGTGTCTTTGGCTGCTTCTGAGGAAATCAGCAGTGATCAGCCAAGCTCTGAGATGCTGAAATTCATATAAAGAGGTTAAGATTTTGTGATGTACAGTTATTTTCTTGGGCTAAGGCCTACATTGATACCAACGGATGTTTCATGCTTTCAGTTTGTTGTATTGTGTGTTTCACATTGACCGTTCTTCTACCCATCTATCAGCTTGCTAGCCCTGCTTCAAGACTCTCTAAATGCCCCCATGCTGTAACTTCCCAGTGTTTCACAGCACTTGGCACGCTTACTCTCATAGGAGCCCTCTGAGGCAGTGCCATTAGCCCGCTTGCAAAAGGAGGCGTGAAGCACAGAGCTCAGGGTGGATGTGCACCTTTCTGGGCCCCTAAGCATACTGGGCATCTTAGTGTCTGTGTCTTGGCCATGGTTTCACAGCTTCTCCCCAGCAGGGCAACCAGGCTTTTAAGTATGAAGCTACCATCCACTTTTTCTCTTTTTGTGATTCCCTGTGGGGAGCCGGTTAGGAGCAAGTAAGGGCTGACCCTGACCAGCTCTTAGTGTAATGCTGTTAATGGGTTGAAGCAATATGTGAGTAGTAACTCAGCAGTAACTGAGGAATACCATAGTGGCAGTGACGCAGAACAACGTTTCAGCCAAGCAAGACTGAACATCAAGGAGAAAATGTCAATTCCAATATCAAAGTGGTGTTGGCTTAGATGTGCCCAAGAGAAAAATAAAGGGGATAGAAATAGAGCACTATCCTCAGAGCCAAACTGTTATATATGGACAGTCAGGGTATGCAAAAGACGACTTCACGTCCCTCCCATCCAGGTCACGTTGCCATTTCTGATGTATCTGCTGCCAGCCCCCATCAAAGTTGCAATGGGGCCGCTGATGCCCTTATGATTCATTTGTGTATGTTGATGGTACGAAGCATGAGGATTTTATTCTGCTCCACTGCTGCCTGGCTATGAGTGAGGGAGTCTGCATCCTTTCCTTTCAGCCCACCAAGGGGGAGGGGTCTTGAAGAAATTGCTGCTTGTGAAAGCTCAAGCTCAGCTTTGACAATTCGTCTTGATGCAAGGTGCAGTCCTTCACCTGTGTGTGACACAGCTTTCCTTTCAAGTGAAGCCCCTGTTTAAGATTTGATGGTTCAGCTTTTGTGGCACAGGTCTCTTGCTTTGGAGTTGTAGCAGAGACTAAAGCAAAACCTGACATGACATTGTGCCATTAAAATCAATTGAGTGTCTGTGCAGTTAACATCACCATAAACAAGTGAGAACCAGAATCCTCAGCTGATGCTTAAAGTTTAAGGCTGTTATATGGCATTTCAAAGGCTATGTGCTGTCTAATGCCCCCTCCGAGCACAATTACTGTATAAACTGAACTGAATGTATTGAATAAATATGCTAACCTCACCTTCTTGGGAAATTTTCAGTAGATTTGAGGTGATGTTATTTAAGAAGATGCTATTTCTCTCTTAACTGGCTCTCCAGGCACTCTTCTGTTGTTCAGGAAGATATATATATATATATATATATATCCCACTGGAAAATAGTTTATACCCAGGTCTCAGAAACCGAAGTATTCATGCTTCCTGGTGCTTATATTCTAACATCTACAGATTGCCTACTTGGTATTCAGGAGAAATACACAGGAATCCATTTTTTTTTTTGCATGTTAGCAGAAAAGATTGTAGCTTTGCAATCTGGGCAACAAACTAGACACCAGAAAATTCCTTCCTGTTCAGATCAGTTATTTAGCAGAATTCATGCCAGTCTGCCGATGTGCTTAGGTGTCAGATCACATCGTCTTCCACTTTCCTGTTTCGATGATACTGGAGCTAGCAACTGGATCAGGATTAGTGTATTTTGTGAAACTGGAGAGTCTTGCAAACAGTGTTCAGGCTCACAAAGCTTCACATATTCATGGATATATTTCTGTATTTTTTTCGTCAAGAAAGTGATTATGAGGTATGAGTCTTTCCATAATGCCTTAAGATACGCATGCACATATTTGGTTTTAATCAAAAAAACAATCCTTCTTTGTAAGTCCATAGAGCTGAAATGGCAAAACTATGCAGAAGCACACTAATCATGCCAGCTGAGCCTCTGTTCCAATTCAGTTGTAGGCGATGGCCAGTCTGTAAAGGCTACCTTTCTGATAACTGAATAATACACCAACGGTGGGAACAGAGGGCAGATAAGAGACTTTTTTCTCACCGTAGATCATCTAACTTCCGTGAAACAAACTAAACCTTCGTATGGTTGCTTAAACAATTACATTTACATCACCAAAGTGCTATAGTTCTCTCTAAGAAGCCTAAAGTGGCAGAATGATTTAATGGTCTGCCAGAACTGGAAGAAGTTCTGCCTGTCATGATTTCCCAAATGTTTTTCCTGCATGCTTTTCTTCTTCGGAGAAGCATCCTTCGATTTTCAAGGCTAGCTGGAAATGCGGTACTGCTCAGTCCTTCCTTACTGAGTAGAGAGTTCAGTGCTTGGATGTCGTGCCATCTTGTTGTCTTTCTGGAAATGGCAGAGAGAGATCTAGAGAGATATCTAGAATTCATATAAAATTTTTTAAGGTGTAACTGGAGTATAAATCTTATATGAAAATAAGTTTATTGTAGTGCATGGTTTCCTGATGATTAACAAAAGGGTTAATTGTAATTAGCTGCTCACTGTGAATGTGAAGTGCTTAAGGATAGAGAAAGCTCCAACCAAGGATTTTTTTTTTTTTAATGTACTGAGGAGTGTTTTATGTTTTAGATTAACTAAACTATCATCTCCAATACCTCCAGACATAATTTGGCATCACTGCTAGATTTTGAGTTTGTTTTTTGCCTGAAAGAGCTCTGAATGGAATAAGTACTGACAACTGAAATACCCTTTCATTTCCTCTAAATATATTGCCCTCTAGGCCTGAGCAATGATACATTTGAGCGGCAGCGGAGCATCCACTGATATATCCAAACTGAGATTTAGTTTAATAATGGCAATTAAGCATTGCACTTTTTTCACAAGAATGTACCTTGCAATTAATAAGCTGCAGTTTAATTAAATTGCGGGGAGGAAGGGGGAAGTAGTGTCCTCTAACATAGCATTTTTCTTTAATTAGATTGTGTTCCAATCAGCAAATTGACAGGAATATTTAAGTAGAGACAGAGCTTTATTAAAATCACCAGTGAATACTGTGGACCATTGTGAAAATATCTAGTTAATTAATATGGACATCTTTAATCAACTTTTCCTTAAAAAGCTCTTTGGATAGTCAGTTACAATGTTCTGAAGAGCCATAATCTTCCTGTGTTTGAGCTGACCAAAATTTAGACAGACACTGAAATTGGACCAGCACAATTCACAATGAGATTTGGCCTTTCATCTTCATATCTTGCATGCTGTGGATGTGGTTTTTGAGCAATGGCGTAGTACAAATGATATATGTAAATGACCGTGTGATGAGTTTTTAGGTGTACATAGGGTAAACTGTTTGGCTCACAGCACGAACGTTAGTGTTGCCCTGCAGTATAGGAGCTGGCCCTGGGCAGCCCTGTGGTAGGAGTCTGTGTCATTGCCATCTTCTGCAGACATTGGAAGAAACCCTCCAGTCCCAAGGTCCAGCTTCTAAAACACATTGAACTGTGTGCTACTTCACTGCAGCCCGGTCTTGTCCCGTTTGACACTGGGATTAGCTGGAGATAGGAACTCTTTTGCTTCAGAGGATTAGTGCCTCCACACTAAGATCCACCAAACTGTTTCATGCAGATGAATGTTTCTTTCATCAAGAGCTGGCTCTCAAGTGTCTTATATTTTTTTGGGGAAAAAAATATAAAATTGTGCATGTTGAGAGCTTTGAAGAAATCCACTTCCCCTCCCAACTATACTTCTGATATGATCTTCGTCATGGAAATGCAACTGTAATACATGCAGTTATTCAGAGGATTGTGGGTTATTAGGGGAGCAGTTGAAGTGCTGAAGTGCTTATGATACATAGTGCACCCCAAATATGAATATTTACAGACCTGGGATGCGCTGTATACAAATCATTCTTTTACCTGTGCTGCCCTTTCCCAGATGTGACATTATAGTCATAAATCTACTTCACCTTGCTTTTGCCCTTGAATTTCAGCTTAAATTCTGATTGTAAATCTGCTTGCAGAAAACCCCTGGCACCTTCATTTCTCTTACTGCTTTTCCCATGCATCTCAAATCTTTTGATGTACTTTCAGCATTTTAGTTTTCTTCCTGCTCTCCTGATTTTGTCTCTGAGGCTGACTCTTTCCCTGTTGTCCTTGCAGCTCCCCTGCACAGACAGTCTATGCTGTTGCCGTATTGTTTTCCATTTGTTCTCTTGTGCTGTTCGACTGGTAGCAGCAGTGTGGGAGTGAGTAGGATGCTGGCTCCATCACCGATGTCCAGCTTGCTTGGAAATTGAATATGTTTGGATACACATAAAGGAAGAGTCTTGAAGGAGCTTGATCAGGGTACTGCTTAGTTTGACATCCTAAGTACAGTTTCTGTCACGTGCTCCTGTATTATCTTCAAGTGCTGCTTTGGACAGACCTTCACATTTCCATGAATGTCAGCCTATTTGTGCTGTGCCCAGAAGGAGAATTTAAATAGTGGTGCCACTAGAGGAGCAGTTAAACCGTAATTCATAAATCAAAGGCAGTCTGATACACTCTGGAGATCTGACCCCATACAGAGTGCCAGTTACATGAAACTGCTCTTGTACATTTAATAGTTGGAGCTGTACTGGCAGAAGCGAAGCCATCCCCCTTTTCAGAGGGCCCTCTAAAGTTCTCCTACTTTATGTGTATTTAGAAATACAGCATAAACTGCTTTTTTAGTTTTTGTTGTCTAAGTTATAATTACAAACTTGATAGTATTTCTTTAGAAAGTTTGAATGTCAGACATTGGCTTTATAAATTGACCTTTTTGTTCTGTTCTGTGATTCTTGTTTTTATGTTTCATTGCAAAGCACAAATGGCTGAGACTTTTGCTACTTCACCCAGTTTCCAGGTTTCCAAACGTTTTCAGGATGATGTGATTTGAGACTGTGATGTATCTACAATAGTTTTGTACTATTTCATAATTCACTGTGATGTATCTAAAATACGGATAGTTTTGTACAGTTTCATAATTTCTTAATGAATTTATTACTCTGATCTCCTAATAGTAACCTTATTTCTGTGGCACTATCTTTTGCAGAATAATTATGCAAATAACTAATTAAATTAAATCTTTCAAGCTAGGGGGAGAACAGGAATACAAATTATAGATCATAAAATAAAAACGTAAGTGCAAGTAATTTATAGATGGTACAATGAAAATGAGATGTCAGTGAAGAGTCAGAACATTTAAAAGTATTTCCTTATACAACCAATCAGTAAATTAAAGAAATACAGGCTTATTTAGAAAACCACGTGCGTGTATTTCTTGCTTGAGGCCACTTAAAGAAATTCAGAACAGCATAAAAAGTCGTGAGAAAACATGGTTTAATATAATGGGCAAAGGAACAGTATTTTTTTTAACTGGAGAGTTTAAGATGTCCCTATATCTCCAACCAGATCAGGTTGCTCAGAGCCCCGTCCAACCTGGCCTTGAGGCTGAGAAACTTTTGTGGTTGGAGTAGATTATATTTGGTATTCCTTCCAGCTAATGTTTCTGTTGCATTATGAAGTGCCTGGAGACATCAGTAGATTTCCGTAATTTTAGGGAAAATTCCCAGTAACCAGTTTCCTATTATCTTGCTGTGACTGATGTCAAGAGAAGATCCATCACGGAGAGGAGTATGAGAGTAGTAAAGTACCTGTGGTGCTGAATGGTTTCACTGGTTTTATCCTTCAGAGGTTTTTCCTTTGCCAATAAGGTTGGAATAAGCAAAAGACCTGGTCAGAAGGAACACCTTAGCAGTCATCAGCAAGTTGGCGTGCGTTGGAAAGGCAAGATTGTAGAAGCTGTAAATAACAAAAGCAGTTATGTCAAATAACTGGGTATGATTGATGTTAAGCAAGTTTAATTTTGTTTTTAACCTGTGATTTGTCCTGAAACAGTTTTCTGTGATATGAACTTAGGATCTTCTAAGTCTTGAGGGGAGAACCTACCTGTTCATTGTCATTCTCGTACACCTAATTCAATTTGAATCTGGAAAAACAAAGCGCATTAGGAAAAAAAGTGCAAGAGCAGAGGTTCTGCGTCGTTAATTAGCACTTTTATTAAAACTGGGAATGAAGCTGTGACAAGCTGATGCCCATGGGAAATATATAGTATGGGGGAAAATCCACCTGTGATGAGAAAAATCACTCCAGCCTAACTGGACAGTAGAGGCTTTTAGCTTTATGCCTCTCTACTGTTCAGGTTCTGGAAGCAGTTATCCCTCGTGCCACAAGTGAGGGGTCACATCTCCTCTTGCTTGTGGCAGAAAGCCAGTAAGCAAGAAACTGCTGCTGCAAAGCACATCTATCTTCTGGCGATTGTGGTTCTTAATGTCTTCTTTTGGCTGCTCTTCACGGCCATCAGTTATGAGTATTTGCTGATACTCGTGCTCACTTCTGAGTATGGGTTCCAGGGGAAATGCTCAGCTGGGTGTGGGGCTCAGCACAGGTTGGCTGCATCGACTGATGCAGTGGTATTTTCCCTCTGAGGGGAATGAATCTCCAGTATGTTTGAAACATCAGGTTTTCTATTTTTGTGCACGGTTTTAGGTTGTACCTAGCCCCATCCGAGTCCTTCCCAGATCTGTTCTTCACATTACATGCCATTATTCAGTGTTCCTTGTCTCAGACTTGAAATACCCTCTTGTGCTGTTCATTCTTTTAACTTTTCACTTCCTCTCCCCTACTCTTTTCCTCCCAGCATGTGTCCTCCTCAACTTTCATTGTCTGTGTAAAAAGTAGGACAATGAGGAAAGTCCTGCAGCCTTTCCCTATCTCCCCTCCCAGTGCAGCGGATGTTATTAAGCAGTTGCTAGCAGTTCATCCGGTCTAAACAACAGCACTGAAAAGAGAGCAGGTTTGGTGCTGGAGAGCTTCCTCGGGTCAGTCCTGAGAGTAGCCGTGGCATTTCTGCAAGACTGGTAGTGATCTGTGGTCATAGAGGAGGCTGCTGGTTTTGGTTTTGCTGCTGTGGTTCATGCAACTATGTCAGTTTACAAATAAAAATCTAGAGAAATATGTGAAAACTAGTGAAATAGAAGGAAGTGCAATAGAGCCTGTTTGAACTCCTGTCAATGATAACTTGAAACATTAATAGCTGGGAGAGGTGCTTTACTACCTTTTCATTAATTATATATTGCCTCAGTTGTATACTACCTAGTTTCAGGCAGTGTGTCTGTAAACTGTGGTTCAAGTTAGTCCTTCAGGGTTACATGGCTTCTTCATTGGTTGCTGTTCTTCTCACGGTTTGTGGCTTGGTAAGAGTCTTGCTTTCACTTTGTGTGCATCTTTACACTCACTGGCTTTTGCCATCATAAGGTCCAGAGCAGAGCGAAGTCCTCCATTCAGCAGTTCCTGGTAACTTCAAGGTAGGATGTGGATGTCGTTCCTCCAGCTGGCCTGGAAAAGGTCAGTAATGATGTGTTGGATTTCTGGACTGCTTCAAAGATATCCCTGCGTTTTTCAAGGCTGGCAGTGTGAATTGTGGGAATAGGCTGACAGAAGGCCTGGAATCACTAGCTCAAGACAGTCGTCTTAAGGGGAAAAATGTGTGGGCTTCTGCTGCTTCTCTGCATAACTGTTCGTGGGTCTTTAGGCCCAACATCATCATTGCATTGCCAGCAAGCCAGGAGACGTTGACAGAACAAAGATAGTAGCTCCTTCACATGAATCAGGAGAATTGAACCGGGGGGGAAATTTTGATGGAATTATAGCTGGTTCTGTTACAGTGGAACAATTTATATTATGTCAGGACAAGGGTTCATCTGCCGGTTACTTCCCTGCACTCATGCAGCGAGGAAATAGCAGAGTGAGGAACGGAGCTCCTTATTCCCAGCTCCCTGTGCAGCACTAACTGAAAACCATCCAAATTTCTGTATTATCCAAACCAGCTAATGAGACACTTGTGGTTCACCTATCATTAAACAGAATGCGTCTCTAGTGACAAAAATAATAACTGGTAATTAGCCAGGACTTCCAAAAACACTCCTAGCTGTTGAGCAACTGCTGGGAAACGCAAGTGTGATATGAAGCCAAATTAATTTCCAGGCAGAGAGGTCAGGGTGGAATTGTAGTGGTGCAAATGGGAAGAGACCTGAGCTCATTGTCACCAAATGGCTGTTAGTGAAACTGGAGGCTGCTGGTATGCTAGATGGGGGCCCTAAACCATCAATTACTTAAATATCAGCTTTGTTAATTTACTCATAGCATAATTTTTTTGAAATTGTAGTCAGCAGTTATCAATCAATGGTTTTCTCTCTGTGCAGCTTGCAGATGGCCCAAATTACTTGGGGCCAGTCAGATCCAGAGAAATCTGAGAAACACCAAAGGGGCTTAACCACCTGTGGTGAACAGGGCAGATGAACAACTGTTCACCAAGGCAAGCTAATAAAAAGCTGCAATTTAAGCAGTTAATATCACTGCTTGGGACTAGGCAAGTTAAAATCACTCACAAGAAAGGTGTAGTTTTCATTTTGGTTTGTGAAGCTTAAAACGACAATAAAATCCACTAACTTTATGCATGCACAAAATAAATCATATTGCATAAATATGTATGGAATAGTAATCTCCTACTTTTGATGCTGGAGCCACCTGCGACACTGTGAATGATCTCATTAGGCAATTTCTAAAATACAACAGAAGTGGAAGGGTTTCCAAGATCTGCAGTGAAAACAGATTTGTGGACAGTAGCCATGTGAGAGAACTGTTCAGGATGGCTGAGTATCAGGAGATCCAGAAACAGGTGTCCTAGAGATACTTGAAATAATCAGATGTTCCTGTTTATTCTTTATCATAACGCAAGAGCAAAGGAATAGTCAGTCAAAATGACAAAATTTTAATATTTTGAGTTTTATACCAGGCTAATCATAAAATACCACTGGAGATTTCTTAAAGGTGTGGGTAATGAGAACATGTCATGCGGCATTTATTTTAAAACAAAATGAGGAGACAAATCCTCCTTTTCAAAAGCGTAAATGTCTTCCAAATAGCTTGGTCACCAGGAGAAGCTTCTGCTGTGGGGAATATTATTCTCTGTTTTGTTCTGATTTTTGCACCTTCATGTGATGTATGTTTCCCCCAACCAATTTTAAGAGCTTGATTATAGATTACATAAATCATTTATATGATTCATCATAGCAATTCTTTTATTACACAAAATCCTTTTCATTATGTATTATTTTGATTGATCTTTATAAAGTCCCATCTTATGTTCCCAGAGGGCACACATTGTGCATACCCAGCATAAACCTTTTTCACAGTTAATTGAGGCATTCAGGACATCTATCCAAGAATGTTATCAAGACATCTGATATTTTAAACATTTGGCTGTTTACATTTCGCTTTGTTAGGATTTGGCAAAAATAAAACTTTTAGTGCTTCACTGGTGAGCTTAACCTTGTCTGTATATAACTAAAAAAATGTTCTTCCAGTTGCTGTTCTACAAAACCTGTTGTTCAGTGGCTGCGGTAGAAAACTGAACACTCTAGTTTGTGCTATTTATTTCACGTATGATTCCAGTTAAGATCTTTCAGTCCCTTGAGCCACTGTCTCTGAGGATAACAGTATGTATTTTGCAGCAGATTTACGAGTGTTTGGGAAGCATCGATCCAAAAGCTGCTGAGGATCTGCAGTACATTTTTTAGACTGTAGATTATTTACTCTGTAGAAATTAAAAAAAAAAAAATATCCTGCTATTTGTTAGCACTGGTTTGGTTTGGGTTTTTCCTCATTGCTGCGGCGGTGAGTCAAATAAAATACCTAACAAACTATCGATCAATATTTCTGCCTCTTGTTGAGAGGTGATGATCCTCTATTTCTGTGCAGATTTCTGTGGGAGAACTAAACTGAGTAGTCTTTCTTTGGTTTGGATCACAGAACAAATTTCTCTCATTAGCTAATACTACAGTGAAGAATGAGCGTTGCTGTAACTAATGGGCCAAGCTGGAGGTAAGCTTTTGAGGAAAGATGCTATCTTTGACTTAAATTGGTTCTTACAGTGGAGAACACACAGATCAGTATTTAGATCCAGAGGATTTGCTCACATAGGCATCTGTAGCCAGCTCTCTATTCAGTCACTCTGGATTATTTGAATGTTTAAATAGCAGCAGAAAGCTGATTTGTTTAAATTGTGTGCCATAACAGTAGGTCAGTATGTGGCTTTCAAGCTGGATGATCGGATGGATGGAGGGACTGAGCCTGCATGTAGGGCAGCTAGCAGCAATTTCCATAAAAAAAAATTAGTACAACAAGACACCGGCGTGTCCCTAACATACGGAATTTTGGTTCTTGGGGCAGTAATGAGCAGGTGAAAAAAGAGCCAAGTGCCTGAAGGAGGGAGGTTTTGGGAAATGAGGAAGAACTGCTGGCTTCAAGGTGATCCCAAACCAGCTTGGAGGTATTGAATGGAAAAATTCTGCTTCAAAATTCCTTCCAAGCCTGTTTAAAAACAGAATCAACCTCACAAAATTCAAAGTTTGGCTTTGACAGCATTGGCTATACTATCTAACGGATTCTGAGCTTCTGGCATGAGGTCTTTATGCAACAAGGACTCTAGGAACCGAAACCAAATGTTCTTGTGCAGTTGCTTATACCAGGAACACTGTAAGAATCAAAAATGTTAGATTTGGCATAAATTACAGTAACACAAACAATGGAACTACCAATTTTTCATGCCCTTCCCTGTGCCTCTTGCTAAGATGCTGCTGCAGGGCTTCAGAAGATGCAGAGGTGGGACATTATGGTGGCAGAACTGTAGAACTGCAAGGCACACCTGTAGGAAGCCAGGCTTCTTGAGTTTCGTTGCTCATCATATCATCATTTTTTAGTTTTGCTTTTTTTTGCTGTAATTAGTAGGTTTGGGAGGGAATTGCTGGGAAGAAACTTTGTGGTTAGATGTATCTGCAAGTAAATAATGTGCCTGGGAACGAGTGGGTAAGTAAGGAGGGGCTCTTTAGTTCTGTGCACTCTTTAAGATCTTAACTTTAGAGTCTGAGAAAACAGTGCAAAGTCTACGTGGCAGTCGTACGTCTGTCAAACATCTCTTCTACAGACAGGAAGGAAACTGGTTATTTTTGTGGCCAGTATGCCTGGCCAAATTTAATGTGATGTTGGTGGTTTGTTGGTTTGTTCTTTTTTTTTCTTTCCTTTTTGTGGTAGTAGTGTTTGTGGTTTTTGGTTTTTTTTAATGGAAATAGGGCATGATAAACCAGTAAATGTTTTGAGATCTGTTTATCACATGTTTCTTCTTCAAATTCTTTCCTTCTCTGGGAGAGATTTGACAGTGATATCAGTTCCATGATAGTTTTAAGCTGTATTTGTTAATATGGGAAATATGAACCATAATGTGGTATCATAGCCAGTCATACAGCCAGGGCAATGAAAACCTAATGTGGCAGATGCTACAGAATTAAAAAAAAAAGCCTTTGGTCTGAAGTACTCATCAATAGAAGTGGCTTTGATATCACGCCTTTGAGCTCTGGATAGGTAGATGCCAATGCCAGAGAACCCTCATGAATAACACATTTGCAAGTGTGACCTCTTCCTTGGCCACCTGCATACAGAAACAAAGCTCAAATTCAATTAAAGTGTTCACTACTTGTGGACTTGATCACTCAAGTATGTATGAGTACTCTGCACCTCCAACCTGGCTTTAATACGAGCATCTCTAAGTGATTCGAGTGCATTACTTAGTTAATGAGATAAACTACTGCTGAACAATAACATCAGGTGCAGAACCTCACAGGGATTTTGTTTAAGGCAGAGGCAGCATCAGAAGAGGCTATGGGAGCAGTGTGGCGGATGAAAGCCAGCCTGCCCTGCTCATCCAGGACTGCGGGGAAAGGGAGCTCCCGCTTGCCGGGTGTGAGTGTGGGAACAGCGTGGGGACAGCGCCAGCCTCCCAGTCCCATAAGAGGCATTGACTGTCTCTATTCTCCTGAACATCCCGCATGGGGCATACCAGCATCTTCTGCTAACAGCATGCTTGAAAATTCTGGCTTTTACTGGTGTTGCAATCTTGCACCTGCCATCCTGATCAAACACTCGGTCTGCCAAGTGTTTACTCATCTGTGGTGATAATGGAGAAATGCATAATTGACTTAAGCTGAGAGCAGCCCGCAGTGCTACCCCATGCCAGGTGAAACATTGCAGAGATGAAGAAGTGTAAAGTGCATCTGTCTGTCTGAGCTGCCCACAAAGGATGCACGTTCCAGGTCCACAGTGGTGCCCACTGTGCCTGTTAAACGCCAGGGAAACGCACTCTTTGCTGTCCAGCGGCTAACGCAGTGGAGCAGAGTTTGGAGCTGTTGCTTGCCATCAGAATTGCTGTGTAGGTGCTGGGCTCACATGTATGTGGGAAGTGCGTTTATATGTCCCAGCATGTTGGGGGAGGGAGGAATTCAGAAAGGAGAAGATCTTTCCTTTCCTTCCCTTACAGTGTGCTGTGTTCTCTTAAGCAGTACTGAAGAGGCATTGACAAAAAGCATCTGCATTGGCAGGGTTACTGAGAAAATCCCAAATGCAAAAATTGACCAGTAGCACAAGTATTTAAAAAAAAAAAAAAAAAATTGTGTGAGATGTTGCTGAGGTTAGCAGCACAGTGCTAAGTTGTTCAAGGGCAGAGTAAAGTCTTGAGAGAATTACCCTGAAGTCAAAGAAAATAAAACCATAGAGGACTGATAAATGCAGAAACTGCTTGCATGTTTAAAAAAAAAAGGGAGGGGGCAAGTGTTAGAGAGGGGAACTAGAAATAGGGAGAGATTGAGAAACGGAGTATGATGATGAGAGGGAGGGAGGGAGAGAGGGAAATGTGCTGTACACTTAGCTGAGCAGCAGGAAGAAAAGCTTCAAACAGAGGATTTCTCGGCTGTAGATGTCTGCCAGTTGTTTGCAGGCACACCAGTAGGTATCTGTGTGGTGCCTTAGAGGATGTGGACTGAAGGCGAGTCGGAGGGGCTCCAGACCTTAGGGATTGTGGTGGTGGTGTGCTCCTCTCTGAAACTTTTGCACTACCTCGGGCTAATTGACTTGTCAGATGGTAAGAGAACTTCCAAGTTTCCCAGCTCCTGTTTACTTTTGTTTAAATCTGTTTCAGTAACACCACTGTAAGTAGCAGGTAGGCTGTGGGAAGGAAAGCATCGTCTGCCAGTGCACTGATGCTCAATATTGTCTTCGTCTTTATTAAGAATCATACAGGCTGCGAAGAGGGAATTATGCTTTGTGCTTTATTGAGTGCTTTTGTTTGCCTTTGGTATATTACCGTAGCCAGAGAGAATCAGAAGCTGTGATTTTCTTGCCTTGTGTATTATTTTATCCAAGTTTCTTAATTTTTCTTTTTGTTAATTCATATTCTCTCTCGAAAATAAATTAGTGCCAACCTGGAAAAAGGATAGTCTCTCTTGGGTTAATAGAAGCACAGCTGATAATTAGGTGCATGATTTCATATGGCTAGCTAAGGCAATTCTTTGTGACATCTGCAGGTTAAAGGCATGATGGAATGAACGTGAATAAAACAAAACTTCTCTGTATTTGTTATTCCAGACAGTTCAGCAAAGTAACCAGAAGGAAAATAACCTAGGGAGAAATATTTCTGTTTTCACGTATTGAACTGGAAGATTTGGTCTCTCTTCATCTTACCAATGTAACAAACTTTTTTTTTTCTTAAAGGTTTTCCTAGCTGAGTAAAGCATATGTATTTTAGGTAAGCTTTGGTGATCGTAGTATCTGTTCCTAAAGGGATGTAGGTATCACTGCATTTTGAAATAAAATAACTTGCAGATGAAGCAAATGATATTTAAAAAAAAAAAAAAACCAAAGGGACTCCCAAGTTACTGAGTGTATTCTTGCTTTGATCACTAACTGTGCCAAGTTTATCCAGCAAAGGAAATAACAATGATAAAATATTAGCGTAAACACCTACATTACTTTATTCAGATACTGTCTTTATTAGTATTGGTTAGCTAAGGCTGACGAAAGATTGAATAAAAGTAGAGGAAATTTAAAAACATTTTACTGGATAATGTTAAAAGCACGAAAAGCAGATGGCATTTTAACCTTGCTATAGTAAAACCAGTGCTGTCACATAATCCTAGAAATCCTCCTGCAGGATTAGGAACAAATATGAAAACTGACCAAAGTAAGAGTTGTTTTATTTAAACTAAGAGAAGATGTAGATCAGCATTATATTTGTTACTACATGGATGTTGATATTCCTTACTACAAAATTAATATCATGGGAGCTTTTAGTTTACTCCTAGAATGCCAATGAAGTTCAATTATATAATTACACATAAATTAAGATATCTGACGATGACGACAAATATCAAATAATGGCCATACAAGAGCTCACCTTGCAAATAAGCTGTTAAGTAAAATGCTGAGGCAGTTGCATTGCTACCTGTTAACTGCCAGAACATTTGTGTACCTTCTTTCCAGATCCAAGTACTGTAATTCCAGTCTCTGCTCTTTCCAAAGAGCTTTCCCCAGGTGAGTCTCCCCGGCGTTTCCCCAGCAAAGTCACATCTGTGACAGGTGAGAAAGCTGTCTGTTTGAAACTGAAACAAGGAAAGGTGAGCAAGTAGTCTCAGCTTGTACTCACCGGACAGCTCTGGTCGGATTTTGTTTGCAATCATCAGTTGATAATCACTCAATCCATCGAGTGTAGAAGGGTATATAGCATTTTATTTTAACTCTTTGTAAAGGAACACTGTCAGAATTACTGACACACACAGTTCCTGATAGCTGAGGGATTACCTGACAGCGTATAGGAGCATGATTCTGTAAACCTTTTGTTGGTTTGGATAACTTTTTCAATTTTTTTTTTTCTTCCTGGCTGAGAAATAGTTCACTTGGAGACCACGATATATTTATTTGATACTCATTACATTGTATGAGTGTGCGTTTTTCCCTCTGACTGTACTTATGCTAAGAGTTAATTATATGTGTAAATAGTAACATGAATGTAATGCAGGTGGTCATTAATATAATATAGTGCAGATTTCAATCACTTGGAAATCTTTAAAGGGGGCATTATACTGTTTTCTTTGCTGTGCTAAGTGGGAGCCATGGGAGAGGTACAGTGGGTGCTTGTATTGCAACATAAATATATCCAGCATCTTTATACTCACTGGAAATGATCACTGCTATTTATTTATGAACATCTAGAAATTCCATGTGCTTTCTCATGGCTGTGTGCAATAAAACCAAAATAAGACACAGAGACTGGTTATATTGCTATTGTTTTTTAGAACTAGAATTACTCTGTATCCTGTAGATGGAACAGGATTACTTAAACACTGTTCCTTGTTCTGTTTATAGAAAACAAAACAAACAAACCCTGGCCTTAGTGCTGATTCTTCGTTAGTCTAATGTAAGAAGCAATAGTTAGGGAGAGAGAAATAGTGTAGACAATAATTTGGAAAATGTGAAATTTTAGAATTTGCAGCAGCTGAATAATGTTTGCTCAGTTGGACCTTCTCTGTTAGTTACGTTCCAGAGGTGAGGTCCCATTCCTGCTATTAGTTCCTTCAGGTGTTTGACTGGAAGTGACCAAAACCAGAGCCAATCTCGTTGGGTTAGTTCCCAGCCTCTGAGAGCTCCACAGAGCCACATACAAAAGGGTGGGCTGAAAGTTGAAAAATCGGTTGGCTTAAGTGCAACAGTGCAGACACAAACATGTATTGCATGTCATTTGGGGAGCCATCTGGTGAAACCTGGTACGAACTCATGGTTGGAGACCAAAAACCTTCTCTGTAAAGTGAGAGTAAATTCTAGCTGTACATTTGTTTTACGAGTTTGGCTTTAACTCATTATCTTTGAACATTCATCCATCCTCCAGGTACCCTTGAAGCATTCATAAATCATATTTCTTCAGATTAGAGAGATCCAGAGCAAATATGAATTGTGCTTTTGGACTAGTTCAGTATAGATTCAGTAATACCTACGGCAGCGTACAAAACGCTGAAAATAAGAAGAGTAAAACATACCGTCAAGTGTATTGTCAGGCATTTAGCTTTTTAGTGCAGTGTATTTCCTTAGTTGTAGTCACTTATTTTATGACAGAAGATTAGAAGCAGGTCCTCAAATGTTTTTTTTAATTGAATAAATAAATTTACAAATTAGCTATCTTGGATACTTCAGAGGTATACTGTATATATCTGCATAATTCAACAGTATGTCAAAAATACACTGCCAAATGGTAATTTCAGTTGCCACCGAGAGAAGCAGGTTTGATATGATTGCCAGTGGAGATGAGGTCTTAAACCAATTCCCCGTAACTTCGCTAGAATGAGTGCTTCCAGGTCTTTGAGTGCGGGTGTTTTCATGTGGTGTGTCCAGCACATGATGCTATATGGAGAGGAGACAGACATTTACTCTGCTATCAGGTAACCCGTGAGGTAATCCAGACCTCAGACCTAGAAGCTTGTTCCTCATAGTACCTTTACTTGTCAGCAGCTGAGCTCAGAACAAAACTAACCGCATCCTGAAGCAGGAGCTCTACCTGAGTTCAGATCCTAAGCAACCGCAAAGAGGAAAGACCTACAATCTGGTAACTGGTCACCTCAAATTGTGTTGTTACTGCCTGTGGCACTGCTGCAAGTGCTGAGGCTGGGAACAGAAGACAAATCCTACCTGATACTGATTTGATTCATGAGGTACTGCATGGTTTGAAGTAATAGTACGTAAAGGTTAAACCACAACAAAGCCTCTGAAGAGGAGATCAGTTCTGCACAAGGGGCAGACGGGTTCCTGCCCTTGCTCCCTGAGCCCAGCCCTACAAAGATGTTTGTTGCCCAGCTGCTGCAGATACTAGCCAGCCTGCGGTGAGAAGCAAAGGGAAGCAGTCAGAAGATAAATGCCTAAACTATTGCTAATACTTAGTCTTAATACTTCTGAGCATAGTATGGCTTCATGAGGATATTGTTCATGACCATATGGTAAAACAGCGTTGCATAATCTATACCCATAGGGGTATATGAGGGGGCAGAATGAGGGTTGCACAGCCAAAATTAACTTGAGGGTTCCTGGTTTTTGATATATTCTCTGTGCTCTCCTTGCATGGAGTTTTGTCCATGTAAATCTAGGGATGTTCATTATATGCATTTATAATCTGCTTCTTTTTAGCTTTTTAAAAAGTTACACCAACTAAGTGTTGCAGGTTTCCTGTAACAAAATATCGTAATTTCTTGTAGCGCTTCCAGCTTTCAGTTTCCCCTCTCATGCAATTAGATGGCCCACAGACTTCATGATACAGCTGTTGCAGAAGCTCCTGAAGATTTGTCGCCTTGTTACAGCCCGAGCTGTTGGCTCCCAGTTGGGGATGAAGTGAATTGTGTTTGCTGCACATCGTCTTCTGATTTCCCAGGCCTGGCGGCATTTGCGAGTGCTTAAAGAGTCTCTCTAGGTCAGCTTCTGACGGCCGCTTCTGATGTTCTGGGACTTTTCACTTGGCTTCCTCTCTGCTAAGGAGAGGGAGAGGTTTTGACATTGTGGATTAATTGCAGTCATTCTGCTCCCTGAGGAGCTTAATTTGAGTTGTTCATGCCACTGCTGTCTTAACGCTGAAGCTGTTAGTGTCCAGCACTCTTTCAGACAGACAATTCGAGTCTTTTAACTAGAAGAGGTTTGTGTTGACAGCAGAGGTTCTGCCTCAACCCCCTGGATCTATGGAGTGATTCAGTTAGTAGCTGTAGTTAGCCATGGCTGTGTGATTACCAGACCATGTTGCACTACTCCACTATTTATACCTTGATGTAGTTGCTCTGCTGCTAACTTTTCTCTTGAAATAGTAATTTCTTAGTCATCGATGTTCACGTTGTAGTAAAGCATCCCATGTTTCACAGCTCTGGCCTCTGCCCTCTTGTGTCTGTGTAAAACTGCCACGTGTGTTTGTACCTGTGCATATTAATTTTTATTTTTCTGGTGGCTTATCAATTTGTCTCTGTTCTTTGTGTCACACTTCCCTGGGTTTCAGGTTTAATTTAGATACATAGACTGTTTCCATTGCTGTTGCAGCTGCTGTTTGCCTCCTTTTGTGCTCCTGTAGGGTTTTGTTCCTGAGCAGCCTGCAGCGTGATCAGGGATGTGGAGCTCTCAAACCTGGTGTGCATGACAGCAGGGTACAGCCCGTCAAGGAGCAAAGCTGTGTTGACTGGCTCTGTTTGTGTGAAATGCTACTCTGTCTTTTGCACTGAGTCATGTTAATGTCCCTCTGCTTTTTCTCAAAAGGTCATAAATGTCACTGCTTTACAGAACCTGTGACGGGACCTGAAGGTCTGCTCTTCAGTCTTCCTGCCCCAAGGCAATCCCACCCTCTCAGCTTAGTAGTAGAAAGACTCTTTTTGCAGAAATTCACAAACTGTGGGTATAAAAAAGGTAACGTCAAAGTTGCCCCTCTCATCTTTCCCTTGTAGACTTTCTTGAACATTTACATTGTCTTTAGCACATAGTCTGGTCCAGAGACTTCCCTGCCAGTGTTTAGTATCTCCTTGCTTGCCTTGAATAGTGCTTTCCTGCTTAAGCAATCAGGAGCTTGGTTTTATTTGATTATTTATTATTAAGAGGTAGGATTTATACAATACCCCTTTTCTAGCTCTGGGAACGCTCACATTATCTGTCACTGTAGCAGGGAGAGTTAAGTACGCAGAAGTGGAAAGTGGTAGATTATCATGTCTCCTAAACCATAGCAGCAGATATTGATATTTATTTAAAATATTATTAATTTATTGACCAAAATGGTAACATTTCTACAGATGCAGTCATATTTTCACAATTCCAAAGTGACAGTATTGCACTTTCTGTTTCTTCTAAAGCGGAAGGGAGAGCAAAACAATAAACTGTGGTATTGATCCTGAATTAGAGAACTAGCAGCTTCTTCCTTCCTTACTAATTTATGCAAAGAACTGCTTAGAAAACAGTTCACATTTTGCAGCAGTACAGTAAAAACTTAGGTCTTCGGGGATATTCAATAATGCTGAAACTTAGGAACTTCTGTGGCTGTTATCTAACAGATTCCTTGAGTGAGACATGACAATTAAATCAGTTACTTAAAAGCATTTGCTTTCCAAACTCAAGGCTAGCAGCAGTAGGTACAGGTATCCCACAAGCACCCCAGAACTTGCTCAGGCACAAAACAGAAGGTCTGAGCCAAAGCTGTAGTTTTAACTGTTGTCTTGGTGGAGAAAAAAAAAAGCTCTTATGGGAGAAGTACATAAATGGTTCATAAAATTGTAGGAAAGTCGATGTGGAAGGTGAAGAGGTCTCCTAGTCCAGCCTCCCGTCTCAATATTCATTGCAAGTATTATTTTCTCTTCAGTCCACCAATGGATGTGAAGAACCGATGATTTCTTTTATCTTTGTACAAGCCATGTAAATAGTATTTATGTTCTTTCGGGTTCTTCTTCACTAGTCTAAGTAATTCTAATTATTTTAGTCTTGTTTGTCATGTGATTTACCCTCTGATTGTTTTTCTTGCTCTTACCTGAAGTATTTGTTGTTAATGCATGTCATTCTTGAAGCTGTGACTTAATTGCCACTGAGCACAGCAGAGGGATTACTTCATGTGGCTGGCAAAGTGGTGAAGCGCTTGTCGTCTTTGCAGCAACAGGAGACCAGTCATTTGTGTTCAGCTTCTGACTCACAATAACATCCAGATCTCCAGCCTGGCCAGCTGTATTTGTGTGGTTTATTCTGTGGTCATATTTGTAGCCCTTTGCGTTTGTCTTTACTGAATTCCATCTAGTTACCTTCAGGCCTTTTCTCAATTTTGTGAAGGTCTATCGCAGTCCTTTCCAACATGATACCTGTTCTGTTGGAGCATCCAACTTGGTAACAAATACGTTGACTGTGATTAGACGCGGGACAGACCTCAGTGGAGTACCGGCTGATCCCTCCTGTTGTTTTGATGCTGAACCCCTGAGCTGCCCTCTAAATGCCTATCCAGCCAGTTTCCATCTGCCTCGTGGCAGTTTTGTAGACCGTTCTTTTCCCCAGCGTCCAGAGGGGAATGATCTGTGAGACAGTGCCAAAAAGTATTACTCAGATTAAGATGTAATGCCTTCTCCGTTTCTCTCCTCCGCACAGGGATGCGCTACATCAATTCAGTTCTACTCCACTGCAGTTTTGACAATTCAGTGATCCATGCTTGTAAGCATACATCATTGGTTGTTCCAGTATTTCTCCAAGAACTGAAGTGAAAGACAAAAAAATTATGTGGTCCTGTAATCCTCCCCTCTCCTTTAGCTGTTTGTCCCTTCCAGGACAAAATGGTCATGCCTTTGGTCTCAGAGTTTTCTGAAGGTAGGGAAAACACAGTCATCACCAGTCCTGGGAAGCTGGGAAGGAAAACAGGATGAGAATATGATGGGAGACATCTCATACAGCCCTGTGTTTTGGATTGTTTTTTAAAAACTGGCTGAGATATTGTTCTATTCTTCCTCTTCTCTTTCTGTGCAGTGCAAAGAGGTGGTGCAGGGTCACTTCCACACAGGCATCGCATGGCGGTGCAGGAACAGCTGGTCCAGACCCCTAGTTTGTGTTGATTAGTGAGATGCTAATGCTGTGTAAGAAATTGCGAAGCAGGGGATGCTGACTCTACTCTGTTTTCTTTGGCTAGCCCCCTGTGTGCTGCCCCCGCCCCAAGTCATATTCTTTAATTCCTGGTATAGCTCCTTTTGAAAGTACGAACCACGTGTTTTAATAAATCAGTGTATGAGCTATCAAGAGAAAGCCCAAGCACGGCAGACTGTGTGTGAGTATTTTGGAGGAGTATGACAGATCTGCCCTCCGTGGAATTCTGCAGCTAGTGGCCAAGAGAAGAAAGGGATGTGTTTTCAGTGGGATAGATTGGGGGGGGGGGGGGGGAGAGGAATATATAAAAAATAAACTACTCTGAAGTAAAAGTGCTTATTGTGCTTTCTGCATCAGTGTTTGAAGAACCTGAGTGTTGAGCTGACTTAGAAGTTTGTTAATGGTTTGCAAAGTGCAGACCTTTGCGATAGCAATGAATCAGCCAGATAACTATCTTAATTAGTTATTTTACTATGCAAAACTTCAAAGGGGACTACTTGGGCCTTTTTTAAAAAAACACATGCTATGCCTACCAAAAGAATATACCAATATACCGCAGCACAACTTGCGATATATCACACACTGCAATTCCATGGTTTCTGTGCTTCTGTTAATTCCCCATGTATATAAAAACAGAACAGTACATGAGTTTTGTAGCTCTTTACGTATCTTGCCTCTCTTCCTTCAGATTCCCTCCCTAAAGCCATCAGTTTATCTGCTGGATAAAAGACGGTTAGAAGAGGTTAATATTCTGTAGACTATTTTAAAATAAATTGAATAGAATTGCATAAAACCTGATGGATATCCTCAGTTTCATTGGAAGAATTTTTGTTTGGCTTCATTTTTTTTCAAGATAAAACATGTAGATGATAAGCTGTTCCAGCATATTTCCCAAGAGGGGGAGCTTATGCTTTACCTGTTTCCTAGAGCTGTAAGAGACACTGCGGGCTGTAATATGCTGCACCAAATCCACCTTGCAAAACAGCAAGCTCCAGGTAGCTTCTCCATTTCAGAAACACATGCATGGGGCAAGATTAGGTGCTGTGTGATGCTCCCTGTGCACGTGGATCCACGCGCATCATACCAGTTTGCAGGGAGGGTAAATGCAGTCAGTGTGGAGAAGGGTGGAGACTTCGGTCCACGTAGTGCCTGCAAAGCAGGTGCTTGTTTTAAGCAAAAGCTAGTGTGGGTTAAGGAAAATAGATGCACAGCATTTTCTAAACTGAATGGCAGCATCATTGAAAATGAGTTTGTCCTTGTGTGAAGCTTATTTGTGAGAGGCTGTCGAAGCTGTTCTGAATTTTTAACCTGTGGAAGTTAGAGATTGCCCAATGCTGCTAAACCAGCCGTCGGGCTGCTTGGCAGATGTTATAGTGTCTGTGATTGATCGGTTCGTATCACATCGGGTACGCTTGATGAGCCTGGGCGTCTCTTCTCTGACTGTTTATTGTCTCTTCCCCTTCAATACGTTTCTCTGATGTATTTTGGGATGGAAGAGCAGTTGGATGATGGGGAATTCGGGCAGAATTGTGCACCAGTCCTGTGTAGGTTACTTTTTTTTAGCAGGGAGAGTTTTTAGAAAACAATGTAATTGAAAAAACCCAACCTCCTGAAGGTTAAAGCACAGTTTTAAAGTAATCTGGAGAGATTTCATTTTTGTGGGAAAGTTTGTTTGTTCTTCTTTCAAATACATCACAGCAGCAAAGTTGCATAGTGTCAACAGATGTGAAGGATCCAGTCTAACCTCTAATTGTCCTTATCTACTAAGCCTCAGGGGATAGATAAATTCTTCTGTGAAGCACATCTTTGCTGATAAATTTAATTAAAGTGCATTGGCAAGTTAGAGACACAAGTTGAAGATGTTTTAAATGAAAAGCTAGGTCTATCTGGATGCTGAGAGGTTTCATTTCCTTGCAGTGAGAGCAGGTCATGTTGCAGGAGGGGTACGGTGGATGTCTGAGTTATGAGCTACATCTGAATGCAGCTGTCCTCTGATTAGTGATGATGATGAGGAAGTTGTAAACTGTTGCTGGAGTGGATGGAGAGCACCAGCGCAAGGGCAAGCTTTCCAAGGAAGCTATCTTGTGACACGAGATCTTTCTAAATGTCCTCTTGCAAAATTCCTTTGGGCAGACTTGGCTTTGGAGAAGACTTCAGAATTTTTCTGAAGGGGTTGAAATGTCAGCCAGTTTTGTTTGGAAGGAATTTGGATATCTGATGATCCTTCCAGCTCTCAGCTACTTCAGATGCCTTTAGGTTTTGCGACACATGGACCCTGGCAGGGTGATATATTTTTTTCTCTTCCTTTCAATTGGGCAATTGCTTGTATGCCTTGGAGGCTCTGGTAACAGTACACTGATCTTATTACCCTGCATTTTGGAGGTAACTAAGTGCATGTACTGATGGTACGATATTGTGTTCTGTCTGCTTTAATATATCTGATGTGGTGACTTCCTCCTGCGCAGCAGGCATTGGAGTAGCACAAGAACTCTGTCATGGAGGGAATACTAAAATAGTTTTTATCAAATCTAGAAATCTAAACAAACTGGCAGAATATATCTGCTCCAGCTATTTGTGGTGTTTACCAATTAGCTGTCTGGGAGATGCCAGAAGACATTCATTTCCACCAGCCCTGAAATTGTACCTCCTTCAGAATTAAATTAAAGCACTCTGCAATATTGGCACCATTATAAACTTTCTAAGATGGTTGATAGTATAGCAAATGCATTCTGTATGCAAGGCTGTGCATTGGTGGGCTACAGAACCGCTTTGAAATGCAGAGTACACACAGAGGCTTCATCCCTCTTGAGTTCCACACACCCTCTCCACTCAGGTCTGGCAGTGCTGGGAGCGGTGAACAATGCTGCGCCCCAGAGAAGAGAAGATTCCTGTGTTGGGAACTCGCCATTCTGCTGCCTTTCAGCCAACAACAACAGGAATCACAGTGTTGGTGGATAGGTGTGAAATGATGTGGTCTTATTTCAATACCTGCTTTGCATTTTGTTTACTCTGACTGAAGTCCTCTGACTACTACACGTTTCTGATTTACGTTTATGAGAGGAGTACTGTCCGTTTGAGCTCTCTGTACCTCATAAATTCCCATTTCCCACTGAGGGAGGTGCCAAAGAGCATCAGCTGGGGTCATGCTGGCCATAACCGAGCTGCATCTGACACAGTGCAGTAAACGTGGACAAAGCTATCCTGCTAGTTTATTCTAAAATTCTGCGGCTTTCAGTTGATTACTGAGACAGAATCTTCTGATGGAGAGCAGCAACAAAAGACGCATCATTAGCCTTGTGGAAAGTGTAAGTAGCGGTGCAGGTCCTGCCGCCTTTGCTTCGGGCGTTGTGAAGATCACAGCGCTCTGCACAAAGTGGAGCCCAGTGCCTTTGTCCTGATGGGAGCTGTACAGGTTGAAAGAGTGTAAGAGTAGCTGACTTAGGCAGGAATGCATCTTTGTGAATGCTCTTTAACTGAAGTTGCTTAGCATGACACCTTTTTGTTTAATATTAAAGCTTGGAGGAAGGATTAGGCTTAGTTCAGTGAAGGCCATGGGCTACAGAGGGAGCTGAAGGAAAGCGCTGTCATGACTGTACGACTGTCTGTATGGCTTGGCGTTGTTGTCTATGGAGTCCATATTTTGTGTTTCATCCTTTTAAATTCTGGGAAAAAAATGTTAACCAAAACAGCTATGAATGATCTTTGTCCCTTTCCTAGAGACTTTCCTAGTATCTCACTTCTGGCAAAATGTGTAACAGTTGATACTGGTACTGGGTGACAGGTTTGGGCTTTTCTGTCTGTGTCAGCAGTCACATCTGGGCTGCATGGTGGACTTGATACAAATATCTAATACTAATTATGATAAAGAATTAGAAGATAATTAAATGCAGTTTGTCTTGGAGAATGTTAGGATCCAGGCTGGTCATGGTCATTAATGAATGTCAGCTGCAATAATAGTTTAAATGCAGTCCTACTGGCCACGTAACCATTGTGTTGTGCTGTAGCATCATGCACCAAGATTCATCACAATGGAGTGGTGTTTTTTGGTTGGTGGTTTTGTTTTGGGTTGTTTTTTTTTTTTATTTCCAAGCCCACCTGTATTTTGAGCACTTCACTGCCAGCTTTATCAGCTGGGATGTTACTGAAATTCACATACAGGATACATACTTTATCTGCTGTGAACCTGAGCGGTTTTCCACAGGGAAAAAAAGTGAAGGAGAAAGATTACTTGAGGAACCAAAATATAAAAACATGGAGATCCTCTCTAGTGAGTTGTGGTTATTACTTTATAACTCAGCTGTGCAGATTTATTTCAGGGTGAAGTTTGGCAGCTTATCCTTCAGTCTCAGAAGCTGATCCTTATGGGCGAGTTCAATAACGCAAAGCTCTGCCTGGCTGCTGAATAAGAACCAGAAGTTTGTTGAGTCAGAGTTGCACCCTGTTGTTGTAGCGTATTTTGACTTTTATAAATAGACTGTGACCTGATTTTTGTATATTAAAAATGTCAAGATGGATGTAACCTTGTGCCAGGTTTCCCACGTAGCAGGCTGGACACACCACGGGACGGGCTGCACAGCACACCTGCCCGCAGAGCCTGTCTGGCAAGGCAGCGCAAAGGTCTGAGCTTACACACACCTCTTTTGTTTTCATATGAGAATTTAGCAGAAAAAATAGATACTATTTTGTGATTTACCAAAAAAACCCCCTTTTATTATTTCTCTTGTTTCTACCCCCTTCTTTTTGGTATTTTTGAAGTGATATTATGAGGCTCCTCCAAACCAGTTTCATTACAGCTAATTTCCCCTCTCCTCGGGCAGCTGCAGCCTTGTGTACCGAATTTTTATTATACCCAGAAGCTTTCTGCCTACTAATAAATAATGGTGGCAAATTTTTATATTAAATAAATGTGGTTTCTCATTGCAGTAGAAAGGAAAATAAGTAGTCTCTCTTTTTTTTTCCCCTTCTTCATGCATCTTTAAATTGTAGAAATTAAATAATGTGAAAACAGCATTCATTTTAAAGAGACACAGCCAGGTTAAAAAAATAAAGTTCTTTGACTTATGCCATTAGTGATAACTTAAATCATCATTACACAAAAGGTCTTTGGAATCTTTTAAACATAATTTTTAAAAAAATCATTGTTAATGCAATCTGTAAAGAGCAGTCAGCTGTGCTTTCTGTTCTTGTTCCTGAAGTGAGTTCCCATGAGCAGGATCAGCCCTTGCAGTGCCCCTGAGAGAGGTGACCAGTCCCAAAGCCACCTGTGTGGCTGTGGGGGGAGAGGGAGGGAAGGGGGCATTCAGGTGGGAGGAGCAAGAAGAGCCTGACCTGAGGCTGACAACTTGAACTCTGAGAGCCTACCTGGGTTTGGAGGGTGCATCCCTGTGCTAGCCCCAGGGCAGTCTTAGAGATGGCTTTGCTCTGGTGGGATGTTAAAATTTTACTGATTCACCAGATTATCATCGGCACATTGTTATTAGTAAGTCTTAAAATGGGAGTTGTGGTCTAGCTCCTCGCATTGTTCATGGACCGCTTCTCACTGACATGAAGCATCATTCATTTAAGTACCAACCTGCCTGTGTTTACCTGGTTGTCTCATTGTTTTCAAAAACTTGCAAGAGAGCTGCTCTGACGTGCCATGCTTTGAAACCTGGAATAATTTCAATAAATTTACAGTTGTAGGGGGAGACATTTCTTCTGGCTGGAGAACATCCTTGAGAATTTCAGGATAAGGCTACTTTTCTTGAAGAAATTGAGTTAGCTCATAATTGGAAAGGGATAGCTGTTTAAATAGTCAATGTAAATGGAACATAATTAACGTTACCTTAATCCGTCTCCCATGATTCTTAAATCCACGCATGGGAACCCCAAATTGAGGATGCATGTCCAAATGTACCTTAATTAAGTTCTAATTAATTTACCTACTTAAACAGTTAATCCTTTCTCTCTCAAAAGGAGATTTCACAGTGTGGAAAGAGCGAAACGTTTCACACGTCCATTTTACGTCCACCACACTTCCTGACAACAGTGCTGTACCAGTCCCTGATCCCATCCAGCAGCAGGTCTGGGAAGCGAGGCAGCCGCGCGCGGTGCCCACCGGCGATGAGGGGCTGTGGCTGTCCCTGCAGCGCTGACTTCGGCTCTGTGTGGGTCCGCTGCGGCGCAGTGCATGTGCACCTCTGCTATGGCCACGTACTCGTCTGACAGAGAGTGGGGGTTTCTTAGGCACAAACAGTAGAAGAGAGAGGTGGAGGTGCCAGACCTGTCCCTGAGACCAGGGTGGGCAGTGGTGCCCTGTCCCCATGCCTCCGGGCTGGTAGGGCCGCCCCAGAGCAGGAGGGTGGGCTCCCAGCTGCTGGAGCAGGGCTGGCAGCACACACCGACCCCAGCTGCGCAGCTCCCGTTATGTGTCTTTGTACGTGCAGAGCTCTGGCTCTCCATGTCTGTTATTCTGGGATTAGGCCAGAGCTTTATTAAATTTCTTGTAAGTGATTAAAAGGGGAATTGAAATTACAAGATGAAATTGGAAGTGTTCAGAAAGGGAAATTTTTGTTCTTTATTCTTCACGCACTCCAGTTAAAGTATTTCAAGCTAAAGGTTTCTTCCTCCCTAGAATAAATAGGAGTGACCACTTGCACAGGCGGGGCAGACTTCCCTCGGTAGATCCTAGACCAGAAGTTCCCATCAGCACATAGGTTGTGGGTCTTGGTGACCTCTTCTCTTTCTTGGTGTTCCTGTGGCAGGCTGATGTCGGAGCCCAGAGCCGAAGGGCTCACCTGCACAAGCAGCTCTTTGGTTGATACTGGGATGAGCTTACCCACGGCGGCATGTCCATCTAAACCTGTTTCTTGCGCCTCTTGGTCTCTTACAGTTTTGCTCATACAGACTACATCAGAGCTGCTCAGTGTATGTTGATGATATTTCAGACAAAATATTCTCATTTAATCGTGGTCATGTATGGAGTGGTTTTATAATTCCATTGGGTTTTTTTATTGCTCTTAGCAATGCTCTCCTATCTTTTTTCACACTCATTTGTGGACTACTGTGTGACTTCCTTAAAACAGCATGGGAGAATCAGAACTATGAGATCTGAAACATTAAAATGTTTTCATGGCTTCTTTAAAATCAAGTCACTGGTAAGAGCTGATAAGCGCACATGTGAGTGGCATTGGCTCCAAGTGACTGGTTTCCAAATCTCGCTCATATTGCCAGCCATTTCCCAGGACTCGTGGGCACTTATCTCCTCAGCCTGGGTGCACATCTGTGTTGCTAAATGAAAGTAATCAGAGTCAGTATGAAAATTTAATAAGCTGCATTCTGGCACTGGTCATGTTCTCCACTGTGTATTTCTCTCCTCCCTGCGGAAGTCCTCAGACACTGTCAGCCAGAGCCGCTGCAGTGTTTACAAGCACTGGTGTTTATTAGCCTCAAGTCACTCTGTTGGGGTTATTCCAAAAACAGACCAGATCTCTGAATTTGCCAGTATTTTTAGAGGGCTGCTCAAAGCCAGGCCTCAGCCTGGGAAGCTGTAAACCTCATGGCCTTCCTGTTCCAGTCTGAAAATTAATGTTTCAGAAGCAGAAAGATCCTTAGACAAATTAGTGGAATTCAAAGCTGCTAACTTTTTAGCATGGTAAAGTTTTAAATAATTACATGTTTTACCTTCATGGTGACTCATAGGTGTGTAGTGGGTTGCGTTTACGTCCTAGGCAGGGTGTGTCTCACAGTGCTGAGCGTTGTGGCCGTCCCTACTGCCCTGCCAGGAGAAGCGGAATAAAGATGGAGAAAAATGGGAGCAAGTTTTGTGCTTATCTCATTAGCCTTTTGCCGCAGGAACGTTTTAATGTTCCCAGCACCACAAGCTGGGCCAGGTTTTGGAAGTTACTAAGCTGTATTGTGTGATCCACTCAAATGCTTGAGGTCTAGGTGCTGCCATCTAACAACATCTCTGCAGAAACACAGCCCGTGCCTGCTGCCAGCTCTGTCCTGGAGCTGTAACCGAGGGCTGATGCCATCAGCTGCCGTGCAGTCGTGCGCCGTGTATTTCAGCGGAAAGCCTTCTTACGTGAGCAAGTGCATTTCAGTACATTTTTTCATGTCCTACTTAAAAATCTGTATTGGAACAATACTTTTTGAGCAGTTTCTTCTGTGCAAATAGAGCTTAATTGATACTTCCATCCTGCTTAATTATGCCTTAAGTTTTAGAGCAATCTGCTCAATTTAAACACCTGTTCTGTGAAATGGAAAGAAGTCATCTTTTGGGTGATGCTGTCTCATTTGGCCGGGGTCTGTAGCATCCTCATTTTTAATAGCGGTGTTTCACTCCTCAGCTCTGCCTGCACCTACACAACGTGTACTTTTTCTAGTCTTTGCACAAGTGAGTTGCCATAATGTGGCTGTCCTGTCTGCTGTTGTGGGAGGTAAATTGCTCCCAAATTCAGTCCTGCTGGAGATGCTGGCATTGCCCTATAGTTATATGGCAAATTGTTTTACACACTACTGTTTCTGAACAGGATTAAGTGTATGTTAATAATTTTGGTTTAGTTTTTTTTTTTTCATAAATGTGAGCAAACCTACATATGTGAGAAATGAAATTTGAAAGATTTTTCCAAAATGAAGTTTTCTAAATCACAATAAAAACTTCCACTTTGTGGAAAATAAGGCTTCTTATTTATTTATTTATTTATTTATTTTATTTTATTTCCCCAATCTGGAACATCACCTTCGTGTGACATGAGTGATATGTCCCACAAAATCCAAATTCCAAACAGCTTCAGTGCCCTGTTTTGGAACTAAGCCCCAGCTGCCCACGCACCCAAGGGTGGCGCAGACAAGGGGACCTTCTGCCCCTGCTGGCATGCCCATGGCCACAGGGCACCCTCTGGGAAGCACCTGGCCCTTGCGTGGTGATGGACGCGGCGTGCTTTGGCTGTCCTTGCTTGGCGGCTGCTGCGCCAGTCGTTCGGATCGGCGGCTGCGTGTAGAGACTCCCACCAGCAGCCCCCGGCGCCTGGGCGCAGGCGTGCCTCCGGGAAGGCATGGCGAGGCTGTTGGTGAGATGGTAATGCACACGTATATGCGCACATTCTCCCTCTCCAGGTGAAAAGCCCCAGCTTGGAATAAAGAAATCTCAGGTGAGGCTGCAGCTCTGTGATCCCCTGCAATCGTGGCTTTACACACCGTGTATGTGACTGAGAGTGTCCATTGTAAGGGGTTTATGGAGTGTAAGTTGTGTTCGTCCTTGCACCGTTGTGTATTCACCTTCTGAAGCTCTGCTCCGTTCTCGGGTCAGTTCTGCAGTCGCTGCCCGGTGTCTGCAGTCCCACCTGCTCAGTAAAGGTGCCTCTGAGGGGGAAAAGAACCCGGTTTCTACACTGTAGTTAAAACCTGCCTGAATGCACAAATACAAAATTCTGGTTTTCCCTTACTAACTCAAGGATAATATGTCCTTGAATTAGGCATTGAACTAATTACTATTTCTGATTGCTTGATTCCTCCACATTATATATTCATTGATTATTGTTCTTCTAAAAGCCTTTTTCTAACTCAAAGCTAGAGCAAACCAATGTTCGTGGAAGTCGGTGCGGTAATAAATCAGGGACTTGAAGTGTCTGATTTGCTTTTCAATGAGGGGAAAAAAAAAACATTGGCAGCAATAATTCTTCTCTGAGAGAATAAGTCCATTTGTAATGCATCGTCTTGGCTCATCGGAGGTTTTTTTTGATGAATAACCTATTCTAAAAGAGAGAAAAAAATTAAGTTCAGTTACTTCATTTATAATTCAGAAGCCTCCTATGACTATTTCATTTATTAAGTGCCCTCTGAAGAGTTTCTGATGTTTCTTCTGAAAAAGCATCACAGTTAGATGGCTTGATATATTTCACAGTTTTCCTTTTCCCTCACTGCTTTGGAATTGGAATCTTGCCTTGGTCCTGGCTTACCCTGCATTTCCCGGCCTGGGGGAACCCATTTAAGGCCAGTGACTTGATGCTGCTTTTTTGGGGAGATTGCTGCCTCCATAGCCTACGTTTGCCCTCTCTGCACCTTACCAAAATATATGTGGGAGACTTCCACAATTTACTTTTTGTTTCCCAAGCAGTGATTACAGATCTAAACCTTAGTAAAAGTACAGTAGTATCTTTAAGCTGTTATATTAATGCTGTGAGTGACTGCAGTAGGAATTTTCGGCCAGGCTAGTTACGCATTAATAAGAAATGGGTCTTCTGGAAAACTGATGTTTGTCAGGATATCCGGGCTTCCTGCCCCTTGTTGGAGGCTGGGGCTGCCCCTCAGCTGCTGCCTGTCCTGTCTTCAGCTATGAGACTGGCAGGGAAAAGGGACGCTTCATTGCAGTCAGCCAGATGGTAATTTTTCAGGAAATAGGATTTCCATGAACATTTTTTCATTTTCTGTTCTTCACCTCTACCCAGGACCAATTTAAAAAAAAAAAAAATTACAAATTACGACCTTTAACAGCAGATTTGCTCCTCTACCCAGGCGTGACTGTGGCTGTCTTGGAGTATCCTCAGCTCTGTCCCAGGCTCCCTGGGTGACTCGGAGCGAATCTTGTGGCAGAGGGGCAGCTGTAAGTCAAATGGTTGTGAGCCAGGGCTTCCCGCGCATGCCACAGCCTCAGCACACAGGAAAAGCTCCTCTGCTCCCCTCTGACAGCTAAAAAAGAAAGAATGTTCTTTGTGCTTTATTTCCTGCTGAGATGGCGGAACTGTCCCTGTTATGCATTTGTGCAACGGTGGGGCCCTGACTTCAGCATCGCTGATACAAGGGATGGAGACCAGGATCAAGTCAAGCTCCAGGAGGGGAGTTATCCTCTGGAGCTCAGAGGGTGGTTACAGTGTTATATTATACTTGTGTATACTGAGACAGTACGTAGGCTCAAAATTTACTAAAGAGCTGTGCGTGTCTTGGGTACTCTGGATTGGGAAACTGAGCTCAGATTGCTGGAAACCGGGACAGGGCTCTCGGGAGTATCGCTCCGTGTTCATCTTGTTCTCTTCCCTGGGTTAGGTTGGCTGGCTTGGGTCAGACCAAAAAATATTTCGTATGTGTCACTTTCTCCAAGAAGAAAATCCTACAAAGTGGGAATGGATTGATAGAAACGGGGAACACTGATTAGGTGAGAACAATGCTGAAGGGCTGTTCCCAGGGCACACTGCGCTAGACTGTGAAGTGCCATGAACTACAGCTTTTTGCAATACTGATTTTTTTTTTTTTTTCCTGTCTTGCAGACAGGTCAGTTCTTGGTTTTAGTTCAAGGATTCTTACTAGCTGGAGTTCAATGCCTGCTCCAGATCTAGAGAGCCTGGTTTTGCAGCACAGAAACAACTGTGAGCTGTCTTCCAGAACCTGAGCAGGTGAAAGTCCCTGAAAAGGAGCAAGCCTTGTCACAGAATGAACGTGCGTCTACCATGAGTGCTCATCTCTCTTGTGGAAATCACCCTGGTTGCTGAGCTTGCTCTGTGAAATCCTACAGACAGCGCAGGACAAGTGGGTGATGTTGCCTCTGGAAGGAAGATTAGTGGCCACGTTACGTGTTGGTTTGTAGCTTTTCTCAGGGTTCACTGTGCTTTTCTCAGGCCGATGCTGGTGAAGTAGGCTAAGTGCTTTTACCCTCTGCTGGCTGGGTTTTTCCCAGTGCTAGCCCTGAGTCTCACTCTTTTCTGTGATGACTGTTTTCCACTTGGCTAATTCATGGCTCTTGTTACAGAGCCTTGTGATGGAGCATGGCATGGAAGGTGACTGCTTCCCTGCTTGGGAAGCAACATGTCCGCTTTTCTGGATAAGGCAATGGGTGTTTAGATGTGTTCATACAACATCAGCCATATTAAACCTGATTTTCTTAAAACCTGATTTGTTATACTAGTGCTAGAGTCAAAAGGAAGCTCAGCAGCATGTACTGCCAGGAGCTCTGGGAATATGGTGAAAGAATCTGGTGAACCTCCTTCAGATTAGCCACTGGGTTTTATGTTTATTTAATCAAAGGCATGCTTGCTATCAGTTCTTTCTGTTGGCCATTTTTCGGCCTCATCACTTTGTTACTCTTGGCTACATTCCTTGGATTGCTCTTTGAAGTACTTGGAGTGGATTAGAAGCAAATATTATACTGTAAGCACTGCCTAAATATCAACCTAGAAAAAATTCAGGTCTTAAGAGAGTCTTTGCTGCAATTGGAGTGGGGCTTTGTCTTATGCGACAGCACAGAGCCAAAGTACAGACACGCTTGTAACGAGGGAGGTGCGTTAACTGAGAGCTGGTGAAGTAGAGGGGACTGATGTGGAGCTCTGGGAAAGCATGTCTGGATGCATAAGCTTTATTGTTCCCATTTTACTGATGAGACTTTACAAATTGCCTTTACTCCTTCCTGTTCTGTCGGAGAGCTACTGAGACGTAATTCATTTCTCTAGCAGGGCTGGAAACAGATTCAGAGCAGTTGAATGCTGTGAAATGGCCCTCCTGTTTGTTAATGCATTATCGCCAGCAAATAGCGCTGCTGATGCGATTGATGATTGTGACCAGGAGACTGAAAGAAGCCATCAGAGCTATCAAGCAGGATAACTTTTAGGTTGTGTTGCATTTATGTTAGACATTCCTCTTTTCAAATCCTCTGCAGCCTGAGTTGTGCTAAGGATGTGAGAACTGATTGGCATAATTGTTTTGTGTTTCCAGCAAAATAGTGCAAGTTCTGCACAACTCCCCTTTTGGGGAACAGTGTATTCTGATGTTTGCTTCTTTGGTTCCCCTAAAGGGAAATGGCATACTGTGAATCCTGCTGCAAGGCCATTAATGTGCTGGGAGGGCTCTTGCTGGGCTGGAGGTTTCCTGATGCAGGGTGTCAGAGAAGGAGCAGAGAGTCTGGGGGCTGGTTATTTTTGGGAGAATGTGGAAAAAGCTGCATTACCTATCCTCTTGCAATCGTAAAGCTTACGCGTGGCCAAGACTTATTAAGTACCACTTAGTGTTTGAAAAGGATTGGTTGTGGGTGCTTGTCCTTGGATTATTCAGACAGGCTTTTTCAGGGCCTCTATGGATGTAAAATTGTGTTTGAGACAGAGTAGACAATCTCCTCTTCTGTAAAATACATTACTGATGGTTGGGAAAAAAATTGACGCTCCTGTTGTAGGCTTTTACTTGCCACCTCCATAACAGATGTGGCACAACTGCAGGACAGTAGTTTTTCCACTGGTTCAATTAGGTTTATGAAACAAAAGTATTTCTCCCTGAGGGCAGAGTTGTGTTGGGGCTCCTATAACTGAGAAAACAATGGAGCTGGCTGAAAACAATCCTGGAGCTGAGGACCCATCCCCTCATTATGTTTGGCAGTGAGAGATTTGTGTGTAAAGCCATTTTATATCTATTCCATTGAGTTCTTTTAAATTCATTTTATTAAACAAACAATTAGTCTGGTTTAGAGTCTACAAGAACTCCCTTCAGTTGAAAAATGCAACTGGCTTGATATGGTTGCAGTAGAGTCTGGTATTGGCTCTGCCGCTGCGGTTCTGCTGCGGCTCACCCTGGTCAGGTAGGGGTGGGCAGCCCCAATCCACGTGCGCAGCCCTGATGGGTTGGGTATGGCATTGCCTGCTGCTTGTGAACAACTAATGTCTTAGAAATAATCCTCAGAAATTACGAACTGAGTTTCTGCCCATTTCTTTTCATTGATCCGTAATTCCTCAGAAATTGCTCTGTTCTACTGCCCGGAGAGTAATCCATAACCTGGAGGTTGGGGGGGGGTGAGGGGGGAAGTTCAAAATCATGAGACGCTTCTTGGAAGAGATGACAAATAATCAAGTCCTCAGTAACTGCTTCTGCATGTTTTTGGAAGAGGTTTATAAGTGGTGGTAACAACACTGTAGTTTCTCCTATCTGTACTATTCAGTATGCTAAGCAGACATAAGCATATGAATCTGAAATTATGATTAAGAAGCTTTCTGTTCAGCTTATTGAAAAGTGCCATTTTTCAACATAGACCAATTCAGTGTTAAATAAAAAATACGGCCTGTGAACCAAAAACTTTGAGTTATAATTTTAATAATCTGGAAGGGAATTAATTTTCAATGGAACCCTTGAAAGCTGACTCTGAAGTTTTTCATATAATGAAGAAAAATGTATTGTGACAAGAAGCTTTTCCTATTTTTCTTCTTTAAATAGCTTTTTTTCCTCTGTCTGTAAAGAGGAAAAGAAAACATTTGTATCCAGCAGGTATTATCTGCAGTCTAAAGTTTTGATAACTCACAAGGTTACCCGACACAGAAAAATAGATCATCTTTCCCTTTTTTTGCAGCACATCTATTGTCTCCCTGCTATCTGTTAATAATCTCTGATGCATTTTAATCTCTTCAAGCCCAATATTTAGAGTGGGATCTCCGCGTATACTCTAGCTCTTTTTAGTCATTAATTTCACCCTTATTAAATCAGGACACTATTCTCATTCTTTCTCTGGTAACTGCATTTACATTTCTTTGTTCTCAGTGATGGAAATTAGTTTACCGCTAGTGTTCACATGCAAATTTGGAGCTATCCTTATTAGACTTGAAGTGGGAGATCTTTTTTTCCTGTCCTCAGGTCACCCAGCGGAGTGGTATTTCCCTGGCAGTGGGTGATTTCATGGCCAGTGGTTCAGCACCTTTTGCTTCGTTGGGGATTCAGGGCCTCTTTAGGCAACCTGCTCATTCTCTTTATTTATTGCAAATCTATCGTGGTGGCTCAGGAAGGTTAAAAAGTCATGTGGTTATACTGCATGTGGTACAGTGGAGTCTATTAAATTTTACTAATTGTTTTTATATGCTTTCAGTAAAGCTTCTAGTGTGCACTGTGACATGCAGGTGGACTGAGGGCAGCACCTGCCCAGGCTGGAGGTAGGGCTGGGGAGCCACAGGAGGGAATATTCTCACCAAAACTCCTGTGCCTTTCAGAGGCTATTGCAGATCATACTGCGTACCCAGTTCTCCAGGGAGAGGAAACTGATGCCATGAGAAGCCATATACATATCTTTAAAATATTTTTTTTAATTTACTTATAACCTAATTTACTAATGCAATTTTCTCCCAGGGGCTGTGAGGATAGCAAAAAATGACCATGTTGCGAGTGAAGTGACTGCCAAGAGCACCAGTTAGTCTTCCAGACCACCTGAGACTCCTTCAGTCTCACTAATCACTCTCTTATTTCTATAGCTGTCCAAGAGCTAAGCTGTGGAGAGGAAGAAGGCGGCTGTGGGCCCCTCTTGTTGCCCCTCAGCAGACTTGAAAAACTGCATGCCAAGTCCTCCTTGTCCCTTACCAGAGCTGCTAGGACGACTGCTGCACTGCTGTCTTGCTGTATGCATGGATGCTTGCATGGGTGCATGGCAGCCTGCATGCTTCCCTTCACGTGCTGCCCCGAGTGTCATGGTCGTGCAGGGGACAGCAAGCTCTGCCTTCCTTTCCTGCCCCTTGGGGTAAGGGAAAGAGGCAACTCAGGGAAAAAAAAAAAAAAAAAAAGTAAAATACACCTGGAAACAATCCTACAGTAACTGGGAAAGGGGACCCCATGGCATTTCCAGAACGTGTCCAATGTCACCTTTAATATTAACAAAAGACAAAGATCTGTATGGTTGTTGCTTTCTTTTTGTTAAATTTTTTTCTTACTTTTTCCTAGACCCTGCCCGATGGTTTTACGTGTATCAGAGAGGTAAAATTTAAACCAGTTTGACTCTATCAATCATACAATTTTTGTAGCAAAAGTTTTCTTAAGCTAGGTAACAGGTTCACCTGGCTGAGTTTATTCTCACTTTCCACGTTGGCGGCAAAGAAAATGAAAGGTGCTTGAAAATTGCCCAGTTCCTGGACGGGGCTGCGTTCTGGGAAGCAGCTGAGTCCCCTCTGATGGAGGCAGCCCTAGCTTCTACTCGACCTCTGAGTCCTTCTGTGACATGTGAAGTCAAGTACTTAGCAATTGTACTCTCCACGTAAAGTTTTGTGGGACTTTTCCAAAAACAATCAGATGGAAGTGATTTTTCTAACTTTTCTAGTGAGGTTTTTTGCTAATTCACCTTTGTACAGCTACTTGGAGGAAAGCACTTGTCCCAAAAGCACTTTTTCTGCAGCATCCCCATGGAAAAGCAGCACAGCACCCAGCAAGCTGTCAGTGTTTTTTCCACCTGTTTGGACAAGTTACTTCCCTTATAAATGTTGCAACAGATAGGTGGGAATGTGCAAGGAAAACTGAAAAGGAATTGCTGGTCCAGGTAAGGTCCAGTGCACTGGAAGGAGGCCCTGCTGGGGAATGGCCACAGCAAAGCTGTTTCTAATGATGAGCAGGCTTCATGCAGTGTCTGCAGAAACATTTAAAGTCAATAGTTCATGTTCAGGTCTTTGTTACCTGGTCTTAGTTGTGTGCCAGAAAGACATTTTGGAGGTACCCGTGGCCTCTGACTGTTCCCGCACCTCCTTTTGCAGAGTGTAACTGTATTCTGGCTTCCCTGTGTACGACTCAACAGGAGCGTAGAGGAAGAGGGAAGTATTTCTGTGTGACACTTTGCACAGATCATCGCAAGGATTAGCCAAGGAATCTTAAAATTCAGATGTTTTAATTAAACCTCAGGCTTGTATGCACTGTTGGGTTTTCACGTAGCTTTTCTCTGCAGCTGGTGGTGTTGCAGGTTCACACAGGCAGAACAAGCTCACTGAGCTTCACTGTGTAATGAATTTGATGTTGCTGGTTTAGTGGTGAAAATGGACCTGAAGGAGTCAAAAACCCATTTCAGGAAAGGGGAGTGGATGAGGAGACATCAATTTCTTCTTGGCTGCAGAGATTTATTGGCTGCAGAGAGTCCCTTTGGTTTGGAAATTGATCTCTCCAGCCAGTCAATAGTATTAATAATTTATTAATAAAGGATGGTTCAATTTTAATTAAATATGTTTAATATTTGATACGTCGGTAGGTATCACAGTGCTATTTTTTTATTGATGTTTGCCATGAGCAGATTTTACTTCCCCCTTTTTCAGGATTCACAGAGGTGCATGTACACGCGTGTGAGGTCCAGCTGAGCTGCCATGCTGGTCGCCTTGGTCGGCGAGGGTTTGCAGCTGGGGTCGCTTACAGGCTAACATTAGGTTTTGTCTTGGCGCAAGCCCGTGGAGCTGCACAGAATTATTCTGACCGTTCCAAGTAGCAGAGCTGGAACTAGAGCTCTCCAAGGCCTTCACAAGGGCAGTAATTCCTACAGCTCCCACTTACACCAGCGGGAGGGAACGCGGGGTGTGCATCACTGCTACGGCTCTCACCTGCCTCCCAGTCCCATCACTTCTTGCTGTAATGAGCGTTTATGGACTCAGGCCCTTAGTTATTTCTCTTCTTTAAATTTTCAAATATTTGTAATAAGTTTTCCACAGGCAGGATCTGTTTTCTATGAGACCTGCCCAAGCAAGTATTCTGTCTGGAGATTAATTTCAAAGATGTCATGGATAAACTAGAGTTAATTTTTTCTCCAGGTCCTTGCTCCTAAAATATAGCTCATGTTTTTTTAATAAAAATAAGATGCAGTCTAATAATTCTTGCACATAATTTAATTATCTTCTGCTGTATTTGTAAAACTACCCATTTCATCTAATACTTGTCAGTTTTACAATGAACACTGGGCACATTAGCTGTATTTTACATCTTGATTTTTTTCTTTAACAAAAAGTGAATTTATTATAAGCAACATGTTTTCAAAATCCTCCCGTTACCCACAGAGCCCGGCGTTACCCGGTTTCACCGCGCAGCCTTGGGACAAGCAGGTTAATTCCTTTCAGCCCGATGGCTGTTCAGAGCCGGAGCTGGTAAATAACACACGATTGTTTCCTGGTTTATAGCACACAAATACAGCTTTGGCATTGTCTGTCAGCAATTTAATCTGTTCCGCTTATGAGGAAAGGGTCGTTGGGCCTGGAGAATATTGTTAGGCATTTTTGTATGGAAATAGGGCACTAAAGCGAATCCTAGAAGATGTGCTGGCAACAGAGGATTTTAGGACTCAACTCCTGTGCCAACAGCAGCACGTTGTCTGCTCTCTGCTGCTGGTGCTGGCCGGTTACTGACTGGGTCCCTAACAGCACTGAAGTGTAAAAAATTTCTTCGCTGTATCTAATCTAAATCTGTCGTCTTCCAGTTTAAAGCCATTACCCCTTGTCCAGGAAAACAGCCCCCGCTAAAAAGTTTCTCCCCGTCTTTCCTTTAGGCCCCCTTTAGGCATTGGAAGGCTCTAATGAAAATTCATTCCCCGCTCTTGAGCAAGCAGCAGAGAAATGAAATACAGTATCTTTCATGAGCAACAATCCATAAAATATACAAGTATGCCAGGATTATTTTTCTTTGTGAAGGGTAGCCACTGTTTATTTTGTCTGATATCCAAAATGTGCCTATGCTATGGGCTCAGCAAATTGAGATGATGTTTTGCACAAAAATGCAAAATTAAGTAATGGTTATAACCTGGATCTGCGTTGGAGTAGGATTGCCACAGGCACTTCTGCCACACTCAGATTTTACCCTGCTGTTAACACAGCCATACAAATAGGGCCAGAGACGCGTTCTGAATCAGAAAGTGCTACTTCCCATTTTCCAGTTTTAAACATACTGTAATAAAAAAGCAAAGCAAATGCACGAGCGTGTTCTGCGCTGCCTGAACAGTGCAGACGATCTTAAAAGCTAGGACGCAACTCACTGCAGCCATCTGGTGTGGAAGAGCTTAATCCAAAGATTGTTTCAACAAGTGCTGGAGCTAAACATGAATTATTTATCAGTACCAGCAAGCAGGAGAAACCTCCTGCCTTGGTTACTGAGTCCACCTAATTAGTAAGCACAGATAACTCCCCCTCAAAAAAAAAAAAAAAAGAAAAAAAAATCATACTTTGAGATCCAGAAAAAGACATTTGGACCTATCTGCTGTGGTTCAAATTGTCACTAACCAGCAGTATGGTACCCAGACCCTGAGGCAAGTGTCTCCACCGAGCAGGGCAGGGGCTTAGTTCCAGCTGGAAAGGGACACTGTGAGCCACAGCAGCTGGTGACACGTGTCCTCTGAGCTGGGCAGGGGACCGTGCGCATCCCTTGCAGTGTCCGCAGTCGGTCCCTAGGTCTGTTCCTGCACTTGCAGTTGAAGGAGAGGAAAATTAACTTTAAAACAGTGGCATGCCTGTTTCCCACACTCAGATCTCTCAGGGTGTTTGGCAAGCTGCAACCAAGGCAAAACTGATGACGAACATATTAGATAAAGTATCTTAACATCATGTATTCCTAATAGAACTTTAAATTTGTATGTTTGTATTTATGTATATACTCTTGCTTGCACTCGCCACGGTAAAGTGAGTTTCAGTTTATTAAAACTGCGATGTTTATAAATGCAAGGGCTCATATTTCATGCTGTGACATCCCTGAGGAGCTGGGAAGGACTGCGCCAGTGTGATAATGGAAATAAGAGGAAAGACAATCTACATGGCAAAAGGCAAGGGCAGATGGGGAAGTAAGCATCTCCCTTTTTTGCCACCGAGGTTATGGTGGTTCATTTATGGGGTGTCAGAGAATGGAAGAAAAATGAAAGAGCTAACTTGAGAGAAAACACTGAAAGGAGACAAATAATGACAAAAGAAATCTTTGTGGTAGATGGGGACTGTTGAGCTGGAAACGCTCGATTTGCACTGAAGAGCAGGTTTGTGTCCTTGGGTCTCTGGCTACAGGTCCCCCCGCTCCGAGGTCTGTGCTACGCCCACCGCGGACTTTTGCCGGGAATGGAGGAGGGATGAAAGGAGATGCTGCTGAAGGGAAATCTTTTCCTATGGGATGGCAACTGAGAAAAGTTTAAATGTAAATATCTGACGAACACAAGGGAGAGAATGTTTGATCTCTGAGGCCTATTAATGTAAAGTAGTTATTCCTAAAATAAATTTTATCTTTTAAAGCAGGTATTATTGTGAAACACCACAGAAAATAGCTCTTTGTTGGCAAATGATAGACGAAATGACCTAATAAGTCTTTCTTGTATTTATTTGCTGTAGAGATGCTCCAAGAAATGCCCAGGACTGCTTCTGTTCTACTGAAGGAACAATTTCTACCATTTTTAGAGTATGGTGACTGGAAAACTGTTGCTCTGGTATAATTTGAGTGTCCCCTTGGCCAGATCTAAAGCTTCGCAAGGTTGTTTTTTTTTTTTGTTAAATTTAAAAATATTGCATTTGGGAAAGGAAGAGGAAGCAGCTGAAAGGATTAACCCACAGGGAACCATCAGATCCCCTTTAGAGGATTAATGCTGGTTCTGGAATAGAGAACGGAAGGAAAAAATAGAGCGTCCCTTTGAAAGGGGTGAATTTTTCATAATTTCCTTTCTGCAATTTGTTATAAGGAAAAGAGCAATGTTTCTCAGCATGGGAAATAGAATCAAATCTACAACAATAATCTGGCTTTATTTTAACATAGAAATATCTGCCCTGTGGGACCGAAGCTCATGAACTGATTGTTGGCAAAACCTATTCTTGCAGGACAAGCTGAAGAAGATGAATTGCCCTATGGTGAAATAATGACTCGCTGAACGAGGCTGGTATTGGCAAAAGACAATGTATCGTTATTAAATTATAACATTCATTACATAATGTTTTAGTCAAGAGTATTTTGAAAAAATAATTCCAAGACCCTAATTTTGGGTCTGCTTATATATAGGACATCTGTAAAAGCCAAAGAAATGATGACTTTTGAGCTGTAATTCTGCAGATTTTGTTTAAAGCTACTATAGAGCAAGTTTTCCATGAGTGAGACCTTTTTCTTTAGCTATTTGGGTTTTAGAATACTGACACAAATTCCGTTAACAGTCTTAGAAAACTGGTTCCTTAAGAAGTACATGGCAGATAAAATACCCACCAAAAATTAGTCATATCAAAACAATTTTGCAAAGAATGTGATTTTTCTCAGCTGGATCTTTCCTGCCTCTGTGGAAACCACGTGAACAGCCACATTGCATGTGCGTAAATAAAACCAAGTGTGAGAATAAGCCAACAGGCTGGCTTCCCTTAGCCTCAACACTGACATGAGGCTGCATAGATTTTTTTTTTTTTCTCTTCCTCTACCGACTTATATTATAGGATAAAATACAATAATTATAGGATAGAATACATACGTATATGAGGGTGGGGAGGCACTGGCACAGGCTGCCCAGAGAGGCTGTGGATGCCCCATCCCCGGCAGTGCTCCAGGCCAGGCTGGACGGGGCTCTGAGCGACCTGGTCTGGTGGAAGGGGTCCCTGCCCAGGGCAGGGGGGTGGAACTGGGTGATCTTTAAGGTCCTTTCCAACCCAAACCATTCTGTGATGATACGTGGCCAGTATTTTACAGTTGTGTTTTACATTGACTGAGGTTCTAAATAACTGCAGAGTGACTCCATCAGTAGGAAGCATTGTGTGTTTAACTGGGTACAGAGCAGGGAAACACTCAGAGCACAAAACGCGTGGCTTCCTGGGGAAAACCGAAACAGCTGTCAAGGTCGTACGTGAACTGCGGGATGCGTTGGGGGGCAGTAGGGATATGCAGGGGAAGGAGTCTGGGATGGTGTGCGTTTTGTAAAGAGTTTTAGATAACTTACAGTTAACCACAGGTAAACAGGAAGGTATTTCCCATACAATGTATGGATCAGTATGAGTCTCCCTAGCCTGCCTCCCTGCTGAATGGATTTCCTCTCCTTTTTTCAACCACTCATTTCCCTTCTCTCATTTTCAGAAATTTTTCTCACTTTTTTTTCTCTCTCTACAGCTTCTTCTGCATTCCTTCATTTTGTGACATCTGCTTTCTTTCAAAGACAATGACTTTTCCCCCTTATTTCACATTATCTGTTCTTTTTCCTGTAGAAGACATCCTTTTCCATCTCCTAACAGAAGTTATAATTTCTAGACTCTGTGTTCCCTTTGTGTTTCCTTTAGGCCTCTTCTGAACACTTCAGCCTTCACTCTTTTTTTTTTGTTTTTTTTTTTTTTCTGCATCATAAATGGTTGCGATACTCTCCTTCTGTCCCATGTTATTATCAAGTCTCCCTTAATAGTGTTCATCTGTATGTACAGAATTAATTTATTTGTGTAAAGATAGCTGTATTTTGGTCTGTTCTTTCACTGAGTCTGTTCTGAATGTATGCCTTTTTTCTATTCAGAGCTACTCCGTTTCCTTGCACATTTCTCATTAAATTCTTGTCTTTCAGCAGGAATTGCTATATTGTACTTGATCCCGATAACCCAAGACATTTTTACAGGCTGCCAGTTGTGCTGTTTTGATTACAAGAGGAGTGTTAGCCTTTATGCCAAGCAACTTTTGGAGGTAGATGGGATTTTCATGTCAGCTGCAACCTGCCTCAGGTCCTTCAAGTTTAGGGAATCTCACTTTGACATACACAAAGCATTTGAATATATTTGGGCATTACCTGCACTGCTGGGGAAATAGGCTTTGACAGATAAAAACATGCACCAGAACAGGGGTGAGATTCCGCTAATACAGGATGTGATGTGTGTCAGGTGTTTGTCTTCCTTGTGGGAGAGTGATCCCTTGAATAAAGTGAGCATAAGTATTATTCGTTGCTTATCTCTTTCCCCAGAAAGTCCGTGTAAATGTAGGCTGGATTCATTCCAGATTCAGTAACTGTGGGCAGAATTTGAATTTCTCCTAGGATTAAAGTGACCTTTAGTGTCCCTGTAGCAAGCTTTTTGTTTAGCACACAGAAAGAGCTTCCTTCACTGTTTACCTGCAGCGTAATGTTGGTGTCTAATATGCCTAAGCACGTCTGCTCTCTCACTTCTATTTGCACAGCTTTCTTTAAAGCTAGTACTTTGAAAGGCCTATTTCCTCCACGCTACTTCAATATTTAGATAAGAAATAGCTGGTGTTGCCTTTTGGAGTAACATATCTGCTGTCTGCCCTTTTGTTCTCACTGCCAGGTTCAGCTTTGTGAATGGGAGGGTGCTAACTGGCAGCCCAGTAAGAAATGTGAGCTATTGCCTTACTTGTACGGCTTTTACTTTGCTTTCAAGAGGCTGAAAACAGTTATAGAGATCAGTTCTGTTGATGGCTTCTTTTTTCTCTATTTTTCTTGAAATCCAGTCTGTCCTATCTGTCATGTTAATAAAGCAAAGGTAACAACAATTTTTTTTTCCTGTCTTTTCTTTCAGATAAAATTGAAGATGAATTAGAAATGACTACGGTGTGCCATAGACCCGAAGGACTGGAACAACTTGAAGCACAAACCAATTTCACTAAGAGAGAACTTCAGGTGCTTTACAGAGGATTTAAAAATGTAAGAACCACACTGCAGCGAACTGAGTCCAGTTTGTACGTCCCCACCAGCCTCAACTGCTCAGCTGCAGTTTGTATCATTCCCCTGCTAAACATTAGTAGTTTTGTGTTAGATCTCCCCTACTGCAGCAAAATGAGTGCAATCTGCCTCTCCATCTAATATTTATAACACTATAATCTGCCTAAAACTGGGTTTGGAGGAATGTTCAGCACATAATATTCTCATTAAGTTTGTTTCCCAAATGTCAGTAAGCACGCTGCAATTTCCTCAACTGTGCCTGTACTTCAAGATTACCTGAAAATGTTTTTTAAGTTTACTTAATTCTTGCCACCAGTTCCTCATGTTCAAATGTGGGTGGTACTGTTTGCTTGTGATTAGCTGCACAGGATGGGGTTTTTTTTTTATCCTTTCTCTAGCTGGAGAAATCTTGCTTTTGTAGTCAGATGTTACTCAAGCACATTAGGACTATGAGGTCTTGCGTAAGTAAGGAATAAGGCTGGAGTGGCAGAAACCAAAAAGAAATCAAAAGTAAATGGATGTCAAGACTGAGGAGACAAAAGAGAGACTACAGATTGAGGTGAAAGCAGGAAATGTGCCAGCTGGCATGACCACATGCTCAGAACATTACTGTCCTCGTCTTTGTGAACTCCAGCCACGTTCTCCCCGGGAGCAGGGAGCCTCTGGTCCCATGAGCCTCAGCTTGTAGGTCACCTGCTGCTGCCTCCGAGGGACTCATCATAATCAACAGAAACAGGGAATTTTGAGGCTACGTGGAGCAGATGTTTTATGGACCTTTAAGAATGGATACTCATTACTTAGTTGCCTGAGGGTCTGGATTTAGTCACCTGGGTGGTTCGTGCCAGCTGATGTTTTTATGATGATTAATAGATCTGTATCGAGCTAGCTCAATAAACACAATGTGGTTTTTCAGTTGTCTTGCAGGACAGCTCCAGCATTTCGTCTGCCGTCGCAGTGAAATTCTGTCATTTCTTGGAAAGAGAAAGTCAAGTCTGTTGGGTAAAGGCTTGCTGAAAGAAAGCTGAGCTACCTTAAATACAGGCGGTGTTGAGGGAAACCTGCAGGACGTAGAGAAGGGCCTTTCTTTTTGACAGATTCTTGAAATGTGATTGAATCGCATCTCCAGTGTATCTGTGCCTTCTCGAAGGAGTCTGATGGTTTCATCCTTTGTTTCATCGCTCGCCTAAGCAGGCCAAGGCATAGCTCAGCTTTCTTATATCAGGTTGTTAGGACAAAGCAGTCTATTTTCCACCAGCTGCTATGCACACAATACACATGGAGCTTTAATATCTAAGGTTTAAATGGAAATGAAAGGGCAACTTTAGCGTTTGTAGCATATAAATCATGGTTGCAATGGGATGAGTAATTATGCACAGCAGGCAGACTAACTCAGCTGTTACCGTATTTGCTGTTGTACCAAACCGTCTGCTTTTGGGATGATGTTACAGTGCCATCTGGAGATTGAAAATCCCTGTGGGAATGCAGTCATTTCCCTCACTCTGACCTGTACTTAGTGCTTGCTCTCAGTGATGGTGCAGGTCCTGTTTAATCATGAGGCAACAGCTGGACGATCACAGGGCACTGGTAAGGGACAGGGAGAGAACGAGGCCCGGCCTGGCCTGGCTGCAGTCACAGGAGCTGCAGGTTGGGTGTTCATGGATGGTGTTTGGCCAAGGCAGTTCAGCACAGCCTGGGGTAGCCTCCGGACTAGTGCCCTGGCTGACCAGCGTCCTAATTCTCAGTGCTTTTAATCCTGCTTGCTCTTTGTCTCTGAAATCTGTTTCCCCAATCCCTCTAAACCTTCCCGGTCTCTAACCAGTGTGTCACTGGTCAGATCCGGTGTTTCTGCCCCAGAGCGATGGAGGCTTCCAGCCACTTCAGATCCTTTGCCACGCCAGAGAAGCAGAGCATGCTAACCAGGCCAGCGTCCTTGTTGCCTGGCCAAACGTCCCCTCTCTCTTTGCCTTCAGCTTTCTTTTCAAGTTGTGGAAGGGTGCTGTTATCCAACATCTCTTGATGCTACAACCAAAAGTTCACTTTTATCTTAGCAGTTCTCTCTGTCCCCGAGCTGCGTTCTTCATTATGTAGAATAGTCTGGTTTACACCTTGGAGTTAGCTGCTGTCGGACTGGAGGCAGATAAACGTGAGCCGTTTGCATGATTGCTCTGGCTGCGGTTCTGCAAAAGCAAGATAACAGAGACAGCAAAAACTGGCAGAACCTCTGGTGGATCTTGCCTGGGTTTAGCTTAAGAAAACAAAATGTGGTACTTTCTGTCGCTATGTATTAGGAGAGAGAGTTGTTTGAGCTAAAAGATGATATCGGCGTGGGAACAAAATGGCCATGAGTAGGCATAGGCTGGAAGTAGAAGAACGTTTCCACTCCCCAGAGGAGTGAAGCTTGGAGAACAGCTGTGGAACAGGAGGGAGGAGAACACAAAACTGGTTTTTAGATTAAAATCGATAACTAATGAAGCGACCAAAAGTGGCAGAGGTTTGAGCTCAGTAATTCAATACCTCCCATCTGGACCGTGTTTCTAGTGACTTACATTCTTTGGAATTGAGTGCATGGATTTAAAAGGATTGGGATTTTAGTGGGATGTTTGTGCTCAATTTGGAGGGGTTCTGTGCTGTTAAGGGAAATGATTGTTAGCTGCAAGGGATAATTTTCTAATACTAAATCACAAACCAGATAACCCAAGTAACTGAGGGGCTGGGGGAGACATTCTTACCTTGCTTTAGTGTGAATATTTTAGCAAATCTGTAATGGAGTGTAGTATAAGATGGTAATGATCTGTAATAAATCAGATTTCTTAAGACCAAAGTAAACAGTGTGAGCAAGGTAGAAACATTCTGATACTTGAATAATCCCTTAAATATCTCTGAACTGGGAGAATATACTAAGAGCAACAAAATACATGGGATGTGTGAATGCTTAGGGATGCAAATCGGGATTGTGGATCCCGAAGGAGAATATGTTAGAGTCTGTCTGTGGTCAGCTATTAACACCTCTGGTTTAGCAAACTCTGACCCCCCCAGTACTCCTTTCCACGTTCTGGCCAGGTTAGCTGAGAGCAGCCTGATGGGCAGGCCCACTTCATTTTTGCTGCTGGTCCCTGCCTGTCCGCACTGCACATCTGTGAAAGCAATCAGTTAAGTTAATTTCTGATTCCAGCAGAAGAAAGAACAGCAAGTGCAACTTTAGTGTGATTTTCTGTTTGGTTTTTTTGATGTGGATTCAGCTCCGTTGTGGTTCCGTATTTTAAAAGAAGTCTGAGAGGGTGGATTCAAATGCATGACTCATGCTGTTGGTGCTCGATAGTTCGCTTTGTGAAAGTGAGTTGTTGTTTCTGTGCTTAACAGCAATACAAAAAATATTCACTGTTGTTGGATGTTTTAAAAGAATTCATAGGTTAAAGAAATGAGAGGTGTTTACCTGAAATCTAACCCCCTGCCATTGAAGGAAGGCTTTATGAATGCTACGGTGTAGAACTGTGCTTTTTCATTCTGCCAAGAAATGTTTCTTGAATGAGTAAGTCTGTCTTCAGTGGAATTTAAACTGACACTAAGCTTACCTGCTGCTTTTTACAAGAGAGATTTCTTTTGAGTCAGCTGTGTTAAGTCATGCTGTAGCACTAATGAGGCCTCTTGAGTGTTATTTGCCTTTTATAAAAACAAAATGGTGATCAATTAAGTGCAAATGAATTGGTACCAGCACATGTGTCTGAAAGCAGTTACAGAGAGCTAAACAGGCTGGTCCACATCCACGCTGCCTCTCCCCAGCACTCTTGGAGCTTTGATGCAAACTCTCATTTGGCTTCCAGATGGAGCATCAGGAGCAATGGATCATGTGGAAATTCAGGAAATTTAATCAGGCACAATGGCCAAAACTGCTACAGGAGACTTTGTGTCTGTGAGGAGAGGGCCTGCAGCGGCCACCTCTCCTCTGTGCCTGCCCTTCACAGACTTCAACTTCATTCTCAGGTTGCTTGTGGTGGGCTGGGGTTCCTAGTGAACAAGATCTATTAATGTAGGGTTGTGGAAAGCATAGAGAAAATAATGATGAGTCCCTACATTTATAAACTGTCTTTAAGCACGTGAAGTGATGGTTCTTAGTGCAGATAATAGTTGTATTTATTAAGGTGAGAGAAAAATACATCTTCACTGGGTGTGTTTGGCCAGTAGCACTGTGCTGGAAAGGATGGTTAGGTGCTGTGCTAGGCTTGGTTTTAAAGAGAATGACAATTTGGTCAAATACTCTGAAGTTCTGCAAAGGCCCAGTGTGGCTCTTGGAGCAGAGCACTCCAGTAACCAAGGAGAAGGTTTCTACCCAAGAATGACTGTTGATAGTGTACTTGGTCTGATCTATGTTTAAAAGATATAATAAATAAATACCAGATTATTTAATGTACATTTAATTACAAGCTTTAGGAAACATGAACTTTGGGAGAATATTTTTATGGTAGCTATTACCTTCTATTAATTATTCTTCATTTAATAATTTCTAGCTTATTAGAAGTGACACAAATAGATGAAAAAGTAACCACTTTTCTCATGTCAAAGAAACCCAGCAATGGCTGTTTTACTAGGAGCTTTGGAATGTTTTAAGGATACTCATCTAACCAGGAATTCTGCCATACAGAATTAGCAAGTTTTGTCTGTAAATGAAAAACCAAGGTCTGGTCCTGCAGCCACTGGCTTTAGATATTCCAGTTGGTCTTTTTGTCCCCTTGCTGTGGAACAAGCCTTGAACGCTGGCTCTGAGAGGGGTGGCCCCGGCGAGGTCAAGACCACAGTGTTAGGTTTGGGTTTTGTTTGGGACACTTAAACATAACCAGTGGAAGGACAGTTGTCAGGATGTGAAGATACTGAGTTTTTAAAACATAATTTCAGGACACTTCAAGCAACAAATTGTCTTTTCTTTATCTCAAATCAACTATGTTTTTATACCCAAATAAGACAGCAGGATTTCTTCTGCATTGGAGGAAGAAACTCAGATCTAATCACCCTAATTTCAGTAGCGAACAGGTATGTGCCTAAGGAACTGGCTCTGATGTCCCCTGAAGTACCCCTCCTTGCTCTCCTTCAGTGACTCACACAGGTTAAAGTGATTTCTCTTGTTCATTCTGTCCTTTTTCATGGTTAGTGAATGCATATCAGCAGCAGGTGATGGTGGCAGATCAGAAGCTTGAGAAACATGCCTTTTTACTTTTATACGCTTTTTATGGTGGAATAATTTTTTGTCAAAGTCCTTTTTGTTCTTAAAAGGTATCTAAAGAACTCATCAATAAATAAGTCATAGACTTGAATCTTCCTCCAGCTTTTTGTGTCACCAATTCAAAGGGATTTTTCCTAGACTTCCAAAGTTTACTCATCTCAAATTCAGCAACCTGTAATGCTACTAGAATAAACATTTATCTGTCGTGGATCTACAGAGTGGAGTTTAACATGCAGTGAATGTATTTGCAAATACATGTATTTGCTTTGCAAACCTACCCAGGGCCATGATACGCACTCCAAAGCCTGCTCTTTAATGAAGTCGAAGCCAAGCACAGAATTATAGGAAGGTTAGAGGAGTTTCCACCCCAACAGCATCACGTGGTGTAGCAGGCACATTCCAGGTAGCGTAATGTGGGAGTAGTGTGTGTGTTTGTAAAGGCTCTGGAGCACTGTCCTCTTTCAAACTCATTTCTGTTCATCCCCAACCTTGCTTGTGCTACAACAGCATCTCAGTCTGCACAAAGTCATGGCCCTCCTGGATGTTAGGCAAAAGAATGAACTCTTAAATGAATTTTCATTACTTTAGAAGGTAAGTCCAGGAGGAAGACGTGATATGCTACCTGAAAACTAGCCAGGGTTAGCTAATAGACTGGATTAGCCTTAGCGTTATTGAAAACATCTGAAAAAGTTTCCATCCCATTTCGCCAATATTCCAATTAGGATTTATTAGGAAAAGAACAGAGAAACAGGGAGAGAACACAATTATGTTGCACTGATAAATGAACGGTGTACAGGCCTCTTGAACATGGCTTGCAGACCTGGGCTGCTGTCTCAAAAAGGCTACGGTGGAAATGGAAAGATGCAGAGAAGGGATGGTTAAAGGATGCTCAGTGCCTTCTGTGATTCTCAGGGTGGGATGCTTCAGCCTGGAAAAGAGACAACAAAGGGAAGATCTACCAAATCACAAGTGGCAAGTAGAAAAAATGTCAGAATCAACTATTTCTCTCTGTCTCTCTCTGTCTCTCTGTGTCTCTCTGTCCCTCCCTCCCTCCCTCCCTCCCTCCCTCCCTCTCTCTGTGTCTCCCTCTCTGTGTGTCTCCCTGTCTCTCCCCCCCCCCCCCGTCTCTCTCTCCCCCCCCCCCGTCTCTCTCTCTCCCCGTGCGCCCCTCTCTCCCCGTGCGCCCCTCTCTCCCCGTGCGCCCCTCTCTCCCCGTGCCTCTCTCTCCCCGTGCCTCTCTCTCTCTGTCTCGCTCTCTGTCTCGCTCTCTCGCTCTCTCTCTGTGTCTCTATTTATATACACAAGAACTCAGGGCTATCAGGCAAGGTAATAGGAGTCGGGTTCCAAAAACTGAAAGCTGGTGATTCCTTATAGATTTGTGAAACTCCTTGCTGAAGGACCTGTATTCAAATGGCACAGCAATCATAGTGTGACACAGAAAGAGGAATGCATGGAGTGAGTATTCTGCCCATAACTGATGAACTGTCTTGATCCCAAATCTGGCCTTCGGCTTAGTCATAAGCATCAAACCAAGATACGCGCACCGGGTTGGTGAGAGATTCTGACTCAGCCAACTCAGCTAATCCATCTTCAGCGTGTCCTACCAGGAGGTTATTTTATTGTTTTGCTCTGTTTGAGTTTTCAGAATTGGTTGATAGGCAAATCAGACTGCCCAGACTCCGCAAACACACCCAGCCAGCACTTCCTACCCCTAACTACCATGATGGCTTGGATTTTGCTGGACTGTAGGAGAGCAAGCGTGAGCCCTCTGGGCAGGGATCCCTTTTCCCTTCCCAAATGCTGCCCCGTGAGGCTGCTTAGTACGTCGGGAGATTCAGGGCAGAAAATCTGCCACCCTTTTCCTGAGTGTTTGCCCTCATTCGAAGCAGCCAAAAGTGAAATGAAATACCTTATGTTCTAGTACCAGAGCTTAAAAATCAAATAACCCCACAGGGAGCTAGGTTAGAAAATTTGCTTGGGCACAGTCTGGCTTCTCCGAATTGCACAGAAGGCTGAGCACACAAACAGGTTAAAAATGGTCTGATCTTTTTCAGCCTAATACTAATGCTTGTTTGTAAGGGCTTACGAGTATAGCATGTACCGTTAGCCTCATGGAGCTGGTGTCAGGTATCCGACTACAATCTGCTGCTGAGGATTAATGAATTCATATGTGTAGAGGCATCGGACAGGGAAGTATCAGCTGGCACTAACGTTATTTGTAATTATTAGATGAAAGCTTCATATGACAGAAGGCATGAGCTGCCTGTCTAGATTGTCCTATAAAACAGCGATTAAACACTGCTGAAAAGACTGTTAGAAGTGTTAATAATGGTGAACCACGCCTATGAGATGCTTGAGATGAAATTGTAGTCTGAATTTTTTTAATTTCTTCAGCTGCACAGTCTGTGCATCCAGAGCACTGTGAGAACAGGAATGTGATTTGTGGAATTGCTCTCTTTGGGCTTGTAGAGTTTTCCAGATGAACCTTTACAGAGCGGGGCTTTTTTCTTTTTTGGTTTTCCAACAGGAATGTCCTAGTGGGGTTGTTAATGAAGAGACATTCAAACAGATCTATGCACAGTTTTTTCCGCATGGAGGTAAGCGGGGTACTTCGCGTCTGTCGGGTTTGTTGAAGCATGCCTTGGCATTCATTACTGCCAGCTGGCTGCAAAACCACTTCAGATAATCTGTGCAAGAAATGTGAATTGAGCTCAAGCTTTGCAGGATCTTAAATGGAAACACAAACATCAAGGTAATAAAATTGTTAGGCCTTCTGAACAGTTATTTCCCAAGACTATAGACCCACACTGTCAGCTCTTTTTTCCCCAAGTCCAAAATAGAAGCTGGGGACTGATGTTTTGGGGTATTTTTTTACTGACTTTTCGGATGGCAGAAAGCTGAGTCGCTTCCTCTCGGTGTGTCTTGGCTCCCTGCTGCTGGACTGCTGTGCCTGTAGTATCTAGCACAGAAGAGTCCCAGACCTCACTTTGGTGTGCATATTAATCAAAATCTCCCTAAAATTCTTGAAGCGGTTCTCAGCTGATGTGTGAACTCCTACCTACCTGAAATGATCGTTTTTGGTGTTCATGTGACTAAGATAGGATCATGTCATGTATTGGAATATTAAAGTAGTACATTAAACCTCTCAAATCTTGTATGTTCTTGCCTTTTAAAAACACTTAAAAATCTATATGTTCTTCTAACTAGATATGTTCTGTGGGGATACTGTTCTCAAATGGAAAGAAATGAGTCCTGGGTTTAAATAGCTTTGTCAGGAATCCTGAAATACTGAATCTTTTACTAATACGCTCTGCTCCGCAGTAGCTGCAGAATACACTCGTTGTGGAATGATGACTGAAGCTTCTGCAAGAGTGTATGTGTGCAGGTGCATTTACTTTAGAAAGGTCATTAACAAGTGGCTTTGCAAACAAATGTCACGATAAAACAGGTTATGCTTATGTTTTACAATGCATGTGATGTACACCTATAGAAAGTTTACATTAAATTTCAGTACGGATTTGATTATTTCCTGTTGTGGTTGTTTTTGTTATAAGAAGCAACCAGTCATTTTTTTTTTTAACAAATATGCAAGCATTTAAGTATTTATAATCTTAATGTATTTCTGGATGTGTTTCGTGTTTTCAACTTGAGTGCCAGTAAGTCCAAGGAACTTGCCTTTTTTTTTTTTTTTTATTTTGTGCCCCATTCCCTTGAAATGTGATTCTCCCGTGGTTAATGATGATGACAGTACAACCATGCTTAATAATAAATCAGTTTAACAGCAGGTGTGATTTTTGCATTTTGCACTATTTTCTTTCACTTGATTTCCAAAATGTTTGTGTAACCTTTCATAAACTGTGAGATTTCATATTCCTCAGAGATTTTTTCACTTTTATGGCTCTCTGTACAGCTAAACTTGTGCATCTCAGAGGTAGTAAAGTAGCTCTGAATTATAAAAACTTTGTGCAGTGTCATCCCAGGCTTGTGATGCTTTTGTTGGAAAGGACTCCTACCCTTGACAGGTTTTCATTTTTGCTGATGTGTCATTAAATGGTACTAGTGATCTAGTATTTCTTGATGTACATCATACCCTATTGAAATAAGACCTCTAGTTTAATATTTTTAGTTCATTGTTTAGTTTAGCTTAATTAGTTTTTAGTAGGACTGTCATGTAAGTAATTCTGTGGTTTTCTTCTGGAGCCATTTTATTTGGCTCCAATATTTCTCTTAAAAATATAACATTTTTTTTTCCTACAGTCCAGTGTATTCTGGCCTTATGGATGACAGTATTTTAAGTATTTGATTTTTCTGCACACTGTTACAGGTTCCTGGTTTGAATAATGTGAAAATATTTAATGATTTCATAGAGATCAGAACCAAGAGATGCCGGGTCCCTCCTCCTGACTGCCTGCGTGGCACAGGGCCGCAGCCTTCAGCTGAACGCCCGTGCCTGGAGTGGGAAGGTGCAGGCTTGACTAACGCTGTGTGCTGGAGGCAAAGAATAGAGGAGCCAAAAAAGTGTGTGGCTGCTAGAATAGCAATGAAATAATTAAGGGAATTTAATGTTAGTTGCTTCCACCCTGAAAAGTTGGGCTTTAGTGATACAGAGAGCAGTGGAATCACCTCCAGAGCAGAGAGTCGGCCAGTGAAGGTCCTGAGGTCGTACACCGGATTTGATTTTTCCTGCATACCATTACTGTTTTTCCCTGTTAATAGCCATCCTTCACATGGCCATAGAAACTGTTCTTCTCAGCAGAAAAGATTTTCTGAACCAACAGTTTAAGATTCAAAAGGACAGAAATATGCCTCAGATGAGGTTGCTGTTCAACGGTCACGGGCCAAACTCCGGTTACTGGAACTAGACCCTTGGAACCTGGACAGTCCCTGGGGATCCCTGCTGTATCTCACACAAAGCAAACGTAGAAGAGGGAGGCCTACGTGCTGCAGTCGCTCTTTGGTGTTTTTGCTGTTTTTGCTGTTTTTGCTGTTTTTCCCGACGGAGCTAATACTCCATTTGCCCCAAAGATGCTCTTGGGAGGCTTTTTTTTTTTTCCCCCTCATTTTTTCAAGCACAGCCCCATGATCCAGATTGTTTCAATTGTAATAAAAGCTGCTACATTTCAAGGCTGTTTTAAGGGAGGGCGTGTGGGGAGTATGCAAGTCCACGTTACCATTTCCTAGTTCATAGAATATCTGACAGTACTACAAGGTTGGTTTTTTATACAACAGCAAAATAAGGTCATGAATGTTGTCTAGAGCTGGTAGTGTATAATGAACTGTTGTACCAATTGGTGCCTTTTGTGTTTTTCAGATGCTAGCATGTATGCACATTATCTCTTCAACGCATTTGACACTGCACAAAACGGCTCAGTGAAGTTTGAGGTAATTGTTTTGCATCCTCCTTTGATGCCTCTTTCTCAGTTTTGTGTTTTTAAGCTTCTCCATCCATTCTTTGTAAACTAGTAGGACTTGTTGGGATTATGGGTTAGAGATTTCAGTCTAAAATCAGTTGATACTTTAAAACCTGGTGCACTTTAGTTAATGCAGGTGGAGTTGCGTTTTTCCTTTCCCTAAAGAATGTAATGTCACGTTATTCAGTTGCACAGGGAGAAAGCGCAGAGATTTATGTAGAGAAGAGGAGAGGCTGAAGGATAGTCCTGTCCAGTGATTTGCCCAGATAATTTGGATGTCAAAGAAAAGCCAGTACATCGCATCTTCTGCAGTCATCATGCATTGCAGCATTACATTTGTATGTTCCTGGAACAGGGGTGGGCTTTTTAGCTTATTTGATATATTGAACGAGCATCTTAGGTACTTCTTTCCTAGGGAAACCAAATCCCCCCTTTAATTAAAAGGCCTGTTGCTGTGACTACAAATAGCTGTCCTTCAAACCCACACGCATAGTTGTGCAGCAAAGGGGTATGTTAAGTCATAGGCCTTATGGTGAAGGATAAACTTTGTATTTGCAAGACAACTTACTGTGGTCATAAAGCTAGAAATCTCAGGCACCCTTGCCTTTGCGATCAAATGGCTAAGAACTCCAGTAATTTCCAGGTGAGACTGAGAAATTAGTTAATTTATCAAATGTGAAATGGGAGTGTTACCATATGTGTACATGTGTGTCTGTAGTGATGGCTGCAGTGGGAGTTTTGCATGTGGCAGCTATTCAGTAGTTAGAGACTTCCAGAAACCTAAGCAGGCTGTGGCACAGAAAAATGCTTAGGTAAGTATTTAATTTAAAAAAAAAAAAAAACAACAGTGCTGAGCTTTCCTTCCTGGCAAACCTGTCTCTTTAGTGGTTGTCAAATATGGGTATTTTGTCCCCTTTTTTGTATTGTTCAGCAAATTCAAATTCCTGAGCCTTGGGAAAAAGAAGCAAAGGTTTCGAAGAAGGCATGCACTGCTCCATGCAGAGCTAGTGGAGAAAGCGTAGGAAGGACTAAGGACAGTAAATGGGGAACCCTGAGCTGTAGAGCTCTGTTAGCTTGAAGCTCTGCCTCTGCTAACAAATCCCTGTAGTGATGCCACTTATGATACCCGAGCCGTTGTGTGGTATAAACAGTAAATCAAAGTTATTGAAAGCAATAACTTTACTGTAAACAAAAAATACAATTAAAATGCTGCATCCCACACTGAGTAATTAGTGAGGGAAACACATCTGGTCAAGTCTGACAGATCTTGCCAGAGAACAAAACCTGAGGCTCCCTGTGTTAGAGGAGACGGGGATCTTTGTCTCTCTCAAGGTGGACGCAGAAAGTGCTAGATTTGCTTCCTCCTCCTCCTTCACTAGCATCCTAGGTCAGGGGTAAGAAAGCACTGGCTTCCAGTGCTGCGGTTAGAGTCCAGCTGCGTTTAACCTGGCGGCAGCAGTCTGAGCGACGACTCCTTGCAGCAGACCATTTCTAGGAGGGAAATTGCCACTGGAGCATCTCGCAGCACTCGTAAAAGCCAGGCATGTGTCACTTTATCGGATGCTGTGTCCCTTGAGCTCAGCCAGAGAGGACACATTTTTGGAGGAGTGTGTCAGAAGAGATTGATAACCATATGCTCTGTTTTGACTGGCATTATGTGACTCAGGGGAACATGTTATGAAAATTCACATTTCTCTCTCTACCTTGAACCAGGATTTTGTGATGGCATTGTCCATTCTGTTGCGGGGAACTGTTCATGAGAAGCTAAGATGGACATTTAATCTGTATGACATAAACAAGGATGGCTATATAAACAAGGAGGTAAGGCTGTTTCTGACGAATGTGGTTGATTTCTGAGGAGAGCCGACTGGTTTCTGTTGCAGAGCACAATTAATTTTGCATGCAGGTAATTAAATGCTAATCAGACTGGACTTGAGCATTTATCCGTGTCTAAGTAAAGTGCACAGTGATCTTACTTTGCATGATTTTGTAGACATATTTTCCTATATGATAGTGCCTTTAATGGATTGCTTTAGCCAGGAGCAAAATCCTAGTTACAGCTGTGAGCAACACAGCCTTTGTGAAGGGGAGGGTGGTGGTGACAATAGCTGCTCAGTGGCTGAGGTGCAGGGGGTTTCTGGCTGCACTGGGAGGTATGGTGTGAGCTCACTCGAAGCACTGCAGGCTCCCAGCACCAGTCCCAAATCCTGCATTATCATCTGGTTTTATCCTCTTATCTGGTATTGCTTGTTTCCTTTGTGGGAAGCCTTCATTTTGAGCATGCTAACCTGAACATTTTGCAGATAGATCTTGGTCTATCTTCTCAAAACTATTGTGTGTAGCTGGAGGGTTTGTGGCTGCTGCTACTGGTCATGGAGTTGTGTGGCAGTCTGTGCAAGGTGTGGAGAAGGGCTGGGTCCCCAGTTCCTGCTGTGAAGGTCTCTGACCCCAGAGGAGGCTCTGGCACAAGGTCGGTGTCGCAGTGCTCTGGATTGAGCCACTGTGCAGCCCAGCACCGTGCCCAGCAGCTGCTGTGTTGTAGCACACGTCCTGCAGTGCTGCCTGGCCGGAGCAGGGAGCTGAGCGCTGTGGGAGGCCCCAGCATGACTGTGGCCAAGTCATGGCACAGTCAGAAAGATGCGCTTGTTGTTTATAGATTAACTTGTATGTGCCTGTACATCTGTCTGCATGCAAATGTAAAGGTCTTCTCTGTGCTGTTTTGTAATAGGAGAAGGAGGGTAAAGAAAAGGGCAATGAAAGAAAGAAATGTGCTGTAACTTCTACTAATGTCCCTTTTGTGTTTGTGTTGGCACGCTACTGCTGCAGGAAATGACGGATATTGTAAAGGCAATTTATGATATGATGGGAAAGTACACATATCCCGTGCTCAAGGAAGATGCTCCAAGGCAGCACGTAGAAGTATTCTTCCAGGTACTTGATTTTTGATGTGTTTTTCGTAACACTTGAGCTATGTACTGATACACTTTACTGTAAGGTTAGCCCCAAGTTCGATCCTGTGCCCCAGTATATTTTCCAAAATAATAAGCCTCTGCATGTGTTGCAGCCCTTCTGTGCTTCTTCTCTCAACTGCCTGTAAAGACACAGGAATATGGGTGCTGGTTGTTGAGGCAGTGAATAAATAAACGATGTAGTAAGGGCAGAGGTTGCGGTGTGTGTCAAAGAAGGAATAGTTGGAGATGACCTCAAAAATGCTTCAGATACCAGAGTAAACAAGTCCTTAGCAGTCGGCAAATTTTCCAGTGTCACTGAATCTGTAATCTAAGCTTGTAAAGTGCCCTAGGTTTATAAAGGTTGCCTCTAATGTGATGTTATACTATAACTGCAGTGTTACTTATGGAAACAAAAATATTTTTTTATTTTATTTTACAGAAAATGGATAAAAACAAAGATGGTGTTGTAACTTTAGATGAGTTTATTGAATCGTGTCAGGAGGTAAGGACAAAATTATAACTGCAATGAAAGATCTAGCTCATGCCACAGCGTTTGCTTTCCCTTTGAACAAACTCCATTTGAAACAAGATGCTGCTCAGGATCTGAGCTTTTCTTTGCTCTGTGAGAAAGCCAGCTTCAAGACTGAATTTCTGGTGGTGCCCTGTGAAGTCTGTGACTGAATAGAGAAGTAGGGTCAGGCGAATCATGGGAGAGAGCCTCTTCGTTTCCAGTCCTGGTGGCCAGTGCTTTTATTTTCCTGAGTAAGCTGCAGAACCTGATTCTGTAGACGAGCAGATAACTCTGGAGAAAGCTTATAATGCCCTTAAATGTCCTTATTTTTTTTTCTTTTTTAATTTTTTTTTTAAGACGCTCGTACTGCCTCTGTGTGCTGCCCCTGGATGTTATTAGCAGGTACCACGTTGCTGGAACTGCCCGATGTCCAAGGTCTCTAAAAATCTTGTAATTACCCACTGACTTATAAAACCAGCTGATGTTTCATGGCGAAATATTCAAGCAAATGCTGTCATCATAGCAATGATTCCCCTCTCCCCTGTTTTGGAAATAAACTCCCTCTTGCAAATTCCATACGTTAGGTTGGCTGTGATAACTATTTGCTGGTATTTTAGCGCTGGCACAAAGACAGGCATCTGCATTAACATGCAGTTGGCCAAGTGTCTGTTGTCTTAGCCTGTAATTAACACTCTGAATGTGTGCTCAGAGGTATCTCTAATATTTAATCAGTACAATAATAGCCTCTGCATTTTAGAAAGTTTACAATGGTGCAAATAATTGCATACCAGCCCTCCTGTGTATTTTACTTCTCCTGGAAGAATCTTTCCTGTTCTGCAGTGGAACAGCGATTCCGTACCTGAGCAGTGGGAAGACGCACACTGTGGAGAGCTAGGCTGGCTCCCACTGTTTCTATGTTAAATCCGGCTCTGGCAACACCCAAATTACTGCTCAGTCAGGAACTTCACGTGGCAAAACCCTTATTAGCAGATGCATAATGCAAGGCTAATTTTTTTCAGTTACTTCATTATTGGTCCCTCCTGATTGAGTTTATTTTTGTCCTCATCTTTAATTTGATCATTTGTGTTGTGCATTATTCTTTCCATTCCTAATTTGCCTCCAGGCTGGATGTGTGTGTGTGATGAGTGGTCTCAGGATTGAAGCAGCTTTACTTTACTTGTTAGTTTGTTTAATGCTGTGCTTTGTTTGGGTTTGACATCCTTGCACTGGGAGCTGTGCAGACTTTGGCACTGTCACGTGTTGTTTCCTGGCAGATAGAAGTGAGCCCTGCAACACGAAGATGTTTGGTCTTTCTTTATGTAAAACAAGCCCAAATGCAGTGCTGTACTTCTGCTGCTGTTTCTCAGGATATGGCTCCCGGGCAGTGAGCTCCTGGCATTGCTTTGGAGAGGATGATTGGTTGCCCATGCAAGGCAATTCCTTCTACCTAGTACCCACCAGACTGGGTTAGAGGTGAGATAGGTGGCTGCAGCCTCAAAAGAAGATGGAAGAATGAGAAGCAATAGATCCCTTAAGCTGCTCAATGTGGAAAATTATTTTCGTGTTACAGGCAAACAGTTATTCTAACTGAAAAAAAACCATTATGTTTTTGAATATTACTCTGGTTACTACCTCAAAGTATGATTTCAAGGCTTCATGAGAAACAATCCAGTATTGCTGTTGTGTGTCTCCAGCTTTCTCATTTGGATCTAGGAACCTCGGGGAGGCCAAGATTGCATGTATTTGGTTTTGAGCTGATTGTGTTTCTGGGATCAAGCAGTCTTTCAGGGCAGCAGGTTTATCAGTTCCAAACCTGCAATTTCATTTGGACTTTTGAAGCATATTAAGCTAAGTGCACATTTTCATGTTCAGGATCAATCAAATGCAGCTGGACACTGAAGTCTGAGGGCTCAGTACAGGCCCCACCTCAGTGCTGGTGTCTGGTTTTCTTCAGTAAAGCACAGCCCATGCTGAATGTCAAGTTATGATCCTGTGCTTGCACACTGCAAACCGACTGACGTGCCAAAGTAAGAGATGACCGCTTTGCTGAATCAGCACCTGATCGCTGAATTGATTCCAGCTCATCAAGGATGAAAAGCTTTATGAAAGCAAAGCTATTGCCTGCAGTAACAACTGCAGAGCCCCTCTTGTGCCGTGCAAAGTTACGAGTCGTGCTTGTTAGTTTTTGTGAAAATATCTTCTTATTGCTTTCAGGACGACAATATAATGCGATCCTTACAGCTCTTTGAGAACGTGATGTAACAGAGCCTGGTGAGCACTGGAGGAGTCAGAGACTTTGTGTGACAAAGACCTCCTTTACTGGTGAACGCTTTTTACAATTCAGCCATGTTCAACGTATGAGGATTTTGTAGGACATCTCCAACCAAATGGCAACCAGATGCAACCGATCCCACCTCTTCTCCCCAAGAGACGGCGGTGGACCTTTGTTTCGTTTTGGAAGCATGTGAATATTTTAATAAAACCTGACAAGAGAGAACTGCTGCTCAAGGTTCTATGAGTAATATACAGCATTGTTTGCTAGGCACAAATCCTGCTTTTAATCTAGCAAGCTTGATTACGTACGATAGCACATGTCGATAGCTTACTCAGCCATCTATTGCAAGTGAAAAGCTCAGTCCGTGCTACCATATAGCAAAATGTTTTATGAATGCCTTGCCGTTAATCTGCTTTAACAAAAGCCAACTCTACCAGGGTGGTCTGTAAAAGAAGAACAGTAAATGCACCTAGGACATTAGGCAGACAGCCTGCGTAGCCAGTATCCCCATTTCTGCAGATACCCTGCTTTTCCTCTCACATGCACTGGTGCCACCACACTGAGTTCGGTAGAGTTTCTCCTCAACACATTAACTAGAGGATCTGCATGCCACGGTGAGCCAGAAAGGAGCAAAACATGTGTGGCACATATAAATTTCAAACTACAGAACAAATCCTGTTCAATGATGGTAAGTCTTGCAAGACCGGGCAGGTTTATAAGGGCTGGTACAAGAACGTGAATACCTGCTCTGGTCCCAGCCGCCTTCCCCACTCCCAGCACTTGGGGGACACCAGGCTATTCTCCAGTCTGGGTCTCAGCAGCACCCTGACCATGTGCTGTGCTCCTTTCGGTGCAGTTTGTAGATCCATCATTTCAATGTTTGTATTTTTCCATTGGAAGTTACAGTAAAGTGGTGCCCATTGTATGGATTTATTTACGCTTTCCAGTGTTAGTGCAGAAAAGGGCCTAGATGATGCAGCTGTGTTAGCACACACAGACCTTGGCACCCACAAAGTGCCTGTAAGCTTAGTTGGGAGCTACTTAGCTGCTAGGCCCATATGTTCCTATGGGAAAAAATTTAACATTTTCTATAGCAAAAACCTTTTTTCCTACAAGGCAGTTGCGTGAGTTGTACAAGTCCTGTTTCCTTACTGATGCCAACTAGAGAATTGGTTTGGGGCTTTGGGTATTTTAATTGCTAAAACAGAAAGAACCACATAGTGAATTTACACCAAGGTTGGATTTTGCCCAGTAGGTTTTTTGTCAGCTGAAGAACATGTCAGAGCCTGCTTTGCAGAAGACTGTTAGGAAAGTTAACAGACCAGAGTGCTATCGCAGTCTCCAGGCAGCCGATGGCTGAGAAACCAAGGGCAGAAGGGAACAGCCAAATTTTCCAGCTGCTCAGACCGCACAGAAAGGAGAGTTCCTGCTGTAGTGCTACATCGCTCCCGTCCAGTAAGCATATATTTTTATTATATCAGATACTATATGACAAATATACTGTTAGCAGTGAAGATATATTTTAAAAATTATGTAAGTGGAAGCTTTTATAATACAAAATATATAGAATGCCTCATGTCTGTAGCCCTATATTTTATAAAAATTTAATCTATTGAAGTATTCCTGATCATAGAAGTAGGTCTGATCAGTACTAGTGTAATGCTGTGCTAATTCCCCAAGATGGGGCATTTTCCCCTTTTACTGTGCTTCTCCATACACTCCCGTGTACTCTGACTTTATTCCTTTTCCGTTGCTCACGTGTCATCAGAAGTGCTGTTCAAGTGAGTGAAGTTACACGTACGCAGGAATGGCACCCTCGTTTGTCCATTCTGTTCATTGCCTTTCGTACAAATCCATTAATTCCTTCCCAGCAGTGACAGAGAGCATAGCAACTCCAGTAATGTGCTGTGGTGCACTGCTGCGAGAGTAGCCTTCTCCTCCAGTTGTCCAGTATTGTCTATTTAGTTTTTTATTTAATAGCCACTTGATGAAGACATCAGTTGTAGCTGAAATAAGGCACAATGTTTACACTGTTCCTTCTCAATTCTTCTTGTAATCGCTTTAGCAAATGACAGAATTTAATATAATGAATAAGCTGCTTTTTTCCCCGCACCAAAAGAGCATCTGTCTGCTGCCAGTCTAAGCAGTTAACTTCAGCTGGGGGAAAAGTGATCCAGGTAATGGAAAACAAGTATTTGCACTGGGCTAGCACAGGGCCTTCTCCTCAGACAGCGTTGTTCCAAATGTGCTCATGAGATGGCACATACAGCCTGAAAAGTTCTGAATGTGCTGTTTTCAAAAGAAAACATTGTTAGTTGCATGATACCGTGGTCCCTGAAGCTAAATTAATTTCTGGCGTTAGTGTGATGAATCTGACCTCAGCCGTGTTTCCTGTGTCTCCGCTCACAGAAGTGCGCTGTGGGTGGCGCAGGGTGCCCGTGTCACGGGGGCTGTAACTGCTTTCTGTGGAGCGTGGCAGTGGGTTGGCAACATGCATCAAGACATTTGGATGTTGCTCTCAATACTGAAGTGCATTGCTGAAATCAGGCTGCCGTTAGTGACCCTGTAGTTTGGCATCTCCTTTGCTGCTCCAGTGTCAGTTTTCGGGTCCCCATAATGATGGGGGTGCGTTAGGCAGAGGGGGAGATGCCAAAAGCTGCACTGGTCCAATTCTGCCCTTGAGGCACAATTAACTTGGATTTCACTCTCACAGACCCCTCCTGCACATACCTGATGTTCAGCCCTGGGTTGCTACCTCTCTACTCCACTCCAAGTCCATTGTAGCTGAGGCAGGAGGACTGGCAAAGTGTCACGCAGCAGTTGTATTTCACATGGCTCTAATTGTGAATTCTGTCTGTGGCAGAGTCATTGCCTTTGCAAAACCATTCATTATCCTGTGTTTGTCTCCGGTCCCACTGATACCAGCCAGAGGCTGGTATGCGTCAGGGCGCGGGCGGCGTTTGGGTTCTCCGTGAGCAGTGTGTGTGCTCCAGCCAGCCGATGACAGAGATCCAGTGACTGTGAGAGAATCGTACTCTGCATGGAAATGTCTTTGCATTTGTTTTTTATGTTTTCCGTGAATGTTACTTTGTAAACTTGCAAAGCCTCCCATGGCTCATACAAGGGGCTTGCAATATTTACGGCAAATGCTTACTCCTACAGCTTTCTAGATAAATCAGAGTATGCTATTCTAACCTCATACCGTCGTAAATCCTACTGCCGGTATGTGGAAGGTAGTTACTGTGCTGGCTTCTAAGTCACAGTTAGACTCTCTGTCAGTGGTATCAGCTCTGCAAATTTTCTCAAAGTTGTGTATGTTTAAATAATGTCTGACTCATTAGTCTGACCTTCATTAGTTACAAACATTAGTCTGCACCTTCATACCAGCGTTTTCTAAAAAAAAGCCTTTCTAACATGCATTTTAGGCAGCAGTCTGTTGAAAAATAGGAATGTGATTAATGATAATGCAACAAAAAAAAAACAAACCCAACATGTAATGTGCCCGTTGTCGTTGCTGTTTGTTTCCCTGTTTCTTTGAATGCATTGCGATATTGTGATTACTCACGAGTCAAGCTGTGAACCTGAGGGTGTGGGTATCCCAAGCTTCAAGCATTGCGTGCAGAGCTTTGGCGTTGCCTGACCGTGACACGTGTTGAGAACAAACATCTTTGTGTCCGTGTATGATCTCAGACATGGTGGCAGCAGTGTAATGAACTTCTTTTCTTCTTCATGGAAGTGCCATGAAAGACCTAAGGAAATGTGCAAATAATATCAATTGTGCTAACTAAAGCCATGTTAACGGAGCAGCAGTGCATAGCTTCGCTCTTACCAATGCTATTCTCCAACAGCAATTTCTATTAAATTTTGGTGAATTGTTTTAAAAATGTTGGTTTTAATAATAAAAAGAAAATACCTGTAGGAGGGTGTCCTTTCTTAAGCTCAGTATGTACTTTTTTCTTAAGGGACACTGTCAGGTTAAAAATGTACCAGGAAAATTTTAAAAGCAGGACTTCATAAATACATATTTATCTGCAGAGAGGCTGTTAGAGTGCTGAACTGTGCAGTGAGCCTGACATTTACATGCTAATGATTTGGTTGCATCACCGATTCAGGGGTGCGCTTATATTCGATGCAGTGACACACACCTCACTGATGGCTGGCCCTTGTGTAAATAAGAGTTCAGAAATATTCTACCTGCATCACTGGTAGTATCTGAGTAGTGAAAATTGAAAGCTTGTAGGCATGTCTTTTCTCTTCAGCATTTTTACTTAAGTATAACCAGGAGAACAGGCAATCGAGATGAAGAAAAATGCAAGTAGTGTTTTATTTTAGAGATAAGAAAAATAAAACAAAACCTCGCAGTGTCCCTGTAGCTCTAATTTGTTGTGAACATCCATTCTGACCCATGGAGAAATGCAGAACAAATTTCGCGAGACTATATATATGTGTGTACATATATATATGAAAAAAAAAAATTGCTAAGCTCCATTCTGTAGGGTGTAATATGTCTACCAGCACATCCCAGGAAAAAGAACATTCTCTTGCATACATGCAGAAATGTGAAAATAAAGATGTCTGTGTGAAATGTGGTATTGGTCTCACTCCAGTGCCTGAACAGGTCGCGTTGCCCAGCTGACCGCTCCTCCCAGTCAGCTCTTGGCTGCACAGGCTGGGAGCGAGCGGCCTGGGGACAGCCAGCCGCCTCTGCCACCAAGGCCCCAGCCCGCTCAGAAGAGACAACAGCTCCCTGTGGAAGGTGCCAAACCTGACTTTTTGCTGTCCCTGCGAGGAAAAGGTGTTGAAGCTTCCATGCAGTGCCTCTCACTAGCTCGGGAGTGCACCCAGCTGCTGCTAGGCACAGTACACACTGGCTCACCGGCACGTGCGTATGGTTTTTTATTAATTTTTCGACATCAAGTCTGCTCGGGTTTCCAAAGTCTTAGTTACTGCTGTGAGGTATTAGATACCTCTGATTTTAGTCTCAGCCCATCACCATTGCAGGCTGAGCATCTGCCGCTGCCTGTGGAGTCTGGGGTGTTTGGTGTGGTGGTTTGAAGGGGCCAGGTACGCGCTGGCAACGAGGGCTGGTCCTCACAGCATCTCTGGGAACGTCCTCCAGAGCATGGTAGGATGAAACTGAGGCACGTGCCACAACGCAGCATGTGGAAAAGGTTACTTTTGAATGGAAGAATAGCTTTTCTTACTGTGAGATAGTTCTGTAATCTTTGCTTATCCGTGCAGGTCCAGCAAAGCTGGAAAGGGAGGAGGCCTAGATATGTTGGCACATGAAGATGTACTTCTCTGTGCAAGCAGAAGTTATCGGCTACTTGGTTCTCTTGCATTTAGGGTGAGAAGATGCATCTGAGTTGGAGAAACATGGAGAAGCCATGCAGTATGCTGGGGAAAGTGAGGCTTGTATCCTGCTAGAGTGGGATGTGACTGGAAGCACTGTGAGATAACAGGTATGTATTGGTCTGCAGCCTAGATTTAACAAATTGCTTTAAGGGAAGAAATGCCAGATTATCATCATCTCTAAAGCCAATTATCTGGGACCAGTTCTGAGAGATCAGAGCCTAAGTGGAGCTGAGCGCTCCTGCTGGAAAGAGGGCATCTTGTTAACTTTCTGCCTTCCATCCTGAGTTCTCCACTTAGCTGCAGTCTACGGAAACCACAGCACATGTCCCTTGATTCAGTGCTCAGGATTAGTTAAACTCCTTTGCCTTTGAGAAGCAAATTCAAACTGGTGACAGACAATGAAGTGACATTTATAAATAAATGTTTAAACAGAAATGATCAGACAAATTTGAAGAAACAGCTGCTAATTGTCTGTGTGGCACTAATTAAAGGTAAGAGAATAATAGAAATGCAGTTAAAGTAAAACAAATTGGCAAGATATCGGTCATAGAATCATAGAATGGTTAGAGTTGGAAGGGACCTTCAAAGGCCATCCAGTCCAACCCCCCTGCAAGGAGCAGGGACATCCCTGACTAGATCAGGTTGCTCAGAGCCTCATCCAGGCTAGTGATATTAAATCCTCCATCTATTTAAATCATGGAGTTAACATGGGAGGTTACCAGCCACGACAGGCTGCTCTGGGATAGACATCCCTTTATAAACGGCCCATGGAGTAAGTACAATGAAACTGGGTGTCAGCTCAAGCCTGATATTTGCTTGTCTCCAGCTGACAGCGTTTGAGGCCAGGTGAGGTGATTCATCCCGGTGACGGTCACCCCAGTCTGCACAGCACAGGTAAGCACATACAATTTTCCAGTGGAAGTTTCTGTCTTTGAATTCTGCCCCAAAAGTGTGCGTCTTGCAAGTCAGGAGTTGGAGTTAGGGTGGTTTAGATGGAGGGGTCAGGTTCAGCCCCCCGTGGGGCTCTCCTGTTCATGTATACCAGTTGTTCCCCAAGAAGAGCCAGCCACATTTTCAGCCCCTGAAATAACCTGGCTGTGGGATAGCTCTCAATTTTTATTTTTTTTAAAAAAAAAGAGAGGTTAAGATAAATATGTGTATACACTTTACCTGCATTCACCTTTAACAAGTCCAGGTATGTCGTATCTGTATACATGTGTACCACTCTGATTTTAGATTTGGAAAAAAAAAAAGAATCATAATTAAATACGACTGAGCAGCTTCTTGTTTCCTATAAATTACTGCACTCACCCAGGGCCAGGAATCTAGATTAAAAAAATGTAAGAATGAGTCCATTCTGGTCAGCCTGAACACTCCTCGCAAAACCCTCTGACCGTCCTTCCCTACACCACAGGCTTTCTTGTGACCACGTCCACATGGTCACACCATGTCTCCAAAACCCAAGCCATGTCTCGTGTTCATCTGCCCATCACTGCAGGGAGCATAGGAAGGACAAAGCCATGTTGCTGCTTTCCTGGTTTTTTAGAGTATGTATTTAGTCTTCATGTTTGCAGGGAAAACCAAGGAGTGTGCCTGCTGATATTGTAAAGGATGGAGGTGAAAGGACCATGTTAGTGATGTATATCATCTCTTTTGTTAAAATGCCTGTAAAAAGTTAGCGCTGACCTAGAACTTTCTAGGAGGACAGTAAGCTATTGGAAAGTGTCGATGTAAAAAAAAAAATCGAAGATTGATTTTACAATGCCAGGGTTAGATTGACTTTGTTGACATTTTCACAGAAACTTATCCAACCTTTCTGTCCTAATTACTTTATTGATTTACTTACCCATGTAAATTGAAAATACATACCAGTGTAAGTATGCAAGGAGATCAAAGTCAATGCAGTGTTTTCTGTCTGAACACATATTCTAAATTTTTGAAAGTCAGAATGTGAGAAGTACAAGAGACTTATGCTTCCTTCACACGGCACAAGCTGTTGTGGAAAACCATTCACCATCATTTTACCAACCAGCTGTATGTAAAAAAAATAATACGAATTTCAGTGGGTGAACATTGCAATGGTGGGAGAGAAGACCTGTCTGTGCTGTAACTGGCAATTAGTAAAATTCTTTGGAAACACCTATCTGTTTTTATGACAAACCGAGCTGAAAAAAATGCTTCTAAATCCTCAGTTCTTGTTTCAGATTTCTTAAAAATTATCTTAAGTAGGTAGTTTGTCTTATATTTGTTTTATTTTGCACTAAGCTGTGATATTATAATACTAAAATCTTTGAGGACATCTGCTACAAACAAGTTATTGAACTTTTTTTCTAGATCAGTCTCCTTTTGTATTCAAATGAAACAGCTGGACACAAGCGTACAAGAGACTTTGACATGAAAAGGAGGTAAGAGATTTCAATCAGCAATGCCTTGCAGGGATTTTAACAATAAATTAAAATAACAGAATATTTAAGCTTGTAGTTTATGACTTACTGTAGCAGTGAATATTTAGTGCGTGCCATACAGTAATGTGTAAAAGCGCAAACCCAGGAAAATGTGGTCTAGATTTTGGCAGCTTCAAAGTCCAAAAGCAGAAATTCAGAACCTGAAAATTCACAGTTTGAAAATTCACATTTCTGAGGACACATTTAGTCTCCATTTGGAACAGAAAGCTCGTTACAGCCTGTGAAGAGGATATTCCAGGGCTCGAGCAGCCTTGCCCAGCAGGGCAAAAAAAAAAAAAAATCGTTGCAGAAATCGGTGTAATGTTGCAGAGACCTGTAGGTAATTTCAGATACTGAAAAAGCCACGTTCAGAAATTTAATAGACAAGGAGAGATGTACTGTTCCTTCACTGTAGCTTCACTATGGGTTTGGCATGGTATTTATAGTACTTGTATGACCTCTATGTTGGCAGCATCTGAACACCTTGCCACCTCCTGTGTGTATCTCCAGAGCCCTCAGCGAGGCTGGAACGTGCTGCCTTCTGCCTGCGTTTGTCCAGGGGCAGAAAAAAGCCGATGATTGTGGAGGTAATTTTGACAGAGCCAGGAACTACACCAGTATTTCACATACTGGGTGAGTCCTTGTGCATTAGCTGTTCCTTCCCTCCAAGGACAGGTCCATGGAGTGAGAAGATGCTGTGTTGTAGGGGTTTGGAGAAAGTGAAAGGCAGTGGCCTAGAGCTCCCTCGGGGAAGGGCCGGAGGTGGCGTGGTGCTGACATAGCCTGGAAGGGACAGACAAACCCTGCCTGGGTCTGTGCTGGAGAGCAGGGAGAGCACAAAAATGTGACAGAGCTGGTCAAACCTGCTCCCCATACTGGGATTTTTCTCCTTTGGCTTTTTTTAGCACTTGGCAAAGAGAGGAGAAGTAGATGTTGTTTGGCTGGTTGTCTACGGTTTCGCTCTCGAGATATCTTTAGTGCACTGATAAACGGGCACCTGGGCCCTGGCTGGGCGGGTTTCTTCCTTGTTCTCAATGAGAGGCAGCACTGCAGCTCTCCCAAACCATCAGCTTCCACCCACAGCACACGCAGAGTTGAGAATTACCCCAGAAGGCAGCTGGCATTCAGATATTGGGATATTGGCACAGAAACAAGCAAACAGTCCGAGATGTCCATGGGGCATAGGCTATCCCCATCCCATGGCTCGAGGCACCTCCAAGTGCTCCCCCACTCCCTCCTGGAGCTGGGCAAAATATCGAGTGTTGTCATTACTGTGATGACATGGTAGATTTTGTAGTCACCAATGTTATCCAGAAGATATCACCGCACATGTCGGTGTAGTCTGAATTTCCCAGTACATTTTTTTTAACACCAAAATGTCATTCATTAAAATAAAACAGCCTTCAAAGACTGCTTTACTTGCACTGCTCATGTTGAGTTTACAGGAGCAGCTATCTGGTATCTACAGCTGAGTTGCGCAACGTTCAGGGATATTTTGGGATCTTGCTGGTGTTTGATAGGAGAAGGAACATGAGAGACATGCTAGTGCAGAGTGTCTTTGGCCATGAGTAGGGGCACTTAGGCAGTGCCTATTTTGATAACTTAGGCAGTTATCAAAATGTGTTTTAGCTTTTAGAGCAATGGATGAAGGAGGATCTGAAGAGCAAAAGCAAACCAGTATAAGCAGAAGTGATAAGGCTTTTGCTGGAAAGTTGAAGGGGACTGATTTAACAACATGAAAATCAGGCCTGACATCTGTTTGGTCTGTCACAAGTTCCTTCATTTCTACGTACTATTTTCTTTGTCACAAATGCACGATGCCCTCTGCTTTTCCTGAGGAAGCTCCACATCCCGAAAAATATCCTCAAGGGGCCTCAGCGAAACTGCAGTGAGCTGCGGTGGCCAGAGAGGAGCCAGGCAAGGTGCCGTGCTTGTGGAGAACAAGGCCGATCCCGCTGCCGAGTCCCAGGTTCCTGGACTGTTGCACCGATGGTCCCAGTGCAGGAGGGCATTCACAGAGGAGAAAGGATTTTTCTTCTTGTTTCACCCACAAATAACTCGCACTGCATTGCTCCAACTTTACAAAGCAGATTTTTCTTTTAGGCAGAGGCTGTTACGCGACATTTGGGGATCAAGGAGTTTGGAGTAGCTCAGTGCAGGAGCCTGTAGTTAAAATGTTTTGCTGCTATAGAGCAAGAGCTGGCTGTGCCTCATACCGCCCTGCCAGGCAAACAGAAACACAAAAGGCCGTGGTGTTTGTCCAGGGTTGCTCAGAATGCTAATGGAAGGCAATTAGAAAAAATGTGGTGGTGAGGCCCCATGTATTAATCTTTATTAGAGTTAATTTTTCCCTTGCAGATGTGACATGCCATCAGCTCTCTGTCTCAAGAGCGTGCTTTGTGGGATGTTACAAGGAAGAGCGCGCAGCATTCCCAAGGCAGCTATTAATTTCCCTAAAGGGCTTTTAGGAGACGAGCCTTACAGAGAGCCAGCTGACCCCAGCCAGGGTGGCACCTGAGCCGCTGTCGGGAGCGGCTGGGGACGCTGCTGTCACTCTGCCGTTCGTACCACCTAGTGCAGTCCAGCGGCCCTGAACGGTGGTTACAACTCACCAGGGTTGCCAGGCTGAAACAAAACTGCACAGTGTGTTTTGGGGTGCTGGTCTAGCCTCTCTCATTAGCCATTTTTATTTGAGTGGTAACTACTTTAATGTGGCAACAGAAATAAATTGTAAATAATTGCATGAGTGACGGTGCCCGTTTTATTCCTCCTCGTAGCAATCTCCCTTTTGGTATAGTGTATGCATTCACTGCAGGCAGATGTGTGGCAAATTCCCTCTGATAACTGTGCTGAGGGTCTGCCAGGACACCTGGGTACCGACAGTCCCCTGGGGTCATACTGGTCAGTACTTTTCCAGATGCCACGTAACTTCTGCGGGGGTGTGCGATGATCTGAAGTGACCGTAGATGTCAGCAGTAAATAGGCTATAGGGCCTTTAAGGACACCAGACATTTTCTTTGTCAGATAGTTATCAGCGTCATACCAAAAGTCATGTTTCAATGCTTTTTGGTAGCAGGAACTTGTTACTTTATTTGTGCCAGGGCTTGAGGTACTTTGTACTGTAACAGATGTAAATTCTAAATGATTATCAATGTCAGATTTCTTCCTCCTTTTTGCGATTTCCCTTTTGGTTTGGTGTGTGCATTCTCTGGTGGACATGTTTCCCTGAAACATTTTAAAGATCAAGAATGACCCTGAGAAGGAGTGGCCTGAAACCTCCTTTATCCCAGGTGCACAGGGAGCATCAATCTGGCTCCAACCCAGCGTGCGGGAAGCCAATGCCAGCTCTGTCGCACGCAGAAGGGGCAGGGAGCTCCGCAGATCACACCTACTGAACTATGTAAATGCTGTTAAGACCATTTCTTTATCTTTTGAAATGCAAAACTGAAGGTAAGTCCTTTTATCCTTTTAAAATCCTTTCATAGTCCTTCGGCAAATCTCCATCATATTAAATTTCTCTCCTTTTCCATATTTCCACAGTGCTCAAAACAATCTACTCTAAAGGTAAACGTTTCAGTGAACACTTCAGCAAAAAGAACGGTGTGTGTTGTGATACCATTCAGATTCGATTTTGAAGAGCTCTAAGTTCATGCCCTCAAAAGAAAGCCCAGCAATGTTTTTGTTCAGGCTACTTCACATCCCATCATAATTTGCAGGTAAGTTAATGTTTCACCTGGTGCTGCAGTAGATGAGATAAAACAGCATTTCCTCATTCACAGAGTAACAACAGTTACCCTTTTGCTTTGCCTGCACTGCTATGTTGTGCTGATAAAGGAAAAAAAGCATTGCTTAATCCTTTCTAACAACACTTGAGACTATTTTTAAACACCAAATATTGTTTCTGTGCTGCGTTGCCTATTGCTGAGGCGCTTCTAAGAGTGCTAAGCCTCCACCTGTTCTGGGCAATGAGAGCTTTCTGGTGGCAAACCTGCCACTGCTATTTTATGAGCTAAACATAAAGCTAAACCCATGCGAACTGAAAGTGATTTTTCCGCCTCATTTTGTTTCACCCAAAAGCAGAAACGCTTGTTCCTTGGAAATTAATCTTGGGAATTACTTAAGTGCTCTATGAGTGAGCTTTTCAGAGATGAGCTTTTCAGAGATGTCCTTTCCTGTGGAGATACGGAGCACGCACGCCAGGGCCCGATGCAGCTGACAAGTGTGTACCTGGATGACTTCTCACCAAGGAGCAGTTCTGTGCCCGCTGCACTGGAGCTCCTCTCAGGTGGGCGGCTGTGGGACCGGGACTTGTCAGGTAACGGGAGGGCAAGAGCTTCAGGTGAGACATTTATCTGCTCTCTTTTACTCATCTCCTGGTAGCACGCGCTGATACTTTCATATCCCACATGGATAACGTGAACCTAATGTCTTCCACTGTCCAGGACTCCTCAGCTCAAAAATAACATAAAGCAAGGATTACTATTCTCTAATAGCAAAACTAATAATATGACATGTGTTCTTACAACCAACATCCAGCCACTTCAGAAGCAAAATGCTCCAATGTGTCCATATCAACTCTCCGTGACTGGGACAAAATGAAAAAATGAGAAGACTTTGAACTGAGTCCATTGCTGCAGAGCTTCATGAGAAGCGTAGATGTGCTGGGGGGTGACTGCTGCATTGTCACCTCCTGGGGCGTTTGGCTGCTCCAGTGGAGACACTGCTGTGCTGCAGAGGGATGAATCCCACCAGTGAGTGCCATCTCATTTGGACAGAAGCATGAAGCATTCATGTTGCAATTTAAAGTGCTCAGCCAAGTGTATTGGCTTTTTTTTTTCCTTAAAAATATTTCTGACTCTGTTGAAAGGAAACAGTGTAACAATATAGGCCTAGGTCCTTTGTGGGGAAAGTTCTTAATTTTTTTTTTTTTTTAAATTAAGCTTCTTTTCTGTTTATGGTTTTCAGAACAGTTCCAAAAAAAACACATGCAGTACTGATAAAGATAGCTTTGCTTCTCATGAACATGCAAACCAGAAACCAGTACTTACTCTACAGTTTGGTAAGTACATCTTGATCTGACTTGCTGTCTCAGCGTGTATTTCATTCCATTAACATAAAAATAAGCAATGCTTTCTAATAGATCCTAATCTAGTGCCAGTTAAAATATCTGCCCAGCTTTTGACAGCTGAAGTCACTTAGATGTATGAAATCTATATTTAGTAAGTTAGGGAGCAGAAAGGAATGATGTCATACCAGGTAAGAGTTTTGGCCAAAGATTAAACCACAATTGTGCATTTATCTGAAACAATAACAAAAAGTTGTACACCTGAAACTGAGTGTCCAGTTAATTGTCTGTTCCCAAACTCATTCTTGTGTCTGACGAGAGGTTACTCCGACCTGTTTTAACTTTTAAAGCGTATTCTTGAAAGTGAAGTTAGACAGCTGTACAAGAAGCTGGGCATGACCATCGGGTGCTGGTGTGCTCATACATAAAATAGCCTTTTCAGGCTGTAACGGGCAACGCCATAATGGAAATGATGAAACGGGGTTTGGATTGGAAAAAACATGCCTGGTACCAGTCCAGAACTTTTGTTCCTACTTTAAGTGAGTTTTTTGGTTCAAGTATCAGCAGTATTAGTACACTAGACCTGTTAGGAACAAGACAATATTGGTGACAGAGAATTTGTTGTCAGCATTGCTTGTTTTTCGAAGAACAGCCGGAACCAGAAACATGTTTTACAGCAAATAGCCGCCTAGCTGTGAATAGTTTACAGCGCTGGATAAGGTTTTGCAGTGCTGGACCGCAGGCCGCTGTGAGGGCAGCTCCAGGCTGCACAGGCGTGTTCGGCTGCTCTTGCGGACACGTCGGCTGTGGAAACCACGCTGACAGGCAGCTCTCCCCCAGCCCGGTTCCCCTGTGCCCATTCATTGGCAGTTCGTGAAGCGTTCACACGTGACAAGGGTTTTAAATATGGGATAACAGGTAAGATGTCACCAATTACTGCTGTGACGCATAAATGCTGTTCTGGAGCAGCATGCTGTGCTGCTGGGGGCAGCGTCCGCGGGCAGCCTGGGCTCACAGCAAGGCTGGATCAGGCACCTGGCCTACCTGACCCTTCAGTTTGCCAGAGAAAGGAACAACAAATCCTGGTGTCTGAGAGTCAAAATAAGAGAAGATCAGCAGAAAAGCATGTTTCCATGAGTTGTCATCTTTAGAGGTCCCTAGGAGACTGTGTAGACAGCTATTCTCTCCATCTTTCACGTAGCGTGAAGCAACGACGGAATTTTTCAAAGTAACACAGAGGCTTGCGCTAACCTCTGACACTGCTCAGCAGCTCACGTCTCTCTTAGCCCGTTCTCCTCCTGGAGGATGTCCCTGCCCTGTGATGGGGTGTCGTGTGCGTGGGCACCTCTCGGCAGGGCGATGGGCTGGGAGGCACGGAGGGCACCGCGCTGCGGGGACACAGTGCTGCGAGGGCCAGGACCGGGAACGGGCGCCCTGGGAGAGCAGGCCCTGCGGCAGACGGCCCCGTCAGGTCAGCCTGGCCGCCGCTCCTCCTGCCCTTCCCGTTGACAATGAGATTGCATCTGAGGCACAGGGAGAAAAGGGCTGCTTGTTTTCCAGTTAATCAATTAAGAGCATATTAAAAGGTGGGGAGAAAAAATTACTGTGTTGAATCTGCCATGTAATTAATAGGAAACAATACAGGCAGGCAAATTCCATCTCTCAGACCTTTGGTTTTCTGAGCTGTAGGAGGTACCTTCTACATTAAAGTCCCTCTCCTCCTGCAAGAGGAAACTGCAGAGCAGAGGACAGAGATAAATCCCGACCTGGATGTACACGTTCCCGGCAAAAGGCCTCGGGCAGCGGCCATGACCTGCACTGCAGCCTGGGCTGGGAGCGCAGCAGGGCCCAGAACCCTGGCTGGGAATGCACAGACCGGCAAGCGGTTCCTGCGCAGACCGAGAAGGCTGGCTTGAGGTTTGCGTTTGCTTTATCATTTCACCCAAAAAGAGCAGACTGGTAACGACTGAGCGTTTTATTTTCTTTGTTGCTGTAGACACTGTTGTCAAGTCACAGAGTTTGCTGTAAATAAGTCTACAGTATAAAATGACATTTCTCTTCTCACAATACCAGTTTTCTGCCGCCTCTTTCTGTCCTGTCTTTCAGGCGTTTAGCCTTCAAAGTCATCCATCCCTCAAAGCCAAAAGGATAAATTATGCAACGGGTCTGGATTGACAGTTGCCTTAAATTCTGAAAAGGGGCAGCAATACCATTGGTGTGCTGGTGTGCAGCCCCAGGTCACTGCTGTAGCTGTGCCACCGCCTCGCCCTGCCTGTGCGCCGGGCAGCCGCTCCGTTCTGCAGGTGCAGTTTGGCAAGAGCCTGCCCTTTACCTCTCTTTGCAGCAAGAGTGGGTGTCGCTGCTGTTCTAAGCTGCCAGGAGCCCAGTGCATAGCTACAGAAAATAAACGTGCTGTGAGCTGATGGATTTATCTGCATTTTCTAGCCCAGCAATTAATTCTGCTTTTGGGAGGCAGACCCAAAGCAGCAAGCATGCTGTAATGCCAGATCAGAGCTGATAACGTGTTCCTCCCTTCCTCGTCCTTTGCTAGCACGGAGCTCAGCCTATTAAGGAATCATCTCCCAAGGCATCAGCCAGCCTCGGGAAGGACCATCGCCAGCGGCACCGCGACAGAGCAGAGCCTGGCTGGAGACAGAGCGGGAAGCCACAGGTGCTGGGGACGGGAGGGAGGTGGCAGCAGGGGCTCGGAGGGGCTGGCTCCCTACCTGCCGCAGTCCCAAGAAGCCAAAAGGCTGCAACCTGCTGCGCAGGGCTGGGAAGTCACTGCTCTAACCTTATCTTTGTCAGATTGCTTTGAAACTTATTATTACTGCCCAGAAATACACAACACATTACGCTTTCCCGTTATCTGAAGAGCTAAGCGGCCCTGAATGTACTACAGTCCTGTGCTGGTTGCTGATGATGTCTGTGTGGGTTGTCCATGGACGAGGGTTGGCCACTGGGCAGTGGGGCCAGCGCGTGGGGCATCTCGTGTTGGGGGCAGCTGCAGCTGGTGGCTCTACGACTGCTAAATATGAGGTCTGTGGGGAAACTGAGGCAGGTGGGATGTTTCTGACCTGGGAGCAGTGGTTGGGAAGTGATGCCCACAGGTGCTGGTGGGCGCTCGAAGGCCCCATGCGCACAGCAGTGGGCTCTCCGTCCTGGGGATGTGGGGGCTCGGGGAGAGGGGGAGCTGCTCTTTCCTCTGCTTGCATTTCCCCGCCCCCTGACTCCTGAGCAGGCGGCACCCCCTCTCCCTTTCTCTCAATTTCGCACTCATGGAAGCTGGGGTTATATTTATCCCAGCCCTCAGGGGTGTTGAGAAGCGTAATTCAGATGCTGTAGTTAAAGGCTACAGTGCATCAGCAGGCATTCCTGCCGGGGAGCATTTCGCGTCCCAGCCCAACAGCTCTGATGCATCAGCTGGGAATGCAACAGGTACAAGTGCAACAAAGAGGAGACGCCGAGAAGGCTGCTGCCGAGGCAATCTCCCTGATTCGCTTGTAACATTCCCTGTGTTTAAGTGTCTCTGTGGGTGGCTTTTGATGGAATTTCTCTCCAAGACAAAAAAAAGTAAGTTGAATCTATAGTCTGTTACAAACCTTTCTGATTCAGTCCAGTGGAATCAGTGTGGTTGGTTTTTCATCCCGACTTGTGTCTTTTATGTGTATAAAATCCCAGACAGTTCCGTTTGGGACTGAACTGTTTGTGTATGTACAAATTGAAAAGAAAGAACTGGAAACATTTTCAAGGCATGCTGTGATCTTCTTAAGCCAAGACCAAGAAAGTCATGGGAGCTCTCAACTAGCAAGCAACAGTGCTTTGGTTGTCAAAAATAAAAATCCCATCAAATTGGCACCTCAGCGCAAAGGAAAAGCAGATACTTTATCTTCCCCGTGGCGTTCCTGTTGGTTATTATCTGCAGAAAGCATCTGTTTACCTGCACTGTCTTAGGGATGCGTGTGTCTTTACACTGTACTGTGAGCTAAGGCTTATCCTTTTGGGAAATGCCGTGCTTGGCTTTTGCTGCAGCACAGATGTAGGCGTGCGGACATGGCTCTGGACATCCCATAGGTCTGGCAGCTGCTACCAGGCAGATGACCCAGCCACGGGGTGCCACCTGCACATCTCCTGATGTTGCAGACTTACCTGTGCAGGGCTGTCTCGCCCCTGAGGACAGTACAGACAGAGCAAAGCAGGCTGTGCTCCCCTGAGAAAATCAGTTTCTGAAGTGACGCACTGATAGCAGTACAATGTGTGTGTGTAACTTCTACAAAAAACTGTGGCCAAAAATGCAAATGGTGGGAGTATGTACACCGGACAGCCAAGGTATTGCTCTGCTCTGGATTCGTCTTGCCAGGCCAGAGATTCGTAAAAGGATGCAGAACTGTACTACTCTTCTTGAAACGTCAGGGGCCTTTGGTGTGAAATACAGCTCTAATTAAATGTCACGGTGTGGCTTTCATGTTCATTGATGGGAAGAGGGCAAATGCTTGGACAGGGGGCTTGGGGTGGTGAACGGGCTCGCGCATGCTTTGTTTTGTTGAAATTACAAACGCTTGCTAAGGCTGAAGCTTTATTAGCAGTCGCGCTGTGGGGTCTGCTGGGCGTGTGTTAGCAGAAGATGGCAAGTGTCAGGCTGAAAGTCTCCTCCCGAATGAACTCATGCCATGTCAGGCCTCATGGGTTTTTTGTGGCGTGGTCTTGGCTGAAGCTTTGGTGACCTGAGGCCAGGCGAGAAAAACATAGCACAGTGGTCAGGCCTGGCATCTATTCTCAGCACTAAGGGCGTATTACAGAAAAAGTTACACTAAACGTTGCTCGTGTTATCTAACCCTGAGTAAGTAACGGCCAACAGAGTTAGCTGTAGCATAAAAACAGTTTTTCAAGTTTGAAAGGCTGCTGCTGCACACTGTGCCCTAAGAGCAGCTCGTGGCTTTCCCCAGTGCGGGCAGCACTGCGTTGCATTTCTTTGCAAAGTCTTGCACTCCTGGTCAGCAGCTGCTGCACTGCTTGTGGGCAGTTCTGGCTCAGCTTCCAGCGCTCAGGAGTCCAAGTGCCCTCCTGATGCCGGCAGGATGTGGTCATGGCTGCAGGAAGCGAGTGAGAGAGCTCCTTTCTGCCAAAATCCAACCTCAGGGCAATGGCAGAATGGCTCCCTCCGGCCTCGGGGATCCAGAAGTTTCTCAGAGCTGCCTCCTGCCAGCGCTGACGGGAGCAGCAGCAATGCAGCGCTGCTGGCCGGGGACACCGGCCCCCTCCTCCTCCTGTGCCCCCTGCGCCCCGCGGGGATGTGGTGATGGCACTGGGCAGCCCCTGCCCGGGGCTGGTGTGGTCTCTGCCGCAGAGCTGCCTTGGGTGTTGAACGCAGATCTGTGTATTGGCAGAACTGAACCACGCAGCTCAGTGTAGGAAAATGTAACAACTTAATTTTCTGAACATTTCCCCCTCCCTTCCTGAAGGAATGCCTTCCGTTTAAAAAAAAGGAACTCCATTTAAAACAAAAGACTAATGAATACGGTAGCCCTTCCTCTTTTGCAAGTTTAAACACCTCATCTTTCCTCAGAGAACAGCTCTAAATCATTTTATTTGCAAGCCCTAAGCAGGAATTTATATTCATGGGAAGACGTTTATTGAGTTAATTTATTTAAGGCTGGGGCATAATTTCTAATAATGGAGGAGTCTCTAGGCCCAGCGAAATTGTCTCCCTGATAGGGCATTAATATTTTAAGGGGTTATAATACTCTGTCAATTGATCTGTGTCTTTTAGGGAGTAGGTTAGCAGTTATCGATGATCACTTGTGTGACGGATTATCTGAAATAAAGCTGGTGCTCCGCAGAGCAACGCCTGCCGCAGGGCCGCACCGCCACGCCGCCCGGGAGGGGTCAGGGTCTGGGAAAGTGGATATGAGTGAAATGGAGGAAAAAGAATGCAGCGTACGTCTGCAGGGTGGCCTCCGCTCCCGCAGCCACGGGCTGGGAGGGCAGCACGGGAAAAGGCCGTGATGCCTTGGTGCGTACGGCGGCCTTGCTGCCGATCGGGGTTTCCTGAAGAGATGTGAAACCGGGTGCTGGCCTAAGCAAGGCGGCGTTGGCACGTGTTCTGCAGGAGGCTTGTTCGTCTTGGCAGATAGCCTGGCTGTTACTGATAATAGCTAAAAGACAAATAACTGCACCTCTTACTACCTGAATTTCCCTGTTCTTAGAAATGGGGAACACTTACGCTATTTCTTGAGTGATGTAAAAAGAAGAGGAAAAGTCCAAATAAAAAAAAAAAAAATTTCTTGTTTGTTCTATTACTATACTAAATGGCGTGTTGCAGTATGAAACGTGGTGCTGAAGGGCCTTTAAAAAAAAGACAGCATAAAACCCAATCCAGATTAAATACCTTTAGGTAAAGCCTGTCTCGGGGAAGGGATGACAGCACCGCTGAGGCCCGGGCATGGTTTGCTGGGGCACGTTCAGACTCTCCCAGCCCGGGCCGAGGGTACTGGCCTGTGGCAATGCAATGGCCTGGGATGGGGACACCGTGAGCAAGGGGTGCAGAGCTGCTGCTGAGCTGTTGGCCAGAGCTGACAACGCCTTCACAGTGTCACCTCGTGTCTGGTATTTTGGGAGGAACTAGCTTTTAAGTTTTCTTATAACCCGCAGAGGCACCTGGTTGGTGGGAAGCATTAATGCAGGGGCGTCAGTAAAACGTAGAGTGTCTGAAGGTGGCTCTGTGTCGGGCCGCAGCTCTGCTCCCAGGACCCTGGGACACCAGCGCGCCGTCTCCTTTGCTACACGAAGCAAGCCAAAGATGCAGCATGTGGGGCGCTTGGCTTCAGATCCCATTTTCTACTAGCAGCTACTGTGGGCAAGTAAGTCGCGCTTTTTCAGTACCGTGTCTGCTTCTAATGACTGTCTGGAGGTGACTCTTCCCATGTCATAACCTCTTTGCGGCTGCAGCGTCACACAGGTCACAGGCACACGAGGACTGGCCTGCCAGTTGTTGCAGCCAGGTACTCCTGCCATGCTGCTGTTACAACTTTAAAAGCGTTACAGAGCAAGCCGAATTGTTCATATTGTGGGTGTGTTCACTGGCTTCGAGTATAAGGTTTTATTTATTTGAGTATAAATTATTCCTCTTGATGCCATAGGTAAAACCATTTATCCACTATAAGCTGAATTCTGCTCCAAGTCAAATGCTGGCACTTTGTGTTTCTGTGTCCATATCGTGGATATTGAGTATTTATTGAGGAAATGCGAATGTGGCATGGAAGGACACGCAGCTGCAGCGCAGCTTTGACTCTGCTGCCAGATAAATGTGTTGGGAAGAAGCGGGCTGTGGAGGCATTCAAGACATTACGTTTTCCCCTAAAAGTTACTGTGGTGAGAAGTGTTGCGCTGCCCTACAGAAATCCAGACTAATCTGTGTCAGATGAGTGATTACGTCTGAGCTGTGCCCCTTGGGGCTCCATCTGATATTTTTTTTCTTACATGCTCATTTGTCAGTGTGGTGTCAGGCCTTAAATTAATGAGTTACTGGCAGCTCCATTCATCCTTACTCCCTCCCTTCAACACGCTGGTTTCCCCTCCTCGGCAAGGTGCTGCTGAGGTTGGCGTGCCGCAACACCCATCCGCTCAAAGGCTCATCGAGAATGAAGACAAAATGGAGTGATTGTGTCCATCGCTCCTTTCCTCTGAGAGGTGAGCCAGTCCCTCTTGCTTCCCCTCCCGGAGCGGTGGGCCAGGGTACAAATCAAGTGCTCGACAAAATCACACTCATTGCTTAACAGCCCTTCAGCTCTGCCTGCAACGCACGGGTCAGGAGATGGTCCAGAAAACCGCGATGGGGACTAGCCAGCACAGTGCTGCAAGGGAAACCATTCCCTTTGTCAGGGCCGTCAAAGCTGACAAAAATCAAAAATTACCCAGTGCATCTGCAGGTTTCTTATTTTACATCTACCTGTACACCCGGAAGCTTGGAAGAAAAATTTCCATATGTTCACTGTGGGCTTTGTGGCTGTGTCTGCTGTAGCCTTTTAGTATATTGACCATCCTCCTGGTGTGACAGAACGTGAAAGTCATCAGAAACAAGATGTCTGATGTATTTTCATCTGTGTGTTCCTTTATTTTAGCTTTGTGCCCCTCCAATTCCTTTCTGTCTAAATCACACACTCATTCTTTCCAAACTCTGCCCACATGAGACTCTTTCCATAATAATTACCCTTTATTTCCCATTTCCTCCTCCAGCACACCCAGAACAGAGAGAGCACTCGGCAAGGCTCCTTAGGAAACCACCTTTGCTCTATTTACTGCCAACGTTACAAGTACCTACAGTCATTATCCTCCTCCTGACACGTACGGTTCAGCAGGTACTTGGGGTACGCCATTCTGTGTCCCGTGAGGGAGTTAAACTTGTGCGTGCTTGTCTCAGCTGATAGGCACAAGAATAATTATGTCTCACATAAAATACCTGCACAGACACAATGGGGGAGACGCAGCGAGCAGAACTGCTGAGGTGGGAGGGACCGTATATATAGGGTTCCGATGACAGGGCTGGCAAGGAGAGAGCAAACTCATAGAAAGCAACGTTGCTGGGCTTGTGAGCCGTCTGCCTGCGAGAGGAGGGACGGTGAACTCTCCGCAGCCAGCCCTGGATCCCTGCCTGCGGCGAGGGGCAGGTTTGCCGAGTGAATGAAACCTGAGGTAATTGCCCCAGGTGACTGAGCGCAGACAGCTGGGAGCTCATGGATCTGCAGCCACCGGAGATTGACAATTGCAGGCAAGCTTAGATTAGAGCTAGAGTTGAGGTATCTAGTGCCGGAGAAAAAGAACTACCTGGAGCATGCCAGATTTCTGAATAAAAATGTAATTATTTATAAATTGTATGTGCATTGTGCTCAAACAGAGCAAATGGATTGACCAAACAGAAGCCAAACCTGGCATTTTGGAGAAAGAATTTATTTCACGTAAGTAAATCTCAGAAACATTCATTTTTATGAAATTTAAGACTTTCTGTATGTATTTAAAGAGCTCAGTCCTGGAAGCTGCAGGCAGAGCTGTGCACCACATTGGGTGGGCAGATGTGAGCATAAGCTGCCGCTTCCCACAAGAAGCTTGAAGGACGAGAGGTTATATCTTGGGAACATAAATGCATTGCTCAGGCTTGGTTTTAACATTCTTACATAAGGACTGGATCTAATTTTATGTAAGCCCTTCTCGTATCTTGGAGTTGCTTCTGACTTCCATTGGAATAAGTCAGACAGGAACTGGGCCTGCAGTTCATGGGGTGTCATACAAAAAATAGGTTTGGCTCCCCTCTCTCGTACTCTGAGAGTAGGACTGTAGTAGAGTCTGTGTATGTAAGTGTGTGTGCCCCTCAGGGTACCAGTGCATACGAAATCAGGAGTGGGCTCTCTGCTTTTAAGTTATCCGGTGTTGGTTTGTCCCAGGCAGCCTGGGACTCTCTCTGGGCGGTCACCGATGGTCTGTGGGTGCAGGTGCGGCTCCTTGTCACCCACCATGGGAGACCGGCCCGTACGTGGGGGGCGGCCCCTACACCGTGCCGGGGGTCAGCCCTGCGCTGACACAGAGCGAGGGTTGCCTCGAGCAAGCGTGTGCTACAGCCTCAGCGAGTCACCTCGGCCGTGCCTGCGGTTTCTGGATTTGAGAGGTTGTTTTTCATGTGATGTAACGATCGTGACGTGGATGGAAAGAATCTATTTTTTTACCAGGAGCAGAAGTTCACAGAAGTTCTTGAGGGATTTCTGCAAGTACCACGAAGTCACCCGTTTAACTGTCCTTGATTCCAGATAACCACTCAAGGCAACTGAAAATGCAAAAAGCAGAGTAAAGCAGCAGTGGGTGGCTGTCACTGAGCAGCCAGCTCTCAGCACTGCTGTCACACCCCGCTGCAGCCAGCATGGGCCTTGCTGGGGCCTGGGCTCCCACAGCGTCTGCTTTGAAACACACCTCCTGCTCTTCCAGGCAAAAACTGGGCCAGTAATGAGCTTCTGGTTTTGGTTGAGTTGTTAAACCACCTGGTTGAATTCAGATTTTCTCAAACAGGGAAACAAACAGGACAGAAAAAGTGTCAGTTCCAACCAAAACAGAAACTTTGAGGTTTTGGCCGAATACAAAACATGAAAGACTTAAGTCAATATTAGACATTCCTTTCAAACCAAAGTTATGTGCTGTGTTTTATCTTGTTTTATTTAACACACTTGAAGTCTTTTCCCAATTTCTTGTTTTAGTCAGAAAATACTATAAACAAGAAAAGAGATTTTTGAAGCTCAAAGAGCAGAAACAATTAATTTCAGTACAGCTGCTGCTTCCAGGGTCTCCCACTCCCTTCTCCCCCCATCAGCCTCTCGTGTCCCTTTTTGTCCTGACCAGCTGAGGAGTGAGCTCGTGTATCTGCTGACAGGATCCCACTAGCTCTTTAGTTCTGTAACGATAGGATTTGTTCTCTATAAATTTATTTTAGTGTTGAATAACTCAGGTTTCCAGTAAGAGTGGCTTGCATAAAAATTTTGTGCAAAAATGTTTCCCTGTTGTTAACTCCATTTTCTTCCTTGTAAACACTTCAGATTTTTTTCCTGGCCTGCCAAAACAGATTTTCAACATTCAAAAATTAAAAAGATATCAATTATTTTTTTTTTCTGGGAAGAACAAGCTTTAAAGCTTTTAAAAGAAATTCAAGTTAAAGTTTAAAGTTGAGGAAAGTGAGAGGCAAATCATTTTAGATCAGCTGAAAATGAAAGACTAATGACTTGTTTGGTCAGTAAGTTAAAATTTGAACAGCTCTCGTAATAAATCATCAGAGTACCCGACTCGCTCACAGCAGCTGTCATGCCATGAACCTTTCCTTACAAAATCCCCTGCCCATATACATCCCCAAAGCAGTCATCCCTCAAGATCAGGCAGCTGCTCACAGTTCAGGCTGGGCAGGGGGAAAAAGGAAACATTTTACGAGGAAAGACAGATTATATCTGTCTTAAATCACTCAAAACCTCTTCTAGGTAAACAAATATGTTGACCTTGAAGTGACATTTTGGCAAAGGCAGCGAAGTCTGAGCCCAGGGTGTAGGATGCTTTTTGCCTCTCATAATCTTGTAATGGTATTTGCAACTATTGCGGTCATGTTATGGCCAAAGCAAGCTCAGCGCAGAATGGTGCAGCCACGAGGCTGGAAACTCCTGGTGATGGAGTAGTGATGCTTTCTCCTGGAAAGTTACTCCATGGGAGCGAATACAGGGAGGAAAAGGGGAGGCTCTGACTCTGTCCACCCTCTCTCGGTAGCACCATTCCTGGGTGCCGGTTACGTTGACGTTGGATGGGCAGCGCGCCTGGGCCTGGGCGGAGGAAAGGTTGTGAAACTGCTGCCAGGCTGGCTGGTCCTCTAGCAGAGCCAAGCCACAGCAAAGCCAAACAATCCACATCTCTCCATGTCTGAGATGAAAGTAAGCATCCTCGCTTGACGTCTGTCAAATCAGGAATCAAAGCACTCGTGAAAACACCCCAGTAAAAATAGTTGCCTAAAATCTTCAGATATCGTTTTACTTGTGTTTGGTTTCAGGCTGGCTGAGGTTCAGGTGCGTGGGGTTTCCGTGAGGACCAGGCGTGTGGGACATGGGCTGTGTGTGCCTAGCAGTGCTCGTGAAGCACCCCTGCCTGCGGCGCAGCAGCCTGTGGTGGGTCCTGCAGAGCTTTCACTTGCAGCGCACGGGAGGTCGAACAGACAAATTATGCCTGAGTTCATTGTGAGGATCTTAACTTTGTGTAATAAATAGAGGCAACACCTAAATGGGCAAATTAAATGCAATCTGTTTTTATTTCAGCGTTTATTTTGTCTTCTCTATCTTCCCTAGCCAGGTTTTATTCTGGGACGCGTGCGTGCCTGTGTGGCGTGCTTGGCAGTTACAGTGATTTGGCTCCTGTAAAACTTGACCCTGTGAGTTATTCCCTTAAGCTCAGTAAACTGGTCAGATGGGTTTCGCTCTCTGGGTGGCTCTTCAGAGTCTCATAAATGCTGCTGTTGCCTGGCGTTGGGGTGTCATCAGGTGGGAGAAAATTGGAGAATATGTTCATCTGCTCTGTGCAGTGAGGCACAGGTGGTGCTTTCCGGTGTGACGCGGGACTGCAGCGGTTCCTGCCGGCTTCCATCAGTTCCTTACTGCTGGAGATGGAGCCTGTCACTGTGGGTTGCCCTGGCAGGGTGCAAAGGAGCCTGGGTCCCACTCCAGGCCCCAGCAGGTGACAATGTACATCTCTGTGACATCCCGCCCCATGCCCTGGAACAGAATTATTGAAGCTGGCAGTGTTTTTTTCCTCCTTTTGTGTTTTCACTCTTAGAACCCCTTCAAAGAGAAAGGAGTAAAGCAGAACGAAGGAAGCATCGACTGAGCTGTAGTGGAGACGCACAGTGCTGTTGCTTGGTGTAAAGAAGCGTTATTTAATGAAATTCTCTGGACTTGGACACAGGCTTCCACAGAGGGCTCTAGCTGGATCTATTTTACTAGAATACTTGCATCTTTGTATAGTTTTCCCAGCCAATAGGCAGAACACAGAGCCGACTGAGTGAGCTATGATATTCTCAAGGTTTTCATCATCTCTGAGTCTACATAATGAATTACTTTGATGTAACTTTGGCGTTGGAAGCAATCTCTCCACCAGTTGTACCAGTACTGCCCTCATAGCAAATGCTGTTCTGGTATTGCCTGTGCTGTGCTTTCACTGACTGTAGAAAAATGTCCCGATTAAACAGCATTTAAGGTTTGGTTGGGTTTTTTTTCCTATTAAAGTGAAATTCTTTACTGAACAGAGAAACATAAATACAGAATCTGGTAATTTCTTCCCACTATACTGTACTAATGAAGCTGGTAACCTCCGATGAAAGCTCCTGCACTATAAAAGCAGAATTGCAATTGTTTTCAACTGATACACTGAATAGTAAAAAAATGCTTTGGTTATATTCAGCTCTGGGCGCTGCTGTCACCTTTTTCTTACCCGTGAGTACTTTGGTGTGCCTAGTTTCTAGCTCTGGTAGGTACTTACAGATCCCCTTTCACTGCTTTGATGTATTTATTATCTTCACAGCTGCCCTCTGAAGGAGGAAAACAAGATTTTCCTTGTTTTGCAAAGAATTAGCAGAAATGTAGACTGTGCAGTTCACTCAGGTCTGTGGCAGCAGCAGCTATAAATTTTTCTGAGTTGGTACGTTTCAACTGTCTTTGCTAGCTAGCAGTAGCGCGCTTGCAGCGCACGCTTCACTTCTGTTAACTGAAGACACAACAGGGTCCCAAGAAGGCTTCTTACTACATAAGAGGTCTCCATCCATTAGTCAGTCATCAAAATAAATAGAATTTGGCTTGTTTTTTTTTCAAAATAAGGTCTTAGTAAATAATATCAAAGAAAACAAAACTGTTTAGAAACTTACTCTGATGCACCAGAATGCTAACAACCACAGCCCCTGTGGGAAACAGATGCTCCTGAGGGGTTCCTCAGCTGAAGTCCATGCATTTTCATACTTTAACTAAAAGCTAATTTGTACAATTATTCATTCTTCCTAGAAGTTCTTCTTTAAAATACCTGGACTAGCCCTTCTTATTTCCATTAATATTTTTGTGAGCAGGTAAATTATTCTCTCTCTACCCCTGCACGATCACATTATAGTGAGGAGCACTCGGTGACGTCTGTAAACATCCGAACACTGTGTTCAGAGAAGGGGCTAGAAGTGCAAACCCTTGTTAGGAATTCAAATGTCAGACACATATTAGGGCATATTTTATTTTTAAACACATATTTCTCTACACTTGGATGCCCTGTATTTGTGGTGCTTGAGTGTTTGGGTGTTTTTACTGGCTCTGAATGGGCCAAGATGTTCTCTGGACCCCTACTGTCCCATGGCACAGCCCCAGAGCTGTACAACCAGCTGAGAAGGCAGTGTCTTCCGGGCTGTGGTGAACTACCACAGGAAAGATCCAACTGAGAAAATGACTGATATTTGGGTTACTATGGAGCAGCCAGGTTTGAAGTTGAGGCCCTAACGGCCGTGCATGATGAGAAAGGCACTGAATCTGAAGCTGGGATCTTGCTCTCACTGGTGCCAAGGCATGGGGACTAACGATCCGCGTAGTCGTTCCCAATCTGTAACAGTATATAAAGAGGAAGACTCACATCCATCCAAGAATTATATTGCCATGCCAGTATCTGCAGAAGAACTCTGACAAGCGGGGTACGCTTCAAATAGTGTAGCGTGGCAGGTCGAGCGGGATTGTGTTTCCAGCTCAAACTAACGATGGCTGAGTAACGATCTCCCCTTGGCAGCTGTGGCAGTTGTACTCACCAGCCCATCCTGCAGCAGCAACACACATCAGGTGTGTGGCACAGCACCATCCGAACGCTCCAGAAAAGGTGTGCAATTGATGCCGCGTTTCAGGCAGGGAGCAAAAATGCAGAGCAGCGCGCAGTTCAGAGTTCCCCATCGCGGCACCTGCTGCAAGGCCAGCACAAGCCCGTGGGAGTTTCAGGCCAGAAGCCAAGATTTGGTTCCGCTCCCAGAAAAGTCAACGAAACCCATTTAAAGTGGAATGATTGCATCCTGTACCGCATGCTGCGTGACTTGCCAGCATTACTATTGATAGCGTAGGCTTATCCCGGGTACAAGGTAATGGAGCGCAGAGCTACAGTATTTCTGCATAGCTGATCAGTGGAGCTCTGGACTAAAAGATGCTCAATGTGGGATGATGAAAGACATGTGGGAAGGGTCTCACTTGGCTTCAGAGCCTGCCTGTCTTTAGGAACTGCCTAAGTGTTTTTCTGTTTAATAAATTCCTTCCCAGGGTGCCATTCTTAACATCGGTTCATCGCTATCGCATGCTGAAAGAAAAAAAGCCCTGTCTAAAACAAAGTGGCAGCTAAAATTCGGTGACACTGTCAAGGCCTTCAGGACCTGAGTGGTCACTAATGACTTTTACGAGGAAAGCGTTAAGATAGCATGGTGCTGAAAAATGACACAAGCTAGAAAAAAGGGCAGGAGCCACTACATGTTGGGGATGTTAAACATCACACAGTGTGTGGTTCCGACTGTGCAGGATTTCTTTTCCATGTTCTCTTCCCTTAAACCAGTTGTTCTTAAGCCATAAAACTTTGCCTGTTTTCTGCTTCACAGAAATAATCTCCCGAGATGTTCTGCAGATACTTTTGCTTCTTTGGTTTGTGTCTTTTCATTCCAACCCAAAGGTAAGCGGAGTTTTGTTTTGTTTTATAGGGAATATCTGAATTATGTTTCATATAAATAATGTGTGTCAAAAGCAAACTATGCTTCCAGTTATCCAGCCCATCCAAAGAAAGCTGGGAGCAGTAAGGGATTTGGCGTAGAAGAGAGCAACCTGCACAGGTCCCCAAAACACAGTGTTTACGTTAACCCCGTATTTTCTGTTCAGGACCAGGACAGTTTGCAGTTTTTGCTGGAAATGTCCCCCGCAGGACTCCCAGTTGTGTTACCATCCCTGGAACTACAAGTCCGAAATTTCTTGAATGGTTTATGTTTATGCTGTGCACTGACTGGTTCAGTTCTGCTGTAAGGTCCTTTTTGGTCTAAAACCTGCAGCAAAGCTCCAAGGACTACTAACCCAGCTTTAAAGGGAACAGAAGAGAAAAATTCATCAGAGCTTTGAGTAACTACATTGCTGAGTTTGTTAATGCACAGACCAGTGGTGCTGAGACCCTGGAGAGAGGCAGAGGCACTGCCTTCCTCCTCCTTCAGCCCTTCACAAAGTAACGACAAACTCCTAACAATTCACTCATTTACATTTTCATCAAGGGAGCACATGACCACACAGGGACACTGGACCGTAAAACTTAGCTTTTATAACCAAAACCCCTGTGTCTCTGTCTATACGATGGTACAGATCCGTCAGCCTCATAACGTCAGGTACTAGCTTTATTGTCCATCCAAACCCACTAATTTTGACATTGTAAATTACTGAACTCTCCATATGCACAGCAGATGGGGTGGTTCAGCCCGCAAAGCTTTGTTGGTGTCTGTGAAGTGCTCAGTGCTTTACCTTTCCCCTTCTGATGTCCTCAAAGGTTTTACTGCTCACAGTAGCTGTAGGGATGCTGCCTGACGATAACATATGAGCATGAAAGCTTCTTTAGGGGACTAGTGATTCGGGAGGAGGAGCTGGTGGTCGGTAAGATTTGTCTCAGGCTGTCATAAGCAGGAGGTAAAAGAAACAGATGAGGAGGAAGAAGGGGGAGATTGCAGGTTATAATTAAGACTTGTGATCTATAGACCTTGCTTGACTTGTGATATACAGACCTTGCTTGAGTTGTCTGGAACATTTTACGAACATCCTTAAGGTATTGCGTGTGCAAACCTGTAGCTATCAGCAAGGTACTCTGCCATTTTCCCACCTCTTCAAGGCACCAATTATTCAGCCAAGATAAGCCATGTGAGCAAGCGCTTGGGATCTCAATGATCTACTTATTTTTAATACACATTTTATGCAGTTCGTTTGCTTGTTTGAGCACAAGCTGGAAACACAGCTGCAGCTGCACACCAGATGTGCTCAACATGTCTGGCCACAGGTAACAGTATGTATTTGTGTCCCCAGGAGGTGCTCCCTGGGTCACATATCCGACTTGCGTGGCAGCCGCACAACGTCCCTCCCTGGATTTGAGAACCTCACCGTGGGATACAACAAATACCTCCGGCCCTACTTTGGTGGTATGTTGGCTCCATGCATTTGACCGTTTGAAGAGCAGTCTGTAAGGCTTGTGTGGAGGGGAGAGTGTGCTGTAAGCTTTCTTTACGATGCCCCGGTTTAAAAGGTGGTGTAGCTTTTAAATTAGCTAGTAGCCAAGGCTGCCCTCCTTTCTGTGTATCCACTGTTGTCTTGAATAGACTGTGCATGCACGTGTGAGGCGTAAGAACATGTCCATCTAGAAGGCTGAGACTAGAGACTAAACTTCAATACCTCTGTGAAGACCTGACAGAGTAACTAAATTCTGCTCTAATTGTTTTTGTTCATATATATCTATTTAGTAAATTGCAGCTATAGAGGAATAAAGCTGGTTTTGCCAGAAATACTGACTTTTGACACATGCTTTCACTTAGCACTGAGACACAAACTAAATCTGCTTTAAACCCTCATGGAATTCTAGGGAGTAGGGAGCAGGACAGTCAGGTATTCAGGAACTTACCTGAGGCTATTGTCCAGTTTGGGTGTCAGGTCTCCCACCTTCCCGCTGAGTGCTGTAACCACTGAGATGAAAGGATTTCTCAGAATGACATTCAGCACCTGAAAAATACCGACCACAGTTTGAAAAACAGCTATGAAAATTTTTATCAATTTTGCTTCTCTGCCAGAACCCATTAATGGAACTATGCTCAACAGAAAAATTCCCCATCGGCTTTCACCGGGACCTAGATGTTTCCCACTGTAGCTCCTGCAGACTGACCGTCTGCTACTTGCAGCTTTGAGCTTCTTACTTTTTCTGACCATGGTGATAAATTTCAGGGACAATACAGAATTTACCAGCTTGTTATTCCTAGAATGCCTGATCTCTTGCAAGAACAGAAAAGCTCCTCTAGATTCTGTCATATCAGTGCACAGATGCTTCTGAATTATGTAACAGAGATTAACTGCATCTACACCAGCCTACGCCTACCAGAGCCATAAATGTTAAACCGAAATGGGCAGGACTCTAGTTTGAGAAGCTCCTCACAGATCTACCCTCTGGTCATTAAGCTGAGTGAGCTTCAAGTCTCTAAATATATAAAGACAAGATGGAGGATATGAATAACAGCTACTTCAAAAACTGCCTCTTTTGCAAATGAAATATATTTTGGATTTTAGAGCAGTTTAAAACAAACAAACAAACAAACAAAAAAACCCAACAAAACTACCTGGGAGGAGATTCAGAAATTGCATCCCTTGGACTTTCCTAAATGCAATTTAGATGCTGACAAGGAGTTTCAGCAACTCCCACGGGGCAAGGTGTTGCTGTGTTGTCACCTAGGCAGAGAGGGCTGTCTTGGAAAGCGCCGAGCCCTACTCAGAGCCCCGTATTCATCCTGGGGATCAGACAGACCAGGCATGACCCAGGGGAACGTCTGTGTGGTTCTGCTGGTAGAAGAATTGCCCTCTCCGGAGCCGCGGTGCGCTCGGGGCGGGACTGGGAGCCCGGCCCGGCCCGGCCCCGCAGTTTCCTGGGCAGGAGCTGCCCTCTCGTGGTGGGCTGTGACAGTCGGGGCTGGACAGCGGGGCACGCTCAGGACCCGAGTGCCGAAAATGTGCTTGTCATTAGTACAGGCTGTTGCATTCTGGTTTGTAACCTCGTCTCAGGAATCACTGCATTTCTCTGCCTCTTAGCATTTCCTCTCTGAGAAACAGGGATGCCGATTGCTGCCTGCTTGTGGAGGGTCCTGTGGGAGCTGTATCTGAGAAATATTTTGTGCAAAGTTTTCCGTTCTTGCTGCTGCACAGGTGTTGTGGTCTGGGTAGCAAGGGACAAACTGGCCCTGGCTGCCTGCCCGTCGGCAAATGCCACTGAAATGCTGCTTACCTGAACTGCTGGTCTTCATAGCTGCTGGATATTTGCTCTCTGCCACCATCACCAGATACAGAGCTCCAGCTGACTGTTTTGGATCATTATGTAATTTGTGAGTCTAATGCTCTGAAACGATGTCTAACCCTTTGGGCTCCTGCAGTTTTAGGGATAACACAGGATGCTGTGAGCAGAGCCCATGCTGCACAGCATCCTGACTGGTTTTATTGTGCCTTTCACTCTTTCCTTCTCTCTGCTTAAGCCTTTTTTTCCCTCCTCAGGAGAACCTGTTCAAATTGCAATGAGTCTGGACATCGCAAGTATTTCTAGTATATCTGAGAGCGACATGGTAAGTGAAATCATTTTTATTTTATAAGTAGGATCTGCCTGAGACTTGTCACATATCCTGTGTGTTCAGCACAGAAACTGTCATGTTCAAGCTGCTTTGCTTTTCTGTTTCTGTTGACCACTTTCAGAGGTGTGAGGAGAACAAGGCTCATTTATGACTGCAGACTACGTAGATGCCATAGTAATGTGGGCTTGTAAGTAAACGGAGATGGCTCCAAAGGTCCTACTGGTAAAAGACTCCTCCCAGAAATCAGGCCTCTTTGAAATGGAAAAAATCAATCCTGTGTAGAATTTCCTCTCCCTTGCCTTTCCTCCCTGTAGGAGCCCTCTGTGTAGGGCAGGTGGATGTGCTGGTGCTGATTGAAGACAGACAGGGTTTCTTCTCGAGGAGAAATGAGGTTTTGAGCTGCAATAGAGTCTGAGGCTCAAAGGACCGGTCATCCCAATAAATAAAAGTAATAACAGTTTTCAAATATACAAATAACATCTTCTCACTACTGATGAGTCTGGTTCCCCTCCGCTTCTGACAACAGCTGATTTCAAGCATTGATTGCTGAAAGTTCCTGTTTCAGGTTGACCAAAACTATGGGCAAGTTTGGTAAATTCAGCAAAATTGTTTCAGTTCAAACAGTCCAAAGTTCTGTTAGGAACAATTTCAACACTTAATTTCAGCATTTTCAAGAATGACTGACCTTTTTTTTTTTTCCCCCCTCTCCTCCCTGCAAATTAAACAAGTCCAGTAAATAAAATATTGTAACTTTGATAAAGCTATTCATTTTGGGAAAGAAGCAGAACCAACACCAATTATTCACACAACTCTAACTCAATTAAAAGGGCCTTTTATAATAGCTACTGTTCTGGAGTTTTTCTTCTTGATGGTCCATCTAAATTGCTCTGACCATGTGGAAAACACTGCAGAGGCTTACTCTGTGCCTTGACAAAAGCTGGAAATCAACCGGGATTCCTCACTTCTGTCACTATTATAATTCACTGTATTGAAAGCCGTAACAGTGCATTATTTGACATGTTTTTTCCTCTGTCACAGGCTGAGAGTAAAATTTTAAAAGTTGCAAAAGCTAAACGCTCATACCCAATATTTACTTAGAACTTTTCTCTTAAAGCATTTTACAAATTACAGATCGAATGAAACAGAACTACTTCATCCTCTGCAGACAGGCAGCATATCTGGGGTAAAACATAGCGACTTCAGGCTGTTAACACAATCGCCAGTATCAGTCTGTGACAGAGATGTTTTGAAAATAAAAGGCATTGCTGCTTGCATTTTACTTCATTGATAAGGAAGGGAAATAGGACAGCAGTGCCCTGTGTCTGACCAGAAGGCTCAGTAAAGAATTGTCTTCAGAGCTGAGCACGGCTTACTCTTTTATGATGAGGCACTGCGAAAATACTCCAGTCACTACAGGCAGAATTTTGGCAGGCGAAACTCCAGTTAATCCTAGTGTCCTCAGATTCAAAACCTCTCTAAAAAGCATGCTACAGGTTTTGGTTTTTAATTTGTTTGGGGTTTTTTTAAGACTTTGGTAAAATAACAGGTTGAATTTGCTTACCTTTATTCTCCAAAGTGCAGATGTCTCTTTCATGTTCATGTTTATAGTACACGTGTAATTTTCCAAAATCTAGACAGTAATAGATTTTTAATGTCAGTGACTTGCTGAGTGGCCTCAGGTGGGCACTTTCCATCTGTTTTCTTACCTGCAAAATAGACACAAAAATATCAATTACAATAATTGCTAATTTAAAAAAAAAAGTACTATGAGTAAAATGTTTAGTCCTCAAACACTACACCTTAAGAGTGTATGTGAGAAATGTAATACAGTAAATAAAACTATGATGAAAATCTATCAGATTTACTGCATGCATGTGAAGCTGGGCTTTGACAGATTAAATATGTGTTCTGCCTCATCGCACACGGCATATCCACAGCTGTGCTGTGTAGGTGCCCCGGCCATCATCCTCACAGGTTTTCCTCTCTTCCTCAGGATTACACAGCTACTATATACTTGCGGCAGTGCTGGACCGACCCCCGGTTGGTCTTTCACGGCAACAAGAGCTTCACGTTAGATGCTCGTCTAGTGGAATTGCTCTGGGTACCAGACACGTACATTGTGGAGTCCAAAAGGTCCTTCCTGCACGACGTCACCGTGGGAAACCGCCTCATAAGATTGTTCTCTAATGGCACTATCTTGTATGCCTTAAGGTAATCAGCCTTTGGCTTTGTGGGTGACAATGGTTCAGAATACATTTCCAGAACTGTGCTGGACAGCAGATACCAACAGTCACGAGTAGTGAGTTTGCGGTCAACAAGCCAACTGTGACCATACTCTTCTGATCCATTGCCCCCTCTTCTGGCCATCTGGAAATGCCAGGCAAGGATCAGGATTCCCCAGCACAGTATGTGCTGTGCCCTGAGCACAGTGCCTGCTGAGAAAGCTCACAAGTTTAGGTGTCACCCAAGACAAGTCAAGTAGTGTCAGATGGTGGCAGCGGAGGAGTGGAGGGAGGACATCGTAATAGTGAATGTTTAACAGATTGTGGGAATGTATTTGCTTATCCAGTGCCATGTAGTTATGATTTCTGCTTTTTAGCCATAAGGATATTTGCGCATGAACTGCAGAAATGTGCATTGGAATTGTGTTACCAGTTCCTAAGTGTTATCTCCTCTCAGCTCACAGTAACTGTCCCAGTTACCTTAACTGCAAAGTAAAGCTCATTTTCCCTCCACATCAGAGCAAGCCAGAATATGCATGCAGTTGGTTACTGTCCTCAGGTGACAAGTGGTAACTTTTTAAACTGTGCAAACTGTAGCACTGGAAAATGTGAATCTACACTAAACCTCCCACCACAGATAGTAAAATTCCTCCTTTTATATTTTCATCAGCGTGGCTGCAGAGAGCGTATCTTATGGAGGGTTCTCTCTGAATATATCTATACATTCATTTCATAAGTCAAAATTATCTAAATGACAGAGCAGAGTCTTTGCAGTCTAGTTCGCTACGAAAAACAGAGAGATTTCATTACAGGTTTTTATTGCAACTTTCAGAGTTCTTTCTCCTTCTACAGAATCACTACTACTGTCGCTTGTAACATGGACCTGTCAAAATATCCCATGGACACACAAACATGCAGACTGCAGCTAGAAAGCTGTAAGTATAACATTCCAGAAAAAAAAAAAAGTTTTTACTTTAAATTTGTTTGTCCATATGTAACTATAGATCTTGAATATTTGGAGTCCCAGTGGCTTTCTGGAGTACAGATGATGGGCCCCTCAACAGTAGGAGTCTCAGCTTTGGAAGTCTCAAGAAAAGGAATAATCAGCAAGTTCTGCTCTCAGTTAAATTAAAAGGCTCCCATGGCAAAGCTTTCTGGGAAAGACTCTAGGAAAATGAAGGACACCACAGGGCTTTTGCACAGGAGTGCAGCAAGAGCAGTGCTGCTGTTCAGTGTCTGTGAAGCTCCACAACAAGCAAGCAACCATCTCCCACTTCGTGTCACAAAAAGAAACATCTAAAATTTCAGTACTGAAAAGACCAGATTTTAACTTCTGGGGTTGCGGCGTGGAGCACCTATGGAAGCACATATTATTTTCACATTAAAATCATATTAGTTCACCATGGTTAATTTTATTACAAAGAATAGCTGCTGAAATAATAATGATTGGCCTCTTCTGCTAAAGCATAGCTTGTTTGGGCCTGTTTTAAAACTGATTGGGTCCTACATCATGCTCAGTTGCTGTATAATTCCAATGAAATTACATGCACATTCCCACTGGAGATTTCATTAGGATAAGTGCCCAGAAATAATGTTATTTAAATATACACCAGATGAATTAACAACAATCTATCATTCATTATAAAATTTTCCTGAGTATCCACAATTTATAAAACTGCTTAGAAACTTTGAAAAGTCACATGCTTAGGATTCTACGCAGGGATTCATACCCTGGACACCTAATTTAGGAGTTCATCACACTCAAGCTCTGGTAATTTGTGTCTAATAAGAAAACACAATTAGATAAAAATAGAGCTGCAACTGCATCTTATTCCTTTCAGCAGGATGAACAGGTTATTATCAGAATCAAATCGTCCCTACTCATTTTCTCAAAGAAGGGCACTTAATAAAAGAATCAAATTAGTGAGATTGATGGGCTTGTTTCCTAAATTAAGCGAAATTTTTGAAGTGAATGGCAGGCTGGTGACTCAGTACAAGCTTTATCCCTCAGACCGAGATATCACTCAGTCCAACCGGAGGCCGGGTTATGTCGTTGTTTACATTCCTGAAGGTGATAACTTTTATTGGCTAACCCACAGTAATCTGGGTCTTTATGTTCTCCTTAGGGGGATATGATGAAAACGACGTCATCTTCACGTGGCTGAGAGGAAATGACTCTGTCCATGGCATAGAAAAGTTGCGGCTGTCTCAGTACACAGTGGAAAGTTACTACACCCTAGTCTCGAAGTCACACCAGGAAACAGGTAAATCAGTGAAAGAGAAAAGCAAGGAAAAGCTTTTTCAAGTGCTTCCCCTCCCACCTCCCTTCCCTTCGATGGGCCAGTATCTTTTGATGCAAGCCTGAATCACCAAGGTCTTCAGCAAATCTTAATCTCACAAAAAGAGACAGAAAGATGGTGAAATCCAATTAGTTGCAATCAGGATATTCTATAAGATGGAAATCCATTTTTAAATTCTCTACTTTCTTTCTGCACACATACCTGAATAAACTCTCCTTTCCTCCCAGATGTGCAGACTATAAATACTGCAGAGCACCGTATTTACAGTAACATTAAGTAAAATTAACTTTAAAGATACACTTTTGTTTGTAAATTACAATTCCATCATGTTATGATGGAATAAGAACCCTTTGTACATCAGAATTCAATGTCTTTTTCATTATCAGTGTAAATACTCTTATCACCAATCACAGACACTATGAAAGGGGGCAAAACCTCCTTAGAATGACCAGGATTTTAAAATACAAATGTTTTGTTGTTTATGGCAGTGTACACGGCCCACGAACAACATGGGGTTTGTTTCTACATTTCAAAGGGAATGATTGTTTAAAGAGCAGAAATATCTCCTGAAAATACCAGCAATCCAGCCCCAGAAGCCTTATGCCAGTATTACGACAAACTAATTTTTAAAAATTGAATTTTTTTGAGTGCAAAAAGACACAGTTATCAGAGATTACAAATTACTAATGAATACAGGATATTGGGATGCTTTGGGACCTGGGCCAGAGCCTGCTGAAATAGAGAGAAAAAGCTTTTGTTTATTTCTGAGCCATCAGATAAGACTGAACTCAGCAGTGCCCCTTCAAAGCGGTTACTGGGGAAAATGTGCTGTGCTGAGTATGAGAGAACAGATGAAAGCATCAGTCCTCCTCTGCCCTGAGTTAGGACACTGCTATAAAATGGTTCCACTGTGGATTAAGTTCAGGAGCCCCTTTGCAAGCCACACATTGGTTTTGATGTCTTTTGTCCGGCAATGCTGTGTGTATGTGTCCTCTCGTCTGGGACGTGATAGGTAAGTAAGGCCTCTGAGGCAAGAAGTCAAGCTTGTGTAAGTGATGCATCTCCCGTGATCTCAGTGCAGCTCTGCTGATGTACGTTAGCTGAAGGGCTGTGTTGTCCCAGTTTCAGTTCAAGGGTCCCTGAGAATCTCACCTTCACTGTGTTCCTTCCTTTCCTGACCAGGCAGTTACCCACGACTGATATTGCAGTTTGAGCTGAGAAGAAACGTCCTTTACTTCATTTTGGAGACCTATGTGCCCTCCACTCTGCTCGTCATGTTGTCCTGGGTTTCTTTTTGGATCACACTGGATTCAGTGCCTGCAAGAACTTGCATTGGTGAGTCACTGCCTGAGGGAGGGAGAAGCAGGCAGGGAAGCTTCTGAGAGGCTGGGTAGAAGGTAGTTTTCTTGAGCTCTCTGCTCAGTGATAAATGGCCTGCTCACATTCTGCTTTTACTCGTGGCAGAGCTGGGTCAGCAGTGTGACGTATGGAAGATAAGCTGTGGCTGGCACACTTGCCACCTGCAGAGCTGTGTATGGCCAAGGCTCCGGGCAGATTCACAGCAGAAAGCAGAGCACAGGTTCTTTGTGATGTGCTTTGGAGGAGGCAGGGAGGGGGGATTTTGTTACTGAAAGCAAGAAAAATAAAAGAGCCAAGAGCTTATTCGAGCCAAGCTGTCAAAGGCAGGGAGAGCCTGTGTGAAGCTAGTAGCTAGTGCTACAAAAGCATTTCACTTGATGGATGATTTGGATTTGTTAAAAAGTGATGTGCTCTACCTGGCTAGCAACAGAGAGTGACAACATGTGCAGAAGGTTAGGCCAAGCCTTTTGCAAGGTATCCACAAGAGAAGATATTTCCTTTTCTGCTTTCTAAGGAGTCACGACAGTGCTTTCCATGACAACTCTGATGATTGGCTCCCGAAGCTCACTTTCGAAAACCAACTGTTTCATTAAGGCCATTGATGTTTACCTCGGCATCTGCTTCAGCTTCATCTTTGGTGCCCTTGTGGAATATGCAGTGGCTCACTACAGCTCATCACAGAAGTGTGCAGCTAAAGCACCTCAAGAGGTAAAGCCTAATCTACGTTAATAAGCCTCGTTGTCTTGGATCGACAATAATTAGTCCTCCATTAACTGATTAAGACAAATGGGATGGTCCGCCTGTTATGGATACAGTAACAATTGCTCTTCCTAATTGTCACTAAATCTAAATTTTTGTGTGCAACAGATGCATGAATAGCACTCTGTCTCTGACAGAGACTTCTGAGCAGCAGCCACAGCTGACAGTCATGTTGGATTCATAGGATCACATTCAGAGAAGGCACTTCAGCCTCCCACTAGCATCGGGTCTGCAGCCCTGAGCTGAGCCCACGTGAGAGCTGGAAGGACCTCTGTTCCATTCAAAATGCAGCTCAACAAGAGCCACTGTAGCACACCTCTTCATTCTTCTGTGGAGTAACTCTGATTAAGACACTGATCTGGAAGGTCATTACCAGAGGAAAGCTGACCCTTCTTCCTCCCTTCCCAGAAGACAGTACCAGTTGTCAGTTCCATAATATTCTGTGGCAGTTGTGAGAGAAAGTGAATTGTTCAAAGTGCTCTGCTTTAGTGGCTGAAATGAAATAGTCAAGTATGATTATAGTCCAGTGGTCATCAAGGGTCCAAATCCCGTGAAAGGGAAAAGAAGTTCCCCAGCCATTAAGTTACTGTGCAGACATGAAGAGATGGATATCTTGTAGGAGATGGATGTTGGGTTGCTCAGTGACATAAAGCAAGACTTGCTCAAAGATCTCAAAATACCTCTAGAAATACAGTGGTGGAAACACAGGCATCTCTAGGCCATCAGGCACTCCTAAAAATAGGCAGCAGCTGAAAGGTGTGTTTGAATATTGGGGTTTTCGATGAACACATATGAAGCTGTGTTCTTTTATCTTTATCCTTATTATTTTCTTATTGATTAAAGTACTTTTCCTCTGCAGAAGACAAATTCTAAAACTAACTGTACACTCTTGTTTCCTAGGGGCCTGCAAATGAACTTACTGAAGAAGTGGAAGAAGTCAACTTCACTAACATCCTCAACAGCTCCATCACTAGCTGTAAACGGAAAATCAGCTTTACAAGCGTTGAGATTTCCAGTGATAATGTTAACTGCAGTGACTTGACCATGAAAACTCATGAGAAAATCAAACGTGTCTTGAGAAACAAAATGCACAGGATTATTGGTTATTTCACAATTCAAAACCCCAGCAATGTAGACCACTACTCTAAATTGCTTTTCCCTTTGTTTTTCATGCTGGTCAATGTGTTTTATTGGGCTTATTACCTATATTTTTAGTAGAAAGGAGTCACTTCATTTTCCTACTTCAGCAGGAGAGGAATCTTGCCAATGGGCATCTAGGTATCTAACCACAGTGAATCCAATGTGGACAAAAATGCTCTGTTGTGTTTCCTGAAGTACAGAGCAGAAGAGTATGTGAGGTATGCAAGATGCTTCAGCATTAGCAACATTGGCTCTGGACAACTGCTTGTTCGGCCGAGTGGCTGTGGTGGGCTCTTGTACTCGTACCTGCTTTCTGTCCCAGTGTCCAGCCTCTCACCTGGCTAGAGGTGGGTGTGTAGGACTGCACGTGGCAGGCCACAGAGTGCTACAGGTGGCAAAATCATCTTGGTAGCCTGAAGCAGGTTGGAACCTTCTAGTTTAGATCTCCAAGTTGTTATTCTTTGTTTGCCAGGGAGAACAGTAACAGAGGGACTGTGATCGCTGTCTCAATAGCGCCTCTGTCCAAGTAAGAGAACCCAAAGGCAGCAGGGTGCTGTGCGCAGAGGAACGACTCCTGTGCGCGGCGCTTCCTTGTCCCGGGGCTGATGTGGTGCCAGACGGGTGATTTCGGTGGTGCTGGTATTGGCACAGTGGTATGCCTCATTGCTTTTACTACTTGTGAGACTCATTGAAGTAATCCTCACTTGCTGAAGTTATCCATCCCTGAGAACAGACGGAGGGCTTTTTATTTGTAGAGCTGCATTTTTTCAGAGATTGGTGAACACGAAATACAGGCAGCAAAATTGTTTTGTAACCCATCTCTTCCTGTTGTGCTGCAGTTGAACAGATTCTTCCACCTTCCCTGTCTTCCTTACAAACAGATTATTCTTCATCCTGGAGAGTGCCTCCTTCGGCTTTCACTGCTGTAAGCAGCTCTGGTTTCTTGCCAGCCATATGCAAGAATGGCCAGTTTGTCATCCCCTCCTGAATGTGACTCTGCAGCTGTGGCAAGTCAGCAGGGCTGCTGGGTGAAAAACCCATGTGTGATCTAAATCAGCCTTTCACTCTCTATTTTAGGCTGAAACAGTGTTAGGTTTCTGCAGAAATTCAGATTGTAAGTGGGCTCTGGAAACTGCCAGTCAGCTTTGTTTATCCTGCAATCAGCAGGACTGAGAGCTTTGTTTTAGAAATAAATTAAATATGTAGCGCACACACACTTACATTTGAGAATTAAATGCCAGTTGGTACTCTGTAGCTTAAGGCTACTGGAAGTCTTTATTTACTGATTTTAAAATGAATGTTTTCTGGCAGATTCCTCGCCCCGCTTTTGGTCAATGCAACTTTCATAACTTTGAGGGCATAATCCTGCAGTTATGCAGGCAAAACGGTAATTGCCCGCAGTGGCTACGATTCAGCAGCAGTGTGGGCCACGTGAGGCCTCTCAGCATGTAACCTGCATCACAGTCTCATGCATGCAATGTTTGCTTAGTATCAGGATCTCTTACTGAGGTTTCCAGTGGAAGGTGGGCAAAGTACACAAAAATATAGATTTTTTTTTTTTTTACTTTAATAACTTTTTATCGAACCATTTCACCACACTATATTGTGTGGGATCTAAACCACATATTCATAAATCATAGCTCCTACAAAGCGCAGCACAAGAAGACAAAGGGGAACAGACTGACAATGGCAAGTGAATAAACACAAACTCCAATAATGAAATGTTGGCTTGTATATACTGGCATTTAAAGTCCATTCCATAAAATGTAATAAAGTGAATGTTTGTGATATGAACACAACCCCCCAGAGAGATCCTCTATTAAAAAAATCATTACCTTCTTTCCGTGTCAATTTCTTTCTTTAAAATCCAACTAAAATGCCCTTATGTGTTCTACACTGGCCAACAAATATTAATGTTAACAGAAGAATTTTTGTACATTATAGCAGACTGCCACTCTCCAGGCTTGCTTTCATTAGATGTGGGTTTTGTTACAACTCTGCTGCTTTGAAGTTGCTCAGGACTTGTTCTAAGTTAAACCTCTGTGCAGCGAAATGTTTTTTTATTGACCTGGCCTAGCGAGCAGTATGTTGCCTTGAAAAGTGTCAGCTCTGTCCGTTCTCATTTATTGCTGATTTTGGTAATGTGAAGAAGGAAGGGAGGCACAGAAGGTAGTAGAGGAAGGAGGGTTTTTTTTTCAGATACCATATGAGAATACTCTTAAAGAGTTGTTGGCTTGGCCAGGGGAAACCTCTTCAGAAACTCTTCACATCTAGAAAGTATGGACTGCTGCTTTATTTGCTCCTACGTATAATTTTCTCCGTCATTGATGGACTCCACCACTTTAAGATACCTCGCACATAACTGTCTTGCTGAAACACACCATATTAACTCTGGCCCCAGAGGGGCACACACAGAGCCCTCCTGAGGCCATTTCAGTGGTCAAACTGATGCACAACAAGGGAAAGAAAGAGGGAACGTAAGCAAGCCACCTTGCCCCACCCTACCGCAGGGCCATCACTCATGTCAGAGGGGCCAAAATTTATTTTTGCTGATCCATCCTACAGTGAAGCAAGTCAGCTTAGCTGCACTGATGTCCTGGAACAGCCTGGTGTTAGTACTGGTGTGGCTTTGTCCCATATGTGACACTTGGCAGAGCGCAGCAACAGATGAGCATTGTGAGCCCAGCTATGTTCTTCAGAGCGGTCAGCGTGATGCACCGCACAGTCCTGAGCTTCTCCTGTCTCGTCCAGGTGTTGTCCAACACAAGCCAGAAGCACCACTGAACTCAATATGAGACTTTTGTATCCCAATAGGTGTGGAGTGCAGAACAGCTTCCGCGTTACTGATGTGCAAAGATAAGCCCCGATATCTTGGCAGACACCAACTGAAAATCAGCCTTTCCCACAAAGAACTGGTGTGTGACGCGTAAGCTGCAGGTGAGAACAGAGCCACAGGTAAGCACTGCACACCTCTATTTTGTGTAAGTAGCAAGCCTTGTATGGGCTCCAGAGGGAACAAGAGGGGTTTGGGCAGCAGCCTGCTCTCTGAAAGACCTCTGGCCTCTAGGCTGATGGGTCCTGAGCTGGGAGCTGTTTCAGATCCCACCAACCACATCTGCCCTATAGCTCCGAGGGAACTTGGCACCACAAATCATGAAGAGCCACAGGATGGAATTACCCTTAACTTCTACTATTCCACCACGGTGCCAGTTTGTGCTTTTCTCTTTGCTGAATATGAACATATGGAGGAAAAGACTGACTTGCTTCCTGAGATGATACTGTTTTACAGTGATGTTCTGGTCTGCTGTAACCTTTCCTTACAGGCACTTCCTAAAGCTGCAGCTTTTGGAATATGTCTCTCAAAGGAAATCTGCACTTACTTTAGGTCTTTGTGGAGCAATGCTTGTGAATGTGTGTTAGCACAGGAAAGCACGATGAATAGTGAGCAGCAGTTAGGCAACACAGGTAACTTGAGCTTTCAAGGGATGCAAATGCTTGTATCTGGTGCAACCCAGAGGCATAGAAAGCCTCAGAATGTGTTACAGAGAGTCACCCCAGCTAGCACAGGAACCAAAAGCACTCAAGCTGCAGCAGTGTAAAGTATTTTGGGGATTAGTTCATCCAGTTTAAAATACGAAGGAGCTGCACTACAGAGGAGAGCTAAAAGAGGCTACCACAGCCTGTTTGTAGCCCCCCTCTAGAGCTAATACATACATGTCTAAGAGTGCAGCAGTGAGCGATAAATACCACCTTTTAGTCCATCCCAGCATCGCCCTGCTTCCTTCTATGTCGCCTACCCTTGTTTTTCCCTCAACTCTTCTTGTGCCCACTTGACCCTAGCATAAGCAGGAGCTGGTCCTGCTGCAGCAGCCACCAGTCTGAGCTTGGCGAGTGTTATTTTTCATTTTCAGGAGGGTTCAGCTCAGGAATCCTATTGTTTCAGAGCATGTGGTTTACATTATGATTTCCAAAAGGTGTTTGTATATGCAAACACTACCATCTGCTGTAAGGAATACTTTGCATTTTTAAAAGGTTAACTCTATTTTAAACCTACTGATTGAATTGGCAGCAGAAACCACTCTCATTTGCTTACTGTATTTAGTGTCACAACATGCAGCCAGCCAGCAAGCCATCTCTTCAGGAAAGGAAAAACTGCTTAGTACTGGTAATTGGCACAGTTTTTCTTCAAATTCTCACTGAAATAACTTTTCTATTCATTAGTGAATAAAAGCAGTTTTAAATTACAAGCTGTTGTTACACTGGGGATCATACAATGGGCTTCTTGTTAACCTGAGGTGAGTGTTAAGTCTGTAACGAATAATTTAATTCATTTTCTTTCTTCCTCCTTCCCCGTTTGAGATCTAAGTCTCAAACAGGCTGCATTTTCCACAAAGTTCCTGTGGTTTGAAATGCTCTTTAATTATGTCTTACTTGCTTAGCAATTCACCAGGAGAATTCAATATTGAACTGCGAGCTGCTTTGGTTGGGCACAAAAATCCACGTTGTGTCTTATTTTCTTCATCAGATTAGTGCAGGTACTTATGACTGCAAACAAGAAATTCATATTTTAGAAGCTAATATTTGGGCGATCATCCCTGCTAGTAAGCTAAATCAACAGAACTGTTGTGAACTTAGAAGAGGAAGCAAACTTAGTTCTAGATACGGATGGGGTTTTTTCTCCTCCAAAAAGAAAGGCTTTTGTATAATCTCAGCATACTCTACAGGGGGATCTCAGATCTTAAGCAGACACATGTATACTGGCACGATTTTGAAACAGCAGAGATTTTCAGATTCAGGGTGTACCAGTGCAATGAGGTCCACCTCCTGTCTTTTCGGGGACAGGGCTTTAGCTGGGTCTGCTGGGCAGCTGCACCTGCTTAGCACTGAACTCTCCGGGCACATGACCTGAGGATTTGCCCCTTTAGAAGCCTGTGAATCCAGAAGTCACCTGGTTTTGGTTTTTCCAGTATGTTGTAGGGGTTTTATTTTCAGTCACACTGCAGAGTCCCTCCGTATACCCCAACCTCTGTCTGAAAAGGGATTTTGACAGAAATGGCCTGTATTTGTTTCAATGTTTTTTCAGTTCCACTAAGTTACAAAACATGTAGGTTTTTATTAATTTGGTACTCTTATGTTTTTATTGGATTGAGACCCTCAGAAAACAAATCCTGAAACTGCAGCACACATGGAATTAAAGCTCCACAGGTAAGGTCAGACCATGCAACCGGCTCTCGCCATTGCTGTAGGAGGACAAAGCCCTCCCACCAGTCCAGAATTTTAAGTTTATCCAATTTGAGATAAATGCCCACCTGCAGTGCTTTGCTTTAAATATAGAGATTATTTTCCTCCCCCACCAACACAACAGTTAGTTTTGGCTTTATGCTGTCAGTTCAGATTTTCCCAGAGATGTCCTGCCATTTTCTTTCCCTGCAGCCCCTGGCTCTAAAGCAGAAACATGAGTGGGTCTACCTTTGCAAAGTGCTGTGGTACAGGAGAGAAGCAAGATAGCAGTATCCTTTTCACTTTACTGATATAATAAGAGTATCCCACTCCCACTTCATCAAGGGATACCATTTAACTGGTATATTCTATAAACTAAGGTATTCACATATTAGAAAGCCTCTTTAGTGCAGATTTAGATGTGTGTTAGTTGTCATGAAACTCAGTGACAAATATAAAACCAGACTAGCTTTTCTAGACAGCTTGTACTTTCAGACATCTACTTTAGGACAAGCAGGTCAGCATTTAATGCAAAAACATGACAACTTTCAGTGCATGCAAGCTGTTTGTGTTTGGTACCTCTAGCCACGCTGCGGTGGGAATAGACTGAGACTTCTAAGAGCGTTTCATCAGCCTGGACAGAAAAACAACACGAAATATGCCCTGCTGCACAGGGACAAAGACATTTGCCCTGCCAACTCAAACAGGAAGCGGCTAAGCTGAAAGTGCTGGGTGGAATCTTGAGCCCATTTAAGTTAATGGGAGTCTGGCTGTTGATTTATATGGACTCAGGACTTTACTTAACTCATGCTCACGCGTATTTTTCATTCATATTCCCTCACTTAATGCTGTTCCAGCTTCCATGCCTTTTATTAGGAACAAAAATGCAAAGCTAAGAGCTATCACAGATGAACCACCCACACTACTGTGACCCTCAGAAAAGGCAGGATAGTAAAGGGGCCAGGATTAGTGCTGGGCTTCTAGAAATTGGCAAATCCAACCCAGAGGCCTGCCCCATCCTGATCCCAGGAGCGTAAGCATTAACAGAGGTAACAAATAGCCCTAGACAAGCCTCATTTTTTCAGAGGCACAATGTGGTCTTCAGCATTTGTGACAGAGACCCACCACTGATTTTTTAAATTTGTTTTTTAACCTCCAAGTAATTAGATGAATTATCTTGTCTGGACATTACTCCTTCTGACTAGAAGCATGAGCCCGAAAGCCCAGAGGTGCCAGTCTGCAGGATTCTTTGATGCACTCGTTTGTCTGTAGATGACACACAAAATCCTGAGAACAGCAGGAAATCTACTACCAAGAGGCAATGCCTGTGCACTCAAGCCCTGCTTTCAGTAGGAGGTGCTGCCCCTCCAAGCTTGTCTCAAGCATTGTTTTCTGTCCTTACGCTGAAGCTTTCTCCTGTCCTCTCTCAAATTCCACCTCCTACTACTGTGACCAAAACCATCCCAGACTAAAGTCAGCAAAGCCTCCCCTCCCCACAAACAACCTGCGTGTCCCCTCCACAGGACAGCACAGTGCATCTCTTTTCAAGCCGTCTGCTCACAGATTAATTTAAAATGTTTGTCAGAAGTGGTAAATTCTGTAACAATTCCAACGGAAGCATAGTGGTAGGAGGCAGATTCCTCCTCTCTTTTCCAGCTTCTTTATGGGGTCATTTTGATCTGACCACCCTTGTGCAGGCAATAGGCTTTTTGCAAGACTTATTTGGAAGCTGTATTACCAGAGCTCACTGCTTGAACCTATGTCTGCTGCAGAGTTATTTCCCTTTGTAACAATGGTCAGAGCTACTTGTGTCTTTGAAGGAGATATGGGAAGATGGGGCTGGAGTCCGATTTGTGGTTTAGCCTGAGGAAGGGGCCCAGCTGGCAGCTCCAGGAGGTCCCACTCTGCCTTTCCAGGCTGTTGTGGGACTACCTGGGCTCTACCAACACCATGTGGGCCGTGGGCCTCAATGACTGCACCCCTAGCTCTGCACGCTCCAAAGGGGTGAGTGAGTCATTTGAGAATATCCCATTTACTCCACTGCTCTGGCACAAAGCAGGACAGACTCGTACTTTAAAAAACAGCCTTGGAAGTTCCAGTGGGGGTGGTGGTACCTCCCCTTTAGCCCCTTCTCCTGCATAGATCTCAGAGCAATGCTGGCCTGGGTGAAGGATCTGCCACTGGGCGTTAATCCTATTTCCCCCAAGAGATAAGGGTATTTTATGCAATATCCTTGTACAGCAGAGACAAGCTGAGAGAATTTTGCTTTATATCAAAAATCAGTTTCTAGTTGCTTTTCTCAAGAAGAATCGTTACAGTCTTATCTGTGCATTTGCTGTAATGGAAGCCACTACTTTCTTCAGTATTGCTGTGTGAGAGAAAGCTGGTGAAGCTGAAGGAAAATCCCCCAAGTTTCCTCTCCGTGCCTGACTTCCTGGCTGCTTTTAGGGACAAGTAGTTTTTGCTAATAAGACTTTCCATTATAAAGTTTCCATTGCTTTGGAAAATATTAACTTTGCTGGGAAGATCAAACAGGCCCTGCAGTTACAGTTAGAATATCCTAAAGATTTAGTTCCCAGTAATAACAGGGCTAAACCACAGCACTGCCAGAGGCAAAAACTCTATTACTTGAAATGAAACTTCTCATAAATATCCAGCTATGAAGTCATTTTATATCAGCTGCTCTTATATAAACTGGACAAGGCAAACTGTCCTATCCATCAACATTAAGGCTGCCAAGAAAAATAACTCTATATTCATTGTCTGCAAGTTTCAGAGATTTCCCCCTCTCTATTAGGCCTTCCCAGGAAACACTGTGTTTTGCTCTTTCTAAGAACTCCACTGGTACTGGCAACTTGTAGCACCACCAGTGTCATCTCTGGGCTTGAAGCGGCTCTTGTCTCGCTCTTCTGTCTCTCTGCTGGTAAATGGGCAGGTACACACGCACACGCCTGGCTGTCAGCGGCCACTGGCCAGAGCTAGGATTACTTTTCAGCCTTCGTTAGGTGGAAGCACGTCAAAACATTGGCAGAGCCAAAAACCATGTTGGGGCTTTTTTTTTTGGTTTTGGTGGGTTTTGTTGTTCCCCCCCCCCCCCAACCCCTCTCTAAATGCTTAAAGCGTGTTTGTGGCAGGTCTGCAGTAAGGACTAGGCCAGTCTTCAAACATACTGCTGAAAGCTGCACCCAGGAGGGGCTGAGAGCAGCAAAGGGCACACAGAAACGTCGCTAGCCACTCTCGCACTCCCACTCCTTTCTGCTCGCTCCCTCCAGGCCTGCCAGCCCATTCCCTCATTTCTGTTCTGCTACTTGTAGCTGGCAGCACGTGCAAGACAGGCCTTTCTTGGACTCTCCATTTTTTGTTTTTATGTGGTGAGGTGTGATCTGTTTTCCCCGAGCTCTGGTGTCTTTGAAGCCCTGCTGTACCCAATAGCACTACTGTGTCACTGCTGATATAGACAGCAACTGCCTTTGACATGGAAAATTGTTTCACTCTGCATTAAACTGCAGCATCTGCTGTAGTAAAACGTGACACCTGAAAATACTGTTGTCTGTGCAAAACATGGGGATGCTTTTCCATTAGTTCTCTCTAAAATTAAAGCAGAATGTGGACAAACCTTCATGTCCCCTGCCCTCAAGAGGAAGGAGAATGATGCTGGCTATTGCTTCGACACTGCACATGTGATTAAAGTATACGGGGAATGGTTAAGATGAGCAACTAAAATTTGCTGGGCTGGAAATGTGGGCAGGACACATGGGGGAAATGCCCTTGTGATACCTTCTGTGCAAGTTTCCTCTCTACAACTCTTGCCTCTCAAAAGAATGGTTTCAGAGAAATGACTTATTACCTACTGCTGACTCCCTAAATGTTTCTAGTATCACATTGCAATTATGGAACAGGAGGCTCAGGCGTTTCTGGGAAAAACTAGAAAGTTTTCAAAAATTTGGTCTATTTAAAGGATAGCAGAGAAGTGAAGTAGACTTGAAAAGAACCCCTGAAACATCTGGTCCCTTGGATGGAAATACTAACTTGTGAAAAGGGATTTCCAGACTTGTTTGTGTGAAAAGGAATCAGTAAGCCTACATGAAATCAAATTCGAGTATTTGGTACTACAATAGTACTAGCAAGCCTTTCTTTTGTCTTTCTAAGTTAAATTTGAATGTGTACAGTCACCACAATGTTGATGCTGAAATGTGAAACAGAAGAAATATACAGTCAGCTGCTGCTGGAGACAGGTCCAAGGTGAGACACCAAAAGCCTTACATGAAAACGGTCAATTTTCAGGCCGAAATTAACAGATGTTAATTATATTTTTTTCCATCTTTGGTAAATAACACGTAAAACCTTAAAAAAAAAAAAGGCAAAAATAATGATCCTCCTTTTAACTTTGCAAAGAAAATAATTAAATTATATGTTATTAAAATATGCAAAATTTATAATTTAATTACACAATTACAGAGCCTCATATTCAATAGCCCCACTGTACTTGGCATATTAGTGAACAATTGCTTTCTTAAAACTCACACCAGAATCATTTACCTGATGCTGGAGAATAAGTTAATTACGGATCTCCTGCCTTTGATTAATAGATTTAATAATCATGTTACAGTAGAATTAATATATACTTCATGTGCTTACAGCACTAATGAGGAGACTCATGAAAGCAGTGTGTCAGCAAGTAGGAAAGGCAACGTTTGGAGATCCCAGGACTGCCTGGGCCTGTGTTGCTGCAGGTCAGCAGTTGTCAGGAACCTGCAAATGGCTTCCAACCATTTTTGCCTCATCTGTCGTTAATCTCCACTATTTGCCACTTATTTCTACAAAACCAAATGCCGTCTTCAGGTGAGCTGAGCACCTCAACTGAAGCTCAATTCTGGATACTGTGGTGGGAAAAATTATCTTAGGAGATCGGTACAGTATCAAATAATGCATATAACCAACAGGCACAGCCACCTGTAATCTGCTACTGTTACCCAGTATCCCAGACTAAACATTAATTTTCTTTAATGCTTCTTTGGTGCACATAATACAAATATAAAGTTTTTGGATGGAAACATGTTGAGTCAGACAAGATTTACTCTCTCTAAATGAGCCTCAAGAACAGGCACTTAATACAACCTAAGAGACAGAGCACTATAGTTTCCAAACTTGACTTCAGCTGTTAAAGGAGAGGAACTATTGCAGGACACAGAGGGTGGAAGGGACACTTGAAAATTTTTTGTGTTTTGCCATTACTCCTCACAGGGCTCCTGCACTTGTCTGTGTAAGAACCAGATCTGCAAGTCTGCCAGGAGCCAGACTCAGAAACCTTTACTTAACTAAGTAAAACTCACACTGACACAAATAAAAACACAATCAAGATCTGAACCACCTTTTATCTGAAAGAGCAGTACCTCAAGAATCACCAGCAATAGGATTTCAAATTGCATCAGCCACGTACCTTATCTATTACCATGCAAAGTAGAACAATGCAACACAAATCAGCAGCTTAGTGTAATACCGGGCCCCAAGAAGAAGGCAGGAAATTAATAGGAATACAATTTCCTTAACAATTCACTTACAGGAATTATTCTGCAAGACATTACCCATGTCCTGGTGGAAGATGCAGTCTGAGCGTACAGGAAGCGCTGGGCTATCTTGCCTTGTCCCCTCACTGCCCATTATCCAACTGGGTACTGCCCCTTCCACGAGACGGTGGCAGAACTCCTTGCGCTGATCCCATCATGTGGAAATACCCAGAAAAAGCCAGGGAAATTCCTGCACAGGCAGCACTAACCTGCCTGCTGAGACTGAGGGGACACTAATGCTGTTCAACCTGCCTGCTAAAGAAATTATTCACTAAAATATTACTTCTCAGCTGATGGTAGAAAGCTCCCCTCATATGCTACAGCTGTGTACCTCCTCCCCTCATTGGAGGGGTCCTGGAGGCCTCGCCTGTGCTGCTTTGTCAGCTCTCCAGGCAGCACTTAGGGGATGGTGTCCGAAAAGCAGACCATGTACTTTGGTGCCTGTCTTGCAGCTCTACCAGTGACATTAATCCACTACTGCTTGTGTTTGGTTCTGGGAGATATTTAGGGTTGAGACAGGTCAAAGTTTTTGATGAAAATCAACACTTCTTTTCCGCCAAACCCACCAAAGCAAGCTTTAGGGATGAGAGCCATACTGAAATAATGTATATTTTATTACTGAACCAGGTGGGAGCATGCCTTTAGATGTGCTGCTTCAAACACAGCTGCACATCCCACTTTTCCTCGCTCCCCCTTTATCCCCCTCTTTTGTTTCCCTGCTCCCCCTTGCTCTGACCCTGCCATGCATTCATCCAGTGCAGTTACACAAGGCTCCTCTCAGTTGTCACAGCTGGCTTGCTAATGAAAGCCACTTCAGGCAGCTAACAGGCCATTTCTGTGTGTCATATCACAGTGCTTTAACCCCTCCCCTCCCCAATTTGTTCCAGGTGAGCTCTGAAATCAGTGGCCAAATACCCTTCAGCCGTACATCACCTGCCAAGTGGCAGCTGTTTGAACGAGACAACAGCCATACCCAGTTCTTAATTTAGAAGCGGAACCCATCACGAACTCGGATTGCATTAGTCAGACAAATGCCAAAATGCTTTCTAGGATATTTATGATGGGTTTCCTAAGTGCCAGGACACAGGAGGTACTTCCTTGTCTACTTCTGTTCTACAGCCCTCAAATCACGTTTCCTGGAAGAGGACAGGCAAAGCTCAGCCTTAGCAGGGGCAGTGCTGGCCCGCAGCCCCTCCCTGCTTTCTCTCCACTTTGCATACATGATTTCACCACTATAAACGCAGTTTCACTTCATATGAGCCTAGCAAATCCTTGTCCTCTAGATACCCATCCCCTACAGCTGTAGGCACAAATAATAAAATAGTGATGAGTAGATCCTATAATGCAAAACTAAATGTCCAATTAGAATTTGATGAGGAAGTGTGAAATAAAGCACATTAACCTGAGTAAGAAGGTGGGACAAGAAATCAATTTCCCATTAAATTCAGTAGTTACTTTTTTTCTGACTCTCAATGTTAAAAGTATCAATTACACACATAATTTACTCCTTTACAGTCTGATTCTGTGTCCAAAGCAAAACCATACATTACAGAACATGAATTAGCCCAGCCATCAGACGGAAATAAGCAGCGCGCTGTAGGTCTCTCCAGGCTGGCTTTATGAAGTGCTCCACCAATGCAGGCCAGAGGGAAACTGCATTATCTGCAGTTTGGGAGAAGTAAGTGATTTTGATGAAGCCTCCTGCTTCACTCAAAGCAAGAGGTAATCTCAATCAATGCAGAAGGTATGAAGCTGAACTTGGGAAAAGCCACAGAGATGCTTGAGATGGAAAGTAAGCATAAGTCCCCAAAATATTTGGTTGACTGGAGGATGTAAGGCTGGTATAACAAAATACATCGCTCACTGAGCTTATGTTAGCGGCTAAGCATCATGAATACAGAAAGAGTTGAAAAAGCTACTTGTGGATGATCTCAGGACAAGTAGGCACAAACATGATTCCTCTTTTATTTCAGTGTCTTAATTTTATAATGTATGTCTTGAAAATGTGATGCACGTAGAGTTATTTTAAGCTAACAAACACAAAGATGTTTCATTTGTAGGGAGTGGTGACCCCTGACCCATGTTATCGAGCCATACTTGCAGGGTCTGTAAGTCCACTGTGCTTCACTTCTACCTACAGCAGATGGTAAGGTGCATCTCTGCTGAGCAGCACGTGGTGTGGACAGGGGTAACATCAGCCTGTCATCTATAGATGAGAAATCTCCTCAGCACAGCAAGGGAGAGAAGTTTTCTGATAGGAGGTGGGATGATAGGGAGCATGCTTAAATCCTGAGAAGTACAAAGAAAAGTGCAACACCTGGTGAGAAATGACCCTGCAAACTCATCTCCCTGAACTGGCAGAAATTTATGCACAGAAAAAGTGGGAAAAGAAATCAGTTACCTCTATCATCCTCCTTCATAACTCACAGTGTAAGTAGATCTTAAGAAATGAAGACAGAAAAGTGCTATGAAAATACAAGTGATGCATCTAATACTCCAGCAAAATCTCTTTCTGGTGTGTCTAAAGTGCCGTGGCAGCTTGCTCATGTTTGTCTGTGTTCTAATAAACCTTTTGTGTTTTGTTCTTGGAGCCAAACCTGGACCACATTATTTTGGGTTGCAAACCACAGACATCCATAAACACTGAAAAGAAGCTAAATGTAGAGAGAACAATGGGTTCTTTAATGGGTGTAGGCACCTCTCATCTTAACTTCAAGACTGAAGTAAATTCCAGCTGCCTTGGATTATCCCTTGCTTGTAAAAAGCCTGTAAGTAAATTGTTAATTCAGAACCCCCTAGCTGAGATCATGAAGAGATGAGATTTGGTGTTAAATCTTGCTCCAGTCTCTAGAGCACTGGCTCAGCTTTAGGGTACTGGTATCTTGGGTGTTACTTTCTACCCACGTGTATCTTTTTGTGACTGTCTTTTTCAACAGATGGGGGCGGGAGGAGAAAAAAAGCACACTGTTAATTTCCTTATTTTACACTAATTTACTCTGTTCCCCTTTCTACAATGGTTGCAATACAATGTCGTTTCAGTAGAGCAACGCTTTGCAAATTTGACTCAAGGAGACACTGAGCAAACAGATTTTCGGAGAGCTTCCACTCAGCTGTCAGAAGGGGCAGTTTGGTTTCTGTGCAAGCAATACTCGCATTCCAAACTGTATTACAGAAAAGCCAGTGGGTTTGTATGCATTTTTATTATCAGTTTCGGATTAGGAATCTGATGCTAATTTCTTCTTAAAGCTTGTGTGTGCAGTAGAATTTATATTCTAAAACAACAACAGAAAAGGATTGTAATGTTTTTCTCTCACTAGCTCACTCTTTTTTTTTTTTTTTTTTTTCCCCTGGCTTTACTCCAAGGACCTTTTCTGCTTGTTCGTTACATTCTCAAGATGAAGCACCCAATGGTTACAGCTGTGCTAGTAGTACTAGTGCAGGTTTCTCAGAGTTTCCCTGCCTTGCACCATCGAGGTTGGTGGAGACTGCTAAGGGAAGGAGATAGTTGTGGAAAATGCGATTTGGCACTTTGCTCTGAGCCAAAAGACTGTCCAGCCGGGACTGTATTGGACCGTTGCGGCTGCTGTCCTGAATGTGGAAATGTGGAAGGTCAGATCTGCGACTTGGATCAGGGCAATCATTTTTACGGGCAATGTGGGGACAACCTTGAGTGCAGGCTGGATGCTGATGAAGCAAGGTTTGGGGATGTCCCTGAACCCCAGTGTGTGTGCAAGTCTCAGGAGAGCATCTGCGGACCTGAAGGGAAAACCTATGAGAATATCTGTCAATTCAACAAAGCTTATGCTATGAAGAGAAATATCAGCATGAAACACAAAGGACCGTGTGAATCAGGTAATATATACAGAGGCATTTTCAAACTGAAAAAGATCTGATTCTTATTTTTAGATGCATTACTAGATGCTGTAGTCTAACTTTATTGAACTAATACTGCATATAAAAAAATCATTAGCATTCTTTTGTTATTATACTACTTTGTGTTAAACATGTTGTTCAGCAGCTGGTACTTATCTTGTATGTTGTCAGCCTCTATATTGGACTAGTGGATTTAAATCACATGGTGACTAATAAGCTAGAGATCTACAGACTAGCTCTGCTCTGAATAACAGAGTATCAGATAGTTTCTACAAAAATTGTATGTGTAGTTGGGAGTAAGTAAACAGGAGAGTCTGGGAGGACTGGACAAATAATTATTCTATGAAGACTGACTTGATATTTAAGTGGTGATACCAAGGCAGATCTCATACACATATATATACTCACATATATAGGTATGTATATGGGTGTGCATCCACCTGTGTGTATATATGGTAAGCAGTGAAGTAGAGGAAATAGAAGAAGATAGCGCTTAACTAACAGGTCTGTCCTTTTACAAAATAGTCCAAAATAACAGAATTTTGGAATAATCATAAAATCTAGGTAACCCATGAAATGGAAATTCAAAATTAGAACAAAATCAAACTGAAATAATTTCCCTAAAAACTCTACAATGTACGAACAGTTCTCTGCAATGATTGCTAATGGAAGGATTCTTAGCCAGATTGTACAGGGAATCCTGCCTCCTGCTCATATGCTGTTCTTATTCTTCATATTATTACAAGTCTTTACTCCTCGGTGCTTTTCACCTAAGTCACATGAATATAAAATGAAAAGGAAAAAATGAACAGGCTTTTGTTTTCTGAATGAGAAATTATTTTTTTTTTAAGTTAACGAAATATTTTATCAAATGAAGTAAATAGAAGAGATCTCTGGGTCACAAATGGGTCACAGTTCTGGGAATCTGAAATTGCATCTCTGGCAAAGGTCGATATACGAGAGTAACTTGGGTACATTTTACCCGCTCCTTGTTAGCAATCTGTTGCCTCTAATTTAGACTGTACGCTGTGCTTTTATATCAAATGAACGTTGGATATTGAATACTTAAAAGGAAAAGTGATGAACAGCTAATACCAGACTTCTTTCATCTTTCTCTAGTTGCAAGAGAAACATCCATTAAAGAATCTCTTATTTGCCATTAGGGTATTAAGCTGGGAAGTGAGGCTTGTCAGTAAAGAGGTATTCAGAAAACTCAATATGTACCAGTCCGCAGTATGACTGAAAGCCTGTTAGCCCTCGGGTAGGTGTTGTTATTTGGGATTAAAATAGCACCGGTTCTTGCGGCATAGCTCCTTCAGGAAGATTTCAGTTAGCAGTGCCGCTGAAGTAGCAACTGATGTTAACTTTGCAGCACAGGCAGCTGTTCAGTCATACAGGCCTAAAGCAATGGACTGCTCAAATTAATTCAACAGAAGAGGCCATGTACAAAAAGCTTTAATTTGGAAGTACTATCAGTTTTAATTGCTGGTGTTGTCATCACCAGGCCTTGCAGTCACCCCTGAGGTGCCTAACAGTGCTCATCAAGCAGGAGGAATGAGCTCAGCTGCTCTGCATGCAGGCATCACCCCCAACACTTTTCCACTGCTTCCCTGGGTCCCCAGAAAGGCTGGCCTCTCTCTCCAGGAATGCAAGAGAAATTTTCTAGGTCTCAGCTTACTGAATTGCACAGAAGCCTGGGGGAAAGTTCATAGCCACATCAGTGCTCCGTGGAGTTTAGTTAAGAAAAACAGGAGCCCACCTCCTTGGCTCTTGCAGAGGAAAGTGCCCAGCCGCAGGAGAGCACTGGAGCCGGAGCTGGGTGCTGGGCACGCCAGGGAGGGAGCACAAGTGCCCCTCTTCTCAACCTCTCTGAGCAGCAGCTGACCATGCTGGGTTTGCAGATTGTGTTTTAGACTCTGGAAGGAGCCTGTGCCTTTCAGCAAGCAGCAGAGCACAGAGGTGCTACCATGGGGGCCCCATGCCTCGGTCCCCTCATAATTGTCTACCCTTTCGCCACTGCAGCTATCTGAAGCAGCACAGTGGGCATGCGAAAGTGTACCCTGATTTAGACTGGTTTTTCATGGCTGCAACTAATGACAAAAGGCAACGGGGAGTCTGGCTCTAAGAGTAGCAACCTCACTGCGGCACTCATTTTCTGCTGACTCCAATTTGCATGAGAAACAAACACTGAACACTGTGGGGTTTTGGTACCAAGCTATAAATATAACCTTCACTCAACTCAAAGTACTTTGTTTTGTTATCTCTCCTTCAAAGCATCTGCTGTTTCCTATTGATGCCAAATGGATTAATTGTATACAGCAACCAATGAATAAATAAATAACAATAAACTCCTTTCATCAGAAGAGTATAGCCTTTCATCTTCCATCTATCACCAGAAAAAGGCAAAGAAAAGGGCCTAGCTCCCTAAAGAAACACTGAAAAAGCCCTTCTTTTCCTGAAAGCTAGTTTTGATCAGTTTATCTAATAATTTACCAAGGTTACTAAGTACAGCGATTATATACAGATTCTCTGTGCTTAATTCATCCCCATTCACATTCAAACCTCTCTTGCTGATGATTTAACAAAGTAACAGAATAATCCAACAGTGATTATATTTAGCTGTGTCACATAATTTATATTGAATATATATTTTGGAGTAAAAAAAAAAAAACAAACAATAATCAAGCCACAAAAGTTTCTGCCATTTTCATCAAATCAGACATAGATTAGCAACAATTAATATGAGTTAAGGGGAGAAAAAAAATTGTACTACTTCATTATTCTGCAATTATATTGGGTTAATGTTGATTGTGAAAGTTGAAGCAGTATTTTCACTTTTCCTGGCTTCTGGTTTATGTCTTCTGGTCTTTATGTCTTATGTAACACATGAGGATAATTCATGACTGGGACTGTAAATGGAAAGGACCAACTACTGCACATTCAGCTCCAGACACTGCGACATCAGAATGCTTTCTGTAGCTATCAAGGAAAATTTATCTACTCCAGGAATCAAAATGACAGGATATCGTAACAGTAAAGATCTGTTTCTAAAGACACAGTTATGCAAAAAAGCATACACAGATATGCATGGGAGAATTTGGCTGAACACAAAATCTGAAACACTCAAAAATGAAGCTTGTAAATATGTGTTAAAATGCTACATCATTACTTCAATTTTCTTCGGTAAAATACAGTCAAATGGTGTTGTGAGACATGTATTATTTTATTTCTGGAGGCATGTCAAGTTTGAGTAGATAGTGCGAGTATTTATTGTGTGTCCAGATTCAGAAAAGGCAGTTTGGTTAGATGAAAGCTGTGGTTCTTCCTGCTTGCTATGAGTTTGATCTCACATGATGCCAGTCCTGCTCAGCCCTGGTCCAGCAAAGCCTTAACTACCTCTGTACAAGTACTCAGTTGGGTGGGACTCAGACATTTCCATCTAGGCGATCATCTGGATTATCATTGTAGTTAATGGAGGAAGGGATCTTTCCTGTGTGGAATTCATCTTGGTGTATGGTAGACAGTGCTAGACAAATTTCTCCTACGTGATCAGGTACAACATAGATTTGTAATTCAGACCCTTATGTCCTGGATGCTAAGGATGTGTTTACAGGGCGTGGTGAAGCCAGAGCCCTCAGCCTCGCATGGCTGAGCCCCGGCTGTGGACAGTCACATAAACAGGACTCGGTTCTTGGCAACACTTCAGTGTTGTCTGTGTAGCCACAGTACACCTATGTCAGTACCAGAACAAAAGTACTAACCAGTCAACATCTGCATATTTATAAAGTTTTTCATGCTGTCTCTATACAGGAATAATTTAGAGAACTCACGTGAGTCAATGTAGACATTTGGGTTAGCTTAACCACAGTGGATGTATCATTAAAAGCAGTGTGGTTGCACTGAGTTTTAATATGTCAAAGTATGTTTTAATATCAGATCCTATGTGCTAAGTTCACAGGCAGAAAATTTCTCATCCAAGATATTCAGTTAATTCTGATCTGCATACAAGATTTTTGAAATAATATACAGGTTCTGAATGTATAGTTCTCATGAAAGAACAAGCATTTAAAGGTTTAAGTGTCCTACTTGGAAAAAATCTTACTTTTGAAGAGTACCAGAGTTGTTTAATGAGGCATTCATAAATGGGGAAATAGATACTTTGCTGTATAATTTGTTTGCAATTAATTTTAATTAGTATGTATTTGATATTTTCTGCACCGATATCAATCCTGATAAACTGAAGCATGTATTAGAAGCTTTGCTTGAAAACCTGCAACAGGCTGTTATAATTTCAAATGCTCAAGCATAAATGCTGTACCTACATATTGATTCAAATATTGCAAGTAAAAATATATTAATTATTTACTGTAAGTTTCTATTTCCAAGCATCTAGGATCTGCACAAAAATAAAAGCAATAATTAAATACAAGTCTAGTGGCCCAGGAAACGCATTCATTTTTAAACACTGATATGGAAATAGAAAGAAAACAGACTTTAAAAGGAAAAACATTTCTTGCTGAGGACAAAGGGAAAAAAATAGAGATCTCCAAAACAGGAAAGCTGTGACAAGCGTAATATGTTATTTTGCTCTCTGCTGCTAAATATCATAATCTCCTCTTAACATTTAGTATGTTCTTACATGCCTACAGAGGGTATGAATTTAGATTGTATACGAATGAATCAGGTGATAGTTTATTTTTTTAAAGTCTTCAACTCCCTGGATTGGCTCCCTCTCGTGGTTAACGTCAGCTTTTTCTTTGGGAAAATGTGGGAGAGGATAATTCAGAGGCAATGAATACACTGCGGAGAGGGATGAGGGTAAGAGAACAATAGGAAACAAGTGCGTGGACATCTAGTAATTACAATAAACATATCATAAAACCTTATAAAAATAACTGGATTTCAATTACATTTATTACTTGTCTCATAACAAGAACATCAGGTGAAACTGACAGCAATTGAGGATAAATGTGAAACGTACTGATGCTGTTATTCTGTAACTTGCTGCAATGATTTCCATGGATAACAGAGGGGGCTGAGATCTCAGGAAGTTCAAGGCAATGCTGTACTCAGGAAAAAAAAATTCTGACAAGCTAGCAATCTAGTATTCTAGCTTTTAAGCTAAGTAAAATGTAACAGAAGTTAAGAACTATCACATACAATAAAGTTACTCTGTGATTGTCTAGTACAGAATTTCTTGTACTTTCCTCTAAAGGCCAAGTCAAGTACTGGCTGCTAGACTGGTGGGCCTTGAGTTTACTTCATGATGATAGCTCACAGGACACAAATTAAACTTTTAATTTCAGCTGAAGTTTCGTGATCATGTGCAAGGGGAAGGACAGATGGGTCTGTTGAAATAAGTGTTTTTAAAAGCCTGTTCACTCTTTAATGAGACACAAGGTGTTCTGAGCTTTAAAAGCTGCTTGGATTCACGTGGCTCTTCATAACGTGTGGGATGGCAAAAGACAAACTGGTTTTGTAAGATAAAATAGGAATTAATGTTATATGCTTTTGTGTTGTCTTTTGCTCACGGTCTTCTAAAGCACCGTTCTGTCGGTTCTTTGCAGCTCCTGTTATTTCTTTGCCACCTCAGGATGTCCAGAATTTCACAGGCAATGACGTCATTTTTGGCTGTGAGGTGACAGCCTATCCTGTGCCACACCTTGAATGGAAAAAAAGGGGGAATAAGATGTTTCTGCCAGGAGATGATGCCCACATCTCAGTACAGGTAGAACTTGAGTTTTCCACATCATACGGTTTGGGATAAGGAATAGGAGGATTAATCAGTGAATTCCTCCTACAGGATACAATACTGCTGCAATAAATAGATTCCCTGTAACTACCTAAAGAATGCTGATTTCAGTCAGTGCAAGGATCATTGTTTTGGCAGAAGAAATAACAGGGAGGGTACTACCCAACCCGCTTCAGGAAAAGAAAAGATGGAAGATTCTCCTTATGTAGGTATGATTCTGGAAAAAACTGAATGAACATGTAAATGGTATCGTTTAGGCTACTACCTAAAAGAATGTGCATTCTGGGAAGGATGGCTGTTGGCAATTATCTTTCTACTCTTGATGCAGAAGCACAGTTCTGGCAGGTATCTAAACTTCTCCTTTGTAGGATGCTGTTTCTGGAGACCTGCCATTTGGGTTCAGCTCCTGAGGCATTCAAAAGGAAAGCAAAGAACCTTGCTTATTTTATGGAGGACACTGAGGGGAAAGAGTAGAATGGCATTAGTATAGGCTTCAAGCAAATCTAGAAATAGCCTGAAATTTTGAGCTAAAATTAAATAAATCAAAATGCTCATTCTTTTAAAGGGAAATAACATTCTGGGGAGATGAGCTAACAAAGCCAGATGCACACGCAGACTGCAGTAAGGCTGAAGCCTGCATCCGCATGCCTTCTCCAATAGACAGAGAATATGAACAGAGATTATGCAGAGAAACGTATGTCAAATCTAGCTTTCTAGATACAGAGCCCAGAAGTGTGAAGATCCAATGGCCATGGGGCACAACCCAAACAAAAAGGTAGATTGAAAAAGCACAGAAAAAGCTAATTGAAGTACTAAGAGTACTGAAGTACCAGGAGTCTAAATAATTTAGGAATGTTTACAGAGAAAGCATAAATACAAGTATGATTAGTGGACTTAAAGTTCCTCAGGAAAAAATGGTGTGAGGAGCCACATCTGAACCCTGTTAACCCATTTCATTAATAGAGTCAGCATGAGAGCATCTCTGTTAACATTTGTTAATGGTCTTGCGTTATTTGTTTGGGAAAAAAGCTCACCGCTTTAAGAGCCTTTAGCCTGCGTAAGTTGAAACTGACTGTCACAGAAGTGTGAAAGCTCATGGTATCTTGATCGATTAAAACCCAGATGCCAAGAGCCAACTTAGTCAGGCCTCTGGGCCTTAAACTCACCCAGACCCACCTGCCACTCTCATCCTGAAGAAATGTATGAACTTGAGAACAGGTGGCAATGCTTTTGAAGCAGCAGAAAGAAGTGGTGCTGGGACAAGAGGAAGGAGGAGCACTGGGAAACAAAAGCATCAGGAAACAGAGTACTGTGAAAGGCAGTGAGGTTTAAAGAGCAGAGCAGAGCAAGCATGAACTTGGAGGCACAGAGACAATAGAGTGTTAAAATATAAGGCAGCAGAATCAAAGCAAGATGGCAATAAACAAAAAGCAGAGATTGGAATTATGTTTAATCCAGCCACAACTGTTTTTGAGAAATATCATGGTGTCTTCTAGCTACTTAATTTCAACTACTTCTTTCTCTTCTCACAGGCAAGAGGTGGGCCTCAGAAGTATGGTGTGACAGGCTGGCTGCAGATTCAAGGCCTCAAAAAATCAGATGAAGGCGTTTACATCTGCCACACCAAAAATAAGTATGGTGCAACATACGCCTCTGCAAGACTGAGAGTCATTGATGGTATTTTTTTTCATTTGGATGTGAAGAATATAAAAATGCATACAAGCAGGATGCAATGGGCGGGTTTGTTAGAATGCAAATGAAAGATATGAGAAATTATGTAAAGATGTTCATATTTTAACTTTTCTATGTGCTTTTCTTTTACTTTATCCCCTAATGGGAGACTCAGTCCTAAGTATTTTAGAGTTGGGAGTGTTTATGAAATCTGGGGAAAAAAGCACTTACATGTTAATATGGTAATATTTTGCTGCAAATTAAACCAGCTTTCAGAAAACAGAAAGCTGTGGATTATAGCCATGCAGCCTAGACACATATTATGCCACTGTCCTTATCCTACGGAAGTTCTTTGATGTTCGTAGGAGCTCTGCACCCAGAACAACAGCTGCGGTAGCTGAGGGAGTCTTTGAACCATGGCAGTTCTGCTTAGTTGTTTGTTTTTCAAAGAGTTAGGAAGGAAACAGTTCTTGCTCCTTAATGAGAGTGTTTGGAAAGATCTAACAAATACATTTACTATTGTTTTGCACTGGGCCTGGTCCTGCAGAATAACATCCTTCTTCCTCTGGGGAGAACTGAGTTTCCTGGCAAATGCAGGATAAAGATGCATTGTTTTGTATTTGCCTCCTGGTCCAGAGCAGTTTTGTCACTGGTCTAGTTTGTTACTGACCTTGTTTCAGCAAGTAGTTTTTAAAGCTTTATTGGCTCTGGTCATAATTTCAGGTGCATAGGATCTGCAGAAGACTGAACTCATAGTTTACTAGTACTGGGAATTAAATGTATTTTCAATATTTAAAATGTGAATGATATAAAAATTTGCTCGTACACCATGAGCTTTGATGGAATGAGGTCAGGTCATCAGATAAAAACCCTCCCCTCTTAATACATGACTTAACAAGGATTCAGAAACACTGAGCTTGCCGTACAGATCCAAAACCATACTTTCCTCTTCATTCCTACCTACAACTAATTTAATGTGGATTCAATTATGTCTTGCAGGCTCATCTCCTGCATTTGCATTTACTGCTGGCAGTAGAAGTGCAAGCTACAGCATTGAATATGAGGACTATTATGACCATTCTGATGATGAAGATGAGGAAGAATATGAATCCGGGGACTATGAAAATTGAAACAGCACTTAATAATAATTTTATACACCTCTTGTCCAATACCTTTCACAGTCTATTATATTTACTAGTCTCTGCGCTGTAAATGATAACACACATATTCATTCGTGTAGCCACCTTCCTGAAATTAAACTTTGGCTAAAGTATATCATGCTACTTACCAGAAGTAAGAACAATTGTAAATTCATACATTTAGACTGTTAAATAAAATTCTTAAACATGCACCTGTCTACTAAGTATACTGAAGGGATCAAATTCTATATTCATTTTAAAAATATAATTTATTTCAAACATTCTAATTTATCTACCAAATATGTCCACAGTTAAGATAAATTTGTACCTTCTATCAATTTCCTTTTTTCTATAATGTACTAAGAAATATCAAGAGATTGTTCACATGGTAACAAGCCTAAGTATGAAGGTTGCAAAAGTGTCTTTAATCTCCTTAGTTCATATTTTCTCATAAGTTTCAGCAAGATTTTCCTCCTCATTCGAAATTTTCCATGGTTAGTCTCATCAAGGGCAAATTATCTGTCTTTTGGGGCGTTGTTTAATTTTAACAGATACATGAAGCAATCACAGTCTAAAGCAAGTAAGTGTTGTTTCACTAGCAGTACTCAAAAATACCCAGAAAATATTTCTTGTGCATTCAAGCAGATGAGCACAGCTTTTGACTTCTTTATCTAACAGTTCTTGTGCAGCTCCTACCAGCGTTGGCTCCATCCCACCAGCCTAGGCAACAGTTCAAGATTTGGGATCATTATTTTTACTCTGAACAGCATCATGTTTGGTGGGAATTACTGCAGTTTAAAGAAGATGGCTGTTCTGTAGCTCAGTGCATGCCCTTCAAACACAGCGCTCTGCACCACAGAGCCAGTATTTGTCTTTTGTCTTGGACTGTCCAAGACTTGCTCCTGTATCTGACCCAACTGTATTACATCTAAACTACTACACCTATACTACATCTATACAACTAAATCGCATTCAGCATTACCACACTTCTGGAAATAGCAGACAGAAAAGCAGGAATCATTTTCTTTTCAAAAACCACCAGAACACACGCACATTTTTCAAATTGTCCAAACCACTTCTTGATCAGCATGAACCAGAGAGCAAATGAAATGCAATTCAAAAACAGAAGACTTCAAAGTGTAAAGTGATCACTTGCAAAATTTCTCAAGTTGCTTTTGTTAATTAATTACATGAAGGCTGGTGCTGCATTAATGGGTGATGGCACATCCTAAACTATGAAAATTACTTGGGTGGCACTTACACCTATCGGTTCCCATTGGTTGAGGACAGATGAATAGCAGTAAATTACTGAATGACATTAATGGCTAAGGCAGCAAAAGTTCAGGCATCTGAATGTAAAGCCTCACTATTTGTGGTCTTTACCCAATGCACAAAACCAGGTAGTGATTACTGCACACACTGAGGTAACTCAAAGTTAAATTAATAGTGTGAAGGAAGCTTTAAGGGCAATCTTTCTGTATGTGTACACATACTGCGTAGCTTTTTTAACATACATGCAGTTACAGCATCACAAACTCCTCCTTTAATGCTGTGCTGTTTTGTGCTTTTTTGTCATTAGGCAGATTTTTCCTTTCAATTTGAATTACATTAAGAGATTGGCTATAGATTGTGTTTGCCCTGAGGTATTTATTATTGGTCTCTGTCCAGGTAGCAAACAAGCAAAGAATAATTTATTTTGTTTCAGACTTCCTGGAGTATTGTCAGCTTATGAGTAGAAAGCATGCCACTGTGTGATTTAAAAGATTAATTAGTTTTAATTAGGAGTATCAAATGGCTTAATATTTAACTACTGATTTTGTTGTTATGGGCTTTTCTAGTCTTCTTAGTGATATGTCTAATAATGTTTTTGCTTATCCACTATATATTAATTGAAACATAAAATTGGTAGAAATCACTGATTTTTTTTAAGGTGGGTATTTTTTTATTCAAGATCAATTCTGATCTGCATTGCAAATGAATGAATTAATTAGTAAACTGATCACTAAACTGTGGCAGTCTATACTGGCATTGATTAGTACATGGCACAGAAAATAACCTTGAAATCATAAGCCATAGAAACAAATTAGAATTCTTCAGGGCCTTTTGCTGTTGTTAATGTCAAATGAAAAATGGAAAGAAAAGACTGCTTGAATGAGAAGACGTATAGCAGAACCATATCAAATACCATACTGCAACTGCTTGGCCTGATGGACTAAGTCTCTTTTAAAAAAGCTAACCTACCCAGAACAAAGGATTCTAAATTAAATATATTGCGTTTGTCTCTGTTACTTATTTTTAAAATATATTTACTAATTTGTTGTACATTATCAGCAATTCCTTTTAGCAAGAAACTGCATGTTAGGAAAAATCCTGACGTGATGCAAAAAGAAAAGGAACACTGATACGCTGAACACTTGCTAGTTTTTTTTTTTTCAGGGGACTGAAATGGTTCATTTTGTTTATACTTTAATCAAGTCACTTTAAATTAAATAAAAAAAAAAAAAGCATGGGAAAGATTCAGCCCTCCCTAAGCAGCATGGCAAATGAATGGATCTAATTGTGAATGCATTGCCTGTAGCAACAGATCTATTCATGTAATCCAAAGGAACAGCTAATTCAGGGAAGTTGTCTGTATTGCACCTAGCAGAAAATGAGACTGGCTGTACCTGGAAACTCTATGTTGATACTGCAGGGAGGTCTCAGTACGGTATCTTGTGAGGCAGACTTAAAACCCTTCTTTAATTCCGCTTACACTGAACACAGCAAGAATTTTGTTATCTTCCAAGGAAGCAAGTCTCACGGCATAACTTCCTCCTGTCTATGTCTGTCACACAAGCATCTTCACTGTGTCATTTCCCCCTCTCATGTACAAATAAAAGGATTGTATAAAAGCTCCCAACTAAATTACACTCATTAATGCAGCTTTGTCCTTTGGACTAGGACTCTGACATTCTTGCTGTGTTAAATCTCAGGAGTTTTGTCAATTACTAGTCTAGGAATCCGTTAATTCTTTAGCTAGACTAATTTTTTTCCACTTAAAATAATCAGGCTATAGTTGACAAGAGTTGACAGAAATCAGCTACAGAAATGCAACTGCCTGCACGTGAGAGATTAAATGATTTAATTGATGATTAAATATGGTACAAACAGTCACACGGCTGCACTGGGCAGCTGAGCACAACCCGCTTACCTCGTGGACATACTTTGTGGCCTCACTTTCTGTTCGTGCTCATCTATTGATACAGAAAGGAGACCCAAGCCGGAGGGGAGAGGGTGTTTCTGGCTAACAGGAAACACACTCACTCACGCTTAGCTACCTATGCTGTCCGATTAGGCTCAGCTCTTGAACTATTTAACTTATTAACCTAATTTCTGCATGTCTTTGCAAAGCTTAGCAGCACACTCTAGGCAGTGGCCCATCACCTGGAGCAGGATATAGAGTCATTACGAGAGTCAGTGCTCTGCTCACAGGGTCAAGGTCTTTGAAGGATATGCAAGAGCTTCCTCTTACCTTTGCGACCTGTATTGGCAAGCTGCTTCTGGCTCTTCAGATAGTTTATAATTGTATTGCATCAGAAAGTCTCACACAGTTTCCACATTATAATTTCTGACTGACTTTTCTCACTCTCAAGTCACCAATTCATTCCCTATCACTCACTCTGCATTTTTCTTTCAGGCTACTGGGCTTCACACAGGAATTTTTGCCATCTGGATGATGAAGCAGCAGGGATACACAAATAATTGTACACAAACTGCTCACCTTGGGCTCTGTTTGGCTTCACGCTGTACGGGACCACTGCTGACCTTGATCAGAACAAGGAATGCTTCTCTTGCTTTGGCCTTTCTTACGTTTCTTCATTAGCGACAAAAGCTTGTTGCTATCTGATTGCAAACAATGCATTATTGCACATGCACACAGTCTGTGACAGGCTCTGTAACATGCACCATACAACCTCACCAACTTCTGCCTAAGACAGCAGCTCACAAACCTACAGCATCACCTTTTAGGAAAAGGACCACTTGTGATCCAGTGATAGGGAATGCACGCTCCTTTGGTGTGAGTTATTCCAGTGGATGACTGCCAGCATTACTTATTTCTATTCTGAATTTGTTCAGTTTCAGTTTATAGTGGTTGGAATTGAATACACTTTTGCTTTGAAGAAGCTGGCTGCATTAAAGCTGCTTTTTCCCATGAAGATACATGTAGACATTCAAGTCACTTTATGTCCTTAACTTGGATAATCTCCGTATTGACCACCTTCTTTCTCTGATGTACATAGCGTGTTTTCCTCATGAACCCTGAGTTATTCCTTTAACCCTAGAAGGGTAATGTCTTGGATCAGACTTTGTCTTTGCAGTACTTGAACTTAAGAAGTAAAATATCTGTCTATGTTAATTTAACGGTGTTTGCTGTTGCAGACTCCACCCATTATCTGTACCAGTGGTTAGCAGAAATGGGATTAATTTCACCCAACTGGAAACTGATACAACTCTGAATTTAATGTCTTCAATCCTTTATAGGCACTTGTAGAGGGGGATTCCCTCCTTCCTGGGATAACTGAGCAATCTGTCCCTTTGGATGCAGCTGTAACCACCTGAGCACCATCTCACTGGCCTTCCGGATTTAAGCAGTATTCTTGGGTTTTTCCACTCTCAGCAAACATCCAGCACTCTCCAAAGCAAAATGATACTCCTGCCTGCTGCCCTGGTCCGAAAAACGCCTCAGCACTGCAGGCTTTGATTTGGATCTTTTAAGAAGCACAGATAGAGCAGCATCACTCTGGCTTGGCCCACATTTATTGACTTGTAAGTGCAGGAAATTAATGCTATATTGAATTACATCCATGCAACTTGTGAACTGCTGGTTGTAAAATGGGAATAGTCTTACAACTGCTCATGGACTCTGTGACCTGATGCTCCCACACTCACTGAGGAAAGCTTTCCTTTCGCTGGTGCTGTCACCATCTGAGAGTAAATTCTTCAGTAATTTTATCTTGATCTGCATTGTGCAAAGCAAAATACAGATTTACAGCTGCACTTAAACGCAGTAACTGTTGAAAATCATGGCCTTTCCAGTCAGGAGAGATACCCCTGCTGGCACCATGACAGCAGGGAAAGCCCGCGAAAAGCCGCTCGCCGCAGGGCCGCCGCCTGCGTGGGGGCTGCACGGACAAAATGGCGCCCCCCGCGCGAGGCGCCCCTCGGCTCCGGCCCAGGCGGGTCCGGTACCGCGCAGCATCCGCGCAAAACGGCCCCCGCGCCCCAGCACGGTCCGCCCCGCTCCGCCCCAACGGCCGCACCGCCCCGGCGGCCGCCCACGGTGCAGTGCCGGCCCTCCCCTCGCACCCGGCCGGCCCCGGCTCGGCACTGCCCCCTAGCCTCGGCAGGGCCCGCCGCTTCTCCCTGCGGCCCGCTCCCGGCGCCGCTCGGGAAGATGGCGCTGCGTGTCCAGGTCAGTGTACCGGGCGCGGCACGGCGGGCGGGGCGACGGGGGCTGTAGAGACCTGGCATGGCTGTTGGGGCGCGACGGGCCGAGCAGGGCCGGGGCCGCGATGGGGCTGTCGTGGGGGGCGGCGGGCCGAGAGCTCGGGAGAGCACAGAGAGGGAGGTCCTGGGGGGCGCGGGTGAGGGGCGGGGGGCGCGGGGCAGCGAGCCGTTTGGGTGGTGTGGGGGGAGCGGAGCGGCCGCAGTGGCCGAGCCGGGCAGGGGACCGCGACGTGCGGAGGTTCGCCCTGGCAGAGGCGCGAAAGGTGCCCGGGAGCTGCGGGCGGTGCTGAGGCGAGCAAGAGCTGGCGGGCTCCGCGGGAGCGCCGCACCGAGGTCGCGGTCTCGAGTGGGCTCTGCTGCCGGGCGGGAGCGGCGGGCTGGGCTGGGGGGCCGCGCACGTGAGCTCGGCGGCGGGCTGCAGGGCTGGTCCTCGCCGTGGCGGCTGGAGCGCTGGTGTCGCCGTGGCCGTGCCGTGCGGGGCACCTGCGGGGCTGCGTGGCGGTGGCGGGCGGCTGGCCTGCGGGGGGTGGGTGTGCAGCCTTCCCACCGCATCAGCGTGCGTTCGCTTGGGACGCCCGGCGTACGGCTGCTCCGCGCCGCTGTCAGCCAGCCGCACCTGCTCTCCTGTTGCCGCCGCTTCTTCCCGAAGGCGCTGGCGGGCTCCCCGCTCCGCTTCTTCCCTGGAAGCCAGAGGCAGCCCCTCTCCCCGCTCCAGGACTTGTCTGCGATGAACATCAGCCGCCGAAACGGTGTCTCAAAGAAGGGAGGAGGGCGGGGGCGGGAAAAGGGCCCCAGGAGACACTTGAGAGGTGTTCAGCCTTCATCCGGAGTCCCTTGCGGTGTCATTGGGTTGATAACAGCGGGTTTTGGCGGTGTTAGAGAGGCCATTTTAGGCATTTATTTAAATAGCTGGGCACCTGGCATGCTGCATAAGAGGACCACTAAAATATCTTGTGTTATCACCTCACACCCAGTTGGCTTTTTTCTTTTTAAAAACTGTGGCATTTCAGCAGTTATGCCCATCCTGTTGCTCTTGCATGGAGGTGGTGGAACTTTCTTAATAGAATGTTTTCACTCAGAAAATGCTGATTGAAATCAAAATGTCTGTGGGAATTTGTCAGTGTCAGCAAAACTTTAATCAGGAACCTACCTGGTTTCCTGCCAGTTTGCTTGGCTCCTTGGCTGCCTGCCTGGTGGGTTGCTGCGGAGCCGGGCCCCCAGCATTTCTGGCCCTTGGCTCTTTCGCAGGCTGGTAGGAGAGCTGCCAGGGACTTCTGAGAGCTGGAGGGGTGGCAGCAGAAGTATCTGGAGAACTTTATTTAGGTTATTCCTGAATATTATGAAAGTGTAACAGGTAGAAAAAAAAAAAACTTACAGTATCTAATCTTTTTAATTACAATGTGAATCTGTTTCTTGGAAACAGGTACACTGTGATCAAAAATACCACTTCTTATACAGGCCTGTTTCTACTCCTCTCTCACTTAAAGCAGTGAGCATCTAACTGCTAGATCCTCTTCATTGATGTGATTGTTTTCTTAGAAATCACCTTTCAACTGTTGATAGCGGTTTGAGTAAAGGAGGTACCTGAATGCATCAGTTTAACGTGTTTTGTCTCGCAGTAAAAAAGGGATTGTGACAGTCTTCTGTTTTCTTGAAGAAAAAATATATATATAATATAGAGAACTAGTCTTTGGCTTTTTATTGGTTTCTCTGGGTATTTTTTTTTCTTAATAAAGTTGAATAATACCTCTGTTGCTCAGCTGAGTTGCCATCATACACAAGATGGTTGTATTTGCTGATTTGAGGTTGTATTTTTTTGTTTCGTTGTCTGAATCAAGGACAACCAGCATGTTTCCTTAGTACTACAAGTAAAATATAATCCAGAGAACATCTGACAAGTTCCTGGGCAGTCTGAGAATTTGGAGCAATTTCTGGCCATACCTCAAGCCTAGCAATAAGAAACTTTGTCGTAGCATTCTCCAGAGACCAGACATGTCCAGGTAAAGCATTTGAAAGTGCTGCGGGTCATCAGTCTCAATATCTGATAAACCAACTTTTTGTCGAAGATCATGATTTTTTTGTTCAGACGTGCTTTAAAAATTCATGGTGACTTTCCCTCATTGTCTACAAGAAATAAATTCTGATCCTTACACCAAAATTTAGGAATTTAGGCTAACCCAAACATATTAACACGGAGCATTAAAGTGCATACGTTCTTGAAATCCGCTCTCAGTTCTTTGTGTTTAAATTATTGCTTAACCAGCTTATAAATGGTTTGCTATTTTAATGCCAGTTAGTATACTGATTATTTAGACCTTGGTGATTGGCCTGATAGCCCAGTTTTATTCTGGACTTTCTCAAGCTTGTTGCCAATTTTGTTTGTTTGTCCAGACTTGAAAGTCGAATTTCAGGTTGAATATAGGAGAGTCTTTAACTTTCACCAGTAATGACATAATAGTTTGGTTCATGCTTCTCAGATTGTATTGGAATTGTTTCATTATGGAAAGATGCACTGTAATCTGTATCCAAAGATTTGTGTCCTTATTCCCGTGTTTTATGCCAATTATGTGGGTTTGTGTTGTATTACATTTTTCCCTAAGGTGTATTTTTGAGGCTTAATTTTCACTTTAATTGGCATGGATCTTCATTTAAAATTGCATCGCAGGTGTTGTTACCCATTCTTTATTTTTCCTCCACTCTCTCTAAACATGGGGCTGCAGGGAACAAAAACAAAGGATATCTCTGTTGAGCTCAGTCTTCAAGTATTTGATCTGTTCATTCCAGAAGCAAATGTGCCATTTCTTAAAGTTTCTCCAAAGGAACAAGTACCTGGCCAGTTTTTGGCTGAAAATCAAGGACTCCTACAATGTCGTTATTACTGAAATTCAGAAAAAAAAAAAAAAGCTGATCAAAGCCAGGAACTCCATATGCACATGTTCTGGTTTTGTTAGTGAGGGGGGGCCTAAGGTGGCAGCTTCTGTAGGAAACTGCTGGAAGTCGCTCCCCTTTGTTCAGTGGACTCAGCTGGGCCTAGGGCGGACCTGCTGCTGGCCAAGGCCGAGCCAATTGGTAGCAGAATGTCCCATGATAACGCCTCTGCGATAACGTATTTAAGTAGGGGAAAACAGGAAAAAAGAGGAGGAGAAGATGTGAAGCAGCTGAGCGGGGGGCAGAGAGGGGGAGGCGCGAGCCTCATGGGCCTTGCAGGCCTCACCCTCTGGCCTCCCGCCGGGCAGCCGACTGGGCCCAACTCGGCCCGGCCCGGCTGCAAGAAGTGGAGAGGAGATGAGAAGTGAATAAGATGTAAAAAGGATCCTGAGAGGCATCTGCCAGCCTGTTGTGAGGAATGGCTGCAGATGCCAAGGTCAGTGAAGAAGGAGGGGGAGGAGTAATATGGCTCCTGGTCAAGATTCCTCTGCAACTCGTGGTGAGGACCATGGTGGAGCAGGTTGTCCCCCTGCAGCCCATGGAGGTCCACGGAGGGGCAGAGATCCACCTGCAGCCCGTGGAGGACCCCACGCCAGAGCAGGTGGAGGCCTGAAGGAGGCTGTGCCCCGTGGAGGGCCCGCTGGGACAGCTGTTCTAGAGGGACTGCACCCCGTGGAAGAGATGACCCACGCCGGAGCAGTTTCACGAAGGACTGTGGCCCGTGGGAGGGACCCCACGCTGGAGCAGAGGAGGAATGCGAGGAGTTCTTCCCCCGACGATCATACAGCGGCGTAAAACAACGCGTGATGAACTGACTGCGACCCCCATTCCCTTTTCCCACCCCCCGTGCCGCTCGGGAGGGGAAGGTAGTAGAGATAATGTTAAGCCCGGGAAGAGGGAGGGGTGAGGGGAGGTTATCTTGTTCCCTGTCTCATTCTCCTGCTAATTTTAGAAATAAATGAATAGTTTTCCCCAAGTCGAGTCTGTTTTGCCCGTGACGGTAAGTTTAAGGATTTCTCCCCGTCCTTATCTCAAACCTTGAGCCGTTTTTCTTATATCATCTCCCCCTGTTCTCTCGGAGGGTGGGGGGAGCGAGAGAGAGACTGCGTAGTCTGGTCCCGATCGGGGCTGAACTACGACAGTTACAACAACAATGAAAAAAAATGGGAAAAAGACCATGATTTTTTTTTTTCTTTAAGTGATAAGAAGTGTATCTCTAAGAAATGACATGCTTTGATTGACAAACTCAAATGTACTTTGGTTGCCAAAGACACTATTACTGTCTTGGATTTTTAAAAGGCATTTGAGCTATGGTATAAAAAAATACCAGGTTGTACTGAACCAAATCTTTTATTTCAAGTACAAACCATCTTTTTTGGAAGGACTGGTGAACAGGATTTTGACTCAAACTTTTAAATGAGACTGGTCAAATACTGCATGTTCTCTTTTCCTCTTCTTTCTAGGCCACACTGAAGTCATGAAATATTTAGTGGGTACCTTCTAGTGATGTGGCTGGTTCTTGATGAGAATTACGTGGGCTTTGGGAACCAGATGCCAAAACTTTTGATTTGGAAATGTGCTCAAAGGGTTCATCTCTCCTGTGAGACACTGACTAGTAGATAGAAGTCATATCCCTCACACAGGGGAGAGATATTGCCCCCCCCTGCCCCACCTTCTTTACCAAAGAGAACTTTTTCAGCTTTTAAATGGAGAAGAATTTCAGCTCTTCTGTTGCTAATGTAGCTTCTGAATTGTCCCATCCTTCACTGATATTTGCATCAACAGATATGGACAATGCTATTTTTTTTCAGGTGTAGTAGTTTGATGAGTAATTACAGCTTTTAAAATGAAATTTGCCAGAAGTCTTCCAAGTAGCACAGCTCAAACTGTTCACTCTTCTCCATCTTTTCATCTCTCCTTGGAAAAGCTATGGACTTCCCATCTGAAGTCTCAAAAAAACAAATGGGTTGAACCATGTTAAAAATACTTTGGTAGCTGAGGGAATAAGAAATGGCAACTTAATTTTCAGAGTTATTTCTGGCTTCTTGTCACAGAAGGCCGTCTGGTTTTTGGTAACTTAAATGTGAATCAAGTGAAAAGCTTAGCACAGGTGACAGTTAATGTTACTGGTATAGTGTCTGGGTTTATAAACACTTAAATAAAGCTATGATTGAAAAGTCTTCCTGGGAGTTTCAATGACATTCTTTCCTAACAGAGCCTGGCAGAACTAGAAGTCCTATGTAACCACCTGTATGAAGGAACTGATCTAGCACAGCGCGTGCAAGCTGAGAAGGTACTCTTGGAGCTTATTGACAGCCCAGAATGCCTCAGCCGATGCCAGCTTCTGTTAGAACAAGGCACGGTAAGTAGGTGAAGGATGTGTTATCCATAAATTATGTCATCGTGCTGGTGGAAGCTGACAGGTTTCTCAGTCATAGGCCATTACCGTGGCAGTACATAAAGGCGAAATGCCCTTTTGTGTGCATGTTCTGTTTCATAAGTGATTCTAGAATTTTTTTCATTTGTAGAAGTGACAATACCTTACGTTAGAGATGTATGGGATACAAAGGGAAAGCATCTTAGCTTTCAGTAATTTCAGAAGGGTTATAATCACGGGTTTTGTCATCTGTAGAGCAGTGTCAGAATACAGTGTGGTATAACCTGGTATTTGAACATCACCTTGTTCTTGTGTCCAGCTATTAACTACAATGACTAAAAAATTGTATTAAAAAAAAATCCTTAAACTGCTTATCTGCTGTCTGTTAGTTTAAACCGTTCTCTTATCATTGCTCAGTTTTATTTTTTATGTTTAATTTCATTGTTAACTCTAGATAAAGTGATAGGGGAGTTGATTCTGATTTGATAGTCCAAGCTAAATACAGTATAGTTCTTGCTGTGTTTTTCATGTCATGCAAATAGAAAGAAAAAGAGGAAACACATTTGAAAATATTTTTTAATCCAGGGCTGGACTCGTGGTAATAATCTCATGGTTCTAAATTATCAAGTGATTTTAAAACAGGTTTCAAAACTAAAGGACTCCACTGAACAGTGAAATTACTTTGAGATGAATGGTTTCCATCAAAAGATATATTTTTAGGTCTCATTTTTTTTATTAGTATTTATAATAAAACAAAGATATTACTAAAATATGTATTTTAAAAAATTCTGGTGTACTTAACAAACGTAACCAAAATCTGATAACCAAACTGTGTTATTGATTATTTATCAGATTTCAACTTATTGTCCCTGCCTTTGACTAGCCTGTCTTTTTAATAACATCTTTTTAATATCTGTTGATATTATTTGTTTTTGCAGACGTCCTATGCTCAGCTCCTAGCAGCAACATGCTTGTCTAAGCTTGTAAGCCGGGCATCTCCATTACCTATCGAACAGAGGATTGATATTCGTAAGTAACATTTGTGGTTAAAATGTCATTGTATTAGTTGGATCTAAACCTTCATGTTATCTTAGATGACTTCATATTTTAATAAAATGCTCGTTTTTCAAGATAGACTTTGTATTTATCCCACAAGACGCTAAAGAGATGTAATTTGTGTTTGTAAAGCATGAAAGTTGCAGATATTGCTAGTACACCCATCAGTCACTTACACGTAACATTGCTCGTGATCAGAGCTTAATATTTGTAAAAGTCATGCCGGGGCAGGTTCTTAGTTGCAAGATTAAGATCCTACAAAATTTTCCTTAGTTTTTAGGATCTGTGTTGAAGTCATTGCTATATCCTAAAAGAGTAAGTAAGTATGTGTTAGGTCTTTAATAGTGAGAGGCTTTGCACGAGGAGCATATGATTGATTTTGATTTTTAGAAAATCTTCTCTGTTGTATTGGTTTCTGTGGACAGTAGTACTCTGAAATGCATGGCTGAGAGTCCACTTCTTCTGATAAAAGATTTCAGTGTTCTTTTATGTAAAAATTAACTTTAATCAACTTTAATTTTATACAGCTTTTGGAACAGGCTAACTTCCTTCTAGTTAGAGAGGAATTTCTGCAGCTGCAGTGTGCATTACCGAAAGAGGTGTTTTAGATTGAATTGAGAACATTCAGGAGGGACTCTTACCTGAAAAAAACTTTTGTTTATCTGGAGTTGGCTGTGGGAGCTGCTCTTACATAGTGAAATAATCAGTACCCAGTATATGGGACTGCAATGAAAAATTGCTCTGTTTTACCTGCCAATGTTCTCTGAATTTGCAAACTGTTGTCATATATGTCCTAGAATAATGATCATGTATGTAATGTGCTTTGTGGTCTTAAATATTTAGTTGTATTTAATGGTTTAATGTAACTCAGTTACTGTATTAACCATACAGATACAGTTGTGGTTTTTTTTTTTTTTTTTAATGCATGCCTTAAGTTTCTATTAGAGCTATTTGCAGAAGACTCGTGTTGCTGATTTTAAAATCCTTCTTTACAGGAAATTACATTCTGAACTATGTAGCATCTCAACCCAAACTGGCTCATTTTGTCATCCAAGCTCTTGTTCAAGTCATTGCTAAAATTACAAAATTAGGATGGTTTGAGGTACTAAAAGATCAGCTCATCTTCAGAGACGTTATTGCTGATGTAAAAAAATTTTTGCAGGTAGGAAACAATTTTTCACTTCTGCCATTTTTTTTCTGTTTGGACCTCTTCATTTTTAGTAATTGACATTTTATGTCACTGTAGTTGTTGTACACTTGGATGGAAAAAGTGTTAAGGGCATTGCCTAAAACAATGAAGAAACAGGGCGGGTTTGATACTTGTGCAAGTTTGTCGGTTTTGGTGCCTCACAATATTCATAGTGCTGTCATCATTTTTTTTTCATTTTCTTTTTCCAAAGCACTTTTTTGTTATGTGACTTTAAAATATCAGCCTCTGTTGTCAAGCCATTCTATTTAATGCCTGAATTTTTTTCAACTGATGTCGAGATACATTTCTGATGGTGTCATCTCCGGTTACTTGATTGTAAACACTGATACCTGCACCATCTGAAGAGTAAGACTGTCAAATAGGAGTAAGACTCTTTAAAAAGCATGAGTGTGATTGTGATTCTCGTAATAATGACTGCTAAAATTGTGCCGAACAGTTCTAGAACTAGTTAAAAGGTATTTTTTTCAAGTGCCTGTAACGGAGAGTTGATCAAAAAGATACCTTTGTAAACTATTTGTTGGAGTGTTCACTGTTACGGTCTGTTGCTGTTGCTTTTCTGTATAAGCAATGGGACTTCACCTCACTTTAGTTTTTAGCAGAAATCAATAGGTAGCCCTGCTTCTGAAGTTACTGAGGGAAGCCTGTGTGAAGATAGAACAAAATTGCAAGACACTGTATGTATTTGTTATTTGGTTGTGGTCCTTGTTTGCCCCATTCCTTTTTAACTTTATGAGAAATTGATGATTCATGTTTGTGTGCATAGATACTTAGACGCCTGCATATTTGTACGTTCTCTCTCTCTCCATACATGGGAAGAGGAGTGAGAGAAAATAAAAAACACATTCTGTCTGTGCCGGGATTATGGTGTACAATATAGGGAGAATGATAATAAATTTAGAGTGTTTTTAAAACTTTACCTATTTTAACGTATTTAAATCTAACCTATCACGAAAATGATGCATTCTAGGTAGGGATATGAGGAAGTCTGGAAGGAAAGATCAGTCATCTTCCCTCTCCAGTAACTGGATGAGACAGGAATGTTCTTGTTTTGCATTTCCTGTTACCCCACTGCCTTGGTCACTGTTGAAAAGATGATGTGTTACAGGATAGAGAAGGTAATCTTGGTACACAGTATTTGAAAATTGGAAATAATTCCTGCTAATATCAGAGTGCAATCATTCACTATGGACTGTTCACTATGCACATTTACATGTCAAGTCTGGAGTAAGTACTGTCAGACACACTGGCTAGAGATACAGGATATAGAGCATCTTCTGTGAAGTAATTTTGGAGGAAGTGGTTGGATGTCGTTGTTTCATACATTTAGCATGTATAAAGAGGATTTTTAAAAGTTTTTTTGAGAGATAGCTAATCTGATTAAAAAGTTAATACGGATTAATCTTTGAGTGTCTGTGTGAACATAAAGCCTAGTACTTATTTTGAGAAAAAATAATCAGAAAATTTAAGCTATTTGGCGATTTACTTCCAAAATGATCCCTTATGTGTGTATGTGTTGGTGATCCCGGCAACTCACCAAGAAAATGTGAAGTTAACAGTTTGTTTCTTGCCAATGAGTTTCTCATTTGTTTTTCAGTCTTTGTTTATAATACTGTTCAAGTTAATGTACTTTTGGAGTTACATTGGGAATGTCTAATAAAAGATAAGTCGCAATATTCTGTTTATTAAAAACAAACTCGAGTATACTTCTCCTCCATTTTGCAGTTATTTTTATGAATGTACTGTAATTGGATTTTGCATTTATTATTAAAATGATTGCAGTGTGAGTCTTCAGTCTGTAGCTCATTAAAAATAGAGATTTAAATACAAAATTTAGCTCCTTAAGAGATTTCTTTAGTTAAATTAAGAATTCCTGTAGAAAAGAAAATTAAGCCATAGATCTACTAGTGAATTAAAATTTTAGATAAAAATTGAAAAAATAATCCCTAGAGAATACTCATGTATGCTAATAATTAGCATATGGTAGTTGCAAGTACATGTGCATTAGCTTTCCAGATTGAAGTTCATCCGGCGTGAATGTGAGTGTGATTTAATGTAGAAAAAGGGATTAGCAGCTAGGTCTGCAGGTCTGTTCCCAGCTCCTTCATAATTCACCAGACAGCTTTTCACACCTGGGAAAAAGGAGAGGTTGAGTTTTCCCTTCTTGCAAGTTTGTGTGACCTAAGGAACATTCATCTAGACTATTTTAAGAATTTGAAATGTAAAATAAAGATGTGTTCAAATTACAGTATAAGATGTTTAATCTTACTGAATGACAGTAGGGCAACAATATATATTTTGCCTGAGGGTTTTCTGAAATTTTCACTTTTAATTTGCTTTGGTGCAAGTAATGGTAATACAAACGAGATGACAGTGAAAAGTTAGGCCCCTTGGTAAGTAGCCAGGTTCTTCATTAGCTGAACTTCGGATGTCCTTCAGAGTTGTGAAAATATGTGTGGTTGTGACAAGTATCGGGAAAGTTTTGACAGGATGACATTGCTTTTTGGACACTAGGGGAGCTGAGGCTGCAAGCTGCAGCTGTGAAAGTAGGCACAGAGATCTTCCCCAAAACTCAAGGCCTAATTGCAGTTGGTTTCAATTGTTTTTAACAGAGCAGATTTGATTTTTCTATAAATGCTTTGTAGTAGCTCAGTGAAGACAGCTAAATTTTATTATTTAAATGCAAAATTCTGCATTATACTTGAATTTCGAAACATTCCAAGGAACTTGAATACTGATGATCAGATCACACCCTCAGATGCAAGTATTTGGCACCTGCTGTCTCATTTTTTAGACACAGGTTCTTGGAGATTGAATGTATCATTCAATTCAAATCCATACATGTATACTACTGTGCAGGGAAGAGAATTCAGCTTTTTTGATAGGTAGCTTTTCAAAACTTTCTTTCTTTTCTGAGGGTGCCCTGTGATCTTTTTCATCCATGCACAGCCTTTTTTTTTTTTTCTTTAATGGTTTGTATTTCATGCAGGTTGTCTTAGCAGTTCTAGACTACTAAGAAGACCTTTGATAAATGTTTAGTAGTGAATTTTGAGATTGCAGTTACTTAGAGCGTATTTTCTGATGGATTTGTGTTATTGTACAATTCTTAACCTCTATGATGATGTTTTTTTTTCAGAGCTAATTAGGGAGTTTGAAGGTCTAGTTCTATTAAAGCTGATAGAGTTTGGCATGAAAGCCTTCTAAACAGCTTAGGATTCTCAGCCTAAAAATTCCTCTTTATTCTAGAAATGTTGGAAAATATTAAACACAATCTGAATCTAGGAATGTTGGAAAATACTAAATACAAGCTGTGATGTTTGAGCAATCCTGTCTGTTTTTTTTTCTGTAGGGCACTGTGGACCATTGTATAATAGGAGTAATGATTCTCTCAGAACTGACTCAGGAAATGAATCTAGTAAGCATGTTTGGGTTTTTTCCTTCTGCAAGGGATGTATGTATTGCTGATAAAACAGTGTGTTGAATATTTCTACCCTTCATAAAAATGTTTGGAGAAACATTTCTTAGACACTAAGGGATTAGCACACCTTTCTCTCACAAAATATAGAGACAAGAAATCCTTGGTGCAGGGACTCTGCCTGTACAGATACATACTCTATGTGGTATGGGATAAAGTTTCTCTCATCACAGTCACTAGAACTAGTAAAGCAAAGTGAATTATCAACTTTTCCATTTGTATTTCTGCTAACTATTTTGTTTTGCCTGCATCTTAACCTGAGGAAGTACCTCAGACCTTTCCATGCAGAAAGAGAGAGACAACTTTGAAGGGGAAAAAAGGAGGTGCTTCAGGAAGCTTTCATGATCTGTATTTGGTACTGGACTGTCATTTTCATTTCTAGTGTCAAATAATTAATTTGTCAGATGCACTTATCATCTAGTTTTAGCAAAGAAGGGAGCATTGTTTATTATGTCCTAACTTTTCTTAGGTTGATTATTCAAGACCTTCAGCAAAACATCGTAAAATAGCTACCTCATTCCGTGATACCTCTCTAAAGGACATACTGATGCTTGCGTGCTCTCTTTTGAAGGAGGTGAGGCTCTTTACAATTGAATTTAAATTATTAACTTCATAATTATCCCAGTCCTTAATATTTTCTGATATGCTCAGTTCTGTACTTAAATGGATTACATGACACCCAGTTAAGCTGAAGTAACCAAAAACCGTTCAAAGACAGAAATTCCAATCTTCTTCCCTCAGTGTCTGTCTTGCTTTCTCTGAGCTTGTCTTCTTATTTGATGTTCTTAATTTAATTGTATCTCCATTTTGCTGGGCCTGCTATCTCAGTATTTGCTAAAAGAATTATTTCTTAAACTAGGAGGGATGAAGAATAAAGACAAATTATTTATCTTGTGGTATGGCAGCGCAGTCAAATCTGGCCAAGATGTTTTTCTCCTTTACTAGTTCTCTTTTATCATCTCTGTAACATTTTGGGGTAGTTCAGGCTGCAGCCTCTCAAGAGCTTTGACAGGAGGTGGTGAAGGTCAGCACGCTGTAAGCTAGATCTCTCAGGACTTGGTAGGCTGAACTGAGATCAAAGCTGGAATTTGCACTTTCCATTTTGTGCTGACCGAGGCTTTCCATGGTGGTAGAAGTGGTGCTATGAGGTACCATTCAGCTTCCCTTAAGCTCAAGCAACACTGTGCTTTTGAGAGCAGCTTATTTTTAAAATGTTGCCAGACTTCTGTTCTTGTGACTTAGTTGAGAGTGCTGGTTCATTCAGTTTCTCTGAAAACCAAATGAAGTAGGTGTTGAAATTCGGGCACAAGCGTTTAAGCTAAGAATTTAAACACAGATGCTGTCACAATGGGTCAGTAGATAATGGTAGCGATTGACTGAAGGTTTAATTCTCAAGGTTGAGGTATGTGATTGAGGTACTGCTGTAAAAAACAGGATAAACTGAACTGTGTTAGCTTAAATTTATTTCAGGGTATGTTTTTAGTCTAACTAGCATGTTTTACCTCACGTTTGCAGTAAGTTTAAAGGGCGCATGTGGTCAGCTACCGGTGCTCAGGTGACAGGCAGTATATTTTTTAATACATAGAGCATTTAAATAATCTATAAACCCTCACCTCTAAAGAGGGAATGCTCTGCTAATGTACACAGGATGTTTTGAATCAGTTTTGGAATTGCATATTAATGGAGAAATCATATATAATTTAAGAAGAATTGGATATTTTTGGAAGAATCTTCCCAGATACAGTAGAACCTATTACACATCAAAACAATAAATGTATTTGTGAGAACCTGTATTCTGTGGCAGCCACTTCCTAGCTTTGTTCAAGTTCAGCTAGTCTACAGGTACTTTTTTAGTCTCTCATATATTGGAAGGTTTGTCTGAGTGACATCACAGAGATTTCCAGGCAGAAATATAAGAACACTTTTTGTTAGTAAACTCGAGAAATGTGGCATTGAATCGAAATACAGAGCAGGTGAACTAGATGAAGTTGTTACATTTGCATTTATTTCATTGTTTTTCTAGACAAAGTTATGCAGTTCATGAGCTGCATCAGTGACTAATGAATTTGAGGTTTGTTTTCAGTGCCTTTATATTGTGTCTGTAATCTTGAGGTAGTAATTTCTTCAAGATAAAATGTTATTTAAACTATTATAATTACAGAAGGGGATCGAGAAAACTGTATTCTTACGTACACTGTGTCGAGTGTAGAGTCCCAAATCCCAACAGCTTTTTTGGCTTACAAAGTACCTTTTTTTTCTAACACTACAGGAATTACAAAACAGTAGAGACACTGACAGCTGTATTTATACAGGTGTTGTAAATAGCTACACTCAGATTACAGACTGTTAATTTCGTTGGGTTTTAATGCCAGATTTTTCTAGACTTCCCAAAGGAGCCGTCTTTGCGCATGCATACTGTGAAACTCGTACTGTTTAGCAGCCTGGACATCAAACTGAAAAATAACCAATTGTTGTGATATTTTTTACCTGTATGATGTATATAACACATACTCCACACTGGTCTAGCATAACTGAAAGAGGAAGACATGAAACGTTACAGTTTAATTTTTGCTGTGAACGTTAGCACTGTTTTAACAGACAGCATCAGTGATATGCTGAGTTTTACCTATAAGTATTTAATGCAGAAGTATTTTTTGCCAGGCTTTTAAAATTTATAAATCTGAGAGCTTTAGCTTGACATGGAAGATGTCTCTGAGGTGGTAATAATGATTTTCCCCTTGCCTTTAAGGAAAGACTATACCTTTTATTGTTGAAGGATTTATTTCTCTGAGTATGTGTTCTCTTGCTCTGAACTTTGCAGTTTTATATCCAAACATTTTCCTTTTCAAAATTGTTTTTAAAGCATGTTCTGTGCAGGTGACCTAACAAGATTTCTTTTCTCCGTAGCTCTTGGCAAAACCTTTGACCCTTCAGGACCAACAGCAACAAAGTTTAGCAATGCAACTTTTGAAGCTGGTACTAAATTGTCTTAATTTTGATTTCATTGGAAATTCAGCTGATGAATCTGCAGATGACCTGTGTACTGTGCAGATTCCCACAAACTGGAGAACAAGTAAGAAAGGATTATAACTGTTAGTAGTCTGAGATCTATACCCTATGGATTGTGTAATTTATTTTGTCACAGTACTTGCAAATATAACATAATTTTTAATGTGGAGTAGAGTTTTTTGCTGGTGAGTTATTGGTAAACCTCTTCTGCTACTTCTCTCACACTTTTCCTATTGTTATTTTTACAGACAGAAGTAATAAAAGTAGGCTGTAACACAGATATGCACAGTAAATCTAATTATTCTAGTTAGACACTGAATACTATTCTCATCTCTGGCATATGAACACCTTGAAGAGGTACAGCATTTGTAGCATGTCTGTTTTCTCGTCTTCTTCCTGATGGGAAAACCATGTGATTTTTTTTTTTTTTTTAAGCGTGCTTGTTTGCTGTATTCTGTGAGCTTGTTAATGAAGGCACCAGAAGGGTTGCATCTTGGTTCTTAGACTCTAGAGGGGTTTGACTTCCTGGGCTTATACAGGGCAGATGGCGCTCTAGTATAAATACGTCCAAGCTAGCTTTAATGAAATTACCTTGGGTAACGGACGCAGTTTAGCAGTAGCGGCATGGAGCTCCTTGTAGGCTAATTTGTCCTGCTTCTTGGCAAAATAAATGAGCCTGATTGGAAGTCTGGTACGTCTAGCTAAAGCAGCTGCACAGTTTCCCGTACCCAAGATGGGAGGTTTAAATCTGGCTTACCTGTGTACCATGACAGTCTACAGTGTTTGATATTCCTCCTTCTTTCAACGGTACTGCTCTTCATCAGTTTTCATGCGTAACTCCATTCCTTCTCCATTAGTGTACAGTAGCCTCTAATCACAGTGTGGGGAATGAAGACCAAGAACACATGGCAAGCGGGAATACAGACAAAAAACTGAATTTGGGCAAGTGACAGTAATTTCCCAAGACCTCCCAGGAAAGAGAAGGGGATGGGTTTTCCCAAGATTTTAGTTTAGATACTTTACCCAAATTTTAGTTTAGATGCTTTAAATTGTCCATGGAGGGATCTCCCTTTGGTCATTAAGCACAAAAGTGCATAAGGAAATTAACCTTCATTATGTGACTCTTTTTTTTACACAAGTCATCGTATAAAATAGTGCTTATAAATAGAACAACTTTGAAATGTTACTTAATTTGTGGTATTACTTAATTATGAATTATTGGTGAGCTTTTTTTCCACCCTGTTGTTACCCCTTCATAAAATATGGTAGTGTGATAGTTCATTTGATGCAGTTCCAGAGGGAATTGGTAACTCGGTGTTTGAAGTATTTTTTTCTTTCTATTTATCAGTCTGTAGACTTCAGGGTGGTCTGTGGAACTTTTGTTAAAAACTTGCCTTTGTTTAAATACAGACTAAACTAATCCTTATTATCCAGAACCTGTCTTGTCTTAGTGTACTGCTGTAGTAACCTGAAGAAATCCTCCGTCTATATACAGAACAGAGTATACTGTGTACAATTTACCTACATCTATATACAGAGCAGTCTTCTGTACATAGACCAACAAAGTGTTGCGTCATCTGCAGTTTAAGGGAAGTATTCTTTGTGAGCGTAGGATAGATTAAATAGGATAGATAGAATAGTGCTTTGTTTAATATTGTACCATGAACAATGCATCTATTCATAGTTTATTCTCAACTGCAGTGATGTCTCACTCTTACGGTTTTTGTTAAAAATAAGATGATTCTGTTAAAATAAAGATACTTAATTATTGCTTGTAGAAAGTGATAAAACAGACTTATCTTTTTCCATAGTCTTCCTGGAGCCAGAGACCTTGGACCTGTTTTTTGATTTGTATCATTCCCTTCCACCAATGCTGTCTCAGTTAGTAAGTGACACATAATGATTTGCGCTCAAGTAATTACGGGAAGTAGTCTTTTTACATCTCTACTTTGTCCGAAAGACCCTATTTTATTCTGTGTATTAGCATGTTATGAGTCCCCTGGCTCAGTGCCTGGACACGTCTTGTCTTTGAACTCCAGCCCCAGTTTTAATTTCTGAATCTGAAAGCATTCAAATCCTTCCTCCTCCAATTCAGCACTACTCGACCACATAGAAAACATCCACCTAATTATTTTGATGAAGTCGGAAGCAGTTGTGAAAGAGAATTTTAAAACAGAGCCATATTTGTGTTCAATAATCGTATAGACATTTCTGCAAAAATAATCTTCAGCCACAGAGTGTACTACAGGCTGCAGTAGGTTGGATTGTTCCAAACATTAAGATATTAACTGAAACTAAAAGGATAAATCTTTTAAATCTTAGAGTATTTTTTTTTATTCTTCAGGCACTTTCTTGTTTAGTTCAGTTTGCTTCTACAAGGAGATCTTTATTCAGCAATCCAGAACGTGCCAAGTATCTCGGTAATCTAATCAAAGGAGTGAAGCAAATACTTGAAAATCCACAGGTATCTTTTTATTTCTCATTTTATTTGTTGAAAATGCTAAAGCAGCTGTGAATTTGTTTTTCCAGTTACAGTCTTCATTAATTTACTGAATCTATCAAAACTGCTTTCAGCCAGACATCTATTTGCTTTGATTTTCTATTCAAAACAAAGCAAAAGCCCTATGCAAATTCAATTGTCACCCCATTAGCAATAGCGCTCATAAAATTCCTATTAGATTAAGCTGTTAACTTTTAAAAATGTGTTTCTTCAAATTTAGGGTTTATCTGATCCGGGTAATTACCATGAATTCTGTCGGTTTTTGGCTCGGCTAAAGACAAACTATCAACTAGGAGAGCTGGTAATGGTGAAAGATTACCCAGAAGTCATCCAGCTTATAGCAAATTTTACTATTACTAGCCTACAGGTAAGAATATATACAGACGTATTCTCTTTTCTTCAGCTCTTGAAAGACAAAGAAAAGTGATTCTGGTTCTCTGGGTTGGTGTCTTTTGAGGATGTGGTGATGCTTGTCTTTTATGTAAAAGTGTATTTTAGCAGTGGTGTAACTCATATTTCTAAGTTCTCTGTAACTGGTTCCCACTCTTCCTATGAAGCTTTGTAATGGGAGCAGATTTAAAGAAGAAAATGACAACTGAAGTAGGAGGTAAATGAATGTTAATCCTCCAACCTTAGTCCTGACCCTCAAAACAGTCCAACAAACTTAACCCTTTCTCCAACCCTAAAATACTTACAGCTGTGGTCCCATGTAAACTTTACAGTACCTACACTGACTAGGTTCTTGAGTTCTGCTTTTGTGCATATACATACACACACACCCACACACTCACAGAGTTGCCCGTGTGCTGCGCTACTGAGTGCAAGGTTGCCATCTGAGCTGGATTAAGAAGCTACGTGGAATAATGTCTAAGTTTTTGAAGGACCCGTATCTTTATGAGAAAGACACATGTCACATTATCAAGATTCTCACAGTGGTAAGAATTTTACAGATCTAGTTTTTGATGAAGGCGTGCACACTGTTTGGGTAATATTGCAGTTGTTATTTTAGCGTTTCCCCCAGAGTCTTTCTCTGGTCTTCGGAATAACAGCTGAAGACAGTGACCTTTAGGAGAAGATTTTGGCCTCTGAATTCCTGCATTCCCAATGGCAGCTCCGTAAGATTGGAAGAGAAAAGAAAGTTGAGATGCATTTCTGTTCTTTACATTACCTGTCAGGTCACTTTAGACCATTTCCCATTCAACATTTAGGATTTTTTAATGGCTTTTTTATAGAACTTAAGTCTCACCATGCAATGTGTAAGAATCTATGCCTAGCTCTGGGATTTGAATTGTGGATTTCACCTGAAGGAGGCCAGAGTGCCTACAAGTAATTCTGGATCTGATTTATCATGTGTGCCACAGTATGTCTCAGTTCTACTGGGTCCTTCGGTAGTTATGTGAATGAATAAGACTGCTCAAGATAAGAGCATCATGTTTCACAACTAAAATGTCACTCTGGGATGCTTTAACAGAAGTATATTTTGTTTTCTTATAGCACTGGGAGTTCGCTCCAAATAGCGTTCATTATTTGCTAACTCTGTGGCAAAGAATGGTAGCATCCGTACCTTTTGTGAAAATGGCAGAACCCCACCTCTTAGATACATATGCACCTGAGATAACAAAAGCTTATATTACTTCTAGACTGGAATGTGTTCCTGTAGTAATAAGGTAAACTTGTAATTGCAACTTTAAAACTGTCATACGGAATGTTTAATTTTATGATTTGTTGGCATATTATATTTTGGTTATGTTTAAAATCCAAGTACACTGGTTCTGGTTACCTTGGTGATTTCTTTAGATTATCTTAATTGAATGATATCATTTTACTCCTTGTGCTTCTTGAACCCAAGTCAAAATCAAATGTAAATTCTTATTGTTTTGCATTTCATGGGCCTTTGTGTTCTGAAAAAAGCTTATTCTCCACCTGCTCCCTCCCCCCTCTTTTTTTTTAAGACTGTCTAGATTAACTGTGTTGTTTAGCTCTGGCATGCTTTCTCGTTGAGTCACTTTGTAGGGCCATGGAGGGTAGAGTAGAGTAATGGGGGAAAGCAGAATGAACCCCACGCACAAGAATGGGTGAGACTGAGTAGAACAAGCTAGAGAGTGGCAAGATTGAAAATGGCCAATTTAAAATTTCTTAGTTCAAATCTTCTTTTTAGTGGTTTATGTAAATGATCTTGTAGCCCACACTATGATATAACAAATAAGAAAAAAGTGTTTTGATTGCTGAAAGGATTTAATTTTCTCCAAAGGCTTTTATGATTCCTGCTGGTAAGATCTCCTGTCAGACTATGAGGCTGCAGAACAAGCCACATCTGCTTTTCCTTTTCAGTTTTACAATACTGAAATGACATCATTTGTTCAATTTGTGTGAGGAAGTGCATTCAGCTTCACCATTGTTGTTCTTTTGTCTCAGCTTAGCCAAAATCTCATGACTGCAAATTATTTGATCTATCATCTTACTGTTGGGTGACCAAGCTATAGTTGGTGTTATTTGCCTTATGTTATCGCCATAGGTGTGTAAAAGGTTGACTTCCTATTGATTCAAAATCGTGATCTTCTCTATCATTGCGTCAGGAACCTAGGGAATAGTATGTAGGGAAGCTTCCAGTGTTCCCGTGCTAGGACAGGGAAGGACAAGCAGCTGATGGCAGGTGCAGTTAGTTTTCCTGGGTCTTCTCTCAACCAGCCTACATTTTGGACATTTTTAAGTTATCTTCTCTGTTCAGCTTTTCTGTAATAGAATCTCAGGGTTGAGCTTTCATTTCTCAGCTTTCTTCTCTACTGAGTGGTACATCCCATATCAGCTTCCAGACTGGAAGCACTCAGTAGGGCTGAGCCTCTCGTCAAACCACCTCACATGACCAGCTCCGTTGAAATGTACTGTTGTCTTCGTCAGCGTCACCATAAGCACTGAAAGTTCAGTTTCTTTGTTTGGCATGGATGAGAGATTCTTGTGGATGTCCTTGTTAAGTTATGGAGGAATAAGTTTTCTAATCTGTGAAAAAAGCCAACAGGGAAAAGATTCAAAAAGTACTGATCTTCTCTTCTGCTGATGTGTATCATTCTTAAGACAGTTTTGATAGTGCTGTTGGCATGTATCCTTTCGTAACTCTGAGTGATTAGTATACCACTGTGGGATTGTCTTATTCTCTTATGTGGTGAAGATCCTCAGTTGCATCAAATGTAGACTCTAATATTGAATGTCCAGACCATTCTTGAGAAACATGGGATCTCTGGGAGCTGATTTCATAGAACTTCTTCCGTTTGCTTCAAGGAGAATTAATTGATATTTTGCAAACAAATCCTGTTTACTGGAATGACCATATTTCTTACGAACCAGCGTAGTGGATAACATCACCCTCCATTCAGGAGCTGATCCTTTAGTCAGGGAAAGAAGTAGCTTGGAACAGTGGAAGGAAAGTCACTTTTCCCTTTTGTGGGGTTTGAAAAAGCTATTGTTCCTTTTGAGTAAGGATGAGTGAGGAACTAATGATTCTTCTACAAAGGTCTACAAGAGGATGCTTTTCTACAAACTAGAAGAACTTTTATTTCAAATATTTGTAAATACCTGAGAAGAGGTCTGTTTCAGCCCATCTTGAACATTTGGATTTTCAGCCGCTGTGTATCTTTCGAAACTTGGCAGCTTTGTTAGCTTTTTGCATGTTGCCTTCATCTATAGATTGTTTATTGCTTGTGCAACAAAAGGGTAACCTTCTGATGAATAAACCTTTCCTATTGTGATTTGTGTAATGAGGATAGTTCCACTTCATGGCAGGAGCTATCGGTCTCTTTGCGATAGGCATTCCATAGGGTCACAGCTTATGTGCAACAGAATAAAATAAAGATTTATAAAGCCGTTGTATGGAATTTCAACTGAAACTTGCTTGTTGGCTTTGGTATCGTGGTCTTGTGCTTAATCTGATGAATGTGCAAAATCTATTTCTACTACATATTCTAGTCTTCCTTGTCATCATCTTCTGAGAAAGATAATGCTTGTTAATAGTCTACTCAGGCACAGTGGACCTTCGTTCTTCAGGATTTAACTTTTTGTGTTCATACTGCCAACCTCATCTCATCTCTCTTCTTTGCTTTTTAAAATACCTGTTAAGAGGAAGGCACAAATAGAATACTGTTCTGTTTGTGTGAATGTGTATGGACATGTGTGTAAATAAAATGAGATGATGTGTCTGTCTGTATTCACCAACTGCTAAGGCTTTTATAGTGACCCAGTGGCAGTGGTTCAAAATCTGGATGGGAAAACAGCGGCTTTTAAGGAATAGTGGCTAAGTGGTCACTTTTTATCTCTGTTCCAGAGATGGCTTAGAAGATCCACTGGATGATACAGCTACGGTTTTCCAACAGCTGGAGCAGCTGTGCACAGTTAGCAGATGTGAATACGAAAAGACATGTACACTTCTTGTACAGTTGTTTGACCAAAATGCACAAAACTACCAAAAACTTTTGCACTCTTCTAGTAGGAATCCAATAGAAATCACAGTTCAAGAAGGTTAGTATTTAATTTGCTTTTTAGAATGTGTTTTATGTGCCAATAGCCGTGTACTTGCATATGAAAAAGAGTGGTGATCTCATGGCAGATACACCTAGACCTTTTCTCAAACTAGGAATTAATTATCCAAGTCACCTTGCACCACACTTTCACTAGCTGTCTTTGTGTTAAATAGGATACATTGGCAGTTGATGTGTTAGTTTAGTTTTAACATTTTGTTGTATCTTTAGAATATAGGCATGAGAGCTGTAAAAACTTTTAATTTCTGAAAATCAACATTTTAGTGCCTCAGGTGCCCTAACGAGAACCAGCTGCAACTTGATGAACATTCTTTGAAAATGAAGATGTTAACTTTCGTTCTTTTTGCATTTATCTGTCTGTAAAAATTAAACATTAAACTTTTTAATTTATTTTATACGACTCTGTTAAAGTGAATTACCTAATTTTCAAGAAACTCAAGGTATTTATTGTAGTGTAAGTTGTAAAAATATTAAGTTCCTTTTCTTTTTCGTATACCTATTTCGACCCTCTGTCTCACTTCAGTTGTCTTTGTAACTACTGGCTCTTTCCTAATACAGTTATCTTATGGCTGTTGCATCTTTACATGGATAAATAGTGGTGTTTTGAGAAGGTGAGACAGGTTACTGCATAACACAGCTTGGTTTTTGCATGCTATTAAATGCTTGTGATTTATTTTGCTGTTCTTTTGTTTATAGTTTAAATATGTTTATTTTCTTCTACGGAGGAGCCATTTTTTCACTGATTTATAGATGTTCTCCTACTTGGCTTTTTTATTAATTCCACTTTCTTCCATGCACCTATCAAGTTTTATGTGGGAGAAATTTCATTAATGACTTGGTTTCATTGACCAGCTGCAGCCTGAATTTACACTCCATTCCTCAGTCACTGGGGGGCCAAAGGGAAACAATCAGCAGGAGTCTTCCGGTGTCTGTGCTCTGGGGGTTGCCCTTATGCGTTAGAAACATTTGATGCAGTTTAAGTATTGTGTTTCTTTTCTGCAAGCTAAACGTTTGTGCTCGTATTGAAGGATAACTGCTGTATCCCCTAGATATACATAGTTAAATTTAGATATTTAATGGCTTTTAATGTTACAAAATAAGTTAATGTAATATTAAGATCTCATTTTATTACACTGTGTTGCTCTCTGTATCAATAGTGATGCGGTCATGGTTTACTAAAACAATAATCCCCAAGAAATGGGTCATTAACAGTAGTTAATGATTACTTGTGATCTATGGTAATGACTGATTTCTGTGGGATTATTGCTGTTATAAAACATAATTACAGATTATTACAGCAATAATTATTTTCTATAAGAAAAGATGTTGTCTGCCTCAGTAATTGCAAAAGCAAATGCACTGAAAATTTTAAGTAGTGAAGGTATAAAAGAGGGAAAGAAGTCATACCTGTTAATTGGTGTTGTGCTAACGGAAGAGGGCTGTCATCAGGAGAATAACTATGTACTTGAAAATGAGCTATTGCAATTTGTAAAAGGGAAAACAGGTTTTTATTTTAAAAAAGATGATTGCCTGAAGTGGTGGCTCTGCTCTTTGAACCAGCTAGCACCACTTACAGTTGCATTTTGATACCATCTTCAAATGGCCATTCTGTAGTAGCTGATGATACTCAATTCGTTTGAGCCGTGTCTGTTCTCCTGGACACTTCAGCTGCCTGGTGTTTTGCTAAGGATGGTGTGATCTCTTAGTGTCCTGAATTAACAGCTGCTATACTGCAATGGGTAGTGTGTCTGATGGGGTTTTCCTTGGAAGTGTCCTGTCTGTGAGGAAGCACAGGTCTTGAAAAGGGGAAATATGTTGGTTGTAGGACAGCTGGTACTGTCATTCCAGATTATTAGGAATGGAACAAGAACAAAATGAGAAGATACTTGGAAGTCTTCCTCATGTATCTTGTCTTTTCTCGGAAGTCAACACTTGTTCCCTGTCACAACGTGTTTTCTGTTACAGATCTCAGACTATAGCACGTGTTCGTGTGGGGTTTTTTTTTTTTTAAGTAAGACGGAGATTTAAGATAAGCCTGAATGCTTTCCTGTACTTGTGTTGAAATCATCTGCATGTTATTCCATACCCTGCATTATCTTTTCATGTATGTTTGATCTTGGCATCTTTTTTATGTATAGAACACACTATATTAGGTACCTCTGACTGAAACAGAAATACTTATGATGTGTAGCCACCAGATTCAGGCCATAAGGAGACTGGGGCACCTCAGAACTATTAATCGTTCCTGGCTGAAGGAGTTTAGGAAGTAGAGCATTTAGTGCTGTCTCAGTTCTGGGTTTTTCAAAATACAACAACACAAAACTTGAGAGAAATTAAGTGAAGCTTAATGTTATGTAAACGAAGATTAGTTTTTTAGAGATTTGAAACAAGTATGAAATAAAACCACAAGACTTTTGGTAGATACTGTGTGCGTCCTGATACGTATGTAGAAATATCCAAAATAAAATATTATTTTATAGTCATAATGTGACCTTGTTTGTTTATCTGTCGTTTATCCTTTATGTTAAACTTCAGAATATGTTTGGAAGACACGTTATTCATCAGAGTATTGTCTTTACGCTGTCTTCACTTTGTGTAATGCTAGTAATGAGGGCAAGACATCTTCCAATTTATGTAAATGTCTCACTTAATGAGAAGTCTTGTTTGTTACTTGATTTAACTTACATGGAAGCTCTTCCAAGTTGTTTTTGCTGTGTTGTTATTTTTCAAGCAATTCATTTTAATTTATTCCAAAGTATAATTTGCAAAATGAAGATGGAGTCTAAAAGTAGCTTTCCTTTTCCATAGTCTCATAGTTGAGGAAGAAACCTTTAGTGATATCCTGAAGTTTTAACAGGTCTGTATGTTACTTTACTATTCAGGTCTTAGTTTTAATCTTACTTTAGGGAAAAATACTGCATCTTTCCTCAGGGAGGATACCTTTAGTTACTGGATTCACAACTTCAAAAGCTGAAGTAGGAATCTACATGGCTTGAGTAGGTGTCAAAGATATTCCACCTGAATGTGCCAGAGAGATTAAAATAATCCAGGTTTTGCAACATGGCGGTGATTCTCCAGCAGAGGCCAAAAGAATTCCCCTGAGATCACTGTAAACTTAGGAGTTCCATATTTATGAAGTGGGGATTTCATTGTTTCAAAGTCTGTACAAAATACACTACATACACAAACTCAAGGAGCTATTTGTGGAACCTTAGCTTTGCAGGAATTACAAACCTGACATTGTACTTTACTCGATAAGGACTTTGTCAGTGGATCCTGTAAGTGCTTTACTGGAAACTGAAAGCTAAATAATTTGGAAGGTCGGAAGACATGACAGCATGGCTCGAAATGGATGAGCTCTGTCTTTCAAACCCTTTTAGAAAACAGTCCAAAGAGACTTTCAAAACTATGTGGTAGTTCACAAACTCTTTCCTTAAGGAATATGTCTGGCTTATGACAGAAATATTTTCTTGTGTGCAAATCACTTTAGGTAGTAGTTTAATATAACAAAGAATTCTTTATTTGAAATAGAACTAAGAAACAAGTAGATTGTAGTGAGTCTCAGTTGCTTCTTAATGCTGTGATAAGTAGGCTTAACTGCCTCACTGTAGATAAAATTGTTCCGTGCCTTGAAGTAACTTGTGGCAGGCAAATGAGGATACTAGATTAATTGTACATCTGATCTTACCAGGCTGAGTTTGTTTAATTTGTATTTTAGGTTAATTCTTTTGTGTTTTATTTATAAGCATGTCCAGATGAAGAGGCTATTCTAGTTTATCTATCAGTTCTGCTCAGCAGTTTTTGTTAGCTGGTTTGTCTGGCTTTAAACCCGGTAAAAGGAGAAGCCTAAACATTCTCTTGAGTGTTCCGCAGTCTGATACCTTATAGAACTGCTGATGCCTTATGGAAGTGTATTGTACTAGCGTCATGGTTTATAATCATTTGCTGTTCTTTCTTTTTAATGTTAGGACGTCTGGCATGGCTTGTCTATTTTGTGGGTACTTTTGTGGGAGGACGATTAACGTATACTAGTACTGATGAACACGATGCCATGGATGGAGAATTATCCTGTCGGTAAGTATTGCTTGTTTTGACTTCTTTATTTTAATTTTTTAAAAATGACATTTAGTATCAGTAAATATTTTGAATTTAAATGTCTCAGTTTTTGTCTGGTTCTTGAATGGTGGGTGTCAAGGACTGTACTGACTTTCTGTGGATTGAGACCGTTCCACTGGCTTTGATCTTTCCTGATTCATCATCCTGAGTGGTGAAGGAGTCATTAAGGCTATAATTTCAAAACTATGTTTCAGAGGAAGGGATGAAGATTAAAGACAAGTATGTCTCTTACTATAAGCAGTGTTTAGATATGCCCGTGTAGCCACCTGCTTTCATTTGTGCGTTATGCTTGCATACAAGTGTTTAATTTAATTAGTTGTGAATTACGACTGTTATTTTCTGCACTACTTTCTTTACATTAGTGGTTGCAAGTGAAGACCTGCTGGTTAACCATTGAAAATTTAGACTTAGTTTTAGACTAGAGCTTGGAATACAAAAGAAGGATCTAGATTTAAAAATGTGTGTGCTAGAGTCATCTTTCTGCACATTTTAGGGCAAGAGGTGAGCTAGGGATTATTGTGGATGATGTATTCCTTGTGGCAAATGCTTCCTTAATCCTTATTTTCACTCCCAAGTATGTTTAAAAAGGTGTGAGTATTTGATCTTGTTATTTACGTCCACGACATAGCACATAAAAAAGAGCATGCAACTTAGAATTCGATAAAAAGCTTTACATTTTCTCCTTTGTTTCTTGCCTTCCTAATCTACCCTGGGGCTCTGTGGTGTTAGCAATCATCCACTAGGTTTTTATTAGAAGTGAGAGGTTTTAATATACAGGCTTACAGATGAAGTAGCTACTGACTTGGAATCCAGTGACTGTGTATTTCAGAAATGGTAAAAGGTGAGAATGATTTTTTGAATTGCTAGGAAATTAGGATTTCAAGGAATAGATAGCAGAAGAACAAGGGAAATTAAATAAAGGAGTATTCAGGTTTTTTAAAAAAAAGTATTAAATTTTCCTAGCTGAAATTGATTCTTTGAAATCAGTCCTGCTAATGTGGAGATACATACTAAATAAGGATTTAAGTCAGAAAATAAGTGTTTGTTCAGATGTTCTAGGAGAGACAGAAATGGGAAGAAGCGAGGTTGACAGTGCGTTATATACTGCATGTGTAAACTTATTTCTAAGTACAATAGTTTCCATTTCCAGGGAACTTGAACATCTCTAATCTTGCACTTGTAGTTTGAGACTCAGGCTTCTCAAATTTCTTTGTTTCTTTCATCGTGGAATTGATGCTGTAGAAAGAAAAAAAAACATTTTACAAACTCACCACAGTATAACATATGATTCTGAGAAATTTCAAGTGACAAAGTAATTAGAAAAACATTATGTTGATGTTTATGTTTATTAGTGGTCAGTTACCATAATTAGCATATAAACAAAACAAAATCCTAGAAGAAACTTAGGCAAACAAAAAATGGCTGATGGGTTCCTAAAGAAGTTAGCTGTGACAATATCATTTAATTTAAGAATTCTTCCTGAAAATGTTTTTTTTTCTGTCATTAAGAGTTTTTCAGCTGATATCTTTGATGGATGCCCAGTTACCACAGTCTAGTAATGAAAAAGTAGAACTGGCAATTCTGTGGTTCTTGGATCAGTTCCGTAAAACCTATGTCGGAGACCAGCTTCAGCACACCTCAAAGGTAAATATTTGCTGTAAACCACAACATTTGAGATGAAAAAGCCTGTGCAGAAATTCATCTGCCAATCTATCTTCCATATAAAAGCTTTTCAGCTTAGCTGGTGGTTGATCACCTAGATGGGGAGATAGATGGATCGGTAGATCACTTATTAGCGTGTTGTTCATCAGAGCAGGCTTCTTTTCGTGTATGCTTTTGAGTTTTGTCATGCAAGGAGTTAATATTTTTACATCTATGTTCGTTAAACAATTTTAGGTTACTTTGCATTTCAATTTTTTATTTCAAATACTTAGCAGAGTTCTACTATATTGTGTTATATTTCACAGCTGGGTACACAAGATTTATTCTTTTAATAGTTCTGTTCTTTTGCCAGTTACTCATTTATGTAGTTTCCACTGTATTTCTCACATTACTTGGCTTTTCAGCATTTTAAATAGGAAAGAGGGAAAAGTAAGATGCATTTTTGAAGAAGCAGCAGTGAATTCACCTTAACTGTAGGGGACAGTCATGATATAGATGTTATATGGAGAATGTCGGTAAGATGAGATCAATTGATCTTGAGAAAGAGTGAAAGAATTCTGTTGGAGCCCCAAGCAAATCTTTAGCAAGAATTGTGACAGTGACTAAGATTTGGTTTAACTGGCGTAGTACTCTGTCCTTGCTTTCTGTTGAACGATCCCAATCTCAAGAATTCTTTTATCCCTTCAGGTTTGAACTGTACTTCAACTTTATTGAATGGTTCCTCACTTAATATTAAAAATAAAGTTTTACACTATACTGAATTACTGTTTCATGAAAGCAATGTGTTCCTTTCAATTGTCAAAGCTGATTTGTTATTTTAAAATATAATACACTGCTCTAATGCTGAGTAACAGAATGTACACAGTAAAACTGTACTCACGCTCCTGGTATTTTCGTTAGCAAAACTTCTGTTGATGGCAATTCAAAGGCAACATGTCTGTCCATAGCTGTAATTCCTGGATTATTTTATCTTTCTGTCCAATTTTGAGGGTTTTGGTTTCACCTTATACTCTGACTGACTGTGGTGTGACTGTGTGGAGAAGCCCTACCAATGTGTAGTATGCTGTAACAGATTCTTACAGGAGATTGTATGCCCAAGCTTTTGAAGAGCATTTGGAACAGAAATAATTAACTTTTACTGAAAGGACATGGGAGAAGATTGTAGGATGAATTTAAGAAAATGATTTTATGTTTTGTTTTATTGTTTTGATTTTTCCCCCTACCCCAATAAGTGGCCGTGAATCAAATTGGTACTAGACTGTGTTCCGTATACTGCCTTTGCTTGTGACGTGTGTCTTGTGTGTAACCAGACTGGGGAAGTGGGAGTTTTGCAAGACTTTCATGGTGCATAGCAATTCAAAGGGTATTTCTAAATTCTAGCCCCAGTCTAGCAACTCCATAGTTCATTGCAAATGCATTTTCAAAGTGTTTTTTTTTTTAATGGTTTGATTACATTATCTACCCGTACAATTTAGTCTGCAGTCAAATTACACTTTTTTGTTTTGTCCTAGTAGGCCTGATGCAACAGCCTCTGCTTTGCGTTGGTAGAATCCTGTGACCCGTATCATGTTGTTTCACTAGATCTTATAACAAAAGCTGTGTGTAAAAGCATCTGAGCTCTCATTTTTGGTGTGGTGTTGGTTTTTTCAATTTTTAGTAAAACAAAACGAGGTATTTGTATATATTTTACAGTTAAGAGCAAGGCAGAAGGCAGCACTTGTATCATTCTTCTGTTTTATCTTGCTGTAGCAGCAAGCGTAGCAGCAGATGGCATTCTACCCTCACAGTTGTAAATCCTCTGATACTGTTTCTTGCTGGCAGCTCTCTACAAATATGCAATAAAAAGGCTCACACTTGGAAGCAGAAAAATCAGACATACATCAAATGACTAAGTTAATACACATTTATATAAATATTCAGGATTGCTTGAATTGTGTTATTTACAGAATGGATAATGAAAATTCTGCATACTTCAGCCATGTTGAAATGATTTTTGAGAATATTTCTCCATTTGATCAGATGCTTGCATACAGAAAACCAGACAATGGTTAGAGAAGGCTGATGTCGTAGTTCAGCCCCGATCGGACCAGACTACGCAGTCTCTCTCTCACTCCCCCCACCTTCCGAGAGAACAGGGAGAGAAAATATAAGGAAAAACGGCTCGAGGTTTGAGATAAGGACAGGGAGAAATCCTTAAAGTTACCGTCACGGGCAAAACAGACTCAACTTGGGGAAAACTATTCATTTATTACTACAAACAGCAGGATAATGAGACAGAGAACAAGATAACCTCCATCCACCCCTCCCTCTTCCCAAGCTTAACATTATCTCTACTACCTTCCCTCCCCGAGCGGCACAGGGGAAAAGAGGGAATGGGGGTTGCAGTCAGTTCATCATATGTTGTTTTATGCCGCTGCTTCATGGTCGGGGGAAGAACTCCTCACATTCCTCCCCTGCTCCAGCGTGGGGTCCCTCCCACGGGCCACAGTCCTTTGTGGAACTGCTCCGGCGTGGGTGATCTCTTCCACGGGTGCAGTCTCTCCAGAACAGCTGTCCCAGCGGGCCCTCCACGGGCCACAGCTGCCTTCAGGCATCCACCTCCCCCGGTGCGGGGTCCTTCACGGGCTCCAAGTGGATCTCTGCTCCTCCGTGGACCTCCATGGGCTGCAGGGGGACAACCTGCTCCACCATGGTCGTCACCACAGGCTGCAGGGGAATCTTGGCCAGGAGCCGCATTACTCCTCCCCCTCCTTCTGAACTGACCTTGGTGTCTGCAGCCGTTCCTCACAACAGGCTGGTAGGTGTCTCTCAGGATCTTTTTTACATCTCATTCACTTCTCATCTCCTCTCCACTTCTTGCAGCCGGGCTGGACCGAGTCGGGCCCAGTCGGCTGCCTGGCGGGAGGCCGGAGGGTAAGGCCTGCAAGGCCCATGAGGCCTGCGCCTCCCCCTCTGCGCCTCTGCCCCCGCTCAGCTTCTTCACATCTTCTCTTCTCTCTCTTTTTTTTTTCTGTTTTCCCATTCTTAAATACGTTATCGCAGAGGCGTTATCACGGGACATTCTGCTACCAATCGGCTCGGCCTTGGCCAGCAGCGGGTCCGCCCTAGGCCTGGCCAAGTCCCCTGAACAAAGGGGAGCGACTTCTAGCAGTTTCCTACAGAAGCTACCACCTTAGGCCCCCCCTCACTAAACAAAACCACGACAGCTGAACAGGCTAATGAAATTGTAGAACAGGTCATCTATATAAATATACAAATTTTGCTCACTAATTAACTCCTATTCTTAAGTATGTGCATATAATAAAAGCAGACTCATTATATAAAAAGAAAATTGGCTAGGTAAATTAATGCCGCCTTATTAAACAGTCCACTGGGGCTTGCCATCTGGCAAAACCTTGGAGATCTCTTCCATTCTACTGTAGTATACTTTTAGTACCATTACATTTCCAGTACAAAAATAATACATCAGGATACTGTCTTTTGGATCAGATAGACCTCTGCATTAATATATATATTCTATTTCTGTTGAGTACTAGACTGGATTCTCTGGTGCTGTACAGCTCTATTAATATCTATTTGTCTATCAATACGTATTTTGTTTTAATGCTGGTATGACTTAGCCTTCACAGAGTCATATTTTGTGGCATATTGCTGATTTGGATGCTGGCAGGGTAGCAGAAAATAAGTTAGGTGGAAAAGCCCTGCGCTGTGCTTGACTGAAATTGTAGTCTGAGCTTCTCTCTGTGGTAGCTCTGGCATTCCTGCAGTGTGCCACTGTTAGCCACTACTGTAAGCAGCGTAATATTGCCTTGAAATCTGATTCCTAACATCAGACACATGTTATTTATTAGAGAAAACATTGTTGGTTTTGCACACAAGAAAAATACAACATCTTTGTGGATGTAGTACTAGGAGTATTGTGTCAGGTGCTGGAATTTCTTACTCAGTTCTGCATGTTTGGTTAGTCCGGGCTTCGGCCGGAATAATGTGTCCCATTTTAGGCGCCACACTTCTGAGAAAATTGTAGACAAAGGGAGAGTAGGACAACACAAATAAGATGCAGAAGATACTGCTTTGGTTTAGTTTAGCAAATAGAATATTGGGGGTGGCACAAAGATCAAGGATGACAAGAGTTATTTAAGAAAAGCTGGTTTTGAGTGCCTGTCCTGGTTCTGACTGGAATAGAGTTAGTTTTCACTTGATCTGGGAGAGGAGCAGGAGCTGGTGGCCCCTGTGGCTGGGGACACAGCTGGGACAGGTTACTGATCAGCCAGCAGCTGGGACAGGTTACCCAAATGAGCCCCAGGGGCCTTCCATCCCATGGGACCCCTGCTCAGGGTATAAAGTGGGGGTGGTGCTGAGGGGAGGCTCCTGCTGCTGGGGAGGGAGCTGGGCACCAGGATCCACCATGAGCTCTGGTACTGTGTGTTACCTGCTGCAGTATTTTTTGTTATTGGGTTGGTTGGTTTGTTTTCCATCTCTGTTTTCTTTTCCTCTGTTGTTCTCTTAAGTGTTTGGGTTTTTTTTTGTGTTTTTTTTAATCTCACCCCATGAGTTTTGCCTTCTTCTCTTTCCCACTTCTCCTCTTTCCCACTTCTTCTCCCCATCCCACTGGAGGGTAGGGGGGAGTAAGAGACCGTGTAGCTTGCTCCTGAGCGGGGCTGAACTATGACAGTGCACTTCAAGGGAAAGCCAGGATGTAATTGGCTTAATTTGTAGCAATGAAGACATAGGGAAAACTTTTTAGCTATGCCAGTTACAGAGTACTGGTGGGTACTACCCAAGATGCTATGGGGGCTTTTGATTCATGTCCAGGTGTACTGAATTCTTTCTACCATAAAGTACAGAATAAACCAGAAGTCCTGCTGGTCTAATCCCGTGCTTCCTAATAAGTCTGTTATAAATGATCGTGATTGTTTGCTATGGCTTAGCCAGTGAAAAGTGTGCTGTGGGGGGAAATGAGCCCTCCTACTTGCATTGTATGTTGTGTTGTTCAACCATTGATAAGGAAGCTTTCTGCTATTTCAGGATTTTATTTTACCCTGTCAAGTTTCAAGTAACTCATTGCAGCCAATGAGCCACTCACTAAGAGTGACAGGAATTACAGTGTCTTTGAACATGGAGAGCTGGCAGAAGAGACTGACTCCTTTCCCAGCTCAAAACATGAGTTCACCCCTCATTTATCCGAACTAAGGAAGATCTCTTCTTAGTTATCCAGCCTCAGGTGGGACTTTAACAGGATAGCCTGCAGTTTAGAGATACTATCTGGTCATATCTCTGCTAAGTTGTGTAACTTTCCATGGCAAGTGGAAGAAATCAGTTGAGGGTGCTAAGAATGTATTTTAGCTGCCTTCTTATTGTGGGTTAGAGCAGCGTTGTCACTTAGGCAGCAGGTGCCTCCTGAGTTACATGCAAGTTCTTACCTGTTAGACCAGAGCTCGAGGTCAGCTCCTTCCACTTGGATGCTGCTTGTGTTGCTGCAGCGTGTGTTTGTTGACATGTATAATATTCAACATTTTTGCACTTGGGACACTAATTTAGACTAAACAAGGATATAAAGGCAAGATTTGTTAGCCAGGACCTTTTCCTGCTTCCAGACACATCAGAGACTTGTCCTTGGAAAGGAAAAAAGCAAGAAGAGGGGTCTGTAGCCTTCCCTAGAGTGGATCAAGCTGGGGATGTTCCCAGCTCCTCCCTGGGGGAGAGCCTGATCAGCAGCTGGTGGCACGGGTGGGCATTTGGCGCTCTGACTGTCCCTAATTGGTAAGGAGGGATTGCCAAGAGTGAATCAAGCTGTAACTTGTTCAATAAGTTTTGCTGATTAATACATCATAGGAAATTCAGCTTAGCTAAGTGAATTACTAAAATTGCTTGCATTAACATAGGAGTGTATCTTTAACTTAAAACAAGTTTAGCACTAATAATTTTAATAATCTGGAGTCCTGACGCTTGTAACAGTGTCCAGTTTTTCACATCTACAGAGCTCACAGTGCTTTTATAAAAAAGATGGGTTTGGTTGAAGGCTTGTCTCTTGAGGTATGATTAAAAGTTGTTCAATGTGTGCATGCAGAAATAAAGTTTGTTGTTGTTAGTTCCTTTGCATCTTGAGGTTTTTGGGGGAATGCTTTTAGTTGTTAAATACTTTGTGATTGAAAATAGAAGTATTTAGTGGAGAATCACAGTGGTTCTACAGGTGAGAAAGAAATTACATTTAAAATATTAATGTCCTTAGTAAGTGTTAAGTAGGGTTTAGAATTGGGGTATAGCCCTGTCTATCATTTAATTTATTTACAAAGTAATTTTTGTGGCATTGGGATTACGGATTTTATCTGAATGTCGCACTTGCCATGCTTACTTTCCACAGCGTGTGGCGCTATTTACCTGGAGTTCTCCCTTCGGTTTTCTGTTGCCTTTCCTGAAACACAGAGGTCAAAACTGGAAGCTATTTGTGTTAGATAAGGGTAGCATGGCGAAAACATTAGTAATCACAAGTGTTTGAGCTACGCTCTTTAGCAAAGCCTGATTACAGATTATTTCTGGAGTTCTGTTTTCAGCTTTTATAAGCAGAGCAATTTTTAAGAAATCTCACATATGATCTTAACCAGTGTAGTTATGCTTGCAAGGAGAGTGTTTGTTTTGTGTATTAAAAATAATTGATTGGTTAAAATGCATTTAGGTAAACTCTTTTGCTCCATTGTGAAGCACTTAATGGTTCCCTGTTCTGCTCTTTCTAATCAAACCGTAGCCCTGCATGTGTTTAGAGAAGCCTGGAGGGAATTTTAACCTGTACCAGGTTTGAGGGATACCTCCCAAAGTGAAGATCACTGGCAACAGGGAGTTCCAGCAAGCTGTGCTTTTTTTCTGCCCCAGCCTTAAGGAAAAATGATAGGGACTCAAGGTAGGAACGTAGGAGATAGAATTCCAGCTCTTCTGTTTCTGGGAAAGAGCCCCGTGTACCAATGAAGAGACAGAGCTGTCAGCTTCTGCAGGTGCATGGGTTGAGTAACCTGGGGAATCGGGTCTGTTCTTCAGTCTGGGGCAGGTGGGAGTGAAGAAGGAAGCAGGAATACTGGTTGATATTTCATGAAGAGCCTTTACAAGTGCAAGTTGAAGCATGATTATAAAGTGGGCTGGGGGGATGCAAATGGGATTTCTTATTGTACCCTGCATGTATTTTGTTTGCTTACGTGGTCAATATGAAGAAGTTACTGTATTAACATTTAGGGTTGCATCTATGTATTTTTAAAGCTTTTAAATTATAGACTTGACATATGAGGTATGGCTGCATTATGATTAAAAAATATCAGGAGGGTTTAGAATTTAGGCTACAGTGTGTTTAGAGGGGAGGAAAGATATAATTTCCTTGCTATATGGTGTTTGCAGTAGCTGAAAGCAAAAAATGCATGTAAGCAGCTATCATCAAACCACTGAACAGGCTTGTCTTCTAATGTGTAATGTGTGTTCTGTTGGCTTACATTATTTTGATATTTCTTTAGTATACGTGTATTTCTTTGGTTGCATTGCCTACAGACAAAGAAGCATGGTCTAGCAAAAAAACCCCAACCAATCAAAAAAAAAAACATAGTTGTGCAGAATGTGACTACTTTTTATTCTGCACAGCGTTAGACCCAGGGATCTGCGGCAATCCCACTGACTTCAGTGGGCGTCTTTGCAAGTAAAGGTGTTGCTCTGTGTGTGTCTCATAAAAAGATTCTTGGTCCTAATGTCTTCGTGATTAATGATATCTTAACACTTATGAGTGATTATCCTTTTCTGAGCTGTAAAATATATATACTGTTTTATTTCATTACAGTGAGGTGAAGATCCCAACGCTGACAGGTGCTGGATATTAGCAGGCAGTTTTGAAATTGTTCTGTGCACTAGAAATTAGATCTCATTTTAATTCAGCTTTTCCAAACTGGTAAATGAGGTTAATGCCATACATATTCAGCTGATGTGGATGAAGAAATTGATATAAAGTAGATCAACATAGCTACAGGGCTACTTTAATTTATAGATAAAGAGGCAGTGATAAATGAAAGTAATGTAGTAGTGGTCACTGAACTCCTCAGCCATCAGGGATTCGATAGTGTTAGCTGCTCATTAAAGGCATTGTTGGGGTACATCAAATAGAAATTTGAAAAGAAATAGCCAACTAACCCTTAATTATCAAAACATAGAAAATACTAATTATGCCTTAATTAGCTTTTCTTTTAATGTACTGAAATTGTTACTTTTTGTGTAGCACAAATGGATAGTTATATCAACAATAAATAGGTTGTTTTAATAACTTTCTTTTACCTCTGGGAAAACCACACTCCAATTTTTAATATGCAATAATGCTTCTCTCTAGCCTGTAGGAGATGAAAATTATTAAGTAGCTTTATTTTTTGAAGATTTTACAACAGCTTTGGGAAGAATTATTTCACCGTGCATCAATTATTTTTAATTGAACTGAATATTTTTCAGATTGCATGAAATGCCTCTCATTTAAGTTTAACATTTAGAGTTTGTTAAGGAAGCATCATAGTGAGAATTGGGTACAACTTACTTCTGTGGCATGTTCTAGGAAAAGTAAAGAACGATTATTTGAAAAGAAAAATGTTGTCACTGGTGGCGTTCACCTCACTGGACCCAATCTCATTTTTACTCTGTTTCATAGCTACCACACTGTTCTCATCCAATCTCTGTGCAGTTCATACTGCATTTTCTTCCAGTACCTCAAGGGGGCCTACAAGAAAGATGGGGAGAGGCTGTTCAGTAGGGCCTGTTGTGATAGGACAAGGAGTAATGGTTTTAAAATAGAGGGAGGTAGATTTAGATTAGATATTAAGAAAACATTTTTTACAATGAGGGTTGTAGAACACTGGAACAGGTTGCCCAGAGAGGTCGTGGAAGCCCCATCCCTGGAAACGTTCAAGGCCAGGCTGGATGAGGCTCTGAGCAACCTGATCTAGTCAGGGATGTCCCTGTTCCTTGCAGGGGGGTTGGACTAGATGACCTTTGAAGGTCCCTTCCAACCCAAACCATTCTATGATTCTATACAGGAAAGAAAGTAGGGAATGACCTCCGTGGGGCTTGGATCCAGCTGGTACTCATGAAAAGCTTCCAGAGCTGTTGCAAAATTATTTTCCTTTTGAGGCAACATGTAGCCTTCCCTCAGTGGTTATATGTGCAGGAGAGGAATGTCACAAGCAAAACTGGGTTGTTTTTTTTTTTTTTTTTATCAAACAGATAAAACATTTATCTGTTCTTTCCAGATAAATTGTGGGAGGGAAACACTACATAGTGCTGGTCATAAAAGCTTCCAAATTCCTGTAACAGTCCATGCTGAATTAAACAGAATATAGTTGCAGGTACGGAAAGCAAAATAAGTAGATATTATCGTGGTGGGTGATCAAAGTATTGCACGATTTTTCCGAAGTTGTAGAAATGATACATCCTAGGAAATCTTATTAATGACTTTTTGGTAAACTTTTTCTTCTAAACATTTGTAGGTTTAAAATAGAGCAAGTGAAATATTATGCTTACCTACAGAACTTAAGAGGTTACAAGGTACCAACTTAAATTTCAAAGAGACTCCAAGCATTGTACATACTCTTATCATTCAGCATGCTCAAAATGCTGGGAAAGGTAAGACTGAAATGGACAAATGCAATTGTATCATTTGACAAGTAATTTCCTGGTAATTTTGCTCATACCTTTAAGGAAAAATCTTGTTTCCAAAGCTTTAAAGAACAAAAATGAGATGAAAGCATTTAAAACATTTATTGTTTCTTGGGCTAAATGTCTATCTTCAAGCGTGGAGACAACCACAAAACTAGACAAATCTGTAGCTCAAACTTTTAAGCGTAGGATCTTTTTGTGGGATTGGAGTTGCTAGTTTGGCTTGCAGCAGCTTGGTGTTCTGCATTCAAGTTGTTTTTGGACAAAAGAATTTGCAGTGTGTTTTTTGTTGTAACCCTCAGAATGAAATGTTGCTTCATATATATGTGAGTTACTTCGGTTCTCCTCTCTTTGAGGCTTTGACTTCTCAACTGACCTAGTGATTTATAGCAAGTTTAGGAGCTAGAGAAAATTTACTGAAGTGAATGTTACTCAGACAGATATCTTTTCATGTCTGCTATCGTAGTTCCTATCCTGCCATGAGCAAAAAGAACTTTCAGCAAGTATTCCTGAACTAATATCTGAATGTATTTAATTGCCTAAAGATTGGGCAAGCTAAATTAGTTGTGCCATTGCTTATAAGAGTGTATAGTTACTTTGAATTTTGGATTGTGGCTTGCACTGACAACCATCTTGCTTCATATGAAAAATAATTTAATTTTCTTTGAAGAAATCTAATACCTATTAGATTCTTTAAGTGCCTATTCTTTAACTGCTTTTAGAGATTTCTGTATTGAATTTCTCCATTACTGGGAAATACATTGAAGAACCTATCAGGACATAATGACAAACTATAAGAACTTTGCAGAGTCATAAATGTTGGTTTTCTCATCAAGTTAAGTTGTAAAGTACTTTCATTTTACATATCCTCAATTTTGTCATTTTTTGCTTGGTTGTTTTTGCAGGGATTGATACGTTTTTCTTTTTGGACTATACAGCACTTTATTTGCTTGGGGAATTTTTGCTTTGCTTTCTCTTTTCCCAAATTTTGTGTGTTATGCTCCTAGTCTTTCCCCTTTTCTTGCAGTGCTGTTTAAAATCTTTAAATCCTTAAATTAGTCTTTTTATTCTTTTAAGTGCAGTTTATTTGTTGTTCAGTTACCTACACCTTTATGTTACTAACTACTTATCTTCTGGCTCGTTGCTCATGACGACTAAAACGTGCGTGAATCTTTATATAGATATTATTTAATCACTTGTTTGCAATTAAAGCGCTGGTTTAAGTAAAGTGTTGTGCTATTTTATTTTAGAATTTTATAACACAAATCAGGCAGTCTTAAAAATAAATAATTAGCATAGTTCAGTTCTGCACTTGGCTGTAAGTGAGCTTTATTTTGTAGCTGCTAATAAAGGCACATTATCATGTTCAAGCATTGCAATTATCATTGAAATGTGTATGTCCATTAACTGCAACATTAGGCTGAGGATATAATTACTGTCTAGAGCAAATATCTTTGTGAAGTTACATCTATGATGCTATTAAGCTATAAGCAGTATTTGTAAACTAATATTTAAATGGTTCAGAATTGATGCCATCACTTGCGGACTTAAAAACTAATCCTACTTCCACTCCAAATTATTGACTTCTTAAGTGTTTGGCAAATATATTATTGGGTTATTTGGATGTGAGTGTACTGTGTGATTTGAGAGAGACTACTATTTTTCTAATAGCGGGTGCCCAGAATAAATTGAACTGGTGGCAGGAGAAGTGAGTTGTTGATGCTGATAAAACAGTGGTACAGTACGTCACAAAATGCTGCAAATATTAATTTTTCTTGTAGTAGAATTGAATTTCAGGCAATTTAGTATAGCAATTTAACTACAAAAATATTGCATGCTAGGAAGAGAACAAGGAAAATACTTTTCTAATAATGTTACAAGTATGTTTTAACGAGGAATGAGATTGAGGCTGTTCATTGATTTGCTTTCTGAAAATTTCTAGTATTTATGCAGACAGAAAAACTTGAGATTTCCTGCAGTTAGGTGGATAGCTCATTTGCAAAATGAGGCCATGTCACCTGTAAGTAATTCCACACACGTGGAGATGTTTGGATCTATAATGAAATGCCCTTTTTTTTCCCCGCATTTTGTTTTTATATGCAAAATAGGCATGTTAGTAGTTGATTTTTAAGTATTTGCATCAACAAATTTTCTGTTCTATTCCCTCGGTATGTGAGAGATAGCCATTACTTTGTTTAATTTGCTTACCTATTTCAGAAATTGAGATTTAGGGAATTCTGGTGGGGGGGATTGGATATGTGTTAAACAGAGTCAATCTTACAGTATTTTTCATCATATTTTGAATGCAAGCGTATTTAAATTCTTTCTAGCACAGAGGAACTATTACATTGCTTACTGATTTTTATCTGACATAGCCTAGTATAATTCCTTTTTCTATTTTACAGAAGTAGTTTCAAATTTTGCTTTCACATATGTCTGCTTTTGGGTTTACCTGCCTCTGCTGTGTCTTTGGCTGTACTCGGTTGAAATAACACTACTTATGTTTTCTGTCGATGTCACTAAACACTTCTTTGTATTTATTGTATTGTTTTTATTTATTATATTGATTATGTTCCTTGTTTAATAATTCAGTTATCGTTTCACCTCAAGCAGGTTTTCTTTTCTGAGTGACTGCTAGCTGCTGGACCTTTCCACTTGTGCAAGAAGGATTAAACAGCAGACAAGGCATCTTGGGGGCAGGGGGTGAAAACTTGTGACTTACTAATCTAAAATATATTGGTTTTGTTGCTGTATGTTGGCCTTATATCATAATGATTTTAGTAGCTTAATGAATTAATTTTCCAGACCTTGCAGTAAGTAAATTAACCGTAAGAGTTCAGAGCAGACTACAGCAATTTTTATGACTCAAGTTAAACTTAATTATGAAATTCATTATTGCATATTTGTGTAATTCAGAGAGGAAAAAAATATGTGAAGTAGCACATAAATACATCTGTCAAAAAAGAACAAAACAGTAAAATCCTAGGATGTCAGATTACTGTTGTTGGTACTGGTTGAATTATACGTCGTTCATTTTGGGTACTGTGTTCATATCCGCACTGGTCAGCAATGCTAAAAGGTGTTTTATTTGATTTTAGCTGTTTAGCATCTCCTTCAAAATTACTTAAGAACTTAATTTAGTTACCAGCATCTCGTATATTACTAGAGTCCTCCAGATTTTCCTTTAGAATAGTGGTGTCATTTTAGATTTATCTGGGGAATATGTATTTGCAAAGCAATATTCTTGAATAGGAACTGTTTTAGAGCACTAACTTAACTTCATTTTAAAGTTGACTTGTTGTTTGGTTGGGTTTTTTTGTTTTTTTTCCCTGAGAAAATATTTAACCCAGGTAATGATCTTTCCAGGTAACTTTATGCACTGACATTTCCTATTCTTACACGTGAAACAAATGTGATAGTCGAGTAGATAAAGTACAGAATTCAGCTCTTCGTGACTTCAAGGTCAGTTGGTTTTGACCTTACAAAAAAAGTGTGGTTTCTGACCAGCATTAAACGTTGCACATAAACTGTCGGTCTCTTGGAGTATTTTCTGCTTATAGGCACAAGTGCTAGTATAGCATAATCCAGAATTGCAAAGAACATTGTTTCTTCTTTTACCTTTTCCTCTCATATCAGTACTGCTGTTTTTTTATTAAAAAGGACTGGATGGTTTGCATGCCTATTATGGTGGTTTATTAGTATTTTTTTCCATGTTTTTTAGACTTAGGTACAAGTATTCGTATGGAATGATCAGTGTTGACCTGATCCTTTAAAAATGAAGATGACAAATGTTTGTGGAGCAGCACGTACAGAAAATTTTGCCTCTCTTCATGAGGCTATTGTCACCTAACCATCCAGTCTAACCAGCAATACATCACTTCCAGTCCAGAAGAGAGAAAGTCAATGGAGCTGAATTGCTAAGGACTGTTTCCTGCACGGCAGCAGTAGTTGTATCAGGATATAGTATAAGAAACCTTTTGGGGTTTGAGATATAAATGAGGCTTCAGCTGCTTCCTCTATTTTGCAGTTCCTTTGATCTGGAAACTTTCCAGGTTGATGAAGTCATCACATTTCTGAATCAAGTTTTTCTGTTTGGACTGCCCTTGGCTTCATATGCCTTGTGAAAATGGCCTGGTATGCTGTCTGAGATTAGCATCGTAGAGGAAACATCCACATCATTGTAAAATGCCTGGTGATGGATTAAGTGAAAGGTTTCCTCTGAGGCAGATGAGGTGTCATACCTGTCTCCTTTTTGCATCTGTATGAAAACAACTTTACTAAGAAAGGTTTGCACAGAAGTCTCTGCAGAAACTATAGTGAATGAAGATGTTCCAGGCAAAGTTGGATTTAGTGAAAGTTGTTTGCAAATTAGAAAAAAAAAAGAGTTGAACCATGAGGTATTTCTTGGTGTCTCTGCTGTTGATCCTAGGGGATTTCAGCTTGCTCCTGCCATATTCCATTAATGCAGTTATGGACAGTCCAGTTTTTTCTTTATCATGTGTTATTTACCTACCTTGTGTGTACTGTTACTAACATCAAATAAATGAAACTGCAGACATGACGAGGTCCAGAATTTACATCCATGTTTCCAAATGCTTTCAGCAGTGTTGCTTCCTGATGACTAGAATGATTTACTAGTCATGAACTGTAAGATGGATATTTGCTAGACCTTTAATGGTACGCAGAGCAGTCTTTCAGAGCTTTAAAATTCCCCTGAGTTGGAAGTATTTTTGTATTGGCCTGCGTAACAGTAGACAGTCTTATGCTTCAAGTTTGTTGAAGAGATCTAAGGACACTGAAGGAAAAAAAAACAGTTGTTAATTCCTAATAGGAATAGGAGACAATGACTAAACTTGTTTGATAGTTGGTGATCAGATGATGAGTAATTCTGTGCAGAGGAATTTTGCTTTCTCAGTTGAGGTTCATGCTATAATTGGAGAATCTCTGTGACAGAAAGGTTTAACTTAATTTTAATTTTTCTGGCTACTGCACTTAGTCCCTCTTCTGATTACACGGTGGACACATGAAATCCCCAAAACATACTTTTCTAAGAGAATGGACTTCTTGGGCTAAGAACACATGAAACCAGCAGTTCAAAATATCTGTCCAAACATCAATTAAGTGCAGGTTCCTTCATACAGCAGTGGGATCTTTCATTTCAGTCAGATGCTTTGGTGAGTTTCTCGTTAGTTACTGTCTTAAGCTTTACTTTTTCTGTACTAAGCAGAGGGAGTGCAGAAACTGAATTTCTTCTGCTCCTGTCATTAAAAGTAATCAATGAAATGATGAGGAAAAGAAAAGTGGAGATCGCTGTGGAGAAATTGTGACTTTGGAAAGTCACATTAGAAATACTTACTGAGATTCAACAGCGGAGTCATTCACTAAAAGAGTAGGATAGGGGTGGGGATTTTTTCTCCACAGCCTTAACTGTCATAAAAGTGGGAGTGAAAGGAAGATGTTGAGTCTTTAAGTCAGACTGTTTTCTTAGTGATAATTTTAAGTGCTGAAAATGTGTAGAGTGATTATTCATTACAACTATTTCTTTTTTGTAAGATGATTAAGTATGTATTGAGAACAGACCTTTCCTTCAGCAAATTTATTTCCTTACAAACAGGTAGGAAAAATTTTAGCAGTTTTGAGAAATTTATTCATCTTTCTGCAAGTTACTGTTTAAGCCTTGTATTCTATTCAGTCAACCTTGTAAGTTCAGAAACTAAGACAACCAGTGTTATCGGAAGTTTCTGTATTGGCGCTCTTGGTATGAAAGTGAGATATTGCATGTCCTTGAAACTTTGGAACAAAAATTACAGACGAAAGTTTACATAACTTAGAAATTGAAAGACTGAGACAGTTAAATGGAGTTGATACGAGAGTGTTTTAGCCCAACAACATTCTGAAACTGTTCAGAAATAGTTTGGTGAAGGTGGGCAGACTGCCTGGGTGATGAAATTTTATCTTTTTTTTTTTTTTTGCCCCTTTTCCACTACATATCTAGATCATCTGCACTTTCATCTCATTTTATTGTACCATTAGGAAAAGCTGTATGTATATTGCTGTATGTAGCTTTTTGAATCAGAGGGAGATTTATTAACATTCCATCCTTCAAATTATTGTGGATTATGATCATTGGAAATTCAAACAGAGTGAAGTGAGAATGGCCAGTTGCTTCTCTGAATTCTCGCCTAATACTAATGATTTCATTCTTCTGCTAATCAGGTATTTCTGAACATTATGAAGTCATTTGCCCTGTGTCAATCACTTTTGAAATTCATTGATAAGTGATAAATGCCGCTAATTTCCTCAACATCATCATCTTTTAGACAAGTTACAGAAAGTATGATGGTAGTCTTCATCATATGAGAGAATTGGCTTTGCAACTGACTTCAGTTTAGGCAGCCTTTCTGTGTAAGTGGTTTTTGAGTGTCTTGGTACTGTGGCGGAGTTTAGGATAGTACCAGGACTGCTTTGTAAAGCTGCCAGTACTCTTTGAAGCCAAGGAGAAAGGGTGTTCTCCTAAACAACTGGGATTTAAATCAAGTTCATATTTTGCAAAGTAAATAGACTCAGAGAGACACTTTATGATTTGTATTTATTAGTACCTGTGGTAATCCTTTTAGAAGTAGAGAGTTTTAATTGTGCGTGTTGTGAAATCCAGCATTTTCTTTATAAATAAACAATTAGCATCTGCTGGGAAAGATGTTGTATGTCTTACAACTGGAAAGTCAGCAGAGGGAGCACAAGTTAACAAACAGGATTGTATTCTGTGTGACGGGCTGGTGGTGGTAATGGTTCTGGTGAGCAAGCAGTGAATAATCAAATACTTGTTTGTTTGTGTTCTATAAAGATTTAATCACAGTAATGCTTTTATACTGCCAGCTTGAGTACACTTTAAATGGTAAACTACGTGACGTTATTTCTAGAGGCATATAGAACTGATCTGTGACATGTAGGGGTGTTTCTATCGCAAACCTTGGGTTACTCTTAGCAGTTGATTACGAGGCAGTTTGGCTTTGTTCTAGTTTGCCTCTTGCTTTCTTCATTTACCAATAAGCCAGCACCTTGTGCAAATTTATCCATTCTGTTCATCTCCGAGGGCTAGGGGAAAGGACGCAGGTGGATGGAGGATGCTTGGTCTTCAGCGTCTTCATCTATCAGTTGGTGGCATGAAGCTTCCTTCTTGCCTTGACACTACTTTGGCCCAAAACAAGTAAGAGAATACTTTTGAGAAAACATGTTTCATTTTTAAGCATACTTAAGCCTAATAGTTATGACAAGTTTTTTAAAATCTGTGCATTTGAGACACTATTAATAATTCATGCATGTTTCATTAAAAAAAGAACAAACTGTCTGTAAGATCATTAAATTCTTACTTCGCTAAGATCTTCAAAGTTTAGATGACCTAAAATGGTACATTGCTGGGGTTGTAATATATTGCTTGAAAAAAAAAAATACCCTGTGATTCAGTTTTGATTCTGACAGTACTCAAAAGGATTTGTTATGTCTTACAGACCTTTCTGCAAACTACTAATGGGATGATCACAATATATCAGTTTTATAATAGTGAGCTATTAAAGGCAAACATAAAGCAGTCTGAAGCCCATAAGTGCTGCCAACAGCTCCTGCTTTAATGAATTCCCTTTTAGATGTCCATTAAATGCTCATGGCAAATGTACTCATAATGGAAATGGCAAATCTAAATGGGTAGATATGAATAATCCATGGAGTTTAAATTCTGTTTATGATCATCTTCACATTTAGTTTTCAAGACAACGCAGTTTAGTTTTCATTACAGTTTGGAATAAAGAGGACAGGGAGTAATTGATTGCTTCAAGCAGATTAAAATCAATGGGTTGCTTTTCAAAGAACCTGTTCAATGCAGTAATTTCAACTTTAAACATTGATTTAGGAAACTCAACACAAAATGTTTTGTGCCGTGTGGACTTTTATGTGGAAAGACTAATACTAATTTTATTTCTATATATCTATATAGAAATATATAGAGGTTGTTATCAGTATGTGCATGAGTAAATAGTGATCTATATTAAGTAATTTTGATATTACTGCACTCATATAATGAATCAATGAGATTCCCATCATCATTGTGATACTGTTTGTAACCCATTAGCACACAGAAATTACAGCCCATCATACATCATTACTGTGATTGAGGCTTTATTACCATATTCTCAAATTGCTTGCTTGCTATAAAACTAAATAGACACCAGACAACTATAGGTAGACGATAGACCGTGCATTATTGTACTGGAATAATGAAGGATTATTGTAGCATAATGGGGCACAACTTATGAGGAAAATAAACTTGGCAGCAAAGGAGAACTTGAGTGTTTTTAATGTTTGTTGTTACTGCTTTAAAGGTCAAATATATTTGTTATGATCGAGTTACTGTTTCCTTATTTCATGAATCATACCCTTTTCATATTTCAAATAGACCTTCTTTTATATTCAAGCATTTAAAACCTGGGAAATGCACTGCAACATTCCACTCCAGAGACAGATGGGCAGCTTTTGAAGTACTAGCGTGGTTGAGGAGGTGGTGGGGTGGGTGATAGGGCATCCATAGCCATGCACGCTTATATTGTGTTGTCCTGAAAAGGAACAGGGAAGAAAAAGTGCATCAACAGACATCAGCTGTCAAGAAGTGACTACGTTCTCCAGGCAGATGCAGTGTATACATTAGGAATTTTAGGAGCTGTAGTAAAAAAAAAAAATGCATGATATCTTGATCTTAGGAGAAACACACAGAATTTGGGAATTTAACAATCCCTTGTGATAGGACTGAGGGCTTTACTGTACAATGCCAGGACTTGCAGGATACGCTCAAGGTGTTAATTTCTCGAGCTACAAGAAAAGTAATTTCTACTTTAATTTTCTAAACTTCAGAGTGAATTTAGACCCATAGGTCACCCCATGTTAATCCCAAAGACTCAGTGGAGACAGAATGACAGCTCCAAAAGCAGTTTTGCATTGTTCTCTTGGAGGTACCTCAAGCTCGCTCACGTACCCACTCTCCCACATCTGTTCCCACGTTCCTTCTCACGCCTTTCTCTCCACACTTACTCACGCTCACTTTTTCTCCTGCGCCTTTCAAAAGGATTTCCATCTTTGATATGTCTCTTCAGTTGAATTTGAAGTGACATTTGAAATAACTCATTCATAATCCTAAAGCGCTTTTTCTCATGTAGAATCCATTGCAGGATCTGTTCTGGCTAGGCCAGGTAGGCACTGTTTAGTTGAGGAGTAATGGAAACATTCAGAGTTTCTGAATTGGTTCCAGGTTACTACAGTGATCAATTACTTGTGTGTCAGTAGGACCTACAAGCTTTGGTTATGGTCAGGTACCAAACTATTAGTGTACATTTGGAGAAGGTATGTCGAAATCTTTGTTGTTAAAGAGGGAAAGTATAAATAGCCTTTTAACTTCCTGCATTTCTCCATGTGTTGCTGTCCTGTAAACAAATAATTTATTCTCACCAGAATGGTTTATGGCAGTACCTGTGCTGTTAGAGTCCTACAGGTAGAGCGTGTGTGTGTTCTACGTACGGTGTATGTTCTCACACCCCATTCTCTGTCATCCCCACTGTGTGAGTATGACTGTAAAGGCTCTCAACTCTAAGTTATTTTTTAATAACAAAGCATTTCTTCATGTATTCTTTCAGTTCCACCTCTGGCCTTTCGTATCATTAAGGTGTTCCAGCTTGGTCACCTCTCTTAAACTGACGGACCAACTGAAGGCAGTTTTTGTCTGCCTGTTCTGTGGGAGGCATATCCCTTTAAATACAAGTGCATTTTCTTTACTACTCTTAAGATCTGCTTGTCCATTAAGCCATATTCTTCCTGTGAGCAGGAAGAGAAACTTTAGGATTTTCTTCGTGGAAAACTGTTGATATACTTTACTGTAGATAAGTGAAAAAAATGAGATTAGCTCTGTACTTTCTGGTAACCTCAAATGATTGTTAATATGCATACACAATAATGACAGTTGATCTCGTACAGAAAGACCTCACTATTATCTAGGAGAATCCTTCGTCATCATCACTACAATGAAGGAATTGTATTCCGCGGCGTCCGAACTGTAACATGGATGTGGTTCTCCACTCTTGAAATCTCTGTCCATGTGTGTGCTCCTTTATAACACTTCAGGCATGGACATCCAGGTCTTGGACTTGTATTCCTTTGGTTGCTCTCTCAGGTGGCAGGTTACAGGAAAAAAAAAATTATCTCCCCTTAATCAGAAAAATTCTGCCATTTGAGACCTAAAATTTGAAATATCCCACTGCTTTTCATGAAAGCTCATGTGGGGGATAGTTGGTAGCTGAGCCGTGACAAAGCCAGTTTGGGCGCTGTTCATTGTAATAGATGTTTTAGGTGAAAACGGATCTATCTCTATCCTGTCTGGCTCGATGTGAGAAGGTCAAAAAGCAAAATTAATTTCAGTCCTTCTTCTTTACTAGTGACTGGTATTTAGGCGTTCTGGACATGAAACATTCAGAGAGGGAAGCTTCTCTTTGTATGCCTATTTGTTACTATGAGATTTCAAAGAAAAAGACATAATCGTCTGTTAAGGTGACAAGACAGCATCAGTGTCCTTCAGTGATATCGTAACATCCTTTTCAGTAGCCTTCTCAGAAGGATCGGAATCTTTACGCCCTTCTAAATTTGTGCTATAGTCTATGCTGTCTTTCATCAATATTCGATTCTCCCTTCTAGACTTTTTAGAATATTACAGCAAAACATGGTAACTACTTCTCATTTTAGAAAGGCAGAAACATATTGCTTCTGAAAGTTATGAGTAGCTGAATTTTTTCATGAGCAGAGATTGTAAGCGTTTGGATGCCGAGGTGTTGGGAGAGCAGACTCCTTAGGGCTTGGTTATCTCCATGCCGAGATTGCTGAAAAAGGTAATGGGCAGCGTTAAGATTTCTCAGAGGCTATCAAAGTGAAGCCTTGGGCATTTATCCCAATGCTTTCTTCCAGAGATAAATCTACACTTGTGTCCACACATAAAAGTTTCTTCATTCTTCTCATCTGCTGAGTAGCTACCTGGAGCTTTCTGTAACATAAATATGTCTGTTATTGCTTGGTTTTTCTCACTGTAGGAATATCCATCTGAATTATTATTCAAAACAAAAAAAGAATTACTTACCAGTAAAATAAATCTCTGAGGTACATAGTCCAAATACACATTTTCTTCTGTCAGTCTTCCCTTCCCTTCCCTTCCTCTAGCACTCTGTGAGATGATGCTGGACACAGTTCGCATTAAGTAGCCTTGTCACGTGTGCAGCCATCAGGTTTGAAGTTTAATCTTGTAGATACGCTATGATTGCCAAAGGGAAACAAACCTTACCCCTAAGTAATGGGCTATATTTACAATTGCAGTAAGTCATGTAAGTGAACCTTATACTGTGGGGAGTTCTGGGTGCTGGTAAGTGATCTCCTTTGACTAAAAAGCTAATTCTGTGCTTGAAATGTGCGTATGATAGAAACAGGATCAGTTGGAAGGGGAATCAATGTAGATGTCGGCTCCAGAAATCACACTTAATGAAGTTTGACAGTACAGTTTCATGGTCTGTTTCAGCTGATATAAAACCACTCCACTGCTGAGAAGGTAATTCTGCCCTTCTCTGTCTTGCTTGCATCGTCATTGCTGTTCATATGGCTGCGTTGTTGTTACTGTTTCTGCTTTTTAGGGTTGGCTTTTGGTCCTGACTGCATCGTTGCTAGTGTCCGTGCAACAAAGCAAGCGGGAGCTACCGTAGATGTGACTGTCTTGCTAACAATCAGTCTTGTAAAAAAACATGTTGATTAAGCATTCCTCTTCACTATATATATAGTGCTACTGTTCTCAGGCACATGTGCAGCTGTCAGAAAGGAATTTTTAAAATACGTTCACTCATTTTATAACTTTCTTAGTAATTTTAGTTACAAATTTTCAATTAAAGCAAGAGATCTTAATTTGAGAGTTATGTTGAAATAACTTATGCCTTTCCTGTTGAATGCATCACATCTGAGCAGCTGTTGCCACTAAAAAAAAATAAAATTCTTAATATGCTCATTTTCTATACAGTGTGCTACAGGACTGATGCATCAGGACTCTTGTGTTTATATGGAAGTAAAACCCTTTAAGTCCAAAAAGAGTCCTTTGAGTTCTGTAAAACAGTATCTTTACTGTAAGTTAATATACTGCTGTGTACCTGACAATTCAAGTTTCAGAACATAAAATAATAGTAATATTCCATATTTCTGCATGATAGCTTCAGGACTTCTAAATATATACCAGTGAAACTATTAGTGTAGAGTAAGCAGTTACTGAGAGGCAGCAAGTGACTTGATGTGAAATCCCTTTTGCCAGGGTTTTTGGAAATATGTACTTTTTAATAAAGTACATTTGACTTTTGCTTCCCTTTGGCATAAATACACAACATCATTTAATTTCTTAAAGAAGTAGAGGCAATGTCTGTAAAGCATAATACATCATTATATACCAGTCCAAGTAGAAGGAGGTAGGGATAGAGTAGAAAATGATGGTTTGGCCGTGTTTTATGGCTGTTTGACCATAAACATATATTTAAATATTTTTAACTAGAGTACATACAGTAAGAGCATTCCATGCTAAGAGAAACGGTCACAAGATATTGCTGGTATGGAATCTACACACATCCTTATGAATAGGATGTGTTAGACCTGGAAAACCTGAAGCAGAGCTTTTGTCTGAGGCTCGGGTGAACACCTCTTTCTTTCATTCACTGTTCAGCAGGTTTTGCTGTCCAGATGCTGACAGACAATAAGCGTGCGCTCTGCTTTCATTATGTGGATACTTAGCGCTGGGATATTCAGCTGCAGTACTTCTCCTTTGCAGCTGTAAACCTACTTACAGCCCCTCTCATTGTAAAAGCAACTTCCTTGTCTCAAGGAAAAATACTTTGAAGTAATAATGATGTTCTAATATATTGATAGAAGTTAGTGTAATTCCATTATCTCTCTAATGGATGTTAGTTTAGATGGAGCTTTTCCACTGTCCTCTGGTCCTTTCATCGTGAATCGGTTAGCTCAGCTGGAAATGAGGCAGTATCTTATTTCTTCAAAGAGAGATGCCTGTCAAGAGGTTTTGAATATTCTGGGAGTAATCTTTGTTAGGCAATATTCTTTTCTTGAGTTTAAGACAGCTGTAATTATAAACATCTCAAATTGTTTTCTTAATAGACATCATTCCTAAGAGCAAGTATCTTCATATTAGGTTTGGAGACTATTTCTGTTAATGTTTAGGCAGTTCTTTCATGTAGTTGCAGAAAGACTATCTAACTTTATGTTGTGGTAATACCATTTTTACTTAATAATGCCTTTTCTCTTATAGAACGCTATGTGAAGCCATTTATTTATGTTAAATCTCTTAATACGTATTTGGTAATATTCTTATATATGTGTTTTCATGTAGTCAGCCTAGCGGAAGTCAAGTAACTTGTTTGCTTGTTTTTCAGAAATTGAGAGGTACGTTTTGGATTTTTAATAATTTTAATTATTTTAGTTTAAAGTATTTTTTAAAACGCTTCATTTGGAAGCGTCGCTCAGGTTTTGACTATTAGATTTAACACATGATTGCATTTGGTTTGCTCATCAAAAGTGGAGAACATTTAATATTTATTCATAACAAAAGTATTAGAGAAGCTGTCAATAAATTTTCTGTCATAATTGAATCAGAGGATATCTAAATTGTTGATAATATGATCTGCTCGTTAAACAAAAGTGTCTGGAGAAAATGATGGATTAATTGACTGATGGCTAAGGTTTCTCTCAAATATAATGGTTTACCCAGTTTGATTTGATTTGTGTAAAATAACTTTCTCTAATAAACAATTTGCTCAGAGGCAATAGAAGAAATGAATGGTTATCAAACCAAACTTAATTAGTCTATCCTAGATTGATATTACTTGGGGAGTCTTCGTTTTAATTGTGGAAGGCTGGATACAAAGAGTTTGGATCATTATATTTTTCCTGTATAAACACTATTGTGCAACTACCTATGGAATATAACCTGTGAATTCATTTTAATAAATGCTTGTAAAGTGAATTAGCTAATTATGCCAGACTAAAAATGATTCCTTTAATTATTTTAGATATTTAACTAGTACTTCAATTTTATTATTGTTAGTCTGTAAACGTAATTTGTATTAGCTTTGCCAAACTAATTAGAGTATATAACTTAAACTGTTTCAACAGTTTTGTAATGCTCATGATGGACTCTTCTCTGAAAAACACATTTCTATTTTCACAATATTCAAATGATGAAGAAATTCTTGTCATAGAAAGATTTTTGAAATGTGAGGTAGAATAACTTTTTTTTTCTGAAAAATACAATTTCAGAAAAGTGGGTATGGTTCAAGACTCCTGAATGTTTGTCAAGTGAAGGAAGAATCACTTTACTTTCCTCAGATGTGGGGTCAAACTAAACATAAATGAGTAACATAATTCCCACTAGATTATCCATGTAAAATGTAAAACACAAACCCAGTTAAATTCCACTCTTTTCAAAGGTTGAGCACATGCTTAATTGGATTAGTAAATGAAAGTCTGCACGTTCAAACTAAGAAGAGTTGGTCTTAAAGGCCTCCAGTTAATTTAGTCTAAATAATTTCTTTCTTACTTTAAAAAAAGAGTTTTCAAAACATCTGTAGAAGATTTATAAGATTTTATATTAAAATGTATGTGAAAGGGCTGTTGTTTGAAGCTAAGTGTGAAAAGCAAAATATGATTAGTGAAGAGTAATTTAGGTGTTCTTAATTATATTCCTTCATTATTAATCTCGGGCTTATAAAAGAAGAAATTAATCTTTTTTTTTTTTATTGTTTCTTGCACATCAAGTTTTCATTTTGACAGACTGTTACCTTAGTTTTCTTTAGATAATGTAGGAAAGTTAGTTTTACAGGTAACCGAAAATCCAGTGAGGAAATAGTATGGTACTCTTCGGGCTATTGTGGCTTGGCTAAAATAAACTTTAAAAGTAAAATGTGCCAAGTCCCGGGATTCTCCTTGCATATCCAACTGTATTAGTTAAATCTCATTAAAGTCAGTGAGAGTCTCACCGCTGCCCCGAGTATTAGCCGGCATTATCACATCAGGATTTTGGGAGCTGCTCTTACGTGATGCCTCTCCTTGTTTATGATGGCAGGAGAATTTCTCACACCCCGGGAATGAGAGGAATTCTGTGGTAGGTTTGGAGGTCCAGAGCTAAACCTTGCTCTTCTGGTCAGATTAACAGAATTTCTTCCTCTGACTTTGGGAAAAAAAAAATTCACCAGTACATTTCTTAAAGTTTGGTTTGGTTTCTTTATAAGATCAACATCAAGTCCGAGCTAATTATGATTCACTGAACTTTGTCCTTGTACCCCCTGCTGCAGAGGGACCACGTGGCCGTGGAATCAAATCCAAAAGCCAGATTCTCGACTATGCGAGCATCTTCCTGCTGAAAATGCAGTGGTATGTTGACCTGTTTTGCTGGGCTGTTAAATCTCTTGCTTACTTGAGCAGGAGCTTGAGCCTTTCCAGAAAGATGGGAAATCTTTGCAGCCTACAGTAGCAGACTTGCAAACTTCAAGGACTTTGAGAGCCAGGAAAACAGAGTAACTAGGGTGTCTTACAGCGCAGCAGTTCATTTTCTTAATGAGCCTGTAGTGTAAAAATTAAGGCTGCAGTTCAGACTCCTTGATCCATCCTTAGTAGATATTTCTTTTGCACTGAGATCCTTGTAACAGGAATTTCTTCCCAACCTCACAGTGTGTTCTGTACCTCCCATTTTGTATATAAGAGGTAAGCAGCCAGAATAATTCCCCCAGGAAGCGGAAGACTGCTCTTGCTCCGTCAATGCCAATATGCAAAAAAAAATGATGGATTGGAAGGAGAGCAAGAAAGCACCTCTGTACATAAAGGTTATCCTATTTGGGGTGGAGGGAGGTCATCTGTGCACTGTGGATTATTTCTACGTCTGTATTTAACACTCATTGATTTACAGATAAAATCAAATGATCCTGAGGCAGGGATCACAACCAATATACTGGACAGTTGTGGACGGCAAGGGTGTCAAGGAAGAAGTGTGTAGCAAGATTTTATAGCAGTTAAAACTAATATTTGTAATTTTTAAGTTTCTTAGCAGTAATTTATTTAGTTTGTTAAACTGTAACATTTTCCTATACAAATTATTATTTCATTGGGCGATTTTACTCATTCTAAAATAAACAGAAAACCCCTATGTATACAAATTTCTGCCTTACAGGAAGGAAATAAAAATTCCTTCACTTTTTGAAAGCCTTAATGATTCAGGGTGGTTAGTGATTTTTTTTTATTATTATTTAATTTTTTTTTTTTGTTATTTAGAAAGAGAACACGTGTAAGTCACTGAATTTTTTTTTTTGTTGGATCAGAAATGCAAGGTTTTTCCTAAAGCATTTACGTGTTGATATCCGAAATGAGTATTTAAGAAATATTAAACAGTATACTCGTTGATATAGAAGTGATCTTGAAATATCTAAAATACTTAAGATAAAGTATGAAAATTATTTGTGTTAAAATTATATTAAAGTTGTGTTTTACAGTGTTTAATCTTTAGGCAAGGGTAAATATGGTTTGCAGACCAAGGTTTAAAGTTGTAAAAATGTGTAATATACTTAGGTTATACGCTATGCGTTACCATATTCAGTGTTCTAAATAAGCATATTTCACTTCATGGATCAACAAATTTTTAAGGTGTGGTAGAGGCTAAATATTAGTAATCTATATGTTTATCCAACCATACTGTGTATAGTTAGATAACCACATACAAAATTTCATGTTCTGCTGGTGTTACAGTTAACATACCATCCATAATGTATAGCAAAAGGAATAGGGAAATTTTTTTTTAGGGTTTTTAATTTTTTTTTTTTTTATTCTGAGAGTTTCAACTACAGAGTTTCAGCACACACATAGGTAGAGTTGTGGTGCTCATTGTGCTTCCCAAGGCATATTTCATGGGAACACGTAATTCCTCGTTAAATATATTGAAGAGCTCCTGCAGCTCATGTAGGTTCTCTGCATTCTCTGTTTTCTCTGCTGTATCACTGCCAGACCGTAAGCATCTCTAATAATATATATTTGTTTTCCTATTTGTTAAAGAAAATGTTTGAAGTAAACAACTTGTGTTAATGTTGTATTTTGCAGTCAGGGATTGTGACTCTTCACGGACATCTCTTTTCACATCAGTCTTGTGGGAGCAAGGTAGAACTCAAAAAGTGTTGGCACATAACAAATCATAACTCCCTATGTGGTTACTTTGATTTTAAAAGCTAAGCAGTTGGTTATTAATTAGAAGAGTAATGACTTTGATTTTACTGTGCTTTGTGATTTTTAATGATCTGTGGTGAAAACTGGTTGCATTTTATTAATATTTCTGGCTTGATATTAAAGCCTGTCACAGAATCATCCTTCTTTTTCTCCAATACGATGTCCTGTCATACCCCGTATCATCTTTCAGTGCAGTAAAACTGTAGGCAGCGTTAGGTAGCTTATCGGTATACCTAGCACAGCTCTGACAAGAGCTAGTCTTAAATCAGTTTTTCTTGCTAATAAGTGAACTAATTCATAGGAGTTTAGCAAATTCATATTGCTTATGTAAATCCATGTGCAATACTCTTATTTTCTTCATCAATTTCTAGGCAGATGCACAAAATACATTCATGGTTACGTAGGTAAGTGTGCGTAAATAAATTGAGCTATTTCCACTACAAACTGGGAATACTGGATAAGTGCAAAAGCAAAAATGGCTTGTTTTGTAATTTAGAACCCACTGAGTGTAAAGAGATTCTTTCCTGTGAATATCTGTTATGTTGTTCGTGTATGCTGAACTAGAGCAATCTTCTGTAGTTAGATTGGCAAGCCAGGCCAGAGCTTTGAAGTTACCTGCTTAAATAAACTCAGTTAGTTCCACAAAACTAGTATTTTTACTTTCACAGTTTATGATATAGTTACTTACAGACTTCCAGTCACCCTGGAAGTTTGGCTGTACACGTGCTGGTTTCATGCTTTTCCTCAGGATCCAAGTCACTGTTTAAAAGATTGAAGTAATTAGTTTTAGGATTGAACTTGGTAAGTTTGTGAATGAAGGAATATGGTCTGATTGCCTGAAGTGGCAGCGGGCTGGATAAGAAGGCATGGGAAGCACCTTTCAGGGCTGTGTTCTATATTCCTCTGTTCATGTGTGCATATGTTCAAGGATACAATGGTTTCTAGTTTAAAATTCTGTATAGATAATTAGCAATTACTCCGGGTTTGGTTTGGATTTCTTTTGGTTTCCTATATACTGGCTTTGTATTCAACAGCAGCTGTGAAAATACTACTTGCTTCCTGGATGAAGTTCAGAATAAAATAAAAACAATCCTTGTAATACTTCAGTCATACAGTAAATGGTATTTGGGGATAAATAGAGGAGGCGACTGCAAGCGTTAATGGAAAAAGGATTTTTAAGAGGATTGTGTCAAACATAGTACAATAACTCTAAAATAAGAAAGAGGGTTAAAGATGCAAAAGTGAAAGAATGTGCTCTTACCTGTTGCCAAATGTTTTTCCATGTATGCATTACAGCTTTTTTTTTTGTAATGGTCAGTATTACCCTATTGTGTACTGTTTACATGTCTGACTTCTTGTTTGGATTTTACTTGGTGATTTGGTATTAATTTTTAATGTGAAAGCACTTAGCATTAGGAGTTTGACATTTTGTCTGACCTTAATCACCAAGAGGATCATGAGAGGTTTATTCAGTGGGAAGAGAACTGTTACAGCTCTGACAGAAATGATGGGAAATAAGTAAACAGCCTTTTAAATCTTCACCAGAAATCAATAGAGTTTAAAGATGATGGACGTTGGTGTTTTTTGCTGCTTAAGGACTTCAACCTTTTACGGGAAAATATCTTCTCAAAGTGTCAGCGTTTTTTTTCCCCAGCACAATGAATCACTGCAAATAGAACACTGCATGGAGCGCTTCATCATTGTTATAGCGACGATGTTATAGATGTGTGTCGACGATAATGTGGATGTTTGGTATTTTCACACGCAGAAGTGTGGTGCTGCTTCATAACGCTGCTAATTAATGGGGTGGTGTGGGTCAGCTAAATAATTTTGTGTGTATTTGATAATAGTTAAACTGAACTTGTGTCTTTATTCTGTCCTTATAATGGCTGCTGTTTACAACTTTTTTGGTTTTAGCTGTTTTCCCAATGTCAATAGAAATAGCTTTATTTAAGTGAGAGTTTTCAACTTCTTTTAATAACTCGGAATAAAAGCTATCCTAAAATCGTTGCATCAGCAGTCATTTAGAAATGCTGCAGGTTTTGAGCAGTTGCACCACAAATTGGATAGTTTTGCTTCTTGTGAATGATTTATTAGACGCTAGGATGGTACGGTATTTAGCAATATATCCACAAACAGCACTGTTCAGACCCAAGTATTCGTACATTTGCATCATCATCAATCATTTGTTGTGCTATTTGGGTTTTTATTATACAGTATTGGATTCCACTTTAAAACAGCTAAGTATACAGTAAATTATATTCAAATATAGTAAAGCCGCTGTTAAATAGTAATTGAGAACTTGACTTTCAGGCTTTCAGTTAATTTGTTTGCATCCTTATGCAGCTATTTACTCTGAATAAAGTGAAGGGGATTTAATTTTGATTTGTAGACAACCTTTTATATTGAAAATAACTGTAGCGACTGTAGCTTTATGCTAATACCTAAGCATGCCACATCTCCTCTCAGACAAAATCGTCCCTTAAGACCTCCTGATATGAAGTGATCTGTGATGTAAGGTTGCAGTACTCTGGCTACAACTGCGTTCGATGATTATTAAACTGGAGTTACTACACAGCAGCTGATGGAATATTTTCAGTAGTTTATCTCAATTGATTAGCCGTATTGAGTACAGAGTGCCGCAAAACATTCAAAGCAGTTTCTCCTTGTTTCTCGTGCAGCAGCCTGTCTCTGCTGGCGCTGCGTTCAGCATTGCTTTTCCTTGGATTGCGTAGCGGTGGAGCTGCAATACAGCCGGATCCGATTAACGTGGCGTTTCCGCAGGGTGCGGAGAAACCTGACCTCGGGCAGCAAACTGCTTAAGCACATGCTTATTTCTAAGCACAGCTGTAGTCCTCCTGAAATCTGTGGGATTATGTACCTGTGTGAAGTGTGGGAGTGCAATGAGTGTCTCATTATGTTGTCTCGTTAGCCAGCGATGGCATTGCAGAGTGCCCAAATTTGAGAGCAGTGCATGGAAGAGAGGAAAAGCTTCCTTACAGGGCAGCTCTGTAGACACTTCCCTGTGAGCGTTCCGGTATGTGCATTTGGATGGCACTAGGTAGTCTTGCTTTTAACACTTCCAGAAATGGCAGTGATATTTCAGGACTGGAACCTTATTTTTGGATTATTTTGATGTCTTTAAATATAAATACTCATATTAAATAACTAATAATACTCAGCAAAGAAGCATAGAAAAGGGAAATATGCTTATAATGTGCCAGCTCTCTAGCTCACGTTAAGTAGTTTAGCTGCTCATGTCCCATGTTTGCCATTGTTAAATAGATAGTTTTGCTTACCTTGTAGTAGATTTTTATACATTCAGGGAATTCTTACTTTGTGATGACAAGCTGAATTTTTTTTGCCTTTTTTTTTTTTTTAACTTTTTTAAGAAAGTCATGGATACTTGATTCTTTCAGGGCCAGAAGTTTGGGCTTCCATGGAGGTTTTCCCTGAATAGCAAGTACTTCTCTTTGTGTTTTTCAGCCTTTCAGCATCTTACAGTTTTTAACACTTTAATATCTGCAATACATTAATGTTGAATATGGATTTTCTTTACTAGCCTTTTTTATGATTTTGTGGAGTCTTACTGAAGATGAATAAGCTTTCTGTAGATTGATTAACCATTGAATAACTCAGTAGCAAGTTGCAAACTTTATTTTTCCGTATTCATTTTTTTTCCTGTTTACATCCATTTATGAAGATTGTGTTTTCTTAAAAAATTTCGCCTCCTTTGGCCTGGAGGCTCAGAATTTTTATTTGGCTTATCTTTGTGCTAGTGGTATGGTGAGATGATGACAAAGGATTGTGTGAAAGTGGCTTAATTGCTCAGCACCTGAGGTATAGCAATCCATTATTTGAGACTTTGTTGCATTGCAAACATGAAGTTAAATGTGTGAACGTGAACCAGCTTTGTGTGGACTGGTAGAGATTGTGTCATAGCTGCAGTTACATCTGTTGGAGCGAGGCTCATTCAGACTAGGACGTGCAGAAAGGCTGTAAATACGAAAGAGACCTTGTCTTGCTGCTCTGGTGAGCCCTGGAGACAAGTGCTGAGATAGGACGTGATTGATCGCCGTAAATACGTATGGGGGAAGGGAGGGGACAGGGCTAAAAATGCCGGGGAGGTAAGAGAGCTTTTTAAACTAAGGATGCTGCTGGCACAGGAACAAATGGATATGGCTATCAATAACCTTGGCTAGAAATTAAAAAATGGTTTCTACTCAGTCAAGGATCGAGGTTCCAGAACAGCCTCCCAGAGGGAAAATTACGTAGGGGAAACTATTAACAGATATTTTAAAATGAAGTTTGAGCGATTTATAAAAGGATTAAGTGACGTGGTTGCCAGTATTGGTAGGAAACTGTACTTGGCATCCGCAAGGTCCCTTCTATGTGTTTTAGGTCTCTTTATGTGCTTTAACCGTTCTTTAACACGATTGAATCATACAGAAGTTAATTTTAGATTTCCCTTTTAAAATCTTGTGTGAATACTTGTGAATCTATGAATATAGGGTATAACTAATAAGATCCTTGTCTCCTTTTTCCTTCTGAAAATGAACCTTGAAAATAATCTCTAACTCAAAGATTTGTCAGGTTGGAGAGAAAAAGAAGGTAGGACTTCTTCAGAAGACAGTCTGTTTCTGCAGATGGAACATCCTCATTGAGTTAGCTGGAAAATGCAGCTGCCTGGTGTTATTTTTTCACTGCCTCTCTTACTCTCTAAGCTACTGTCAATGATTGCCTTTTGCAGAGGAGCACAATGCAGTCGGTCAGAAGACGATTTTATCAATCTGTGCCCTGTAATAGAAGTCGGGTTCAGTTTGAAAATACTGTAACTGTTCTCCAGTGCCCCCCAACAGGTAATTGTGATGCTGAGGATCTCTGTGAGATTACTGCATTGCCCCGTCTTCAGTTTGTGAGGAAAGATAGACTAAAAAAGGCCCGCTGTGCAGCTGCAGTACATGTCTGCTTGCTGCTTTTTTTGAGCAGTGGCATTGTGTGTGTGGCTGGAGATTGGGTACCGTCACTGTAGTGCTCAGTGGGATGTTTGGTTCTGTGCTTTTTCTGCTCTGTCATCTTAGATTTTTGTTAAATTGTAAGCCCCTTCTGCACTAGAAACTGTTTCGTGTGTGGGTTATGGAAGAGAGTCTTGCTTTGGCTGATCTTCTGGATGAAATCATTTAGCTATCATTTTATAATGTAATGCTTGTGTCATTGCTTGCTTTATAAGTGATTTGTACAGATAATTTTCAGATGTCTTCAAAATGTATATCTATTGTGTATGCCTATCAGTAAAAGCCACTGAGACTACTTAGATGCGCGGTTAAATTCAGTGTTACAGGCTGCTGAAAAGTAGCAAAGTGTCAATGCTTCCTCATGTTAATTTTGTTGGCTGTTAATTGGTAACACATTTTGGATTGGCGCATCATTACTGATCCCTGGATTTAATAGCATAAAAAAGTGAAGCCAGAGGTATCTGAAAGGCTGAACAGAGCAGTTTATTTTCTGAATGGCCGTGTGACGGGATTTCAAACGATGACGCTGACAGTTAAGCTGACAGAGGGGATGTTAATGCTCGCTGCAGTGACGGGAGAGGTCCGGACCGTTTGGCAGCGCGCCGCTGTAATCCATGCCGTACATCTTCATTAGCCAGGCGTACAGCGAGCAGCTCCGTGTTTCCGGATGAGCTGGGGCCGGGCCATAATTAACCTTTTGAACCGGGATTTGTAACAGAATGTAAAATCAGCTTAGGTTATCAATTACAGTCACACTCAATTGGGAGTTGCCCAAAGAGGGTTTCTTAGGAAGAGAAAGCATTATAATTTGCTCATTTCCTCAGAAAGTAACAAGAGTACTTATGATTCATTAAATAATAAATATAAGTAATATCTAATTCATAGCTTTAACATCACCTTATTTTGGTGCATTATACACAGAAGGTCAGTGTCTGACGTTAACAGGGCTCTCAGATAAATATGTTATAAACCTGAATTAAAAAATGTTTTCCAAAAATAAATCCACCTTTTTTTTTTTTGAATGAGTGGATTGTTAAAATAAACTCATTTTTTAAAATTAGTTTTATCAGTGTCTTGAGTTCTTAATATGAATGTTTTGATCCGTATTGCAAATGCTTAATCCTTCAGTGTGTGGAAAACTAGTTTTGCGTACTTCAGGGACTTCAGGGTCCATATATTTGTTGTAGATTTTTAAAAAAGTAATGAATTAAAAACAATAGTTGAGGTTATGATCCTTTGAGTCTGTTAAATTGTCCTCACATAAACTGAATTTATATATTTATTTCTGTTAGTACTCAATGATAATGCTTTACAGCTATTTACTTTGTTATATCCAAAGCAAGTATCTTCTACTTAGATTTAATTTTCTGCTACTACACAGTACTGTATGAATATGCAGAGTATTTTTAAGCAAGCTTTTTGCATTTGTTTTACTCTTAATATACTTCATTTATCATGAAAATAAATGAGGCTGTCGGTCAAGGACAGACTGCTTTTCTTTAGGTGGATTGCTGCTGCCACCAGTGTTTTACAGATCTGGAAGTATTTCCCTTTAAGAGTAGGTTTTCATTCTTATTCTATGAATATAGACAGTAATTTATCTGTCCACCCCTACAGTATCTTAGGATAGACAAAAAAATGCTATCATGTGTTCGTAATGTATAGAAGACTTTTGGCATGTGCTCTTCTTTCTTGTTAGCACTGAAAATTTGATTTAAAAATCCATTTAAACAAATAAACACAGAATTACTAGAATATGTCATCTTTGAAAGGCAATAAATGTTATTTTCTTGAGAAGACTTGTAACGTACTTTGTCTTTCACATATTATTGTCTTTACTTACTAATAATACCCATATTCCATGCATGAGCAATCTTTATTTAAACTTCCCTTCATCTTTTTCCTTACTTCATTTTCTGTAACTATTAATTTAACAGGTTTGAAGATATTTGGGTCATATTTTTAATTAAGGCTGTCTGGCAGCAAACAAGTAAGGGGGCCTTTAGGAGACCATTGTCCTCACAAGAAAGGAGCCTTATAAAGTTGGCGTTTTTTACCAGCTCACCATTCAAACACAGTTTTATTTTAAAAGTAGTCCAAACCTTGTGTAAGAGTAGTCCATCCATGGTACTTGAATATTTTTCCAAGTTCACCTCTGTCCTCTTTGGCATTTAGAAGTCTATTATAATTATAATACATAAGGTACTGCAGGATTTCTTGAGCAAATGAAGGGATGCATTGGGAATGAGATGACAGTGGTAAATTCCGGGGGGGGGTGGGGGGGGATGGATGTTTTGTTTCATCTTGTTCAAATGTTTTTGAAGTCTGTTGAGGAAAATCAGTATTTGTTAGTTTAGATTTTGTATGTCTGCAAGGATTCTAAGGGATGTATGTGAGTATCCACAGAAGATTGCCATTACCAGTTACCAGAGCACAAAATGTCACCCAAATTCAATCCTGGGTCTTTGAAACCAATTCAAAAATATTTTATTACCTATTGAATTTCTTTCTCTGTCTTCTCCTTCTGTCTTTCTGACTTGATAATGTATTTGCTAAAAGATATTATGAAGAGTTGATTAAATAATAGTATAAAATGCAGTGTTAAAGTAATTATCCCTTTTAAACACCTTTGTACGTAGGTGATAGCAGGACTATATAAACAAAAACCTTCCAGTTTCTTTCTTAGCTTGTGCACACACAAGCTCAAAATCTGGGATAAACAAGATTCCTTAATATGCTTCACTCCATTTTAATGAGGAAAAGGGAAGGGTTTTTCCCACAAGTATAGATGTATAAAAGACAAAGTAGGCTTCCATATCAGAATAATATTTTCTATATCATGCTTCTACTACCATGTTTAAGATACATGAATGGAAAAGCCCATTGGCCTAATTTTTGGAAGCAATGAGCATTGTTAATGACGTGGAAATCATCAGGAATTTAACACACCCAAAAATCAGATTGCTTAATAAGATCTCTCCTCCTGCATTTAGGAACCTAAAAATTCTTTAATTCTCAGATTTCTCATTTCAGGCTCTTCAAGTTCATTTCTTCCCTCAATCCGAGGGTGATTTATGGTTGCTCTGTTATAGATCAAATAGTTTCATCTTTCAAACTTGCTGCATCTCCTCTAGCATTTCTATCACTTATGACTTTGATTCTTAAAATAAAGGCGAGGCAAGATGAATGTGTGTGTATATAAGAACTCTCAGTTGGACCCACCCACAGGTATCTGAAACTTTACAGTTCCCAAAGTTTAATGAATGCTTATTGTACTAGCATAGAAAGGTCAAATGAAAACCAAAAGTATTATTCTACTCCTTTTTCACTGATTTTCATCACTGTGCCACTACTGGTAAAAAAAAAAAAAGAAGAGAAAGAGGGAGGGGTGGGGGGCATAAAAGAGAAATCCTTGTGTCCAAAAATTTGACTGATACTGTGGTTGTGTTGTTTAAAACAATCGGAAGCAAGCCTTTGTAAAAAGTGGCATTATCTGATTAAAGGGAAAGGGGGGAAAAAACCCCCAACACTCAAACTAAAGCATCTGTACTGTGAGTGAGAACTTACCACCTGTAGTTCTGTATGGCCAAGGGGCTTTATCCACAATTCCAGTGAGCGTTCCTGTGCTGGGAGCTGTAAAAACCCCCACAGAGTGCTGGTCCCTGCCACCCAACTGTTTACTCTTCGCAAACGTGACTGGGGAGTGTTTTGTGTGGTGTGCATGCAGTCACTCATCAGAACCCTGCACTGTATTTTTGCTTTATTTACTCCTTCACAATGCACTTTGCAATCCTAAGCCATAATTTTAAAAATATTTGAAGTATACTTACTGGTGTGGTTAAATAAAATAGTGTTCTGTCTCTCATGAGAGAGAGTTCTGTGTGTGTAAATTGTCCCCTTCTGGCAGTACAGCTGAGTTCTGAGTTTGTGTTCCTCTACATGCACGCTGAATAACCTAAACAAAACTTAGCTTAAACATAAGTAATATTTGAGGGGTTAGTTAGTTCTGGAGATCAGATGAACGCCCTCATGGAGGAGATTTTGAATGTGCAAGTTCCCCTGGTCGCAAAGTCTGCTTTCTGGTGTTTTTTGTTACATGCGTGTCTTTGGAAGCTGTATCGCAAGATTTAAAAATTCTTTCACTCTGATTGTGCTGCTCTCAAGGGTATGAGATACTGTGTGCAACATGGCCATAAGTTCTCATTCTTGCCTGGTGTTCCCGTATCCCATAACTAGTGTCTGAGGTTCAAGGTGGGATTCAGGGTCGTGCCCAGCATGCTTCCTGCACCGAGCAGTCCCTCCCAGCCAGTAAAGGCACTTCTTACAATCTGCAATTTGAGCAGATGTTACATCTGCCCATTACTTTTGAGGTTTGGTTTGGTTTTTTTTTTTTTAAAAAAAAAAGAATATCCTAAAGCATATTTTAATCTACATATGCTCAGATATCAATAGCCCAACGTACTGTGTATCTTCTTTCTTTTTTTTTTCCTAGTGAGTGATGAGTCCATTTTAAGATGGTTTTTAGGTGTCCCCTAGCCTGGATGATGGCTTCAGTGGACAACATATGTCTTACCCAGCATTAAATGTAGGAATCTGTGGGAGACAGAAACACATACCTTTATGCTTCCTGATTTCTTCCTTTCATTGTATTTCCAGTGCTGTAGTGAAGGAAAAAAATAGATTTTTGTAAGAAAATGAGCATGCTGTTTCCTATGTTCACGTAGTTGGCACACATGGGGAATGCGTGCAGGCAGAACTGCCACCTGCATGCTTGGGTGCGCGATTCTAGCGCGGGGGTTTCCTAATTTGTGTATTCATTTGAAGATTCCAAGATGCAAATATGTGCAAATAATGATCTTAATGTAAAAGAAGTAAGTGGCTGTGTAAGTAGAAGAAAATATCCTTTCTTCCATTGTGGTCTGATGGTTTTACTGTATTTGAAGCGCAAGGCAAGAATCTGCAATAAGGTATTTTAGTCCATTGTTGTGAAACGGAGTCAAAGGGCACAGGTAGACCCTGGATGCTTTAGCACGTAGGCTTCTGTGTGAAAGTGCTCTCCACCTGGTCCGAAGGATGCTGAAAGCAGTTAGCGTTATACGAGGGTGGCGTTCCTTCCCTGTCTGTACTGAATTGTGCTGAGGAGCGCGTGCGGGAGAGCGGTGATAATGAGCGGTGCGGTAGCGAGCGGTGATTTATGATCCCGGTTTCTGACAGCTTTAGTGCCGAGATTCCCAGGGTGTCTGATCACTGCATTAGCATGCTGACAGCTCAGCATTTAGGGCATTATGGTAATTTATCCTGCATACGCTGTCACCTGCACTGTCAGAGTTTCTTTTTAATGATGGTATAACTATTTTGTTTGTTTGTACTGCATTCTTTTCATTTGGCTAATGTCTTCTCATTAGATTGCACCTAGTAAATGAGAGTAATTAAGTGTTTCCTATAGCTCAGATGCAATGATTAAGTTGCAGAGTTGGTGCTGATTATGTTTTGTCATTTATCTCTATTAATCTGAGAATAATCCAGATGATGAACACATGTAATTTTTTAGCTAATGTTCAATAGATGAAATTTATAGCTTCTCAATGGAGCCAAACAGTAAGTGTGTACTTATATATGAATAGTAAGTTATTGTATTTCTGTTAAGTAAACATAGAATTATCTGTGCAACTACAGAAGAAACCAGAACATCTACTGAACATAGAGTTTTTCACGTTTTTAAAATGCATTTCAATATGGGAAACTACTGTTCATAATTCACAGTTAAGTGACTGTTTCTTTTTATTCTGTTTTCTCAAGTATCTACATGGAGAATTTTGTGGTGATATTTTTGAGGATTTTTCCTATAGCTGTTGTTGTTTGTAGATGTTACTCTTAATTCTAGAATACCAAACTCATCTCTAGTAGCAAAATGTAGCTTTCAAATAAACACTTCCAAATTAAAGTACCCAGTTTAAAAAAAAGAAAAAAAAAATAGTCATGCATCAAATTAAGCACCCCACAACAATTTGTAAATCTTTATTTGACTTTCAAGCTGCAGATAGAGGTAGGAAAAAAAGCTCCAGAGTGTTTTTTCAACATGTGAAGTTGCAGTAAAAAAATGTTGATACAAATAATAATGGCAACATTAAATTTCACCAGGAGTTGTTTGGTCATCTTCCTTTGCTTTCCTGCTTCTGTAAACTTCCTAGCATGTTATACTATTCTTTCTAAATATATAACTTAAGAAAGGTAGGTAGCATAGCCCCAGAGTTGTTTGGGTTTTATACATCCAAATTCTGGTTTCAAAAGTAGCAAGTTTTGTGTGTCACCAGTTAATAAGCTGCTTTAAAGACCCTAGAGAGTTAGAGTTTTGTGTTAAATATAGTGATATATAATAAATGAGCTGAACAATTTTTAACATAGATGTTCTGCACTATATTACTGCCCGCTATAGGAATGTTGTCTTTATTGTATCTGTGTCTGTATGGTATCTGAAATGCTGTTGTGTTTTGAAAAGTGTCATTTAATAATCAGGACTTGCAACCAGTAGCCCCTAGTTGCATGCTTCATTCAGTTTTCAAGTAGAATTCCCAGTGATTTGGAACAGTTTTCTGATTTGAACAACTGTTTCTTCCTCGTTGCTTTTCACTGAAGTGATTTGCTGACCTTTTCTCCCCAGATAGTGGTGTTCTGTGTTTCCTGGTGGTTACTTAAGCTGAGGAACCAGCCTGCCCCAGATTGCACTCGGCCTGTTTCGCTCTCCTGGGCACATTCCTGGCCATCGCAAGCACCTTGTAGAGCTCACTGCTTTTGCTGTTGTGCAGCTGAATCTGAAAGAATTGTTTTCTCTCCAGACTGACTCTTCTCAATACTGGTGAAGACTGGTCAGTAAAATCACTCGTATTTGTCATTTGTCCCAGTTTTGAGGTGCTGCCACCCTCACCAGTTGAAGAGGAGGAGATGGGGGGTTTGGGGCTGTAGTGAGTTGGATACAGAAGGTTATGATGAGATGGAGCAGGGTTGCAAAGACAGCTGCAGGGGGGCTAAGGGATCTGATGTGGATGGGCTAGCACTAGTCCATAAATTAAGGTGTTTTTTTTCCAGTCTTTGCACATTTTTAACACTTGCTTAGATTTCTCCAGTGTCTTCTAGATGAGTACACAATTATTGAAAGATTCCATTTTCTTTTTTTAATACATAAAATTGTGTTATTTATACAACTCAGTAGACTGCTAGCTTGAAATATATGTTAATTGGGCCAAATTGTTGTTCATTAACGATTACTTTCTTCCTATGAACATAAATTTTAGGGCATCAGCATTCTTTCTGGAAAAGCAAATACTCTTCTGTTTATATGGGTCAGTTCTAGAGCAGCTGCTTAAAATCCTATGTACGCAATTCTGTTATCTTTTCTCTTGGGTGGATCAGGAAAGCAGTTGAAGCAGCTAGTGATGGCTGCTGGGCTTTCATTTCTTTGTGACTGGTAAATGAAACACATGCAGCCTCACCAAACTACATGACTAATGACAACCTCCAGTGTCTCCTGCAATCAAAGATTAATTTGCTTTATCAAGTTTAAAGAATAGTAGGTGATAAATCATGTCAAAAAGAAATAATCAGTGGCAGGCTGATGTTCTTCTGCACAGTGGAGGACAGGTGCAATAGAGGATTCATCTGCCATAGACTGCTAATTTTGTTCTCATGCTGCTGTGTTAATTTTTTTTAGTTGATTTTTAAGTCAAACAGGATGTGTTGTCAACTATTATTTTTGTTTAAAATGTGTAGTATTGGTGTTTAGCTCTAAAATTAAATACTTGTTTAGAGTCTACCATGTGGTGTCAAAATACTTTCAACCTAATTCCTTTAATAATTAATAGATACGTTTCATTCGCATCAGTTTTGCTGTCTTGGAGGACAGTTTAATGTGGGTAGGAATAAAAATGTGTTGTACATATCTAATGCATACATAATATATTTCTTTTCCTTCTTGTTGATTCCTGTTTAGCCAGATCTCTCTTACTCTGTCTGTGGGAGAAGTGTAATGTTATTCCTAGCAGTTACGCTGCTGCTGTGGCTGGTTTGGGTGTTGGCCTCTTAAGTGGAAAGGTGATGATGCTGGACAATTAAATGGGACTCTATACCATCTACTCTCACTACGCTTAGCAGCATGGCACAGGAAGGATCATTACATCGCAGGATGGAGTTCTGTATGGTTCTCGCTTAATGAAGTGATTCAGAGACAGCATCTCTATAACTTTTGTAGTTACTGAATATAATCATTCCAGTAAAACCTGCATTTTAAAAAAAATGCCAAGATTAAGTCACCATTAAGTGTGTAAGGTAATCTATAGTGTGTCATTATCGTGTTACATTACATAGCACGACACCGACTCTGACCTGTATTTAATGGTAAATTGTGTTGTACAGGAAGCTAGGACTGCAACTGTTTATTTTTAATGGAAAATACTGATATCTTCTGCTGACTTAACTCTCCAGCCTCACAATTGTTTGTTGACTGTTTTCAGTTAAGCCTTGGCCCAATAATATATTTGACCACGATGTTTTTTTCTGTGTTTTAAAAAAATTTAGTAATGGAATAATGCAGATTCCATGAACGTGTGTAATGCATAGAAACGATGTGATATTGTTATAATAATGGGTGAGCCCTCTAGTGGTATTCTCCGTGTTGGAAGTCTAGATAGCTAATTGCGTACAAGAGCGTTACAGCTATGCGTGTGTTCAGACAGGCGGTCTAACAGCAGAACAGAATTGCCCTCCTGGGACGAGGAGCTGAAGGAAAGACCAGCCTGCTGGCCTCGGTACAGGGATGGCAGCTGTTCTGTTAGTGAGGGGGGGCCTAAGGGGGCAGCTTCTGTAGGAAACTGCTGGAAGTCGCTCCCCTTTGTTTAGTGGACTCAGCTGGGCCTAGGGCGGACCTGCTGCTGGCCAAGGCCGAGCCAATGGGTAGCAGAATGTCCTGTGATAATGCCTCTGCGATAACGTATTTAAGAAGGGGAAAACAGGAAAAGAAGGGAGAAGATCTGAAGCAGCTGAGCGGGGGGCAGAGAGGGGGAAGCGCGAGCCTCATGGGCCTTGCAGGCCTCACCCTCTGGCCTCCCGCCGGGCAGCCGACTGGGCCCAACTCGGCCCAGCCCAGCTGCAAGAAGTGGAGAGGAGATGAGAAGTGAATAAGATGTAAAAAGGATCCTGAGAGGCGTCTGCCAGCCTACTGTAAGGAACGGCTGCAGATGCCAAGGTCAGTGAAGAAGGAGGGAGAGGAGTAACGCGGCTCCTGGCCAAGATTCCTCTGCAACTCGTGGTGAAGACCATGGTGGAGCAGGTTGTCCCCCTGCAGCCCATGGAGGTCCACGGAGGGGCAGAGATCCACCTGCAGCCCATGGAGGACTCCACGCTGGGGCAGGTGGAGGCCTGAAGGAGGCTGTGGCCCATGGAGGGCCCACTGGGACAGCTGTTCTGGAGGGACTGCACCCCGTGGAAGAGATGACCCACGCCGGAGCAGTTTCACGGAGGACTGTGGCCCGTGGGAGGGACCCCACGATGGAGCAGGGGAGGAATGCGAGGAGTTCTTCCCCCGACGATGATACAGCGGCGTAAAACAACGCATGATGAACTGACCGCGACCCCCATTCCCTTCCCCCCAACCCTGTGCCGCTCGGGGGGGAAGGTAGTAGAGATAATGTTAAGCCCGGGAAAGAGGGAGGGGTGAGGGGAGGTTATCTTGTTCCCTGTCTGATTCTCCTGCTAATTTTAGAAATAAATGAGTGTTTTTCCCCAAGTCAAGTCTGTTTTGCCCATAACGGTAACTTTAAGGATTCTCTCCCCGTCCTTATCTCAAACCTTGAGCTGTTTTCCTTATATCATTTCCTCTTCTCTCGGAGGGTGGGGGGAGTGAGAGAGAGACTGCGTAGTCTGGTCCCGATTGGGGCTGAACTACGACAGCAGGAAACCAGCCTTCTGCTGTGGCTCTCGGGGCAATTGAGATATTTGCAGTGAATCTTCTAATGCCGATGGAGTTGTATTTTGCAAGGGGAGAAACTGTAAAACATCTAACCAGCTCCATCAGTTGGGTCTTGTACAGTAAATGGACTTACTAGGACCCTTCTGTCCCAGTTTGATTGTATTTAGATTGAAAGATGCAGCACTTACCATGCGGATATTAAAAGTTATGTTGCATGAAGTTTAAAAGATTAAAGAAAAACTTTTTATGAAGTGAAAAAAAAAGTAGATTTTAAGTAAGCCATTAGCAATTTAGTGTAGCTTCTGGGCGTACCTCGGCTACAGCCAGCACTATTAAATGTGGTTTCATTAGACTGTCAGAGTTAACTGCCCGCGTTCTTTCCCTGGCACTGAATTTGTATGCCATTGGTCTGCTGGCTGTAAAGACTTGAATAGCGGAAGGAACAGTAGTATGATGGGTTGTGTGTCATGTTGTGTTAGTAGATCTGTCTTCTCGCTGTGCCATTTGAAGATTCGTACCTGCGTTCTGGCTTGGGCACTGGCACTCAGAAGACTGATAACTGATTCCTCAGTCCTGCTAACAGTGCTGGAGGAATTAAAGCAGGGACGTACAGGGAAGTCCTGACAGCATGGCTATGTGAAAACTGGCCTCCCTCACTTTTTATTTAGTTTTCTTCTTAATGACGCAGACCAGGCTTCTGAAATGATATAGCAATACTGCTTCAGTTCCTTTGTGCCATTCTGGCGATGCTGGAAAGCTGAAAATGCAGGTTAATTGCCCAGTAAAATCTTGCTGCTTGTCAATCTACAGTTAAACATAAGGGGGGAAAACCCACCACTTCTTACTTATTTGTATGTATCTTCGATTACTAAAATATCTGTATTGACTTTTTCTTCTGGCTGTCTTAATTTTTAATGTAAAGGTTTAACACATAAATTAGTGATTAAAATGATTCTCAGAAAAAAAATTAAAATATAATTAAATTTTAGTTAACATTAGTGATTTAAATTTAAAATTCCTATTGGTTAAAACAGAGCTACTTTAAAAGTAAATGTTTTAAGAAAACAGAAGTGTATCACTGAATTGGGCTGTGTCTCATCAGTGCTGAGCAGAGGGGAAGGTCACCTCCCTCGATCTGCTGGGGATGTGCTAGCCAATGCAGCCCAGCACGCCGTTCATCTTTGTGCCGTGAGGGCACAGTGCTGGCTTGTGTGTGGTGTGGTTCATTTAAAAGACATTCAGATGTTAAGGTAAGAAAGAGTACTTAAAAATGGTTCTTAAAAAGCACAGTCCTCTCTTAGCTGAAGTCACCCATTCTGTTAGGCATCAACTATAACAGCATGGAGTGTGGTATGATGCTGCTGTTCGTTTCCACCACTGCGTGTTCCATAACTTGGTATCTTTTCTTACTGTGAGGTTGAGTGCAATGCAGACTTGACTTAGAGTTCCTAAGGCTGGGATTTAGATGATTATAGTTATGCCTGGTTTACTGTGATGTTAATCATATGGAAGTCGAGCCTTGGCTCCTTTTTAGTACAGGGATGACTCTGGGAATAGATCTAGGGAGTGAGGCAAGAAGAGTCTGTGTTTGTTTATTTTGGGCCAAAAAAGAAAAATATTCCCCTCTCAATTTTAATATATAGTGCTGTAACTGAAATGGCAGAATTAAGACACTCCATAAATTTCTTTCAACAGTCCTTAGGAATATAACCCATCACAGCAGCGTTTTCACCCTGGATAAAGTCTCTAGCTGTCTTCAAGTTGATAACAGTTGAGTGAAGATAGGTAATAAATAACAGTATGGAAACTCTTCTTGTTTGAACATATTTTGCCAAAAGCACTGAATATGAAGTTGGATGAGAGAAGGGAGAAACATTTTCTGAGTATTACTGACACACTTTGTGATGGCTTAGTGGAACACCTTACGACCAACTGTCTCCTTTACTCACAGATGTTCTACAGGTGTCAGAGATCTGTTTCTTTCAGACAACGAAGTCAAGAACTAATTCATTGTTAATTGTTGAATGTTCCTTTTTATAGTATCTCGAGTTGCCACAGGAGCCACCAGCCTTCCTGAGCTTATGTACTGGTGAAAGAGCAGTGATATAGCTGTCTCACCCAGACGGTGCAAGGGCTGGGTCAGTGGTGACTGGTAGCTTGTGTATAACCACTTTCCATGTCCTGAAATCAAATTTGCAGAACACACAGTGTCTGGGCTATATTTTGTATTTCATTAGATACACAGATCCTCCCCAAATTATTTTTATCAGATTATTTAGAGCTCTTTCTGACATTTGCTTTTGCATACTTATTGAGTAATCCAACATTGTTAGTGATGTTGGCCTGGTATAGATCTGTTTCATGTACAGGAATATATTTTAACATACTCTTCTCAGACCTAAATGCACTTTTGTTAAACATTGCAGGAAGGCAAATGGTTGTCTGTCTTCTGCCACTTACTATTCTTCTGAAGAGGAAAAAAAAAACCAAACCAAACAAACACACACAAAACCCCCCCAGTATTTCAGTGATCTATTCCTCATAAGCTTCATCTGTATATTCTTTGTTGGAAGAGTTGGTAGTTGGCATCAATTTGGATCAAAAGAGCTGCAGTTAGGAAGGCCATGAGGAAGGTTCCATATTATTTCTCCAGAGCATTCTCACTGCTGACAAGTTGTTTCTTGAGGCATGCAGCTCTATTGAGAAAGAACTCTTCTGGGAACAGAAGTTTTATTTCTGAAGCAGAGTTTTCATATCAATTTAAGTATTTAATGGTTTGTATAGATAACATCTACACAATAACGCATCTTATCACAAGACCTGTAGAAACTGTATGTAAGCTGATTTAAAATCTTATTATTTTAGGTTTTGTAAGAATATGCACAGGAACTGATGATTTAAGTAGCGTTGATATAATGGACCGTCTTTGAATGAGCTCTTAACAGCACAAGTACATTCTTACATGCATAAGCACAAGTTTATGCGTTTTCCTTAATAACCAATTTTATTCTAATTGGTTGAATAGCAATAACATTTAGAACATTATTTAGTTTATGTACTCATCTAAATGTATGTGCTGTTGGAACTAAAAAATTAGTTTTGCAATATCCCAGAAGATAAGTGTGAGTCTGCACCTGATAGTGTGCCTCACCAGGTCGCTTTGCTTCTCAAGTGTTTCAGATTCTTTGGCTGTTGAGAGTCATATTGTGTGACAGCGTTCTGTTATCTGTCATCAAATCTATGCAAATATGATCTTGTTTGCTTAAGAGGTCAGCAAAATGAACCAAAATATTGCTCTGTATATTATTAAAGATTGTTAATATCAGTCATGCTGTAAAAAGATGATGTTTCGTGAAGGACTGCATGCAGGGTGTAGATGATACAGCTGTGCAGCGCCGTAAGTCCCGCCGGGCCCGTAGGTGCGCGCGTGTGACATCAGGCTGTCGTAGGTGCCGCCTGTTACGTCATCTGGTGTTGCTTCTGGATTCTGTAACATGAACCACTGTGTTCTCTGCTGTATTCACTCTGGTGTAACTAATTCAAATGCTGGATGAGTGGCCTTTTTTTGTTCTGTATTTTTCCCTCTTAGCCTGACTGGTAGCCTGTGTTTCAGCCAGAGCCAGCAGCTCAGCTGTGTCTGTGCACAGCTTCAGTGTCACTTTTTTTTTTTTTTTTTTTTTTCCCCGGGGAGGGGGGAAGACTTCAACATCAGAGGCTGAAGTCTGAAACTTCTACGTGTTACTGAGAATAATTATTGATCAGGATTCTTGACCGATTTAGATTGATTAGTTTTTCAGTTTTGTAAGCTTTTCTCAATAAATACTCATGTAACTATAATTCTATTCCCTGCTGGTGATCCACGGTTAGATCTATTTCTGGGTTATCTGTACAGTATAGTTGTGTTTGCAATTCCTTAACTTACAGTATCCTCTGTCAAATTTTGGCTATATTTATAGTTGCTTAATTTCAATAAAAGCTTGATACTGTAGAATCATAGTATAGTTTGGGTTGGAAGAGACTTTAAAGCACATCCAGTCCAACCTCCTGCCAGCAGCAGGGACATCTCCAACCAGATCAGGTTGCTCAGAGCCCCGGCCAACCTGGCCTGGGATGTTTCCAGGGATGGGGCATCCACCACCTCTCTGGGCAGCCTGGGCCAGTGTGCCACCACTCTCATTGTAAAAAATTTCTTCCTCATATCTAGTCTAAATCTACTCTCTTTTAGTCTAAAACCATTACAGGTTGCAGATGGTGTCTCACGAGAGTGCTGGCCACACTGCTGGTGATGCAGCCCAGATGCAGTTGGCTTTCTGGGCTGCAAGCACATATTTCTGGCTCACCATAAGCTTCTTGTCCACTCCATAACATGTTGACATATTGACAACTGACAATTTGTTAACAACTTTCTCTTGAAAATATACCTCTCAAATACTTCCTGTGTTCATAGGTCAGACCATGTCACTCCTACACTCTTGCTTGATTTCAGTATCCTGTGTTTTAGCTTAAATTCTTGCGTGAAAATAGGAGTTGTTGAGTTTTCAGTGTCTGAGTATTACTATTTATTTTTGTATTTAAATACATCTGTAACTCCTCTTGATCCTAACTATTGTTTCTAAGGATCCTGTTAAATTCTCTCTCCACTCTTTGCAGTGCTTTCTAGGCATCCTGTTACGCACAGGATATTCTCCTGGTATAGGCACGCCAGGCTCCATTCACTCTTTTTTTCTCTGCCATCTTAAAATTGCACCTATATTTCATCCCCGCAAGCAGACAGACGGACCTGAATTAGGAAACCATGCGCTTTGTTTTGTTTGTTGTCCTGGCTACTTGGTTCATTAAACCTCCCTTTTGTCTGCTTTGGATAATTAATGTCTTTGTCTTGATATTTTAAGTGCTGATGACATATGCAAAATACAAGAAAACCCATATTATCGCAGTAAACCTTTGGTTACCATACAGAAAGGTGGCGCTAGGATTAGGGGAGTAGAAAAGTGTCTGAAAACTATTTCCCATCTCATTTTGCATCAAGCAATGCTCAGTCAGGCTGAAAGATCTGCCCCACAGCATCTCCATTCAGAATGATTGATAGCTGTGGTGGTGTGCTTGGTGAGGAATTCAGAATCACGCGGCGCCTTTACTAACATGTCAGGGGTGCTTCTCTTAAAATTGAATAGCGGTATTTAAAATATTTTTACTTATTAGTAGGGAGCTAAGGTTTGGTTTCAGGCTCCATTAAAGAAGTGCTGCTTTGGAACTACAGCAGTGAGAAAAAGTTCCGTGAGCAAAGCAAAACCAAAGCCACAGAAGCTATAAAAATAACTGAGAGTGGAGGAAATTAATGTTAGGACTACACATCTTAAATTTAGATGCATGATGATATACAGACAATGCTTAGTTTAATGATTTAGGAGACAATCAAATTGTAAGGAACAAAGGTATGAAAATAGTTTAGCACATCAGCCTAAAAATAATGCAGTACAAAAGTAAGAGACAGTGCACCTCAGCGTTCTGTGCAGGTTGGCTATAATTGCTGGGCCAGCCATGAAAAAAAAAAAAATTAAGAGCAGTTCAGCGAGTTTAATAGATACGTGGAGATTTAAAGCATTTCTTTAGTTACATGATAAAATAAGACTGCAGAATTTCTTTGTTTTAAATCTGTGTTAACCAAAAAATGCTTTCCCGAAGCTTTGATATTTAGTTTAATTAAAAAGACAAATCCTAGTTTTCGTGGTACGTGATGGAGAGTTATTGTTTTATATTACAGTGATATGTTGCAATTATCACTGAAAACCTTGCATAATTTTTAGATATAGGAGTTTGTGTTGTTATCATGCAATAATTGATAAATTGGTGATCACTTTTTTCTTGAAGGGCATACTTAAAAATGCGTTTTATTTTAAAAATAGTTTGCACCTGAACTGCTTAGGCCAATTTTTTGTTACATTTTGTGTTTAGTTTGGTAAATGTGTAGAAGAGCCTTAAAAAGTTACTCTTTGTTTAAGCTCATGTGTAGCCCCTGTTTCATACTTGTCTGTTTATTAAAGGGTCAGATTTTATTTATGTGGTTAAATATAACATAAATATAGACATTTCACGCGATGTACCATGTAAATGTAAGCCTTTGTAGTTACAAGTTTTTGTAGCTGGAGAATTGTTTTAAAAGGCATGTAATTTATTAGCTATCAGTAGCTGCTTTATTGCCTTGCCGCGCTGCAGTAATAAATAAAAGAAAGTGAGCTGATTTTACAAATGGCACACAAGGTGCACATTTTGTGAAAAAAAGTCTTTTTTTAAAGAATTGGCATTAAATCCTTTTTTTGTGATGACAAAGAGGCTAAGAGTGCAAACTGTATTTTCTGTTTATCGAAAACAGAGTCTCTTTTTCTCGAGGGCATTTTTTCCTATGATCATCAAGGGATTTCAAAAGCAATAAAGTGTGGAATCATTGTTCGACTTGAACAGTATTAAAACTTAGGTTTTAATTTCAGTGAAGTAATAAGATTTGAACCTGTCTCACATTACAGCACTGTAAGGCATTTAGCAATTGTATTTTAAAGGAGGTTTTTAAAATGCAGCTCACTTGTAAGCTAACTGTCTGTCTAGTAATTAATAGTTTCTCTTCAGCAGAGGCTGTTGTGAATCATACTAAGAAATCTCGGTTTTGTTAATAACAAATTATGATAATTGTAGGGATGTTAATTTCTAATTAGTTTAAACCTACAATCTTTTTTGCCCCTTTCTGAGATTGATTTTCAAATGAAGACAAAAAAGTAAGAGACTGAGGGTTTGAACATGATTTTCACCTTAGAATTAAAAATAAATTATCCACATTTATCTGTAAATTTCAAACAAACTTTATTCCTTGGTTAACAGTGTACATCAGCTTCCCGCTAAGAACTGGTGAAGTATCTAATCTGTAAATGTGATTTATATCATTAACACAATTCCTTTTCCAGAATTGTATGTTGAAGATAATTTTGCAGAGCGCTTCTTGTTTCTGTACGGACGCAGTGAACTCCAGGATGCTGGAGCTTCCTGGGCACATTTTTGCACAGATATTCTCGAGGTTGAAAATGTAAATATTTCTTCGGCTTGGTTCATTAAACGTTGGCTGATGAGATAACAGCAATCGCTGTACATTGTAGCTGGAAACAAGCACGTATGATTTTGGAGGGGGGGAAACTTTATACACAGGTGCATGTTCAAAGCAGCCATCCGTGTTTAACACTGGAGCGGTGAGCTATGACCTTCCGTGATGATTTTGAACGGTAACTGCCTCCATTAGCCATAAGGTTTGTTTCTTTATTTTAGTAGATGGCCTAGACTGTAAATATTAGAGGATCTAAAATAAATCAACATATTATCCTAAGGACACAAAACGTAAGAGCTATTTGTGGTTAGGAACCTTTGACAGATAGTTTGGATGAGGCAGATGATTGCCCGCCTCTCGTATCTGGCTTCCATTGCTGTGCCTGCAGGCAGTTTAGTGTTATAGTTGTATATTGATGTCAGGGTTACTACTGAGTGGCTAGCAATGACAGATGTCTATAATTACAGGCAATGCTTCCAGTATTTCAGAAGAGCCAGCCTATGTTGAACAATTATCTTATTTCTGGCTTGCCAAAGAGGGTTGTTCAAATTGCCAGTATTAGCTGTGGTGGCTGTAACACCTCTCCTCTCCAAATGTGCAAAAGCACTCCCATGTACAAGCCCAGTGCAAAACCTTTGTAAAATATGTGATATTGCTAAATTCCGTGTGCTTGATCCTGAGAGACGCGGAACACCTGCAGCTCTGTTAGTCAGTACAGTGCAATAGTTTTGATATAGAAATTTTAGAACTATAATAAGATCTTTATTACTTGTTTTTAAGTGCCAAACTAACGCCGATGCTTTAGCATTGAGGTTTATTGCACATAAGCATCCTGAGTGAGCCACTCAATTAGATACAAGTAAGCAACCGAATAGAATTAAGCTGGACACTTTTAACAGTTACAGGGGCAAGTAAGAGTGTTGGTTACTGCTACTGAGGTACCTGTAGTACTTTTATCTTTTGGAATTTTCTGACTGGCACAAATCTGCTCTTGTAATCTGTACAGTATTGGTTCATTTCAATCATCAGAGGATTTTAAAGCAGCGTTTTGGCTTCTTGCTAAGCAAATACCTGACTGCATATATGGCTTGAATCTCTGTGGTGCAGTGTATAGCTCTGATGGAAAGTGCAGCCCAGAACTGTGCTTCAAAAACTAAAAATCTTCTGAATGACTGTCAAAAAGTAATAGCTATTAATAGTATTGCTCAGTTTTAGCTATAATATTTGTACTTTAAGCCCTGGAGGGGAACAAAAGAGACAGCGGAAGTAAAAATCTCTAACGGTGCTTTACAAAAATTTAAGTCTAAATAAGACTTTTAAAGCTAAAAGTCAGCCTTTTTAACAATTGGCTAACTGAAGACCTAGCAGATAAACCAATTTCTTTTTTTTAATCTTTCAGAGAATGTTTCTCGTGCTGCATCAGTAATAACAGCAGTTAGTTCCTAGTAGGTCTCCCATAGTAAGTTCACCAGAATTGTTAATCTATCTTTTAAGATTTTCAGAAAATGAGAATTAAAAAAGGAAGAAATAAATAAGTAAATAAAAGCTGAGAGAAAGTCATTGAAATAAAGATCAATTTCCATTTAAGATAAAGTTTATTGCTGGCACTGCATGGGCGCTCTGTGGAGCAAGAGGCGGGGAGTCCATCACTCCCACACCCCAGACTGAATTCTCTTGGTCTGTTGAGCTGACGGGGAAGGGACTGGGGAAGAGGGCCTGGAGAACAACCTTGTGGGAACTGTTAACGCCTCTTACTACCTGAACTTGTCATGACAGAGTAGTTCAGTTGACGAGGAAGGAAATAACATCCATAACAATGGCTCTGAGCCACACGGCAGATTTCTCCTTTCCCCTATGACATTACACTTTGTTGCGATAACAATACTCTAATTTTAAAATGTTATTTTATAGTAGGTTTCTTTCAATTTAGGCTAACTTTATGCAGTATTTTAATTAAGCTAGGTTTACAGGTAAGACAGTAGGTAATATCATTTGTATAACCAGTGTAATTCCTCTGATTGCTTACAAACACATGTAGCAGTGAATTGGAGAGTAGCCTACTTTTTATGTAGCACAAAGCCCAACTTAATCTTCAAAGAACCTGTCTGAAACTTGTGGTTTGTTTGGTTTTGGTTTGGTTTTTTTTTTTTTTCCATTTAGGGAGCTAACTATAAAGGAACAGATCAGCTCGTTCTGTTGGTTTAGACTCTGAGTTAAGGGTGTTTTGAGATTTTACCTTTTAAGACAACTGGTCAGGAATGGAGGCTTTATGAGTGACCAAGGTTTTCCTCTGTTGCAGGGAGGACAGAAAAGCCCAGGCTTTTTAAGCCCATAGTTTGGTCAGGGCGTAAAGATTAATGATCTGGCACCCTGATACAGTAAACAGGGGATTCAGTTCAGATTTTCAGAAGCTGTCTGTGGGATTTGGAAGCTAGATTTCTGCTGTGTTGTGATGGAGCTTTTAAGTGCTGAGAATTCAAAATACCTGGTTTTTATTTAAAAAGCAGTGGAAATTACTAATGTGTGATGGCACTCAATACCCAGAAACTCGTGACTAATGTGAAGGTTTAGTGGGTGATGCACAGGGCTGTTAGTCAGAGAGGGGGGTGACAGCTTCAGAAATTTCCTGTAGTCACCCCTGCGTTGTGTGAATTCCCAGAAAGGCCGTGGGGAAGGAGCCGTGTGTGCTCGAGCCCAGCTACTCCAGGCTGGGTGGAAGCAGCTGTCCCCAGCTGGCCTCTCTCAGATTGGGGTAAATATGGTTAAGGTCTGGTTTTGCCCTCAATGTTCATGACAAAATACTTTAATGTTGCAGTCATAGTTCTCTGCAGCAAGGCCTGGAGAGCTTCAAGGAGGTTATAATATCTTCAGCATTTACACAGTGCCTACGGGTAATAACTTTACTGTAATTTTCTGAAGATTCATTATCCAAAATCTTAATTCATTATAATAGCCCTTATGAAACATATAGAAACCAACATTTTCTTGTGCTTTCTTATTTGCACAGTGTGAGAGATTCACTGCTCTGTTTTAATTTGTTTCATGGGGTGCGTTTGAGTACATTCCATACAGTGCTGTTATTGAATTTCTGTGACTGTCATTATATAGCCATACAACCTTTACGAACTCATATTCTGAGCTTCCCAGTTCTGTAATCTGCTTCACGTTTAAGAATTGACATAATTAGCTTCTTCAGAGTTAAAATGACAGTACCAAAAAGAGAAGACCTCAAAAGACAAAGCAAAGTTAAACATATCTAGGGCCAAAGAGTAGAGAAGACAGAGAATCAAAGTTTTAGTGTGATTAGTGAATTATTTCTCTGTTTTCTTGAAATGTATTTACATACAAGTGCTTTGCTTTATAAAACATTGCTTCCACAATTTTATTTTCTCACCCTTTTGAAGTGCAGGAGATACAGTTTAAGTAGTTGGGAAGTATATGGTTATGTAATTTGAACCACCGATAAATCTGCTAAATCACAAAAAAAAACTCCCCTGGCACCAGAAGTTGTGAAGTCCTCATTCCACCAAGGTGGTTTTAATGGTACAAACAGAGCCTTTACACTTGCTTTAATAGATTTGAAGTTGTTATTGAAGGTGTTTTGTGGGCATCTTCCTTCTTTTCACCGCCTTGACCATTGCTGACACCTTCAAATGTAGCAATGCCACTTGGGCATTGGTTGCAGTGGTGGCATCAGCCCAAGCTTGCCTTAGGGACCTCGAGTATGTACTCAGACCTGTGAGGCTTTTCAAACACTGTAGAGTAATGTTATCATTTCCGCAGATTTTTGCTTACACTCATAACTGTTGTAAGAATGAGATGGTGATGATGGGATAGGTAACAATAGGTAAAAAGCTTACATCTTTACCAGGGCCTGTTGTATTCGGACAAGGGTTAATGATTTTAAACTAAAAGAGGGTGGATTCAGATTAGATGTAAGGAAGAAATTTTTTACTCTGAGGGTGGTAGAACACCGGCCCTGGAAACCTTCAAGGCCAGGTTGGACTGGGCCCTGAGTAACCGGATCTGGTTGGAGATGTCCCTCCTCAGTTTTTTTCCTGCTGGAAGAAGGAAGGGGCGGCCTCCAAGGCAGGAGACCCAGCGGGTGCATGGCTGTGAGGTCCCGCAGGCCCCCGAGGCCTGTGCCCGCGCGAACCAAGGTGAAGATGAGAGCACTTCCACCTGTGATTCCACATACTTTCATGATGCCTTTCAACCGTATTTTTCTCCGCCTTTTGAATATGTAGCATGGCCTTTGTTGTTGAAGTGTGTTTTATTATTATACATCCAAAATGCTTTATCATTAATTTTTTATAGTGCTTAAAAGTCTAAGGGCGTTTCATTGTTGTGGTTGGGGGTTGTTTGCTGTTCTATTTTTACGTGCTAAGAGTGCATGTTGATTTTGAAAATGGTTTTGAAGAAGGTGTTTAAAATATCACATTTATTTTGGCTTACAATTTGTCACATTACAGAACGGGTGGTAGTTTTTATTACAAGCGCTGTATTCATGCTGACTTGAAATGACCCTGTCACATGTGAAAACAAATCAGATTGTTGCTGTTAATGAGCTTTTCAATTTACTATTCAGTGGATCAGATAAGTGGATTTAAGAGGTAATGATCCTGCTTAGCACTCCAGCTTGGCTGTCAGATCCGAGTAGTTGTGGGAAATCCCCAGGGACAAAAGCGTTGACACAGTTCTTGATGGGATAATGGGAATCAAAGCTAATGGATGATAAAAGGAGTAGTAAGAGTTACAAGGATAATTGTGGATTAAAGCACTGCTCTTTGTCAACACTGACTGCTGTTTTAGTATGTTATTTGTTAAACTCCGATGCGGGGAGGGCCTGGTTTGACAGCTGCGCACGGCGCTGCTGGGCCGCGGGCCGGCCGCGCCCGCCCCCCGCGCTGGTTTCCCGCCCCGGCAGGGAGCGCGCGGGACGGGGCGGGAGGGAAGCTGCCGCGCAGCCCTCGCGCGCTGCTCTCCTTCCCGCAAATCAGTGCAGAAACTCTTACACTTCGCTAAAATTGCAGCCGCTGTAGCACTGCAGCACTGCACTGTTTAGAGAGGTGTGGGGTTTTTTTTTTTTAATTAGAAAATATTATTTTTGTATTTTAATGTATTCTTGTGGCTAGGTTTAATTACTGTAAATTATAACTTCACATTTACAGTGTGAACATTGTATTTTGCAATGCTTTAAGGATTGTATTATATTTTACGGGTTTTTCATATTTTGATTGTCCTTTTGCTACAGATTTTGTCACAATAAATTACATTTATACAATTATAAAAGGATGAGTTAGCTTACAAGTTGTTATCCTTGATCGTGGCACAGATTCTGCTTAGAACTGCAAGTTTATTTCCTCACGCATTTATTATTCTCGGGTTTAAAACTTAAGTCTTTGGGACATAAAAATACAATTTTTATTGTATTATTTATCATTTGAATTGTTATTATTGACTTCCGCAGAGGTAGAATACTGCTGGTTTGGTTTTTAAGCAAAGTCATGGGATGAGATCGCTAGCTGAAAGGAAGTTGATACGAGCAAGTTTAGGTACAGTAAGAGAAGTACTGAGTTATCCAAAGTTCGTTGGTATTTGTGTGGTATATGTAATGTCAGCAGAGAAAATTGACAGCTAGATGGCACCAGGCTTTCACTGCTGGGTATGGGCCTGTGCTGCACCTGGTGCTCTCCTTTCAGACCTTAGCCATACTTGACTGGATCACATCATACAGACGAATTACATATAACCCATAATACTTGTTTTAGTGTCACGAAAGGTTAAAATGACTGAAATGAAATACAGTGACTGGTAGATCTGCGTTTAGCCTGGTTGTAAGCAAATGGCAGAGTTACTTGAGCTCAGGGTAAAGCGAGTTGGCAGAGGATTGTAAAGACATGTTGCAGTACGTGTCTCCCTTCTGTTTCTGAAGTTAATTTAACCCAACTAAACATTTTCATCCAAACTACACGTTAGGCTACTAACACTACCAGAAAATTTTATGAAGATTACACAGTAAGGAAAAAATACACTGGATGTGTCCTATGCATTTGTTACTGCATCGTGACAGCGCTTTGGTCTGATAGGTAGGGTGCTGGGAAAACTTGGCTGTAATATACATCTTGGATCTGAAATACAGGGGAAATGTGTACAACTACAAGTTACTTGGCTGCCAAAGCCTTTGTTCTCCCTTTGAGAACACAAAACTTAATATCTGAATAGTACCTAAATTACCAATTTTTATGACTGGCAATGCAAAACCAAATGCACACAGTGTTGAACCACATCCCACTGAGGACAGAGACCAACAGAAGAACGTTTTCTCCATCTTTTTCCAGTTTTTATAATAAAACACGTTTTTTGAATAGAAACTGTATTTTTCAGTGAACAACAAAGTGAGTTTAATGTGGAAAATTTACATCTCCTTTGTGGGAAGAAATGTCTGTAAGGGCAAGTAAAAGCCTATCAGTCTCAAATTCACAAAACCCCACTGGAGAGTGTATAAGCCATCTTTTACAGATACTTCAGTTAGGTTGGATGGACAGGCATTTGTGCCTGTACTTTTCTCATGCAAAATCAAAATAGTTGAAGGTTTTAAACTAAATGAAACTGTTTGTACTTGTAAATGTCTATAATATGTTACTGTTGAAATGTTTATTTCCAGGTGTATGCCCGAATGTCAGAAGTCTTGGGAATAACAGATGACAACCATGTTCTGGAAACATTTATGACAAAAATGTGAGTTTGTGCTTGGGTTCCAGTCTTGTAGGTGTTTTGTTTTGTCTTTCATGTTTACATAAAATCTGAGTTTTATTTTGTCATTAAATTTGTTCTTGAAGTAGACAATAACTATTTTCAGAAGCACCTGTATCTTATTTTCTGAAGATACTGCAGGCCCCTAAATAAACACTTGCAGTTAGATTTGTCCTTCTCAGAGCCTGCATCACCTCTGGAAACAGCTTATGACAGAATAGAGCTGAGATTTCATAGACTCTTGTTCAGTGACAGCCTGGCATGAGCAGCGCCCACCCTTCCCCACTTCTCATTCCTGGCACTGTCAGATATCAGTGGAATTGCCTGTAAAGCTTTATGGAAATTTACAGTGGGGAACTGACCAAGTTAATCTTTGTTTTGGGGAGGCTCTTCTGGGTTGCTTTTCAGCAAGATCTGGCAAAATTTGCTCTCTTAAAAGTACGGATTCACAGAGAAGGATTTTAAGGCCTCATACTGATGGAGACAAGGGACGTTATCAGCTGTCTTCTTGTCTCTGGCATTTGGCAGAATAAGATAGTATTGCAATACTTTCTCTTAAGAATAATCCTAGAAAATTACTCTGGAGAAGCTACCTTTTTCTCATGTCTCTACTGCAGCCACTTTCCTTGGGTGCCAGCAAAACTACCAGGATTTTGTCTTTTATTACTTATGTCCGTCATGAGATTTGATAGTTTCTCCTGCCTCAAAAAGAATCTCATCTAAACTAAGTTTTGCTCCTGAAGCAAAACAAAATGGTCCCTCTGAAAAATCGTGAATATCCACTAAAATAATCTGGGAGTCCCCAGGAGGCAATGAGTTCTGTGTGTACCTGGAGAAAGAGGAACAAGTGCCTTTATTCTACATTCTTTATTTTACAGTGAGGAAGGTGCTGCATCCTTTCATTTACTTCATGTCTTTGAAATCTGACTTATTAGACCTTTAAATACTTTCAGCAGACTTTCATCTACTAAGGAGACATCTCTACTGATGTTGCCAGGTTAGCCTTGACCTGTTTGGACAGTATTAAACATGGCTTGTCTTTTGCTGCCATGACTACCAACCTTGAGAAATAGTACCAATTAAGACAAGGTCTTTTTCTAATATGACTTAACTTTTCTGCAGAAAGCAAGGCATACATTCTTTACCTCCTCGAAACCAGTAGCTGAGTGTTACATCTTGCCTTAGGATAACAGTAGTACCCATCAAACCTTGATGTTTGTCTGGAGTACACTTTGAAGACAGGTAAATGGAGGGTGATGAATGGGAAAATATTGATGAATACTTATCGTACAGTTTCTGGAAGCAGTTCGTGTCATGGTACTAGACAGCTAGACTTCGTTTCATTATTTCAAACTACAGTGAAACTGGAACAACTGAGGAAAAAGGAGGGAAAGAGGACTGTTGTTTGGAGACCAGATGCATCAGTTGACTTCTATTTTTCTACTTGTTACTGCCATTGAAATGAAATCTCTGTTGCTTTTGCCAACTGAGAAAATAACAGCGTATCATTTAACAAGTCGTATGATAAGTACTACGTGTGTTTAGATTGGATAGGGCTGTATTTGCACAAGTACTGTAAATTAAGAAAAAACATAATTAGAGTTTTAATGTTACATTGAAGATTTAAAAAGAAAACTAGATACTTAAAAAGCACAAGTCAGTACCGCTTTTTTAGATTGCATACTCTATATTTTTATTTTCTCTTTCCTCATGGCTTACTGTATTTTTCTAAAAACATGAATTGTTCATTGATTAGATTGCAGGTCGATTTAATTTTACAGAATGAGTGTTACAGCCTGAAATGGGCAGTTCGGTAGCTTTCAGGGTTAGCTGTGAAACCACTGTGTAAACACATTCATGTTTGTGTCAATTAAAACAAATGAGCTTCCTCCCCAGTGACAGCATGCCAGTTGGAAAAGCTGGGTGTGAAACCATAACATACTGTTATATAATCCAAAAACTAGGGTCTGATGTGGCAATCTATTCTGGCAACACTTCTGGTGCTCTCTTACTGAGAATAATCTTAGCGCATTCGTAACAGAAGTGGGCAGGACACGTGACTGTGAGACTGTTCACCTTTTTCTCTTATGGATGTAGTCGGCAAGAGATGTAGTATTTTTTAACCACACTTATTTTAGAAAGCCACTAGTGTACTGTTCTGTCTTTTTATTTAAGTAAGTGAAATTTATCATATATTATTCCTTAACATTAGGTTAAAAGGAAGCACTAGGGAATTTTTAGTGGGCACTTTCTTGTTAAAGTGGTGGTATTCTCGTATAGTAACTGCACAACAGTGCTTGAGACTGTATGGTTTCTGGTTTGTTAATACCGAGTGTTCTGTGAAATAGAGGAGTTATGCTTGAAAGAAAATTGTTGCCTGGCTAATGGCAACCAGTCTTTCAAATCAGAAAGTGTTGGAGAAAGTGCCTTGTTGTAATCTGCCATTAGCACTGTGGGATGATCAAATAACAATGTCGGGTTATTTCCTTCCACTTTGACGTTAAAGAATCCAATGAAGGATGCGTGCAGGAAGCAGTTTGTACTTGGTGTGAGAAGTAAACATAGCAATTGAATTTATGGTAGTCAAACAAGTTGTAGCCTTCTAGGATGAATTAATTATTTTTTTTGTTCTGTAGTTAAGAGACTTAACCTCTTTTTGTGATAACTTGCAGGTTGACACATGGAGTTTCTAGTTTTCTCAAGTCTAGATGGATAAATGACATTTTTATTTCATTTCCTGCGATTTTTAACACATTTTTCTATTGAGCTGTCTTTTCCCAGATCGCTCTCTTTTCAGTAGTTCACTTTCATGTGTGTAGCTTTAATCTGTTCTTTTGAATTCATTAGTAGCAGCTTGGCAGTGGGGGATTGGTGATTGAACTCAGTGAGCTCTTTCAGTAGCAGAAAACGAGTTGAAATACTTGTGTCATAGCTACTAGTAGCTGCAGTAGCCACTGTTCAGTTTATGGATTAAAAGCTGTATGAAATAGATATTCTTCCAAGTATTAAAATATTTTGAGATTTGTCAATGTAATAGATGTCCTTTAGACCTTCTGACTGTAGTTTAAAGTATTACTGCCACATCAGATCCTAGACCTTCTATCACCTTTTCATTGGAAGTTAATGAATGTGCCTTTTACTGAATTCCTGTTAAACCATTTCTGAAGGGATGGAGTTTTATGTAGTCAGAATATCCATCAATGGCTGTATTTTCATCACAGTCTTACCAGAAATTTTACAGGATCATTCTTTTATCATCCACTGTCTTTGCTTGCTTTGACCATCACCTTATAGGATCTGTGTGGAATGGGAAAGGCCAACTGAAAAAATACCTAATCTCAAACTAATTTTTTGTAATATGCAAGCCATCTTAAGGCTTCTCAGCTGCCTTCAGCATTGTAGCAACAGAGGTAGGTTCAAGGAGGGATAAGCTGGGAGGAGTTACGGGAGTGTGAAGGCAAGCAAGAGGAAGCAATGGGATTTTCAAGGAGCTAGGAGGGTTACAGTGGATGACAAGGTTCTGTAGGAGGACTGTGACTTAAGGTCCCAGGCTGTCTCCTTAGACTTTTTCTGCTTAGCCTGTTGCCCTGAGGTACTGGTTTTCAAAGGTACAGACTATTCTGCTGTTTCTAGGGAGTTCTGTATCCTTGTGGCTCCTACTTCCTCCCAAAACAGCCAGTTCTTAGGCCTGCTGGGAAGTGGATCAAGGCCAGGACTCTTAGGGCAAGGAATGAGGCACTGTACCCAAAACCAGTAGTAGTCCTTTCCTTCCACTGGTCATCCATTTGGGCAGTAGCTACCTACCTGCCTTGATGCTTCCCTGTATAGGTAAGAGTCAAGGAAATATTTAGACTAGAGTAATTTTAGTTCTGTCTGCTCCTTGAGCCTGTCCTGAGCATTTGGCCGAAAGTGTCTTGGATTTATTTTGGCTGCAAGCATCTTTCCTTTTCTTTTACTTACTCTTTGTGAACCTCTTCTGGTTCTTTAGCAAATTCTGGTTATTAGCAAATTCATATGGAAGTGATTTATCATGAGGTAGATTTACAAAATATTTCCCCAAGTATTTACTATTTTTTATTGTCATGCAGTAACTGAAATATGAATGAAAGATGCATATCCGAACATTGCTGTTGGGTGATTTTGCTTTTTTCTTACTGCCGTAGTGATTTCACTGTAGTTGGATGTACATCTGCATACATACAGAGAGATTTTCCATGTGACAATGTTTAAGTAATACATATGTAGAAAAAGTCTGGATCTCTGAATATTTTTCTGAACAGTCATACTGATATGACTCCATGAATCGTAGCAAACTAAAATTTAGCACTTTTATTCATGGCAGCATGTGCATTTTTTTGTAACTATACAGCTTTGTCCAGTTCTAATGAAAAGTATATATCCAATTCACTGTCATTGAGCCTTGGAGAACTTTCACTGTAAATGGTTATAATCTACAAGAAATAATTAAAACATGACCGTATAGAGCTTTCTTGCCCACAAATCACTGTCTTCATTATTACTGAAACTTAAATGCCACATAAGGAAGAGATTTTCAAAGTCTTTTTAGGGGATTTGGATGCCCATTTTTCTTTCACTTTAATGGAAACTGGACAGCAGACACCTTAACCAACTTTGAAAGTTTTGTTTAAAATGTATGATTTCTTAATTGTTATTATTTTTATAATACAAATATATTTGTCATATCATTAACTAGAGACTAAGACTATTCCTGAATTTACGTGGCTCACAAGCAAACCACTGCACCCAAACTTACTGATTTGCAGCAGTTATCATCTCTTCTGGCCAGAAGCAACTTACCTTTGCAATTGCTTTTTAGTCATATTACCAAATCTCTGTGCCTGGGAGGTACAGTACCCTGAGCGTGTGCAGGTAGCGTAGCATTCCTGGAATTCCTCAGCTTTATTCTGGTAACATACCTGCCTGTAACATTTCAGAGAAGGGGTTCAAGGCCTCCTGGAAAGAGGATGGATGAATTCTTTGGGCACTTACAAATGGTCCGTAGGCAATATTTGAGTGCGGTGGTAAATGGAGAAGGTACCCACCATCCATGTGACCAAATGGGTTTTCTCTAATTTTGCAGTATATACTCACTCTTCAGCACTCCCTTTTCTGTGCTGACTCCACTGTTGCTGTTGCTCTTCTGGTTTTGTGTATGTAGTTCAGTATTTTGATACTGGTATTGTTACCAAAATTGGAAATAATTTTTTTTTTTTACTTGCCTTTAAAATATTTTCAGTGCTCATCTGCCATAGCTGTTTTGGTGAGTTTGGCAGTGGTGTAGCTTTTGATGAAGCTCTTACTTTGCGTGACTCATCTGAAACTTTGATTGGTTCCTTTGACTCTGTTTCATTTAGTTCATATTTTAAATCAATAAGCCACTTGAGACAGAAAGAGGCAAGGACACTAGCACATGGATTTAAGTGCTGTCTTGCCATGATTTCTCCAAGAGCTGTAAATTTTTCTCCTCTTTCGTTCCTTGGCTTCTCTTTCTTACATAGTGGAATACTGCTTTTTATATTATGAGATTCCTTTCTAGATCTTTACAAATTTTCTCAGATACTTATAATCTACTTTTGTAGATGCTTCATAAAATATTTTATTTTATTGGTGTTTCATCTTGCCTGATACTGATAAGGCAGAAACAGAAATGGGAATTGCTACAATTATAATTGAAGTTTTTCAGCCTCTGTTCACTCACGAGTACTTTCTAGCTTTTATATTATTACTCCATCTTTCAGCATCCAAATACAGCCATAAACTGTAAGAACAGATGTACACAAAACTACTCTGGTGGATGAAGAGCCTTCCTTCCACAGTTTTAATTTTCTCTTCGAGTTGTCACTGTGGCTTCTTGTTTTTCTTTAAATATCTTACATCTGGCTACTGAAGGACAAAGGTTTTGCTCTTTTGCAAAATAGCCTTGTTATGATTTTGATATCGATGTCAAATCTGGGTAGTCCAAATTCATTTTTATTGCTTTGTATGGTACATACTTGTTAAGGATTTAGTGCAACTATAAACATCTCCAGAACTCCCCGTAGTAGGGATAACTGTGAATTATGGACTTGCTAGAAGGGGCTATTTCTTTAAGGCAATCTGAACCTCTGTAGCTCTTCATAGAGATTTTACAGAGTAAATCAGTGTTTATTTGTAAATCTAAATTGAGGAATACTGCTTTGGTAATTGCATTGTTATTTGCCTTTTCCTGAGCAAATAATACAAAACAGTTAGATGCTTTAAACTACATTCTTGAGTTTATAACTTCCTGAAAAAGATATTAGTTTGTGATGTAGTACATTCCGTAGCCTCTGAATATGTAAAAGCAATAATCAATGCTGATTTTAAGGCACTTAAATCTCTTCTTCAAGTTCTGTATTCCCAAAATTGAATTCCTATTGCCTCATGGTATAAATAGCTGATACTGCTTATACCTCTTATGTTGTGGTCCTTCATCAATAGATCTGACAGCTTAAAGTCAGAATCATTACGCATATTCTACAGACAAGGAAACTGAGGCATAAAAATCTGAAATTGCTTATTCTTGATCACCTGGCATCAACTTGAAATCTAGAAATTTTACCCTAGAAATTTTCCAGTACAATTGGGAATAGGTGCAGAGCTTCTGAGCCAGGAAGTCATGCTGCCTTTTTATTTGAATGGGCTGCGTTTCAAAAGGCTGTGATGGCCTGATTTTTATTTCTCCAGATGAATTCCATACCAGAAACTCTGCTGCGAGTCTCTCATGCAGCCTTATCTCTCTGTCTGGAGGAAGGGGGCATTCAACTTTCTTTCGGGTTTTTGAGCAATTGAGGGTGATGGTGGCTGTGCAGAAGAGTAGGGTGTGATACTTGCCCTCAAAAAATGGAACAAAGAGGAAATAGCTTGTTATAGGCTGATCAGCCTGACTTGGATTCTCAAAGGAGTACTAGAAAAAGTTGCTAGTAGTCGGTGTATAATTAAGTGATAAATGCATTTGGGCTGCTTGGAGGGAGGCAGTTTCTTCTTGCACTCCCTGGCTGAAGTTTGCAACAGAAACAGAAAGTGTCAGGTGTTCGGAGTTCAGTGAGATTGTTTACACTGCACTACGTGACATTCCCATAAGAAAGCCAGCAAATAACAGCATAGTCACTCTAAACTTGTTGTTGTAAGCACTACTCATTTGAAAGAAAAAATTATATTCCTCCAACTTACTGGCTTCAATTTACTCCTTTCATATGAAGGTTAATGCCGCCTCTTTGCCTCCTAATAAATCCAGTAGGTGAACACAACAGATTCCATCCCAAGTTTTTCTGTGCCCCTTTTCTCCTATGGAAAATTTCCTAGGGATTTTCTAGTAATTTGTTTTTATCTTGGGAAGAATTGGGCAGATACATACTACAGAAGTTAAGTGGCCGGATACTGTGTTGAAAAGTGAATAAGATAGATGTAAGTAGGGGTAAGCTTCAGATAATTTATTTCATTATGACACATGATGGATTTTTAAAAAATGAATGTATTTGTTGCATTATTACAAAAATGCTTATCACTTCTTCAGGAAAAAGACATGGAGTGTTTTTATAGCGTTTTCTGCCTCATAAATGGAAAATCCTGGGACGTGTCACAGAAATACATTTGTAGTACAATGTGCTACTACTCTGAGCTTTTGCTCTGCGCTTCTCAAAAAGAGGAAAATGGTATAAAATCTCACTCTTTTGTTTTGTTTATTCTAGTGTTACAAATCTTAAATACCGAGGAAGATGTGAACCTGTGATTTCAAGAACTCTTCAGTTTCTAAATGACCTTTCTGTTGGATATCCTTTTTATTGTATATGGCATAACACATTTGAAAATAATAAGGTAAAAATTAATATGAGTCTTTTGTTGATTCGTATGCCACATTTTTAAACCAATTAGGATATTAATATTTATTCATTTTGATTTATCTCTTTTTATGCATATTTTTTAAAAGGTGTGCTTGTTTCCACCTATTTCTTATCAACAGAAGAGAAATCATGTAACTAGTTGCTTATGGTTATCTATCCCATTCCTCATCATCTTGAAGGCAATGTCATTGATGAGCTCAACAATAATGAGAACAGGATTGATCCAGTTAGCAGGGGAGAACAGGATTCGTCCTACTTTGAGCATGAGTCAACAAAGATATGAAGCATGAGCTAGATTTTGAACACAAATCTCCTCATGTGTTTTATTGTTGCCTAAGTTCCTCACTATGTCAGTGTCATCATTACTGCTGCTAAAACGGCCATGACTTTGCATGTGGATTTTTCTCAGGGTTTGACTTTTTTTTGTGAAATTCTTACCCAAATCGTGGATGCTAACTTGCTGTCTGTTGCACACCTTTTGTATCTTGTTCTAATGTTCACTTAACTTATCATATGTTGGTGAATATTCTGAGATTCTAAGAATGTCTGCTCTTTGAATCTTCAGTCACTCGAGCAAGAAGCTTTTAAAAAAAGTAGTGGCTGTTTTTGATGTGACACAGTATTTAAAGGTATACGACAGATAGGACCAGAGCTTATAAAAACATTCAATATTGAAATCCTTTGCTATTTTAAAATAAAAACAACTTTTCAGTAATTTTCTGGAGGAGATTGTTAGACAAGCCAGTGGAGAAGGCACCACAATATGACAATTGGTATAATTTTATTTCTCTATAGAACTCTAATCGTATAAGAATTTTAATATATTTCCTTGGGTTGAAGGATGAGTGTGGGTTTCCGCATTCCATAAGTTAATTTTGTTTAATGAAAATCATACAATGTGTTCTTCTGTATGTTTACTTGAAATACCAAATAAGCAGCTAACTTGATCTTTTAAATATGTATGTGTTTATGTTCTCATGGTATCACAGAAGTAGGACTGGAAAGGACTTGAAGGTGAAACATTACTAAGGAATTTGACAAAAACAGAAGGGGAGATATTTATTGCGTTAATAAGATTTATGAAGAGACTAATGAGCTCTCTCCTCTTATACTATAGACTTATTGCTTCAGTAAGGTTCAAAACACTTTCAGTATAACGAAGAAATTTAACATGGTGCACCTAATTTAAAGTGCTTACTTCCTTATTTATATAAGCATGCTTGCTGAAATAATCAGCCTCGTAGTGCTGCTAAAGCCAGCAAGCATCTAGCGTTTCACATTGTCTTCTGGAGGCTTTCAAAGGCACGTATTCAGATGGTGGCTCTCAAAAATGAGTGTCAGTATCAACCACTGGTGCAAATAATGCTTTTCCAAGGCTGAAATGGCTGGATAGTTTTCATTTTTTAATTACTCAAACTATATTTGCAATAAATGAGTTTCTGCTTCTGAAATACATATAATAGTATCAGGACCTAGAAAGGATGAAAAAATAGATATTTAATAACCTAAGTTCTCCTGAAGAGTAGAATTGTGATGAAATTGTGGGATTTTTTTTTTCTTTGCAGAAACTTGCTAACTGTTGCAGGAGCAGTTTCTGACCCTTGTGCGCAGTCAGGATGTAAAGCAGCACTGCCTTCATAAATATACACCTTAAACATCAACGTGAAATGTTTAAAGGCTAGTAAAAAGAGAGATTAACTAAAAACATAAATACAAAAAAATGTATTCAATTCCTTTCCAATGGAAAAACTTCAAAGAAAAATTCAGAGAACAGTAGCTTTTCTGCTTAGATGGGTGGGGTTCTGCAAAGACTGCTTTAACGCTGGTTCACTTCACCGTGATGTTGTATTAGTTAAGTTTAAAATTGTGTTCCCTGGCAAACCGTAAAAGATTTCAAAAGTATTAGACACCCACTTTTGTGCTGGAATTTAATATGCAACTTTTTATTGGAAAATAATCGTCCTTGTCTGGCAAAATCCACCATGCAATATTTCTGTTAGTAGGCATAATGCAATAAAGACAGGGAGGGCTATTTATCATTACAAATTTTGAGGATTTCAGGATTCTTTTTATTATTTTAATATATTTCTTTGGTATTAAATCAGAAAAATGATAAATTACACCTGTCGCGGCTGTTTTTCCTTTTTCCCAGAAAATGATGTACAACCCAATTTCACTGGTCATTTTGGCTTTTAAAGATAGGTATTTTTTCCTATAAAAAACTCTACCAATAGTTTTTCTTTAATAATAATACTGAAGTACTTTTTATTTCAAACATATGAAGTAGTTTATAAGTACTTTTTGGCATTGCAAACTTTGGCCTTTTCACATTATATTAGGGTTTTTTTAAAGGCATTAAGTATATATTGCTTTGAAACAGTGTGGTGTTAAGATGCTGGATCCAGTGGATCAATTTTCAGTATTTGATATAGATTAAATTGTGGCTAGCCTGAAAGGTTAAAATAATAATTTATTTAATTTCAGTACTTTCCTATATGTCAATCAACTTCTACGCAGTCTTACAAATTGTTATTTTTCTTTTTTTATGCATATAATAGTCTTTTTCTAAATAATATTCTAGAATTAAAAGCAAACCATAATTCCAGCGACTGTACTATATAACAGGAAAAAAAAAAAAAGAAGAAAAAATGTAAGGCAGTGTTAACAGCAAAGGCAACAAATGATTGGAACTGGTGTCATGGTTTACATTACTTTCACAATTATTCCAGGTTTGCATATTTCGAAATATATTAGCCCAATTTGATTTCAAAGCTCAGTTATTTGAATTATAAATCATTATGTCCCTCCTAGCTGATCAGTTGTGAAATATCTTTGAATTCATTTACATAATGGAATATGTTAGTCATTCCTTTATGTCTTTGAAGCCATAGTGTTCCCTCATGCATGTTTAGTTCTTTCTAATAATTAACTTTTCCACTGTATATTTTTGTAGCAAAATAACTACAATCTCACTGTTATTTTCTACAATAACTTGGGGTAAAGTATTTATAACCTCTCAAAAATCCTTTATCCTTGTCTTTGTTAGCCTTCAGTGTTATGAAAGGCTCTCCCTTGCAACAGGGGGAAAAAATAAAACCCAACTACACAGCTTGGCAATATAAAACCAAATAATGGTATGTCAAATGTTATAGATTGACAAAGGAGCATCATCTGAAAACTAGATTAGAAAATTTTCCAATAGCAGCTATAAAACCTCTTCTTACACTTTTAACTGTTTAAAAAGAATTTAATCCATTTAAAATGAAAAGGGAAATTGTTTATTCCCATAAAAGTAATCGAACGCGTCAATCAATTATGTACAGGAATGGCAAGTAAAGCTAGCACTGAAAAAAAAAAATAGTACCAATAATAAGGGTTATGGGTATTAGTTTGGAAAATCTGTGTTTGTACATGACTGTAGGCATTACTGTACCGTCTAAATTACGCAGTCATACTGGTTATTTCTTCAGGAACTTCATCAATGCCAGGGATCAACAGTGTTCAATAAACTAATGGGTCTGGTTTTATATTTATTGTAGAATGTAGAAGCCCATAAGTGATTTCATTCATTTGATGCTTTCAGTGTTTCTGGGGTTTGAATTTTTCTATAGCATTCCTGAAAAAGTGTGTTAATATACTTGCATATCACAAAGCCTTTTATATCCCCATTTTACAGATGCAGAACTGAGACAGTGGAATTTAACTGACTTGCTGAAAGTCACACAGCAATTTTATGTCAAATGAAAGAGAGGCAGGAGTCAGAAAATCCAGGCCATTGCTTTGGTCATTCTCTCCGTCCTTGTTTGCAAACATCCCTCAAGGCAGTGGGTACCTCTGTAGGAAAGCTCACAAAGATGCCACCGTGGCTCTTATTGGAATATGCAGTATTAATTACCACCTTTGCTGAACCCCAAATGTTTGAATCATCTGAGACAGGGAATTACTGTGTCCTCATGCTGTTAAAGATGTTCATAACTCACACAGCTAGGAGAGGGTTCAAGTTGTGAAACAAGCCGTAACCGTCTGAATGTTAAGGGCTTCTATAACGTAGGTTTTGCAAACTCCACTTTTTATTTAAGATCATTTTTGTACTTTTTAAAAGAAAACTTAAGAAAAATATTACAGTTCCTCAGGTGTAACTGCCTAGGAAGTCATGCTAGAACATGTGATCTGTAGAGCGTATGCAGTCCAGGAATTACGTTGCTTCTGTGTCATTTAGTGTGTGTCTCCCTGGGAGCCTTTGTATACAAGCAGGTGCAAACACACTCTGGCTTGTCCAGCTGGACCAGGGTCGGGAGCTGCAGCCCAGGACTCGTGTGGCTTTGCTAGTGCGATGCGTGGACCAGAGCAGTAGACCTTCCTGAGGGGCCTGCGTTGAGAGCAGAGCGTGGTGGCTGGGCCCAACGTTCTGCCACTGTAGTTAACCTGCCATCTGGACTGTCACTGACTTGAATTTAGAATAGAATCATAGAATGGTTTGGGGTGGAAGGGACCTTTAAAGCCCATCCAGTCCAACCCCCCTGCAAGGAGCAGGGACATCTCCAACCAGATCAGGTTGCTCAGAGCCCCGTCCAATCTGGCCTTGATGATCTAGCCAGCTTGTGGAGTGGGATATCTCAGATTGTGCTTTGCAGTAGTCAATCAGGTTGGCTTTGTATTTTACAAAGTTCAAGAAACTGGTATTCCTGTGGAAGGTATCCATAGATATATCCAAAATTCCCAGCTGTACCATCTTGTTACGGACTTTGCTCCAGCATTTCTTATTTTCTTAGGAAATTTCTGTTCAGTTCTTGCACATCTGAAAATACTTCGGTTAAGTGTTTAACATAGCTTAGTATGTATGAGATGCATTTTTATCTATTATAACTGTAACAGATTAAATGTGATTTTTGATGGGTCTGGAAGATCACCTCTGATTTTGAGGCCATTACTTCAGAGCTACTTAGGGTGCTGCCAGACCCATTGCCAAGTGCCAGTCATCTGCAGTACAGGCAGTTGCAAGACTACTTTTTTTTTTTTTTTTTTTTAACTTGCTGATAGCATGGGTCTGTCTGGGGGAAAACCAGCACCATTTATTATCAGAAACTCTCTGTTTAATTATAAAAGTCGTCTAGTTCACTCATCTCTTTTGTGACTAGAATATATGCCATGAAAAGTAATTGCATTAATTAATAATAGATTATTGTCTTTAATGTTCTGAAGAATATCGCCATGACATACATTTCTAGACAAAATTCAGATTTTTTTTTTAATGTACATTTGTTGTTGTTTCAGTTAGGATTTTTTCCTTATTAAAAACTCTTGAAAGTTTGTACAACTGGATAATGTAATCATAATGCTGTGCTGTTGATTTTTTTCCTTAACGTCTGCTACTTATAGTCTCCTGAAAAAGCTCGTGAAAATAGAAGCCGTGAAATTCATGCTTCAGAATCACACAGTAAGCTTTCTTACTATGTTAAAAAACATTGTGTGTAGTAAATTTAGTGGAACATTTACATTTTCATACACTTATGTTTCAACAGAGCAAGCACTTCCCTTTCTTGGGTGTCAGCGATAATTACAGCCTCAGCGACCTTAGGTGCCGGACAGTGTTCTACACTTGTCTCACTCGTCTTCTCATGGTAGATTTAGGTAAGGTCCTCCTCCCACGTCCCTGAGACACCTTGCATGTGTAATACTGTAAACTTTAGAGGTTATTAAACCAATCAAACAGCAGTTTAATTGTAGAGTACGTATGGTATAGCTGGTATTTACATCAATGCCTGTCAACTGTTGAGATTTATGGCATTAAGCAATAACGCTGCTTGTTTATTTGTTTGCCTTCTGTTGGAGAAGTAAGCAAGATGAGTTATTTTTTACACAGGAATTATTTTTGTATTAAGTATGAGGATGTACAACATGAAGTGTTGAGTATGTACTTTGAGTTTCCAGGTGACATACTGATTAAGCCAGAGCCTTCCAGCTTCTAATAGAAGGTTGTGGGTTTTTTATTTCACTTCCTCATGCAAGTTGCCAATATACAAGATTGTCCAAGTTTTCATGAAAACATTGACAAGAGTTCTGCAGTTCAGCTAGAAATACTTGAAAAACTCACTTGGTGTTACCTTTTAAGCTGTTATTTGAAAATGAGGGAGGTTAAACACATGTAAAACCCAATGCACACTTTAATAGCTGGATGTGATGAAGGACTCAGTCGCTTTCATTCCAGGCACTGCCCTTAGCCACTGGAGTAAAATGCAGGACTCTGCGTGATTAGCTCTCCATTGTCTGAACTGGGGAGGCTGGAGCTGTCAAGATGAACGCTGAAACAAGTCATACGTTAAAGAAGCTAATGGTAAAGAATGCAGCACATCTCAAATTGCCTCTGTTCTGATCAGAGGCCCTCTTCAGAGTTGTGGGCTTGTGTCTGCTGAGGATCCGCCTTACAAGACCGCTTTTGGGAGGATGGGTACCTCTAGGTGATCTGAGGTCATTGTGATTCCTCGGGATTAACAGCTGTACGAGATCGGAAATGATTAGGAATATCTGGAATCAGTCTTTTGGCTATTGTCCTTTGTATTCCTACTGGAATAAATGTGTTTGGGTTTGAACTGATAGAAAAGCACATCTAGAGACACAGGTATAAGTTGTGTTTTAGGATCCAAATTTAAAGAGTAAGGTGTACACAAACTGTCCTTTGTATTTGTTTGTGTAAGCAATCAGTGGCAGTTGTCTTACCTTGTGAACCAAAAGACATTTTCAAACTGCAAATTGGCATTTTTAGACAAAAAAAAAAAAGCATTGTACCAGTTGTATTCTCCAAGGTTTTTTTTCAAATTAAATGAACTTTCTAGAATATCCTTTTATATGAATGATAAACAATTATGTGGAAACAAGATGAATTTTTATTGGTAGGGGTTGTTTTAACTAATTCTTTGTAGAAATATTTTTGGAGATTAGCTTGAATACAGTAAACTCAGAATATTTACATTTTAAACAATGTGCTGTTGGAGTGATGGGCAAAATTTAATTGTAGGAAAGAACAGAAATATATTAATTAGTATTTGCTTCAAAATGCACTTTGGTTTCTGTTGAATTACTTTAACTTCAGATTAATATAATTAGACTTTTAATTCCTTATGTGCCCCAGGTTGTGTTTTTAATAATTGTTTTAGCATTTAGAATTGCATCATTTTGTCCAAGATTCTTAGTCCAAGTAAGCTGAATATTTGTGTGAAGTAGACAGTAGCCAAAACTAACACAGAAACACCAGTAGAAATTACATTTAAATAAAAGGTTTAACTAGGGTTAATAAATCTTAATAGCTTTTTCTTGTGCACTACCAAAAGGAATGTTCTATATATATTCTGTATCCTAAGCTGTAGAAAATACCTTCAGGAGCTATTCAGCGTGATTTGTCAGTGTCCTGTACTTACAGGTATATGCAGCCATGCTCAGTGCCAAACCTCTCCAGGTGAAGCAGGTTTAAAACTTGCTGTAAGCCACACACAGGTCTACTATAACTTACAAGTGAGACACCTCTCTTCTTTCAAATGACATAATAAGAATGTGTGTATATAGTCTGAATTATAGAAGAGGAGCAATTAGCAGGTAGGTTTGTTTAGGATAGTTTCTCCCTTTCCTTATTAATGTTGTACTGTTCATGTGATGTGAGTGTGGCTTGTACAGGAGTGCAAAAGAAATGTATAGGCAGTAATTTGTGTTGCTTTTCTATAAGTTACAAATTATTTTATTAATAGGGCAATACTATGTAGGGTCCTAATTGTATGTTCTTTCTTGACTGCCTACACTGAAACTTAAAACAGAAGTAGCACGTAAAATTTCCCCTTACCCCGTTTCCAGAGCTAGCCAGTTTGTCATCGAAGTGCTAGTCCCAGTCAACATCGAACATTATGGTAATTCTTTGGTCTTCTCAACTTTTTAATGAAGTATGCTTGAGATTCTACCTTCAGGAAGGGTTTATCTTGAATTTGGATGTGTACATAGTACCTTCATGGAGATCCTCTTCTAATGATACACAGCGCTCTAGATGTTACTTCTGCTACGTTGTGGTAATTCAGGTTTATTCTGAGAACTCTGTAAATGGCAATTGGGTCCTGATCCTGCACAGAGCAGTATCCAAATCCTTTCTGTTAATCTGTACACTGGCATGGGACAATACCAGCATGGGATTCTTTCTAAATGAATGGTCTTTATTTTCTTTTTTGCTCTGAGTAAGATCTGAGAAGCAGTTAAAAGGAGAAAACCATCAGGATGTGAAATGTGTATAAAATAGTTTAGCTCCTAAGAGGAAGCTGATGCTGGTCAAGCAGAGATTGGGAGCACAGAAACAAATATTGTTGGATGAATAGTCTGGGTTTTCTGTCAGTAATCAGAAGAGGACACAAGGGTCCGTAAAAAGACTGACTCGGGTTGAAAGGAGCAGAGAGAATGTGGCAGAGGACATGAGTAAAGATGGACAGGATTGGATTTTCCCAAGTTCACCAGATTTTATTGCTGCCAGCATTTGCTTTGAAATCTAGCACAAAGCATCTAGCCTTCTTTGGTTTTGCTGCAGGTGCAGGATGCAAGTCACAGATTTGGTCGGTTATTTTGCTAGTTTGAGAAAGCTGTTGAGCATAAATTGTGATTTGAAGGCTTCATAACTGTGGCTGACCTGTGCAGTAGCAGTAAGTTATTGGAATTATTTCTTTTGTTTGTTTTTTTTTTTTTAAAAAAAAACCTAGAAAACTGAGCATGAACGCCCTGTATTAAAGGGAAGCAGTTCAGGTCACAAAGCCAAGTATTCAGAACTGAGGAAATGCCATAATTGAGATTGCCTCTGCAACTTTTTTTTCCTCTCCATTGTAAATATTTACATTGTTCTGAGGCAGTTTTAATTGCAGGATCACAATTATTTCTCTCAGAGGATATTTGCCTCTTTCAGTTCAGAAGATGTGTCATCCTAGCTTAAGGAGAAGTTACTGAGTATTTTGATTTTTTTTTTTTTTTTTTTTCCCTATGTTGTTACCTCGATTTATGAGTTAGTCCACACTTTGCTTTCTGTTGTGACTGTTTTTTCTTCCTGGCCTTTTTTCTTCTTGGCCTTTTCTGTGGTTCTTATCCCATTACTGGGGTGAGTGATTTGGTCTTCACAGTATCCCTACAGATAAGAGGCTGGAATTGGACTCATTTTACAGATAGGTATATGAAGTGTAGAAACTAAACCATAAAGCTTACACTAACTTTGCACAACCAATTTGACACACAAAAGACTCGTCCTAACTTCAACTGCAACTTAGTTTGCCAGACTTTGCCAATGAAGAGGGAGCAAAGAGCTCTTTAAAGAATATAAATTAAATTCCTACTCTGAATTACTCTCCAGGGGAATCTGCATGCGAGAGGCAAGCCACCCTCGTTAAGGGCCTAAAGAGAAGTATCATGAGTACTAGTCCTGATGCAAATTACCATTTCTAAAGAAGTTGTTTATAGTTACTTGTTCAGTGTCATGACAAAACAGAAACAATCCAGATTTCCAGGTTATTTTTCAGCTGTCTAACCAAGACAAATCTCTTTTCCCTACCCACAGCATCTGGTTTCTTTTACTGTAAATTCACACCTTCTGAAACAAATGAGAGAACAGTGTTACATCAATAACCCCAACACAGTCCAGATTTATTTCCACAGCAGCTTCATTCTGTATACTAAATAGAGGTAGAAAAAATAGCATGCGATCGTAAGGTTGTGCTTTAAGCATCTTACTACAAAGTACACATGTGAAAGGGTCTAATTTATTGTTGCAGTTTTAAATTTAACATTTTTAAACTGGTGAGTCTTGACTTTCTTACGTGAATATTCTTCCAGGGTACTGAACAAATGCTGTCAGATTAACAGAGAGAACGGCAATATGAAAGAGAAAGATGTGAAGTGCAGAGATATGCCAGTCTCAGATTCAAGTTGTTTGCAATCAGCAGTTTGTCTTCTTTGTTTATAGCTCAGTAAAAATACATCACACCGTAGGTTTTTGTTCCTGTCGGTCATAGGAAAGTTCCCATGAAGTCAGTGAAATTTTTCTGTAAAAGCCTGAGACTGACGCTTCCGAACAACAGTGTGAATGTGATGTGATGCTTTCACTGTTTTGTTTTGGTTTCTTTTCCTATAGGTGAAGATGAGGATGAGTTTGAGAATTTCATGCTCCCCCTCACAGTTGCATTTGAAAGTGTGACTCAGGTATTCAACAGTAGTTTTGAACAAGAAGAAGCAAAGGTAGGTTTATTTCAATTGCAGGGAAAGAAATTATTGGTGGGAAGAACTAATAGTGGGACAAGCATTTAGCAACAAGCTTGTCCTCTCTTCTGTCTTCCTCTCTTGGCATGTATACAGCTGTATACTTCTATGTGTATTTATACCCGTGTGTATAGAAATATATGTATGTAGTTAGGAATATAGACAGTAGAGATACAAAGGCTGCGAGTGAGTATCCTAAATAAACTTTGTACGAAGATTTTATAAAGGCATCGGAATTTTTCAGTGCTTTGCAGATCAAGTGACCCCATTTGATCCCCATCTGTAATCAAAAGGACAAGTTTGTGTTCAGCGATAGCTTATCTGTTTCATATGTAATATTTCCCTTCACCATGCAAGTATCCGGTTTGTGTATATTAACATATTTATTTGGGGGTGTGAGGAGACGTGTTTTAAAACAGTTGATAAAACACTGCTGCTTTAAAGAATTTTTTCAAACAAGAATTTATTATATAAATCAAGACGTTATTAAATGGCTGGGCATATATGTATAAATAGGAACTGGTCTTGAAGTATTGCACCCTTAAACTGAACAAAGTGATTAGGATAACTGATAGCTAAATAAGGTTTTTATGTGCCTGTGGGAGCCATATTAGGATTGATTTGACAAGTCAGTTCAGCTGTGGCAACAGTCATAATATCTAACACAACATTATGTTTTATTAGTAAAATCCTTAAGTGTAGCAAGCTGTTTGTGTCAAAACAACAGTATATTTTAGGGAAGAAAAAGACTTGCTAGATACAAGCTGCATCATCAGGAATGATAATATATTAGAACAGTTGCATTAAAGAGATCCCCTTCCACTGTCACGGCGTAAATAGTTAACAGTGCACACAGGAGTGCTCATTTCAGCTATACAGGGTTGATTTCAAGAAACTCTAATGGTAATTTTTAATTTGCCATTTTAAAATATGATGGAAACTTGTATACTGCATCATTATTTTCTTATAAAAGGAAATGGATAAATATAAACAGGTATGCTAGAAATATTGAGTAAATAATTTGTCTGCAATACATCTCTGACATTACCAGAAGATACTCAGTTCACAATAAGCACTTGAATTAAGCTGATTTTTTTTTTCAAATAGTACTAAAGGTTATTTCAACAATTACTTGATTCTAGTTTCCTCACTTTAAAAGCAAAGTTGTTGCTTTATGCATTTAATTCTAATAACTTTTTATTTATTAGACTTGTTTCATCTCATATATTTTCAAGTCATAAATCCTAAAAATTAGAACAAAAAGGTCATTTTGACAGCATTACCCTTTCTGTAGGAAACTGTATTTATCTCATGTGAGGATTCAGTTTATTAAAATAATTTTGCCAGTGTCCTGTCTGGTTTGCTCGTAACAGTCTTAGTAGAGAAATTTTAATGGAGTGCCAGTGATATATTCCTAAACTAGCAAGTTCTTAACGACCCTGGAAAGTGACTGCTTGATTACACTTTAACGGTATTTGCAAATAAAATCACAAGTAATTAAGGGGAAATCTCTAGGCTTTTGAGCAAGTTTGATGCATGATAACTGCCTGATTCAGCTTCATCTAGAGTAATGCTGTGTAGACAAGAGCTACTGAGATCAATAGCAACATAATGATAGTGGCAGAATTAAGTGAGTAACCTGAGAACTGTGTCTTCAAAATGCATGCAGCTGCCACCAGCCAGGGCCACACAGTGCACTCCCTGCTTCCGTCCTAAATGTTCATCAAAAGACGCCCTGCAGGAAAATGGAGTTAGATGCTCTTTATTGCTGATCGTGTCTCTTGCCACATTTATCAGGGAAATTGGATTAGCAGTTGGCAGCTGCAGGTAGACAAGGTTCTGCAGTGATTAAATATGCAGCTTGGCTGCATTTGTTGTGACAGACCTTTAGTAAATTCTACTGTAAGCACCATTTGTCTAATTTGTATGAAGAAAACTTGGTGCTTTAAGCTACTGATAAAGAACTGAATCTGTTGCTTTATCATAAACAAAACTTTTGCTCTAAATTCTTTTAAACATAATTTATTAGGTTAACGCTATTTTTCTATCACGATGAATAAATAATACATGCAAAAGTGCTTTCAGGTACTTCATTTTGCAAGTACTGAAAACAAAACCAGTTCAGTTCTTCACTAAAATGCTTAGTATTCTGATCCACAGGGAGATGACACTGTTAAAATATCACTATGAAAATGGTCCAGGACTGCCACATTCATTTAATTTGTGGGTTTTAGTAGGACTTTCTAACTGGCTAGGGTGTTTTTTTAGTTTTGTAATATTTCTGAAATACACCACTGAAAAATGGTCACAACAAGGGAGTTCTTTCTTTTTAAAATACATTTGTAATCATTAAATCTGCATACAAAGCATATGTTTAGTTTTTTTTTGTTTCAGGGAGTTCAAATATAATTGAAAATGGCTTAAGTAATTGTGCTTTACTTTCCTTTTTTCTTGGAGTTTGGTTTGGTGGGGTTTTTTTTTTTGTTTGGTTTGTTTTTGTTTTTTGGGTTTTTTTTTGCTACTTCATTCTTCACATTTTTATATTAATAGGAAAAAATGTCTGGTATTAAAACAGTGGCTCTTTTTTCTCCTAAGAATTTCAAGGTTTCTCTTGACAATCCGGTTAGGTAATATATCGACTGGGTAGCCGGAATCTCAGTAGTACTTTGTTTATAGTTGTGACATCATCAGATTTGCTAGAAACGCATGAAAAAAAGCATCTGAGGAAAAAGCAGTTAAATAGCAACATGCTATCTTTAGCTGGTTTGTAGAAACTCGACGCTGTTAAATTATTTAAAATCCTTGATTTTCAGCTTGCACACATTAAAAGTTTTCACACTAAGTGCCAAATGTTGCAAACAGCACTTTAACAGAATGATTTTGCTTTGATCCCTGTAGCAGTTCCTGAATAATTTATCACAGGTTATTGCCTTAATTCTGGAGAGGGATAGAGCAATAAAGGCAGATGAAAACACTCCAGTTGAAACACCTTGGGGCCTGCTCATTCCTCTGACACGGCTCTTTTGTTGGAACTATTTAGAGGTTATTAAGACGTGTCTCCAGAATTAAGAGTATGCTGTAAGGATGAAGACAGCCATCTTAATTCTAAAGACAAAGCGCAATGACCCTTCACCTTTTTTTTCCTTTGTTGTTATTATATAGTAGAATTATGAGGGTAATATTATAGCTGCACCCAGTAGTGCCACTATAGTTAAGGGTCTGTCAGACTTTCCATTACGAGCCCCATTTTGGGGGTGGGTGGTGTGAGTAGTCTTGACCGTTTTAAATTGCATTAGTCAGGCACTTGGCACATGTTGGCAAGTCATAGGATTTCTTCTGTGAATATTTAAATCTTCAGCTCCTTTCCCTTGAAAAAAGATCCATTGAGAAATCTTCTTCGGGACTTTGAAACAAAATACTTGAATTTATTTTTTTTAAACTGCTTTGCTTTAATTAATCTTAAGTAAACCTATCGCTATTCAGGGAAGAATATTTCAAAACCAAAATTTGAACGAAATTGTTTCATTATCAAGAAAAGCAAAGTATAAACCCACAAACTACTGAACAAGTTCCTCTTCTGATGTTTCTTGTATTTACTGCTCTTCCCTTCTCCTCTTACTCCTTTTGCAGTTGCTGGTGGTGGTGTTAAATGTTACTTTGCCCCAGAAATGGCTGGTGTTCAGTTAGGAATGACGCAGTAGCTCCATGTGTTCTTCAAATTACTCTGTTAAGTTTGCAAGGCACTTTGAATCCCACAGGATGACAGACAAAAAGTAGATGTATAAGTGTATAATGTTTGTCATTAATAGGTTTTATGCACATAAGTGCACTTGAAAACTCATAATGGACTAAAACTGGACTGTCTTGGGATTGGGGGGAGTGTCTTACTAAATGACTTAAGCAAGCATGGAATCTAGGGTGAGTTTTGCTCCTATTAGAGTTTCAAAGTATGTTTACCAGGGACTTAAATGGGTCAGGATTTCTGTCAGGATTCTGTAGGCTATTATATAGGCTTTTCGGACATTGTCAACTGTAGGCAGTGTTGGTTTGTAAAGTTGCGTTCTGATGGATAGTATCTAAACCGTTGAATTTGCTGGGGTTTTACAAGACAAGAATATTATGGTGCCTTGTAGATTGAGGTTATTTATTAAGAACTGTGGTTAATGGTATGGGCTTTTTAATAACAATACCTGAATTTAAAGAATAGAAAACCAAGCAATGTAGTTTATGTAGCAGTTATTCTCATTACTTCACAATTCATGGTCCAGTGGTGTCTGAAATAGCCTATGTTTGTGTAGGTTCCCAGCAATCTGGGACCATACTTTGAAGGAAGTTGCACATCTACTTTAATTAATAGTTTTTAGTCTTATAACCAAACTGTTTCTTAAATATATTTGCAAAAGAGTGTTTTCTTACAACCGGTTGTATTTATAGAGACAGAATAAGCATGTTAGAGGCATATGGGTTTGGCTGGCTGTCTTTTTCTAATCCGTGTTTTAGAGACCACGGTAAGATGGTGAGCTCTTTCTCTCCGAGTGCATCCTCCAACAAAGGCAAGTTCACGTCTTGACAGAGGCTGCAGCTCCCCTCTTCCCTGCTCCAGCTGTTCCTTTGTGCAGTCCTGCTTGACTCCTTTTTTGTGACTACAATGGGCAAAGGAACCAGAATCTGGAAGATTTCCAGTCCCTTGTATGCGTTGTTGCATCCCTGTATCCCTTCAGAAAGAAGGATAAAGTGTTGCTGCCGAGGTCTTTTAATTCTGTACGTTTGGGCCACTGTGTCTCCTAAACAGTTATTTTCTGTGTGGGCGAAACAGCACACAAAGTATGAAAATACAGATGACTATGAAGTTACAATTTTATATTGCATCTTCTCAGTATTGAACACTTCCTCTCTAGTGATTCCAGAGTCCCATTAAAGTTAATGAGAGTTGAGACCTCGCCGCGTCTTGCAAGTTCAGGCCATTTCAATGCACACCAGAAAGGAAATGCAAATATTAAAATACTCCTAGCAACCTCACCGGTGTTTTGTAGGGAGCTCAGTTTATCCTTGGATAAATCTGTGTGCGTGCCATCCACGTCAGTTAGACTAATGGCTCTGTGGATGAAAAGTAGAAATTAGCCCTTGTGTAAGATTATGTTTAGCACTTTAACAAGACATCAGCCATAATTTGCTCTTTATGTGACCAATTAAAATTAATATGCGAATCTTACCTTTTGTATTTCTCAACGCTATAAATATTACAGTGTAAGCACCAAGTGGTACGTGATGGAAAACTCTGGTTTTAAGAGAGAACTCCTTACTGGCTTCTTTGTCGTGCTTCTATGGTTATTGGTTTTTTACCAGACTCTGCAGCACTGTGATCTTTTATTATGAAAAAAAAAAAACAACTAGTACAAACCCCACCTGCAACAGATGGATAAAATTCATTAAAACTATTTATTTATCAAAAAAGAATATTTATATCTATTGAAAAGTTTGTTTATATTGTTAAAATATTTTTCATTCACTAGTGTATCTTATTGAGGTCTATTAATTATCCTGAAAATATCCCTTTAGGAGGGGCTAATTATCTATGCATAAAATGTTGTCTCTGTTTGTGCTGGAAGGATTCTGGAGCCACACTTCAGTCCTTAAAGGGGAAAAAAAATAATCTCAGAACTCATGTTAATACAGATAGAGATTTGCATGGTCTTCTGTAGACAGAAAAAAAAGTTGCTTTTTGAACAAACGTAACTTGGAAAATTACTTGAAAAAAAATGATCCAAAAGATATGTTAAAATAACAGTACAATGAGAATCTCAGTGCAACCTTAATTGTAGCTTGTTATGAGTATCAGTCTTACACCTCATTCAAAATGTTACAAGCTTAAATTAACATTTTATTGTTACTTTAAATATATTCATACAGGAAGCACTTTTAAACTTCAATACAGCGTATCCCCATATTTTATTTTAATTTGCATTATTTGTTAGGATAGCACCTCGAATAATCAAAAGCCTTTCCTAAGCATTTTGCTGGTGTTATCACTGTAATACTTGTAGAAATCCTGTTTGTTAAAAGGATCTTTGTGTTTTTCATAAAAAAAAAGATTTGAGCGAGATGTTTAAACTAATGAATCAAAATCAGATATGTGGTCATTATTGGCTGATTATTACTCCATCTGCTCTGTGCTAACGTGAAAATCAATTACTGTGTCTCTTTCCCACTGACAGCGTATGTTGATCGGGCTGGCAAGGGATCTTCGAGGGATTGCCTTTGCGCTGAACACAAAGACCAGCTACACCATGCTGTTTGACTGGATGTATCCTTATTACGCTGTGACAATACCAGCTCTGTGCGCAGAGGGATGCCAGGCCCCTTGCATTAGTTTAATAGTATGGCACAGTGGGGAAGAGGAAACAAAGCTAAATGAACTAATGTGTAATCAGCTAAAATTACAGCACAATGGCAACCATGCAGTTAACGGGGAAGGACCACAGAGAGGTCACTTTTTTGTTGTGTCACACTACTAATCGAGAAAGCACGTCCAAGTGTTTTTCTTCCCTTCGTACATCCCTAGTGTTTTCATTTTAAAAAGCTGTCTTTAGCTCCAAATATAATGTACCTACATTTGGTTTAACATCAAAAGTGCTTAAAAAAAAATACTGTACAAGTGCTGTCTGGGGAGATTTCTCTCTCTGGTATGAATCATGTCTTTAATTTAGTCAGTTACTTTCTATTTATGTCAGCTCTATTAATATCGCAACACCTGCAGTCGTCTTGATCCAGAAGAAAATGGACATCTGAAAACAAAATCCAAATCTTTAGACTGTAGTTTTCTTCGGTAACGATAATAGAACTCTATTTGCTTTAAATATTGTATACATTTTTATGCCAACAACACAATAATACTTATGGATATTCTCTTAATACTATGGGAAATGTTTTGTATTTTTATAAGTACAGTAGCTGTAATTCTCTCTTCAGGCACGCAGTCATATTAGTAACAGACAAATACATAGTGAAGTAACTATGAAAATATTTATTTTATAATTTAGATCTCACAAAGCTGTGGAAGTTAATTATATATTTGTTTTACGGACAGAAAAAATAACATTCAAGTACAATTACATGCTTTACTAGAAATCAAGCTTTTGAAAGTATTTTTATTTTAAGTAAATAATGAAACCCTACTGTTTCCTAATAATCTTCCTGGTTAAGAAAGAGGAATGCATCAATATAGAATTGCAGCTGGGAAATTAGCCTTTAAGGACGGGAAGGCTGTACAGCACAGCCTGCTATGATCTGGTAGGCATCCCTGTGTGGTGGGTGCAGGATCCTGATGACCAGTCAGATAAGCCCTGTAAGACCTTCGCCAGCCTGCAGTGTTTCTGTCTATGTGCAGGCTCAGCTTGCAGAAAGTAAGTCCAAAACATAAAGCAGTGGAATCTTTTTTTTCTCTTAAAATCTGTGGAAAGCATCCCTTAATTTCAGTTTTAGAGGACTGGAGGAGAAAAAAAAAAAAACCAACAAAAAAAACCCCAGCACAACCGTAAACTACTGAAGCCAGGCTGTGAATTAGCATCTCATTTTCTAGTGGGCACCACTGGGTACGTTTAACTTCGTTAGTACTGTTCGTGCTTGTGTTACCCTAAAACCTAATAACAAAATCAGGATGATGTGTAAAAGCAGATCAGTGCTGCTTCCATTTCAATTTCTTTTTACTTTGTTTTTCTTAGTACAGCATGGGTATCATGCTCTTCTCCTGTGCAGAACTGCAGATTTCCAGTTGTAGGAGGAGTGATAGCAGAGACTTACCTCCTCTCCATTTCAAAGAAATTGATTCATCCATGGAGAGATTTTTTTTTTTTTTTTAATACAAGGATCCAGGATTTGTAATCCTCAGGGCCTTTTCCTGTGTTTTAAAAAAATTAATTTATTCATTCCAATTTATAAATTAGGTTTATTTCAAATAAATAAAACCAGCCTTCAACCTTTGGTTTTGTTATTTGATATAAACAATAAAAATAGATTGAAATGTAGCTTTGTATGGAATTCAAAACTCAGACCTTCTCAGTTTCTTTTCCCTTGCACAGGTTCAAAATTTTTTTCCCTCATCACCTTTGGTTGTAAAGGACAAGTGCATGCTTCTGTTCAGTGGATTTCACCTCATTTGGCTGAGTCCAGCTTCATCCAGGTATTGATCCAAAGCTGTAATAGCAGAATAAGCTGCTATTATCACAACTCTTATTTACTGTATATAAAGACAGAAAGGTAAAGAAGGGAGAGTCAGATGCCAATTTTATCATGAAAGTTTAACTATCCTTTGATTAACCTGTTTCTTTTGTAATTTCAAATATCAGAAAATTATTTTAATAGCAAAGAATAGCTGTTTCTCAAACAGATTTTTTTGGTTATGTTTCAAGCCCTAATATTTCAATATTGAAAATGGCAAATACAGAATATTAGCCAAAGTAAATCTGATTTATTTGCATTTATTCGATAAACAATACAAAGGGGCAAGGGATAAAAGGCTAACCTTTTAATAGACTGTAAGTTACTGTTTATTCTGTATTGAAGGCTATCAGAATTATTCACTTGTAAACCTTTGGTAGAGGGATGTATTGATAAACTTTTCAGGTGATTGCAGGAAATATTTTTATTATAAGCTCTGTCATAACAAAACAAGTTACACTCACTAATCTCTCACCTGAGAGAGTCTTTTTTTTTTTTTTTCTGATTGCAATGTTTAGGTTTTAAGTTTTGTCCAGTAGATGGCAAAAATGAGCAGAAATAATTTCTTTTAAGTCCTTTTGGTCTGGGAATGGGAGGGCGGGAGGCACAGAGGACACGGCTGTACCTCGTATTTTACCGTTACGATTGAGTTCTTAAGATCCTGGTTTAGAGGTGAATCGTCAGGTATGCTGAAACCGTGCTAGATTGCCAGATAGGGCTGTTGTGTAGCAGGCTTGCTTATACTAATTGAGTTTCTCTAGCAAATCAGGCTCCTTGGAAAAAGGCCAAAGGCTTTTCATAATTGTATTGACAAGAAAATGAATATGATAAATGGTGTTCATTCAGCTGAGACAAGATTTATAGTTTTCCTCTGGCAAAGGATGAAGAGCAAATACTTATAATAATAGTAAAATTTGTTTTAAAATTGTGTAAGGTGATCTCTCAAAAGACTTCGTTAAAATATTTCCAAATATTTCAAGCAGCTTTAGGTGCTAAGTATAGCATCTTCCTAAATTGTCTGGTAATAAAAATGAAGAAAAACATCACACAAACAAACAAAACAAAAGAAAAACCCCAAACCCCTGGATATGAAAGTCATTTATTCTTCCTGAAATATTGATATGTCAAGCTGTCAATGACGATTCCAGTACCATAGCTTTGGGAAGTTTATTTGCCTTTTGTATTCATAACACATGGTCTCTGTAATTTGGAGGTCACTCCTGAACATGCAGGTGTGGCCTGAAAAAGCCTGTGTACCAACTGGAGTAGAATCAAAACCTGTTCTTCTTAACAGTGATGATTCGCCTTATATATTTCATTCTGCTATTTACTTCAAGACTGCCTGGGTAAGATGTTGAATGTTTAATCAGTGTTCTTCCATACTAATACCACACTGTTGTCTAAGGTCCGTGGCCTCGCAGTCGGATACGCCCATGGAGATGCAGCTGTAAGGTCGGGGCAATAACCGCTTTTTGGTACTTTCATTTAGTGTTTCTTGCAGTTAGGTGCTAACCCATAGGCAATTCTTCCTGTATTCCTCCCAGTTGATTCTTAATGACTACTGTTGTCTGTAAAAGTGAAAGGTTGAAATAAGAAAATGAGTTGCAAGAATTAAATTATTAAGTTGACTCAGAGTTGCGGTCAGCTAGATAGCACACGATATGTGTGCGTGAGTGCCTGAAACTGGCTGCCTATATAAAAATACCTATGTGTAGAGATACATAGATACTGAACTTATAGAAAAGTGATCTGCCGGTGAGATGGTTTGTCTAGTGGTCATTTAAAAGTTCCAGTTGACCTAGATATTTGGATGTTCGATCGTATGCTGCTTCATATGTGGATCACTAGAACAAGTGAAACAATCTTTTCACCAAACTGCCACTGTTGCTTATTTATCCAAATTCGTATCATATTTCTTAACAAAATAAAACCACATGCAGCAATAAGATGGCTTGTTCAAAATGAAACTGGTTTTGGAGAACTAAATTTTTAAGTTAGTGTTTTAAGGATTCAGGATTAGGTGCAAACTTGAAAGAGCCCAACAAACAGCTGCAGGAATTGAAGTTTCCTAATCACAAAGAAAAAGGAGAATACATTTTCTTGTGAAACAGGGCTACCTGATCCATAATGTGTTTGTAATAGCTGTTATTGCCAAGCTGCATTGATTCAAACCTCAGTATCATTTTTTGCAGTTTGAATCCTGTTGAGCTTGAACTGACTGGTCAGGTTAAGTTCATTAATTAGCCAGATTCCTTGAAGCTTGTGGTTAAAAACACTTTAAAATAATATTATGTTTAAAACCAATTTATTCCACTTTATCAGATTGATAAGACAAATAATAATAGAGTGCTGAAGCCTTTTGGTTGACCCTAGCTTTTGTGCAATTTGACTGTGGTCTCCAGTCTTTCCTTGTCAATGAATGTGGAAGCTTAAGCAAAGTTTAAGTTTTTGAATTAAGATAGCTAATCATCTTGGATATACTACTGACTTACATTTTGGTTTTAAGGTTTGTCTGTCAAGTTAATCTCTTCAGCATGAAATCTGAAAAGGCAAATGGTTTTCTACCCCGCAAAACTCCTCAGTGGGGCTTTGCGGCATTGCACCATCTCCCTTTCGTGTACATGGGGCTACTGGGGAAGCCAAGGAAGAGGTGTGGTTTAGGAGAATTGATAGCACGGCTCAGTTCTGTACCTTACATGAGATCTGCTGCTTTTGGAGTATATTGACCATCCTTTGCTGAGAGTGAGCTCATTTGGAAGTCCACCTCAGGAAAAATGGAACTGGCACTAGTGAATTTTTAAAGATAAGAGATGGCATGGATCATCTATGCCCTTTGAGGACACTGTAGGCAAGTGGGATTTGAATTCAAATCCCAGTTTGTTACTGGATAACTCTCCATGGTATGTTCAACTCTAGTTTGATGTAAAATGTAAAGGACACCATAAAGGAGAGAGAAACAAGGTCTAAAAGTATATTTCACATGTCTGCCTCTTCCGCTATATATAGTTTGTCTGCAGTGCCTCAAGCAGCTGGCAGCAAAAATGCACACGTCTTTAGATGCCTCAGACAGCAGTAGCCAGAATGCCTTCCATCCGTCTGCACAGCGCTGGCATTCATTGGTACTGCTACATCTGACGGCTTTAGCCGCCACCAGAAGAGCTGTAGCGAATAAGACATGGCTGTGTCTTCCTGTCCTGAAAGCGCGTAAACTTCTATGTATTTCAGACGTTGATTTCCCAATCCCATGTTGAGTGCTTGGCCTGTATTCTACTTTGTAAAATTCACAGTAGTTGCCTTTATTGTCTGAATAGGCAATAGCATTTTCCCAAGAATCGTCACTATTTCTCGTGTGGTTAAATAAAGTAGAATTATATGACATGAAACAAAGTTAAAAATGAAAAAAAAAAAGTTTTTATTATTAAACAAAGCCATTGACTAGATTAGCTAGATCATGTTTTAATAGCACAATTGTATGGTGAAAAGCTCTTGGTTCAGTATAAAAAACTTTAATTTTTTGCTGGTCAGGTTGTGCCTACCTCATTTCCATTTACCGGTCTGCATTCTTACTCAAATAAACTTTTTTTTTTCAGCATGCTGGGAAGACTAGGGGTCAGCTCTGTATAAAATCATTGCATGAAATATTTTGATACAGTCAGTAACTGGTAAGATTTTTTTTTTTTTTTTAAATCACGTTGCAGAGTCTACTAAACTGATTTTTTTTTTTTTCTGTATTGCATTCTTTTAAATTCTGCTTTAAAAGAACAGATATCTCTTAGGTGCTGCTGAGGAAACAGCTCTCCTGAAAGAGTTCTTAGAAATGTAACTCTGCTGCTCTCCCCCGCACAGTTTGGCTGAATTCTCTCCTTGAATGCTGTGGAAACAACTCCATGCAATCAAATGGTTCCAAGTCATTTATATAGCAAATATAATAGATGTGAAGTGGCACTGAAATTTGGGGCCCAGGATTTGTTAATATGTAAATTTGTGATGGTTTTAACTTAAATTACTGTTTATTAATTAGCTATTCATTAAAAATCCAAGCTTATTTTATAGATGTACTTACTTACTTAGCATCACGTATACAAACCTTCATTATTGCTCTGGTGTATTAACTGTTTCTCACTTAACCATTAATGTTTCCAAAGCATTTAGTCTTCTAAGCAGAGACTTGCTGAAATTTGTAGGTTCTGGCAGTCCTTCTGTCAGAGTGAGCTGCCAGGGTCTGTATCTGTCCCAGTCAACTGATGGTGTAGTACTGTTCTAGGGGCAGTTGTTTTGCAAGATGTTATTTTATCAGCATGCTCTTTAACTGCGTTTGGTGAAGATACCCCGCATACATTTCTGTTCTGCAAAGAGCTATTGAACTGTGGTACCGCGAGCCTGCGTGTACAACCCCTGTCTTGAAGCTGATGGCAGAGTTCATGCAAAACAGGTAAGAAGCATGTGAAAATTAGGTAAGTGATGAATACTGCAGTGGTCTGCATTCTCTGTTCCATCTTTCTATGGTTTGCTTATCCTCATGATGTCTGACTTGGGCTTTAAGACTGCTACTTTTGTATTTTAGAACAAAATTCACAAGCAGAACTCAGCTTTCAGTGTCATTGTATTGTTTTATGAAAGTGGTAGATGTTACAAAATCAGCTGGTAAGGATTAATTACAGGAATATATATGAGAGACTCCTGTGATTTTATATTCAATGTTAGTGAAAGTGTATGCTTTAATCAGGGATAAATACTGACTCTGTAATTAAATAACAGAAAATTGTCTGCTGTCAAGATGTGCTGCAGGCTGAATTTTTGCCTTGAGCCAAGCAGTATACATATGTGCCTGTAAAACCACAACTCCCTTTACAGTTTCTTTTGCAACTCAACTCCTCCAGCCAAAATAGGAAAGAATGGTTTCTAATGCAGCGATATTTATAATCAGCATGTGGGTAACTTCTCCCACTTATAAAATCTTCTCTGTGGGCTAACCGAAAAGGCCTCAGAATTGTTCTGGGAGGTTATTTCAATACTTGACATTGTAGTAGTTAGAATGAAATTCCTGTTTTACTACAAGTAACAGAACAATTTATTCTGGGAAATTATCTTTACACTTGAAAATATTTAGTGTGCTGCCCACAGGAAAAAATAATTTTGAAATTAAAAATTTATAGTTAGTCTCTGTGCCGAGTATGTTCATGACCAAAGCAATTAGAGTTTTCAGCAAAGAAGTATGTGTTCTTATCATTTCTTGTTTTGCCTGCAAATCAAACTTTCAAGGAAAAAAGTTGAAATATTTGAAGTTAGGAAAAAAAAAAAAAAGACTTAGTTTAATCTAGCGATAGGAAATGGGAGCCTTATTGTTCAGAGCTGGCTCCCAGTCAGACGCTAGCGTGTATGATCGGCACTTCATCTCTGAATGGCTGCACGCACCTTAAGGCAGAGTTCCCTGCTTCTCGTTTGTGTTGACTTGCTTGCTGTGACTCCCTCTTTGATTTGTGTAGGCTAATTATGTCTTTTATCCTGGTAGTAGTATAATAAATTGCTGGAAACATTTAACCTATTTTTATTCATGATGCAAGGCACAAGCAGCATACCCTAATAGTGCTGCAGCTTATTTCAAGGAGGAGATTGTTAAACCATAAACACAGAACTCTAATAACGGTAAACAAAAGCAAAGAGGAACTGGAACAATAAATCTTATGCAAAAGACAGCTCTTCAAGCTACTTTCCATATTCATGTTATTCTGCCTATTGGTATTCAGAAAATCTGCCTTGTTCCCCTTAGAACACATCATCTGGGATGGTGTTTTTCACGAGCTGTGTACTGCATTAGTTTTACAGGTTAGAATGCATTATACAATATACTTCGACATGGTTAAAATATGTTACGGAGTATCAGATTGTGCATTATGCCACTGATACTGAGATGATGAGCTGGTTTGGGGTTTTTTGCCTCTCCCAGCCACTATAATTTTGTGCATATGGAATACACAAATGTTTTATACAAGGCGCATTTTATTCATTTAAAAGCACCCAGATTTACTCCAGAGTTTGCAGCAAAGGACTCTGGAAATAGGGACTCAGACAACACAAAAAATTTGACTTACAGCAAAGGAAGACACCTAGTGCTGTCCCTGTGGCAGGGGTGATCCAAGGACTCCACGTTTGGTCAAAGTGGATGATGACCAAGTAGGTCAGCCAGGGGATGCTCTGGTTTACATCCCTCAGTGGTGACCCCGTTCCCTTTCAGACTAAATAAACACTAAGGGTAAGTTTTGCTAAAGTTACTCGAAGCTGAAGACTTATTTTCAAAGTTAACTTTTAGGCCTGAACTAGGAGTTAGGCTTTTTATCACAAATACAGATTGGAAAGATGCAGCAGGAACTTTGCCAAGGACTCTGTTGTGTTCTTGTTGACTTTGGTAATATTTGTGCATCAGGGCAGGCAACACGGTGCAATCTTCTTTGGGTCTGAATGTTCATAAAAAGCATGTGTTACAATTTATGCTCAGAGAACTGGATTGTGATTGCTGCAGATTTGATGTAGCAGAATAACCTGTCAGGATTAGTTTATTGTTAAAAGCTCTACAGATGTAGAAGCAGGATGAAAGTTAGCCTAACTGCTTGGGTTATGGAACCTTTCTAGCATTCTTCTGAACTGTATACAGGCACAAGATGTCCGCCAGTCACTGCAAGCTGTGTATGTATTGTCTGGTCACCTTTCCTGGTTAAAATAGTTTTGTCTTTTGTCATAGGATTGTTTCTTTGGCAACATATGGAGATAACTAGAGTGCATATCATAGCACTGAAAGTCAATTTATCAAATAATTGTACTTTGTAATCAGCAAATGTTTTCTTTGTTTTAGGAATGAATCCATTGCAGTTTTCAGCTGAATATTTTTGCTGTTATTTTTTTTAGATCGCAACGTTTAAATTTTGATGTATCATCTCCAAATGGAATTCTTCTCTTCAGAGAAGCTAGTAAAATGATTTGTACATATGGTAGGTATTCATTAATGTTTCCTCTGCAGTGTAATTCTCTGCCTGTCCTGTGATATAAAAATCCTGTTAGTTGATATTGCTGAACACCAATGGGTTTGTGGAACACGTAGCAGGACTGTGATGTGCCACAGCCAGTGTCATCCCATTGTAAGGAGTAGAGCTTACGCGGCAGACCCTTGGAGCTCATTTACTTTCGTAGATCAGGCTTCGTTCATGTAGCATTGTTGCTTGTATCACTTTTTTAAGTGGAATCACTGTCTTGTAGCAACTGTAAATGTATTTCAGCAAAGATACAAATACTCCTGAGGTGTTTGATCTAGGCTACTGATTGATAGATGTGGGTTGATTTTATGTATTCAAATTATATTCCAGCAGTTCCAAAACATAATAGGACCATAACAGCTTTACCCTAGAGCACTGTTAAAAGTGTTTATAATAAGTTGCTCCATTTTACTACTCCCACTCATGCATGCAAGTGCAACAGGTCGTTGACACTAGCAGTTTATATTACACTCCAGCTAACTTTGTAGCTTACAATTTTGCTTTCTAAACATTTTGAAAGGAACATTACCAAGTTTTTTTGTAGAGCAACCTAATTTGTAGTTTGTGTAAATAGGAAGATGTCTTGTTTCTTTTAAGGAAAGAAAATTGGTGCATCAAATTTGCTTTTACTGCGTTCACTTTGGTTTGTGGGTCTGGAAACTGTTATATGGCTGTATGAAAAAAAACTTCAAATGTCATTTTGCAGTTGGTCTGTAGGGCATGGAAACAGTATATGCAGAAGGAATAAAGCATTTACTTATGACAGAAAAAATTACACCCAAGTAAACCTTGCTCCTTGCAAAATGATTTTTCTGTTTCTTTTTCAAATACACCATGTACTACGCTAGCACATTTTTTCAGCTATGTTCTTAAGTAAATTTGTTAGAACAATAAGCAACATAAAAATAGTTTTCCATGCATGAAAAGATAAGAGGTAAACTTGTAGATCTTGCTACTCTGTTAGTCTTTGTATTTAATTGCTCTAAGTTATCTTTTGATGATTGGAAAAAAAAAAAAAAAGTGTAGTCTTGCTGATGCTTCAACCCTACTTGTCTTAGGGTACCTGGTTGCAGTTATATTAGTTATATTTTCTTTTTGTTTGTTTTTGTTTCAATCAGCCTTTACCATCCTTTTTGCATTTATGAAAAACATACCATATTGTTGGGCATCCGTTCATCTCAGTTATTGGCATCAAGTTTCTAAACTTTACTGAGTAAAGTTGGTTTCAACCTGCTTCATTCCTAGTTCATACCTAAAAAACCACTTCATAAAGAAACCTTTTACTTTCAATTGCACCTTTGATTGTGTGTGTGTGCAGTTTGTAAAATTCTCAGCCCTAAAGTGTTGGCAGCTCTTGCATGTAAGGACTAGACAATGTTTCTGGCTCATGCTAGAATTTAATTATGCAACGTAAAAGGAAATTTCAGGACAAATTCAAGATTTAAAGCTAAGCAGTGGAGCCATAGAGCCTGTTGAAGCCTGCATCCAGACACCTGTTACCCTCTTTTGTTAAATTATGTGGAAGACACCTCGGGATGTGTGGCATCTCTCTGGAGATGTGTGCTGTAGAAAGAAGTGAAATGACCATAAGAGCTTTCTCTTGTGCTTTTTTCATGTCTTTTGTAACTGCTTTCCTATGGAAGGACGACATTTTACTCAACACATATTTAAGAAAAGAACTTTTCTTAATGTCCTCCAAAAGAAAAAATTAAAATCACCTATTAGCTAGAAGCGGAGGAAAGATGTAGATGCAGGAGAAAGCCTCTGCTCAATATATGTATGTAGTTTGTTTGTTTGTTTTTAAAACACATTCATGTTATCAGTGTCTGGAAGGGTCCCATCAGTGATCTTTCTACTACTTAGGCATGACATTTAGAAGAATTGTTCAGGTTTTCTTTTCTGTGAGTATTTATTGCCAGTATTTATTTCGGGATTGGGCTCAGTGCGAAGTCAACATGAAAGACCTCCCAGTGCAGTCAGCTGAATTGGCCACTTAGAGCGGAGATTTCAAATAATCCAGCTGGCTCTGTGCTGGCACAGATGGGCAGCGCTGGCCCGGCCATCACTGTGGCTCAGCTGTGTGCGCTGTATTAAACATCCTAGATCAGCACTATTTCGAACTGCTACGGCTGTTTCTGACGTGGTCACTGGTTTACGGTCTGGGAAGGTTTTCCTGCCCACTCGAAGTATTTCAAGATACTACAATTAATCCGCTTTGAGTAATTGCTGTTAACATTTTTAGTTTTTATCGACAATTACTAGTTTATGAAATTTCCATTCCAGTGTAGAGAAAGATATAACTCTTCTGGAAATGTGTTCTAGGGATTCATTACTTTAGTTATGTATGATTTTTTGAACATAACACATTCCTATAAAAATATTTATAGTAAGGGACTTTGCATTACTTTCAAATGCCTTCCTGAAAACCTTCATACTGAATAATTCTGCTTTTAAGGAAAACTTCAATCTGAGGTATTCAGTGACTTTTTAAATGTATTTGTCTTTTAAGCATTTGTAATTGTGGTAGATATCTGAGGAAAAATAAACAAGTAAACCAAGTGATGATCATAAAATTCACTTTGATGTTCTTGAGCAGAGTTTCCAGCCCCACATTCTGAAAAATTGTGTCATTCAGCTAAAAGAATGAATACATACATGCCTTCTAAACGTTGGGTTCAGTTTTCAAGTTTTCTACTGTACCATTACTGCAGGTAACTTAATATTGAGAAAATAGTTGAGATTCTCACATTCAACATGATTTTATGGCTGAAGCATTAGAGGAAAAAAATAGAAGGCACACACTAAATGTCAGGAGATGACAACAGACAATATACGGTCATTTGTCTCTCCAGGTCAGCCAAACCTCTTGTATATGCCGATAGTGAGCTCCTTGAAGCTGATCAAAGAGGCATTTGAAACTCAAGATAGATTTGATTGAAATCTCTATGATAATAATTGCCTTTTTAAACTGAAAGAAACACAAAGTTGTTAGGCGAGACAGAGGCAGGGGGGAAATGGAAGCAAACATCTCTTTCTTTCGTTACACTGTCCTTGTGGGAAGATCCTTCCTTGCAGTCTCGGTTTCAGTTAATCCATTGACCAAGTGGGTTGCCTTAAACTCTGCCTAGCCTCCTCTCATCCCTGAGAAGTTCTTTCCATCATCTGGAGACCTGTCTGTGTTTAGCTCGTCTTGGCAAACCCTGTCTGAACAGCAGGTTTCCAGGTCTGCTTGTTCCCTCTCACCTCTCCTTGTGCACTTGACAGTGAGAATTTCCTTCCTGTAGCTCAGCAGCTCTCCAGGGAAAGACTGTCCTGCAGACAGTATAGCCTAGCCTGGTTTCTCCTCTTTCTTTAAAGAATATGACATACAAACAATAAATGAAAATATGTCTTACTTGTATTGTTCTTCCATTGGCAAGTGAAATTTAAATTTGTGTTAGAACAGGATTTTTCCTTCTCTCATATGTAATGGTATGCAGAAGATGCTAGTAAAAGTACTGTTTTCAGAAATTTCACCTGCACCAAATTAAACACAAAAACTTCCAGTTATGACTTAGGTCCACTGGGAGTTGTCTTGCTCTGTAAACATGTAAGTACATAAATATGTGATCTGCAATATGTTTCTGTCCTGTCAACACTCAGACAAGGAATTAGTAACTGAAGTGAGGTGGCATCAGGTGATTCTTCTCACCAATGCAGGAGCACAGCACGCTGGTGATTACTGACATAATGGTAATTTTTCTTAAGTCTGGACAACACTGATCAAAGCCATTTTGGACAATACGCAGATACTTTGCAAATACAGGCTTCTTCAGGTGATGAAAATAATCTTGAATGTGGATTTGTTTTATGTAAACCCTCTACTGTTGTTTACGTAGGAATAACTTAGAAGCCAAGATTTCATAACCTAGCGTATCACCTCCTTTCCATCTTCAGTTTTGCCAGAGCTTGTGATGTCGATTTATGTCCGAGCAGTACCTCCATTTACTACCCATATGTACTGTAAGATCTGTGCTTGGGCTAAAAATAAAAGGGGGAAGAGGGAAGAAAAGGGTAGAACTGTGTTTCTGGGGTGTGAGTGTATGTGATCGCTTGTCAGTGTGGATGCTGAAATCTCTGTAGTTCTAGACTAAAGCATGTCCTCTTTTCTCCTCTAGACTGGTACATAGTGATTTAATGTGTTTGAGTGCAAAGCAGAAAAAAAAAATCCAAAATGCCTGTTTTTGAGGTATGCTAAGCATCTTCAGTTCTCAGTGAATAAAATTTAAAATATGTATTTTTTAAAATTAGCACCTCACCAAGTGCTTAGTTCTACTTATCAGATGCAGCTTTGTGATTCAGGTAGCACTGGTGTGTCCTGTCCTTCTGCGCATTTATCACTGCTGCTGGTACAGTGCTGAAGATATTTCTAGGATGTCTTTACAAAGGCTGTATGCTCAGAAGATGTAAAGACTGGCGTAGGATGCAGAAAGCACTTAGGTAGTCAATTATCCTCGTTAGGACTCTGCAGCTGCTTGGCAAGGGGTGTTGTGTCTTGTCCATTATGGCTAGAGCCACTTTGATGGTAGTGTGATTTAAAATAAACAGCAGAGAGGAGAAAATTGAAAGGAGTTGGAATAGTATAGTCTGCCATTCTTCATCCCCAATGTATTTCACTTTTAATTCTGTACGTATGAGTCGTCTTACTGTGTGTTTTGAACTCCCAGCTGTACAGGAATGATGTTTCAAGGCATCTTGGGACCATCTATTTTTGTTTTGTGGTTTCTTTACATTTTAGTAAACCTCTTCCCTTTCATTATAGGGGACTGACATAAAAATAATATTTTCAATATGCTCTTTTTATTTATCTATATTCTGTCATGATATACTTTGATGTAAGTTTTTAATTTTGCTTCAGCTTTCAGCTGTTGTAGCAGTTACTGCTCAAGGTCAGCGATGAGGTTAGCCACAGTAGCACAAAACAATTTCCTGTTCTCACAGCCCAGGTAGCATTTGGATGTGGATTAAATTTTACCACATTTTCCAGTAGCCAGACACAATTATTTCTAATGAGCTTTAAATTGCTTCCAGAACATGTATTTCAAAACTTAGTGTGGTAATCCATTCAGTGCCAGCAACTTCATGGAAATAACAGTTCTTCAAAATTTTGGTTAAACTGATTCTTGCTTTAGAACAGGTATTTATAATCAGCAGCTTAGCCTAAAAGTGGAGCGCTCACTGGTCTTGGTTGCCATTGGTCTGCTCTCCTCTCTCTCGTGATAGAGGCTCCAGAATATATGGCTCTTCATTACTGACTCAGATTTCATAATCGAGTTCTTTTGGCAAATTCATCTTGGCACTATGCGTGCTCGTTGTGCTGATTTGAGAGATTTTTATGCCTGTTTTGTTGTTGTGGAAGCTTTAAAAAATTAGGTTTTGAAGCCCCCTCTCATCTTTACGATTCATGTTTTCCTTTAGTTTTATATATATGGCCACTGCTTTATACTGCCCTGGCATTCTGAATGCCTGGAAAGCATACATTCAAAGTCGTCTTTATGGGCAGTGGTGAATAATAAAAATAGGGGAAAAGGCAAAAAACATTTTTTCTCTATAAACGTGTTAAATTTTCACCACTTTTGTTTAATCTCACCAAAGTCTTTTTTTATCTTCATCTAATTCACACGTGTTAAAACATGATTTAGTTGTATTATTATACATAGCGCTTATTGGAGTGAAATCTAGAACAAGCCCTGCTCAAATTGAAACTCAGCCATAAGGAAATCATTTTTGTATTATAGCTTCTACTGTAAAAGCAATTAAGGAGGGAGAGCTGAAAGGGAAGCTGCTGTCCTGACGTGCTCCCGCATCTAGGAGGGAGTGAGGGAATGAGCTGTGCAAAGAGCTCTGGTGCATATTGCCTGTGGGATTCTGAGGCATGGCGATGTTATCTTCTGTCGGAGCATCCCAGTTTGGATTTTAGCTGGCTTTGTATTCCCCCTCTGCATACGCATGCTTTTTTCTTCCTTTGTTTTACGTACGAAGGAGTCTTTCGGTAATGAAATGCTTAAATTGTCGGCCAAATTCAAGCCCTTATTTCCTATCTAGAAGTTTCACCCAGTATCTTTAAAAATCTTTTTCTTATTCATGCCAGAATTCTGTATCACCTCCGAGGCTCAGAGAGTTTATAAATTTTTTTAAGTGACCTTGCTGTCAATTGCAGGGCCAAAAGTTGTGTTAAAAGAAATTATTGAGAATTTTGAAAGTCAGTATATTTGAAGATTGTGTGATACAATTTCTCCCACATTAAGAAGAAATTGGTGCAAGGTGGATTTTTTCACTTGATTTTTAACTCAATAGTAACACTGAAACTTCACTGATTAGTCTCTACAGAGTTTTCCTTTTGACAGGAGCTATGAATTTCAAACACAATTTTCAAATGCAGCATGTCAAAGGTCACTTTTATGTTGATTTAATTTCTTTGAATTGTTTCTTTTAACAATAAGAGTTTATAAAACTATACTTTGGTCCTCCACTGCAGAGATCATAAATGTAAGCATCTCCTCAGTAGCTCAGGACTTGTTCTTGATCTGATTCCAAGTACCTCAGTAAATTAGTTTATGTTCAGTAGTATCCATAGTGTGTAAAAATATTCCCCTGAAGCTCCTGCTAAATGTTACAAGTAGATCATTCTTTTTTTTTATCTGGTCAGGCGTAGCACCGTACTTCATATTTTTTTCAATAACTAATGCTAAAACACCAGTCTTTGTTCTAGCACTGCATCCCTTGAATCATAGGCGGATGGCTTGGGGCACTGGTGACAGGCACCATGTGATCTTTCACCTCTGCTGCTAATTTGAAATCAGCTGTTCCTACTCTTAGGCCCTTTTAAACTGAGCCCATGAACACAGAACAGTTCTCTGTGGACTCCGTCCACTTGCAAAAAGCAGCTTTTAATCTTGCGCTAGACCCAAATTCTTCTCGGTGTTTTCATTAGAAGGGATAGGCACCGAATTCCTCTGCTGCCGTGCCTGCCAGGGTGAGGCAGCGTGAGGGCGCAGGGGTTGTGCCTTCCCATGCTCAGTGCTTTACGCTGATCAGTGCAGTAAAGTTTTAATTATTGGGTGATTTTTTTTTTTTTTTGCAAAGTAATAGAAACAATAGATCAACACTAGTGGATATCTCCAAGAATTCATGTTCCCAGGCTAAAGCATTCCAAGGGTTTTTTCAGTTTCTTTCCTCATCATTCTGTTTTTTCCATTGTCTTCCAATTAATTTCCATATTAAGTACATAATTGCCTTGTTGACAACTGCTAAGCTCTTTCCATCTGTTGCTGCACGTTACACCAAGTACTGCAAGGAGTGAGGATTTCCCAGTGTTGTGCTGGGAGAGCTCAGCTATGAACTCAAGGCTATTACTTTCTGGGGTCCAGAACTTTGCTTATTTCTGATACATATTTGTGTTATTAAAGTAGAGATTTTCAGCAGAGAATTCAGTCGTGGAGAAGACCAGGTAAGGTTAGCTTACAGTACACTTTTTGTCTTCTTTTTGCCATGAGAGTTGTACACTGTCTACATAGTGGCTTTCAAAAATTCTGTGCACCTTCCCACTTCATCTCACAGACAGAATTTTGTATTTAATTTTATTTTTTCTGCAGAATTTGAAGTTCACTCATCTTTTCAGTAACTAGACCAGGTCTTATAAAAAAGATTAATGTTGATTAAGATGGCCTGGCTGGGATATCTTAAATGGGGCACCATTTAAGTGCAAGTTTTCAGGGATATTTTTAAATTGCCTGTTTTAAAAGGAAAACTAAGTCATTGTAACTATCTCTCTCAACTGGCAATGTTTGGAATTGTAAATAGTTAATGTACAGTTACTCCTTGATCCAAGTTGTCATCGTAGCCGTGAGAGCGTGGTTAGACACTGAAGGAAAGTGAGCCAAGCATCTGATCTGTAGAGTATTGTGCTTGTATTTGTAGCAATACTTTTTTTAAAATGTACAGTTTTGTGTTATTTTCCTCTAGTTAAAATTACCAAGAGTGATGAGTAGTAACAGAGTGAAGACCTGGTACTCGGTTTTTGCGCAGGCCAAGCCTGTCAAGGTCGACATCAGATGGGGTCAACCTACTAAGGCTGCTTCATGGCAGAACTGACGTATTTAATCTGTGCTGTGTTCGTTCCACTGTTTTAGCTCACTTTCATTAATTACTTCAGGTTAAAAAAAAATTTGTCATGAAGGCAAACTAACTCTGGGGTGCTGTGAAGATGAGCATTAAATTACTACGAGATACTTAGGAAACTTGGTAATGAGGCCTTGTGAATAATTAATATTTGTGCAGAGGATTGCAGCGGGATCTACTGCGCTGCTGCACAGTGGATCCTAAAGTCACTATTCCCTGTTAATAGCAACAGCAAATATTTACAGTTGGCTGTTATTTTTACATTATAAACATGGATTTTAATTAAAAAGTCATTCCCATCTGTGACTGGTAAAATAGAGGCTTTTGTAATGGACATATTTGTTTTCTGAGGGATATATTTAGTGTGTGTATACATCAGCAACCGTCCCATGAGACCATCACGGTAATGGATCAAAAGCAGGCTTTGCTGCAGCGTGAGAAACTATAAAACCATGTGTTGCAACGCTGTTCAGATTAAGGAATTCACGCTAATAGACTCAGTCGTGGTCTGGCTGTTCATCAGTGACGGGAATTCCATAGCTTGTATTTTAAATTTTGCATACTAATTTCTTGGTGGCAAGAAAGCTCTAGTCATGCTTGCTTAATGGATCTTTTACATCAAATGCAGAAACAATTTTTTCTTCCAAAGAGTAATAAAGAAAAAAAAAAAAGGTTTAGATAGTGCCAGCAAAATATTTTAGATTTGCAGCTGCTTATATAAGTTTTTCTTTCTTTCTTTTTGTGAAAACAGGTAATCAGATCCTCTCTCTCGGGACTTTGTCAAAAGATCAGGTTTATCCGTTGAAACTCAAGGGCATTTCCATCTGTTACTCTGCACTCAAATCTGCCTTATGTGGAAATTATGTCAGCTTTGGCGTCTTCAAGTTGTACGGGGACAACCACTTTGACAATGTACTTCAGGCCTTTGTCAAAATGCTGCTTTCAGTATCCCACAGTGACTTGCTAGTAAGCAATTACTCATCATGGGAGTCTTTACGTGAAATATGAAATAACACCACCACAGGCTTTGTATTGTCATAATGAGGTGGAGGGATATAGAACAGCTCAGATGCAGTTTTCAGTTCAATTACTTGCATTTATTTATATAGTGACATCAAAAAATACAGGTATGACAGACTTGCCATGTGAAATGGGAGCTTTTCCAGAATTTTAACTAGGCTTGTTATGAAAGAGAGAAATACAAATTTTTTTCCCTTACGTACTTGCAAACGCATTGAGGTTGCCTGCATGCACTGTAACACATCCTCACGTACTCAGCCACTCTCAATTAGTTTCAGTCTGTAAATTGTTTCTGTGCATTCCTCATAAAATCTAAAACTTTAGAGTACACCATGTTCCCACTTCTCTGTGGGAAGACAACAGATCTCGCGCAATATCAGCCTAAATTTGAACTGTTACATTTTCTTCATGGCGCTTTAGTTCAGAACCGTCATTTTCTTGCAGGAAGGGACAAATTCGGGGTCGTTAGAGATAGTTAATACCCAGAGTTATGCCTGCCGCATAAAGTCCTCGGAACTGAAAAGTTTCTCTCAATTCAAATTGATATATTGGTTGTACAATGAAGTGTGCTTATTAGGCACATTCCTAGCCATCCAACAATAAATGCCCTAAATAAGAGTCCTTAAGAGTAAGATGCTGGTTGGGCCAATGGCAAGTGCCTTTGCCTGGGCAGAGCCTGTTACACCTCACTTAAGAAGTCCATCTCTGAGATAATTTGTGGAAATCTGTGATAAATTTTAATAAGATTTCCTGCAGGAGGTAAGGCATGGGCCATAATCCTGTCAAACTGACACCCGGGACAGAACGCTATATGGCTTTTGCTAGACTGATAGCTGTGCAGAATGTTAAAGCATGATAGCATTGTGTTACCCTGAGCTTATTTTAAACTACTCATGAGTTTATATCCTATAGTAAATTGGAGAAGTTGAAATCTACCAAAGATAAGAAAATATTTAGTCTCTACAAATATTTTGTCTTAATGGCTAAATGAGAATTTATCACATCGTAAAAACTATAAGATCATTCTTCTGTCATCTGTTAATGTTGTTAATATTAGTTGATGGTAATATCTATATTTACTATGAACGTGGTTTTGTTTTGGTTTTTTTCTCCAGCAATATCGAAAACTAAGCCAGTCTTACTACCCACTTTTGGAGTGTCTGACCCAAGATCACATGAGTTTCATTACCAGTTTAGAACCTCACGTCCTAATCTATATTCTTACTTCAATATCTGAAGGACTTACTGCAGTAGGTAAGAATTACTTACACCTGGCTAAAGAAAGAATTCAAGTGTTTAGGTATCTAGGATTTTCAAAGAAGCATATTCATTTGTATCTTAAAAAATGAATATCAAGTGACAGTGGAAGATGCTGGCTTTTGAATATTTTAAGAACCTGACTATTTTGGTTTATGGAGCTACGTTATTTTAAACATCTAACTGGTAGGTTTTTACAGATAGTATTTTTAAATTGTCTTTTCTTACAAGCCAGAATTGTTAAAATTATTAATGTGCCTCCACTAGGATTGTACTGAAAATTCATACATTTGTTAGTCAGGAGTAAAATGTATTAAAATGTGTTCAGGAATCTGTTGGGGTTTGTTTTTATTTGATCAACAGAGCTGTTGTATAAATAATGCTTGTTCTGCACAGCTGTGATATGATTTGAGAAATTTAAAGGTATCTTTAGCAAAAAAAAAAAACAAAACTACTTATTCAGTGCTTCCTGAATATACTTTAGAGGAGAATCAGTGCAACAAAAGCATACTTGGCGTAACAATAAAAAACTAGCAGCCTAATTACATTTCATTTCATTCTCTTGCATGGTTTAATTTATGCTTTTTAGCTGATAACTGTCCAAATATTTGTGGCTTGGTTGAAGGGGCAGGAGTCACCTAAACTCATTTGGAATATGGAAAAGGAAGAGAGGAGGAAGAAAACCCAACTTGTGCAGTTCCGTTCTGATCACCTAGGAAAGCCATGCATTCATACAGGTTTTACTAAGAAGCTGTTCAAAGCCTGACAGTCGTATTTAGGGGGGTTATTAAGGAAAAAAAAAAGGGAACATATAACATTAGTGTGTATAGATGTTACGCTATAATAGCTGGTGTTTCTCATTGCCACCAAGTGTCAGTCAGGCCCCGTAGGAATGCGTGAATGTACTGAGACTCGCCAAGCGTTTGCTGTGTTAAACACAATCAGCGGTTTTTGCTGTGAGAAGGAAACTTTACTCCTAGAGAGAAAATAGGGAGTGAATAGCTAAGCAACAGTGGTGAAGAAGTATTCAGGTCAATTGATTATATAATGCTGAAATCCACCTTTTCCCAGATATTTTGAGCACTTTGTCACCATAATGACGATGCAGCGGTATCTGCCTGTAGGCTGGTTCTGCTGTGAGTCTGCCTGTTCGCCATCTGCAGATGGATAGATTGTACTGAAGGTTCGCTTGACTGACAGCTGCCAGCGTAACAAGCCCTGTTCTGTTCTCTGTTGCCACTCCACATTACGTCCCTTCCATTTGAGATGCTGGAGATACTCATTTTGATAATTCACTAGCATACCAAGTTCACTTTAATTATCTCAAGGAAACCTGATTTGAATTCACGTAGAAGAGAGAAGAAAATGCAAAAGCTATATAAGCTTCAGCTTTCATGTGTTATGTTTATTTTTGCCTCTCAAAAAGTGTTGATCTCTTGTTCAGGGTGGGGAGGAGGAGTAAGAAAACCATATATTTCCAATTTCACCTTTAAACTTTTGTGGCTTAGGTATCTGGGAATTTACTCATGAAGAATTACTAATTTTTAGGAATGTAGAGTTTGGTGGGTAGTTTTTTTTTTTCTTTTTAGAAAACTTCCATTTGATGGCATTCCTGATAATCTGCTGAGAAAAGTATCAGCAAAAATTTTAACAGCTCACTTTTTTTTTTCCCCACACTTCTTAAACTATAGACTTGCTTAGCCAATGCGCTCCTTCAGTTCATCTTAAAGTACCTAAAATAAATGAAAATATATGAGACTAAAATAAAGTGTGTAGGAATTTTTAACTTCACTCAACTTCACTGAAGGCTTGATGAAGTCTGTCAAAAGCTATTATGCTTACTTTTGTGTTCATTTTTTTCAGTTTACTCTGATGTCTCCAAACTTGAGTAATTTTTCAGTCTTTGACACTTGCCAAATCTGTCAGTAAGACCTGGCTGTTTCTGTGTTGCCCAGAGAGGCTGTGGAATATCTATCCTTGGAGATATTCCCAGATCCTGGACAAGGTTGTCTGATGTTGACCCTGGTTTCGGCCAGACGCTGGACTGCAGGATGGTCCCATTTGGTTCCTGCCACCAGCTCTAGGATCCCAGTGGTATTTTTCCTACATTTTCCACTTGCATTCTCTAGCTTTCCAAAACATTATTATTTTTTTTTTTTAATTCTGGCCAAATGTCTGTGCAGCCTCTGATCTCTGTGAATGTCTCTTGCATGTTAAAAGTAATACTTAACTCTCTGTGATTAGTCAACTGGAAAATGCTTTTTTTTTTTTTTTTACCTTTCAAGTTGAAGTGATAAAGTGATTGATTATTTTTCCTAATTTTTTTTTAATACTGCACATATCAAGAAAGCCATTACATTCCTCATTTGTGTTCAAGAAGTTTTATTTTGGGAATGAACTGAATGATTTTCCATATTCTTATGATGACATGTCCAGATGAACTATGCTGGTTAGTTAGTAGCTCTTAACTCATTTATTTGTAATTATCTAAAGAGTTAGTTATCTGTTACCGTGTTTTCTTAAGATTCATTATTCTAAATCTTTTCTCCCTTTTAAAATTTTTGTTTATGGGGCATTACAAATTATAAAATATAAATACAAATTGATTTCTTCTGTGTTACTTGGTCACATACATCCTTCTGCCCTTGGAAAACAGGTAAGTAGATCCGATCATTGCCTTTTTCACCAAATTGTATTAGTGCCACAAGAACACCTCAGAATGCTAGGGCTCAGGGCTAGAAGCCGTCTGAGGGGGAATTGTGTTTTAAACTGATTAGAGCATACAAGTCATTTTCAGAAATGTTTATAAAAATGAAATAGTTGTCTTTTTTTTATTTTAAAAATTAAAGACCAGGAGATCACTTCTCTTTCACAGGAAAAAAGTATCTGATTTTTTTCCTCTATTCCCTTCACATATGTGAAACCTCTGAGACTCTCATAGTTGTCAGCTGTAGGATAAGGATTTGGGGAATGTTTATTTCTGAGGAGTGTTCATTCTGTTGCTGAGTAAATACCTTGCTTGATTCCACACTTTATCAACACTGTGAAAGAATGTCTTCCTTTGGAAGCCCCTAGCTGTAAATCAGCTATAATGGAAGCCCTCATCTAAGCTTTTATTGCAAGGATAAACACTCCAATAGTTATCTCCTAAAGTGTTTACCTGGCTTTTTCACAGCTGACTCAGTGGATCAGAGCCTTTTAATGTAGTCTGCCTGGCATGTTGTCACTAATCTCTGCAAAGCTTTTCTAATTCTCATATGATTAATAGTATAGTATGCTATTCATTGAGGAAAAAGTAAAACATTTTTTCTGTCTTGCTGCCTAATTTAGATGTTAAATTGCTAAATCCATTTACTTTCCAGGTTTAGTCTCAAAGGCAAATAATGCCAGTACTGAACTGTAAGCAATTGATGGACAGGAAAAATAGCACTTAACTCCCTCTCCTTGCCTTTATGTGAAAAACAAACCAAAATCTTTTAATTTGCAGAGATTCAGCAATGTAATTAAACTGTTGAAAAATAATCCCCCTTCAGCATGCTGTTGTCATATTGTTGAGACCAAAAGGCATCCTCAAGATGTTTGGGTTTTTGTTGGCTTTTTTAAATATAACTCGTTCTAACATACATGCTCAACTTCCAGTTACTTGATAAGGCAAAAACACCCAGATAATTGAAAAGTGCATGTAAAGTTAGCCCCCAAATTGTGAAACGAATGCATACTGGCAAAGAATCATAGAATGGTTAGAGTTGGAAGGGACCTTCAAAGGTCATCTAGTCCAATCCCCAGCAAGAAGCAGGGAGAAGCAAAACTAAAAGAGACAGTTGAATGTGATGGTGACTGATGCCACAGTCGTCATCCTTGTCCCCTGCCCACCACCACCACCTATCCTGCCAGCACGTGAGTCCAGAGAGCTCAGTTTTGTCTGACAAAACTATTGAACTGTCCCTGGATCCGCGCTAACACACATGGAGCTGGTTTTGGCATTTTCTGTAACCACAACCTGCTTGCTTCGGGATCCAGATGGTTAGTTCACAGGTGATAGGGCTGAGTTGACCAGAAATGAGAAATGTGGTTTCACTGCATTTTTCCTGGTTATCCCAAGCTCTTATCTCTGTTTCTTTTATTATTCTATCTTTATTCTGTCTTCTCCATCCATTTCTTCTGTCCGTAGCCCAGAATTGGTAGCTCCTCATTGCTCTTTTTGTTATATTTATTTGGTTGGCTGGCTTGTCTCGCTAAGATTTAGTGAGAACACTGTTCTGCTCCAGCACAAGGTTCCACATGCCCAAAAGAGTCATTCAAGGGAGTTTGCTTGACGCTCTCTGTCTTTTATATCCTTGCAATCAAAAGGAAAAATGAGCATAGGAAAGCATATTTGATATATAGTTATGGGCAAATTTAAGTAGCTCTTAACACTCATATCAGATTCTCATGAGCAAATGATAGTGTAGACCTGTCTACTGTCCTGCTAAAATCACTTACTGTCGAATGTAAAATATCTACTTGTACAGTATCAGCATGTTTAGAACTACTGCTGTTTTGTAAACTGATGATAGTGATTTACTTTGTATTATTCAATTTAAAAAGAAATAGAGTTAAGCACTGGTTTAGAAATATAGCAGAGCCCTCCTATGAAATATGTATTTTTGAATCTCTCACTTGTTGTTATTGATGGTGATTCAATTCCACCATGAATTGCATTTCTAGTTGATATGCAGGACCGTTTTGGTTGACAAGGCGATGAGTGCCAGATTCTGTGGTCTTTACTTTGGCAAAACTCCTAACTGTGAACTCAGCTTTGTTCAGGCAGTGTCTTGAGATCCTGCCCTGTGGAATTCAGTCCTGGGAAGCTCAACTTCTGCTGCTAAGTCAGCTGGTTGCTTTGGAAGGTCAAGTCTTAGGAGACCACCTGTACCTTTTTTGCCTCTAAATGTTTCTTCAGTGTTTACTTCAAAACTCTCTTAGCCAAATACAATTAGTTTTTTAGATGGCAAAGGGTTAATAGTCTCTGTTAACAGAGCTTAAGGAGTTAAACAGACACAGATCAAAATACTTCAGTGTCTAGAGGGATGTGTTTAAATGAACACCGAAAGGTTGGCAGGCCTCCAAATTAGCATAGTTTAAAGAATTCAAGGTACATTTAATTGGATCCTTGTAATCCCTTTTCCCTCAGAATGAGCATTTTAACAGTTTAATTCCTTTTGCAACCCCCACACATCCCTTACTCCAGTGGCCCATCTACAATAAATACTGTGAACTATAAAAGGCCTGGACATGTTCTAGCTGAAGTCGGTGGCAACAGGATGGAGTCCTAAATGCTCCACTCAGTCTGAAATTGCAGAGAGTGTCAGCCGGGGCTGAATCTTGGCCCCAGCAGGTTAAACCACTGCATGGATACAAGGAGCTTCAGCTGGTGTTGGTATTGCCAGGAACGGGCAGTTGTGTAAACGCGTGGTTCTGGACAGGATTACAGAACAGGAGCCGGGAGGCAGCAGTCTGAAGTGTCTAAGTCGCAGCCGCTGGTTTTGGGGCCAAGGAGCATCTCAGGTGTCAGAAGGAGATGGTAGCTGGGTAAGAGGAAGGGTGCACCACTGTTTTCAAGAGGAAAATGAGAGAAGCGTGCAGAAGAACCAAGGACCGGTACGCTCTGCTCACGTCCATGCATCAGCACGATGATAAGAATGCTCTTTCACAGCAGCGGCACAGCAGGCAACACCTAGCAAGGAAATAACTTAATAAATCAGGCAGGCATATTTACTCTGCAAATAAGTTTAAGCTTTTAATCTCCCTTACTTATAGAAACACTAAGTAAAGATATGAAGTGGCTTTTGCTTCTGCTTTTCAGCAGTCCTTTGCTGTCATGCCTTTCAGTTTTGGGGACATTTATGAAGTATTTGTCAGTGACTGCTGTTGTGCTGGTGCCAGCCATATTTAATGTATTTCAATCAACTTGAATTATTAGTTGTTAAGCAAAATGACTGACTGGCTGTTCTGCAATCACCCTTTTACTGGCTTTAATGGTCCTTGTTCATTGTTTGCCACCTGACAGTAATTGTAAGCTATTTGGGGCAGAGAAACATTGTGAAATACTACTTGAGAAAAATCTGGACAATGGCTCCACTGATTTAACCTTGCCTCTTCAGTACAGAGATCAAAATAGAATTTTAGTTTCCAGGAATCTGGAGCTTTCTGAATGGAAAACTGAATACCAGTAAAATTTTCACCCTCATCCCATACTTTCCAGTACACAGAGGGGCAGAAGCATTCATACAGGAATGAATTAAGTTCACTGGAGTTCACGGGATTTTTAGGACCTGGAGTTACCCAGTTACTCAAAAGGGAAGGTTTAATACCGCTGTGTGTTAATGAAGTCTTCCAAGCTGGTCAACTCGTGTATCAAAAATAGTGGTGTCGATGTATCGATTAGCCTAATGTCAAAGAGATTATTAAAGTTGAGCTGTCAGAGTACTACAAAATGTCATTATTAATTGATATTTTATGGAAGCAATTTCAAAACTTTGTCATTTTTTATGCAGATACAATCGTCTCCTCCAGCTGTTGCGCTAGTTTAGACTACATTGTCAGCTACCTCTTCAAGCACCTCGCAAAAGAAGGCAAGAAGACTCTAAGATGTAGAGAGATTTCACAGGATGGACAGAGATTGCTTCATTTCATGCAGCAGAACCCCGAAGTTCTACAGCAGGTGAATTAGTATTCTTTTCTTTGGGATATTATTACATTTCTGAATTTTGCTTGTTTTCAGACCTTCAGGTACTGAAGACCAGGGTGTCACTGGCTATTTAGTAACAGAACAAACCTCTCTCCGCTGGTATGCAACCCTGAGTACAGTATCTTAAAACATGGTGTTTCATTTTTACTTGTAAGAGGAGGTGTGTAAGATCATCAATACATTTCTGTAGACAAATGGGAAGGAAAGCCCTCTGAAGTATTTTAAGGGGAAGAGGAACAAATTCTGGCACTGAACCACACATTTCAGTAATGAAATGTGTAAATTGAATGGCTGTATGCTATTGAGTTTGAATATTTTATTTTGCAGTAGGTGACTCAGTGGGATTTTTTTCTGTTAAAGGTAAATACAATAGAAATTAAATCTTATGCTTCTGAAAAGGAAGTGGCCGCTGCAGTGCTTAGGAGATATTTTCCCTTCCCAGCTCCATGAGGTTTATCACGGCCCAAGTACATTACAAGGAGATCAGCTCGTATCTCCACATTTGCTCTGTGCCACATTCCCTTAAAATCTCATTAAACTATTTAAAAATGCATATTTACAAGAATCTCTGGATTCCTAATGCAGTTGCAAAGATGCCCTTTCAGGAGACGTTTTTCACAGGTCTGGAGGCTCTTAATGAAAATGGAAGTTATTAACAAAATGCAAATGCCTAGCGTGGTCATTTGTGTGTTTCTCTAGTAGGTGTGCTGTCATTTGGGAAAGCCTGGCATACAGTCACCACAGTTATTGTTGTCATTTGTTTACTGTTCTAATTGAAGGTGAAAAGTAACTAATGGTAGCTAATCTATTCCTGGCAGTATGTAGCATATTGTGAGAATATTAATGATGTTTATTATTGACATCGTTATCAGAATATGATGATTCCCTTGTCATATTACAGGTTCTTATGTTTTACTTGCCTAATAGGGGTTTCATGGAAACTAGCAACAAAGTCAGCATTTGAGTGTGTCAGATTGCTCAGTATTGTATCGTGCGTGCAATGATGTGAATGTGAAGGACAGAACAGCAACCTGGGCTCTGGACTTTCCCGCATTTGTGGCAATCTTGATGTAATACGTTGTCTGTTAATACGCAGTCATCTTTCACTTCACAGCAGATGACTCGGCGGTGATCTGTCTTTATTAACTCCAGATTCTGCGGAATACGTTATATTTATTTTGAATGCAGGCTTTCACGTACTCTTTTAAATATTAATGGCTGGTCTCCAGCAGTCAGCATAAATATGATTTGCATTAGCACTAGTCATATCATATTGAGTGCCTCTGATGTCAACTACTCAGTGTACTAATACCTGACATCATCTCCTGAGGTCACCGACAACTTTGACCTTTATTCTCATGCACAGTTTCTGTAGTCTCAGAAGCTCTTTTGAATTGATTTGAAATTTTGACTCTTCCCTTTATGAGGCAGTAAAATTGATAATTATTCAGATGGGAACTGAGCACTGAGTGAAAAATCAATTCCACCCGCTCTCTGCTGCGTATAAAATTACTTCTGAGTCTGCTGGACTGAACGGATGGCCAAGGTAAAAGCAGCAGGCAGAAATAGTAGAGAGGATTAGCTGGACAAAACTAATAGCCTAAAGGGATGGCTTTTGAGAGGAGGGAGTGGGCCGGCTGGGGGTTATTATCAGCAATGATGGGACTCATTGATCATATGTTTACATCAGGTTTCCATTGGGTTATAAATCAGCCCTGAATAGAAATGGAACCCAAGGCCTCGCGTTTTACCGGGGGGACGGTGTATTAGATTATTCTCACTTTCACACTCGGATGAAAAGTGAGACATTGATTATTCATCGGCTGGCCATTAAAACACTGGTTTTACAGATGAATTTGACTATCATGGAGGCTAATGAACAAGGTTGCTGCTTCATAACCAGCGGTTTCAGTTTTCAAGACATCTGTGTCGGTTAAGTAATGCATAACCCTATTAAAAGGAATGGGTTACAAATCGCTTAACAGTGCTGAAAAACTAGACCCTAATGACTAATTGTGCTTTGAGTTTGGAGAGGTTTGTCAGCTCTTTAAACTGAACGGAGGCAGTGATAACTGCAGTTATTTACTGGTTGGAACATTTCTTCCACGCTGGGTGTCTGGAAGTCGTTGGGTAGTTGCCGTTTACCCACGGCACCCGGGAGCAGCCCGCCTCGGGTCGTAGGGGCTGAGCTTGCCCCTCTCTCTCCTCTGGACACCGGGATCCCTCCGGGCCCCTCGGCCGGGCGGGGGCTGCGGACCCTCGGCCGGGCCGGGCGCGGTGCCGCCGCTTCCCGCCCTCCCGGGCGCGAGGCGGGGCCCGAGCAGGACGGCGGGCGGTGGGTGCCGGGGGCGCGGGGCGGGGCGCCCCCTGCCGGCGGGCTGCGGCAGCTTGCGGGGCGCGGTGTTCCCTCCCAACAAAACCCGCAAGAGCCGCGGGGTTATTTCCCTGTCGGCAGCCAGATAGCTGAGCCTCCTTGGCTGTTCGCACCTTAGCGCAGGTCGGTCAGTAGCGGTGTACCCACGGCTGGGGCCTCCAGCTTCTAGACTAGCAGAGCTGCATGTTTAGCATGGCTAAACCCTATTAATTCTGCTTTGTTTGCTTAGATACATCCTGTAGCAGCTCTGTTTTTCACAGAAGCAGATGTGACTGTACAATAGAGAAAACATGGAAATGAAACGACTTCTTAACGTTAAGGTGCAGGTTACAGCATCCTTTCAAAGCATAACAGCGGGCTTTGGGCCTGCTTTTTGCTGCGCCACCGGCTTTGTTCCCCCCGGGCGAGCTACTTAGAGCTTAATCTGCAAACAACTGCTTATGGTGGTGTCTTACAACTAAACTGAATTAACGTGTGTAAAGTAATTTGAGAGATACGGATAGAAAGCGGTATTAAGTTTATTACATTCAACTATTGCTGTTACATTATGTCGTGTTATAAGCATTTAATAAATAATTTTAAAAGGCTCCTGCTTTTTTTTATCCTGTTATTCTGGGATTGACAGATGAAGCCAGTGTTTGCTTCCACTTAATAAATGCAAGTGTAATTTTTGGTTTTAAGATGCTGCCTTTGTCTTCTGTTAATGCTTATCTTGGTGGATTGTATACGTTAGGCTCGTAGTTCAATTTTGGTGTGGCAAAGTACTGTTCACGTTAGTTCTTTCCAAAAATCAATCAGTTTTGTAGTGTCTTTCACCTGTAATTGTGACAAATGTTCTTAAGAGCCATGCATGATACATAAAGAACTCTGTTTGCCTAGCCATCGTTGAAATAATTCTGTGCTGGATGTGGAAGGGGATTAATGGTTGGTTGAATCGAAACAGGATTTCAGTGACATTTCAGTGTTCACTTCCTCGCCTGGGAGTTTCTTGGAGAGGTGCGTTAGGTGTAGGGGTAACGAATGAGGGAGGGCATCACATGGTGATTACATTCTGTGCGTTGTTTCCAGGAGGATTGCGTGGATAAGAGTAAGAGTGTGTTGGTAAGTTTGCGCATCGTACCAGCATTTGGATTAGATCCACGCAGCCTCTGTGCCACGACGCAGTGTGCAGCCAAAGCAAGCTCCGACTCACTGGTGTCGGGGCAGTGGTGAGCGCTGTTTGGCCTTGCCGAGGTGGAACGGCACCGCGCGCATCCGCAGCATGGCCAGCCGGGAACCAGAAGGCATGTGCCTCCTGGCCTGTGGCTGGGCCGGTTGGCTGCTGGCAGGTACACTCTGCTTCTCAGCCCCGGTGGGCCCGCAGCGGCAAACGGTTCTGGTGGAGAGCTGCCGTATGAGGTTATGCCCGTGCGGAGCCCTTCTTGAGAGTTCAGCATTTCTGGGGGCGATGTGTGGGGAGCGCTTCAGTAGGGGAAGTTGTCAGGGATGTGGGAAGAGCTGGTGTTTGTTGCCATATGGGAACATGATGGAGTACATGGACTGGAGAGGGATCTCTAGGAAAGGAGTGGTAGGTAGATGGGAAGGGAGCAAGGGTGGAATGGGCAGTACTGCGGTAACAGGAGGATGTGTAGCTTGATGGCAATAGGTGAAACCTCACCAGGCTGCTCGCTGGAGCTGAGCGCTTGTGACTTAGAACTTCACCGAGTGACTACGAGGCACTAAATGAAGCAGCACAGCAGCACTGTGTAGCAATTGTGAAACAGAATGTCAAGATGCTGGTGGCAGTGAAAAATCAAGTGGCATTACTAAAATAAAAATGTATTATAAATTGCTGCTTTCTGTTTTCCCTTTTATATAGTAAAATTGGTGATGTTTTAGTTTTTCAGGTAAACCTTAGTGTCACGTACAGCTAGTGTGGAGTTATGCACAGTAACTGAAATAAAAACCCGAAGAGGAGATGTGTTTACCATGCGTGCTTCGTGGCTCGTGGAGAAGCACTTGCATATAAGCACATCGCAAAAAGAAATCTCAGCTGTACTGACAGAGAGCAGTTGTGTAAGGTGTTGAGTACCTGAGCACCTTGAGCCATGTGTGTGAGCATATGCTCAATTTTAAGAGCAGATCAAACCCACAGGTGCGATTGTTCCTGTGTTTAAAATTAAATGTGTTTAAAGGCTCAGCTGAATCAGGACTGGAGTGCTCAGCTTTTTGCTGGCTTGAGCCTTGAAAGGTTTGATGCAGCAGTGAGGGAGATTTTCATTGGGACATCTGTTTTCAGCCTCTTAGCACAATTTAAAAATGTTATCCAATACTATCATAACTTTCTTTATTAATTGAACGGGATGGAGCTGTACCAGCTGTAGCCCAAGCCAGCAGAGACTTGGGTGGCTAAGCAACAGAAAAGGCACCATATTGAGTGAGCCAAAATTCAGTCTCCAAGTCATTTATTTTAACCAGTGACAATACGTTTAGACTCCAGTGTTTCGATTTGATTGATGGTTTAATATCATATATAATTTTTTTAATGAAGGGAACCCATTTAAATATGTTAACATTTGCACTAGTAGTCTCCCATGTACATAACTGCATTTCATCATTACTCTGATTGTTTTTGCGGTTGTGTAATTTGTATCAGCAAAATAACTATGTCAAAGCCATCTTATCTTAATGAAAAATACGTTTGCTTCTCTTTTATACGTACTTCTTACTGCGCGTGTATAAAGGCAGCAGCAGCCTCGGTCTCAAGTATATTGCTAAATGTATAGCTATCGCTGCATGAGTGCTGTCAATTAAGAAATCAAAAGTATTAATGAGCTTAGTGTCTTCTCTAATTCTGCTTTGTTTAAAGCCTTGTTGTGATTCGTTGTCATGTGAATCGAGTAATTTAATTTTAAGACTTTTAATGTTAAAATAAATCATCATTAGTGATGTATCTGAAGATTTCACGCTCTTAATAATGGTGCTAAATCAAATTGGGAAGCTCCTCTTAATCATCCAAGCTGTGCTGTAGTTTACACAAACAGTTCTGGGGATGGAGAGAAGTTTAGTTCCGCAAAGTAGCAGGTATTGTGCAGAATTCATCTACGGAAACAAAAAGCGGCGATGTGGCTTGCAGCACAAACTGCTAGAGGTGTCAGTGTTGGATGTGCACCCTCGGGCTAGGCAGCTGGTGTATGTATGCTTTTGTTTATCCCTTACTGGTTTATGTAGCCTTTAGGCCAGCACATGAAACAATCGTTCCTACAGGGTCAGCTGCTGGTCAGAAGCAAAGTAAGAAAAGACTTTGCCTTAAAACACGGCAGCCATAATTTTAGTGCAGCTGGCACCTGCTACTGGTGCACAGCGGGAGGGTTAGAGGTCAAAGAGGCAGTTGTTCTAAACTCAGTGATGGCTTAAAGGGACTTGTAGATTAATCTGCTTTATTAACTTCTGTATATTAGATAACTATTGCAGTGAATGACAGTCCGTCTTTCTGAATAAGTCCCTTCACCTCTTTCTGTTTTAAATTGGCTTTTGAGTAATGAATATTAAATAGAATACATTTCAGGGTAATTAAATGAAAACATTAGGATGATGTTGTTTTACAATCGTATCTATAAGTTTCTTGTATATTTATCTTGCATTATTACTGTTCATTGCTTTTTCTAGCAGAACAAAAAGCATAAATGTTTCAATTAAAGAGGAGGAACTGGCTGTATTTCTCAATAGCCTCGTGTCTTCTGTGCTGCATAAATATTTTCGAAAAGCAAATGAGTTTAAGGAGAAGTACAAAAATGTTTTATTCCTTGTTTACTTGGTGCAATGTAATACTTTACATTACTGGGAAATGTTCGATTTCTGCTGGCCGTGGTTGCTTTATATAAAACAGTAAGAGGTGCTGGTTTGGGGAAGGGCAAAAAATACTGCCATTCCGTAGAATCTAACTAGCGATATGAATAGCACCAATAATTTTGTAAAGTTCACATTATAATTCAAAATGCAGTTACAAGTGATGCTTGCAGTCTGGAAAGAAAGCAATATCTTTACAAAATGGATAGGGAAAGGTAACAATCCATTCCATGATCTGCTACTGGCAGGTTTGCCATTTGAGTAATGAAACTCTCTCTCAGTGAACAAACACCCTCCTCTTCCCCCATTTAAAAAAAAAAATAGCAACAGCTTACAAGGATGCTTAATTGCCGTTGGATATGATAGCAGCGGCCCATCGAAGCTTATAGCGGATGAGATGATGCTTGTGTAGAGATCCGGTGCTTGCTGAGGCACTTGAGCACCCTGACCTAGTCGGAGCTCGTTTTGAGCAAATGGAAAGGTATGCGTCACGTGTATCGCGTGTTTCGTTACAGAAAACTTTCTCATGGCTGGCATGCATTAAATACGTGTGCCACCTAACCTTGGCACATTTCCGATTTTCAGGACTCTGCAATTGAACCTCAAAGTTTGTGTTTTTCCTAGGCTAACAAATTGCTATTGGTTTTGGTTTTTTGTGATCCGGAGAGCTATTTGTGTGCTCAGGGTGTCTTCTGAAATAATGAGATCCAGAAACTTAGTTTGTTGGGACTTCTCTTCCCTGATTGGGGAAAAAAAAAAACCAACTTGTTGTTTTGGGTTTTTTTAACTGAAAATTGATTCTTGTGTATTTACATGTGTACAGGAATCTGCACAGTTTAAAAATAAAATACATTATTTAAAGTCCCAATGTCACAACAGTTTGATGAGATTTGGGAACACTGTTAGTTGACGTCAGCTTAGCTTAGCATAGTTTCAGTCAGCTTAGTTTAACTTCAGCAAATCCTCCCAGTGCTTTGCTGGGCACATCTCAGACGAGACAGTTTAGCTGTAGAAAGAGCCCTGCACACAAAGGACTGCTACACGACGTGGGATTTGACCTTGCGGTATAACTGTGTTTCTGAACTCATGGTTCGTTTCCCTTTAAAAAAAAAAAAATAAAATAAAAATGAAGTGTGTGCAACCATTCTTTAAAATCTTTTTAGCGTGACAAGTAAAGTAATCTTCCATTGATACTTAAAAGTCCATCTGCAGAAATTCAGGGAGAGTGTTAGAGAGATGCAATATCTATTGAAATGTTGAGTGTCAAACTGCCAGGGTAATGTATTTAGTATGAAATATAATATTCAGTGCATTTTGTTTTGATGACTGCACGAAATAGCCTTGTGCTCTTATCCTTTGTTGTTGTTGTGAAAGATGGTATTCACTGAGAAGTGTTGGTGACTGTTCAGGACGCAGTAGCAATATGCTTATTACCATCTTCATCATCTGTCTTTTGTGTTTATTTACAATAGCTTTGGTTACAGTTCAGGTTAATTGTTCCACAGAAGAAATTAGAATCAATTTAGGAACAGTCTGAAAACAGAAGAGGCTTGAAATCTGTTAGGCAAGTGGTCATTAATACTTGGACTAGGGTTTTTAAGTTCTGTGCTATTGTGCTGCTCTGCTCCAGTAAAGCTTTGCTGTATAGAACAATCCTTGAACGGCGGTTAGAGCCAAGCTTTGGGTTTCTTTTACTCTTTATTTCCTTCGAGGTGTGGTTTAAAAGCCCAGCCTGCTTCCTTATCCTTGCTGATTACCTCCGTATCCCTGCTAAACTAAGGTAAATATGGGTAAAATCATTATCCTGGTTCTAATTTTCGCTGTACTACCGATTACTGTTGCTGTGAGGGGGATGCCTCTGGGTCTGCTGCTGGCAGACATCCACACAGTTTGAGCCTGCGCTCAAGCTGCCTGCAAATCCCAGCTGCCTTGGGGCAAGCAACATCAGGGCTCTTGTAAGGGATCTACAAATCTTAGTGTTGCTGCAAGGCCAGGTGGATTATGTGGTAGACACTAGGCTGGACTTGACTTGAAAGTGAGTGCGAGCTTAAGCCCAGTTTAAGGGCTGCTTCTTGGCATGTGGGGTTTGCATACCTGAGGGTTGCACTGAGCGCACTTCCACTCAATGTCAGGATGAGTTTAGTTCAGATTCAGGGATTAAATGCACGCACAGTGTGAAATACCTTGAAGTTCCTGGGATGAAGGATTTAGGGCTGACCTCATGCTCAGCCTTTCCCTCCGTGTGCGGATTTTTACATTTCTAGAACGTTTGTGTAGATTCAGTTTGAGATTAGCCTGAAATTGGTTTTATACTAAATGATTTTGTTTTTTCCAGTATTAGCATTTTGTGACCTTGTCTTCCCTCCCCACTTCACTGGCATTTTGGAAGAGCTTCCTGTAGTAGAGATTGCAGAAAGCTAATGATCCAGCAGGCAAAGATCAATTCCTATGCTGAAATCCTGGTGCACCGTTAGATATTCCCAGATGCTTTTGTGCATCAACTCCCAGCACTTGATGCAAGAGAAGGCACCGGTGAATTTCTCAGCAGCTGGAGAAGGAAAGGGTGACGGCTTATGTTTGAGGAATTTAATGACGATGCATGCTGTAAGCCCTAGCGTCAGTTAAGGGGAAGACTGAAGGATTTAGACATAGGACCATTTACGTTCCTGAAGACAGACTCTTGCTGGAAGGCGTTGTTCTAGGTGAAACTACTGTTCTCTCCTCCCAAGAGGATTAAATAACCTGTAACTAGTCATTTGGTCAGAGATGCTGGTAGGGGACATGGACTTTATTCTGTGTCACCTCTCAGACAATACTGGCTGTACAAGGAAGGGAGAGGCTCTCACCATGCAGACTGGAAAAAATGCTTGAGGATCAGCTTCTGAGATAAGGCTAACTGGATTTACAAAGACCTGAGCCTAGCTGCTTTGTCATGTACTGCTAAAAGCAGAGGGTATTATTATAATTAATGTGTATTCATTTTTATAGGGATTTTAAAGAGCTCAGCCTTCTACACCAAACCAACCTGAAGTTTGTGTTACAAATTATGGCAGGTTGTGTGTTCCAAAAGTCCCAGTTAATCCCAGTTCTGTCATCTTTAGAAACAGCTCTAATACGGTATAGTTACAGCCACTTGTTTAGAAATGGCTGAGTCTTAAATAAACAACTTAGGTTAATTTAAAATGACACTCTAGTGTCTGTAACTGAAAATCTCTGAATGTTCCCTGCTAAAAAATGCAGATTAGGGGTTGATGTCACAATCTTAAATTATTCCAGCCTGAGGTGGAATAATTTGCTGTCTATCAGGGAGCACAGATGGATAGGCAAAAAGAAGCTGTGCAGATACACGAGTTTGTAAACATCTGTCAGCTACACCAGATATCCAAATACAAAATTTAGCACTTCAGGCAGCATCTGAGTATGTGACATTCAACAGAGGGTTTACATGAAATTCGGCACAAACAGAAGCAAGTCAGCACACCCTGGAAGGTAATAATTAATGAAATGTATCCCCTCCTCCCTGCAGAAAGAGGAGGTATTTCATTCATCAGGCGTCTTCAGTGTTGTTGCAGTTAACTGTTCTGCTTCCAGCATTTAATACAGCCAGCCCTTAGACTATAGGCGAAACTGCTCCGTCCTGTGAGACTTACTGCGTCGCTATAGGTGAGTCTGCAGCAGCCAGCTGGCATCTCTTCTTCATCCCTGATGGATGCCAGCTCACCCGGGAGCGCGATCTCCGTTGGGCTAGATGGGCCCGTTTCTGAGGGGTGAGACTGGACCGAGTCGTAGTCCTTCACACAACAAATTCAGATGCAACTGGGATTTGAAAAGAACATGTTCTGTCATGTTAGAATGTGCCCTCAAATTAGAGGGAAGATACTGAAATTACTGTTTGGAAACATGCTAGTACAGGGCAGAATGTTTCGCTGGGAACAGCTCGTGTCACAAACGTCTGCTTTGTGAACCTGTCAATGGCTTGAAAGGCAGTTCCCTGCTGGCTGAAGGTAGGCAATGGTGAAAGTTAGCCTAAGCTTTGAAAAGTCCACTTTGCACTACTCGTCTATATTGTTCTGCTATTAACGTACACTAGTTTATTTTGGCCATGGAAAAAAGAGAACTGCAGTGGATCTGGTGTAGTAAATTTAATGGGTGCGCTGCAGGTGCTTGTCGTTATCATTAAGCTATCATCCTATATGTATCCTTTTGGGTATGTGCTCAAGTTTCTCTTTCAGTTACAAAGCCAGATTTGGCATAAGTTAGTACACTCTCAGTTTATTATTTCTGCTGGTTCATGATTTGGATCTACTCCAAGTGAAGTCTCCCATGCTCATGGCCCTTTGGCCGGTTCTGAAGACACCCAGGGAAATGCCAAGCTCCATGCTCCCTGTAACGCTTCCTTTTTCACATTTAGAGCCATCTTTTCCATCCCTTTTGAGCATGAGGAGAAAAGACTTTCCTGGCAGGATGTAACATAAAACTGTGAAGGGTACGGACACGTAAATGGTGTTTCAGTCCATCAGCTAGAGGCATAAACCTGTTCATGTGTGCTGTGTGACACCTGGATGCCTTGGCTTGACACCATGGTTGGATTTTTTTTCTGTCTGATGCCGTCTTCTCTTTCTCCCACCCTCCCTCCTTCCACTACTCATCCCCTCTTCCTATACATGTAACAAAAACTAGCAACAGGACACGAGAGAGTTGAGAAGGGTGTCCAGAAGGAAAGCTGCTGTAAGGTAACTTGGCCCATTATTCGGTGCTGGAGGTCGAGGCTGCCCACGTCAGCTGCAGCAGCAGCATCCTACACTTCTGCTGCTCCGGAACAACTTGTTTAAAGCTTTCTGTTGGTCTAGCATAATTTCATAATGCAGGGAGACAAGACGTGATTCTTAAAACGCTTATGTATTGCAAATCTCAACTGATTTGCTGTTTCTGACAGTTAAAATGCTTTTAGTTCAGGAGTAATGGACTGGTTCTCACTTTCATTATAAATAAAGCCTTTAATTTTCTTATTTCATTTGGAAATTTTAGCTCTGAATGTGGAAAATATCAATCTGAAACTTAGGCTTTCTAGTAAAATAAATATTTTAAAACAACAGATTAAAATTTAAGTTATTTAATAATCTTGGAGCATTTAAATCTTCCTAATATTATTAGTAAATGATGATCCATTTATTGATATAGGAAGAATTGATGATGAAAGAACTGAGAAGTCCAAAGGACATTTAAATTAGTAATCACAGCTCCTAAATTAAGAGCGAACTGTCTGAAGCTAGAGCTATAAAAACCTACCAAGTTTCTATGCTAAACAATGAAAATCTGAATCTTTTTTTCAGATCTGTATGGAAAAACAGAGTGTTCTCACCAGCTGAGTGTTTGGTTAAAAGATCTATGTGTTCTTAGACCATTCTAAATCTTTTGTAAAGGAATACATACTGCTGTCTCTGATGTTAACATAATGTTCTTTATGTTAAAATGTTGCAGCAAAATAAAATATTCATCCCAACGTACGGGAGAGAGAAATTAGTTCTGGGACCTGCAATGATGCAAGTGCTCTCTTTTGAAAAGATGGAGCAGCAAAAAAAGCCTTGTTAATGGGAAGGCAGCTTCTTTTCTAGCTTCCTTTAGAAGTTTCCATAATGAGGGTTATCTTGACCAACATTTTCTTCCTTTACTCAAGAAAGAAAGAGGCTCTGAAGGAGGAGAGGCTCTGAAGAATTAATTTATTGGAAGAACAGTTCTTTATTCTTGCCTGTTCTGTCAATAGTTCCTTTGGTAAAGAACAAACATGTCAGGAGAAACATTATTGAACCAGATAAAGTGATGCCCGATGTTTAAGATAAGAGAACAGAGGCAAGATTGCTGTTTTGAACTAAGTAGAAAATAGATTATCTGCTCCCCACCCCTTTCCTTTTTAATGTCTCTTTCCCCACCTTGAGATCTTCTTTTCTGCCTGAGTCAGCAGAAGGACTTGAGCTTGCCCCAGTTTCTACCAATAGGGTATTTTCCACCTACAAAACAAACAAAAAAATTCTGTGTGTTTGATCCATTCTGCTTCTGAGCTCTCTGCTTTGTTTTGCTATTGTGTTGCTTTATGATCTCTTGTTAGATGATGAGACTTCTGGCAGAGGTGGAACCGTGGCAAACAGGAAAAGGAACTTTAAGGCTGTTATCATAGGTTTTGGTGCCTTCCTCGTGGTGGAATTAGGCTCAGTAATTGCTGAGTGTCTTCTGCATGTGCCGTAATGCACTCCTGACAACCTCTGACGGGGGTCTTGATATGATACGCGTTTGCCCCCGTTTTCTGCATGCAACTCAATGCAAGCTGTACGCCTTAATTTTTTTTTTTTTAAATCTTTGTAAGAAGTGGGATGTCTGAGATATCTGCAAAGAGAACACGATAGGAATCCAAATTGTCTACCTCTGCAAGTAATAAACTTACGTAACTTCATGCAAGGCATTAATCTCTGTTCTGGAGAGCTCTCGGGCAGACGTTACAGCCTTGTTCATATTGTGCAGTGGTACCACTAGTCCCAGTAGTTCCTTTAAACAGAGGCAGCTTTGTGTGGAGCATTAGCGCCTGACGGTGTTGTAACTCTGCAGTTGAATTGAAAGGAATGGGTTGACCCATGAAGAAAACAGACGTGCACGTGTCCAGGTATGAGACCTGGCAAACACATGAACGCAGTGTTGCTCCCTACATCATGGCTGATGATTTCTAAAAGGGCTCCCTTTCATTAATCCTTAGAGTCAGAAGTGGAATTAAAATTGTTTTACGGTAAGATGTTGTCAGAGGAAAAGCTTGGAAGTGGGAAGGAGGCTTTCACTGTTTCCTGTCCTGGTTGGCCAATGTCAAAACACACAATTCATAGTTACTGTTATGTAGATTGCTTTATATTGGCTTTGTTTTTATGAATTGTAATGTTCATCGTATTCCTTGTTTTTTAGAGCTGTCATGCACAGAGACAAGTAAGTGTTTCACAGGTGAATTTTGGACATTTTGATGATCTTCCATATTTGGATCAAAAACTTTCCTAGAATATTTGTTTTGCCATTCATTTGCAATTTAGGAGCAATTCTGAGCTGGAGTCCTTAAAGACATCCTCGGGATGTCCTTAAAGACATCCTGTTTGAAGCTGGAGTTTGAAGAGGTGGCACTTTCCCTCTGGGTCAGTTGTAAAGTTGTCCCTGAGCGTGCCCTTTTTAGATTAAGCATCACATGCCTCACACTTTTTGTAAGAAATATGGGTACATCAGTGTTGGTGCTCTGACTAAATCACAGCTTGAGTGAGTTTGTTTAATGACATAAAAAATGCTTCTGTCCTAACAGCTGGCTTTCTCACAGACTAGGAAGATTAAAACATGGAGACGAATTAAGTATAAGAAATTGTAATTATTGTTCACGGTTGCAATACAAAACCGTGTTGGTGCTTGTGCAGAGGTTTTAAATGGTTTGCATTAGTTCCAAAGCAGAATAGAACTGGTTTTGTCCTATGAGTAACGAAAAATGGTTTGCCGGATGCATAAAGCATGAAGTCTGGTGAAGAATTGGCCTTTCCCACGCCAGACCGTATGTTCTTAACTTGAAAGCTCAAATAATTTGTCGATATCTGTGTTCCAGGTGATTTGTAGTGCTAGGATTCATCTTTTTCATTTAGTGAAACATGCTGTTTGACTTCGCCCTGGTCAGTTATTACAGGCTGGTTTGCAGTGTGGCAGCTCTCTGGAGAGCCTGCTCATAGCTACTCATTGGCCTAGAAGAAAGAGTTTAATGATTTTCTACTTCCTCTATGTTTGGTTTTAGGGTGTAGATATTTTATAAGTGTGAGTCAAACTATTTAGTGGTGACATTTTACAAATTTGCACTCTATTTAATCTCTGAGTAATGTTTTTAGGTTCGTGTACGTTGTGGCCTTTGGCATTTTGGACTGATATATCTCAAGGATATCTTGGAGTGTTTTATCTTTAAATGGATTCTTACAGTTATTTTGTAATGTCTTTTTACAAAAGTTGTGCCAGTCCCTAAGTAAGTCCTACCCTTCCTAGCTACGCGCACCAGAGGTATAAATGCGCAGCAAGACCTGAGGAGGCCTCGGAGGGCGAGTACTCGGTGCGGCATTAGCTGGAGGGTCTGGTTACACACCAGCCAACAAGCAAAGTGAATTATGTGCCTTCACTTTGGGTGCTAGCAGAACTTAATTGTAGGGGTTGATGGATCTGAGTGCTTTATAAAGTTGATGAAGTGGCTTTGTCCCTGCTGTAGAGCTCTGTAAACTAAGCCACAGAAGTAAAGCGAAATGTCTGAAATGAGAGGCTGTGTTTGTAGCTGCGATGGAAATGGTATAGATGTATAGACTTTGTGCTGTAATCGGGGTTGCCTTCCTCGAAGCGAGGAGTGCTCCCCTCAAATGCCTTGCAGTGTCATGCACAAGGAAAGGTGGATGTGAGAAAACCAGGATCGATCTTGAAGAACAGATAGGGATTAATCTGAAACTAATACAGGCTACTGGTCGCACGTGTATTGCTCTCCTAGAAGTAGTGTGACAACAGGGCAAATCCCTGTAGTAAAGTCAGAGCCTGTACCTTAAATTAACGCGGCTGTAAATCTCAGTTCATGTTTGTTTTAACTTCAACTTTTTCTTTAGAGCTGAGCTTTGACATTTGTTTCCTTTAACTTTCTTCACCTGGCAGTTTTGGTTATGGAAGTGTTTGTTTGGAATAATTACTTTTGTAATGCCATGCTCGTACATGAAATATCTGTGATTTCAGCATGGTAATAAAGATCTCATTATTTTTTCCTTCTCGACACATCACGCAGTATAACAACAGTATCCATATTCACATAAACTGTCTGAATTTTCTTTCAGATGATGTCAATCCTAATGAACACCATCATTTTTGAAGACTGCAGAAACCAATGGTCTGTGTCAAGACCGCTGCTTGGACTTATACTTCTCAATGAGAAAGTGAGTATTTAAGAAATTCCACCAGATTCGGTCTTCACATGCCCAAATAGTTGAGAGAACTATTTCACATAGAACAAAGCTGCCTGTTGCACTTCAAATCCCACATCTCTTTCCCTGGGCCCTTGCTCCATTATGCTCACGTTAGGAGTGGAGAGTAGGGTTCAGCTCATGTACCATATAGTTATTTTACAGCTTAGTTCTCTGAAGCTGAGTGGCTTCATTTTGATGAAAAATCCTCTCAAACCTTTACCCCAAATTTTACGCTCAACCTTAGATCATGCAAGTATATAATTAACCTTTTTTTTTTTTATAAATTCTTTATCTTCACTTTTCCAGAATTGAGCAGGAACAGAAGTTACCTAAGCTCATCTGGCTTTTAGACAGAAGTATGAAGCAAGAACACTGTGAAAATCACATTAGAAAAATTGTTTCCTAGAAAATTAGTTAACCAGTTTCTTTTTCTGAAAGGTTTCACAGGAACAACCAGCTTTGCGGGGTATTATCTGAGCGCTTACACTTAAGTAGTCACATTGATTGCAATTTGGATTGTGTGCATCTGTGGCGGATTCCGTAAACCAGGAAATACACTGCAATTTGCCCTTTCAATAAAATCCGAAACTATGAATTTGGATATACCCATCATGTTTCCCTGGTGACTTAATAGAGACAATATTGTCTGAAATGGAAACCATCTGAGTAAATGAATGCGAGAGGATCTAAATGTGGGTATTTTCTGCACGACAAGGCATCGTTTCTGAAGATACTGACCTGTTGTAGTCACCACACTTCAGAGCTAGCTCTAACTTTATTCTGAATTGCTTTATCTCTTGGGCAGCCACAAGGCTCAGTGTATTACTGCTTTGGAGAATGAATTGTCTATACAATAAGAGGGTGCTGGAAAAAAATAAGACACTAAGATTAGCAGCAACCGCATACATTAAAATTCAAACTGAAATCCCAGCTATGGAAGGAAACTAATAGAAGAAGAAAATATATCAAGAAGAGAAGCGCTGTCTCATCATTCACCTGTGCTGAAGGATCCAATTTTAGCCATATCCAATAGCACTCTCATTCATCTTCTTGGTGTGTTATTGTGATTTAAATCCAAGCTCTATAAGAGAGAGCAGTTCTTTTAAAATGATTGAGAGGGAATAAGGGCAAATTCAGTGTTTAGGAAAACTTTATGACATCACAATATTATACTTTACAGATGGAAGCAATATTTCCTACTTTGGAAGAAAAACTAATCATTTTCTATCTGCTCTGAGTCACTGCATCATTATAAAAGTGGGAAATAAGTAGTTTTGTGCATTCCCAATCTTGTTCAAGACGACACTTTTGTTTATATAATGCTTCTGATTTATAGTGTTTAAGTATTAGCCTGACTACATATTAATTATGGGATTTTGATGCTTTGGTATAAGAAGAAATTAAATATTTCACTTGAAGATAAAACCATGGAGCTGTAAATCATAAGGAATAAATTTGTGACTGGCAGAATATTCTTTTTACTGAAATTAGACTAGTTCTAATGATTATGTGTTTTGCTTAGCAGACATGGATATGTACAAGCACCTTTACTTAGAAACAAGCTTTACATTTCTTTTGGAAGGGTGGAGAATAGGAAATAGAATTTACAATATTTGTATTGCCCCTTTAGCATCAAGGTTATTTTTTGTTCGGAAAAAGTAGGACACATGCGGCTGTAAAAGTCATTTTCTTGGCTCATTTCAGTGCACTGCTGGCTTATTTATTGGAAAGGGGTTCTTTTATTTCAGGTGGGGTCTCTTGTCTCTACAGTTCCTGAGATAGCAATCATACATTTACCATATTTTACTTCTACTGGTTGTTCTCTTCTTATTTTGTTTTAATGAGATCTTCTTTGCCCATAACTCATCCCAAAGGGAAGGCGTCAAGTTTACTTGGGGACTGGGAAGAATAGGGATTTATGCATGCTTGCAGCAATAGGGGTAATTATGCCAAAATGGAAATCATGCTCAGAGTCCTCCCAAAAACAACCCTAAATCTTCATAGATATGTAAATTAATAAATGGTTTGGGTTGGAGGGGACCTTAAAGATCATCTTGTTCCAAACCCCCTGCCCTGGGCAGGGACACCTTCCACCAGACCAGGTTGCTCAGAGCCCCGTCCAGCCTGGCAACCTGGGCCAGTGCCTCACCACCCTCACAGGGAAGAATTTCTTCCTTGTATCTCATCTAAATCTGCCCTCTTCCAGTTTAAAGCCATTATACCTTGTCCAGGGCAGCAGGCCCTACTGAAGAGCCTCTCCCCACCTTTTCTGTAGGCCCCTTTAGGCACTGGGAGGCCACTCTAAGGTCTCCCTGGAGCCTCCTCTTCTCCAGGCTGAACAGCCCCAGCTCTCTCAGCCTGTCCTTACAGCAGAGGTACTTCAGCCCTCTGATCATCTTCATGGCCTCCTCTGGACCGTCTCCAACAGCTCCACGTCCTTCTGATGTTGGGGGCTCCAGAGCTGGACGCAGTGCTGCAGGTGGGGTCTCACCAGAGCGGAGCAGAGGGGCAAAATCCCCTCCCTCGACCTGCTGCCCACGCTGCTAGGGATGCAGCCCAGGGTGCGGTTGGCCTTCTGGGCTGCAAGTGCACATTGCTGGCTCATGTTGAGCTTCTCATCAGCCAATACCCCCAAGTCTTTCTCCTCAGGGCTGCTCTCCATCCATTCTCTGCCCAGCCTGGATTTGTGCCTGGGATTGCCCCGACCTATGTTGGCAGAAAAAGCTCTCCGTATCCTGATAACATAGCAACCGTCTCTCATCCTTCTTGCTGTCCTTGAACTGAAGAACACAGGCAGTTGAGTGTACAGGCAAAAGCGATGTTATTGCAGAGAAGCCCTAGAAACCCCAGGGCTCAGAACAGCTCCGTAGTGTGGAAACAGCAATGCCAGGGGTCTCCAGGTGGGATGCTGTGCTCATTAATGGTAGGCAGAGATGTTATTGCTTGCTGTTACTTGAGGATGCTGTTAATACTTCCTATTATGGGGTGGACTGAAGAAGTTCTTGGAATGTCTCTTTTCTAAAAATGACTTGTGGACACTGGACAAGATTTCAGGATTGTGGCCTTCTCTAAATTGAACTCTGCATTTGTCACCTTGAGACAGGGCTTTTGGGAATGCGTTTGTTGCAGGCAGATATTTCATCTTTCGCACCAACTCCCGGGTGATTTTCAGTCTTGAGTTCCTAAGTAGTTTGGGACCAGCAATTTGATCAGCTGCTGCCTTCACTGCCAGTACTGCTGTAGTGGTCAGCAAAGAAGCGTTATACAGGATGGTTCTGGATTGAGGGCAAGCAATTTGCCAAGCAGGCGTTAAAGCAAACACTTCCTATAGTCCTGTGGAGTTGTCGGAGTTAGAGTGCTATGGTTTCACTAGGTTTTCTTTTGCTGTCCCGTATTTTCTTAGGTGTATAGGAGAGCTGTAGTTTTGATGGAAAAGTTGGGTGTTTAATTTGAGATTTGTTTAATGTTTAAACCTGTTAAAGATTTTTTTTTCTAATCTGGCAAGCAAATCACAGACTTTCATTCTTTGTGACACTGTATGACACTCTACAAGTTACATTAACTTTAAAAGCCTACTAAATTTTGCATACTTAAAACTGATTTTCATCCTGCCTTTAACCAGTTCTCTAGTAATATACCTGAAATTTGGGGAATACCAGCAATATTATTTCTGGCTGCACTATCAGACTGATAGTCTGCCAGGTGCTGGGCCACAGGTTCATCAGAATGGTTCGTTCTCCTCTGGATGATTGTCTGTATCGGTGCTTATACCGTGGGTGTGCTTATGCCCAAGGCCATGAGACTTTGACTGACATGATGAATGTAATAAAGACCAAACAGGATTGTACGGCTGGCTTGGCTGTAGGAGTAGGGTAGTGGATAACCCTGGGGGTCCCCTCCCGTTCCGTATTTCCAGACTACACCTACATTTTCCTAAAGCTATGAAAAGTTCTATTTTAACTAGTCTGTAGGTTTGCCGGAATGTAATGTGAACGGTAACACGGACAATTAAATAGATTACTTATCTTAGAAGAAGCAGAGGTGAATCTCTCACTGAAGTGGATTAGAGCCCACGGTGAAGTGCACAAGTTTGCACCATCCTAGAAAGACTTGAAAAGTAGTCAGGGATGTTTCTGCCACCTCTCCTAGGTGGCTTTCTGTACTGGGATGTGTAAAGGTGGCCAGCACCCACTGGTGAAGCAACACGTCCCCCATTCCCACTGAACTTCAGCTGTGACACGTGGCTGAAGCTAGTGCAGGTCAGGAAGGCAGTGTCTGAAAGCCGATTCAGATCGGCCTCTGCCTGTTTGCCAGACTGCTCTCCCACAGGGCAACATGCAGAGTGCTCGCTCAGGGGCGTTCCAGCTGTAGGTGACTCTGGGTGTAGATTTCCAAACCTCACTTCTAATATTCTCTGCTTTGCTGTTGTAGTACTTCAGTGAACTAAGGGCAACCTTGATAAGCAGCCAGCCTAACAACAAACGTGAAGTCCTTGACCAGTGCTTCAGGAATCTTATGGAAGGAGTCGAGCAAAACCTTTTGGTGAAGAACAGAGACAGGTACGTTCATAACACATAAGTATGCTGAAAGAATAAAAGATAAATGGAAACTTTAACTGGAAAAAATTCTAACATAGGAAATATCCCAGGTAGCTTTAACTGCAGTTCCTTTTGAAAGAGGTAATATCCTGTCAAAGAATTAATCCCTAGACTTAGCAGTTAGAGCCTGAACACTGGATAATTACTTATTTTCTTGGTCAGAAGTGTAGTTCTTAATTTAATTCCAAAGTCAAGGTTTGACCAGCTGCAGCTTTTGCGTTTTCAGTTGGGAAAAACTGACTCATTTTAGCAGGTGAGCCTCGGAGCTTCCTTCTTCCAACCTTAAACCCCTCTGATAAAACACTTGCTTCAGCCTCCAGCAGTGCTACTGCTCTGACAGAGCCTTTTCTTGCTGATATGGAGGGTAAGCAAGCAACTGCTTGTGAAATGGCAGAATGAGAAGGGATCCAGTGGGTCCACTTGCAGATAAATGAGACTGGGATTTGTTTGTTTTTTTTTTAATACGAATCACAAGTTCACCCATCTTGCCTTCATTTAAAAAAATAGAATTAAAAACTCCACAAAAGAAGTGACGAGTCTGTCCGCATTTAATGTTCACGTTGGTGTTTTGTTCCAGCTAGCTGCATTTTCTATTCCATGTGCATTATTCAACCAGAGCAAACCTTGAAAGTGTAGCGACACAATCTAAGTCCAGACAGTGGAGCTTCCTGGAAAGCTTGAAACAAACTGGAAAGGGGCTTGGAGAGAAGTGATGGCCAAAACCATTTGGTGATTTTATTTCTCTGATTTCTTCTCTGTTTGTTGGCATGAAAATTATGTTATTTAATTCTTCCATAGTTTTGCATTAACTATGGTCTCCACAATTTTGTTTCACTTTCCTATTCAGTTCTGGTACATATCTGAGAAGGAGCCCAGGCTCCGAGAAGGTGGACGGGCAGGAGGCCGAGCTCCCCGTCAGCTCCAGGCAGGCAGGAGTGATGTTAGTTGGGCAGCCTGGGGAATCCAGCTCCACTGTGCTCTCTCTGGTCAGCGCGTGGGCAGCAGCTTCTGTCACTGGGGCTGCCAGAAAATACCAGATTTGGCAAACGCTAGATTTGAGTATCTGTGGATTTAAAGGGGATTTTCATCTTGAGGCGCTGTGGAGTACTCTTAGACAGGCAGTGGTGCAGAAAGCAAAAGCTCTCAAAGAGCTCTTGTGGAAGTGCAGGCAGGGAGGGGTGGGTGCAGGTGTGAGGGGATAGAGATAATTCGGTCAAATGAGCAGCTCGTCTGTCTCCGTAGCATCTGCCTGTCTAACTTGAGAAGACTTCTCAGCCATCACTTCCCCAAGAAGCAGCGTGAGTTCGTACGATGGCTTTTCTGTTTCCAGCCCTCGATTTGTAATAGTTCTCAGATTTATTCTGTGGAACACGGGAGGCTTCTTTTAAAAATTGAGCAGAAATCAATTTCCATTAGTAAGGAAATAAGCACAAATGTAAAAAAAAAAAAAATAGGAATAGAATAGAGAATGAACTCATAATTGCATCCTGCGTTTCCACACACAGCGAGTCCCAGTTACCACGCTGCTGCTAGATACACCCAAAAAGCGCAGTACAGCGGAGGCGGTCGGGAAGGGTTATTACCCCTGGTCCTGCAAAGAGACCTTTGCTGAGATCCCATCAGTTTTGCAAGCACCTGTCCACGCAGTCCTTTGCAGGAAGGAGCCCTAAGGAGCCATTTTTCGGGAAACTTTATTAGCTTCGCTCGAGTGAGCCAGCAAAGTCTGACACAATCAAAGCGTTGAGGCAACAAACCAAAGAACATTTGAAAAAAACCCTAAATGCAGGGTGCAATATATGTTTCTGACATTTTGAATAATTTCTTGTGCGTTGTTTGGGTTTTATTTTTAAATACTTACCTGAGATGTGATAAATGGCAATTAAACTCATTGTGTTGGGTGAAGAGAGACCGAGGGAGCAGATCAGATTTGGGCTGTGGTACAGGCTGAGTGACAGTTGTCATTCAGTCTCAGGTGTGATGCTACCAGATGGACTTCATGTCCTACACCTGCCAGTAGAGAACTGCGGGGGAATATTTTTGTGAATGGGTTCTGTGCCAGATGGGTGCCAGTACTGCGTTTCACTTGAAGGCAGGTTGTACTCCGGCACCGCTCATGAGGGAGGAAGGTCGGTCTGAGACAGCCTGGCCTTGATGACCATCTGGACGTGTCCCAAAGAGCCCTTTGCCTGGAGGTTTGGGAGAAAGGACGTGTTCCAAGTCATGTGAGATGGAACGAGTTCTCAACATTCATTTTCCATCTGACTTCTAAAATGTTTCACACTGAATTTATGATGCTGCCTGTACATGTTCACACGCTCACTGTTTTACAGAACTGGTTTTTGAGGGCACCTGGTGATTCTGTTTGTGAGTTTTCTTGTTTTTCTTTCAGTTTAATTTACATTATAGTTTTTCTTTTTACCGATTCTTGAAATACATCTCTCGATATCTGATCTCCTTTAACTGAATGTGTGGGTTTTCTTTCCAGGTTCACTCAGAATATGTCCGTCTTCCGAAGGGACGTGGCTGAAGCTCTGCGCAGCGAAGGGGCCTCGGATCCCGGCACTTTAGATATGATGAGTTGACAATGTCTTTGGAAACGGAACGCTGACTTATGGACCAACTCTGAAGGTTTTGGGACCCTGTTAGATAGATTTTTTTTTTTTTTTTTGACTGTTGTGAAAACTATTTTTTTAAGATATCTTCTGCCTTTTTATATCTCTGGCCTAAATGTGAAGATTTATAATAGGGAAAACAATGGAAAATCTGCCTTAGTGTGAAGAACGTTTTCAGCCTTTCTTATAAAAATTTATTACCCTGTTATTTTATCTTTCTGAAATGGTGTAGAAACAGTACTTAACCAAAGAACGAAATAAATATACATTCCTTCTAAACTTGTATCAGTTAATGATTCTCAGTTCTGCACATAATAGTAAATAATATCTCATCGATTAAAAACTCCAGGCTCACTCTGACTGAGGTCATATTTGTTTGAAAATGCGATGAAAGCCAGTACAAATTTTATGTGAAGTCTTTTTGAAATAATAAAATTACTATTTTTCTAAAAAAATGTTATATATTTCTTTTCAGCACTAGAGGTTTATAACAATGTGGACAACAAAGTAGAAGATGAAAAATGAGCATTTTAGGCTATAAATATGGCGAGGAAGTTGAGAATGTTGCACATAATAAAAAAGAGGTGACGAGCGATCCTTAATGAAGTACTGATGATACTTTGATTTCACAAGTACATATTTTCCAGGTCTTTGGAAAGTGGAACAAAAAACACAGAAGAGAATAAAGTTGTTAAAACACTGTATAAAAAGTATAAAATCCATCCACCACTACAAAAAAAGCAAGCAGATAGTCAGACAGTTACGGCCTGGATTTAAACGGCGTGTGGCACAATGAAAATGAATGCCTGTGTCTGGAAGAGCAAATTCAGCGGATTTATCTTCACCTTTCAGAGATCATAAAGAGTTTGGTGGGTACCAGAACAAAATCCTCCTCCAGTCCAAAACACGCTTGCATTTGCTGCTCTGTTTTTGTGGGGAACAATTAATATCGTTCCGTGGTGGGAAGAAGGTACTGTCTGCGCTGCAGAAATAGACAAATTAATTGAAGCAAGATCTGACAAAATTTAGAACTATTTAATCAATAAGCCAATTAGTTTATAATGTAGAAAAGCTATTATGTGCTATTACAAACTACTGGTATTGGTTTTGAATTGAATTGGGTTTTTAATTTTTGGGTGTTTTGGTTGTTTTTTTGCTTTTTTTTTTTTCTATGTAAATAATTAATTTCCTGCGTGCTTGCTTAATTTGCATATGTAGTAATATTTCACTACTGTTTAGATAAGAACAGGAGGACTTTTTTTGCGGCCAAGAGGAAGGAAAGGTTCATACCAGTATTTCTTACAGATTTTTCCAGAGGTTGGGGTTTTTGGGGTTTATTTTGCTTTTTGCAACTGTTATTTTTCTGCACATTTTTAATTTGCAGAAACTAAAACTGAAAGGAAGTAATTTTATTAAGCAGTTTTCTATTTACATTTAAGCTTAGCTGGAGAAACTATTTAATCTGCAGCCAAAGGATCTGATTTCCAATAATGCTGAGTACCTGAGAAAAGAATCCATTTGAAGTTATGAAAGAGCTGCAGGTTTTGGACGCTTCTACAGGCGGCCCGATGCTGTGTGCCGAGGTTTGACAAGTTTGCAGAAAGCATAGGATGATTACCAACACATCAAATACCTCCGAATTAGTACGGTCACTCGCTTTCCACTTCAGTCCTAAAGGAAACCAGAGTCTGTGCTGCAAAGTCAGATTTTAAAAGCTGCAAAACTGAACTCACGACTGCGTGTGCGGGTCTCGGTGAGAGCTGGGCTTGGGGAAAGGTTTCTGCATGTCGCCTTGCCGACGGGCGCGGGGCTCAGTACCCAGCAGCACCGTTTCCTTTCTGGCTGGATAAACCCCACTGTAGCCTTACAGCTTCGTACGTTGGCATTTAAGGCTCAGGTGAAAGCTGATGGATTCTGTGACTCCGTTTTCTTTGTCTTACACTGGAAATAGCTAGTGGTTGCGTACCATCAGCGTGTGCTCACCACCCAGTCTGGTTACTGGTTAAATTAGCTGCTCTGCTGAGAGTCGGAGTTTGGCACGTTGAAAAGGAGAGGACGTGTGCCCTCGTAACTCAGCACTTTGACTTCAGGGCTTGCTTTAATATACAGCTGCTGGCTCCCCAGAGCGCTCAGGTACGTTTCCAAAATTTCCCTTCTTACACCACCTCACGGGTGAGATTCTGAAGAGCATCTTACAAACTGGACAAACTGGAGGCGCGTATTTGAACAGCATTTCAACCGCGGTTAACGGTTGACAACAGGAACTTATTTAGAGGAGCTGGTTGTATAAATAGGCTTGCTTTTAGGTTAGGAAATGGATAGCACAGCAAATAGAGAGTGGGTTTTATGACTCCGCATTCTTTGTTGAGAGTCTTTACTGTCAGCTTTTTAAAAGGGTGCTGTCAAAGGGGGCACAGCTCAGAATTTCCTCATGTTTACAAAGCAGGTGTAATGCCTTATACTTTTTTTTTTTTTAAGACATAATTGCGTTAAAGGGGGTGGATTTTTTTTTTTCTTTAACAAAAAGTGGACGTAATGGAAGGGGGAACATCGGAGAGGAGGCGCAGCTTGGCCCCTGAGTGATTTCATCTCCAGGAACCAACGCGGGCCTATCTGATGATGCAAACAACCCAGGACTGTAAGAGAGGTCTGATTCTCCCCCAAAGGCGTTTCTGTCATTACAGTGAAAAGCACCGACCGCTGAACCCCAGGTAAGCGTCTGCCCCTCTGCCAGGGGGAGCAAAGCATCCCCGGAGCGGCCTTCCACAGGTCAGGCTCCGCTTGCCAGGCAGGCAAAGGCAGCTTCCTGGGGAGCACACGGAGTTTTAATGCCTCGTCCTGCTTGCGTAAGGAGGCCTTGAAGAAACTGAGCCACTGGTGTATGCGCACCTTACCAAATCATTCCTTGGACTTGTTAATGTTTTATTGTAGTACGAGTTTATGATGACAGCAAACCTTTCAAACTGTAGAGGGAAACACGCTTCCTTGCTGTATTAAAAAATAATGTTAGTGTAGATTTTATGTACCATAGTTTAGGCTGCTGTTAAGAGGCGCTTCTTTGACAACATTCTTTTTGAGGTTTACGGAAAGCATAATAAAATATGTAAGTTACATTTCTACAAACAAAAGCCATAACATAAGTTATTTATAAGCGTGAGATCCAAACACTATCACGATAAATATACCTTAATGGATACCTGCGGCATCCATCCTAATGTAATTTGCCCAACAAAAGTCATATTTAGGAGAAAAACGTGGCAGCAGCTGCGTGTTGGTATGTAAAATGAGAATAAAAGAGAGCAGGAAGCCACGTTGAAACACCGGCTGCTTTCCCAGGTTTATGCCGAGGTCCCTCCCAGTCTTCTTCCACTGGGGGCTGGTGCTGCTGCAGGGGGACACCAGATGTCTTTGTGTCTTCCAGGATTTGTCTGTGTTCCCAGGACCTTACCCAGTGGCTTTGCTACACCCTGATGTTATCAGAGATGGCAGAAAGAAATTGAATCCTGTCTGCCCATCATCCTCTGGGCTCTCCTCCCTTTCAGCGATGGTTCCTGCCCCAGTGCTCTCCCCACCCTGCCCTCCCCATCTCATCATGGACCTATGCATCAATTCTGAACTAAACCAAAGTTTCAGCTTTTTTTATACAACAGTTAAGGTTACCAACCTGATTAAGACATGCTTTGAATGTGAACTGAGACCACGAAGGCATGTTCATCTGTCAGAGGCTGCGAGCCACCTTTGACTGTTGGCTCTGAGTGGTATTTTCGCTGTTTCCACCTGCTTCACTGGAATGAGGAGGACAGGGACGTTTCTTAGCATCTGTGTGGAGGGGGACGGGGAATCTACGCCCGGTGGTGGGTAATGGGCTGATGTGGGTGGACCTCAGCTGCCCCCAGCCCTCCCCTGCGTGGGGTGAAGCTCTCCCCAGCTGAGCCAGGAGGGGTGCAGCCCTCCCTGGCTTAAAGGAAGGGGCAGAGGGGAATGACCTTTGGACTCTGCAGCTCTTGCCTCAGAAAAGAAGCAGCTGATTTAACCCTTGTGGGCTGACAAAACTGTGCATCCGCTTTGCTGAGCACCAAGAGCTGAGTGCCTGGCCCCGGCACCGCTCCCTGGGGCGCGAGCTGCCAGCCTATGAAAGCACAGCTGCAGGCAGGACACCCCCACCGGGTCGTGATGGGGTCCCTTTCCATCCCTGGGACGTGGTGGCCAGGCCACTGCTTTGTCCTGGGGCCCATTGGCCACGGTGGCCCGCACCCATGGGAGGGGTCCCTATGTGCCCACCTGCCTGCCCAGTGTGTCCCCCCAGCTGGGTGCTGCTGCTGGCAGGGACCTCAGGTGGCAGCTTGCTGAGGGTAAGCTGGTTTAAACCATCCCCTCCTCCTTCCCCTTCCCACTCCAGGGCACAGAGTCCCCGTGAACACTGGCATCACCTCACCCACCCCGCAAGGATGCTGCTTCCAGGGCTGTGGCTGAGGAACAACGTTTGTGTCCTCTGTTGTGCTGACTTCCACACAAATTGTATGTGATCAGTGATGTGCTAAATGCTCAAAAATGTGTTGGGTTTATGCAGCAATATCCCTCTAGAAAAGGCTGTGGAGAGCAGGACTGGCCAGGCCCGCTCCGAGATCTGCTGCCAAAGCCGGGAGCCACAGCAGAAGCATCTCAGCATCTGCCGCTACATTTTCACACAGCGAGGTATGGCTGTTCCCTGTCACCCTGTGGGAAGAGACAAAACCTGCAGCAACGGGCGATGCTGTTTGGGGATGGCACGTCCCCGCAGCTGCCCCTGCCTCCTGCAGCCCTGTGCAGGGCTCCGGCAGTGGAGGCAGCTCATAGGCGTGGGAGCGGAGCAGAGCTTCCTGGCTGCCAGGGACAGAGACCAGTTCCTAACCTGTGAATTCCTGTGTGTTAAAGGAGAGTTAGAAGATAGGTGAGAGCTGGCGCGGCCTTTAGCACCCTTCAGAGAAAGAGGATTTAGTTGTGGCAGTGTGATGTCCGGTGAGGCAGCACGAAGATGCTGCCGAAGACCTGGTGGCCAAACTCCTCTTTCTCTAAGCCCTGGCTTCCAGCTCTCGGGCAGTACCATGGGTCAGAGTCACTGTGACCATCGCCAGGCCCAGGCCCCAAAGGAAGGTGCTGCAGAAGTTGGAGCTTCTGGACCCTGAGACGCGCAGGATGGTTGTGCCAGGGTGGGCAGCCCAGGATGTGCGCAGCCAGAGGGTTGGGGAAGAGGCAGTGCGAGCGGAGCTGGAAATGCATGCAGCAAGGCGGCCGAGCCGCTGCAGCAGGCTGGCTAATGCTCCATGGAGCTCCTCGAGGCAGCGCGAGGGCCAGCGCTGGGACTAATGCCCCAGTGCTGGGTCTGGTCCTGATAGGCACCGCTTGTCTTTGCTCCCACATAGCGTGCTCGCCCTTGAACCCCTTGGTGGGAAGAAGCTGAAGTCCCTCTGCATGCTGTGACCTGCCAGCCCATGCCACCTCCCCGTCCTCACTACCCCAGGGCACTGAATAATGCCCTGGCACTGCCGACCTGCTCCCGATGGGGATTTCATTTTGCCCGGTGATGAGAAGTGCCGAGGAGGGGGACCATCCCCAGCACTCCTCTCCTTTCCTATTTTTTCTGGATGCTACAATGCGCAGGAGCGTGTGCCACAGCCAGCAAACCCGTTCCAGCTGCAGAGAGGGAAGTGTCTGGTGCTGCTGTGGAACGGGGCACTGGAGCTGCCTCGCTCTTGAGAGGCAGAGGCACTGGGGGTGAGTCAGAGCGTATTTCATGGCGTGGTTTTATTATCTCATCCTACAGGAAGCACTTGAAGGGCTGAACGGTGGCATTAACCGGTGCCGGGCATGGGGGGTCCTGCGAGGACGCGGGTCCTGCGGGCCGCTCCATGTTCTGAGCCCAAAGACATTCCCAGGGCTGAGGAGTGCATGTGCGCACCATAACCGAGCCCAGTGACCATGGGGGGGCTGTGGCATGTGCCCCTCCGCGTCCTCCCGCGGCAGCCAAGCCTGGGAGCAGCTCTGGGCTTTGGGGATGGGTGAGACAGGTGCTGCATCTCTGCCCCCAGTGACAAACTGGGTGGGAGTCCCTCCTGCTGGTGGTGCCAGCAAGGTGGCCGCTCCTTTTACACAGCGTTACTTACTTTTTCTCCCTCTTATCTGTGTCCTCCATGTCTTTGCAGGTGGCTGGGACCCACGTCACCATGCCACCCCAGCCACGCTCCGTGCCAGGGCTGAAGGAGCCATGCCATAGCTTCTCTCTGCCAGCGCCGCACGCTCAGCTCTGCGTCTCGGTACTCGTACAACGCGCTGCTGTCTGAGTTTTACACGGAATGACGACGTTTCACCTCTCACTCCGCAGTAGCCGCCCCACACACTCCCTGGAGCTCTCCGCTGCCCGCGTGGCACTGGTGGCCGCCCTACTGGTGCTGTGGGGCTGCCTGGACATGGGGTGCTGGATATGCACCCCTCCACCAGCCAGGCACCATCCCACCAGTACCCACTCGACCCTCCCCGTGCCTGGGTTAGAGGTGACCCTGCAGGCTGGCCTTGTGCCGTGCCGTGCCGCGCCGCGCCGGGTGAGGGGCTCTTTGTCCCCAGCCGCACCCCGGTGATGAGGCGCTGCCCTGGCGCGGGGCGGTGGGGACACGCTGCGGGTGCCCTGTGCCTGCCCGGGAGCCCCGCCACCTCCCCGCGCCCGGCGGGGCCAGCCCTCAGCGGGGTCCGGCTCCCCGACGGCGCGGAGCAGCCCGGCTTCGGGTGGGCGAGTTCATCCCCGCCCCAGGGTCGCCCCGGCAGACCCCCGGGCACGGCTGGAGGTCGCAGCAGCGGGGCGGGGTGGGGGGGAGCCGGACCGCGCCGTCGGGGCCGCGGCTCCGCTGGCTCCGGGCGGACCGGGGGGTCCCGGGGGGGCAGGAGTGGAGCCCGGCAGCGTGGCCCGGGCAAAGCGGAGGGGGGGTGGGGTCCGGAGCGGGGCTGCGCGGGGCTCCGCGGCCCCGGCCCGCGGAGGGGCGAAAGGAGTCGGGGGGAGCGCCGCATTTAAGGCTACCGTACGTCCCGGGTTATTAATTATAAAACATAATTAAAGTAAAACTGCAGAACGTCAACATATTAAATTTAAAAGCTAATATTAAAATAGAGTTAATATTTAATAAGGTAGCCGAGCGTTACAGAGCCGTGCGCTGATACTCTACATTTAACTGTGTAAAACCAGGAGAGTTTTCCCAAAGAAAAATGTATTGTTTAGCTGATTATCAAAGACTCTGTGATATATTATCCATTTCACAAAAATAATATAGATATCTTTTTAAATATAGTAATAAAAACATACTAGCGCCTTTTAAATATACTATTACTTACCACCCCTTTTCATATTGTACTATCACAGACACTTTGGAATTGGTTTAAAAGCACATCATTCATTATTCAAAGCTCATCTTTGCATATTATTCCAGCTCAAGTCTGCCAGGCTCCCTGTGAAATCGTTCACAAAATTGATAACAGCAGACACACACGCAATAAAAAGATCGCCTTGGGCAGCGCGAGTTCCCATTATGCAGATCGAGCTGCAATTTTCTCTAACAAAGCCTGCCCTGATTCAGGACCGGGTGTCACTCTATTTATTTATTTATTTATCCTCCCCCGGTCGCCCCCTCTTTTTTTTTTTTTTTTTCTTTCCCTCTTTTCTTTTTCTCTCTCTCTGCCCGCCCCCCCCCCCCCCCGCGTCGGGCCGGCCGCAGCGGGGCCCCGCCGCCGGGGCCGTTCCTGGTGGGGCTGCCCGGCCCCGCACCCCCTCGCCGGGGGGGTGTCAATCCGATTCGCTCCGCGGCGGCTCCGAGCGCGGACAATCCGCTTAGGCTGCCCCGGGGCCGCGGGTGGCAGCGGCCGGTCCCCCCGGGGGCAGGGAGGGGGGTGTTGAACGGCTGTGCTCGTGACCGCGGAGCGGGGAAGCCCCCCTCCCCGCCCTCCTCCCCGCCCCGTGCCGGCAGGGACGAGCCCCCGTCGGGGGGGAAGCATCAAGCGGCAGCTCCGCGGCGGCCATCGGGGCGGGAGGGAAGGGCACCCGCGGCCCCCGCACAGCCCTTGCTCGCGGGGCAGTGATCAAACCCCGCGGCTTAAACGCAAACGAGGTCCCTGCCGCCACCGCGCCGGCACCCGGGACCGCCCCGCCGGGTGCCGCTCAAATGCCATTACATCCCATTAGCGGGAAATGCAATTCCCCGGCCTCATTTCCCTTTCTAAGAGGGAAAATAAGTAAATGCGCCCGAGCGTTATTGAATTTTTAACGCCTTTAGTCCCGCCTGGGCGCGAGGGAGCGCCCGCGAACTCGACGGGCTCCCGCTGCCCGGGCGCCGACGGAGCCCAAATCCAATCCCGCCGCCGTCGGGGCGGGCGCCCGGCCGGCTCGGAGACCCGCTTGGAGGGCGGGAGGTGCCGGGCCGGGCCGGGCCGGGCCGCGCAGGGCAGGGCGGCCGTCGGGGGTCGCGGCGGAGGGGCAGGGCCCGGGAGGCGTCGGGCGGGGCGCGGGTTGGGGAGCCGGGACAGCGGCCCCGACGTGCCGGGAGGCTCCCCCCCGCTCCCCTCCCGCCGCCCCGCCCCCGCCCGCCGCCGCGCGGCCCCATTGTTCGTGCGCCCCGGTGATGTCACCGCGGCGGCGGTGGCGGCGGCGGCAGCCCCCGCGCCCAGGGCGCGAGGCCGGTGCCGAGCGGCGGGAGCCAATGGGAGCGCAGAGGCTGGGCGGCGGCGGCCAATGGCGGCGGGCGGGGGCGCACGCGGGCGCGGGGCGCGCGGCGGCCCCGAGGAGATGACGGGGCGGCTGCCGGGGCGGCGCGCGCGCGGCAAAGTTTGCGCGCGGCGCACGGCGGGGCCGGCCGGGCCGGCGGCGGCTTCATAGCGGGCGCGGAGGGGCGCGCGGCGGCGGAGGATGGAGCCGCCGGCGGGCGCGCAGGGCCAGCACCAGCACGAGCCCATCAGCTTCGGCATCGACCAGATCCTCAACGGCCCCGAGCAGGAGAGCGCTGCCCCGCCGCCCCCCCGGGGCCCCGACGGCGCGGCCTTCCTGGGCGGCCCCGGCGGGCGCGGCGCCGCGCCCTACCCGGCGCTGCCGGGCCCCTTCCCGGCCATCGCCGCCCCCTTCGAGGACTCGGGATCGTACAGTGTCAACCTCAGCCTGGCCCCGGCCGGCGTCATCCGGGTGCCGGCGCACAGGCCCATCCCCGGGGCCGTGCCGCCGCCCATCTCCGGCGCCATCCCGGCCGTGCCCGGCCTGGGCGGCCTCAACTTCCCCTGGATGGAGAGCAGCCGCCGCTTCGTCAAGGACAGGTTCACAGGTAAGGCCGCCCCCCGTCCCCCCGCCCCGCCGCAACGAACGGAGCGGCGGACGAGCCCCAGAAAACGAAACACCGACGGCGCCGACAGCCGGAGGCGGCCCGCTGGATGCTGCCCTCCCCCGCGCTCGCAGCCGTCCGAAAAAAACCGCTCTCCCGGGCCCTGCCCGCCCCCTCGGCCGAGCGCAGCCGCGGGACCCCCCCCGTGCAGGCGCGGTCCCTTCGAGGGGCGGCGGGCGCGGGGCTGACACCCCCCCCCCCCCCCCCAACTCTGCTTCCCACCCGGGCAGCGGCGGCGGCTCTGACGCCCTTCACGGTGACGCGGCGGATCGGGCACCCCTACCAGAACCGGACCCCGCCGAAGCGCAAGAAGCCGCGCACCTCCTTCTCCCGGGTGCAGATCTGCGAGCTGGAGAAGCGCTTCCACCGGCAGAAGTACCTGGCCTCGGCCGAGCGCGCCGCCCTCGCCAAGTCCCTCAAGATGACGGACGCGCAGGTGAAGACCTGGTTCCAGAACCGGCGCACCAAGTGGCGGTGAGTCCCGCGCCCCCGGGGCCGCCCCGTCCCGCGGAGCCCCGCGGGGCGGCACTGGCCGGGCCCCGGCGGCGGGTTTGCTGCCGTAATAGTGGCGTTCTTCTTGTGGATGATTTTCCTCTTTCTTTTCGATAGTCCCCGGTTCGGAAAACGGGGGATTACTCGAGAAAACGGGGAATTGGCCGTGAAAACGGGGGCTTACTCGAGAAAACGGGGAATTAAGCGTGGAAACGGGGGATTATTCGAAAAACGGGGAATTATTAAAAAAAAGGGAAATAGTAAAAACGAGGGATTACTTGAAAGACGGGGAATTACTTGAAAGACGAGGAATTCTTCGAAAAACAGGGAATTACTCGAAAAACGAGGGATCACTCAAAAAATGGGGAATTACTTGAAAAACGAGGGATTATTCGAAAAACAAGGGATTGTTCATAAAATGGGTAATTATTCAAAAAAGGAGGAATTATTCATAAAAACGAGAATATTCGGAGAAAAACGGGGAAATTGTTCGGGAAAGCCCGAGAGAATTATTAAAAAATCGGATAAATTACTCGGAAAAACGAGGAATTATTCGGGAAAAAAAATGGGGGACTTACTCGGAAAAACCCAAGAGAATTATTTGACAAAGCGGGGGGATCATTCAAAAAACGGGAGAATTGTTCAAAAAAACGGGGAAATTTATTCAAAAAACAGGGGAATTTATTTTAAAAAAGGGGAGAGTTATTCGGGAAGAGGCAGAGTTATTAAAAAACTGGTGAATTATTCGAAAAGACAGGGAAATTGTTTGAAAACCCGGAGGAATTATTTAAAAAACGAGGAATTATTAAAAAACGGGTGAATTATTAAAAAAAAAAACAAAAAACGGGGAATTGTTTGGGAAAACCCCGGGGAATGATTGGGGAAAAAAAAAAACCGGGGGAATTGCCCAAACCCCGGGCGCACAGCGGGGAGCGGGGAGCACGGGGAGCGGGGGGTCCCGCGGAGCGGCCGCTCCCGGCGGCGGGGCGCGGGCCGAGCGTGTGCGTGTCCCCTGGCAGGCGGCAGACGGCGGAGGAGCGGGAGGCCGAGCGGCAGCAGGCGAGCCGGCTGATGCTGCAGCTGCAGCACGACGCCTTCCAGAAGTCGCTAAACGAGTCGATCCAGCCCGACCCGCTGTGCCTGCACAACTCCTCGCTGTTCGCGCTGCAGAACCTGCAGCCCTGGGAGGAGGAGAGCGCCAAGATCCCGCCCGTCACCTCCCTCGTCTGAGCCCGGCCACCCGCCGCCCCCGGGGCCGCGGACGGGGCGGGCGCGGGGGCGGCCAAGCGGGCCGGAGCCGCCGAGGCCGCGGCCGGAGCCGCAGCCGGATCCCGGGCCGCAGCCGCGTTTCCCCGAGGCCGGCGCGGAGCCGAGCCGCCGGGCGCTGCCGCCGCGGAGCCCCGCGCCCCGCCTGTATATTCGTGTCCATGTCCCGCTAGGAAGGGAGAAATGTCACTTTTTGTAAGAAGTGTTAATAATTTAATTTATTTATGCATCGAGATTTTGGGCACTATGAATATGGAATTATATAAAACCTCGATTATTTATATCGAAATCTGAACATAGGTATTTTGTGTTGGCTTTGGAACAAAAGGCTATTTTTTTTTTCTTTTTTTCCTGTTCTGAGGATAGTCTAAAGAAAAAAAAAAACCTACCTATCACTTAGCGGAGGGGACTGAGTGGAGCCGGCGGTGACTCGCGACCCTGCCGAGCCAAAAAGCGGCAGCCTCCCATCTGTCCCAGGTGAAGTCCCCCTCAGCTGTAATTAATTCGCCGCGGTAATTAAGGGCTCCTTTAGGGCCACGCACGCCCGGTTTTGCCCTCACCTCTCCAGCCGCCGAGCTTTAGCGCACCGAAACGGCCCCCGCACCCTCGCCTCCCGCCGCCGACTCTGGAGAAAGCGCCTTATGTTTCATAATAAAGAAGATTTGGGGTTGACACAGACCATGTATAATACTTTGTACTTGCCGAGACGTGTAAATAAACGTTTTTTTCTTTAAAAAAACCCGCCTCTCCGCTCCCTGCCTGCGGGGGCCCGGACGCTGCGGGGCGGGCGGCGGCGGCGGCACCGGACGCAGAGGGAGGTGAGGAGCCGGGGCGGGAGGTGCGGGGGGCGAGGGGAGCGGGGCTGGGAGTGGGAGTGGGACGAGGTGGGAGCGATGGAGCGGCCGGGGCGCAGGGCCCCGCCGGCCTCCGGTGATTTTTCCACCCCAGCCCCGCCGTACCGGGAGCCCACCCGACGGGCACTCAGCGGTTTTCGTTTTCCCGGCCTTTGCCGCGCGTGGGCAGCGGGACGCGGCCGTGGGTGCGTGAAATAACGCGGGTGCGTGGTGGGGGTGTGTGTGGGTGTGTGTGTATTTATTTTTAAGAACAAGCTCCCGTAATTGTGCGGGTCCAGCAACGCGCGGGGCGGCGGAAGCTGCAAACCCGACGTTTGTAGAAAGCAGCGGCGACCCACGCGGGATTCGCCGCGCCGCCGAGCCCCGGTCGCCGCGAGTCCGTGGAACTTTAGAGGCGGTCGCGGGCTCGCTGTGCCCCCGGCCCGGGGCACTTTGGGGCAATCGGCCACGGGGGACGAATGGTTACGGGAACATTTCCGCGGGCAGCGCTCGCCCCAGCGGCACCGGGGTGCGGGATGGGCCCGCAGCCGCGATGCGGGTTTTGTCGCGGGGGGTAGGGGGGTGGCGGCAGGGCCCCGCGTGATGGTGGTGCAGGGACCACGCAGCTGCTCCAGCGGTGCCGTTCCGCGTAGAAAACACGGGTGGAGGGGAGGCGTCTGGCAGGGATAAAAAAAAAAAAAACAACAAACCAAACAAAACCCCCAAAAACAACGGGGAAATCTACACCCGGCTACAGGGTCCGGGGTGCCTGGCCCCACGCAGGCCCTGCTGCTGCCCCACGGCTGCCGGGACCTCTCCCCGTTGGCTTTCCCGTTTCCCTCCCCGCGTTTCGCTGTGCGGAGATGCCGGTGCCGTCGGCCCCGCTGCGGGCTCCCTGCGTGGGAGTGGGGGGGGGCACGGCCGTGGGCCCTGCCCGGGTTGTCTGCGTTTGTCACCCCGGGTTTGTTACCCCCTGGTTGTCACCCCCCGTTTGTCGCCTGCCACTCCCTGGGCGCAGCGGCTGCCTCGCTCCCTGCGTGAGCAGCTGGAGTAACGCGGGGGGCTGGACTGGTCGGGTACCCACATTCACAGGTGTGTTTTGGGTTTTACCTCTGCCCCCGCCATCTGTAAACCACGCTGTTTTCAAGACAGCCACTTTCTTTAACGGTTCGAGCGTCCCACAACCATAAACTTGTGTATTTCTGACTTCCCTGCAGTTTTTCCCAAACTGCTGTGAGCCAGAAGCCGTGCATTTGCAGAGAGCGAAACGATGCTGCGTTTGCAGTCGTCGTCAGCCTCGTGGCGGGCGAGGATCCAGTGCAAAGCCACCCAGCGTTTCCAGCCCCCTTATTAAACACCGCGCGAGTGGGTCTGCACTCGGCGGTGACGGCCCGTGGGTCACACCTCGGGCGCGCCAACTTTCCGAAGGACTGCAGAAACCAGCAGCTGTCTGAATAGCGACTGAATCGTGGGACTTAGGTACTGGGAGCCGTGCACTGGGGCTTGCTGGGGCTATCGCTGGCACCTTTGTTTTGAAGGAGCTGGTCTCTGGGTTTTGAGATGCGCTGAGTATGAGGGAGACCAGCTGCCTTGCGCATCCGCGTTGTGTAAGGCAAGAGTGCACAGGCGACGTGCGGGGACCGATGTGAGCGGCCCTGCTGAAGGGGACAAACTGGGGGCTACCTCCGACTGCTCTCTCCAGTAAACCCACACCTGGGTCTGTAGGAGCCTCAGGGAAACCCTGGTGGGAACAAATATGCAATATTTCCCTCTCTGTGGGTGACACAGGTGTTCCCTGCCAGGCTGATTCACACGTGACAGGGTGGTCTGATGGTCCCTGCTGTGCATCTCTGCGGGGCTGCCAACAGACGAAGCCACCCATGGGGGCTTGCACAGAATTTACACCTGACCAGCTCGAGCCTGTCTGTCCCAAGGACGGTAATCCCGGGGGATGTGGGGGCCCCGTGGGGGAGAGGGCAGCTTTTAGGAGTGGGCTGGCTGCTGTCCCTGTCCTGTTGATGGTCCTGTCCCTGTGCCATGCTTGGACTGTGTGGTGGACAACTCGCGTCGGGCTGTCGAGCTCAGGTGGCAGTTTGAGCTCCCCGTTTCTGATACAGCCTTCCTCTGGTGTGGGCTCCGGCGCGTTGCAAGGGAGCGTGGTTTACCTCCCACTCATTACTAACCACTCCTTTACCTCCACGGGAGACCTTAGACCACCCCACTTAGCAGAGGATGAAGACCAGTGGTGCGCAGGCAGCGTGAGGGCAGCGGCAGCTCCTGCGTCTGTATTGCGGCACGGCCAGCATCTTACTGCTTGGCTCGGTCCGGGGGAGCCGTCTGAGCCTGGGCTGTGGCAGCTTTGTGACAGAGATGTGCCCTGAGAGCGCTGGAGGTGCTGCACATCCCATCAAGCTGGGTTTTAGTATGTTGGTGCGGCTTTGAAATTGAGAATTCTGAGCATTTGGGTGATCTTTCTGAAGCAGCGGGGCTTACCTTTGGGCAGATCACTTTCTGAACTCCGCTTAATCATGTGTGTAAGCGATCCCTGCGTCAGGCGGAGCCGCTGAGTGGGTGGCCACAGAAGGCAGAGCTCAGGGTACCCAGAGCCGCGCCGAGGAACGTTGACCATTTCCTCCCAGTCCCTCCCGCCTTCGCTTTCAGCCCAGACCCGAAGCAGCCCCCCACCACGCTCGCACGCACAGGCACAAGCCCTCTCAGGATAAAAATGGCTCCATAATTTGCGTCTCTCAGCATTATTTTGTGCCTGGGGTATTAGATGTTACAAAGTAATGCGTGGTGATCAGATCTGTATAGGCAATTCTTTTCCTAAATGGGCCTTAAAATCAATGGGTTCTTAGCTCTCCTCCTCCGCTCTGTGATGAAAGCCCGGTCCTGTTAAACGTGCAAACTACACAATATTCAAAGCCTCAGTTTACAAAACTGTGTTGCTGAGCTAGGTCGTAGTTCAGCTCATTTATAGCTAATGTAAATAATACTGAGATCTACACCTCCTGCCTAGGAATTTTCCTTGAATTGGGTATCTCCACATTGCCATCCTCGCCGCTGCGGATGAGGGGTCATTTAAGGGCTGTGACTCTCCCAGGTGAGCGCTTGCTCGTACAGCTGCTCCTCCTCAGCTGGATGGGGCACATGCCAGTATTTGCCTTCTGTGCAGGTGGGCATTTTTGGGAGAGGGGGTATACGTCCCATTTTCTTTAGGCTCTCTGGGGCAGTTCCCTTTAACGCTCTGTGTTTCCCTTGCCCGTTCTCTTGGGTCCGTTAAGCTCCTAATTTTTCCCTGACTCACACCAGTGGAATAAATGTTTCTGCTTGGTGCCTGTTTGTTTTTGAGGATGCGAGTTTGCCTCCTGCAGGCACCCAGTGAGCGTTGGTGGGCAGGGCTGTAGCACAGTCAGTAGCAGTTTGGCACCTTTGTGCTTTCCCCCCTTTTTTTGGAGGGTTTCTCTGCATTTCTAGGCGTTCCAGATACCTTAAAAATCTGCTGTTCATGGTATTTAGATGTTTTACTCCTGTGAATTTAGTTCAAGGGTAAGAGAGAAAATATTGTTTCCCGGTCATTGTGGAAAATTGGAGCCAGTAACACCTGGAGCATCTATAGAGACATCCGGGGTACCGCGTTGATCCTCGGTGAACTTTCCAGCCTCAGCCGGCAGGTATTTACCTCCCGGGAGCCCAGCGAGCATCACACGCTTCCACGCCTAAGAGTCACCGGGAGCGGGACGTTTGTGCTGTCAGCGTGTGGCGTTTGCTGGGTCCTTCAATGCTGCTGTGCCCCGCGGCAGGACCACGGGGGTCAGACCCAGCTCCTTCTGTCCCCGAGAAGCTGGACCTGTGCTTGTACCTGTCCCTCGTCCCAGTTTGGGCCTGCTGGGAGCAGTGTGCCATAGCGCACGGGGAGGGAATGGGGATGTGGGAGAAAATTGCCGCGGCTCTGTCACTCTTCTGAGCTGTTTGAAGGAATTTCTGTACGTTATACGTTGGCGGTGAGATGCGTTTCCCTCCGTGCTATAACCGGCTTCCTTCAGGAACCGATCTGGGCAGGAAACAGACAGCATAGAAAATCTGTATTTTTATATATTTGTTATTAGGGACACCAGGCACGGACTCATGGTCCTGGTTGTGTTGTCTTTCGGCTTCGGACTAAACAGCAGTTGGATGGAGGGGATAAAATTTGTTGCCGTGTTTTTCCCACAGTATTACTGGGCTTCTTCAGTCTTTTGAAAATGGAAGGTCATCAACCCTCGCCAGGCTCCTTAAACGACTTAAGCTCAATGCCACAAGTGTTCCAGAATGCCCGAATGATCCCATTAATTTGGCATCCAGTGTATGCTGCATTATATATCCCGGCTTGCACTGGCACATGCCACATCCAATCCATTAGTTGTGCGCAAATGCACTTAAGTCTTTTATTGCTCTTAGTTTTGTGTCGTCAGCAAAGAAAGGTAAAGTTGATCTTCATCTAAATCACTGACAGGGATTATTGCAATTGATTACAACGAAGAAAGAGCTTTTCAAGTTTCAAAGTTATGTTGTCTTTTATTTCCCCAAGTAGTAACCTGTACTGTTTAAGTTACTGCACTAGCAGTCTCTCTGTAAGAGCTGTCCATATTGCGTTCCTCGCTGGGAATAGTGGTGTTAGCAGGCTGTCGTGATGCCCCCCCAGTTCCGTACGGCACGCTGCTTTGATTCCTTCTGGCGGCAGAGATGCACGAAGTGTTCTTTATTCAACCCAGTTACGGGAGGAAGACAAGGAACAAGCCGCGTGCCTGCTGAAGCCGACGGTGTGGGTTGGGAAACTGCGTTTTAATGTGAGAGGAGATTATTTATGATTGGAAAAATAATATTTTATTTATAATTTAATCCAACATGCTTCTCAGGCTTAGGCCCTTTATTGGGCTAGGGTGTTTGAGACACCCGAGTGTCCAGAGAGAGCAGCACACAAGGGAAAGACGTGGCCCAGCACCACACCGGTTTTCCTGTTTGTGCGATAAACGCCTCAACCTGAATTAAAAAAAGTGTTGAGGTGCTTCACTCCCATTTGCTTTCACGGGACAGTAGGTGCTAATGGGTTTGTGACAAGACCCTCTGCATCTTCAGCAGGTCTTAAAACACGACCGTGAAACATAACTGGGAAAGCTAATTACTAGCTAATAAAGCTCGTGGTTGATGAACTGGAGGGACAGCGAAGCCGGGCTGGAGTGCGAAGCTGTTAAACAGAAAGATTGCTGGAGTGGTTCGGCTGTTTTAATACAAGCGAGAGCGGGCCAACTCTTTGTTCGGTGTAAATCAGCAGAGATCCATTAAGTTCAGTGGATCTCATCTACTTTACATCAGCCGAGGACGTGACCCTGGGTACTTAATTGGTGGTATAATATAAAGACATTAGACTCTTCCCTCGTTCATCTGCACGCGTCGTTCCCATTAATGGTAATGGGAGCAGCCCGTAAGGGAATACGCGGCCACGCGTGGGTACGGCTGGTGCCGGCCCCCGCAGCCGGTCCCATCAGGGCTGGCGCTCCGTAAAGCTCCTCTCCGGCCTCCAAAGAGCTGGTGCTCTCAAGTGGAGAGGGAAAACACAGCAAACCGGTTAATAATTAAAGCAGCCTTCAAATCATTCCCTTGGACCGAGGGGAAGGAGTGAGAGCTCCGAGGGCGCCTGCGTCGGGGCTTGGCGTGTGCCGCAGCCCTCGCTGCACCGGCACCCTGCCAGGAGGGCATGGGGTGTGCTGGGGAGCAGCATCTCTTCCCTTCCACCACGCCATCGCTGCAGGTAGCCACGGCACGAGCTGGAGCTGGGTTTTCCTTGGAAATCTGGAAAACGGGGAAATTGGCCACAGCGGAGAATGTTTCTGAGCGCAGAGAAAAGGCATCCCAGAAGCAGCCTGGGACGAAGGCTCCTGGCTGCAGGCCATGGGCAGAGGTCTCAGGCCGAGCTGCTCCTCCACGCCAGCTCTATCTTCTCCAGATGTGTGCCCAGCACCGGCTCTGGGAGTGGAGGGGAGGCAGAGAGAACAGCGATGCTTTAGCCGTCACAGAGCTGCAGGTCTGGCAGGAGACGAGTGCTCCTTCAAGCCTTTTTGTCTAGTCTCCGGTCTTACGCCTTTTACGCCCTTGAGGCTGGCACACGGGCAGGCGGGCGGGTGTGCCGGAACGTGGCCGTCTGCGGGGCGGGTGTGAGGAGCTGGTTCCCTCGTAGGCAGTGCATTGCTGTTGGTAACTCATCTCCTTTGGGTTCTGGTGTCTAAAAACAGGCCTGGGGAGCTGCAGTCCTGCACCCTGCTTTGTAGATTCTCCTAATCTGTGCTCCTGAGCAGAGCTTTTGCCCATGCTTTTCCTGGAGTTTCTTAAAATATTCTTTCTCCTCCTCAGTGCCCATGTCTTCTGCAGGCGTCCTATCCCCACGTTGCCTCTCCGCTCCTGGCTGCATCATGCGTTGCCCTCCCTCGGGCCACGGCCTATGTCTTTCTGGTCTTTGCTGCTCCTCAGCCTTTATTTTTGGTCAGTCTTTGGGTAGCTGCTGAGCACCCTGCTCCCAGTTTGCCTCTCTGCACATGTTTGCTCTCCGCCTGGAGCCAGGAGCCCTGTTAGCATCTTACAGCTAAAATGGCATCCTAACGCTGCTCTGTCTGATTTTTGTGGCGTTGCGGAAAAAGCCCCCAAACAAGTGGGATGTTGCATCTCGCCCAGAAGAGGCTGAGATGGGTGATTGATTCTGAAAGCAGTTTGCACAGTTGGGGACTCGCTGCCGCCTTGCACTGGGGAGCTTTGCCGTTCCGGCGCTCCGGCACAGCAGCTGTCACACTCGGCATCGCTTCCAGCTTGTCATGAGCTGTGGAGGTTCCCGTGTCCTCAGACTGTTCGTCAGGAATGCTTTGAACTTGAATTTGCCCCCTTTATTCAGCAGGAGGCCAACAGCAAGCATGGGGCTGGTGGGTGAGGAGGTTTCTGTGCCTGGTTTGGCACATCAGGGTCAGCGGTTTCACTTTCAAACACCATTTGAGAGTCATCAAGCCCAGTGCATACGCACCTCCTGCTACATCTCCGTGCGGCAAGGGGAGATCGCCTCTGAGAGCCCTGGCAGGAAAAAAGCCTTTTCCATCCCTCCCAGGCTGAAATATTTTGGAGTACCTGCAGTAAGTGAACTGTTCAGGGAAAAAAAAGAAAACAAACAGTCCCAGGACCTTTCTGGGGATCTGGAATGTGATCCTCCTCGGAGCTCATCAAGGGTCGGAATTGTAGGGTTTAGGTTTTTTCCCTGCCTTGTCATGCTCGTGGCTTTCCTACATTGATCTTTATGAAGCTGCCCTTCTCTGTTTCGATCTCTGCCAAGTGCTCAGAGGGGAAAGGCTATCATTCTGCCGTACAGGGGGTCGGGGGAAAATCACTACGCTCTTTTCACTGCCGTGCTGAGCAAGGCAGGGAAAATATAGCAGCCTGTGTCCCTTCCTCATCTCAAGACTTCCAAACTGCAGACAGCTTCCAAAACCCTTCTCAGGTGGAGCTTCCAACCTCCTCTGCATGCTTGACTCTCAAACTGCTCCTAGGCAGAGGAACCTCCCGCTCCCCGGCTCAAGCTTTTATCTTCCTGCGCTGTTCAAAATTCCCACAGACGACTGATTTTAGCACCCTGCCAGGTGCTCCGATAGATCTGTGCAGGCAGTTGTCGTCTCTTGCATGTGCTACACGCAGCAGTCTTCCAGCCCTTTGTCTAGGTCCAGGCTGTGGTCCTACCGCTCAGGTGGGAGTTCCATGACCGGGAGCTAAACCAGAGGAAACCAGGTCGAAGTGCCCAACCCAAATCACTGTTCAGTATTTCAAATGGAATAAAAGAGAGTCTGCCTCGGGCTTGTCCATCTGGGATTGCTTCTGCCTCCTTGCCTGCTTTTGATGCCAGTCTGCAGCTTTCCAAGCGCAAACGAAACACCTCCCTGTAGCCTTGGCTCCATTTCACAAGGGTGTTTGTTGCTTTGCTCTTTATTTTCTTCTCTGGCCAACATTCTTCCTCCTTTTTGCTCAAATTAACTCTGGCCATCTCTGGGACAGAGGCACAAATGCAGACGCGAGGTGTGATTCACACTCCAGCCGTGTTGGTCACGGCGCGGTGAGTGACGCAGGAGAGCTCTGACGGCTGGAGCGAGAGCTGGTGGGGCTGGAGAGGACGGAGCGGTGGACGTCCAGCAAGCGGGAGAGATGCAGGGGACGATCAGCAAGAGGAGACATCCCAGACCTCCGTCCGCGCGTGGAAACCTGGGAAGGAGGGAGGAAGTCGGGAATGGAAACAAAGAGCAAAGCTGGAGGTGGGAGTGATCGGAAGGGCCGGGAGGGAGCAGGGGAAGGGCTGTGCAAGGCCGCAGCGGTGGGGAAGGGGCACGGGGCTGCCCAGAGCAGTGGGAAACTCTGCCATGGGCCTCTGCTGGACTTTTGAGTGGAAAAGCAATCTTTTTGAGTTTAAAACCACAGTGCAGTAGGGCTACGTGTGAGCAAGCAGCCGAGCAAGCCGGAAGCCAGCAAACATGCTAAATCATGGCAAGAATGCCTCAAAAATCCTGCAGAGCGGAGAAAGCAGAGGTTAGATGATCAGCTGAAGAAGGTGGGTGGAAAAAAGAGAAATGGGGCATGAGGAAAGCCAGGCAAAAGCCCCTCTGAACAACAGGATGCTCCTAAAACCAGCTCCGCCGGCGACCCGCAGCGAGTGGCTGGAGCACGCCTGGGCGAGGCGGGGCGCGGGCGAAGGCTGCCCAGCCGACATCTGCGTTCGGTGACAATAGCAGGGCCTGACAAGTTCATTGCAGCTCGGCACGGGGCAGCAGGTGGGAGAGGCAGCGCGGGCTGCCACCTGCTCGGCCGCCTGTGTGCCCGTCTCCCAGGGCTGCCGCCGCGGCTCCGCTGCGCCCCGGCCCCAGGGGAGGGGTGGCCGGTGTGCTCCCCCAGGTAGGGCAAGGGGCTGGCGCCCGCCGATGGAATTTATGGAGGAGGGAGGCTCTAGCAGAAGGGTTGTGTTTTGCCTTTTATAGATTTCACTTGGCTAGAGAGCGATACGTTTGGATTTTTTTTCTTCATTACAAAAAAATAAATCTCTTTTAAGCTCGTTTTTGTGTCTGGAAGTCAGCAACGTGTCATGGAAGGCTCAAACATGTATGAAAACAGATGAGGAAAAAACAAAGCAGCCAAGCCAAATCCTACACCTGTAACTCTTCCTGAACCCGCCAGGCAGTGGGAGAGCTCAGCTGCTCCCGGCTCTTGGCTTCTGCTATCTGAATGTCATCATCGTACAATGGGGCTTGATCTGAACTGGCATGGCTCTGCTTGGGGAGTGAATGGGCCGAGCGACGGAAAGCAGCCGAGGAGCCTGTGCTGAGTAGGCGCTCGTGCAGCAACCAGCTCTGGTTGGGAGGCCAAAGTCAGGTCAGAGTCACACTGGGCGTTCGCTTCGGGCCGGCCCTGCCGTAACTCAAGGAGAGCCGGTAGGGATTTTTTTTCCTCCTCTCTCTCTCTGTGAGTGCCAGCTAGGAACAACAGGGTCTGTCTGATTCGGGCTGGCACCGGAACTCGCTGGGTCCTGATGTTTGCTGCTCTCCGAGCTCTCCGATAAATGCTCGTACGCTGGGACAGAGCATCACAGAGCTGTTCTGATTTACTGAAAATCTGGCTCGCGGGTGCCATTTAACAATCCTGTTGGCTGCCAAATGCTTCAGCGCACATTTCTGGTTTGAGTTTTCCTCTTCGTAACGGCGCGCGTTTATTTTTCCTGATTGTGTGTACAAAAGATTGTCTAGACTGAGCCGTGTGCGGGGAGCCGGGAAAGGCGGTGGGACTGCAGGTCTAGCTAAGAGGTCAGGCTCAGCTGTACGATTTAGGCTGGCTAGGCTTGCCACCTCATCCTCCCCCCAACACTGCGTGGGCTTTGTGTGCCGCTGGAGCGCAGAGCCGAAGACGATCCCTTCGGTCCGTACTGCTTACAGATGCAGGGAGAGACCACGGGCCTGCACACAGAGACACCGGCTCTGTAGCTGCGTTAAAATAGCAGGCTCGCTTCTGGTGTGGCGACCCAAAATATCTACCAGTGTGGAGGGAAAAACAAGAGTGGCTGGAAACGCTGCTGTCTTCATGTGACAGCCAAGCTCCGTGCTGCTCGGTTTGGTGCCAGATACGGTACGGCAGAGCGGGTCTCCCAGCAGCCGCTGGTGGTGCAGCTCCTTTCCTGGGGGGCGCGGCGTCCCTGGGAAGCCTGTCTGTCCGTCCTTCTGTCCCTGGAGTCATTGGTCTTAAACTGACCTCAAAAAGGGCTGCCGAGGCTCGCCCCTTCGGCTGAGCTCCCCCAGCGCACGGAGCACAGCACTCGTGCTCCCTAATTAAAAACGTGTTGCCAGATTTCAGGGCATCTCAGCATCAGAATTTTTCTGGTACCCACTTCTGGCATTTTAAGATGTCCACTTAGAACAACAGGAAGCTTTAAATGGATGCTTAAAAAAAAATCAGCCTAAGGTATTCAGAGATTTGCTTTTAATTATGAAGAGTAAATTAAAATACAGTCGTTCCATGGCAAGTTCATCTTAATTCACAGGTAATAACACAGGTATTACGTTTCTCCTGAACAGAGCCTTATTTCAGCTAAGAGATGTCATTTAAAAAGTAATCCAGTCTTGAATGAAACATTCCTCATGATGGCGAATCGATTTGAAATTTAAGTTCCTAATTGTAGTCAGTAAAAATTGATCTCTTGCTCCTTTTTTTTTTTTTACCTGAATTTATATAATTTTAGCTTCTAGCCATTGGAAGCAACGGCACACTTGTTTGCTCGATGGTGCCATTTCAGAGCCCTACATAGGAAACTCAGGTTTGCTTCACCTCCCGGATTTCCCTTTGCTCAATTTAGAGTTGTTTTTTTTTTCTGCTCCTGTCCTGTCTTTACGTCCAGAGGGATCTTTCCCACTGGAAATGTGCTTCCCTGGAGGCCAGGGCAGAGTCCGGGAGCAGAGGATGCCCTTGTGAATCAGTGTGATGCTTCCCCCCGTTCTCACATATTCTGTGGTACAGCTTCAGTTTCTGTGCTGAGGCTCTTTATTTAGTTGTTGAATTAATCTTCCCAGCATCCACACAAAATTAGCAATGGTCTGTTACCAGTACAGCTTGAATTTGTTTCCTCAGGAAATAATACAAGTGACCTTATTCTCTCTCTGTCTTAGGGATGGTGCATAACCACATCATATCCCAGAAACTACTGGGGGACAAACTGGGGAGCTAAGGCCCCCAGCAGCGCTGAAAGCGAGGAGGAGTTGGTTTGGCAATGTGGGATAAGGACTGTAGTTAGATCTTGATTACGCTAAAGTGGCCAGTAGTGAAATAATGAAAATATAGATATTTGCTTTCTCCTGAGTTTCAGAGTTAACAACCCATTCTGCTGAGCACGGCTACTTCATGTGTCAAGGATCTGGGATGCTTCAGACAGGGAGAGTCCCAAGAATATTCATCTTTTTTATTCTCCAGTCACCAGATTAGTCTGAAAACAATTAAAATAAATTTTAATTCTTGAGCTCAGTTTGCAACTCCGTGAGCGCACATGCACGGCACTGCCAGGGTGAAGCCTGTGCTCGCGCCTCCTCTGCTCGCTGCCCCAGAAAAAGATGCTGCGGCGAGCGAGATACCTGGGGGGCCGGTCGTTGCTCCCCAGGGGCCAAGCTCGGATGCGGCATCTCCCACGGCACAGCAGCCGGGGAGCTCCTCCCGAACTAACGTGCACGTCCTGCCGCTCGGTCAAAGGGGCTCTTGTCCTGCCCGGCCAAAATTTATTGGTGCGAGGGATGATAATGGACAGCTCTGAAAGATGCATTGTGGGCTGCTGTGTCGCTGGGCAAGGAGGCGCGTTAACGGGGTATTGTAGGGACCGCTCTGATCCTCGCAGGCTTTGTCAGTCCTGAAAAGTTAGCAAGGAGAAGCCTTGTTCCTCTGGCGCTGCCTCCCTCTGATTTACTGCCGCTCCCCTTCGCTTCGGAAGTGCCGCGACATTCCCCAGTAAATAGGAATGTATGGATTTTCTCTCCCTCCTTTTCCTCCTCTTATCTGCTTTTCCCAAATATGTAAACTCTGAGAAAGCTTTATTCTTCTTCAGCGATCATTCAGTTGTCTCCAGACTGTATCTTTTGGTAGATTTATTGCTGGCTATTTAGAAAAAACCCAACCCAACTCAAATGCATTTTGCATATTAACACGTAACTCTTGTTCCTGCCTGCTCAGTTTGGAAATGGTTGGATTGCTTTTATAAAGAAAAAAATGGCTAATAAAATTGGCCTCAGCACCGTTGCTTTGCAATTCTTATGAACAGTAAAGTGCTACTTACAGTCATTGATGTTAAAAGCTATTTCTAAATTATGGTGCCATTTATTATCTCTAGTGTCCAAAGTAAGTTTAAATGATGCTTATAATTCATGTTTTACCAAATTTCCTTTTCCCCCCGAGGATACCTCTGATTAACTTATGCACATTTAAGCGCTTTTTAAATTCTTCTTTTATTGCCATTATGCTCTGAAAATCTCAGCGATTCTCAAAAATGGGTAATAAACTTGAGATAAAATGCTGCAGTTTTAGATCAATGCTGACATATCGCCGCGGTGATTTCTTCAGAGCTAAAGTGATAATGCTTCATATTTACAGAATATATACTAGGTTATTACTACAGTATTACCATTTTGTTCTAAGATGAAATGAGTAATTTACCAATTTATTAAACAGTTACATTTAAGTATTGCTTAGGACATTACCACACCAATCTGTTTACTTAGCTTGAAGAGTTACCATTAAGAAACCCTGTTTATTTAGGTAAAATTTGTAATGATCGTGCCCTCCATTAAGAAACTTATTTTTCTGCAAGCCTAATTGCCTGGAAATGAGTTTCTCCTTATTTACTACGGTGCATTCTGCTAAGCCAGCTAAAAATGTCACCCTCACAAGAACTGCTGGAGAAATTAATAATACATATACGGAATAGTTTTAATTAGTATAATACCAAATGTTAATAAAAGATTTATGATCCGGTTAAAAGTTCTAACGATCACAACAGGAAAAGGTCTGAAATGTGGTGGTGGCGGTGATCCGTTAAAAATAAACAAACACTGCCAAACTCTCCAAATTGAGGACAGAGGAGATTTTTTTTTTTTTCCTGCTCCTGTCCTTATGTGAATCCTGGCTCAACAATCTGTAAGGTCAGGCTCCGAGCCCTCGGAAACCAGCATAAATCCAGAATGGCAGGAGGATAGCCTTGGGGAGAGGATGGAAGGGGACGAAGAAGCCCATTGCAGTGGAAGAGGTTGTGTTGAATTCAGTTGGTGCCATGGGGGTGTGACCCAGTGCCAAACCACAGCTGACCCAAGGTGAGTCTAGCAGGAGCTTCAGCATTGCAGGGCACAACCATTGAGCCCAGCTCTAGGCAAAAAGTCCATCTTTTGAATCGCTCAGGAGGCCAGCGGTGGAGGATGGAGACAGAACCAGCTTGGCTCCAGTGAAAGGTAGAAGCAATAAGCAGTAGCCGAATTGCCAGAGGTTAATGCCCCCCGAGGAGCACATCAAATGGTATCTCAGGTTCACCTTGCAGCTCGGCCTTGTGTGGCACAGGGACACTCTCTGCCAAAGGCTGAGCCTGTGGTTGCCCAGTTGTGAAGACGGACAAGTCCTCGTGGAGTTGGGCTGAGGGTTTTTGAGGGAAAGCGCTGAATTTTCCATCTCAATAGAGGTCGTCTACTGTTGGAAGGAGGTTCTTAACTGAGCAACCCTCTGTAGCCATGTGGGCAGGACATGCGCTGGGCGACATCGAGGGATGCTGGTTGCTGCTGAGACCTGCTCTGAGTGTCTTTAGTCAGCTGCCTCAAACTCCCTGGAATGCACCTGGCTAGGAGTCTCACTGGGGTCTTCAAGACAAAGCCCTTAAGTGGTGTTGGAAACATTAGCTGCAGGAGTTGGAGCTGGAGCTATTTTCAGTGCCATTAGAGAATGCTGAACTGTAAGCAGCTTCCCAGCACTGCTTCTTTAGACCAGTATGGCTCTGCATCCATCCCATTAGATCCTGGAGGGTAGACCATGAGTAAGAAAAAATGCTAAATACTCTGCTCCACCTAGAGCTGCCATCGTTCCTGGAAATCCGAGCAGAAGTACATATTGCTTGCTTGGATTTGGGGGATTTTGGGGCAGAAACAAGCACTGTGATCTTTATTTTTTTCTCAGATGCTGGCTGGATTGGGCTTCTCTCTTCTGGCACAGTTTGGGGATACTCAAAGCAAAGATCAGAAGCCAGCCTTGTCCTGCATCCTACCAAGGTGCTCAAACTCAGTTTGCACACGCTGGCTCTCACTCCCCGGGTTGGTCCATCAGGAGCAAGGTGACCTGGCATCGCACCGTGCAAAGAGAGCTGCTTGGGTTATGCACCCAAGGAGGAGTCGGGAGTGTAACTGACTCGGGGGCAGTAAGGGTAGAGGGGAGCTGGGGATGAGCTTTTCTGGCGGGCTTGCTCCAGCCAAAGGCGTGCCAGGATGTGTAGGATGAACATCTTGCTAGTGGGACTGGGCTTCTTTGCTGCATTGGGTGAGGCCAGTGCCCCAGAGCAAATAACTGGTGGAAAAGTTTCTGTGCATAATAAGAACGGTGTCCCGTGCCTGTCACAACCTCTACCTTTTGCAGTGGTGAATGGGTTGAGCTTTTTCTAGGGTGCCGGGCTGTGAGCAGCTCGGGAAGGTGCCGGTTGCAGAAGCACGGGGGTGATGTGCGCTCTTGTTCTTCAGTGGTAAAACCCTTCCTTGCTCAGGGTGTGAGGCCCTTCCTTCGTCTTGAGATTCGGGATGCGGAGGCGGATGTATGCTCTGTGCTGGGGGCTGTTCCCTTTTTAAAAATTCCTCGTAGGGAGCTCTCTGTGAAATATTTCAACTGGAGTGACAATCTGAGTCTCTGGGTGCTGCCGGCCCAGTGCCCTGCCCCGGGAGGTACTCGCTCTGTTCTGGAGAACAAATGAATGTCAGAGATTTACTGAATTGTCTGGGAAGTGCAGGGATTTTATTCATTCCTAAACTTCATAATGTAACTTTCCTTATTTGCTCTTTCCAAGGCCAGAAAAGGAAACACCATATTTATTCTTGCTAATGTAGCAATATTGATTAAGTCATAAAGCACATATAAATACATATTGACTCATATTACATTAAAGTATCTATCACTTACTACTTGTTCCTCAATAATACTATAGTTATGTTAAAAAAAAATGCATTAAATTGGCATTATCTCAAGGAAAGTAGGATCTGCCATCGTTATTAATATTGGATTTGGGCGAATAAAAGCTTTAAAAAGGATGCAAGCGTTAAAAATGGAAAACCACCTCCCCTCTCCCCCAACAGTGAGTAGATATTTCTGGCTGTACCAGTCATTCAGGCATGGGTCCTGACCTCTAAGGATTTGGCCAGTACTTCAGTTTTGTTGGAAAACTTCGTTGTGGGTGATGTCCTGACCCACCGCATGAGAGGATGGGTATCTCTTAATTAAAGCACCTTTGGATTTTGGGGTTGGACAAGGTGACCTTGGTGAACACACCAGAATTGGCAAGAAATGGTGTGTACCCCGTCTCCAGAAATGCTCAGGAGCTTCTGTGGCATCGCAGGAGGAGAAACTTGGCCGAGGCGAGGGGCGAGCGGGAGGTGCGGGGGACAGGCTGTGCCGCCTTGCTCCTTCTGTGGTGCCAAGAGTGCAAGAGCCGGGGTTGTGCCACAGGCTGGTTGCAGATATAGGGCTGTGTGATTTCAGGATTTCTGTTAGGTTTAAGAAACTTGGTCCTCATCAGGATTTGACCACTGCTTCGCACAACCTAGAAGACTGCAGGTTTATGGGCTGCCTTTTCACGTACGGCACTAAATGAATAAAACCAGAAGAGGAATTTTTTTAATACTCAAATTTCTCTTTTGCAGAATGTGTTTAGCCTTTTCCGTGCAAAGAAAAAAATCCAGCAAAATACTGTCCACATGGCTATTTTATGCTTCTGCTTGTCTTTTCTTCCCTTTATAATTAGCCTAATGTGATATCTGATCTCTGCTCTTTTTAGTGTTTGTGTGCCAGTCTGACAGCACTAGCGCTGTTATTTCTTAGATAAGCTAATCACTTCTTAATGACTGCACAAGGTATCTTTATTTAACTGCATAAAGAGATTTAACTTTTCCCGTTAAGATGTGACCGCTGGTTTATGTTTTGTTAATGACATGTAACGCTGGCGTGAGACTCAGGTGGTACATGCGTGTCGAAGGGGCCTCGGGCGGCCGGTTTTAGAGAGGCTGCAGAAGGGGCAGGGAGGGGAGGAACTTGTTCCCTGTGAATCAGAATTTATCAGGAAAGGCGTCTCGCGAGCCCAGCTGGCTGCTGCTGTGCGGCCACGGGGCTGGCGCTGGAAAATCAGAGCTGGGTTTAAGTCCCATCACCTCCCTTGTGCTTATGGTTGAGTGCATCCAGAAGTGCTTGTTTGTAAGGCTATTGTAAGGGCTTGTTTATACAATAAACATGGCCCTAAAATGTACAAGCATACCCGGGGCTGGCTGAGGCACCTGCTGTGAGAGGGCACGAGAAAGTCCACTGGACACCAGGGAGGAGCTCATGGGGAGTGTGTCTGTCCATGCATCATTTAGACCAAAGCTTTTTGGAAGGATGCAGAAACACAAAACGCTTCCAGCCCAGAGCCCATGGCTGCTGGCACCTCCGTGGGACTGGATCCTCTTGTGGGGCAGGAGGGCGAGTGCTCAGCTGCAAAGCCAGACCCTTGAAAGCCTCTGAAACTGTTCTGCCAAAACCGAAGGCAGGAAAAATCCTCCTCTTTCTTTTTTTTGAAAGTTTTGTCCCTAACATTTATGAGTACCTTAAAGTGTTAGTCTGGCAGAGAATCTGTATTCCTGCCTGACAAGAAAAGGGCCAGGCCAGTCCTTGGGGTTTTAATTTTACTGGCTGACTCTAATGTCAGTCTTATCAATGATATCTTTTCTTTCCCAGTAGCATGTTCTAATAAGAAAGTAAATCACAAAGACAAAAAGCTTCTGGCATCTCCATTTTGTTGGCTCCTACCTCCATCTATGGCATGTTTACAAGAAAACATTTATCGCTGGAGCACTTGCCTGCAATAAGGAAAGAGCTGATAGCAACATCTTTTAAGCGGGGTCCTCCCAGCTCGGCTGGGTGGGCGCAGCGGGCTCGAGTGCCCTCTGCTGTGCTGCACAGCCCTGTCTCCTGGGGACCAAATCCGGACCAGCGTGAAAAATCATCCCCCCGAGCCGCCTGCATCCACGCCAGGCTTTTGGCAACAAGGAGAAGCAGCCCGGTGAATCGCTTTGGGGGAGCGAGGGCTCGCCTGGCTGTAAATTTGTGAGTAGGATGTGTAAGCATGGAGTAGAAATGGGTTTTCTTGGTAGGATTTGTAACGGTTTCACACCCGCGGCAGCATGAATGATGACGTCGTCTGAGTGCAAGCGATGGAAAATCCAGTGCATTTCAGAAATGCAAACTTAGATTGTGGCTGATCCCTGCTGAGGGCAGCAGCAAAAGGGAAAAAAAATAAAATTTGATAGTGCTGTGTATCTTAAAGAGCTCTCCAAACCCTGCATAATGATTGGGGTGCCTTACAGTGTTTTTAGACCGCAGCGCGGTGGCCCCCAGTGAAGCCGGGGCCCTTGTCAAACCCATCCGAGTCCCCTTGGCTGCTGGGATGTCGGAAGCGTTAATGCCCTCTTTTGCAGATCAGAGAATGGGGGTAGCAAGAGGTCAAGTGGCTTCATTAGGCCCCAGAGGATTTTGCTGTCGGAGCTGAAAGCCGGAGCATGGCGTGGCGGTGAGCGCTTTGTCCGGCGCTCAGGGCTTCAAAGGCCCGGCCCCTGTAAATCCTCAGGCGCTTTGATCTCGCACTTCAACTTGCCGTTCACTTTGTCCCTTGCGATTTTCGCTGCTGGTGCGGCGGGCGCTGATGTTTCCTGAAAGGGGTCAGCAGGCTGGCGGGGCGGCTTCGACCTCCCCCGCCGTGGGGGGTCTCTGCCGAGGGAAACACTGCCAGCCATGGCGGGATTCAGCGGCCTCCCAAATCCCGCAGGGAAGTGAGCAGCAAGAGGCATCTCTGGGCAATTCTGGCATCAACTGCCATAGTAATAACAATTAGCAATTATGCGAGTTATATGCCTTTGGTGCCTATTACAGGCATCAACGAGGAGTTCTGTTTCTGTTTTTTACTTGTAGCTTGGCCTGATGCTTGCGTTTTAATAGCAGATGCTCTAAGATAATTAGAGCTACTGCTGATAATAGCGGGGGTGATTTGCTGCCGCACACAGCGTAGCGTGGCCAGTCAACCTTCGCGGCCCCCAGTACGTGCCACGGTCTTCGATGGTTGGAAGCCACGTGCCATGTAGCTTGTATTTTGGAGAAGGAGGGGAAAGAACAGGAAACAGTTTCCGCTGCCCACAGCAGAGTTGTCCTGGGAGCCATCTCCGGGTGATGGGATGGGGACAGGGTGGTGGATACCCCTCTGGAGCTGCGGGGCCCGTGGGGATCAGCGCTGCCGTCTCCTTACCTGGCGTGCTCTCTGGAGTTGGAGCTGCTAGAAACAAACTTGGAAAACGACGGCTGGGAGGCTGTAAAAGGCTCCCGCCAGGCTCCGCGGATCCGCAGCGCTCCCTCCTCACCGGCGCCGGGGAGCAAACGCGCTTTTACCGAGGAGATGAAATGCAGATCTGTGTTTCAGCTTCTCCTCCGTTCCTCCAATTCCCCTAGAAAAAAAAAAAGGATGGTTAATGTAATATTACATCAGATTGGACTCCGAGGAGCAGAAAGCCAATTTTGGGGGAATGTGAGCCAACCGACATTTAACTGGGATGCTGATATTTACTGTTGCAGTGATCCGGGCCCGTAGCATGGGTGAAGTCACTGGCTGGGGATTCAAAGCCCAATTAGGCAGTGTTAATAGAGGAGGCGGCGATGCTTCATTGAGAGAAATTACTGAAATTGTACTTTTAGGACAGCCAATTAGTTGTGTTTTGACAAAGCAACAAAAAGATGAAACTGAAGCCCTTGAAAAAAGAATGAGAGAATTCAGAGAGAACATGTCTGTTTGGGGAATCCTAATATTTTTTGTTGAAATCATTAAGTGAAATTAAATACTATTTTAAACCAAAGGGATAGAATATCTAATTAAGATAGAAAAAAGGTTTGGGGAAGGGTATTGTTGAGGGGATTAGAGAAATGGTTTACAACTCATGTTGACTGAGGTGGGGCCCCCTGAATATATTCGGTATATTAGTAACGGGGATGGGAAAAATCTCTCGACAAGCTGATCTGAAGTTCAGGGAGGGTTTCTTTAGGGTGACTCCAAGGCTCCTGCACTCCAGAGTGATGTGTGGGAATGAAGCCAGGGAATCAGGGAGATCATGGACAAGGCACATTTTCGAAGTGGTGCTGGTGCAGGAGCCGCTCCAGGGGCAACGGGGGCTGCAGGGCTTGCACAGCCCTGGGACAGCCAAGCACCAAGGGCGAGGAGGATCCAGGGAGTCCAGGGCAACCTGGATGGTGGGAGCAGGGGAAGTCAGTGGTGTAGTGCAGACCGTGGATCCCACGGGATGCACCCTGTCCCGTGTCCCTGGTAGCTGTGGGATGCTGTGGAAGCCCATCCCTGAGCCCCGTTCGAGTCCCCCTGGACGACGTGTGGCAGGATGCTTGAGTGCCTTCATTTGCTCGCTGTTGGTCTGGTTGTGTTTCTCCTAAGACTTAAGTCTCTGCTTTGCAATTACATTCCCAGGAGTTGGTCTTAAACTGGTGTGTTCGTCCAGAACAGAGGCCGATGTGATGGGCTGGGGGTCCCTGATGGCCATTTTTGCAATGGTTTGTGAGACCCTTACCACCATCAACCCCTCAAGCAAAGCTCCAGAGCATGGAGAGGGCTGGCCCTTCGCCCAGGAGGGTACAGGCTGGCCGGGAAGGGCAGGAGGTTTCTCTGGCAATTTCTCTGTAACTTGGGATGATTTTCCAATGTTTTCCATCCAGCGCTCCAGATGCTCCCACTCTTAACACACAGCCTCTCCTAAAGAACTCTGTTTTTGACCTATATCATCATATTGCTTAATTCATTTGATATACAGAGACAGTTAGTGAAATATGCATGCTATCTTACATTAAAGAGAAATGCAACCTTCAATTGGTATCTGATGTGCACTTTGCAACAACTGCTATTAGTTTTCTATAAAACTCGTAAACATCATTTGATTTTATTACCATTATATTATTTTACTTGGGAACATATAGGAGGAGGGGTGATTGCAGGTCTTCAAGTGCTTACTGGGAAATATTTAACACAGAATGTTTTATTTATTAGCATAAAGAGACACAATGGATTGTTGGTGATTAAAGTGATGATACTGCTGCCATACTTGTCAAAAATATAGACCTAATTCAATAGAAAGGCGACAGTCAGTCTCCATGTTGATCTATGCTGAAGCAAACTGCTTCTGAAAGCAGTACAAAGCCTGAATTGGCCTCTTAATTTTATGCTCTAGGGCATAGTATAAAAAAGGGAATTCTTTCTAAGTGCCTGTAATTGCATGTTACCAGAACCTAAAATATAAGCCAAATTTTTGAAACTATAAGTGTTAAGCTTTCCATTTCAATTCTTTCCCCTCCAAAAAAAAAATCATCAAAACAAGAGAGCTTTAAAATGCCTCGCTATCCCACATCATTAATAAAATATACAGCATACTTAGCCTTTAATTGCAAATGTACATTTTAAAAGAAAATACTCTTTCCAAAAAAAAAAATAATTTCCTTCTCTCGCAGCCGAGCCGTCCAGCGTGGGAGCCGGGGACCTGCTTCCCCCCGCCGGACCTGCAGCCCTCCGTTTTGAAGTGGTGGGTTTCAAACAGCAGCACTCTCCTGATGGTTTTAGGTCTGCTTGTAGGGTTGGAATATTGTTTCCCTCACCTGCATGGGTAAGGCTGTGAGCTGGGTAAGCCGTGCACATCAGCCGGGCCATGCAGGGTCCCACGTACGGATGGGCTGGCGGAGGCCCAGCAGCCCCTCCAGCTGGGTCTGGGGTCTGGCAGGGCAGCGCTGGGGCAGCTCTGCCCAGGATGGGGATGCTGGTGCTCCTGCCGAAATTTGGCCGGCACAGTGACGCCGGTGAGGTTTGTCAGCAAGTCCGAACCACCCAGGTGGTGCAGCTTGGCAGTGGAAGCCCAAACTGGGAAGGGCTTGTGTCCTTCCTTTGCCCTGTGCTAAAATGGGATTAACTTTGCACAGACACATGTCTGCCTTGAAAAAAGTCAAATATTCCCCCCTCCCCACTGCCCTTGCGTGGGTCTGTGTTTACAACTTCACTCCTCTGAGAAGACAGCAGGAAGAAAAATATAAGCTTAACCATTTTGTACACTTGATGGCTTCATTGGACAGGCAATAAATCAATACAATTGAATTGGAGAAGATAGTGTTCAAATGCTATTATCTGCCTTATTGAGCTGGGATCCTCGGACTGACTCACAGAGATCCCTCCACCTCCAGGATTCCCTTTCCCAGGAAACCTGCAGGTTTCACCTTGCTCCGGGGCTCGCCTGAACCCACTGGGCAATCCTGCACTTTCCTGCAGATTTCGTTCCTTTTGGGTTTGTTACCCCAAACCCATCATTTTTGGGTTCGTTAACCCAAACCCATCCTTTTTGGGTTCGTTAACCCCCAACGCATCCTCTTTGGGTTTGCTGTTAGATGGTTTTGTTGTTGGAGTGCAAGCAGGAAATCATCTTAAATGTTCATGCTGGTGAGAGCCACTCTGTACTCATAAGGACAGAGGAGAAATCTGCTGGCAGAGCCGAGGGCGGCAATGCCATGTGTCCCAGGGGAGCGTTTCCAGGGCTGGAAGCTGGGGCTTTAGAGGGCTAATTTGGTCCTCTGCCTCTTTGCCTTCGCCTTCCAGCAGCAAGATCGCCAGCAAAGGTCCGGCTGCCACGGTCCCTGCAGTCATGGCATTTATTTATTCAGGGCTGACGGGAGAGCCCAGGGGTTTTACCCAGAGGAATCTCCTGGTGCTCCCTGCCTGATTCGGGTGCCCGTATTTCCATAGCTTTCCAGGAATGGCACTGTGAAGTTTGGTTTTTTTTTGCAGAAAAGGAAAGTTGTCCGTAACAGCTTAAGATACCTAAAAGGCCAGATTTAATGTGGATTCAAGGGGTCTGACTCCAGCAAAGTTGCTGCTAAGTTATGCCTTTGTAAACGGAAGGTAAATCACACTTAAACACTGCCGGGAATGATGCTGGTTTCAAGACTTTAAAAATGTATTGTTAGCAAAATATTCTGTTTCTCTCATACAGGCTTTAGTATTTTAAAGTCACCTTTACGTGGTGGCATAAAGGTTAAAAACGCTGTTTACAGGTGAAATCCCCACTCCTCCTGCTATCCCAGATCTTTGCCCCAACCCCGATAATGGGATTTTTCCCTGCGACATCTGTAATTTCAGAGTGCCCTCTGGTGTACACACCGCTCCGGTGCATCGCTCCGGCTCCTGCTTCCCTCGACAAACCCACCTGCCTGGGAGGCTTTGCCTTCATCGATCCCTCTTGCTTCACACGTCCTCCGAGGGGGCATCACATCCACACGCGAGTCCCCATCCTGTAAGCCCACTGAGGTGACCTTAGTCTGCGTGGCTCCCAGACGTCGCGTTAGCTAACGAAGTGTTCTGCCTGTCCGATGGCAGAACTAGAACCCAAAACTGTGATGGAAATGGTCTCGTCTTGCCAGGGATGAGAAACACGCCTGCACTGTGGGTCCTGCGTTGAGCTTGTCTCGGTGGTGACACTGCTTCTGGTGGTCTGGTGCCACCCAAGGCGGTGAGCCTCGCTGCACAACTGTGGCTGCAGAACTGATCCATGTTTTCCAATGTATTAACAAAACCCAAGTGAGACAAAACAACCCTTGCTCTATCATCTCCTGTGGATTTAACACACCTGGAAGATTAGGTGCTTACACTGACTAACAACATTTCTATCTGATTTCTTTTTTCATTACACGGACTGACTTTTTTTTTTTTAAATATCTATTAGTTTTGGAAACATAAGTCTATGACAGTGCTACATCTTGTAAAACAAAACCAGGGGAGCCTCTGTGGACCAGGGGCTATGCACCCTTCAGCACTACAGGGAGGAGCCGGAATGTTACGGGATGGTGCTGGGAGGACCAATGGAGGCACCACAGCTCTGCAGGGACCTTGGATGCCGTCAGCAGGTGACAATAAGGTAAGTCAAGTCTAACAAGTGGCTGCCTGGGACCCTCTCAGGTGACCTTTGCTCCCCTGGGGTCAACATACATGTCGTGGATTTGCAGATAACTGTTGCTGCTTCCATTTAGATTGGGTCTGATGCAATCTGTTGGTGGACGCCATGATGACCATGACAGAGCATGGAGAAAGACCACTGTTGACCTCATGGACCTTGTGAAGCTCAACCACCTGGTCTTCTCCTCCAGTCCAGCACAACTGTGTGCCGCTTGCTCTGAGGGATGCCAGGCACAAGGGAGATGTCCCTGCCACGTGCCAGGCCTGTTTGCTAGACAGGAATGTACAAGAGTGATGAACCATCCCGCAGGGAAGTGCAACATGGTGACAGCATGTGGGCGACGCTAACTTTAGGAGTGCCAAGCGCTAATTAATCTGCCAACAGCTAGCTATTAAAGGTGTTCCCAGGACAGACCTTCCCACCTCAGAACTCTGCTGGTGAAGAAGCTAGAGGGATCCTGGGCTCTTGCTGAGGTGACAGAAATGGCAGATGATAAGTAAAGTGGCTGACGAGCGCTGCTTTATAAAGAAATGTTAAACGGCACGGCAATGGAGGTAAATGAAATTAACAGGCCCAACCTGGCAGCAGCAGGAAGCTGCTGAGATGTGTGCAGTGCATCTGGTTGTGTCAGACTTGTGTCTTTACTTAACAAAACAAAGTGAAGATCTTGGCAAAGAGGGAAAGACCTCTGCAGAAGCTTGCTAGATATTTGCAAATAGAGAGCAAAGCCTGAAAAGTGCAGTACAAGACAGATATGAACTCTTATTTTGAGGTTGCTGTCAGCAATCAGACACCCAAATTTTAGGTGAAATTGAAGAAGTATTGAAAAATCATCTCTCTCTTCCTAAGGAAGATGGAAATCCTCTTTCTTGTAAAGTTCTACGTTCCTTTGAGAACTAACATCCTATAGGACTTCAGCAACTAGTAAACCCATCACCTGTGTTTTAAAAATCTGGATGACACAGACATGCACCGTTCGTGACCAGAGTTCCCAACTGGTATGGGAAATGCAGAGAATTGAACAGGAAGTCTGTGTGGTTTTCCTTTGTGTCATCCAGGAGTCAAGGGAGCTGGGTAACTTTCCCAGTGTATGTAACTGCTCTGGGGATTAGTTTTCCCCACTATAGGATGAAATGGTGAGATGAGCACCTAGGCGATCTTGTGAATGTCTTGTCACCTTTCCATCTTGACCTGCTGCAAATTACCATCAGCAGTAAAAACCAGAGACTCCATTTGAAGTAGGTTTGCAATGCAGGTGGTCATACAAGCACGTAAGAGTCGTTGCCATAAAGAAAAGAGAAAACTGAAGTCTTCCACATGTGGGAGCATTGCCTGGATGGAAACGGACAGCCAAAATACAATAAACCTCTGCTGCTAGACCTGAAACCCCACTAAGATTGGAGTGCGTGATCAGCCTTGAAACGGAACTTGATTTTAGATCTGGGTCTTCAAAGGGCTCTTGAGTTGCAGGTCTGCTTGAACCTGGGCTGAGGATCCCAGGGGATCTTACCCTGCTGGGGTCAGATTAAATGCTTGGCCAGCCCAGTCTGGCTGCCAGCAGCGACTGGAAGAAACGTATGTGAGCAGGTTAAGATTACAGTGGTATTTTCCCCAGAACATCTTCCCAAGCCGTTAAGGACTTCTTGAGCCAGAGAATGTTGTCTTTTGTCTACCCTCCCTTGACTGATCTTCCTTTTCTGTGTGTGTCCAGTGCACGTAAAGTTCTGCTGTCCACAGCATCCTGTAGCAGTGACTTCCACAGCTCTGCTCTGTCTTGGGTGAGGATCAGCCTCCTTTTTTTTTTCCATTTAATCTGCCACCTACAAGTTTCATTTTATGCCTTCTATTTCTTGTATTAGGAGAGACGGCAGACAGTTGTTTCTCACTCTCTGTGCTTCTTGTTATTGAATAGCCCTTTATTTTCTCTTTCTTTCACGACAGAACTATTGCTACCTACAGTAGTCAAGATGTGGTTGTACCCTGCACTTGTACCTAATGATATTTTCTGTGTCTCTCCCAGTGATTCCTAACGTTCAGTTTGATATCTTGACCTTTGCAGTGCTTCAGACAGATCATGGAGCTGTGTATTACATCTCTGAAGTCACATTTGTGATCAGAGCCCATCGTTTCATCCGTAACATTTTCAAAACTGTAGTTTGAAAATGTGATAAACGTTCATTTGTTCAGTAAATATCTTTGTCCAAAAGCCTCCAGAAGCCTATAAGCACCTATATGTAAGCATATAAGGTGAACTGAGGATGTTTTGTCTGCAAGACCCAGTAGAGCACCCTGGAATGCTGCTGCAGTACTAAAAACCCCATCCCGCTGCCCCAGCTGGGCAAATATAACCCGGAATGCAGAGTGGTTTAATACTATTGCTTACGTTAGATAAGCTCAGTAAAGTCCAGGAAAGAAATGGATTTATGGCGATGGCTTTAAATATCCCTCTTGTTCTTTTTCAGGATTCTGAAGTGATTTCTTTTGAGAGACCTTTTTCAGGCTTGTCTCTGCAAACTTGAGAGCTGCGATCCAGATCCTTGTGTGTAACCACGTGGCTCCAGATTCCTGGCCTCCAAGAGTGCTCTCCAGCACAAGCTGGGAACGTGGACCTGTTTTAGCCTAAGGAGCAAATAGAAATATAAGAGCTCACCACATGTATCTAATATAGTATGGTTTTCCTGGCCAAGACCTTGACACTGAGGAGATGCTTGATGCATCAGAATTCCTTACCATGAGCTGTCAAAAACTTGGTGTCCTTTCATTTCTTTCTCTGCAGCATTCTCAGCCTGCAAGGTGCCCCGATGGAGAGTCAAGGAACTGAGAGACTGCAGTACTGAGGTAGAGAGGGTTATAATTCATATGTTGTCCTGGCTGAGTAAAAAAAAAGAGGCAGGAAATAATACTGCCATCAATGATGTGATGTCCTTCTGTCTCTATACCCAGCATGGGGGCCCTGGAGACTGTTGTGGAGTGTGTGAAATGCAGCAGTGCAGGAGCTGGGATGGTAAGGCAACATTGACTCTCCAGGTTTGTATGTGGATCCTGCAGATTTGTATTTTCATGGGCTTTTTGCAGGGAGGGATGGTGGGGAGAGGAACAGAGGGGCTCGTTGCACACTGGAGATGTGGAGCTGCCCGTCTGCCTGTTGCTCTAAGCTGAAAGACCAGAAATAATGTTGGCTGTGGTTTTGACTCTCTTGACTTCTGTATTACCAGCTACGTACGCCGCTGGGATCTTGGGGACAAAACATGACCTTTGACTGGTGTGCTTGAGGTCCTTACATGACATGTGAGTAAGGTCAAACACAGCAGAGAACCAAGGGAAGGATAAGGGAGGATTCTATTTTTTTTTTTTTCTCTCTTAACAGATTTCTTTTGAATGTGGAAGCTGTGAGAGGTGCCCAGGAAGGCAGAAGAGATTCTGACTGAGCCAAATGGAGTCTGGCACACAGTGAAATATCAGTGATATTTCTTGGCCTGTGAGTTAATTTGGATCATCCCATCCCAGCTCAGAGGCTGTGACTGTGGCTGAGTGCCCTCAGCCTCCACCTCCTAGTAAGCAACCCTCTAGCAGGAAAGGTGTAGAGAGGCACAGACAGACAAACCTAATCTGGGAGACCTGGAGGAATGTCTGGAATGTGGGAGATAACGCAGACGGGTATGTACGAAGCTGATTTGGGGTCACTAGATGGTGCTGTTGATCTTGAAACGAGAACACACAGCTCAGAAGAGGGAATCTCTCCTGAACTTGTCCCCAGAGCATCTGCCCAAAATTATGGTTGACTGACAGCGTCTTACATGCTTCCCAAACACCAAATGGACCTTCACTTCAGGGTCTGACAGTGAACCTATAGAGATGGAGGAGTCCAAGAAACACAGGAAAATCAGGAAGGGAACAAGATGGGGCTGTGGCCTTAATTCTGCCCTTCCCTGTGCCTGTGGGAACCATGAGGCACAGGGGAGAATATTTTAAAGCCTGTACTGCAGAAGAAGAAGATGTGAAAGGTGACCACCACAATAGGCTACTTTTATGTGGAGTACCATGTATTCTCTCCTGTCTCCATGGCCTTGGTTGCCTGCAGGTGGTTAACAGAGCTCATGCACATTGGGAGAGATGCAGAGCATCATCTGGGGATCAAGTTCATTGGGTTTAACAAGCAGAGAAGTGCTGTGGGCAGGCAGCAGGTACAATAGCAGTGTACAGCAGCAAATCACATTCCAGGGCAAGGCACTGTAGACAAGCTCATGGGGCAAGGGCATCTGGCATCATTGGAGCAGAGCAGCTGAAACAGTTAAGTGTAGGCTGCCTCGCCAGCTTTATATGCACATGCTTGTGGAGCTCTTCACTGAACATACTCCTTCCTGAGGCATCTCAGCTCCAACAGCTCCAAACTTTTACTACTCCTCCTACTGGGACATAGTCTCAACTTTTGGATCAGCAGGACACAGAAAATTTCAAAGTACGTTGACTTTTGGGGCAATTTTTTTTTCCAGGAAAAAAAAAGAATCCAGGAAAGAAGGAGAAGAGGGAGAAGCACAGGGAGAAGCAATCTTTGTGCAAGACATGCCCTGGAGTCATGGTTCCTGGGGAGGAAACAGCACCTGGGAGTGCCGATAGGATTATTTTAAAATGCTGCTGCAAAGCAGTGTATGTATACAATATACAGAAGTTGTAGCATTCAGTTTGTCTGCTGATTATATCCTGTTTAAGAACCAGAGACCCTCATTTGGTAAGGACTGTCCTGAACACTGGCAAGGCCTGGTGAAAATGTTCAGGACACTATTTTTCCTTGAATTGTATCTGGCACACAGTTTTCCCCTCTTCTCTTTAAAGGTAAGGCTCTAACGCATGTCCAGCATGAGGGCAGGCAAGCAGAGACAGCTCATCCTGTATCAGGTAATATAACCCAATGGGATAAGCATCCTTACATCCTGTCTTCTTTCCTCCCTCCCTCCCCAAAATGTGGCCAACCCAGGTACTCCAACACCTAGCTCCTGTGGCACTCTGGGCCCTGACCTGGTCCATGACCTGTTGATGTGGTCCAAGTCACCGCAAAAATCCAGCTTTTACTGTTTACTATTGCAAACACTTGGCTGAGATCCAGGCTAGTACCATCCACTTGGGCGTGAGTAGAGCCACAGCTGAACCTCAGCTGCACGCAAGAAAACCCCACGTGTATACTTTTTATGTCTTTTTTGTTAAGGGACCTGTATTCAGGTACGTGTTGTATTATTTCTAAATTGGAACTAACTATCCCATACTTAAGGCTTCATCATTCACACCAAATGTTTAGATCTTGTGTCTGTTGGGATGGTTTTTAAAGGATTTGAGAAAAGAGAAGAAAAAAAAAGAGAGAAATTTCAGGGTATCTCAAGTTTTACACCTGGTGTAATCTCTCTGTGTAGCTTTGTTTCTTATCATCGCTGTGATACCTGAGTGCCTTCCTCGCAGACATGTTGGCTTGTCTGTCTTTTAGGGATGACTGTCTGAAATTGGGCCCTAACATGAGAAGGATCCCTTGAAAGCTGTATGAAAAATACAGAAGAGGTGGAGCAGCACCAGGATGTGCTGTCACAAGCACACAGGCCAGGCTGTCAGCCTTCCTTGGCCCCCCTTCCAGTACGCAGCTTTCTCCAGAGCTGAAGGATCTTCTGCTGCAGACCTTCATGCTGCTCTGCATAAATAACGTGCTACAGGCAAAGCTGCGGATGGAACAGACAGTACATTAAAGAAGGCTGATGAAAAAAACTTCTAGTGTCCACCCACAGCAGGATCAGCAGTAAAAAGCAGACTGCAGGTAAGAAAGAAGACAACCAGGTAAAGATGGTCTTCCATCACATCTCCCTGTCCTGAGCAACCCACCTGGAAGTGGAGGGAAATTATAACCCTGAGGACAGCTCTTCCCAAAGCAACCCTGCAGGGCAGGGCAGCTCTCACCTGCCATGCCCCTCTGTTTTTAGGACACAGCTTGGCCAGCGACCCCACAGAACAGTTCCAGTGCTGTAATGGCATCCTGCTCCTGCTGCCAGGTATTGCTAAGGGTACATTAACGATAATAGCTAGGCCTCCCTTGTACTGCCCCATCTGAAGACTGCAACCTGTGGTTATTTCAGGCTAAACTGAAAGATCTGGATTTTCAGGTTTGCAAGCGGTCTTTCTGATGTCAAGGAAGGGTAAGTGATTTGATGCCTTTTAAGATTTTTGGCCCTGAGTTCATTGTGGCAGAAATTACTGACCGGTGAAAGGAGGAGCAGCCCTGTGAAGAGCTGTGTGACAGCCATGGGGTAACGCAGTTGAAGATTATGTTGTTATGTCAACGTGCAAATTAAGATTGCATAGGAAATCTTTATTGTGTCAGTAGCTTCTGATTGCTTGACTGCAACTGTGCTCTGGCTCTAACTGTGTTTAAAATGCAATTTCCTAAGTTTTGTAAAAGCCTACTAAAAAGAGAATTCCATTAAGGGAAACCATGTTGACTCTGGTTTCTTCCTCAGTTCTCCCAGTACAGCTATTTCTAAATCACTTGTAAGCTTTTTCAGCTAGGCGAGTATTATACAGCGAAGAGTTGAGCAAAGTAAAATGATCGATATTGTAATGGACTTCTCATCCTAGTACATGACAGAAATAATAAATGTCATGATGTACGACAGCCCTTCCAAAGCCCTGTGGAGCCAAATGAGAAGCAGTAAGCATATATCTCCTACTTCCTACCCCTGTTTTGCTTCTCTGTGTCTGTCCTTTGTTTCCTCCCACATTTATTTCCCCAGTAATGGAAGACTGTAATTGAATTAAAAGCGAGTCCGTACGCATGAGAACATGCTGTGGCTGCACTGCTCCCCTTCGACAGACCTGGGTGGACTCTGGTAACTGCAGTCTGCTTTGTGAGCCGCTCAGTGCTCTGTGGAGCGGGTTTTTGGGTGATTTTGACCAGTAGCTGTGTACTGCTGTTGGCATTGCACCAGGTGAATGTACAGGCAAAAAGCGGCAGCCCCTTTCACTATTACCATGCAGTATTCACCCTCCTGCTCCAGCCTGTTTGTTGTTCGGGTCGTGCCAAAACGTCATTTTAAATTTTGATACTGGTTCCCATTTTCAAGCCAAATCAAACAAGTGTCTTATCTGCATCTGTACAGCTCTTCTTGGCTGCAATATCCGATCAATTAATGATGTCTTTCTTCTGCCAGTGACACCAGCCACCACACTCTGTGGGTTTTCCTGCCTCTGCCGCGTCATGAATCCCTGTGCGTATCTTCTCTATGCTGCATTGCCAAACTGCCAGTCTTCCCACATTTAAGGCCACCCTAACAAGTAATTGCTTCTTAAAGATATTCAGAAAATAAACAAAGCAAAGGCTAGAAAATTAAATAAACACTATTCCTGTTTCCTAGGAAAATTTCAAGTGGAGTAAATGGGAAGGATGGTTCATGATACTTAAGTGATCACTCTGCTCTCCTCTTTTTGACTTTGACATCCATCAGTGTGTTATTTCTATACATACAAGGTTGCAAATTAACAAGGTCTCTACTACAGAATGCAAAGGAAGAAAAAAAAAGATTGTTAGTTTCTCTGGTTTCGCTTAAATACTCTTGTCACATGCTACAAGTGTGTCACCTTATATTTGAGTAAACAAAAGAGCTGGTAGGGAGATGAGAAGAGAAACTGAAAAAAACCCACTGATTTTAACCCATATCAGCATTTACAAATCTATGGTAATTAATACTGGTTAGTTACTGCACCACTGCAGCAAACTGGCCCAGACAAATGGCAAAGATGGAGCCCTTGCAGAGTGACCTGCGTTGGGCAGAGTGCTGGACCAGGTGGCCTCCAGAGGTGCCTTCCAGCCAGAATTATCCTGTGACAGAAGCCCAAATGCCCTGACCTCACTCACTCGTAAGCTGCACTACTATAATCCTATACCTTGTTTTCACACACGAGTCCATTTTATTATTATTGTACTTTAGTTAGCCTGTGGCAATCCACTTGACACCACCTCCGTAGACAATCTGCTTTAATGTTAACAGGATTGCAGGGGGATGTATCCTGATGAAGCTATAGCTCAGCTAATGTAGTATTTGGAAAACTAATTGTATCATGCAAATAGGAGACTTTAAATTTGAAAAGAATCTGAATGCATATGCACTGTGGAACTGTATTTACAGTTTTTCAAAGGAGTGAGTTTTGTGGGAGAGGGAGAGTGAGAAGGAAGGTGAACATGACATTTTGACAGGTAAGATTAATTTTACCACTATACCAGTTCTTTTTTTGTTTCAATTTGTCTCATTTTCAGCAACAGAATTTAATTTTCTTACTTTATGAATATGAATGCAGGTATTATGAATACGAACACCACATTTCAAATTAATGGAGAGACAGGAGCACTAAGAGGCTATCTACCTTTAATTTTGAAGAGTGGGTGTTCAGGTGAAGAAATTTTGAGATTAGCTGGTTTACAGCACCCGACACATCTGACTTACAGATCAGCCCCTGGACACAAGGACAGCCTGGAACAGAAACTCGAAGGCGTGCTGTGACCAGGGCCAGCGATGAACTACCTGTGCTAATACATATGCCAGTCTTTTCAGGCTTTGTGACTCTTGGTACAAAAAAAACCTCAAGACTTTTAACTCTGTTGTGACACACAGATGTCCTCACGTGACAATTCACACAAAAAAGTAGTTCACTCCCATCGCATATCAGCTGAAAAGGGGTTGTTGCTCCCTGGCCCTCAGAGCCCAGCAGCATTGGGAACAGTAACTCTGAATTGTGCCTCATCTTAATAGGTATGGAGACAGGAAAAGGGGCTGCTGGTTTGGTTTTTTTTTTTTAAATCAAAGCTGACAGGGGCTCTCAGCCTCGTGGCACACACAATAGTAGAACATGGAGTACATTTTTCTGAAACAGGGCCTTCTGTACATGGAGGAGCACTGGTAGATGTCGCTCCTCTGTGGCTCAGGTCTGGAAGCCGCACAGCCGTGCTTACACACCCCACCTCCCAGCAGGTTTGGTTCCTTTGCCCATGGCATTACGCCTTTCGGTTCTTTGCCGCCCCAGCGAGCCCCGTCCGGGGGCAGTGAGCCGTGCTGGGTGCGGAGCCCACCCAGGGGGGCTGCCCACGGCCCGCGCTAGCCCCTTCCAGCCAGCCACAGCGCCCAGCTCGCGCCTCCCGCGGGGCGCCGGGCCCTTCCCGCCCGCGCACAGCCATTTCACGCGGCCGCCCGGCCGGGCCCCTCAGGTTACAGCGGCAGGCGGGCACCTGCCTGGGCGGCGCTCGCCGCCCTTTCCCCGCCAGGCGTGCTGGCGAGGCCACGCCGGCCCCACGCGTGACGGAACAGCCACCCGCGGGCGGGAACAGCCGCTCTGGCGGGCATGAGGTCCGCACCGGCCGCCTCCATTTTGTGACGGCCGGAGCCCCCTCACCCGCGGCACGCGCGGGAGGGCGCCAAGGGCGCTCGCGACCCACTTCCTCTCCTCACGGCGTAGGCTCGCGGAGGCGCGCGGTCCCAGCGCGCGTGCGCAGAGGCGGGGCGGCGGGCCGAGGGGGCGTGGCCGGGACGCGGGTCTCGCGAGAGCGCGCGGGCTATATCTGGGAGTGGGCGGGGACGGCGCTTCCTTTAGTGCGTGTCCGCCCGCAGCGCTGCATACCGCACCGCTCCTCCCGCGCGAGCAGGCCGAGAAGATGGAGGACAGCGCCATGGACATGGAGAGCATGGGCCCCCTGCGCCCCCAGACCTTCCTTTTCGGTAACGGCCCGTCGCCTCCCTGGCCCCGCGCTCCCCTCGGGCCCTCCCCTCCGCGCCCTTAGGCCTCGGGGCCGAGCGGGAGGCGGCCCGCGGCCTGGTGCGGGCCTTGCGCCTCGCCTCAGCGGAGCGGGACGGGGCAGGGGGCCGGCGGGCGGGGCCCTGTCGGGGGAGGGGGCGCGCGGCGGCCGCGGCCCTTCCCGCTGGGCGCGCTCTCCCCGGCGGCGCGCGCCCCACGTGGCGCCCGGCCTCGCACGTGGCGGCGGCGGCGCGGCCCGGCCCCTCTGCGCCCTTTTGTTCGCCGCCCGCCTTCCCGCCCGTTCCTAGGGACGCGGGAGCGGCCGGGCGGCGGCCGCGGGGCACGCGGCGGCGCGGGGAGCACGTGGAGGGCGGCGGGGCCGCGGCGCCCCTTGTCCCCGGGGGAAGGCCCGGGGGGGGGGGGCGGGGGGAGGGGGGCTGGGGGTCCCGGGCGGTGGGAGGGCCCCGGGCGGCGCGGAGAACGCGGAGCGCGGGTGGGCTGGCGAGGAGCACGCGGGGAGCTGCGCGGCCGGCAGTAGGCCGCGGGCTCGCCGGGGGTTTTCCCCGCCCCCGCGTGTTCTCTGCTTGTGTGCCCGGAGCGCCGGTGGTTTTCCGCGCAAGCACAGAGCCTGGCAGCAGCGAGTTTTAAAACAACAAGCGGTTAGCGAATACCTGCGTCTGAGCGAAGCGGTGTGCACATAATTGAATGGTCTTTTCCCAGGCTGCGAGCTTAAGGCAGATAAGGAGTATCAGTTCAAAGTAGATGATGAGGAGAATGAGCACCAGCTGTCTTTGAGAACGGCAAGTATTTTTTTGCTTTTTAAGTTGCCCGTTTTAGGTTGTTTTTTTTTTTTAATCGGTGATGTGTGATGTCATGAGGAATGAATTTTTTTAACATGTAAATTTATTTCCTAAAACCTGCTTCTTTTAGTGGTAAGTGTTCTTATGTGAATCTGAACAATAAGCTGTTTTTACTCGGAATGGAGCATGCCATGTCACTTTAAGTATTTACTGTATTGAAAAAAAGTTTAAAATGTCTGCTGATGCTTCATCTCTTACAGCAAGCAATGCAAGGCTGGAAAAGTTTAAAAATGAATTCAGAGCAGATTAATAAATACATAATAAACAGAGTTAAGGGCTAGAATGTACACTGACCTGCAATAGTTCAGATGCTACAGGAGTACAAGAGGATAATTTGTAGGAATCATGCATAGGCACGCTTTAGTAGACTTTATTAGTAACTTTATTTTGAAAGCTTTTCCTTATGTTCTCTAAATGTAATTCCAGTGTTTTTTTCCAAAAGCAACTAATAACAAAATCTAAATGAGGCAAGGGAAGGTTTATATTTTTATTGTCCTTAGTGTTGCCCTTTCTAAGGATGTAAGTGGGAAATGCTGTTTTTCATTCACTTGATTGATCTAGCACACTCCTCACTGAGCAGGACACTCCTGGAAAGCAGGATCCATGCACTGAAAGTTCTTGGATGTGTCCTTAGATCTTTCTGCTGCAACAGCGACCAAGACAAGTATTTCAAGGCTTTTGTTCTGGGCTGAGCATGTTACTTGGGGTTAGCAGCAAGATAATAGGCCCCCTGAACTTCACAGGCAAGGAACTGCAGAGTTGTAGCACCTCTCTACTTCATGCTTTATTGCTGTGTTTATTTAAGTATACACAAGTGTCTTGATGATACCTGGAGACAAGAATCTTGTAATTGTGAGTTACTTTCCACAGAAGAATTGCTTCCTGCAGGAGATGTGCATAATAATGCTCTCCGAACTTGCACAATGGTACTTGTAACACTTCAGTACAGGCATTACAGTTTCATGAATCATGTGTCTTCAGTCCTTGCATTTTGAAAATTACAGCCTGGACTTGACAATGACTAATTTATTCTTAATTACAGTTTCTTTTGAGGGAAGAATATAACAGTACAGTATGTATAGGACAAGTTCATATGAATATTTCTCATACCTGAATGCTTGTCATGTGGATGAAATTAATTAGAGCGGTACTTGAGTTGTATGGCTTTATCCAAATATCATGTTTTTGGAAAAATATGATAAAGAGGAGAAATGGGGGTTGAAATAACAAATGACACACTGGAAATATCAAAGAGGCTTGGAAGATCTTAGACATAGCTGCAGGCAGAGCAAGGAGTTGCTGGAAGGTAGCAAATACCCAGTGGCAGATCTGTGCACCTGATAAGACTGGATGTATAAAGATTGGCTGGCACACGTCATTTAAGATACAAATGTGGCGATGGAGTTGGTGTGAGGTGCAGAAAGAAGTGGGGAGAAAAAAAGGATAAAAGTGAAAGGGGAGGAGGATTGATGCATGAAGAGGTAGAAGGTGGCGTGAGGGTTTCTCCAGATGTTTTACTAGCTGAGAATAAAAAGAGGAATGGTTACTGCTTCATTACCTGCTTATTGCCAGTGTGCTTCCCTTCAGTGTAGAAATTAAAGCATGTGAATGGATACTTGCCAGACAGTAAATAAGTTAATAGTAAGTGCCACAATATTGCTTCAACTGGTGCAGAAGGCAGGAGTATGTGGGAGTGGAGGGCATGCTCTTAAGTTCTTGTCCTAGTGGGTAGTCCCACCAGCTGAACAATTCAGCTTTGTTTCTAACCCATTTGAGAGGTGAGATCAGAGCAGCAATTTCACCTCTTTAAATTTACAGTAAAACAGCTTGCTAGGAGTAGTGAATCCTATATCCTGTTTCTCAGCCTTCAGTCTGATACGTCTAGTCTGGATCATGACAGCCTGCCTAAAACCTCAGCTGTTGGAGAATGGAAATTTGAGTTCTGTGCCTCTGCTTGAAGTTTTTACACCCACATCTTCCATGGAGGATGGAAAGCTTTCTTTTCATGGGCATTGGGAAAGGAAACAGAGAGCCTTGTTCACTAGTCTTGGGTGTAATTGTAGTACTTCAGGGAGTTCTTGGTTGACACATCTCTTGCATGTAATCCTGACTGAGATGCTAGAGGTTCAGAGAACTGGAATTTCAGACCTGTCCCATGTCTGTCACTCATCTGCCTCCCTGCAGCTATGATTTTTCTGTCTTCAGAAAGTGACAGACTTGTACCCGCTGTAAAGCATCCAGGCACTTGAGTTTTGAAATGCTCTGGGACGGCAGCTCCCAGTCCTCAGTGAATTAATGCAGAAGGCAAATGCATAAATGACAGTACTGAACTTAGCAGTTGTTAAGACTCAACTCCTTATTGAGTGTCAAGGAAGCAAAAAGTGTGTGGTGTGATAAAGTGAAGCAGTTGGCAGATGAAAAGTGGCAGGAAGGGGAAGGATAGAGGCCTACACAAAAACTGAGAAGGGACTTTTTTTGATAGCGTGTAGTGACAAGACCAAGGGGTAATGGCTTTAAACTGGAAGAGGCCAGATTTAGATGAGATATAAGGAAAAAAATTTACTGTGAGGGTGGTGAGGGACTGGCACATGTTGCCCAGAGAAGCTGTGGATGCCCCATCCCTGCCCAGGGTAGGAGGGTTGGAACTGGGTGATCTTTAAGGTCTTTTCCAACCCAAACCATTCTGTAATACGATTCTGTGGTTCTGTAGTAGTGACAGCAGTTGTTTCCTTTCCTCTAGGCACGTGCGTGTACTGCTGTACAACCAGTCAGAAATACAAACTTCAGTCTTGAGATACGATACAGTGAACGTTGTTAAAGGCTTCAGAATGTGGAAATTCTCAGAATGTGCACTGTTCTTCACAGGTTACTTTAGGGGCTGCGGCCAAAGATGAATTACATGTTGTAGAAGCAGAAGCACTGGACTACGAAGGCAACCCTATTAAAGTAGTACTGGCATCCCTGAAAATGTCAGTGCAGCCTACGGTAAGTACAGGAACTTGTAAAAATCTACTATAAATTGGGTCTTGGGTGAGAAAGGCAAGTTAGAAAAGGTTTTGGTTGTCTGAATTTTAGTGAAACTGCACAGTGGTCAGTGTGTTCAGATAAGTGTCCTTTTTGGCATGTATACTAAACACAAGCTAAATGAATTTTTTTGTGCCTAGTAAACTTAATCTAGTGATCTGGAGATAATACACTTGTTTGAATTAGGCATTTTTCTTAAGAAGTGATAGTAATTATGCATGTCATCTTGCATGCACTTGCAGGCAGGTGCATCTGTAGCCTGTGTTGCTTGCTTTGAGCCTTGGATAAGAAAAGTGTAGCTTTCCTGCAGGTCCCAAGCTCTTAAGAGATTCTAAAGATGACTGCTGCCCTTTCTTGGTTGAAGGGCACCATACTTGTTCCTGCCATCTGGAATGTCGTTTGAGTCAGTGTTGCTGATGTACAGGAGGAACTGCACCATGCTGGGGGCAGGTGTGATAGATAATGTGCAAATTGGCATTGCTGCCAAGCAAATGTGGATTGGTCTGGCTTTGGAAAGTGTGCTTTAATTAGGACAAGCAGTGAGAGTGTAGTAAATTCCTGTGGCTTATTGACCCTGATTTTACTCTAAGCACTTCTAGACTATTGTGTCACATGAAGCTTGGAGTAACTGTGTTAGCCTTGGAGTCTACAGAGGTTGATGCTCTTGGTTTTATTTGAATGGATTGTCTGTTAAGCACACCTTGCCTTTAATATTTGAAGAAATAACAATGTTTTTTTCCTTAGGTTTCATTAGGTGGCTTTGAGATCACACCACCAGTGGTCTTGAGGTTGAAATGTGGTTCGGGGCCTGTTTACGTCAGTGGTCAACATCTTGTAGGTGTGTATTACTCATTCCCAATCTGTGATCTTGCTACCTGTCAGCACCAACAGAACCTAAGTGATGTCTGGTATCTCAAGCAGTACTTTCTCAAACACCAGCCCTATGAATCTTTAATTGGCTATCCTCAGAAGCATGAGGACAAGAGTTCACAGAAACACTTGCATGCCTTTTCTTGCCGCTTGCTTTGCAATTTGAGTTCTAATTTCTCTCCTTAAAAATGAATGTTAGGTTCTTGGTGTTGGAGAGCTCACAGCTTTTTGCTGTGAGACACTGCTTATCAGTTGAGAGTGTGAGAAGACTGACCACAAAATAGTTTTGAATTTGCACTGAAAACTAAGCCAAGTCTAGCCTTCTCCTTTGCAGAATCGTCCCTGAAACTGATCTTTCTCACTAGAAGGTCTCTTAAACATACCTCCTTAGAAATTGAGAACATTTATTTCTGACTTTTCTGTGGCTTCTGTAAGGAATGTTACAGGCAGTGTATGGATGGTTATTCACTCATTTTGGGTTTCAATGTAGTAGTATCTGCATACAGCCAACTGGAAAAGTTTCTAATATCAGTGGTTAGATTGTTAGTAGGAGGAAGCCTCCTTCTATCAGTTCAGCACCTCAGTAAGACCTTGCCTGTTTAGTTGTGGGTGATACTCTTCTGTTTGTTTCTTACTAGCAATCTTGCTTTAACTACTGTTAAATGAGTTGAGTTTTTTTTTTTACACATTGCCATCTTTTTCTCAGCATTAGAGGAAGAACCAGAATCAGACGATGAGGAAGATGATGCAAAAATTGTGAACACTTCAACAAAGAGACCAGCAAGTGGAGGAGGAGCTAAAACACCACAGGTATATATACTTTCAGTCAGCTTGTCTGTAGAATTTTCTTTTGATTTGATATTAATGCTGCCTCTAGGAGTAAACAGTTAGATGACTTGCTGTGATTTACTTAATATATGATGATATATTGGCATCTGTGGGGAAGGATTGTTTTGTGCTTGGGCCCTGACAAGTACTAAACTGTAGAAGTGCAGTTCAGTGCAGATGGTTACCAAAGCTTTGCTGGAGGGTCTGATAGAAGCCTTGTTTGTGGAAGTTTTGTCCAATGTAGTAATTGAGTGTGTGCAGATTCTAGTATAAACATCACTGTATGGTGAGAGTTGTAAATGCTGATGGAAGCTGTAGTGTAGAAGGAAAGGTTTGTGTGCTGTAAAATCAATAGCACTTGGCAGCTGCAGCTTGTTGATTTTCAGTTAAATGGATGGAAGTCAGACTTGTAATTATGCCACATTGTTTTGGATCAGGGTTGTTGCTTATTAAACAATGGTATTGACAGTTAACATGCTTTGTATTTTTTTAAGAAAAAAGCAAAATTATCAGAAGAAGATGAGGAGGATGATGAAGATGAGGAGGATGATGATGAGTATGTATTCTTGTTTTGATAATGTATTTTGAAATCTAGGGTTAATTGTTTCATAATACAAATTGTAACACGATTTAATGCTAAGTGAGCAAGCTACTTTGTCTGGACTATGGTACCTAAAAGCCTACAGAAAACTGGTGAGGGACTTCTGACAAGGGCATGTAGTGACAGGACAAGGGGCTATGGCTTTAAACTGGAAGAGGGCAGATGTAGATGAGACATTAAGAAATTCTTCACTCTGAGGGTGGTGAGGCACTGGCGCAGGCTGCCCAGAGAGGCTGTGGATGCCCCATCCCTGGCAGTGCTCCAGGCCAGGCTGGACGGGGCTCTGAGCGACCTGGTCTGGTGGAAGGGGTCCCTGCCCAGGGCAGGGTATTGGAACTGGATGATCTTTAAGGTCCTTTCCAGCCCAAACTGTTTGATTATTTTCAAAAGTGGAATTCTCTTAAGTTTATCTCTACAATGCAGTCTATAGTAGTAGCCAAAGTCCGAAGATACATGCCTTCAGTATTAAAACAGAGGGGAGTGTATTTAATGGCTTTAACAGTAGTAAGTAGAGTATTTGGCCTAACACCTTGCCATGTGTTAAAACAAGGTATAAGGTAGACTTGGGAAGATTACTTGCTTCATGAATACAACATTTTTATGGGGGCCAATGTGGTTAAAGCTGTGAGGATGAATCTTGAGTTATGGTGAGTGACTAACTTTCTAATTGTAGTGATGAGGATGACTTGGAGGATGATGAGGAAGAAATGAAAACACCAATTAAGAAAGTAAGTGGCATGTATATATATATGTACATGTTATGATGCTCTTCACCTGTGAAGGATTAAATAGTCTGTTTAATGAACTTGGAGTGATCAGACCAGATGGACTCAGTATCTGCAGCTGAGTTTATTCAGACAGAGGGAGCAAGTGCTAACACCTCTTAACTCACTAATAAGTGTTAGTTAACTGTCCATGTTTTGAGTCTTCATTGAGGGTTACTATGAAGACCCCTGAAGCAGAAGTGTCTGAGTGTGCATCCAATCCGTGTTTTATTTACTTGGCTGCGGAGGAGTGGCTGGGTTCTTCACAGTGTGCATCTGCACACGTGCAGTTGTCAGACTGGTATGATTTTTGTCTATGGCTATTGGACAACAAGCAAAATCTTGCTCAAAGTGGGTTGTGCTTTGCCATTTCAGTTAGTCCTGCATGCTGTGAAAAAGGTCTTTTCAGCAACCTAACTTTCAATTAAAAAATGGATGCAAATTTCTGAGCCCATTGAAAAGGTTCACTTCAGGCCGCCAAGTGCTTGAATATGAAATCAGCCCTTGAGTGCCATCTGGTGGTAAAATAAACTGTAAGGCAACTTGGCAACTGCGGAGGTAGAAGGTAGTAATTTTTTTTAACTTGTGTGCTTTACATATCTGCTGTTTAGAAGCAAATGTTTAATGTTTTACTTCGCTATGTACTGCTCTGTCTTAATGAATTTCTCTGGGTGGTAGAGCACAACAGTTTAAGGTCTGGTGAAGACAATCTGAACTGCAGATTTCCTGCTATCTAATCAAATTCAGTGTGGCTGAACAAAATGGTCACTTGATTTTTCTAGGAACATAATCACATTCTTACATATGCACGTGGGATTGCCCATGCTTATCCCAGATAGTATTTCTGTATGAAATACCAAACAGGTTGTGCTGCAACAGGTTTGTTTTTGAGTTTCTGCAGCATACATACATTTTGCTTAAATAATGGATGCTGATCATATTGCAATGAGAATTTTTTTTTTGTTTGAGATTAAATAGTGTGTCACTAAGTCTTGAGTATTATGTTAAATGAGCTTAACATTTACTATCAGTTTTTTGGGGCAGATGAACTTAAGTGCTTTCTTTTCAGCCTGTCCGTGAGGCTTCAGGAAAAAATATGCAGAAAGCAAAGCAAAATGGAAAAGACTCCAAGCCGTCCACACCGGCATCTAAGTCAAAAGTGAGTGAAGACAAATGAGTAAAACAAATGTTTGTTCTAGTGTGAAAGCTAGTTTTCTTGACGAACAGTAACTTTAATGTACTAACCATTAAGTTTTTTTTAAATCTTAATATGAAGTGTGCTGGGGCTGCTGTTCATTGCTTCCTGTTCCCCTGTGAAACTCTTTAGTGATAAATATTTAACTACAACAGCCAGGAATCAAAATCAGACATGCTGTCCCTTATAAGTATCAGTGATCCCACAGTTTAAAATACAAGTCTATTTTTTATGTAGCTGCCTGTACAAGAGGATGAGTTCTAACTGTTGTCACTGCAGTAAAACAGGAGGGTGCTAGGAAGGGAGTCTCGCTTAACTGATCCATTTGAGAGCCAGCAGTTTTCTTGTTCAGTTGCTTTGTAGTTGTCAAGCTTCCTTATGCAGCTTTTCCTTGCTGTGTGTACTTGAACATGCACGTAAGGAAGGCTGATACAGAAATTAGTGTGGGATGGATGATGGCAGGAGAGCATCTCAAAAGCAGTGCAGATGTGTGCCTTTTAAAGCATGACCTAGTCTGGCTGCTGTTGTGGAGTAAGCTCTAAATCACTGAATGTCTGGGTTATTTTCAGTTTCATTTCTGTTGGGAGAAAGCTGTGTAGGCATCTGCCTAACTGTATTAACTGTAGTAACTTCAAACTTAAATGTTTTCCTTGTCTGAGGAGTGCGTTAGAAGCACAAATTTAACTTCTGTGACTTTTTGAAAACTATCTGAAGTATCTGTTTGACAGCTAGTTCTTCTATTCTGTGTAAATTCTACAGTAGATTTTAATGTTCTTGGGTTTTTTTCAGAAAACTTGATCTTGTATCCTAAGCAGCTTTATGTATGTGCAAGTTTCTAATAAAATTAATAATTTTCAGACTCCAGATTCCAAGAAGGATAAATCCCTAACTCCAAAAACACCAAAAGTCCCTCTGTCGTTAGAGGAGATTAAAGCAAAAATGCAAGCGTCTGTAGATAAGGTGAGTTTTTGGAAACTTCAGGTTTGTTGGCCTTATTTTTTATGTTTCCACAGATTGGAAGAATTAGATGTTTTTAAGAAATGGTTAGGTGCTACTGATTGCTGTGCTGGTATTGGAGTATGTTGATGTTGAGACTTAGAGAAATGAAAACTCACTTGGGACAAAAAGAAGCTTCTGTACTCGTGAGAAACAAAAACAGTGTCTTTGTTTTTGTGTTCCTCCAGTAGTGGTGATTAGTAATTTGGTATTTCTTAGTGATCTGTCTCAGTTAAAATTAAAAACCCTGACAAAATAACAAAGTATTCGGTGATAATTCATTCTAAAGTTGTCTTAACTAATGTACACATTTTAGGCAATGAGAGTAAAGCAGAGTTCTTTAGATGCTTGGAATTGCTTGGTCTTAAGGCAGTATCTGTGTTAGCTATCCAGATGCTTGTAAGGCTGTATAACTTCCAGAAGGGGGAGACAGGTGCTTGTGGTATGTGTTAATGAATCAATGATGACCTGAAAACATTTGCTTTCTGAACTGGAGATCTGGGGTTAATTGAGTCTCTCCTCAGTGGATGTTTCATCTTTTTGAAGGTCGCAGGGCAGTCACACAGCTTTTGGTTGTTACATCTTTGACTAGCACTTCATGTTTATGCATCTAGAGTATTCTTCTTAGCTGCTATTTAAGTACAAAAAAGAAAATTGCATTTTAGTTGTAGGCTGGTTCAGTAAAAGTATAGCAGGTAATATAGCAATTCTTTCCTCCTTAGCCAAGTTTGGAAACCTGTGTGCTAGCTAGGGATGCAGTTCAGTACACACCTGTACCGCAGAATAGCTGGTAGTGACGACCTGACATCTAGACTGAGTTCTGCGTTTACTTCACTAGCTGAGGAGTGTGCTTATAGATCACTTGCTCGTTTGTAACAGAACTAGATTCTTTATTGGAGACTTATTTTTGGCTAAAGCCTGCACTGATGTCAGTGCTATGAAGAATTCTGGGTTTTTTAGTTTGGTCTGAGATGACAGTCTTTCACCTCTTACGCTAGCAATCAAGTAATCTAAAGAATGAGGGTTATCATCTTATGCTTAGATTCCTGATGTTTTGGGGCAGTTTTATTCCAGGAATGCAAAATAAGACAGTGTCTCAACACAGAGTGGATGCAGGGTGAGCAATAACATTGTGATTGGGATCAAAATGCATATCCTTAAATTGTGAACCTGACAGTGATGGATGGTATCATTCTGCTAGGTCAAACTAACCTTGGATCTAGTGAATGCTAGGGTGGTTTTCTGCATGACTCAGAGGAGCCATGATTAGTGGTGTTTCTGCAGTGTAAGCACAAGTGGCTGAGCTGCTCACAGTAGACAGATGTCCCTATGGAGGGAAGCACGCAGACCAGATAACTGGCAAGGAGCTTTGGAATATACTTTCTGTTGCTGAAGTGTTTTTACTGGGAAGTGCTGTGTAAGCACAAATACCTAGAAGCAATATCAGGCAGCCTAATTTAATATTTTCCAAGATGATGCTAGAGCTGTACCTTAGTAAGGCAAAATGTTTGTGCATTGCTGTATACAATAGCACTTCTAGCTGACAGCCAGCAAGTTAGCAGCTTTAAAAAAAAATAACTTTATTAAATTACTAGAGAGGGACTGCTGTATTATGTAGTAAGTAGATGTCAACAGGCTAATAGAAAAGCATCAGTGCTGGACAGAACCCAGGGGTAAGACATTGTCCAGATCCAAGCTTTTTGGTTGCAGTATTGCAGTTTCAGATATTGCTAATGTAGCTTTGTTTCCTTTGAACATGAAACTGCTGTCCTCTGCCGTGTGCAGAGTAGCAGCTCAGTGTGCTATCGTAATTGGCTAGGTGTATTTCAACTGATGTACCTAAAAAATAAGAAAAATATTACTCATGGGGAGTACGAAAGTAAATTGCTGTCTGTTAATAGTGTAGTATATTTTGCCTGGAGATAGGAGATGTGAAGGTAAACCTAGATCCATGAGTTACTGAGTATGCTTTGTGCATTTATGTGTACAAAGGCAATTTCAGAGATACAAGCAAATGTCTACAAACAAGATCATTTTAAGTGGCGAATGCTTGCCTTTGTGTTTTTGAGCATAAGCAAAGATGCTTGTAGTGCCACTTCAGTGTGTAGGCACTCATTCCCGTGAGAAATAGCTGAGTGCTATAGGGAAGCAAACTTCTAAAAATGATTTTAAAGCAGATTGGGAGGTTGCAAAGTGGGTTGAGTAAAGTTCCATGTGTATTGCAAAGGATCATCCATTGCAAAGGATTTAAGCTTCATAAGAGTTATTTATTGAAATCATTAAATTACCTGCGTACACTAAAGCTTGCTTCTTTCAAAATAGGGTTCTTCCCTTCCTAAGCTGGAACCCAAATTTGCCAACTATGTTAAGAATTGCTTCAGGACGGAGGACCAGAAGGTAACTGAATTTATTGGAACTTGATAAAGTCCAAGAACTTTTATAACCTGACTTAGGGATTCTTTTCCACTTCTTAATCTTTACAAGCATTGGACTGTTTCAAAGGGTTACAAACCACAAACAATACTTCAAATTAAATAAATGGGAACGGTTTTAAGGGTTTAGTTGGCTTAAGATGGGAAAGCTAATATTTTATTACATTTTTCCAGCTTTTATATGGTTGGTAAATTATCTCTTGCTTACTAAACCCACAGAATTTTCCTTTTGGCACCATATTGGCTAAGGAAATGAGCTGTGGTTTTCCTTGCTGCTGAATTTGGCCACCTAGGCCAGTCTGCTGTTCAGCCTTTTGTTGGGGAGGGTGTCTGGGAGGGGGAACTGTTTTGTGATTGAGATTATGGCTTTCTTGTACACTTTCTCCCAAAGTCAACTGAACTCTTGTAAGGGGGCAAGCCAAAAGGTGGTATCAGGAAGCAAGTTTCTGAATTAGTAATTACTCAACATATACTAGGCTAAAATATGTCTTAGATTTCCCTATCAAAATTCCTCTAAGTTAAAACTTTCTTCCAGTGACAGAATTCCTTATGCTTTCCTGCTTCCTTCAGTGGTTCAGAGTAAACTTGTCTGATAGACAAATTGATAGGTTCTTGAAAGAATGTTTAAAAGCAGTTCGCCTCAGCTACTGGAGTTGGTCTGACATTAGCCAGGGTAGGCAGAGTTCAGCCAATATTTGCCTAGCTGGTCCACACCCATCCTCTCACTTACCTTCACTGAATTCTTACTATTACAGTGAATAACAGTCTTCTAGCAGAAGGACCTAAAGTGTTGCTTTCAACTTGATTTTTCTCTGAAAGAAATGCATTTTTTTGTTGTAACTGAATGTCAGTGTTTTGTGGAGTAAGTAGAGATAGTAAACTAAAAATAATGAGAAAAATGGATTTCAATTTCTAACTTTTTGTGTACACTTCCAGGTCATTCAAGCTCTCTGGCAATGGAGACAGACTCTGTAAGAAAAGAAAACAGTTTAAACAGTTCATTAAAATCTGCAGTCTTATTTCTGTAACCATTATTTGGCTGTCCTTTTTACAAATGCTGAAAGAGCTTTCCTTACCGTGTCTGATAAATGTCATCCAGATTACCTTGCCAAGAATGTGTTGTCCAAAATGCCTGTTTAGTTTTTAAAGATGGGACTCCACCCTCAGCTTCATTTTAAGTATGTATGGAATGTTTTGATAAGGCATGGTGGTGGTGGTCGTCAGACAAATGGAAATGGTGGGGAGATTAAATGTACGTGGAAAAAATAAAATTTAGTATTTTAATAAAGTACTATCGTTTCTTTTTTTATGAGTTGGGGGTACTCTGCATACTGAACCCAGAAGATAACAGGGTTTAAAAGTTCTCATAGGAACTACTGCAAAGTATTTTAGCTACTTCTCTTTACCAAGTAAACATCAGATAGTCTCCTTTATGTTGTCAACTTCAGAAACAACACCAATTCCATGAGCCTTACAGCTACTGAGCAGATGATTGGTGAGAAGACTTAAGTGGTAAGTGGGGCTTTATTCTTGTCTGGAAGTGACCACTAATTACATAATTGCCTAAAACAGCCTTTCCTGCATCTTGATTTCTGACCCACTTCGTTGCTCTTTGGTTTATGGTTTCTGTCTAACCAAGTCGGTTTGTAGGGCTTGTGACTCCACTTGTAAATTGTAATACTTTTGATTTGGGACTTGCTGGCTGTGCTGCTTCTCTGAGGGGGCTGCAGTCTCTGAGGTTGTGTCACGTGATGACTCCTGTGAGGGTTTTGTGGAGGAGAAAATTAGCTTGAGTGCTGTAGGGTGTGCCTAGAGAGCTCACTGAGGGAGATTAATGCCAGTGGTTAAATTCCTGGGAATGATGAGGAGCTAATCTCCAGCAAATCCCAAAAGCTCGAATGGGCAGGTAGTGCTGTATCAGTTCCTTGCGTTTTTTTTCTGAGGATTGCCTACGAATGATACTAAGAGGCAGAGTTAAAACATTTTTGGACCATTCTTGGTTGTCATATAATATAAAGTGCCATAAAAAATGCCAAGGTATAAGGGCCTTCTCAGATGAAGGGGGAGGAAAGCATGTATGTCATGCCTGGCACTGAACTTTTCCTCAAGGCTCTTCTCTAAATGCTGTATCACTTCAAATGCTTGAATGCCTTATCTATGTGTAGTCACTGTAGTAATGGTATGAAGACAGAAATGCTTAACCAAAAAAAAACCAACCATTTAAGCACTTGTATGGCAATTATTAAAGTTTTATTTAATCCTTGCTATGTGTGTGAATTAATGCAACTGCTTCTTTTTCACAGCAGCAAAGTCTTACTTGAGAACAGAAGGGCATTAGAACAGGTTTTAGCAGGGTGAGTTTTTTCCACTTGAAGGACTTGTGCAGTTGGAGTCCTACAGCAGCTGCCTTCACAAGACATGGTAAAAACTTTTGTTGCATTGTGCTAATTGGGCATGGGGTCTCTTTTTTTTTTTTTTGAATGTTCTTTTTTCCAAGCTATTCTAGAAGCAGTATGTATAATTTGGTTCATGACATTGTCACTGGAAATATTTTTAAGGTTTGCTATTACAAAAATATTCGTTTCTGTAGTTGAGATTCTGGGCATGATGGAAACCAATGCAAGGCTCCAGAAGCAAATATTTCTTTGTAAAAACAAAGCCAAGCGAAGTGCATGGTAGAGAAGCGAAACGCAGTGCAAGTCTAGTGTCAAAGATTCGTTTAAGCTTGAGTATAATTGCAACATGTGAAATGGCAGAGTATAGGGGTTTGAAATGCCTGTTACGGTGGGGTTATGTCAATACATGATGTCATCTGCACAAGTGAGCAAATTTCCCTGGTGAAATAGAGCTAATGGCACAGACAGACTTATTTAAGCAAAATTGCCCTCAATTTTGGCTGAAACAAGTGAAAATTGTACAGTAATTTCAGTAGAAGGCTATCCAACCAATAAAATATTCTGAGTATTAAACTTTTAAGAAAAGCCAGGGTGGTGTTTGTCTGTAGGTCACTGACCAAAGCAGATCTGTGGGGCACAGCCACACTTGGCGTAAGAATTGCAGGGGGAAGATGGAGCCCATATAGGCAGTTCTAAAGGAAAATGTTTGTGTGCTGTAGCCAAGGTATAATGTAAGTCAAATCTTTGTCCGGCTGCCATTAAGCAGCGTGAGGCATCTTTGAGACATGTGCATCATGGCATAAAAATGATAACTTTAGTTGGCCCTGGTTAGCTCACTCTTTTCTGCCAGCTTACATTCTTGCAGTTTTAGCTGTGAAAAATGGTTGGTGTGGCTGTGCACTGCCCTGCTCCTGGCTGTGTGGTGGTTTCCCTCGTCCCTCCCAGGAGCAGACCTCACCCGTTCCTGCCAGTCACGACTCCAAACATTTCGCTCCTGTTAGGACTGGCAATCTGATAATGAATCTGTGGGGCTGCTGGGCTGTGCAGCTGTATCCTCTAGGATGTTCACATGCAGCTGCCAGTTCTTCCACTTCTTTGAACTGAGTCTCAAAGTTTGAATTTAAAAAAAGTTTAAGCTCAGATTTGAAAATACCCCTTGAAGATACCAAATACCAGATGTGGGTTATTGAAATACTATTCTTGACTTTCTGCAGAGTTGAAACATGTTTTTACCATGGTAATAATGGCATGATTGCCACAAAGCTGTAATGTTTTTATAGCTAGATTGGGGGTTGGGAGCTTGGTCCTTGAGGATAACTTATTTGAGAGCTTGGAGGTACATAGTCATGTGCATTGGTACAAATGCAGGCTTCTCTCACACTGCTGTGGGAAAACAACTTCTCTTTAGAGGATGGTAAAATGCCTCACCAGGTTGCTGTCCCTTGACCTCCTTTCTCTGCTAATTTCTCCCCTTGCTGCTTTTCCTGTTGCAGGACCCTTTTGTTCCTTGCTTTTTCTGTGCTTCAATGCCTCCCATAAGCGTTCCGTTCCTTACAATGAACAGGTAGCCAGGGGTATTCCCGTGCACAGGACGGGGGAGGGCCACACAGCTGAGTGAGTGTGTGAGACAATGCAGGGTGTGCAGCACCACTGTCCTCTGCTGCACAGTGTTGGCTGCGAATATCACTGCTCCAAACACATCTATTTTGTCTCCAAGTCTCTGGTGTTTCTGGGTGTTGATTTCAGAGGAGTTGAAAATAGAAGGATACTGTCCTGCAGTAAAACAACCTTTTTCAGCTTCAGGAGATCTTGGTCTGTGTCTTATTCCTTGTGGTGTTCAAGAAAAGTGCTTGTTGGCCCCCTTAGGTCTGTCTTGGGGGTTTTGTTTGCTCCTCTAAATCAACTAGCTTGCCAAAATGTCTCAGACCCCAAAAGCTATGATGAGTACGGATCTGTTACTTTGCATGTGCTCAGCAATTGTTGCAGCCTTTGGAGAGGAGCAACTCGAGCATGGCTGGCAGGAGGGTGGAAGGGAGTGTGTGTGGGCTGAGGTAATGGAAAATGGGGCCAGGATGGGTGGTGGTTCTGGGCTTCTTGCCACCCAGACAGTCCCTCAGGGGCTAGGTTCATGCTGGAACATGCTCTCTGTCCTCTCCTCTAGTAATCTTGCTCAGATACCCCAAGCTATGTCCCGTCTCCTTCCAGTGTGCCATTACTGACTAGCAGCCAAACTCGCCCAGTTTTTCCTTCCCTCTCTTGCTGTTTTCCCAAAGGGGAATCAAGGACTGGATCCTATGTATGAAACGTCATGAAAAAAACCTGCAAATGAATTGGGTGGTTTGGAGCGGAGTGTTAGATGGAGCGCCTTTGTTCCCTGGCCTTGTCTAATGGGCAGTAGGTCCTGGCAAGCAGTAGGTCCTGGCAAGCAGCAGCGAGCGCAACTGGTTATGTTGAGTGAGGTTTAGAGGTTTTGTGATCGGGAATTTATTAAGGGTTGCTCTGAGTTCTGGCTCTCGTAATCTGAATGAGGAGATCTGAGCGTGTGTGATAAGGGGCACAGAAGAAGCGGTACAGGGCTTTGAGGTGTGTCTGAAAGGGCCTGACTTGTCCTTCCTTTTGCAGACAGCAGAGGGAATCCCTGGCTCTCTGCTCACTAGTTGTTTTTTATTTGTGTTTACAGTTTTGGGAGCAATTCTGTGTGTTATTTTGGATCAGTTCTTCAGTGGCTGTCTGGGTTGACTATTAATGTGAGTGGATTTTAAGCCATGCCTTATTTGGACCAAATCAATCAAATATATTAAATGTTAATTAAGATTATATAAGTGTGCTGTGGAGACAACTGGATTCTTCTGATTGTATGCATGCGTGGCCTGTAGTCAGTTGTATGGGCATGACTTTTGCTCTGCTCCATACTTTCTTCAGAAACTCTTCTCCCCTTCCACCACTTCTATCAACTCTCCCTAACCAAGTCAGAAGAGCCTTTCTAGGAAAAAGGATCCCAGGAGGAAACAAAGAATGAGGAAGGGCAATGAATAAGAAAAAAAAAAAAGAGAAAAAGGTGGTTGGGGGTCAAAAGTGAGAATGGGAAAAATGGAGACCCTCAGTGGGATGCTTAGCAGGGGACCTCTAACGGTACCTGCCACTTCCAGAGGTGTCCAGGCGGGCAGTGCTGCGCTGCTGCCCAGCCAAGGGAGTGGAAATTGGAATACGTGAACAGCAGATGGCAAAAGGAGGGAACATAATTGGGCCACTCAAAACAGAATTGGTGTGCCTGGTTCATCTTCGACTTAGTGTTTGGTTTATGCTGGTAGTAGAAACAGTCTCTTAAAAAACTGAAGGCAATTTTCTTAGGTCCTGCAGTCTTAATCAAGATCCCTTTAGCTAATTGCTGGGGCCCCTAAGCTTGCCAAGCCCCTTCCAATTCTGTTGACTTACCTGGTATTTAAGAGGAAAAAAAAAGTTCCTCTTGAATGAGGACATAAATTTTCAAAGCTGTTTTCAAATTAAGCCTGAGATTTTAATTTTTTTTTAGGAGAAATAACTGCAGGGAGAGTTGAAGGCATATTGTAGCTTGTTGAGATACTTGGCATGTCACTGCTGTAGCCACTGTTATCCATGTCTGGTTCGTGTAACTCTTCTCATTACAAGCTTGGGGACAAATGTAAGGAGTAATTGTGGTATTTTCACAAGAATGTCCTTGATGAGAGGCTTCTAGCGACACAGATTGTGCTATTTGAGGCAGTATATGTTATCCCAGCATTGCTTTTAGTGTTGCTTCCCAAAGTAGCTGCTGCTTTAGCTGTTCCCTGTATGTAAATGTGTGTGTGGACACTTGAGAACAGTGGAAAACTACAGCTAATAGGTAAAGCTTTACATTTCCAATAAGGCCGCCTCTGGCCTTTAGGACATTCTTCCCTGCCCCTTGACTCTTTTTCCCACACTTTTAAGCATTTCCTTCAATTTTTCCACGTGGAAATAGGTTTCAACTAAATTACTGCCCCGTAGCTAAGGGTGATAACATGTTATGGAGTCACCATAATGAAGGAGGCTCAGGCCTTGTGATCTCCAGAGACCACAGAAGGACAGGGAGACTGGGGGAGATGTTTGCTTCTTTTTTTAGGGTCTCAAACTAGGAGAGATGACTCTGCTTGTTCCCTCTAGCTTTAAGGTTCTGGATAGTCCCAACTCATTTCCAGTTGTACATCTTGCCACAGCCTTCTCCTTGCTAACTTGGTCCCTCACTGCTCATTGGGGTTCTCCTTTCATCTTCCGTATCAGTTCCTCCTAGTGTCTTTTCTACCCATTGCTGTTGTGAGCAGCACTGTTTCACTGGTCAGTCTTGCTCTCTGTCTCTAGAAAAAAAACATTGCAAACGTGGTGCTCCTGCATGAATCTGGTCCCCCTTCTGTGTTGCTTGGCAAAGTGTCTCTGAGAGCACGTGAGAGGCTGGTGCCCTTGCTTCAGTCATGACAAAGAACGCTGATTATTAAAGCCCAGCCATGCCCTGCTGTTGTACCTCCAAGTGGATGGACCATTCAGCCTTACCTGCTTTTAGGACTGTGAGATGCTTGTGCATGCCTCAGGAGAATGGGACTTCCAGAGATGTCTCTGCTGACCTGTGACATTGATTTTTCCAGAAAAAGGCCATGTTTGGGTATATTTTTGTGGAAACAGCAAAGATGACCTGCCCATCTGTTACACTTTTTGAGTTCTTGCTCTGAAGCAAGGTGTGCCCTACAGCTCCTCTTCAGAAGGATTAGTAGAAACGTACTTTTTAAGGTGTTCTTCTCAGAAAGAGCTGTCCTCGCCTGTTAGGTTGCTCCACGTTGCTCATTCAGTTGTGCCATGACAGGACAGTGACACGGGACATTGAGAGGTCCAGGATGTCACCAGTTGTTCAGTGCCTGCAGCTGTGTGTGTATCAGCCCTGAACTGCCCCAGGGGTGGCACGTGAGCTTTCAGGACATACATGGTCATGCAGCCTCTGTGTGAGGTCCTGTCTGTGAGAACACCCAGAGCAGTGCTGGGACAGTGGGCAGGAGCCCACAGCGGTGGTGTGGGATTGGGAAGGGAAGGGATTGGACATCCTAGAGAAGGAGGCTCCACTGATGGAGGTGACTTGCTGGAGACAGCTTAATTCAGGAGTCTTCAGTCGGAGGTTTAAGAGCTGTTGAGCTGCAAAGCTCTAAGTTAAGGAAATATTAAGTTTTGAAGCTTAACAGCTTCTGATTTTTTTTAGGGAAAAATGAAGCCGTGGAGGAATATAAATCCAAGAAACCGAGCCCTAGGATTTAATGCAGTGCAAAGACTGGAAAGTGGAATTTCCCACTGGTTTGTGTAGGCTGTCTGTGGAGGTTTGCCTCTTCTTGCCTCCCTTCAGAAGTATTCAAGCAGTAGCCACACGCTTTCAGAGGGAAGCTGCAGTGTTCCTGGGTGATGGGACCAAAGAAAGCCCATGGGTGTCCTCCCTGTATGGGACAGGTAGGACACCAGAGCAGGGGGGACCAGGCTGGGGCATGTGAAGTGGGAGCACCAGAGGTGGGCTGCCCAGGAGAACGGCATATTGAACTACTCCCTTGGTCTCTCCTTTACATTGAGATGTCCATTTTCAGTGATTTCGTTTTCTTCATTCCTCTGCTGATAAAGCACTGAGATTTGTTTAATGAGTGTGCTGGAGCTTTCAGAGGAATCTGAGGTTTCAGTTCCCAAATCCCATTGAAATCCAGGAAGTGTTTCAGTGGAGAAACCTTTGCAAATCCTGAAACCCTGGCTGCTGAATAAGAGGCTTTGTTAGGTTTTTTTATTACGAAGTAATGATACACATCAGAGTAAGAGTTGTAGCATGCTGGGTTCTCCCTTTGCGTGGGGCCGTGAGACATGTATGTATGGTCTGGAGCTGGAAGAGATGCTGCTCCTGCCTCTTATCCCAAGAAGGGCGGCTGTTGGCTGCAGAAGCTCTTGGGAGCATCCATCTCTGCTCCCTCTGGAGCTGGGACAGTCTGTTTGCAGCACTGGGCTGGCTGGTGGCAGCTTATGGTATTTCTTGGCCACCTCCCTCCTCCCAGGACTGGGTGCTTTGCCCTGTCCCAGCTCCCTCTCCTTCCAGTCCACAGGAGGCTGTGCCAGTTTGTTGTCCCTCTTACTAATGCTGCAGAATGAAAGCTGCCATGCTTGATATCCTATTTGTATTATTTATATTATTCCATTATTCTGTTGTTATATGTTTATTCATATTTGGCATGCATTATGTGTTTTTTTCAGTCTTCATTCTCCAATACAGGAGTTCGTGGTGGCCGAAAGATCTTTGCATGGTAGGGAAAACTCCAGCAGAGCTGGGCTGGTACTTCTGTGTGAGCTCTTGCTCACCCCTGAGGGACCTCATATCATTCGTCAGAGCTATTCTCTCCTTAATGCTGAATGATGGATGTGTTGTCTTTATGCAGGTTCCAGATAGTTTCACGTCTTCCCAGCAGCTGTTAAATACCAAATAATTTCTTGCTAAAAAGATGGGCTCGTGTCACACCTGTGTCTCAATAGTGCCAGTCTTCAGGTCTCTTGACTAAGGCCCTAACTCACCAGTGTCCTGGGTCACCTCATGGGATTGCTGCTTCTGTGTTTGCAGGATTGGTGTCTCTTATTCCTGGTGCTATATCCCCTGGCTGGCATGGAATGGTGCAGTTCATGTGTTCCAGGTTGGCATCTGATTTGTGGGGCTTACAAAGCACAGCTCTGCAGTCAGAAGCTAAAAACCTGGTGAGCATAAGGCACTCAGCAGCAAAACCACTAGTTTTGGGTTTTTTAGTGTAGTGGAGGAGAGCTCTGTGACTTATGTTCTGATTTAGTCCTTCAAATGCTTAGTGTGGGTATTCAGCATTTCTGCTTTCACTGTATTTATGCCTTTGTTCAGTGTTTCAGTTCATTTCCTGTGCCTCCATGCATTTTCAAAGTCCAGGCAACCAGCAGAGCAATTTCAGACACACACTGGGTCTGTGCTGATCTCTCTGGCTCTTCATCTGTCTTGGGGCTGGGTGAAATCCCAGTGTAAAAGCTAACAATGTATGGTTTGGGTTGCTTTTGTTCATCCACACATGGTTTGTTTATGTCCAGGGAGAAACTTCAGCATGCTAAATTCCTTCTGGAGTTAACTGATAAGTGAGCCTTCCCTACGCCTCTTGGTATGCGGTGAAATGTGGGAGCTTCAGAGGCTGAGCACCAGCACCCAGCGGCTTTCCAGCCTTGCAGCTGCTGTTTGGTGGCCTGCTGTGAAACAAGGTGCTGGGAACCAACCATGGGTGCAGAGCAGCGAAATTGCTAAACAGCAAATTGTTGCGTGCTCTTCTGTTCAAACTGTAGAGTATGGAACTGCTGGTTTCTGCTGCTACCTGTACAATACAGGGGAAGCATCACAGAGTGCTTTAGCAGTGTCAGGGGCTGAAGAGGGCTACAGAAATCAAATGAAGCTGTCCATCTCTGCTGCTTCTGGCTGCTCTGACCTGCTCCACTCTTAGCACCTTCCTGTGTGGTTGCTTGCAGGGCTCTGTCTCAGGGGATGTATTTTCAGTTAGGAGTCACAGCTTTGCTTGTTGATCTTTTGTGTGGTCTTTCCCTATCTTCTCCTGTATGTGAGTATCAGCAGGGCTGTTGGCCGTGCAGCCACCTACCACTGGCTTGTGAATTACCTGCAGAATTTTAATGCATGTTATATATATAACATGCATGAAAAAGACATTGCCTTTTGTGTGCGAATTGGATAAAGACAGAATATGCATGACAGCCCTTCTAAAAGTTGTCTTTCTTTTTACTGAGGGTTTAAAATGTAGAAATCCTCTTCAGGTTTACTCATCAAAATAATCCAAGACGCAGAAGATGACAGGAGCAAATGGCGCACAGTTTGCTCGCCAGTGGTGGGGCTGAGATGTAGAGCTGAACTTGGTCTTTGTAAAACATCAGCATGGGATTTTTTTTTTTTCCTTGAAATCTCAGATCTAAAGGAGAAAGCCCTTGGTGGCACAGTGTGCCAGGTGCAGCAGGGCTGGATCCTGCCCCAGCCTTAGCTGCTGGCTTCTCATTCACATTCCAAAGGGGTGTCCAGTGGGTGGGAAGGTTTCCCACTCAAGCATGCTGCTAAGTCCATGGCCCCATTGAGTGGGTTTCACGCTCTGTGAAATGTCTGCTCGTTGGGTGATATGGACCACTGGAGCAGGGCGAGGGAAATTCGTTTCACCAGGGGCACCGTCACAGCCCTACAAGCAAAAGGTCATGCTGCTCAGACTTTGATTTGAGCTGCTGAAGAGCAGTCACTAATCCAATAAGCTGCCATGGCACTGTAGGACATAGTCTTAGTGCAGGCATTTGCATGGGTGAGTGAAAGGCAGCAACCCTGGGAGATCACTGGGAGTGGTGGCCTGTGGTGCAGAGGCTGTACCTGGCCGCTGTCTCAGTGCACATCAAATGCTCAGGAGCACGCTGCACTGGCCTTTGCACCCTGAGTATTCTGTATAGAAAATAAACAGCTTGAAATCGAGGTGTTCATCTTCTGGTGGGCATTGGCTGTGCTGGCTGGGTGTGTGTTGGGACTCGGATCAAGAGGCAGCCTTCAGCAGTGAGGCAACAGGCATGGGTGCAGAGCTCTTAATGTGATACGTATACATACACATGTATTCATAATAATGTGCAGCTAAGTCATTTCTATTTTTCCTCAGATACATGTGAGCTGCCTCATCTAGTCTCTGTGCTTGACTGTGTTCTTCAAGGCTGATAGCCTGAGAGTCACTTAATATTGGTATTATTCTCCAGGTAACTATTGGGATTTTAAAGATTAAAGGACTTTGTCAGACTGCCCAGGCACAAAACATGGCTCTAGTTTAAATGGAGAACTCATGTGTAATTGCAAATGATATGTTCTCATAATTGAAAAAATAAAAATCCAATGTGCCCTCTTCAAAATAACCCCCCAGGTGTAGCTGTGACAGTTCTCACTGTTTGAGGTGTCCGGGTACCTTTTGCTCTATGCAGATCCTGTCCCTTTTGGCAGCTGAAGTGCTGCTCAGGCTGCAGCAGTGGGATGTAGCCATGCTGCCAGTATGCTGGTGTGGCCTGGGCCAGCATCACCTGTTAATTTTTCCACGTGCACCTCACAGCTCTGCTGTAGCTCCTGTAGTTTTCTCTGCTGCTGAGGCAACTGAAGTTATAACCATTAGCGGCAGCTTCACAAATTATTTTTCTAGCTGTGCCACTTCCATCTGGGTGCAATGTCCCTGGGCCTGCTTGGGTGCTGGGCAATACCATCTGTTGCTGTGTAAGGAGCCTTTTCTCAGAGGCAGGTGATGGAGCTGCTGAGATGGAAAGCCCTCATGTGGTGGGATGGGTGCTCATGGCTGCTGTAGTGACTTCCATCCCTTCCCCAGAGCATTGCCAACGGCATTTCTGCATTAGCCTGGTCCTAGGAAGGCACGCAGTAGAAAAGCACAAGCTTCCCTTTAGGTACTGTTTGCATCACTGGGATGTATGGGTGTAAAACATCATCCTACTTAAAGACCCTGAGGTCCTCAGGGCCAGCCCATGTGCTGGTAATGTAACGCAGCTGATGCGCTTGGTGTGTCAAGGCTCTGCTTGTGTGGGAGAGGAGAGCAAGTCATGTGTGGGATGCTTCAGATTTGAAAACCTCACCAAGAAATACTGACCTCCATATTATGGTTGCTGACTGGGTTTTTGTTGTTCTCGTGGAAGGAGGAAAGCGCCAGGTTTTTAGCTGGCAGAAAATGTCACCTCTGTGAACCGTTGAGCTTTGAGGTTTGGCAGGATGAACCTAACGGTAACAGCGCAGCAGCCTGGCACCATCACGGCAGGGATGTGGACCAAGTGTCAGGTACCCATTTTCTGCACAGATCCTGCTTCATGCTGGGGTTGGGAAGAGAGAATGGTGACACGAGGTTGTTGGTGGAGCAGGAGAGGTCTGGTTTCAGCTGAGGATGACACCCTTGGTCAGGTGAGGTCTGTGGGGCGCTCGCCATCTGCTTGTGCTCACCTGTGACTGTGGGGCTGTGAGCACTAGGGAGGAATTATTGCCTTCTGGCCTTGCAGAACTGCTGTGCGCGTTGTGCAGGGTTTTCTTTGGTGGCAGGTACTGGACTTCAGTAGGGTGATGTGCTGGTGCTTGTCCCATGCTGTGGGGTACCTTTCCCAGGGTGACCGAGCAGCGCCAAACGGCACAAGGTGGTGTAGGCTGGCTTCCTCCCCTCCCAAACCGCTTCAAGTAGAAGAGAAGGTGGTGATGATTAGGAATATATTAAATATTTTCACATCTAAGCTAAATGCTCTCATCCTGTGAGCCTCCAAATTCTGCTCGTACCATTTCTGCCTGTGTCTGCTTGGTCATCCTTGGAAACAGCCTTCAGCTGTGGCACGGTGCTGTGGGTGTGTGGTGCCACTGATGTCACTGCTGTAATTGACAGTGGTTTGGATTTTTTTCACTTGCGGGTCTGTAAGACCAGAAGCGTGAAGTCCACTAGATACATCACATACCTGTATTGGTGCTGGGGGTTTTGTAAGAACTTGCTTTGGTCGCTGTTTTCAAACTTAAGGTTTTCTGTGCCTCTTAGGCCTGAAGCTGTGAGCTGGAAACCCCTGTAATTCAGTGCCTGAAGGGTCCCCGCTGATGGACTCCAGGGATTAAAGATACTGCTTGATTTGTGGCCGAAAACACGGGGGGAGCGAGTGCGTTGGTCCCTGCAGATGTGGGAGCAGCAGGGCCCAACGCCCCGCGCTGATGTGCGCTGTTATTCGAGCGGAGACTTTGGGAGGCTCGGAGTTATGAGCTATGGTTATGTTCTCACTTAATAAGGTGTTAACTGACGGGAGGCTCTCTTCGGAGAGTTGGGCTATGCGTGGAGGTTAACGGTTCCTGGCATTCTGTCTGCTATAAACCAGCTTTGAGACGGGGAAAGAGTTACCGCACGCTCTCAGCGTGGGGATTATTTTTTTTTTTTCTTCTCTCTTTACCTACAAAAATCCCAGCCGGAGCGGGGCCGGGCCGTGCGGCGGGGCGGCCGCTGGAGGGCAGGCGAGCCGTGCCGGAGCGGCCCCGCCGTGCCGGCCCCGGGAACCCGGCCCGGGCTGGGCTGAGGGGGTGCCCCGGTCCGCGGGGCCCGGCCGGGGCGCGCTCCTGCCCGCGGGGAGGTCGCTACGCGCGGTGCGGAGCTGCCGCGGCTGACACGCGGGGCAGCGGCCGGTCTGGCGGCGCTGTGTGTGTGGTGTTGGTTTTTTTCTCTTCCTTTTTTTTTTTTTTTTTTTTTTTTTTTTCCCCCTCGCGTTTCGGGCGAGCAGCAGCGGCGCGCCCCACCTCGCTTCCCCCCCTCCCTTTCTCTTTTTTCTTTTTTCTTTTTTTTAAAAAAAAAAAAAGCTTTCCTGGCCGTCCCTGCCCTCCCGGCCGGGCTGCGCGGGCGGTGCCGGCCCCGCGGGGGTCCCGCCTCGCGCTCCGCACCCCGCGCATCGCCATGCCGCCCGCGCGGAGCGGCGGAGCGGGACGGCGGGGAGGCTCCATCCGCCTGGCGGGGCCGGCCCGGGGCGGGGGGGGACACACGAGGGAGGGGGGGGCACTTGCCGCTGATCGGAAGTTACTGACAATAAGCACCTTCATCCCCCCCAAAGGCGGAGAGAGAGGAGGAGGAGGAGGAGAGACAGGGGGAGCGGAGAGCTGATGCCGAAGGCAGTCACTCGGCGGAGGCAAGGCGGGCGGTACCACAACTTCCCGGCGGCGCGGAGCGGCGCGGAGCTCGGCGGCCGGATCGCTCCCATGTCAGGGCGGCGGCGGGGGACTGCGCTCCGCTAGCCCCGAGCCGCGGGGCTCCCCCTCTCCTCGCCCAGCGATGTGTTCACTGCTCTCAGCCTGCACTTGCCTGTAAGGATTATGGCATATTTTATATTTTTTTTGTTTTTTTTTTTTTAATTTTAAATGTTTTTTTTTTTTTTAAACTTTCATTTTGGAGGCTCCGGTCGCGTTTTCCTTGCAATCAGGTGGTAATGGGGACCCGAGCCTTTTTACGAGCGGAGCATCGCTCTGCAGCCTTTAAAAAATTGCAAACAAAAACAAAGCAAAAAAAAAAAATCAACTTTAACCATTTTACCACATCATTTGATCTTTTGTTGCTTTTTTTTTTTTTCTCCTCTCCAGATGTTTACATTTCCTGCTGCTGTGCTTTCAGGTACAGGTACGTGTCCTTTCTGTCCTCTTTCGCTTTTGGTTGTAAAATAGAAACAAAGGCGGCGTGCTGACCTCGGAGTGCCAGGCAGTTTTGGCTAGGGCTTTCACTTTTTTTTTTTTTCCCCCCTCGAGTTTTTATAGCTGTATTAAACGGATCCCCGCGCCAGATGCTGGAGCGTCCCTTGCCCTGGAGAAGGGCTGCACCTCTCGCCAAACTCTGTTTCACTGGCCGCTGGTGCTGAGGCGCGGCCGCTGCGGGCTGGGGCGCAGCCGGGTGAGCGGTGGCGGGGTCCTCTGGGGTGCATTAGCCTGGCTAACGATGTGAGAGGGAGCGCCGGACTCTCCTCCTCGCACAATGCTGATTGATGTACTTGCCTTGGAAGAACAGGCGCTCTCCTGCTTGCTCTCCTTTTTTTCCCTTCTATTTTTCCCCCCCCAACCTCCTAGAGAACTTACTCCCAAAAACTGATACTTTGAAAAACACGAGTTTCCCTAGCCAGGAGAAGGAGGCTGTGTGCTCCTTCCCCATTATTCAGTAGAAAGCTGGCCAAGTCGGATCCTGCCTTTGATCCTGCCTCAGCAGGAATGAAGCCGTTGGATGAACACCCCGAGCAGCGAGGCTCTGCAGACTGGGGACGGCGGTTGGGAGTGCCGGGGTGACCGCTGGCCCCCGACAGCCCTGGGGTCACGCACCTCCCTGGGATGGAGATTTTGGCTGGGCATCCTGGCGCAGCCCCACCTGCGGGGCTGAGCGGAGCAGGTGCCGGTGGCTCCAGGCCACTGTCCCACTGGTGGCTTGTGTCACCCCCTCAGCCCTGCGCAATGCTTTGGGCGGGATTGCACCTGCTCGCTCTCTCGCAGGTACCTGATGGCAGCGAGGGATGTTTCCGGAGGAGCCAGCCCCAGCCTTGGAGGGAGCTCCGTCCCTCTGGCCAAGCCAAAACCCAAACCAGCCCCATCCCCTGCTCTCCCACCCCTCATTAAAAAAAAAAAAAAAAAAAAAAAAATCCCCGGTCACATTTTTTTTCTCATCCCCTCTGAAAGCTGCAGCTTGAACCTAACACCAGCAGAGCCTCCCCTTGGCGGAGCAGCCTCCTCGTCGGGAGAGGATCCACAGCTGTAAATTACCCTGCGGTTGGAAGGCGTTTGCTGTATTTCTCCGGTGCGTTTTTTTGGGATTTTTTTTTTTTTTTTTCAAGCCCGGGGAATAACAGACTGTGCAGGGCTCGCAGCGACGGCATCCTTTGCAGCGGGGAGACTTTTTTTTTTGTGCTTGTGCGGTAACTGAAGTTAATCAGCCCTCCAGCCCCCTCCCTCTTCCCCTCCCTTTGGTGCTTTTAGTGAATCAGAAAAAGTTTGGCTGGCTGCCTGGAAAGCACTTGCTAAAATCTGATCTCTTAACTTCAGCAGCCTTAAAACTTGGGAAGTTATTGGCATTTATACAGTTGGAGCTCGCAGGCTTCCAAAGCAATAAAATAATAAAAAAAAAAAGGCAAAAAAGAAAAAAAGCTCTGCACTCTGGTGCTATTAGAACCATACTTGCTCCGTTTTGTGCTGATTTTGCAATGTTTTGCGGGATCCCAGGCAGGGATTCTCCGCGGATGGGTGCTGCGGAGGTGTCCTGAGCTGCGACTGGGGCGGCAGATCACGCTGGGTGTTATGCCGAGAGGCGAGCTCTTTCGGTGATGAGCATTGGGAGCCAAAATATTAGATTAGTCATACTCAAGGGCCTTCAAGAGAGTGTTTACAGTATTAATGGTAGATGAAAAGATGTGAACGCTGTAAGTTTTTATTGCCCATTTTGTTACACTTTCTTTCTGGATTTATTCATGGGATTACATGTTTTGAGCCTGAATGGGAGCGAGGGATTATAGGATTTCTTTTATAATGATCAGTTTGGGTAGGAGTTAGCCTTTGGTGAACTGGAGTAAATTAATGCATCACTGAGGTTTAATATTTATTTAGGCTAAAGGAAGTTGTTTAGTTTTGCTTAAAGGGCTCTGTGTTGTATTGGGGAGATTTAAGAGCGCCTGAAATGGATTATATTCTAAAGCCGTTTCTCGCTCTCCTGTGCAAACCATGATCAGCGGGATGTCCCATGCGTTAGTCTTAGAATTACACTCCTCTGCTCCTGACTGTTACCCTGTGGCTCTGTGTGCAAAGGTAAAAATCCCTCCAGCATGTGTTGGGGCTGGAGGTATTCTTGGGCAAAATGCCATGGCTCAAGTATTTTGTCTCTTCTATTATTTACCGGTGTGCAAAGACTGTGGTGTGTTGATGTGCAAGCTGCCTGTGGTTAGGTGGTATGGCAGCTCAGCTGCTGGCTGAAAGTTTTTTCATAGACCCTGAGCCCCCAGATGACCCAGTCGGCTGCAGCACCACCTGTTGGGTGGGTTGTGGCAGCACTGGAGAGGTGTTCCCTGGCCCGGACCCTGGGAAGGTCAGAGGGACAGGAGTTTTCAGGAGCAGGATTTAGACTCCTGGATGAGTTGGACTCCACTAGGGCTTTGCTGTTGGGTGACATTTCCACCAAGGAGATATTCCAAGGTGGCAAAAATTCCACACTGGGGAATAGTGTATGGTGAGTCAGAGCGCGGAGCACTGCTGGAGCACGCAGGTGATGGGTGCTGGCAGCTGCATGCCAGTGTGGCCATGAGAGCAGCCCTGTACCTCACAGAGCTGCACAGGGGACAGCTCGTTCTCTGGTCCCTTTCCCCATGGCAGCAATGTCCCAGTCTTGTTTTCTTCTTTTACACCTTGAGAAGTTCCTCTGCTGCTTGAGGTTGCTGCAGTTGCAAAGGCAGCATGGACCCTAGATATCTCTGGGGACACTGGAGAAATTAATTTATTGATGCAGGTTGTTCTTACGGATGCCCTTTCACCACTGGTTATTAAACTCTCCCTCTGTCACTTGTCTTTAGCATCCTTCAGTTTAATTCTCCCACTGCCTTTTCACACTTCAGGAGTAATTTGTCCTCCACATGCTTTTTCCCTCTGCATGTCCTGGAGTGGTTTTGGATTTGGCTTGGGAGTTGGTCCCCGCTCTTCACGTGGGTGAGAAACCACAGGAACATCTTGTGTGGATGGAGGGGATCTCCCTCCCGTGCTGTACTGGCTCTGGCAGCACTGGTGGCCCTGAGGACATCGGGGTCAGGGACATGGGACCTCAGGAGCTCAGAGCTTCCGCTTCATCTGGGCAGGTGCGGGCTGGAGGCAGCTGCGGTGTAGACTGAGCAGTAGGATGCGAGGTTTTGGGTGCTGCCCTGGCTCGCAAGAGCTTCCAGCTCTTCTGCCTGTGGGCCACCTCCAATGCATGGTCAGCTGGCATACGGGGCGATGCTGGCGTGGGCTGCCATGGCTGGCGCCGTAGAGCTGAGGCTGATGCCGCCTCAGCTTCTTCCCTGCCCTGATAAACCTCGGCGTGTTCTTCTACATGAAGTGCATCTGTCTTAGATTATGAAGAGGTCCCTGATAGGGCCAAATCCTTTGCTTTTATGGCTCTTGTAGGTTAAGATCCAGCTTTGGAATCTGATCCAGAAGCAAACAGGAGGTCAGACGAGCGCACAAGGCAGCACCGGGCTATTTTCACATCTGCTGGTGTTGTGTAAGAAGGAGGCTGCTGCACACCATGCCAATAGCAACTTATGTTTCTCCTAAGCTCCTGTGCAGCGACAGACAGTTATTGTTTGGGGCTTTGTAAAGTGAGACACAGAGAAGTGTTGCTTCCACACGTTCAGCGAGCCAGATCCTGCGGTCTGGCGAAGCTGCGCGCAGCACATGCCGGAGGCGTGAGCCTGCTGAGCGGCTCCCTCCCCTCTCCCTGTCTACGCCTCCACAGCTGTCCTCCCTGGGCACGGTGGGACGCGAGTGCCACCGAACGGCAGTAGGGACACTGTTGTGGACAAGCCAGAGTGTGGTCCTTGTCACAGCCCACCCAGCTTACTTTGCCACGCGACTCCTGGCTGCCCCTGCTGCGGGCGTGAAGCAGTGCTGGAGCCAAGGGTCCCTGCTTGTCCTGCCCTCGTCCTCCCAGCAGCAGTGCTGGTGGCCAGCATGGAAGGCGAGGTGCTGGACCGTGTGGCCCCAGCAGGATTATTCTCATGTCTACCTTCCCTGCAGATGGGCACCCACCTGTCCTCACCCTCCTTGGGTGGCACAAGCATTTCTTGAGATGGTGGCTATGGCTGTGTGTGCTGCCAGGGACAGCGGCTCTGGGACTTGGACGTTGCTCTTGAAGCCCACACTGGGACAGAGCACATGGTTTTGGATGTGGCGTACTGCTCTGCTCCCTGTGTGCTGGGACTTGGTGAGGGTCTGGTGCCCTGCGGTTCCCAGCCTGGGAGCTCCTGTGCTTGCTGTCTGCACTCAGCCTGGACTGGGACCAGCAAGTCAGCGAGTCCTCGACATGATGTCCCCATGCCGGCACCTGCCTCCTGCTCCATGAACCCCCTCTGATGAAGGTAGTGCTCCTCCATGAAAATGTCTGATGCGAGTTCCGCTTTCCAGCCTTGTCTCGCTGCGGTTCCTGTTGTGCTGCCATACCCACCTGAGCTGGCCTGCGCTGCGCTCGTGCGGGGCTGCTAATGCACAGGTTGTAGAAGCGATGCTGTGAAGGACAAAATATGGCAAAGGTGGTCTGGGAAAGGCTGGGAGTTTTCTGATCATTTTTCTGATTGTAGCTGACTCTTAGGTATTAGGCAGTGAGAAGACAAGACAAACTGTGTAAGCAAAGCCTGATTTAATTAGAGGAGGAGGAGGATCTCAGCAATGATGAAGTGCGTGACCCCATCACGGGCTGGAGCAGGTGAGATGGTCCACAGCTCTGGGTCTGTGCTGCTGCTGGACTCATGGCAGCAGATGCAGTGCCTGCTTGTGTGGCTCTGCTAGTCTGCAACCCACAGAGGCAGGGCTTGGTTGCATATTAAATAGTTTGTTCCTGTTTAAAACCCTCTTGCTCTCCAGGAAGCGACCGTGCTGCTTGCCACAAGGGATTTTTATTTTCCCTGCTGACTCATTGCACTGCTCTGTTAAGTGTTGTGTCCTGAAGCTGCCCCTCTCGGCCTTTGCAGAGCTCAGGCTCGTGGAGGAAGAGACACTGGTGTGAGGAAGCCTGGCCCTGCTAAGCAGCAGCAGCCCAGCACTTGTGCTGACGCACGCTCTGGTTCTCCCATGGTCCTCTGCCAGAAGACCCCTCAAACACGTGTTTAGAGGAAGACTTGGAAGAACAGAGCTCGTTTCCAGGTTCCCATCCCAGCGAGGCAGAAGCAAATGTGAGCTCCTTCAGTGTTTGGGGGCTTGGCGTTTTCTGGGTGTGTTGTGGCAATGGGCAGCGAAGCAGAGCTGCTGCTTGGAGGCTTCAGTCCACGCACCTGCATGTACTGGAGTTTGTCCTTTCAGAGCTCCAGAGATGCGCAGATGCTTCAGAGAAACGGGGAAGGACTCAAGTTTTGCTTGGGAGAGCATGTAGAAGGCTGTAGTAGGTGTGGCGTTCAGATTTCCCTGTGTTTGAGATAGCGAGATGCATCGTGGTTGTTGTGTTTAGTTTCTATTTTATTGCGCCTGGCACGTCTGAGACTGGACGGAGGTGAGCAGTGCTGGGTGAGGAGCGGTGCTGGGTTTCGCAGGAGGGATGCCCGCTCAAATCCTGCTTGCTTATAGAGCAGCTTGGCTGCAGTGTGCCGAGGCAGGAAGGAAAAGAGCGGAACGGGTGAAAGGTGATGCTTTCCAAGCCCCACGAGCTGGTGGCTGGTCCTTGGGCAAGGGGGAGGCGGGCGTGACTGCTGAGGGCTTCTGGGGGCGCAGGTAGGATGGACAGCAGTGGCAGGACTCAGGTGGCCACTCAGAATATTTGATTTTGCTGTAAGCTGATAGCACCAAGCTGGTCAGCTGGGTGAGTGGGTATCTCCCTCTGCTGTGGGAGTCTGAGCTCAAGAGAGAGACTCCTGGGGCTGAAAATAGGTTTTTTGTTTTTGTTTTTTTTTTTTGTTTTTTTTTGTTTTTTTTTGGTTTTTTTTAATCTATAAAGCTGCTTCCCAGATCCTTGGGAGTATTTTTATGAGTCGCTTCCTTTCCTTAGGAGCTGGGAAAACCCCTGTTGCAATCTCTCCTCTCCTCCCTCCACCCTCGCTGTGCAATAGCTGCTTTCGCTTTGATTTTCCCCAGATATGGTCGCTGTGGATATCAGCTGTGATAAAAGCAGGTGGAGAGATGTTCAGGGAACAGCGTGATTTAAAAAGGAAAAAAGAGTGTGGCTGCTGTTGGTGCCTGGGCAGGGATGTGTGAGGACGGATACCTGCTGCCAGGGCCTTTGCCTAGGGTCTCTGTAAGACTGGGGTCGGTCATGGCACGGGTGCTGGGGGGGTGGAAGCCTTGGGCACAGGGAGGCACCGAAAGACCCTCCTGCCTGTGAGCCAGCGCTCACCAAGGTGATTTGGAGAGAGATGCTCTGCTGCAAAGCATGACCTTCCTGTGCTCTGCTGCTGAGACCAGGGCGGCTTCCACGTGGGAATCTGTGGCCTCCACAGGTCTAAACCTTATTATTTTTTTTCTTGGTTTTTGTGTTTTGATCACCTGCTCTGCCATAATGGGAGGTACAACCAGAAATTATGCAGAGCTGTGCATTACGCTGGCTACCTGGTATGTTGCTTGTGTCCTGGTACCTCTCCAGATGTCCATGGAGGATTAGGCATCCAGTGAAGCAGCTGGAGGGAAAGTAAGAAGAAAAACAAAACAAAACCAAAATAGAAAAGACTGTCTGGCTCTGCCAAAGTATTTTCCTATTGGCATTCAGCAGCCTCGCCATAGCATGAAGAGAAAGAAAGGCGAACAGAGAGGAAGGAGGAGGCTTAGCCTGTCATGGTCTGCGTGTTTCCCTTTGTGCGAGCTCCTTGCTGCGCCGGGGGCTGCGATGGGTGGGAGTCGATGTGCCAATCTTCCCCGCTTGTCCGGGGACAGGCTGTGGGAATCCTGCCCCCAGCACCGGGCTTGCCAGCTTGCTTTGACGCAGGGCTGGGCTCTGCAGGCAGCACTTCGACACCTCCCTGCCTGTTTAGCCCGCGCAAACAGCTGGATTTTAAGCTAAACTAGTATTCTCCACATAGCAGCAGCACATCCTCCCCCGGCACAGCACTGTGCCCTTTGCCAAGCTCCACTCACGCCCTGCTTGCTGCATGCCTTTGCTTTTTCATGAGGTTATCTGCTTTATTCCACTGCAGCCCACGGAAAAGGGGTCGCGCTGCTGGGAAATCTGAAATGCCTTTAACACACTGATCAACATAGAGTGCGGTAACAGCATCGCGCATGTAGCTCCTGGCTCAGCACGGTGCTGCTCGTGCTTCGTGGCTGTGGCGGAGCGTGTGCCCATCAATCCTGCTGGTGATGCTGGGTGAGGTGAACTTTGCTTTGGAGGCAAACTGGGAGGAGAAGGGGAAGATCTGAGGTTGCGGTGTTGGGTAATCATGGCCCCTGCTGCAAAGGGCAGTTGAAAGGGGTTAAAAAGCAGGGAGCAGTCTGGCAAGTCCCACTTATGGCTGCATGGCCAGTAGTGACAGGAGATGAGGCAGAGCCTGGCCCTCGGGCTCACCCCACGCTGAGATGGAAGGTGAAGCAGTGCTCCCTGGGCTGACTGGGGCAGACTGGGGGTGCTGGGGCTGCACCAGGCACAGGCAGAGCCCCAGGTGGTGGCCAGGCAAGGGGGCCAGATCTGACTGATAATGGGGGGACAGCACCGAGGGGCCGGGTGTGCCCTGTGATTCCTCTGTTAATGTTTTATAATCCAGATCACGTTGAGGTTGATGAATGCGAAACCTTAGAGAAGGTCCCAGGGAACTGCATGTTGCGTGGATACAAATACCAGAATGCAGCAATTAATTAATAACGGATTGCTCTTCCTAGAAGGTATTTCCAGCACTCCTTATTCCTCCCAGTTCCTTTTTCTCCTGCTGCATATTTCAAATCCCTTTCTTTCCTGCTCAAATACTATCTTTGCCATCATTTTTAAGGACAGCTTGTTAAAAAGCTGTTGTATCTTTTAGAATACCCCGAGCTACTCTTCTGCAGAAATCCAGAGTTAACAGGAAAACACAGGGAGCAGCGGCCAGCCTGATAAATAACTGGGCTTGTAGTGTGCGTGCTGGGCGACCGTGGGCATGGCTGGTGGGATGTGAAGCCCTGGGAACATAAATTAGAAAATGGGATGAAGGACAATATTGATAAAAGGGCATTTTGCTGTGTCTCTGCTATTCATCCGTTGGAAGAGAGAGATGATCTTTCCCAAGTTGGATTCAAACTGTAGGCAGAATTTTGGCTCAGTTATACGAACGTACAAACAGTGAGTAGGGTGCATGCTCTATGTCCAGCCATGATTTCTAACTATAAAAATGAAAGCTGGTTTTGACCCCTTTAAGCTGCTGGGCCTTAAGGTTGCAGTCCTGTATCAGTAGCATCAGTCCCTCAGCATGATGCTGTACTGTAAGAGTGCGTGGAGCAGTGCAGTATTGATTATCTGTAAAATAAATTATGATGTATGTCGTGCAGGTTTCTGACCCCGTGGTTGTGACCTCGCGGTGATTGGGGAGACTTCCGACCAGCTGAGATCAGAATAGCAAACAGCCCCCCAGCAATCGATCGGAAAACCAAGCGGGTCTGGTCGTCGGGGCCTTTTACAGGAGCGATGTTTGATGCTGCGTGCGTGCGGCGTTTTAATCCTGGGGAACGAGCAGTTCTCCTACAAACTTCACCTAAAATTGGAGGTGAAACTCCGCTTTGAGCGCTCCACTGCGCGACAAGGCGGCCTGACCACCACTTTGTAGCCAAATTGCCAGCTAGATTGCAGGGCTGAATTTTTAGGGGTGCAGCTGGGCCACCAAAGTGCTGGCGAAGAGGGGGCGGGGCTGCCCGCATGGCATCCCATGAGCATCGTCCTTGCTCCCAACCCCGCTGGCATGAGCATCACGGCGGTGCCTCCAGCTCCTGAGTTGGCCGGGCTGCGTTCACTGGTGTGGAGAGGGAGCAAATAAATGGGAATATTCGGCCAGAGAGGCAGAGGGCTTGCTGTTTATGTTAAAAGAGCAGGTAATACAAATTTAATTGCCACTTGCATTTAGCAAACAAGAAAATGGAATTCATTTGCGCAGTTTTCATTTTTTTCTGGGAAACTGATTCCCCTAGCGTGCACCATTGCTGTGCGTGCTGAGAAGCTGAACGACGCCAGGTTAAGTCGTGGGGTTTCACTCCTAAAGGAAAATCTGCGCTGGCTCTGGCTGCTGGTGACGGATGCAGTAGCGTGTGTTGGGCTATCCCGGTACCCACAAGCTGCCCGGGGACACAGCACCCAAACCTCGGAAGGTGTCTTAGTGATTGTAATGCCTCTTTTTCTTTTTTTTTCCCTATTTAGAATGATTCAAAAAGGATTTATTTCCCAAAACTGCTGAGAATCGTTCCCTGAAAGTGGAAAACCTGCAATCTAAATTAATTAAAACCAAATGAAACTTTCCATAACTTAACAAAGCAGAAAGATAAGAAATCCTATTTATTTGGCATTTGCAGCATAAAGATTTCTGTGCAGGAGCGCAGCTAATAGAAATTGGTACAAATCTATTAGAAAACACACCGTGCTTTTCCTTTCTGGCCCTAGGCTCACATGTTTGTTATATCTGATCCTGAAGGCAGATTGACAGTTTGGTTTGGATTAAATTCAACACACGGTTTATGCCATGCTTTTGATAAGGCTCAATATTAATCTGTTTTTTTTGTGTGCAGTTTTTAGTACATGATCAGCAGAATTGTCCGTTCTTAGAAATGTTTTCACCATGAAACCATTGAAGAATTTATTTCTAGGGGGAAGATGAAATTACTGATTTTAAAAACTCAAGATCCCAAGTAAAGTTGAAACCCATTAACTGCAGGCAGTAAGCTTGACATGACCTGGGCAGATTTCAAGCTATTTTATTAACTGATATAAAAAGTGTTTTCTTTAAATATATTTGGAAAGGCAGCAGAGGAGGAGATGGGCTCATGCAGAGAGATCAGAGCAGGTTCCTGCACTTTTACCGCCAGCATCACTCACAGTTCTGGTTAGCTGGGAATGAAGACCGTCACTGTTTGCACCTGTATGTGCTGTGAGCTCGGGTTTCTTCGTGGAGATTATACAGGCATTGCCATCGTCCCCTGGGCGACCTCCTTTGGTATGTCCCAAAGATGGGCTCTTAGGTACAGTGACCCAGTAGGTACAAGTAGTTATTTGTGTAATATATGTTTATTCTGTTTATAAATGGGCTTCACTCTCCAAAGCTGGTGTCTTTTGTCATTGCTCTCTTCCCTAGAAAGAGAGGGAAAGAAGGTACCAGAACTGGGGACAGGAGGGCTGAAGGAGAGGCAAAGGAGGAATGCTTGTTGCCTTTGAGTGCTGTGGCTCAGCAGTTGTGTGCCTGGAAATGTGGCTGCAAAGCTTTGTGTCTGTCCTTGCTGTAGGATGCAGCGATTGGTTGTGGCTCATTTTGGGGCCACCTCCACCTCTGATGCAAGTGTGGCAACTTGCAAACATGGCTACTTTATCAGGGGTGAAGTTGGTCCCAAGGCTTATCCTTGGTGCCTGAACATAGCCGGTGCTGGCAGGACTTGTCGGTCAGTTGTGTGGCGCTAGAACCGAGCGCTGGAAAAGCTCTGACTTGATGGTGATGCTGAAAGCAATGGAGATCCATATCCCAGTGATGTGGTAACTGCATAAAAAAAAATGAAATGAATGGACCTGGAGATGAACGTTGCCTGGGTCTGCATTCATCTGGAGCTGCCTCCAGCAGCGCGTTGCACCCAGTGCTTAGGTGAGCTCTCCTCTGAGCGATGGAGCTCCCGGGGCACACGTCTTGGGGTGAAGTCCTTGCTTCCCAGCAAGACGTTGCCCGTTCCCTCTACCCATCCATGTTGGGTGAGCTGGAGATGTCCAGCCTCACACGGAAACGTGCATTTGCACAATCAGCGTGGCCCCTTCCTTGCTTGGGAGCAGAATGGTTTATTGATTTCTTTGGCCCGCTCGCCCCCACCTATTCAGCAATAATGACCCTTCCACCCCAACTCTAAATCATCCCAGCCTGCCTCACCCATAAGCCCTCTAATCTTTTTGGGTTGTTGTTGGTGGAGGTTTATGATCTGTCGGCGCTGGCTGCTGAAATGCTTTATTTATCCATACACTGGGCCACACAGGGAGCGTCCTTATTCTGGTATCGTGTTCAGGATGCTGTAGTTAAGGTTTGTGTCAGCACTTCCATGCACAAACCTTGTTATTCAGGGGTTTTGCAACTCCGTGGAAAAGAAAACCAGCGACCTGGCACAGCGAGGGGAGGCTCAGAGGCACACATGAAAGCCCAACAACCCACTGCCCATTTAGGGATTGTTAGATGGGCAACCTCTTTCCTCAAGGAAAATAGCCAAAAACATCCTCTTCCTCTGGTTTGATTTTGCAAAAAGAAAACCCTCTTGTGTGCTTGTATTGGTGTCAAATGGGGAAAACACAGTGAGGTAGGACACAGGCTGGAATTCTCTCTGGATACTTAAAAAATAAACATCCAGCTGATGCGGAACAAAACTGCCTTCTCCTCTGAACAAACCGTGTGCTGCGGAGGATGGAGGGGTTGGGGGAAGGTGGTGGCTGCTCCCTGCCTCCTCGCTTCACCCAGCCCCGCGGCAGCCCGGCCGACGGGCTCGGCACTGCAGCCCTCCACACAGTAGGCGACGGGGTGTATAAATGTGATTTATTGCCCTGTTAGCGCAGGAGCTTGTGGGCTTATAAATTACTTGGAGATTTCTCGATAATAGAGGGAGCGTGGTATAAACAGGAGAGATAATAGGGCTTGAGAATGTGTTTCAAAGAACTTTTGGGGAAGGAAAAGTTTTGTGGCTGTTAGCAGGTATGGGGTGGTGGCTGGCTGTGGAGGAGGAAGAGCCTTTACAGACCAACCCAGCTGGGATATTTTTTTATTGCTCCCTCTTAATGGCTGATGGATTTTGTGGGCATGCAATGGAGCAACCTGGAGCAGAGTTGATCAGAGTGGAAATGCTCGTGGAGCATATTAGCCCAGGACAGCAGACTGGGCTTCGTGTTGAGGGTAACTTGTGCAAGTGGAATGGATCAGCCGCTTGTGTGTGCAAGCAGGAGCGGGCAGTGATAAAGTAACCTCCAGCTTCCTCGGGCACAGGACACTGGCAGCAGGGGTTTTACAAAGCGAAACCAGCAGTGCCAAACAGATGCTTGACCCTTCATTAGCAGGTACCGAGCTGGCGTGACTGCCAGCCCTAAGTTACAGCTCCAAAGCTGGTTTTCTCATCTCTGGGATGGTCTTGCGGCACATCCCTACGTGTCGCCAAGGGGACTCTGCCGCAGCGCACGGCAGCCTGCAGCAGGCTGAAAGCAGCAGCGATGGTACAGGAGCACCGTTTTGGGGAGGGCGTTACTGAATTGGGATACATCTCTTCAAAGGTGTCTTCAGGCTGGGTCTGAGGCGTTCCCAGCTTCGGCGCTTAGCTTCCTCTGCATCCTGTTTGCTGACCACCTCTGGCAGGGCATGGGGTGAAAGAGTTGGCAGCTTCTTTGCGGGCTTGCAAGAGTGCTGGGTTTGATAAGGAGCATCTTGGGCACTGGAACTGAGGTGGTTCCTATCTCTTCTGTTTTCCCTTGAAGCTTTTGGAGTTAGTCATACGTTTTGTTCATTGGTTGTGAACTTCTAAGCCATTTTTTTAACATCTTGGTCTTAAACTGGGGATGTTTTTGGTATGAAATCACGCTCTGCTGATCGCTCCTGGAAGCTCTGCAGTGTGTTTCTGTGCGGTGTATCAGACTATGGTTTCAGGTAGGGCCACCCTGGAGAAATAATGGAAATAGAGAAGGTTGTTGTTAATTATGACTTTAATTGAGTTTTGCTAAATAAGAGTGAGTCTTCCCAGGTAAGCTGATTTGAAGAGATTTATTTAAAGTAGCACATTTTCAAATGGAAATGAGTTCTGTCCACCTCCTATGTCAGCAGGGTTTCCTGTGTATTTGGGATTCACTTTCTGTGAATTTCTGTTTTGATACAGCTATCTACTTTGCTTTTTAAGAAGCAAGGGTTATGCTCCTAGTTCTTCCAACTGTATCCAGAGTCAGGGCTCATCTGATAGACTGCTTGGATGTGGTGGGTGAAGTCCAAGGACAGAGAATGTCATTACATATTGTCAGCATCACCAACAAGTGGGAACTGGAAGGAGAAAAGGAAATACCCAGTGGTGGCTGGTATTTTACTGAGGTTTTTAGACCTGGTAAGTCACTATCTCTGTGAATCATAGCTTGAAACTTGCAGATTTTTTTCACGTACAACTCCTTTTCCTGTTTTGACACTAAAAGCTTCAAATTAGCCTGGCAGTTGGGGAAGGGCAGGTCCCCAGCGACCCCTTGTAATGCTGCCATGTGTCAGCCATGTTCAGCAATGCCAGCCCTGCTCTCATGGGCTTTATTTCACTGGGTCAGGATGAAGAGCCTGGAGAGGCTGTCCCCTGAGCTGGGCATCCCCGTTGGGGGCTGGAATTAGGCTCTGAAAGAGATGAGCCCAGAGAGAGACAACTTCCCCCCTCAGTAACTAATACTAGCAGGCAGTGTGTAAGCATTGAGGTGTGTAACCATTGAGGCTGCTGTGTATTTACCACTTTCCAGTGGTGGTTTGGTAGTTTCCATAACGTGGATTCGATACATGCCCTGAACCTGCCAACGTCTCCCTTCAGAGCGGTGCTGTTGGGGACGGTGGGAGTAAAGATGATGCTCAGTTGAATGACAGAGAAGACAAACTTTGGAGGGGAGGGTGCAAGCTATGGGAGGGATTTGGGGTCTCAAACAACTAGTGTCAGCCAGGCCTAAAAGCAGGCATGAAAAAACTGGAGGCAGGCTGGTGGGAATGAACACAAGGCAGAATGTGAGGTAGCAGCACAAACATTCCCAGCGGAATGACTTCTGCAATTTCACTAAATGCCCTGATTGGCCTCCAGTTATTGTTAGATGGATTAACCTCCCTGTCCTTGGTCACAACCATTTTCTTATATCCCAGCACTGTGCGGAGGCTGCCAGTTCACGGGATGAGTGAGCAGAAGGAGGTCTCTTTCCCGTTGGCACTGTCTCCGTGTAGGGTCACCAGGTGTTATCTGCCAGAATATGCAGGAGTGGGACTGGTTGGAACTTAATGGAAGGTTTCCAGAGAGGAAACTCGATAGAGGTAAAGTGGCAGGGGAATAATTTGATAGGGTCTCCAGGCATCTCTGCTGAATCAGCTGTGTGCTTTTGGAGAAACCACCTTCCACGTGAGGTCAGTGCCTGGGAGCCACTGTCCCAGGAGACAGTTGTTAGCCGCATCTCTATTTTCTCTGCAAATGCAATGGAAAAAGGTGTTTTGGAAATCCTGCCCTGAACTCGTGTGTGCTGCTCGGCAGTTGCCATGTTTTACCCTAGAGGGAGTTGCTTTTCTGCAGTGGGAGCAGGGATCTGTGTGTTCCTTGGATGATGTCAGGGGACCGGGATGAAAGGAGCTACCAGGGTAAACACCGGATCACTGCTGCAGTGCTGCCACTGCAAATGTTTATTTCTTTTATGGGGAGATCGGTCTCTGGTGATCTGTCTCCTTCTGATGGTGGTGTTTTCCTGAGTATCGCTTGGGTTTCCCATGTCTTGTGCTTTTGCTCCTGTTTCCACGAAGGTCCCAGCTGGGCTGGTATGGAGCAGAAGAGCCAGAGGTGTCACCTTGGACCTGTGGGCTCGTGCTTTAAACCGGCGTTGTGACTCCTAGGGATGAATGACTCTGCCTTTTGCCAGGGCCTTGGAAAGCCCCAGACCAGTTTCAGGGGAGCAGGATTGGGGTTTCCTCTCTGCCCTGCTGCCGTTGCCAAACGGGTTTGCAGCTGGAGCATCTGCCCCGGGAGGAGGTTGCTGCTGATGGAGGGAAGGAGAGAAAAGGTCAGGAGTGCTTTGAACCTGGCAGGTTTTTCAGTAATTGGGCTCAGATCTCATTTGAAGAGACGAACAAATTGCTGCTAAGTATTTTTAGTGGGGTGCCTGCAGCTTTTGTCCCAAGAGCATCCCGTTGAGAGGGTCCCTGCTACTCTTTGTCTATTGGTTGGGGCTGTTTTGCAAAGCCTTGTTGCAGTTTTCTTTGCTGTGAGGAGGGACACAGGCATGAAACTACTTCTGAAAAATATTTACGTCCTGGTGCTAGCAGCGAGGAGTGATGGCAGTGGCACGGAGCCATGCAGGGACCCTGGGTCATGCATGGCCCGTACGAAGCATGAGGAAAGTTGCCACCAGTCAGCAGAGTGTGTGGGGAATTAATGAATACTGAAAATTCCTCCTGAGTGGAGAGTGCTCTCCTTGGGAGACACGGTGTGAAGGGGGGGAATTGTTTTGGGTTTTATTTTGCCCTCATTGAACTTGACAGTGTTGGAAATAACTGTGGTGAGGTGGCGAAGATGGGAGCTTAGCTCTTCCCCAGCAAAGCCATCTGGGGAGAAACCATGGTAGGAGATATCCAAAATATTCCCCTTTATGGTTGAAAGCTTAGGCTTGTAGAAGCAGTGATTTTTGGCGATCAGGCCTGTTGTGAAGGCTGTTGCAGTGTAATATATTCTCCAGAGCTGATCCTGTCTTCTCTCCATGGGTTGTGTGTCTCGGGGTACATTAGATCTGCGTGGGAGAATGTGTCCAGAGCAACGTACCTGCAGTGAGGTCTTGCTTCTGCGGAGGTGTAAGGGTTTCTGCTGGCACCAAGGTCTGGGTTGCCGTGATCGTACAGCGTCCAGGTCCAGGCTGTGTTGTTCCAAGGCAGTGCTGCCCAGGTGGTGTTTGGCACCGACGGGGATGAGACCTGAGTGGGTGGCTGGAGTGGGAGATGGCAGGTGGGGCAGTGCCTGGAGGGGATGTGGGGGCTTCACCCTATCCCTGGAGTGCTCTGCCAAGGTCTAAGGTGAGTGGCAGAGCTAAATAAACAGTTGGGTGATACTCATCCAGCTAATTCCTATGTTTCTTCCAGTTTTTTTTTTTTTTTTTTTAAAAAAGCAGTAGTAAATGGCAACATTGTAGATTTTGGAAAACCGAATGCTGAACATGGGAACAAATTTGGAGCCCTGAAACCCAGCCTATCCAACCTCTGTCTGGTGAGTTTGGCAGCTGCAGCATTAACCCTCACAACTTCCTGCAACCCAGGCTGCACAGAGGTGCCCCATGGAAGCCTGAGGTGACCTCATGAAACCGCTGTGGAAATTTGGTGTATTTCAGTAAGTAAGGGAGGAAGGAATCTCTTTGGTTTTATTTTAATATTGTCTATTTTTTTCCCCTACTTATCTTTTTGAAACTCCTGTTCTTATTCTGGAATCATAGAATCATAGCATCATTAGGGTTGGAAGGGATATTTAAAGGCTACCCACTCCAACCCCGCTGCAAGCAGCAGGGACATCTCCAACCAGATCAGGTTGCTCAGAGCCCCATCCAACGTGCCCTTGAATGTTTCCAGGGACGGGGCATCTGTTTCCTAAAAAATACAGTTTCACTAAGGTGTGGTTGGATTTTTTTTTTAAATGGAAAAGCAGTAGGTCCTGTGGGACAGATTTGTAGCACTTGAACAAATCTGAACTGTTTTGCACCATCAGTATCTCTTCCTGAGACAAAATCATGAGTAAATGACAGCATTGAGTCAGGATGACTGAAATTGCCTTAAACTGGATCACAGATGTGCTTCAGGACCAGAGGGCTGGGCGTTTTAAAGCTCTGTCGTGATCTTGTGTCCCAGTTTGGGAACCCCAGAAAGGACAACCAGACTTAAGTGACAAATGTGCGTTTCAGCGTGCCCGTGTGTTCTGTGGAGGATCTCAGTTCTCCCCGGAAGACCTTGGTTGACTGACAGTTGGCTGCAGCGCTGAGTGCCTGCAGATCCCTTTGGGTGCGCGGGGCCCTGCAGTGACCCTTCAAAATCATCCTGGGGGAGATGAGGTGCCAGAGCTGGAGTGGTGACATCTGCATAGTGTCGGGCCGGACCTTCCTTCCAGCGCTGACCTCCCTCACAAGCCCTGGGCAGCGGCTTTGGAAAGGCAATGTTTTGCCAGTCGCAGTGGAAGTCAGAAGGACCACCCAGTTCTGATAAGGGCAATTTAGAAAGGAAGGGGAAGATTGTGAAAAGAGGGGCAAAGGGGCACAAAGGGAAGAAAAAAACCCACCACTGAACAAAAATGAAGATCAAGACCGCTGTTAAACACACTGCCTGCGAGGGAGGTCTCCACCGTGCCTTTTCTAATCTAGAGCCAGCAAGGATTGTATTAACAGCTTCAACGCAATGGAACAAATTAATCCCTGATGTAATTGAAATCGGTGAGGTCTCACAATAGGTGAGTTTGACCCAGTGGGGTAGAAATAGAACAAGTATTGGAATGAAGGAGTGAAACGAAGTCACACTGTTCAGCCATTGGCATTTCATTCCCAGAAACAAAGGCCAGACAAATGCGGAGAATACATGGCTCTGCTGGGCATGGTTGAAAGCTGCTCAATAATATCAAGCTTTGAAGGGATATTGCTGTGTGGAGAGGAAGTATATAGTGGAGATGTAACAAGCGTTAAAAAGAAAGAAAGACAAAGACAGAAAGGAAGAAAGAAAAAGCCCTGCTTGCTCGTTGCCTGATTGATAGCTGTGGTAAAATAATACCAGCCATGAATTTAAAAAAGAAAATGTTACAACTGGAGAAAAATAAGAAAAAAAATTAAGGTCAGAATTGTATTTCTGGAGAATCAAAACTGTCAAGAGCTCATGGTGAGAGGTGGTGCCCTGCAGATACCCCTGCCGCTGAGATGTATGTGGTTGGTTTGCTTTGGTCAGCGCAGGTAGCAGGAACGGGTCCCACTGGGAAAGAGGTGTCTCTTGGTGCTGGGAGGTGGCTCAGTCTTGGCCCCTTCGCTGCTGCTGCACCACGGCACAAGGCAGGCTTTTGCAGAGGGGGAAGGTGGACGCTGGAGGGGTGGGCTCCCTCACACAGGCTGCTGTTGCTCATGGTATATATGAATGATGTGACCTGGGGGCGGCAGCCAGTGACCGGGTTCCAAATTGGCGAGAACAGGCAGATGTGGGTGGAGAGGTGGAGGACGGGGGTGTTGGAGCCCATGGAAGACAGCCATACTGCAGCCCTTGCAAGGCTCTCGCGCTGGGCTTTGCAGCAGCAGGCAGTGCTGGCTGGAGGCGTCTTCCCTTCCTCTGGTTGCACGTGAGAACAGCTGGGGTTTGAGAAGCCATTAATCAAGGCTGAAACCCTGCTCTTCCCCAGACTGAACCGTTTCCCAGGGTGGAACAAGTTTAAAATGTCACCGTCTCACAAATGGTGAGTTTTCACAGTTCTGGCTAAGGCTCGCTCCATCATCAAAGCAGAAATTTGATTTTCTCGAAGGCAGCATCATCTTTCTCTAGAAAATGGCCAAATACTGACTGATGGACCATAAAACATTCGTTTTCTCAAACTCTCTCAGGTTCCAGTGTTTTGGCACTCCCTCCCTCCTTCCTCATGATTTCATACCAGGCTCAGTAACGCTGTTGTCAGCCATCTGAGGGTCGATGGACATGATAGTGGCGGTACATGGCTTGGAAAGTTGACGGGATCTTGGGGACCTGCTGGGGGGTTTGGCTGAGTGATAGCTGTGTTTCTCGGGGACTGTGTGTTTCGGAGAGAATGAAGGTCTGACGCTGCCCGAGGAGATGTAATGTATGGCCTTTCTGAATGCAGCAGGCAGCTCTCCGGAGAAAAGAAAGCTCTGCTTGCAGAGCAGCTTTTGGATCCAAGTATCTGTCGCCTTGCTGAGCTGTATGTCCCCTCTTCCAAACCCTGGAAACGTCTTCTCTTTGGGTCTTGTTTAAAGTTTCTGAAATCCAAAGAGATGGGCAGGCTCGACCCCCTCATCACCCCGTTTCCTTCTCCTTTCCAGCTTCATCCCTACATGCATTTCACTTAGAGTGCATTAAACAAAGAACAAACATCATTGAATTTCACGTACTGCAGCAACTTGAAAGCACTCAAGTCCAAGAAACAAGGGGCTTGATTTCAGAGCATATCTGTGCAGGAGTGGGAAGAGCTCTGGGTTTCTCCTGGTGATGGGCTGATGTCTCCTGCACGGGCTTGTGTTGAGGGGGAAAGCTCAACACCCATCTTTGGTATGGGCAGGAGCTCCTCTGCGATGAGGAGAGGTGGAGGTGGTCTGGTGCTTGGCTTTCTTCCTTTCCCAGCATGGTGAAATAGAGGTTGGGAGAAGAGTGGAGAAAGGGAATAGCCTTGAAGACTCGCAAGGAGAAGCACAAGTGGGAAAAGTGTTATTCAAGCTGAAGGACACTGTTGGTACAAGACTAAACAGATGTAAACTGGATGTAAATACATAAGGTAGAAAATTAAGGCAGAGAATATGAGGGAAGTGTTTCTGAAACAGCCTTCTAAGGAAGGAAAGACAAGAGATGCATCGTTCATGACTCAATTTATGAATGGACTACAGAGTGGTACAGCTCTTGGGGAGCAAGATCTTTTGGCATCTGCATTCTAAATAGGACATTCATGCTTGTCTAACGAAATATTTTTTTCCCCCCTCAAAAGAAAAAAAAAAGGCATTTCAAGTGAAATACTTTGTAAACCCCATTGGGGACATCTTTTGTGAAGTCTCATGTCTGCATTGTTTTGAAAACACCCGCTTCCAAGGTGCATTGTGTTGCCCCTTCTCACAGTGCACCCCAGAGGGTACGCAGTCGTCATCCAAGGTGACATTGCCCAGGATTAAGAGTGCAACTTAGCTTTTTGGATATTTATTTTTCAAGGGGAAAATATTTTTTTCTGGGGATAGCAGGAAGAATCAAACACCAAGACAAAGGTCTAAGTTCTGTTATTTTGAAAGGCTTGGTTATATTTGTGCAGTGCTGGCACTCATGCTGTAGCCTGTCTCCCGTTGAATGCGCAACTTGAAGGTAACGATATCCTGGCGGTGGATTGACTTTGCAGTTAAAAGGAGGAAAAAAGCAGCAAATGATGAGTGTGTTGTGTTTCACGGTATGTCGCAGATGGCTCTTGTAGTGAGCTAGCAAATCCTGCTGTAATTGGCATCGAGGAATTTTGCCAAAGTCGTGGAAGAGAAGTGGTTTGTTACTTGCCTTTGTAGACTTGAGAGAGATCTGTCTTGGATATCCTCTTGTTGACCTTATCAAGTTAACTTTCATCTGTTTAGAAGGTCATGGAGAAAATCATTAATATTGGGTTGATTTGATGGCTGAAAGGTAGTAAGTATTTCCTGCTTATCAGATGGGGTTTGAAAGGACTTTGAATAGCTTGATTTGTTTATCTTTTGCAATCGGTACGGCCCTTAGCGAGGAGGATTTTGTATTCCTAGTTCAGTTTGGGGAATGACATATGCTTTGCTCTCTGATGAGGCTTGGAGGATAAAAAGCAAAAAATCAGGAAATTCTGAAGTCCAGCTTCCAGCTAACTTGGCCGTGCTGTGGGTCTTGGACATCTCATGCTGTAACGCTTTATGACATGAACAATAACAGATTAACCTCCCCTTTTACTGGAAAGCTCAAAATAGAAAATTCAAAGTGCGTAGAGGCTGGTTGGATGGAAAGCCAAATCTTGTAAGCATGGCTTGGCACCGTGAGGGTTTCATTGACCTTGGCAGGGCTGTGATTGCTTTCCGTTCACAACACGGCATTGGCGTTTCCAGAGATGTGGCACGAGCTCGGGTAGGACTAACATCGCTGTGCTGCTGTCAGAGGCTTCTGCTGTTCTTGGGCATTGCGGTGACACCTTAGGCTGCATCAGCAAAATGGTCTTTCCCTCGCCCTCTGTCTGGGATTTAACAAGTGGGAGCGTTATTCTTTAAGCTGATCATTGTAAAGCCATTTAAACTGAAATCCACTCATTGTTTGAGAATCATTTGGTAAAAAAAGCACTTGAAAATCTCCTGGTGTGGGCTGTCTGAAGACAGATGTAGTTTCTGGTTGCTGCGGACTAAACGTGCCTACCTTGAACGACCGGGCAAGTACGACAGAGGAGGGAGAGCTGCTTCTTTTCAGGAGTGAGGCGTTTTTGATGCATCCGTTGCTTGAGGTGATGGCTGTTTTTAACAAGTGTTGTTTATTCCCTTGCATAAGCTCTACATTGCCAACTGTATTTTCAGGCCATCTTTGTAGCTGTACGTTACCACTGAAAGATGTAGTGATAAATAATAAATGGATGAGGAACTGATTGAAAAGAAAGAGAGGAAGAATAAAAATGAAACAGAATTTGATGTTCTAATGACGGGGATTTTGCAGACTGTAAGTCATTGCCCAAGAACGGGATGGAGTTGTGTGAAACCTGCTATCCTGAGCCGCTGCAGGTGTCCTGCACAGACAGTGGCCCAGAGCAGTTGGATAGCTGTGCACCATAGACCACAACCCCAAATCCCACCAAAATGCTGGAGGAGGAGATCAAGGAATGCAGGAAATCCTGTTCCTGTCCCTAGAGTGTCCCACAGGGCACGTGGCTGGTCGGGAGCTGGAAGGGGCAGGCAGCTGGCCATCTCAGGGACCTGTTGTGCTGAACTCTGGATCCAGAGTCTGTAGGTTTTGCTGCCTGCAGTATGGATGAGTGGATGATCAGATCGAAAGGCCAAAACAAGGCGGTCATTTTGTGTGTGATTTTTTTTTTAACTATCAATATATTCTTACTGCATATAAAAAGAGAGAGAAAGATTTCCTTTTACTTTGAAGAGAGGTGAAAGCCCTTAAGTTTTCAAGTGGGACTGGGACTTAAAGACATTTCTACATTTGTTTTTCTGTAATTGTTACAGAAATGTATTTGGAGGTGGATGGTCTTGGTTTTAGGTGACCTTCTTGAGTGAGCGTTGGCGATCAGTTACCAAAGGAGGCATATGTTACTAATTTTTTTGAGACTTATGAAAGAAAGTCTCTCTTATGGTATATATAAATGGACTTTCTTATCTCAGTAAAGTTAGCTGCTTGAGGGACTACACTCTTTAGGGCAAGGATGCTGTGAGAATGGATTTCAGCAATGATCAAATAGGTTTTATCTCATGATGAAGTCGACACTGCATGAAATTTTATTTTAGAGTATTGATATTCTCTGCTGCGGGCCAGATGCAGCCCAGGCTGGCATGCCTGATTCAGCTTGGCCGCCCTCCAGCCGAGCATCCTGTTTCAGTGGAGTAGTTAAGCGTGTGTTTATCTTTAAGCAGGCAGATTGAGTCCTGGTGGTTTCACTGCTGGCTTCTTGACCAGGGGACAGGGCAGCTGCAAGGAGAACCTGTAGCACCTTCCTCCTCCAGGATTTCTTTCCCTGTGTTGGAGCTGGGCCTGTTACTGGAGAAGTGTTGGAGGGATAGACGCTTGGGTTGGCTTTATTTCAGGGGTCAGTGTCCCCTGTTGACCCCTGTGTCAGTCTCCTGCTGGGCTTAGGGATGAGGTGCTGGGGCTGTGGGTGGTGCCAGCTGGGCACTCGGCTGCAGGAGGAGGACATGCCATCCCTCTGAGCTGTGATGAGCCTTTCTTGCCGAGGGAGGAGATATTTAATTAGCTGATCTTGGGCAGGAGAACTGTAACAAACGTGCAGGCGGGTTCGTGGCACGTTTGGAGCTGACCGCAGTGCAGGATGGCTCTGTGGGTGCTCTGGAGTCCACCCGGCTGTGGGCTGGGGTATCTGTGGTGTGAGTCTTTGAGAGACAATTAAGAGAGACAAAACATGTTTTGGAAAACAGATTGCCTTTTCTGTTTGAAGTTTCCAAGAAAGCGAAGCAACCTACTCTTCCCCCCTCTTCAGATCCCACCTGTTTTGGTTTTTTTCCTAAAAAATGTGAAATTCCTTAACATGTGGTGAAAGCAATGTAACAACATCATCTTGGTTTAAAATCTGTTTTAAATCTTAAAATGATGGAGCCAGAATCTTAACTGCAAATAGCTTTGCCTTTGTGGGTACAAGGCAGACTGTCAATGTTACTCGAACATCTCTGTTTTTAGTCATTTAGCATCCTTTGCAACAATATCATTTGAAAAGAAAGCAAGAAAAGATGTAGGAAGAAAAAAAGTGAATATTATTCATGTCAAAAGCCAAGTCCTGCTTGCTGTGCTCAGATGTAGCTGCGGAGCCTCAGGTGCATGGCTCGGTGATGGCCATGCGCTCTGTCAGCATCCCGCGTGCCCTCCTGGCAGGTGCCCTGGCTGCTGCTCCTCTCGTGTCCTCAGCTTTGGGTCATGGCTTCTTGCTGTGCTGTTTTCTGAGAGCGGGAAATATCGCTGCGATTAACTGTGTGATTCTTGTCTGTTACCTTGAATGTCCGCTTAGACCTAGCGTCATGTTGAATCTCCTTTTGCTCAGCCTGTAGGTTTAGTTCCTGCAATCCCTTCCTGACTTCCGGCAGTAAAATAGGAGAGTTAAATTGCTTTCTCCCCAAGATTTGGGCTTCAAATAGCGTAATCCCAGCACTGAACAGAGGCAGCAAAGGCGATCCCGCAGCATCCCTGCGAACCTCATTGCTATTGCCACTCTGAATATAATGTTTTTGTTTGAGTTGCTTAGTGAAGGCCTGGTGCTCAGCAGCACTGGCTGCCTGAGGTTTTCCTCCTGCTGCTGGTATCTGTGTCTACTTGATAACTGGAGATGCTAGAAAGTTCTTTTAAGATTTTGACTTTCAGAGAGTGTTTGACTTTGAAATATGTGCTGGTATGAGATAACGTATGCAGGAGGCTGCAGCAGGACTATTTTGCATGTTGTGGCCGCTTGCTCTTATATGTTTTAATCTGGAGTGGGCCTGAACGAGGATTTATTGACACTTTTTCATTTGCATTGCCAGCTCCATCCCCACACCGATGTATCAGAGCAGTGTTGCTTGCAGGCTAGGACAAGTGTGCTGTAGCGGGAATGTGTTAGGAGGAGTAGCAGTGACCCTGCTAGGAGCTCATGTTCCTCTGTGAGCCCCAAACCTAGGCATCATTACATTCCCATGTGGTGGAATTTCCTTACACGCAAGTGGTACAGAGCATCAGAGCTCACCAAGAATGAGTAGACTTTGAACGGTCTTTGTCTTGGTGAAATTAAAAATTGCCTGTTGTGTGGTGGTTTTGCGTGTGCGCCACTTGATAATCTTTTGCTTTTGGTTTCCAAATGCTTTGTTGCCCTGTGAGGGGAGCGTGCCATCAAAATATTGTCCATCTGTGAGTCTGGAGTGGGCAGTGTGGATATTGTGGGGCAAATGCTCTCAGGGATAGACTGTGGAGTGATTTCTGGGCTTTCGTATTATTTGGGTGTGAGGCGCTTTGGGGTGCGTGCTGCCCAGCCTCTCCTTTGGGAGGGCATCTTGAGAACGTCAGGGTTGTCTGGCCCTCTGACCTCGGGCAAGGCGGGATGACTCTCTGGAAGCAAAAGCTGGAATCCTGTTTCAGTGTTTCTTGGAAACAGTTAAGATAGGAAACAAGACCTCCAGAGAAGGGCAGATGTGTCAGAGAAAGTTTCTGGTAATATTTTAAGGCTGTAGTGAACTAAGGTTAATTTAATCTGTTGGCCAGAGAAAACAGATGAAGTGGCTCAAGTGATCAGACCCCTGCTGATACCGGCCTTGCTGCTGGGTGTGCTGGTTTGGCTCTCGCTGGTCCTCGTGATCCTTGCCCCAGCTGTGGCCCTGTGGAGGTGGACAGATACATCCGTAGATGGTCACCAATGAGCTGGCTTCACAGAAAAGCAGAACTGGCGAAAAAGTTAGGCTGAAGAGTGCCTAAGAGCGTACAAATGACACTTATCATAGTAGATTTTATGCCTGTGCGAAGCTAGAGTCCAGTCTGCTAATGACAGCATAATTTTTTTCCCTTCACTTCTTCCCTGCAGTTAATCTGGGACTCAGTGCAGGTGCTGAAGGTGAAGCACAAATTCTCTGAAATGGAGTTGTCCCTCCCCTTTTTCCCACATGTTTCCGTGTAACCTGGTAGAGGCTATGTGTATGCAAAAGACAGCCTAATTTATGGCCAGTGTGCCTGACCAGGATTAAATCAAAGCAGGACCGAGCAGAAGTTTTTACTCAAAAAAAAAAAAACCAAACAAAACAAAAAAAAACCAACCCCACAGTCTGATTGTAAAACCCAGGTTTGGTTTACTGTTGAGAGCCAGCTCTGGCTAGAATTACACGTTGAGTGCCTGATACCGCGGCTGCAGCTGTCAAGTGAAGGGCAGCCAAATCTGAGTCCTCTTGCGCCGCGTGCCCGTTGGCATGCTGTCTTTCTGTCCAAGCGGCTTGTTTTGTTCATGGTCTGTCCTCTTCTCTCTCCTCCCCATCCGCTCTCAGATGTTTGCTGCCGAGGAGAATGTAGATTTTCGGATACACGTGGAGAACCAGACGCGAGCGAGGGACGACGTGAGCAGGAAGCAGCTTCGGCTCTATCAGCTCTACAGCAGGACAAGCGGGAAACACATCCAAGTGCTTGGCAGGAGGATCAGTGCCAAAGGAGAAGATGGAGATAAATATGGTAAGAATATTTACTGGGATCCCCCAGACTCTACGTCAAAGGCTTTAATTCTGTATGTTGGGCTGAGGACCTCTTGGGAGAAAAATAAGGACAGCAATAAAAAAACAGGATGAAAGGAGGGAAAAAACTTTTCCAGGCTAATGAATCTTGTTCTTGTGTTGGAGCAGGCTGTCAGCCTGGCTCTCAGCCACAGGCAGTTCCCACAGTAGTGTCGTCCCCCAGTATATCTGCGTATGGTGGTGCTTGAAGAGAATCATCTTTTTCTGCCCAATGGATGAACTCACAGTGTGTCTGCTGTAATTCATAAGCCATAACCAGGTTGGCGACTGGGGATGTTCTTTCCCTGTGAACTCTGGGCTCAAGTTTGGGTGAATCCAGTGCTTCAATGGAGTACTCTCCTCTTTCTAGGTGGGCGAGATATTTGGTTTGAACTGAAGTGAAGCAGACTTTGGAGCTTTGCAAGTACCCCAGAGCTTAAGTTGAATCTCAGGGCGTGCAAATCCTGCAGGAATGCAAATAATTGAACTTCCCCCGGGCTAGCAATGTGTTCAGCTATTCTCGTTGTGATTTGTGCACAAGCAACATGTTAGAAATGCTGCTAGCAGGCTGAATTATGAAAAGAACACTAATTCTGGTACATTTTGAGATGGTTGCAGCAGAGATACTTTTGCTCAAGTCGGTTACTGAAAGGATTTTTAAGGCTGTCCAGAGAACTGGTCCTTTTTCTCTTGTGGATGTACAGCCCTATGCGTTGCTGCAGAGGTTGTGTGTATGTGTTGGCTAGCATGCACGTTCACGTGAGGTTGACTCCACATGAAGCACTGGTGAGGTGTGGGTGGGCTCTGATGGTGGCGGGTCAAAATCAGGGAACAGTGGTTCCCTCGGGGAGCTTCTGGCAGGGTGAGGAACACGCCGTGGCTGGTGCAAAGGGCAGCTACTGCTGGTGCTGAGGCGACCGGAGGAGCAGGGTGAGCTGTGCTGTGGGAGGGGACAGTGAGAGGCACCTGGCTGGTGTGAAGTGAACCCCACAGCTGCGGTCTGGAGTCACCCAGTCTCTCAGAAAAGGCCTGCCTGAGGTCTCCTCAGCATTGTTCTTTGTCATTCCCAAATTCCCAGGTGGAACAGGAGTGGAAAGTGCCACTTGGCTGCTAATTATTGTGTCCTTTTATTGCATTCATCCTCTTAAGGCTGGGTATGTAAACCCGTTGCTGCGTGCTGGCTTCCCGGGAAACGCTCTTGCCCATGTTTGGCTGTCAGGTACCGTGATGTGGTTTTCCTCTCCATAAAAGAAGGCGGCACTTACGGTGGGGTGCAGCAGGGAAGTGTGCCCATGAGCAGCTGACAAGTGCTAATTTATGTGTCAAAGCCCATCTTGTCCCCTTCATGCATATGCAATCGTGCCTGAACAACAAATCCTCGCGCAGCAGTGTGCTGGTGATGGTGGCGATGCTCCACGATTGCAGAGCCTGAGGTTTCCCATCTGGGGAGCTCCCTGGTGCTGGTGTTGCTGCTTGCCACCGAATCCTCTCCGCTCCTGGTTGCCGGTGTCCTTCCAACAAGCCAGAGGGCTCTGGCCGCAGAGGCCGTTTGCCAACACCCCGCTTGCTCCCTCCTCTGCGCCTCCTAATAAAACTCTTTGGCGAGTCAAGCTGCAAAGCCTTCTTGTCCCTAGCCCTGCTGAAAGGTTATGGAAATCTGCTTGTCGTCTCGCGTGGCGTGGGAACACGTAGAGCATGATAATTGGGGAGACAGTGAGGTGGGACGCGGGGGTCCAGGATGTGACTGTGCAGAGCTCCTAGCTGTGATAATGAAGGGGGGGAGATGTCAGAGTTACTGAAGTGAGAACCATCTGTGTTACAGCCAAAACTGGATACAAAGGCAATGACACAGGATTCATTATGTGCTGGGAACCCCTTCTCCTGAGGCATTATTACGGAGTAACCTTTGATCAAGACCAGAGAGAGGCTTAAACCAGGTCTGGGGTCTCAACAGTTGCAAACTTTTGATCCACATTTCCATCTCACTGATGGATCTGCCTCTAAAGGAGGACACCTTTCCTCCCCTGCTGCAGATGGCTGCTTTTCCTCCTGCCCTTTTTCTCCTCTTCCCTCTTTTGCCATCTCTGTGCTGGCACGGTGACTCAGAGCCAGGCTTAGCACCGGGGAGCGCCCAGCTCGTTTCTTGGCTTCGTCACCCTCGCAGACGGTGCGGTCTCGTGCGGCTTCCCCACACTGCCTTAACCCTGTCCCCACTGCCAGGGGAGAGATGGTGGTGGAGGTGGTGTGGGTTGATGCCTAAGGATTACAGCCCAGCTTTGGAAGGGTGAGCAAGAGCCAATGTCTGAGAAAAGGCAAGGGGCATGGGAAAAGGTGCCGGTGACCTGGCTCCAGCCCTGAACTCTCCTCAGGCTCAGCCCCGTTAGGAGAAGGTAACTTTAGGCAAGGGCAACGCAGACTCCGTCTTGGTGTGGGAAGCTCTGTGGAGCAGCAAGGTGTGGCTGAGATCTGAGGGGCTCAGGACTAGCCAATTTTAAGGATGGGGGAGCTAATAACATTTAACACCTTTCCCCTCTCCTCTTATACCTTCATAGCTGGTTAAAGAACGGTGTCCAAGTGAAGAGATGGTTTTTTTTTTTCTCCCCCCCCCCCCCACATATACAGCTTCCAAATGGCTGGTGTGGGAGGTTGTCCTGCCTTTGAAGGGAGATTTGTTTTATTGCAAGGCTTTATTCACTTCTGTAAAACTTCTCACCTCTTGATTGAAGAGAAAAGAGGGGAGGTGGCAGATCACAGGCAGCCACCGTGAGTACAGCGCAATGACCAAAATGACCAGCCAGCCCTGGTTCAGGGGAGAAGGTACCGCAGGGCTGGGGGGATCTGGCTGGAGGAAGCCCCCCTTGAATGTTTTATCTGGGTCTGCAAATGCCATGTGCAAGGAAAAATGCCTGCTCTGCTATGCATAGTTTTGCTGGCATAGTAACTCCACTATGTAATTTTTGGTTTATGGTTCTTCAGGGCCAAGATCTGGCCCCATGTGTCAAATTATTAAATGGCAAATTAAGTCAGTTAATAGAATTAATTGAGTCAATGTAATCCTTTTAATCAGATGGATTTGATCCCTTCTCAGATGAATTAGAATCCATTAACAGATAAGTCAATTATTGGACTAAATTAAATCTAATAATAATGCCTGCTGCTCACAGCAACACTAATTAATCTAAATACACTTACCTATCTCCCAAGGTTGTTCTTTTTTTTTTTAAGGCTTAATTGATGTTCCTAAAGTGCTCTGAGATCTTTAGATAACAGATGATCTATGTGAGCAAAATATTATCTCTTAACAGACTATAAACTAATTAAAAGACTGATCTATTTACAGATTGCATTTTTACTTTAATCTCTTCAACCTATTCAGGAGGAGTTTGCACTGGCCCAGAAAAACAATATTCCTGTTATAAGCTTATTATTACTTTACAGGTTCCTAAGTGGTCCTTTCATTCAGAAAATGAAAGGGGGAAGGAGAAAAAACAACCATTAAAGTGCTGACAAAAAAAAAAGAAAAGGACCTGGAACCTTTATATTCTACCTCCGATAAATGGTACAGATAGGGAAGAGAGGGATCAGTGACCTGAAACCTTAGATCCTTTCATTTATTTTCATTTCACAAAAGGCAGAAGACATTCTATCCTGTTTGTTCATGATCTTTGTATCCGGCGCAGTTGGCGAGACAGAGCTCTCTTGGTTGGGTGAAGGCATTTTTTTGCCTCATTTGTATTTCACAGCCATGTGATTTTTGTTTTAATTTGTCCCTGGCTACTGCTGTCCTGCAGGGCAATGAGCGGTGATAGCCATCAGGAGAGAGGCGAGGGGGATGCAAGGGGTTTTTGGGCTTGCCCTCTCTGTGGAGGTAACTTTTATTTGCTGTGAGTGCTCGGGTGTCCTGAAGGCTGGGATGTGGTGTGTGTAGGTAAATTATTTGTCAGTGTGTTCCAGGTTGTTATCCAGTGGTATTTTGTCCATTGACATAGTCTTTCACAGTCTTAAAAAAAAAAACCCTCTTAGGTCCCCTAGAAAGTTACAAACCATTTATTTTATAAACCTTCTAGTCTACAGCATGGGAGGCTTTGTTTGAGGACCCCCTGTGCAAGGGGCAGGGCACAGGTACGACATCTCTCCTCAGCATCCCACTGCTGGCGGTGTTGTCAGCCACCCAGGAGGTTGGACCTGAGCCAGTGAGGTCCTTTCTGAGGCTCCCCCTGAGCTCAGTGGGTTTTAGCTCAGGACTCAAGAGATGCTCTCCAGACAGCAGGTTTGGGGAAGTTAACCAAGCCTGGGTTGGCTAGCAGGGTGTTGTCAAACTTGGGTCAGGCTGGCCAAGCCCGGCGTGCCTGCACGATGCCAGGTGTTACGTCTGCGTGTCATGGGCGTTCCTGGTAGAGAACATCACTCCCCGTACAGATGTGCTTTTTTGGGTGGTACAGGGAAAGCGAAGAGCTCAGGGAGATGGGTGCTCCCTTCCTGGGTGATGTGCTCCGCGGCTTGCAGTCTCTGCCTTCTGCTCTAGCTGGAGTTTCCCAGAGATGCCGGTGGACGAGCCCATGGCGAGCGCATTACAGCTGTCTAGACATCAGCCACACTCCATCCCGCCGGAGATTTCATTTGTGGTCGGAGTGGGCTCCGTTCCATGAGGAGGTGTAATACGTGTGGAAAATATTATTATAGCAAAATAGCCTCCTTTAATTGACTCTACATTTTGCAGGATTCCTTCCTAGGTTTGGGTGAGCCTGTGCTCTCCAGAATTAATGAGCTGACATAGCACTTCTTCGGGTTTGGCAGCCTGACAGCTAATTTAGAACTCCCTAAACTCATTTCACTAATGACTCCCATTTGTTCTATCTCAAAGCCTGGAAACAAATGCAAAATACCAGTGCCATTGTCCCATCTTTAGCAAGTCATTCCTTCCTCTCGGTATTTCTGGCACCTTAACAGCAAGCTGCCTTGGGAAACCTGATTAACCCTTTCCCTTCCTGGAATACTTAAAATCAATTTTGATCCCTCTCCTGGGAAGATTGGGAAGGAAAAAAAAAAACAAACTTAACTCATTGTGGCTGGAAGGCACAGAATTAACCTGCAAGAAAGGCAGATGTAGCCCACGTAGCAATTTGGTTTGGTTAAATGTAGCTGTATTTCCACAGGCTGGATGCTCGGGAGTCTGCTTTTCTTCCCAGGAACCAGGTACGTGCGAAGGGCTGTCCATCCCGGTGCGGCTCAGACCGACATCCTGCATGACATTTGCTTTGTAATTTATTCCTCTCAACCATCAGGGTGGTTGTTTCCTATTTAACCGATGTATTGCTGCCTCCAGTCTCTTCCCATTACAGTTTTGACATGACAGCAAGACAAATATATATATTTTTTTAAAGACCTTTTATCTTCTAAACCATTTATTTTCACTTACTTAGCCCAGGGGCAGAGCTGACCCCAGCGTAAGGGACGATCATTCACCACGGCAGCTGTGTGGTCGGACGGGGCCTGGCCTGAGCCGGAGAGGCCTTCGCCGCCCAGCTGCTTTGTTGTGGCTCTGTTTTTTTCCCTTTTTGCCCAGCATCCCCCGATTGCTTAATTTATTTTTTAATTTAATTTTTTTTTTTTTCCTTTTACCCCCTGCAGTGGGGCAGTGGCGAGGTTGTCCCTGGAAAGCGGGTGTTGGTCTGTGGAACCACGCACGGGGTGGCCGGAGCTGGAGCTCCCGGGCAGCTGGGGCCTTGGCCGCCCTCGCCTTCCCTGTGACTCCGACATGTCGGGCAGCTGTTTGAAATGTGCTGTAAGCAGCTTGCACAAACCCTCTGTGCATGTGGGACATTTCTGGTTTTTGTTCTGCTGTATTCCGTGCCTGTGCCAGGGCAGGGGATGCTTTGTCGGGATGAGAAGTTTAGGAAGTAAAATCCAAGCCTTTTGCTTTTTGATTCATGACAGAACCTATTTCGAACAAGGTATTTGTTGCCAATTTCCTTTACTTTTGGTTTTGATAGCTGCTACCCCCAATTCCAACTGCAGCCAGCTTTACACCTGAAATTCAGCTTTTTCTGCCACGATCCCTGTTTTGTACCTGCGGTAACAGCAGAAGCTGCTGTTTGTTTTTTCTCTGTCAGTGATTGCCTCTATGGTGGTTTTTAATTTCCCTGTTTCTAGACCTTGAGATGGCTTAAAGAGCCTTGACTTTCACAGGAAAAAAAAAAAAAACAAAACCAACCTTTTAGCTCTGTGCCCAAGCTTTTCAAGCCTCTGTAATCACTGATCAGGGTTCGGAAAGCATAGGCCTGTCAGTAAATATTAGGGCCCCAGAAATAACGAGGAGAAGTAATTTAGAGGACTGCTGATAATTTGTCATTTTTAATTTCTGTGTGGAGTGGTAAGTGAGCTACAAAGTGGAAAAAAAAAAATCTCTATTTTCATGCAAGTCATAAAAGGGTTTTTGTTAACAGTTTGTGTGTGTATATAATTCTGTGCTGTGATTTAAGTGTTCCCATTAGAAATGCGGAATAGGAAATAGGATCCCATCTGTGAGCAATTTGAGAGGAAGTGAGACAATGGAGTCGATTGCTGCTTCAGTTTAGATAATCAATACAAATATTATTAGTATAGTGATTTATCTTCTGAGACACTTTATGAAAATGTGGATGCCAGGCCCTGAAGACAGGTCAATACGATATTATCTGTCCCTGCCTTGCCGTGGTTACGGTTCTTTCCCATGAAGCTCAAGCAGCTGCTTTGCTAAATGTTCTTCCCTGGCTGTGGTGAAATAACACAGAAACAAAGTTAGAGCTTCCCTTTCTCTTCTGTGGCTCTGAAAATGTGTTCTGCATATGCTACAAGACTACTTTTATCTGAAATTTGTACCTGGGAGCTGTCGGGTGGATACTGGGAGATGATCTTTAAGGTCCCTTGCAGCCCAAACCATTCTATGATTCCATGGTGGAGTTCTGGAAGAAGTTTGCATGATTTCAAATATATTTCTCTGCCGTGAGTGATTCTGTGCACAAATGCTGAGAGCACTCCTTTGAGTTTATTGCAGTTTTATGCTAGTGTCTATTATCAAGCCTTGGTTGTGGTATCTGAGGTTTTCCCATATCTAAGCATTCAGCCGGTCGTGAATTCAAGTCAGTTCTTGGAAGGCAATTAAAAGTGCCTTGCGAATAGGCTACTCTACATTTCTGAAAGCATTTTTAAATTTCTTTCCCCATCTCCAGAGTAAAAGGAAAACATCATGAACAAGTTGTCTTGTACATTTTGGCTCTGGTGTACATTCCCATGCATCTTGTCAAGTGGCCAGTGAGATTTGTTCTTCATAAGAAACGTTTGGAGGAAATAAAAAATGTCAATAACCCTATTAAGAACATGCCTAACTGAAGACAGGATAGGAAATCCAAAGCTTGGTGTGTAAAGAGCACACTTCTGCTTGAAGGTCACATGGGATCTTGCTAGGTTGCCGTTTGAGATACTTAAAGTCAGTAGCTTGCTTTCCTGGAGATGTGGTGGTGGTAGCCAAGTCACTCAGCTGCAGCATTTCCATCATGCCGCTTTGCCTGGGTTGGGTGGTGGGATGCTGAGACAGGACCCACGAGACAGTGGAGAGAGCAGGACATTTGCTCCTCATGTATAATGAAGTGGCAAGAATTTAATCCTCTCAATCACCTCATGTGTCCCCCTCATCTCCAAAATAAGGGTTGCACCAGTCCCTCCCCTCATAGCTGTGATGTCAGGAAAAAACATTGCAAATGGAGAGATTCTAAAGAGATGGTGGTAATGGAGATCACATCTGTAGTCTGGTTAGAAGTGATTATTTGGTGGTTTTAGATGCTGTGAGACCATTCCTGTTTTCAGATTGGGGTTTCCTCAAGAAAGGTGTTAGACTTTCCAAAAAAATAAGGTACTTCAATTGCTCAGATTTCACCTCAGCTCTCTTAAAAACCAGATAGTCAGGAATTTCCGCAGCTGCGAGGTGGAGCACAGCAAACATTAACAACGCCAGTAGCATTGCGTGGCCGTCTGGAAGAGGAGGGAAGAGACTGGGTCCCCTACAAAACTGCACTGAGCCTCAGGCTCGGCAGAAAGGTGAAAAATAATGAAGCTCTGAAGAGGAGAAATTGCTGATGCATGACGCTTGGAAATCTGGACGAATCCAAAAAGGGAGCTGAAAATACCCCCCAAAAATGACTATCTGTGGCTTGAGCGAAATAGTGTCCGATCAGCATTCAGAAACCGCTGAATTCAGGCCGTTCCAATACTGGCATTTTCCAGACTGCCTGCCAGTCGGATGCAGAGAACACGTGTAGAGCGTCTGCGGTCTCAGCGCTCGCAAGAAGGGAAGGCGAGCTAGAAGTAAAGGGAGTGAGAGGGCCCCGTAAAAAAACCTTATTTTTTTTCTTAGCGTAAGGAAGACAAGGGGTATTGGGGTTGGAGGGAGATGGTCGCGTGGCTGCCATCTGTGAACATCCCTTTTAATGAGCTGTGCCAGCATAAATAGCACACACTTCGGTCCCCGGTGAATTTTACGTATTTTCTGATGAATGCCTGTAACAGATAATTCCTACTTTTATGGTGACATAGGAGCTGAGACCTTCTAAATGTCTCCTGAGCTTTGTGTCACTGGCTTCTGCTGTAGTCGCTTTGGGGATGTGCCTGTCCTTTACTGATGGTACCTGGAGTGGTTGAGCTTGAAGAATCACTGAGTAGTGCTCAGATTTATTTTGCTCTTGTCTGTGAGAGCTGAAATGAGTGCCTAAAAGGCACTCCTCCTCTGCATTCACAGCTGCCAAAAAGGGCGCTTTTCTTCCCAAAGCAATAAGAAAAGAATCCTGCTATCTGCTGTTATTCTACCTTCTTCTAGCTGTAACGAGTCTTGGGTCTTCTCCAACAAGCAGTTCCACAGCGATCACAACTGGATGGCAGCTGTACTGGCTGGAAGGATCTGGCCCAGGTAGAATCATGGAGAAGAGTCCTTGTCCTCTGACACTGCTCGGCTGCTTCTGTTCCTCATCCAAGAGCTGGGATGGAGGAGCGGATGTTGTGTCGGAGTGGTGCAATTGTGACGCAAGCCATTGGGATTGGAGCATATGGTAGGCGACATGCACTTGGGATCCTGGCTTCAAGTTGGTACTGCCGGTATGGTTTGGTTTGTAACTGATGTTCTCAAGTGCTTTTGGAAGGACAAGCAGGAGAGGAAATGGATAGTCTGATGTGAGATGGGAGCTCTAGCAGCAGGGGACATCACTCGCAGCCACTGGAGATGGTGAAGACCTTGGTGTGGAGAAGCAGCAGAGAAGGGCTAAGAATTAGGATGGCATGTAAACACCAGATAAATCTAAAAATAATGGCCAAGTGGCCTCAACACTTGGCCAGGGACAGTCACAAGGGTTACAGTGTGTCCATGCCCTCCGTGTGGTATGGGCGCGAGGGGTATCCTCACTACAAACCCCCCGTTACTGCTCTGGCAGATTTTTGCAGGAGCGAGTGCTGAAGCAGATGAGGGTGCTTGGGGTTCCTAGTTTCCAGTCGCACATTGTCTCGAGGCAGAGGGTGGACTCTGCAGCTGCTGAAAGCTGGTCTGGTCCTGTTGGGATCAGGGATCTTGTCCCAGATTCCAGCAGCAAAGGAGCTTGCCTAAAGGTAATTTTGGTATAAATCCCAAATAACATTTCTGCTTGTTGCACGGAGGGATCACAGGGCTGGATCCCTGTTACAACTGGGCCCCGATTATCCTCTTTCCTTCACTCATGAAACTCCACCGGCTTCTTCAGAGCTGTTCCTGGAGCTCCTGTGTGAGACTGAAAGGAGATTAAGTGCCCAGCAGTGCCTCCCATTCCTCCTGCGTCTTGCACCTTTGTTCAGACCTTGCATTTCAAACCATTTTTGCTGGTGGGAGGCAAATCAAAGCTGTTAGGTTTTAGCCGGTGACAATGGCAGGGTGCTGCGTGGTGTGCCCAGCCCCTTGCCTTTGTGTGAGGTTTGCTCAGCGGTGTTTCTTGCCTTTATTTCATTTGCTTCTGCATCTGCATTTGGAACTGATTTTTTTTTCAAGTTAAGTTTCTGCCTGGTGACTCATTAGGAGTAAATAGGCAAAAGGATATTGACTTTACACCTACTAATTTGGGGGTGCTAACAAGCAAGTGTAAGAGCTGTGTAGTCACTGGGTGAATTGCTCCACCTGGGGAGGGCTGGAGGAGGGGAGACAAAAAGCATTGCAAAGAAACTGCACTTTTGTTTCTAGCTGCCAGCCTTGGTTGTTCTTGCAGCTATGAGTTTGGGTGAACATTTGACCGTCACCATTGCTGTTTTGAGCCTCGCCAGGATTTTCTAGTGCTGGAACTATTGGATCTGTGTGGGCATGGGGAGGAGCGGAGATCCTAATTAGAGGATGCTAAATATGTTCACTCAGAAATGAGGTGCCCTTTCCGGCGGCTGGTGGAACAAACCCTTCTTCCTGTGGCATCTGTGAGTGCAGGGTGGCGGATGAGTCAGGAAGCGTGGCGCTGCTGGCGCTGGCGTGCTGTGCTTGGAAGGGAGTCAGAGACATAAAGTAGCTTTAATATAGCTAGTGGAGGTACTGACAGCAGCAAAGCTCAACGCCGTGGGATGCCTGTTAGGTAAACGTGGATCGGTGTGGCTCCGTGGGCTGTGGAGGCTCATGGCCATGGGCAGCTCGCTCCTGCTGAGGTCTGTTCTCAGTTTTGCTGATGCTGGGCCCCAAGTCTGTAAGTCTGTCTCTCTGCAGCCACATCTCTGGCACAGTGATCACGCACCCTTAGGGTATGCTTAAATCCAGACAGGGACCTCTGCTTTCTTGGGAAGTGCAACCTACTGCAGGGGAGCTGGCACACAGCTGAGAAGCGATGGTCTCTAGCCCTGATGGGCCTGCTCTGAGCAGAGGGTTGAGCTGGAGGACCTCTGGAGAGCCTTCCCAGCCTAAATTATTTTGTTTTGGTGAGTGTCTTTCAACACTGATTGTCAGAACAGAACTGACAGATGAAGTCATCAATGATCCGTTGCTTTGAAGGCAGTGGTTCTCCTTTGGATGCATTCAGTGGGACCATTAGGAAGTGTTTTTTTCGTGGTTTGTCCCTCCCTTTTCTCTTTGTAATTTTTGTATCGAGATTTTTAAGAGTTTTTATTGTTTAAAAAATGGGATGTAGGCAAAGCTGTCTGTTCTACCGCTTTAGTCCTTCTGCCCTTTCCCTCAGCTTGGGGTGACCCACTTACATCTGTAAAGATGATGTTGTGTGCACAAGGGTATAGAAACCACAGTTTATCTTAAAAGCTGCGTGCTGCGGAGTGGAGAGGCACACTTTGTACCAGTGCAGCAAACAGTTATCATCTCTACTCCCTTCTGGACATGAATCCAGTTTACTGTGTACTTTGTGTGGAAGGAAGGAGTCCTGCTGTATCCCATGTCAGGGTCGCTCTCACCGGCTCTTGCTCCGTGGCTGTGACTTCCAGCCTCGCTCCTCCTTGGTACCTGACCTGGCTGCAGCCCATATCTGTCTCTCAGCAGGAGGAATCTGAGGAAACGCAGCAAACTTCAGCTCCTGGGGCTAAATTGTTGTGCTCTGTAACAGCAAACTGTGTTGAACTAATTGACAACCAGCTTTAAATGGACCCCAATCAAGCAAATACATTGATTTATTTTTCCCTCTCTCACCGAGTGTTAAGCGGCTTCCAGCTTGGTTTTCTCCCCAAGAACTGGATAACTCATCTATTGTGTAGTAAAACTGATGGGCAGTTTTGACCTCTATACAATCCTTTCAGTATGTTGAGGGAGGAAGGAGTTTCTTATACTCATATGAATGTTTGACCACTTAAAAAAGGCAAAACAAAAAAAGCCCAATCCAAAACTGCACACAACAACAAAAGATGATCCATTTTCTCTGGATGTCTTTGAAAGAAGCTTAGTTTAGAGACAGACTGGAGAGAAAGGCTATTGATTTTGTTTGACCTCCAAACAGACTGCGGTCAGTATATTTTCCCTGTTGGAAGCAGTTCAGGGCTCTGAATTTCCATGTCAGCGTTTGTATTCTGAAGTGCGCTGGAGCTTTTGCTGCTTCTTCAATAAATAGCAAGCTGTAGGGAAAGGTACTGCTGGTGTACGTGTGTCTCCCTCTGGATCTGCCCTTTCTTTTTCTTTCCTATACATCTCAGTCATGTTGCTGATTAAGCATTTATAAGTCCTTTTCACTTGAATGTCATGCAGGTTAGTGACTTAAGCCAGGACTACAAGCGACAGTTTTGTTATCCCTGTCTTGCTTTTTTCCAGTGCTGAGCCAGGTCTTTTCCCAGCCTCTTGCCTACACCAGCACCCATTGCCATACCTGGCGCGAGGAGAGAGATGCCTTCCTGTAGACGGTAATAAACCCTCTAAAAAATACCATCCCCTCTTCTACGCTGGTTGTTCTCAGCCTTTACATAGGAACACCTTCCTCATTTGCACTTAGCCTCCTGCAGTGAAGCAGAATATTCTGTTTGGTGACTCCTGTGGTGCTGGAAACGCTCTGCTTGATACAGGTTTGTGTAGTTTTGTCAATGTTCTTGTAAAACGGCTTCTGGCAATCGTCTATCAAAGAACGGCATCAAGGGATGGAAATACCTGCAGGATGTGTTGATTGTCAAGTTTCTGAATGAACTTCTGGGAGCTCCTTTGAGATGAGCAGTACCAGCCGGCATCTCGCAGTGCTGAGGTGTCGACTGCATTATCTCCTCCTAATTTAACAACAGTGCTTCACACGGCGTGTTTGTGGTTTGCATGCTTCTGCCCGCTTCGTAGCAAAGTCAACACGGCGAGTTCGCGGCTGTCGGCACATCAAAGGGCTGCCCAATGAACCCACCGCGATGAAATCAAGCTGCGGGCAGAGGGTCGCTGGTGTTGGATACCTGTTGCTGAGCTCCCTTGTTGGCTTTGGCAGTGTGAGCTTCATTTCTAACCCACATGGACAGGCACGTTCCTCTTGATCCTAACGCTGACCCCCTCCTTTTAGAGAAAGGATTGGTTGTCTTTGCCACTGCCAGCCTCACGTCTGCTTCTGGCTCTGTTTTGGGGTCAGGGTGGAGGCAGCATGCTGGTACAGACGCGTGAGAGCCTGTGGTGTATCTGGTCTGCCGACAATGACACAGCTTCAGTTTCTAACTGCAGCGCTTAATTTCCAGAGAGCAATAGCCCACTGCATCCCGAAAAAGTAACGAATGGTGGAAGATGTATTTGCGCAGCCTGTGCCAAGTCAAGCTGAGGCTGCAGCCTGCCTTGTGTGTGTGACTCTAGTGACTCCGTGGAGCAGGACTTTAAGGGTTCTGTGAGCTGTCTTCAGCTCCCTCTCCCTGCATCTGAATATTCAATTACATTAAACCTTTGCAAATGGCTCCGCAAACACCTCTGAGTGGTGAGGAGATCTGTAACTGTTAAACCTCTGGCAAAGATGAAGGCGAGGAGCCGACAGAGGGAGATTGCGGAGGTGATGGGCTCGCTCCCCGCATCCCAGCCCCAGCGGAGCCCAGCACCATTCGCCCTGCGCGTACTCACGGCTGGCGCTGCTGGAGGTGGGTCCCACGGGTGCTACCCACCAGCCTCCCTGGCTGTCCCGCCATGCTGGGTGCTCGTATCTACCCCTGGCACTGGTGCTGCTAATTATCCCTCGGCTCCAGTTCCCCAAGGCCTGCATGGTGAGTGGTCCCCCCCATTTGCCTTGGGCCACTGGGCAGAAGAGGGCAATGCGGAGGGGTTACCCTGCTGTCTGGGATGATTTAATAATAATTAGTAATAATACAGCAATAGTATTCACCAACCTGCTACTTGCCTGGGGAATAAGTATTCCTGGGCTTGCAATCTGAGCACAGACTGGCCTGGTTAGGTGTAACCCACCTCAGGGTTATTAGGAAGCTTTGTTAATTAATAAGCAGAAAGTTTTGCCAGAGCCCTGAGTGGCAAGTGATGTATCAGTAAAATCTAGGTAATTGCTGGGAAAGCAGCGATGCTATATATAAGTTACCCTGTTGCAATGGCTTCCATAGGTGGTCTCCAGAACATTGTGACAGTGGATCAAGAATATAAGTTTCTTGTTAATGATCTCAGTCAAAAACTAAGCATGCTTAGAAAAGCAAGGATGTCCTTGTCTTTTAAGTGCCTGTAATCTGTTTCTAAGAGCTGGGTACCAAAATATCCCTTTGATTCTCAAAGGTAATTGTACCTCTTAATTAGCTGGAGAAAAAAAAATAACACAGCCTGAGATCTTGCTATATAAATTATAATTAACCCCTTGGCACTGGAAGTTGAGATTTCCTGCCCCCGAGCACAAATGCGAAACGCATTAGCAGCACTTAGTCAGGCACTTTTGCCCACCACAGCGAAGGGGTCAGCTCGCTACCCCATAAATACTGCCGCGCTCCCGAGGCCGGTAGGAAAATGGCAGGGAAGCCGCAGAAACCCGAGGGGAAGCACTAAATACTCCATTTGAGGGTGTTTGACCTGCTTTTTTTTTTTTTTCAGAGCTGCAAATGCCCCAGCAGGAAGGACAACACAGGAAAGAAAAAAAAAAAAAAAGGAAAAAAAGAAACGCAAACCCCAGTGAGGAGATGGGAGCAAGGAGAGGGACGCTTCCCGGCGAGCGGTTTTGTTAGCCGACATGGCTGGTTGCTTCGCCGTGAGAATGGCTCTCGGCGCTCCTGCCTCACGCACCTCCAGCAAAATAATTGTCTGGTGCCAGACACACTTGGCTGTGCCTGTTGTATGCACAGCGCGCCGGCCAGGGGCTGTCGGCCACCCACTGCTGGCATTCACCAGCATCCTGCTTTTTTGTCTCCTTTTCATCCCTGCTGGTTGGGGGATGAGCTTTAACTCTTCACACCGGAGGTGGACCTGCCGTGAAATGCCAGGTCGGGGCGGCTGGAGGCTGGGAGGAGGGCAGTGTGGTGGTCGCTTGCACCTGCGGCTCTTCCCTTCCTTGCTCCCCTTGTCTGCAAAGGGTCCCTGCTCACTGCGGTGAAGGACTGGGCCTGGTGGGCGCCTGGATTTAGGGAAAGCAGATGCTTCTTTGTTCAGCTTAGTCAGTTCCTTTGCTCTTTTGGGGTCCTGGATGGAGAAATGATTCTCTCTCCTGCTATGTGTCAGTCCCAGGGTGACTGCAACACTGCGCTGGGCTATATAAGCCCTTGGAGATAAAGCGTTGCTGGACAAGGGCTTGTCTTTCTCAAGCATGGGGTGAGTTGGTGAGTTTCTAAGGAGGATGAAGCCACCTTAGAAACTTTGGCTGGTTTCTAAGGTGGCTTCATCCTCCTGTGGCAAAGGAGAGGGCAGCTCTGCTCCTTGGGCTTGGCATGGAGATGTGGCCGTCAGGACTGCCTGTAAATATTTCAAGTCTACTTTGTATAAATAGTGGTGGGGAATTTCCTTCTCCGGTCTGCTCCAGAGATTGTAGAGGGAGATAAAATAAGAGAGTAACAAGGTGTCCGGGCCAGGAGGAGGGATGTGTTCACGGGTGTGGGATAGCGAGTGCTGGAAGAAGAGTTTGTCCTTTGGGTTTTGTCCCTTCCCTGTGTGTCTGAAGATTTTTGAAGTGAATTATGTGCTGATTAAAGAGCTGGCCGAAGAGCCCTCCAAGCTAAGTGCTCATTCTTTAAACCCAGAATACCCCAAAATACACTGAGAGACATTACCTTTTCTTTACTAGTCATGTTTATAACACCACAGATGAGGGCTGGCTTAGTTCTGTACTTGATTTACTTTTAATATAAAGATTTAACATGAGATCTTTTCTTAATCCAAACACTTATGGTTTCAATGCAGAATTATATTTGAGATTTTTAAAGTCCCCTTATTAAAACATAAAACTAATTTTACAGTTCTGACAGGTCTTGTTTAAATACCCAGTGCCAGATGCCTTTTGCCCCAAATGACTCTAGAAATCAGGAAAAAAAAAAAACCTTTAAAAACTTCTAATGCAATCAAATTGCAGTAAAAAGCAAGTAAATATTCTTACCTGTGCTGTGGATTGATGGTAATAGTTTAAGAAAATCTTTGTGATGAATGTGTTTGCAAAAACAAAGATATGGAACCAAAGGTGCTGAAGACAGAGTTGATGTGATATCTGTTTGTGTTTTATTTTTCATTTCTGTTTCTGCTGCTCTGAGAATAGTTGAAAAATTGTGCTGTGTCTGTAGGGAGGGACCTTTTCAGAGGGACTGATGTGAGGAGCCTCCTCCAAAGTGCTTCACCCAAGGGACTCGCTTTAGCTGCAGTTGGTTCCAGAGGATGTGTGTCCCCAGGTGCTATGAAAGATCCGTTCTTGTCCACCTCTTTCAGCCTTAGCCCAAGCGATGATTTTGTATACTTCACTTAATAGTACGTTATCTTTTATATGGCAAAAGTGAACATCAGCAGTATAAGCATTAGGAAGTCAGATATCTTTGAAACGGAGTTTGCATCCATTTGTAAGTGCAAACCCTGTTTAAAATTTTAAAACACAGAGGAGTTTTCCACATGTGCCAGAACGTGTTTGTTGGTTTGTTTTTTGTTTTTTTTTTTTTTTGATAGATTGCGCTGCTGCCTCAGCTCCTCCAGGTTCCAGAGCCACAAGAATCCCATTGAAAATACTGGAGCATACTGCAACTTTATTTTCAGTGTATTTTTCACTTTCTGGAAGAAGGGGAAGTTACAATGAGCCCCTTGGAGAAAATACATGAGCGTGGTTATACTTCTATCCATAAAATTAATTGTTGTAATTTCAACTTTTACTGGAGGGCACAGAATAATAAAACCTGCTCGGTAAAACATAGCATCTTTTTATATCAGGCAGAGCTGATAATCTTAATTTAAGTGATGCTACAAATACTTTAGGGATTTCTTTTGACTAGCCCCATTTTGGAGCACTCACAAATACAGCAGCGGAACCTGGATGGACTGACTTTTGGAGCACGTGCAGCCGTCAGGGTGTTGGCATAGGGGACATGTTTCTGGATTTGGGACTCCTCGGTAAGAGGATGTGGTGGTGCTAACATCACACCTACTCTGGTGCTGAGGATGAGCGACCAACCACCGGGTTGCCCAAGAGATGTGGGTGGGTGCTTCAGAGTAAATGTGGTCTGCCCTGCGCTTCTGGCCGCAGATAAAGCAGCTTTGGAGAAGCAAGAGTACATGGGGTTCCCATAGTTGTCGTTCTCTGCTTATTGTTATTTTTGTGTACATCAGTGTTTTTATTGGGTTCAGCTGAGACTGGCAACAAGAGAGTCAAAATAACTTCAGCAGGGTTTGTTCTTGCGGTAATTCTAACCCTCTGTGGGACGGGAAAGGTTCACGCTATTTCCAGACCCGAGAAACTCCAGTGCTTTGGATGCATTTCAGCTCGGTGCTCGCGGCCAGGTTCTGAGGTCCTTGTCTGCTGGGCTTGCCTGTGTCGGTAGGAGTTTATTCAAATGAGAATGATCAAAGACCTCAGGGTTGGCCCTTTATTTTTCATTTTAGGTGCTTTTTCAAGCATAACAGAGCTTCTGAGCTTTTTTGAGGCTCATCCTTCACTAATTCCAGACTGGGAGCCTGGCAGCTCGTCAAGCAGTTTTCCTGCCTCTGTAGCCATACTGTCCACTCGAGCTGTGTTTGGAGGCAGCAGGACACCCCGGTGAGATAGAGGAATTTCTGTGCTAACATTTTTAACGTTTCTCTTTCCAGGCTCCTTAGTCATTGCAAGTCTGCAGGTGGCAAAATTCAGTGCGGAATTTGTTCACTGCTGCTCCCCGCCCAGGCGTTTTTAAAGCAGACAACCTATCGCCTCCAGTTTTACTGAATCTTGTCTAAATAAGCTTATTCACCATCGCTGAAGCAACTACCAAAATATTTTTAGTGTCTCTTATGGTGAATTATGTATAAACCATCTGCAAGAGGCCAAGTCTTATTCCCCACTGCTTAACCCTGTTTTCTTAGATTTCCAAATGGGTGCACATGGCTTTGTGTCAGGATGACAGTATTTTACATTCATTTTTCACGTGGGTAAACGATAACCAGCCTCTGGGTAGTGCAGGCTTGGGCCAGTAGTATGGTACTTAAAATTTTTATGTTGTCCTCAGATATTCTTTGTTTCGTTTTTTTTCACAGATTCAGGGATTTATTAAATTTTAACTTATGTTGGGCAAAATCTGAGAACTACCTTGGTATTTATTCTGGTCTTATGTCAGCTAAACTATCAGATAGTTTTCATATGCAGGGACTGATAAAAGGTCTCAAATTAATGAATCTTCACTTAAGCTTCCCCCAAGATGTGGTGAAGAGTTTACAGGGACTGTGTCTGGAAGCTATTTCATCCTTTAGGAGCCTGGGCAGTCCTGAGAAGAGGAGATTCTTTGTTTCAGAATCTCCTTTTTCCCTTGTTATTGCCATTGTTTTGTAAGCAACATCTCTTACAGAGTGAGGAGGCAAACCCTCTCCGGGATGGTCCCCGAGATGCTTGGGGAACACCAGCAGCTCAGCGTCGTTCCCTGGGTGTGTTTTGTTAGCCACCGCTGAACTGGTGGTGGAATTTTTTAGGTGGACATCCCTACAGATGAGACCACTGTAACGATGTGACAGGCTGAAACAGCGGAGGTTTCACTGGTGCGCAAATGATATTTTAGCACCTGAATATCCCGGTCTGTGCGCCCCACGGGGTTAAGTGCCTGTGGTGGTGTGTCATGCTTGCACATCTGTCCTGGGCTGGGTACTCGGGCTGGTGTGGTTGGCATCAGCACAGGATGTTTCTGCATGTCTTGGCATCGTGTAGTGTAGACGTGCCCAGTGAGCACTGAGGGGATGGCTCAGCATGCTGGAAATGGGACGGGATGCCTTCGCGGCGTTAGGTCGTTGTTTGTAAGCAGGGAGCCCTGAGGAGTGGTCAGCTGGCATCTCCCCGACCAAAACCCTGCTCCTGGTGTGTCCAATGGTGGCAGAGGAGGGACCCTGAAGCCACGAAGGGGTCTTTGTCCACACTCGAGGGACTTCCGACGTTTGTCAAGTCCTTTGTGTCAAAGGATTTGCAGGATCAGGTTGCTGCACTGTAAGTGCCTTTGAGGTCTTTGCTGCATTATAGATTTTTCTTCTGATGTCTCCCATGCAAATATTTAACCTGTCTGGTTCCTGAGAGCAACTCTGGCTGTTACGTGGTGGCAGGTTGTCTCTGCAGTCTTTCCTTTGTTCACACGGAGCCCTCGGTCCTGCTCGCCTTCCCACCCCACGGAGAACGGCGCTTGGCGTGTATGGATGTGTTGCTGCTCTGAGGGGCTCAGGCATTCCAAATCATGACTTTTTCCCTAACTACCTCAGCTGACTGAGTAAAAGATAGGATGTTCAAATGAAATTTAAGGAAAAAGAAAACCTCATTTAGAGAGAAGGCATTGTTAAAAGCTTTGCTTAAGTCTGGGTGCGCAGCTCCCCGTGCAGCCCTCCTGCTCTAACAACTTCCCTCGCTTGTGCAAAGTGGTGGCTTAAAAAAAAGAAGAAAATACCTGGAGCCTGGCTCTTGGAGCTGCTCCTCCTCCTCCTCCCCACGACCATCCCTTTTAATAATTTGCCGTACATATCCTACGCTGGCTGGAGACAGGCTTGATGAGCTAATTGCAGTGGTATGTGGGTCAGAGCTCTGCCCTCCTGAGCACCGCTGTATTGATTTCGGTGGTTACTCCTGGTTTGCACCTGAATAATTAGAAGGGAGTTGGGCTGTATGGGCTGTAACTATTTGAAATGATGCACTTTGGAGGAACGTACAAGTGTGCAAACAGGACTTGAGGATGCAGCCCAGATTCCCTCACTTGCTCATAGCCTGTGGGCTTTATTAGACCCTCCAGACTTTACCTAATTTTGGCATTATTCCCTCACAATTACATCATGAATGTGAAGTGGAGACGGGGTCATTCTCTCCTGTGTTGTGGTTGTGTAAGGGATTCACGAGGTTTTGGTAGGGGGTGGGCCGTGTTTGAACAGATTTCAACTGTTTTAAGCACCCTTGGCCGTGCTGGACTTCTCTGTCTTACCAGAGAATAGATTTTGCTCTCCCATCAGATGCGGTGGACGCTGTGAACTCTGGAAATGCGCCTTATCTCGACTCGTAGCACCAGAATATCTAAATTCGAAAGCAGCTCTCCATCGCAGACGCTGTGGTCCAGCCTCGGTGTATCCGTACATCCTTCCTCTTCATTACCTGGAAATGGTTTCAAGGGTTGAGAACGCATTCCCCAAATTTGTAATTGCATCAGAAAAAAAGTGCAACAAAGACTCAAAGCATCCAAACACCTTCCTTGTGTTTTCCCCTTTATTTCTTTATCTGAAGCTGGTTGGTGCTGAGAATTTTGTGATAGGTACGTGTAAACCTTACAACTCTCAGGTGCCGTCTCTCTTTTCTTTCCCTCTGCTTTTCTGGCTCCTGTCCTCCCACTCCCAGGAAATATTTGAAAGATAATTTGGCATATTTTCTGCCACCTTCACGTATCTCCCTGACTTCATGTTTTCTTAGCTGGAAAATAGCTTTTCAACATCTCCATGTAATCCTTTTCACCTAGACGTATGAAGAATTCCAGTCTCTTCCAGTGGGAGTTTTCAGGAAGGTTTAGGTTAAATGGGCCAACAAAGCAAAAGCATGCAGCAGAAGATCTCACCTCTAAAGACATCTTTTCTCCTTAGCTCTTTTTCTTTTTTTTCCCCCCTGGAAAATATACCAGAATATCTAGCTGCCAAAGAATTTAAACAATAATACCTGATCTGAAGGCTGGAGTGCAGGGTTTTGAAAACAAAGATTGTAATCTCCATACGGTGTCTCCAGGGACTAATGGAGCTGGAAGTCAGGTGTCCTGAGTGGTGGGCTGCTACATGGATGCTGCTATGGCTTGGTGGGGCTTATTTTACCTGAGCTCCTCATGGAAATTCCCTTGGATTTTCCCTGGTGCTTTCATTGTGGCTATAGCATCTTTATTGTAGAGCCAAGTGCCGCTTAGGTTTATTTAAATCCCTTGGTGGTGGCTGAGTATTCAGGACTAGGACTTATCCCAGCTGATTTTAGCTGACTGGATGTGTTGTCCAAGGTCCCCATCTTGGTTCCTGAGAGAATTCGGGGAGATCCCTGTTGTAAAAAGGGGAATTGGCTATAAGAGGTGCCTTAGGCTGGCAGCCAGCTGGGTTATGAACCCAACCCTAGAGCCACACTGATCTCTCTTGCAGGAAAAGAGGTCAAGGATCCCTAGAAATAGGAACATGTTTCCAGCATCTTAAGATTCCGATTTTTTTGAAGCGGGTACCTACGGGTGGCTGTAGCCTGTGCTTCGGCAGCTCAGATCACAGCGGGGAGCAGGTAGTGTCTGCTGAACCCCTGTCCCTCTGCTCCCTGCTCCCAGACACTGGGTGCAGGATGATCTCTGGGGCTGGCGAGCCTCTTTCGGGCACTGGAATGTGTATGCTGGTGCGTTTACTGGTGTGGGTGTCACACTGGGTGCTTGCTCGGTCCGTGCTGCAGCACTAGCCTGGGAGGGGTCTCAGCACTGGGGTAACCTTTGCAGCCTGCAGGAAAGGTGACTTCCATTTAGTTCTAAATTATGACATTATTTTATTAGATCTTTAAACTTTATTTAAATTCTTTATTTAAAAAGGAGGAGGAAAGTATCATATTTTAATTAGTAGTGGTGTCAAAGGAGACCTAGATTAATTATTTGAAATCACTCCATACAGATGGTTTTAATTTTCACAGCAGGGAACCGGCATCTTTTTAAGGTGATATTTTTCAAATTAAAATCAGCTTGGATATTACTCATACGGGCTGCGGAGCAAGGGGGTGGGGAAGGCGCGCCAGTGTGCCCCGTGTCCGTCCCTCTGAGCGTGGGCTGCCGGCGGGACCTGCGTCGGAGAGGTGTGGGTTGCCAGCTGTCCGGCGGGAACGTGGATCGAGGCTCTTGCGTTGGAGTGTTTTGTCAGCGTTAGCTCCTACTTTGGCTGGCCAAAACCCATATCTGATATTCGGCGTTATTCTTAGCAGCTTTAGTCGCAGCACTGAGACTGGAACGGACGGGGAATGCCTCACAGCTCAGACGGGGACTTGCCAGCTGGTGCGCAGGCTGCGGAGCCCTCGCTTGACCCCTTCGGTGTGGGTGGCCCTGGGTCTGTTTGCATGCCTGGGTGGGTTCAACCCTGTAGATCTGTGTGTGACTCCTTGGCACTCTGGGTGTTGGCCGTGGCTTTTGGGCCAATCTTTGGGACCTCTTGTGCTGGCTCTGTACCCCTCCCTCGTGTGCGGGCTGCTGCTCTCCTCATCTGAGGTTGACCATTAGTCCTCTTTAATGCCCTTGTTCGTTTGAGGGGAAGACCTTTCATGGTCACCTCCTTAAAGATAGTCCTACCTCTGGTTTGTCCCTTGTTCCTTAGTGGTGGGTGGCATCTGAGCAGCCTCCCGAGCTTCTTGAAGCAGTGGGCGCTCACCAAGTTATAGACATCTTCCCCTTGAAGACCCATCTTTGACTCTGTGCCATCCTCCCTTATCCTGGCTTTGCTCATCTTTATATCCTTACCAAGACGGGATATTTCTGGTTGGTGTAGCCCTTCCTCGCTGCGCTGTGTGGGTAGTCACTGCTTCCCTACCACCTTGGCAGGCGGGAAGGGAAAGCCTGCAGCTCCCGGCTGTTGCTGGTGAGCCGCTCTCCATTGCGGGTACCCAAAACCATGGTGTGTTTCGGAAGGACTTGGATAAATATCCATATTGATGCATGATTGCAAGTAATATTCTGCTGTAATACATGCATTATCCCACTTGTTGTCAGAAAGAAGTTACTCTTTAAATATCCCCTGTGATAACAGGTTTAACAAAAATATCTAAATAAATGTAAACAGCTGGTAACTGGAAAACTCTGACCTTGAGTATGTGACTGAGCTGCAAAGGGAAAACTCCGTTTAGGGCCCTTGTGAGTTAAAGGTTTATGATATTTGCACTGCTGCAGAAGCCAAAAGCTGCCTTTAAAAGTGGGAAAAATATTAATGTGTTTAAACGACACAAACTCGTATTTCTATCCCCATGGTAAATCCTTACAGCGAATGTATTTGCTCTTAGAGGTTTTAAAGTTTGAAATATGAATGCCAAAAAGAATGTGACTTTTTTGCAGCACAGATCAAACATTCTCCAGAGTTTGGCAAAAGCCGTGTTTCTACGCTAAGGCTCGGGTCTTACAAGCGTGAGTATTTCCAGAGCAGGGCCGTAGGTTTGCACTTGCTGACACTTACACATTCTTGCATTGTGTTCCGACTGTGTCTCCTTTCTCTCCCTCCGTATCGGAGATGGATCTGAACCAAAATGTCCAGCCTGCCTGTTCCTGCCTCTCTGGGGAAATTCCTGGAATCTGAACCTCGAGCATGACTGGAATTTGTGTTTAGATCAGAGATGGAATAAAATGCTGAATTTGAATGTGTATAGGGTTTTGAGATGGTGATGGCATGCTATGCATCTGGGGGGCAGCTCGGCCACTTCTGCAAATACAGTTGTGTTGGGGCCGGTGGTTTGTGAGGATGCAGCAGAAATCTGTCCTCCGCTGCGACTCCTGGCAGTGCTGCAAACCAGCCCTGGCCTCAGTAAAGGTGTGAGGCACTATGAGATCGGCCGTATTTCTCCCATCTGGAGAAGGAGTCACAGACCTGGACTGCTGGAAAGTGATTAGTGACCTCCTGGGAACACAGCGGGACACACAGAGGATGTCTGCGGGGTGGGTGTTCGTCAGAGAGGGCCAGCAGCACTCAATTTCTCCCCTGCTAGCTGTTGCGGTGATCTTCAGGAGAGCACTGCCATGTTTTGCACCACGAGTGCGTGGCTGGACCACTTCTGTCAAGTGTTTGAGGGCTGTTGCTGTGGAGAAAGGATTTGTATTCTTGTCATGCTAATCTTTTATTTTCATGAGAATAAAACCCATATTCTTACCCTCTGAGAACCCTCCTGCAACGTGAAGGAGAGCATCTAGCGTTACATTGCCGATGGGGTGGTGGGGTTGGTGTGAATCAATGGAGCACACACATGTATATGCGTATTTTGTGCTAAATCTGGAGCCTCCCTGTAGGAGTCAGTGCAGAGGGGTCAGCTCTGCACCTCTGACCAAGCTGGAGCTCAGCCCTGGGGCAGTTCCTCGGCTTGTGCCCTTGCAGAACATCCTAGCATGGTGTAGTTCAGGTAGAGGTAACGAGACAACACGCTGATGATGCTCTGACTTAACGGGACCACGTTGGTAAATGCTTTTTTTTTTTTTTTTTTTTCTTTCTTTATAAGCCCAGCTTCTAGTGGAAACAGACACTTTTGGCAGTCAAGTCCGGATCAAAGGGAAGGAGACAGACTTCTACCTTTGCATGAACAGGAAAGGCAAGCTAGTGGGGAAGGTAAGTGTTTCCTATTAATTCATTTGTAACATGAGTGTTACCTTCAGCAGCCTCCTCGAGGCTGTAACGATGTGTTCGAGCTTCGCCTGTCAGCCTCAAATGAAAAGCAGGACGGACGGGATGCGAGGTTTGCGAGGCAGCCTGTGCCCTGCCGAGCCCTCCTCCGCATCTGTAAAACGGAGCTGTGCATCCAGCCCCGGGATTCTCTCATGACACTTTGGATGCGGATGGGTTTGTGTTTGAGTCGCGTTGAATTGAGATGAGGTGTCATCTCAGCATCCCAGTGTCATGCTATCTCCACAATAACTTGGTTATCTGATCTTTCTTTGGAGTGAAATTCAAACTAAAAAGGTGAGCGGAGCGCTGTGCTGGGGAGGTGGGACACGAAAGGCTCCTTTCCGTGGCGAGGTGGGGGCTGGATGGTGTGGCAGAGCCAGTGCTGGAACCCGAACATCGTACTGGGGCTGGGCCTCACGGTTCTAGCCTTACAGGAATATTTTATTACTTTGGATCCCCGCACAAGGGAAGCATGTAACAAATTACAGCGTGTTCACCCAGCTAGCTCAACTGCTTTGCTGAAGTCATATTTTCTGTGTATTAACTTGTTTTTGTAACTTAGGCAGTTCTTCTGTATTGTTGGCGAGCCTAGAAGCTTGCTAACTAGGCGGGAGCTTGCTCAAGGCTAAAGTATCACCAAAAAATAAAAATAAAATAAAATATCTCAGCCCTGAAAGGGCCTCTCCTCCACTGCCCGTGCTTTGCACCACCAGGAATTAAAATCTGGCATCTTTGTGGCTGTGAAAAAGGGAAGCTGAGTTTTGTTTTGAGTCAACACAGCAAAAGCCGTGCTCCCAAACAGAAACCAGACACCAAATTGCTCTGATGAAACATTATTTACTTTTGTGGTCCCGAGAGTGACACTTGCGGGACAAGTGCCTTCCCCAGAGGATCCCTCCTGCCACTTCTGTTTTCCTCACGTGCGGTGCGGATGCTTTGGGCGAGGCAAAGCCCGAATCTTCTGCAGGCAGCCTTTCACCACCCGTGGCAGCCTGCCTGACCCGCTGCGGGGCTGCTGTGGCGATGCAGGAGCGCCTGGGCCGCTGCTCAAAATCGGTGGGGGGTTGGAAATGGGTGCTCTGCGAGGGCTGGACCGAAGCGGCCGGTTCTGTCTGCTTCCTGCACTTTCATGGCGCAATTACTGCTCTGAGTGAGGTTTGATCTTGGACAAGGAATTTTGTTTTTTAACCAGACTTAGACCTTTCAGGATGCATGCGGGTGACCTTAAATATTGCTCGGACCTCAAACCTGGCCCTTGATTTTCTTTTTTTTTTCTTTTTCTTTTTTTTTTTTACCTTAGTTTTCCATTCTTCAGATGTGATAATAGCATTTTTCCCTGAAATGTTACAAGGATAATTTTGTTAATGTTTCTGAGGTGGTGATACCACAGTAACAGAGACCTTAGAAGCTTCCAAATTAGGTGGAGTCAGATTAGTGTGAAATCTTACCTTTTTCTTCAATAGACCTTACCCCAGGGTGGATGGAGCCCACATTCTTTCCTGCTCTGCGCTGAGTGTCCAGGAGCATCCTGGTGAAGCCAGCGCCTGTTTTTCAAAACATATGGTGTATTTTGGCAAGATTCATCACTTGATTTGGCCCATTGGGTACCAGGGCAGGACACTACTTTAGCTTGGTACCTTTCATGCAGCTTAAAGCTTTGGGGATTTTTTAAAATATACTTTTCATAACGTTAAGTTGGCAAATGGTTTATTATTAAAAAAAAAAAATCTATTGTTGTAAATAGGAGCCTTCCCACCCCAGACTGCTGACAAGTTCATAAACCGGCTGACCTGAGCGGGAGGGGGTACGGGGTACGGCGTTTGGAAGGAAAATGTTCCAGACGCGTTGCCCATATTAACAGCTTCTCATGGGCAAAAAAAAGAAAATAATAGCATGTCTTCTTGATACCAAAGAGTGTGGTTTTAATTAGTATCATAGTTTCAGCTCTTTTTGTGGCAGGAGTTTGAGGGAATGCTTTTCAGCCCGAATGCTCTAAACAGCTAGTAAACCCCAAGGAAAACACTAGATAAAAGTTACGCCTGGGCTTATACAAATATTTAAGTTCAGTCTGGGGGTGGAGGGGAATGAAACCCATAAACTGATAGTTTCACAGTCGCCCCTATGCTCATTTGGCAAGGGAGGAGCCGTGGGACCAAACCTTTTTCTCTGCTCGTTTCCTATTGCCTTACGCTGCATAATCCCTGACGATGCCAGCGTGTGCCATCTGGCTTTGTTCTCCTCAGTCAGCAGTTTTGGATCCCCCCCCCCCAGCTGAAAACCTGTTTTGAATTTAGTCCTCCTTGTTTCCCATAGTCACCTACCAAGGGTACTACAGACTGGAGCAGGTTGTTGTTCTCCGGTGGAACTGGTAACGTGTGCAGGAGCTCCAGAGCCGGGGCTTGCTCCCTGCCTTGGAACTGGTGGTGTTGCAGGCCAACAGGCCAACCCACAGGGCTGAGAAGAGCAGCCATTGCATCTTTCTATTTATTTATCAAAAATTGCACCTGCACCAGCTTTTCTGAGCAGAGACCATGTGATGGAGCTCTTTCAGGAGCCCCAAACTTTGTGTTTTCTCCCTTGCTTGGCTGTTACCATGTGCGTGTTCCTGGCCAACATTGGCCAAAGGTCTTGGAGGTGTTTTGGGCAGGCTTCTAACTTTATTTATTGTCACAGCATGCGATGGCTGAGGTCACCAACGCTCTACGTGCTGCTTATGAAAACTGGAGACAGGGCAGGCGTTGTGCAGGGAGTCACCTTTCTGTTAAAGGTGACCAGCACTAGGGGAAAACAAATTGGGCTGTGTTTCTTCGTTGATTCTTTGTGTTATGTTGAAGAAGGCCCAAGAAGGAGTTGATTTTTTTTTTCTTTCCTTCTGACCATATTTTTTTTTTTTGCCTGTGGGCTTTTGGTGCCTCTCTGTATGCACATATAGAAATTGTAGGTCCTGAGTTTTCTGATTTTTGAAGAAGTTTTCTATGGACCACTGAACTTTATGGTGGAGTTTTATTACAAGGAGAGAGATGAAAATGTGAAAACTTGGAACATAAATACTAGGTAATTTTGCTAAATTCTTTTTGTCTTTTAAAAAAAATTATTGCTACTGTTTATTTATCTCAGGCCTCTTGCAAACACCTGGGAGAGGGGGACTCTGAAAAGTTCAGCTCTCCCTCTGAGGAGAGGTGCAGTGTGACTTGCCTGCTTGTGACAAGGCACAGTGGGACTCCTCACCTAGAATATTTGCAATAATTCAGTGTTAGGGGAGAAGAGGAGCTAATGGTCTCTTTGGAGGAGCTCTGAGTTTCTGTGGTTCTCCTGGTGAGTCCTCCTGTGGTTTTTCTCTCTGTCCCAGCCTCTCTTATCTCATGCATTGAGATAAAGACGTCAATAAGGTGAGGACTTCATGTTTGTCAAATGCTGTCACAGATAAGTCTTTTAAGTGTGGGGAGCAAGGAATAGCAGCCCAGGGTGTGAGCAAGTGACTGTTAATTATCTTGGCCACCTCTAACTGCTCTCGCTGTGCCTGTCCTTACAGCAAATCCGTGCTATCTAGATTTGCAGGGCGCTGCGGAGATTTCTTTTCCCTGCCTATCCCAGTCCCCTTTTGTCAGGAGAGGTCAGCAACCTCTGTGAAGCTTAAATTAGATCTATTGCACCATTACAAGGTGACCAAAGCCCTGCCCCTTCCTTTGGGCGCTGCTGGGGTCAGTGGCTGCTACGTGGAGAGCAGAGCATCTCCTAAGCCCCCAGCACTGTTGCCAGGGAATTTCCCATGGTCCTCTACCGGCCACCTGTGGGATCACACAGTCTGGTTGGCACGAGCATCAGGTTGTAGCAGGGATGGATCCGTAACGGGAGTGTTTTGCACTCCCAGCTATAAAGGGAGAGTAGAGAATAGGTCTGTTTTTTCTGGATTGACCAAGGGTGGAGGAGAATGGACCTTGGCTTCCTGCAAAGCTGCCAAGTTGGGAGGAGAGGCAGCTTATTGCGGACCGAGGGAGACATAGGTTCTCAGAGCCAGGTACAGGAGCAGGGAAGGTAAGTAATGACTGGAAGGAATCCAGAAGATTTGAGAAGAATGGGGAAAGAGCTAAGCACGTCTTCGATTTGCTCCAGAAATTTCTTCAGAAGGTGCTCCAAGCAATCCCACTAACGTTCTTTCATGGCATTAGATGGATTACATCTTTTCCAGATCCAGCAGCAATATTGTTCCCTGTTGGTTCTCTCTGTTCTGGTTCATTTGGAGAACAGCTCAGTGCATGAAGTCACTCCTTGAGTCCTTCCAGGAAGGGGAAGCAGGTACTGGGTGCTGAAGCCATATCCTCAGGGCAGGATGGGACTCGGAGTGCAGGTGGAGTTGGGGCAGCGTGGTGACTGCCAGCTGTGTGCTGTGCTCCCATGGGATGATGGGATGCTGCTCCACGTAACGTGGCTGTAATCTTCACGCTGCAAGTCTGCAGGAAACTCCCACACCACTGTGATGGGGGTAAGTCCTTCTGAGGTGGGATGTGGCTATGGAGAAAACTCCAGAAGTGTAGGGGCAGAGTTAGAAAAGCGATAGACAGGATGGGGTCTGTCACAGGTGTCACGCTGGCAGCTCTACAGAATGGGAGAGCAGTAAAGCTGTGTCCTGAGAAGTTCCTGCTCATTACATCTGTTCAGCTCCTTCTAAGAATTCAAGCCTGAGAGCGTGCAATGCTATAAAATAGGTTATTTCCCACCAAATCCACATGCTGACTTGCACCATCTCTCCTTGGGTTTTCTGTCAAAAGTCCTCACTGAGCTGGTATACGCACACTCTCAGGAAATCATTATGATATATATGCATTATTTTTGAAAAAGCCTTTTAATGAGTTTGGTTCTATTTCTCCTTTCTCTGTTTAATGTGAACAGTGGGGGAAAAGGCTGTGGATGGAAAGGTGGGAACGGCTGGTGGGTGGGAGCTAACGTGATTTCAGAGGAGGGTTTTGCTGACACCGCGTCTGGGGCGCTGAAGCCCTCCCGGCACTCGCAAAGCACGGATGAGCAGTGCTGAGCTTGTGCCCTCGTGCACAGTCCAGCTCCCGAGGAAAAGCTCTGCCAGCAGAAGCATGACTGTGCCAGGGGCTTGCCAGGGGCTGGAGGTGACATGGCTCTGCCAGCCATCACCTTGCCACCCCTGACCAGCACTGCTGTGCTGGTACCACTTACAGCATGGACCTGCCTCGGAGACACAAGATTTTTTTTTTTCTGGTGTGATAACTGCTTTCCAAGCCAATATATTTCTTAATGTTACCAGAAAGTTGCTAATACCATATGGCAAGGCTCTCTGTATTTTTGCAGGACAACAAACAAATTGTTGCTCGATGCCAGACTGCTCTGGCAGAGCTCTGTCGCTGATGCCTGCCAGCAGTAGCCTTTAGGGGATAGTAATAATTTGGGGCTGTTTACATTACAGCTTTAACATAGGGGTTTTCTTGAAGCGTGTGTGTTTAGTCAGGAAAGTTGGCTAAAATGCTCTGACGGCATCAAAGAGCGAAGGCGCTCGCCACAGCCCATGCATGTGGTCTTGGCCCTTTATAATACCTCTGGCCGCAGGGGAGGAGGAGCGTGTTGTGTTACAGGAGCTTCAGGTGGTTCAGTGGAAGCCACCCTTTGTACGACAAGAGGACTTACCTGAGCAGGAAACACCAGATGGGTTCTCCAAAGCCTTCTTGGTGTATCTGGACCAGCTTTGTCATCAGTTGACTTTGGTCAAGGCTGAGGTTGAGCTTTTTGGTGGACGAGAAGCTCAACATGAGCCGGCAATGTGCCCTTGCAGCCCAGAAGGCCGACCGCATCCTGGGCTGCACCCAAAGCAGCATGGCCAGCAGGTCGAGGGAGGGGATTCTGCCCCTCTGCTCCACTCTGGTGAGACCCCCCCACCCCTCCCTGCAGCACTGCATCCAGCTCGGAGGTTTGCCGTTGAAACTTTGATGCAATAGATGAGGTGTTTGCACTCCTCAGCTCATATATTAAAACCATCTTGGATTTGGGGCAGAACTGAGTTTCAGAGTTTTGATGCTTATCCAGAATTTTTCCTGGAGTTGCACAGTATTTGGGTTGCTTGAAAGGGGCTTGTAAAACTGAACAATTTCTGGGGCTGAATGCTGAATTTGCAAGAAAAACACGACCACAATTAGTGGGGTGTCGGGTTTAATAGCCTGCGTCTTGTGGATCTCTTTGTGACGTGTTCAGCCATAAACTATTCTGACTTGGCATCTCACGTCAAAGCAGATCTTGACATGGCTTTTGCTGGATCTCACTCAGATCTCGTTTTGGGCTGCAGTCTGGTTCTTCACATGAGGTGGGTTTGGTCTTTAAGTGAACTGTTCCCAGGCTTTTCCTCCCCTGTTTGCTTTAATTTAAGCCATCTAAATAAACGCCTTCAGTGGGACCTGGAGCCAAGCAGCCTTCGACCCTGTCACACTTTGAACAGGACCAGCCTCAATTGTCTGAAAATCTTGAATGAGGGCGTGCAGGATTGCAAAGATCTTAAAAGCATGAGATGACAAAACCAGGTTTCTTTCGGTTGAGCCATTAGAATCTTCTGCATTCGCTTAATCAGGGTTTTTCCTGCAACCACTGTAAAAAAATTTGAATTATTGTTTTGAAAACTTAGAAGCGTTACCTGGCTTCTCCAGGAGCCCTCGATCAAGATGGCACAACTGCGTAATGATCCCCAAGAAGTCATTTATGGTTGACTACTTTCCAGTGTTTATTGCACGGAGGCTGCCTTGGCACAAAAGTGGGTAGGCTTGGCACAAAAGTGGAGAGGTTCCTTCAAAGTGGTAGGAGTTTGTGTGAACTCACTGGTCCTTCACAGCATTAATGTTTGCTATGAGCAATGGGCCTTGTCCTGGTTCCGTATTTGTGACGTGAATGCGGGTAATGAGTTTTGTGGAAGGTGTTTAGGTGTTTTGTGGGGGTGTGGGATAGCAGGCAGCTGATCTCGGTGTTACAGGGAGAGGTCGTTTTGAAGCTTCGCGTGCATGGTCTGGTGGATTTAGGTCGTGGGTTTCACAAATGGAGCACATAATCAAGCACATTTAAGCCCACACTGTGCTGGTGGGGTTGGATTTGTATCCAGCTGCTTTGCCAGGCAGAACATTCACAGCCTTTGTTGGGTATCACCTAACATCTTGTAAGAATAATGTGAATGTTTAGGGTGTATGCTAAGTCTTTCTGTGCTACCGTCAGCTCTTCTAAGCGCCCTGATGGATGCTGATCCGCTCAGGCTGAGTGAGGCCAGGAGGTTTGGCTTTAACCAAACAGTGGGTGGAGGATCTGTGTGTGACATGAGCTGTGGATCCTGTCAGCAGGCCTTCCTTGGGTGGCAGCAGGAACATCTGAGATGGGACTGGTGCTTAACACATCATTTCATGGACTTTATCTCTGGGCCGTATCTGGTCTCCAGATTTATGGGTTTCTTGTGATTCCTTTCTAGCAAACTTCAATTGGAAGCTCTTAAAAAGCACCAATTCTCTCTCAAGCTGGAGTTTTTCAGAGTCAAGGGTTCACATTGCGGACCAAGCTTGACCTCTAAAGCTTTTTCTTACCCCCTGGCTGGAAGCTATCTAACCCCTTCCATGGAAAAAAAATGCTGCCTGCTTGAAAGCTACATGACAATTAATCCTTTCTGTGTTGAAGCAGCAAGTGTCACCATAAAGCTGCTAACATCCTGTCCCCTGTGCTTCTTGGTGGCTGCAGCTGTGTGTCGTGTTGGAATATTTCAGTTCCCTGAGGTTAAATGTTAATTAAAATTATTGGGAGGGGATCTCAGAGCCCTGGTTGTGCCTCACCCTGTTTGGGTAGAGAGGGTGTGCTGTATGCATCTGGTGTTGACACTTGTACCAAGTGGAGTTTAATTGCCTTCCTCAGAGCATCTTATCTCCCAAGTGCAATTGCTGTTGGTCTTGAGCATCTTTAAGATAAGGGTGATGTCTCTTCTCAACGTCACTTTGCAAATACACTGATTTATTTAACTCACAGCAAGCATCAAAGCAATGCAGCCCTGTCTTCCTCAACTGGGTGCAGTTGAGATGCACTTCCATGTGGATCCTGCTCTTCAAGGACTGTTCCTACTTGGCTCTCAATTCAGTTTTGGAGATGAAGTGGGAATGGAGGCTAATTTTGAAGTGGAGAGTAAAACCAATGAGCCAACAGCAGCAAAAGATAGTCCATTTGATCTGGCCATGATGACACATTTAAGGTCAAAGAAAATATTATCTTGCTTAAATATGTTTTTATTCTTGATCTCTTTTGGGTATGTCAGGATATTAGGTTTTCTTAAAGGAGGACAAATCTCAAAAGCCTTGCACTTGTGTTATACAGAAGGAAGCTTGTCACTCACAGGCTGGAACAATTCTTGATGATCATTTTCTATGGATGGCACTTGATTTGATCATGGATTTCTCTTTTCTCTTAGTAATATAATTTGGCATGAAGAAAAATGTCATCCTGCAGACCAGCAGTGACCTTTCTTGGTCCTAAATTCCACTGATTTAAACTATGAGTCTCGGTGGAGGCTGAAAATCACTTCGCCAGAAGGAAACCCAGCAAACCTCGGCAGTGCGTTCAACCAAGGAGTTGTGCTTTGTATGGATGGGTGAAAATGCCTTCCCAGCTCTGACTGTAGTCAGCACCTAGATGCATATGTGCAACTGGATCAGGCAGGTGCTGGTAATGGTAGATGTCTTAGATATGCTCAGATGTCACCTCTAAAACCTGCCTGCGGTTTCAGATCTCCTGAAGCGGTAGCTTCCTATTGCAGGAAACATGCAGTTTTGACCTAAATTAAATTTTCCTAAATTTTCTGTTGGTTTCATAAATTTCATTTTAAAAGTGATTGACGTTTCTCATCGTTAATAGTAAGTACACACAATTCTGAGATGCAGTCAGGAATTTCTATTAATGAAAGGTATATCTTCCCAGAGGAGGCCAACCTGGCTTGCTCTAATTGTGGATGTGTCCTGTCCTGCCATCCTGCCGGCAATAAATGTGGCTGTGATGGAAGGAACGGCTTTGAAACTGAGCCTCTGAACGGGGATGTACCCTCTCCTCGGAGAACCTCCTCTGCTTGGGTTTTGTATTACCTCCTCTGCTTCATGAATGCACTTAGCTGTCCTGTATCCACAATTAACCTCTCGGCTGTGCTGGCAGACGCTTTTATTGAACTGCCCATCATGACTCCAAAGTATTTTCCTCGGAGGATTGGGCAGGTTCAGAGGCCAGAGCGCTGGAGGAAACGCGCATGAAGCTGAGTAACTCCTGGCGGTTATCGATGCAGCCTCTCTGATTTTCTAGGGGCAAGAATGTGCATTTGGGTCAAGAGGTGTCTCTGTGGTGAGGATGCTTTGCCATAAATCCAGGATGCTGGACATCAGGATGCTTATGATGGATCTGTCCCAGTAATGCCTCTAAAGTGCGTGAGGATGGCTGGGTCCAGCTTTCCAGCAGCCAGAGCACTCAGATTTCCGTCTGATAGGGGCCTTCAGTGATGCTGGGTGTGCCAGCCTTCAGTCCTCAGCTGGGGATGCTTCAGGAGTGGCTTACTGAGACTGCTGAGCCATGCAGTTCCTGAAAATCCAAGCCTTCCACGCTGGTACTCTTACGAAATTCGGGAAATACAGGGCAGGATTTCTGCTGTATAGCACAGTGTGTGAATCTGACAGTGCCACCATTTGAGGGACATTTTCAGCAAGGCTTTGACATAACTGCTGAGCTCAGTGGGTGTACCTCGCACGTGGGAGTGGCGTGAGGTCCAGTGCAGTGGGGTACCACGGCTCGGGAACCCCCTCTGTCTGTGGAGGAGGAGGGAGAGATGCAGAAAGGGTCCGTTTTCAGGGTTTTTCCTTGCAAAAATCCTCTTGGAAACCTTTTCTTGAGCGGTAGCTTTCCCTGCTCCAGGATTTTGAGGAAAACAGAGCTTGCTTTTCTTGCAGAGGGATACAATCCTGCTTGTGTCTCCACAGTTTGACTTTGAGCCTGGGGGCTGAACTCGCAGAGGAGTGATAATTGGGCAGGAGAGTCACCCCTGTCTCACTGGGAAGGCTGAGTCTCGCTGCGCCCTGTGCCAAGCTGGTGTTCCTGGGTCATCGCAGAGGTGTTTCCTATGGCTCGGTGTTAGTTATTTGCAGCACATCACCAGCGCATGCGGTCGCCTCACCCGAGAGCATCTAATCGCAGCATCGTTTGAGGAGGGGGGAAGCATTTTCACATCAGCTTAGCTAACAACAGCTTAGCACAGCCCCACTCGTAGGGCTTAATTTGTGCCCCACTCTTTGCAAACAGAGGAACCTTTCAGTCTTGGAGGCATCTCTCCCCGCGCCGTGCTATTACCCGAGCCGCTTGCGCGAGCTTATTGTTGCCGTAAAAGCCGACTGAAGTTTGGATTTGCTGGTGCCCACTGAGCCAGATTTGTGAAACATAAATGAGAAAACCTGCCCTGGCCTCCTTTTCCCATTAAAAAAAAAAGCTGCTCAGGTGGCTTAGCGTGGCAGGCTAATGGGGAGGAGGCGGAGGCGGCTGCTGCACCTGCTAATGCTTTGGCTCGGGCTGGTGGCACAGAGGCTGCTGCAAATTCCCCCGGAGCAGCAAGCTGTTAGTGGCAGGAATGCCTTGCTCCGAGGAGCGCTCCTGCTACGACAACAAAGAGTCCTTTGATCCTTTCCATTTGGAGAACTTAAAATGAAAGAGCCAAGCTACAATAAGACCAAGTTGGGTCATAAAAAGGAGAGCAGGAGCACCAAAGTGCTCCAGAGTGTAATTGTAGAAGCAGCAAATGCTTTGGCACTTAATTCGGCTTTAGTGTCTGTTCAGCGTGTTTCACGTTTAATACTGGCGAGCTCGTCGCCAAATGCTGTGCACAAACAATCCGGTGCTGCTCCTCGGTGAGCACGGGGCGCCCGGAGAGCCCCTGGCTCCCGCGCAGCTCCTCTCTCTTCAGCTGTGCGCCGGGAGGCATCGGCCCGTGCCGTACGACCAGTCCCCAGGCTCCAGGTTTCCCTCACCCTGCTTGGTAAAGGGACTGGGACCGCTGGGGTCCACCGCCTTGTCCACCCCTCGTTTTAAAGAATCGGTTCAAAACACAAACCTCCGTGTTCTGAAGGGCCAGCGCCCTGCAAGGTGCATCCTGACAGGTGAGTATGTATGAAATGCGGCTTGGCAGTGTCTCCCGGCTGACGGTGGCAGCGGAGGGTGCAGCCCTGTACCGGCAGCAAGCGTTTACTCTAGGAGCTCCCGGGGAAGGGCAAGCCGGTGACTGAAGCAGGGAGGATGCTCGGCCAAAGCAATCTCCCTTTTCTCTTCCATCCTCCTCTCTTTGGAGGAGCGAGGGAATGGGTGACAGATCCAGTGAGTGATTTGCTGCTGTTTAAATAGGGACAGGATTAGACCTTAAGTGATGGGCACCTGTGAAAACAAGGTGACACTTACAAATTATTGAAAACCCATATAAATCGCTTTTCCCCCTAATAATTACCCTGGGCCCAGCCCTCCACGGTGTAGGTAACGTGTGCGAGTGATTTATTCTGTTGGGGATCATAACAGATGCTGTAAAATCATCTTGTAAGCATTTGAAAATCATCTCTCTGCCTCTGACGTGTCTTAGCGCGTACAGGAATGCTGTGTTTGGGGAAGTGAGGTCCTTATCCTGATTTATCCCAAGGTGCTTGTAAATGTTGCTGTAATTTCGAGTTATTGAATCGTTTACCTCTTCCTCTTCCAGAATGGAGTTATTTTATCTCGTGCACCTTGTTTACTTCAAATAAGCCCTGAGGTTGGCCTGAAGTTGCACCTTGTTATTCTTCCACCTCCTGTCTCCGTCTTGGGCTCTGTTGGCAGATTTGAAGCATAAGTAAATAGGTTTTTGTTATTAATAGAATAACTTCCCCCTCCTACACACACGTTTTCTTTTCATTCTCGTCTTCATTTTCCGTGAGAAACTGACATTGCAGTACAGGCGGAAACCTCCCAAATGGCACGAAAACGCCTTAATTCTCCTAGCAACAAGGTCAGGGCTCCAATCCAGGACCTCTCCACGAGTGTGGGGGAAACAGCCCTTCCAATTACCTGCTCCCCATGTGGTTGGTTCATCAGCACCTGGGTTTGGGTGGATTTGAAACTCAGCCATGGCATTGTTTAAAACTTCGCCGTTCATTGAGGAAGGGTTTGTAGTGGGCTGAGCCCTGAGAAACCTGGGGCTGGTTTTACGGCTTCCCATTGAAACCTGGTGGAACCCCGTGGTGTCGACTGATTTCCCCCTTCCCCACTCATGTGGCTTTGATCAAACCCAGGGCTTGGAGAACGACCGCCCCCCAGGAACTGGAACTGCTGAGCTTTGTCCAGTTGTGCCGTTCATTAAAGCGTTTGTGAGCTCCCAACTGTAGGTGATAAAATTAGGAGCTTTGTGCGGTACGGAGATGGCCAGCCCTACGGCAGAGTTGGCTTTGCCCCTGTATAGGGGGCATGGATAGGGAGCACGGGCCCTGAATTAGCACGTTTGATGCAGAAGTTGCCGTGATCTCCCTGCCCTCTTAATGGGACCTACTCGTGGTGGCGAAACCCTTTAGGCAGGATGGTGCATTAATGATTTTAGAGATATTATTTTTTATATATATATATGGATATTATTATATGTATTAACAATTTAGGGTTATGCAACATCACATATTGTTGGAGTGATTGAGTTGAAGCTTTGCTAAAGCTGTTGAACCAGGGAGGAGTGGCTGGTCCTTGAGGCTGGCAATGATGAAGCTTTTCCTTGTTGTTGCCTGTGTGACTCCAGCTCCGGTTGTTGTGCCTGATGGTTCCCATCTTGCAGCTCCCTCTGTAGCTCGTACGTGGTTAATTGGGGACCTGAGGCGTGGGGATGGCTGAGGAGCTCGTCGCCCCAGCTGTCGTGCCCAGAGGAGCCCCTGCGCTGAGCCGCTGCAGCCTGGAGCCGACCGTGGCTGCGGGTGCTGTGCCCGTCATGCCGCTGTGGCTGTCCTGTCCCCCCGGCGACGGGATGGGTAAAACGGCTGAAGAGTGCGAGGGTCTGAGACTGCGTGGAGAGAGTTTAACAGCAACCATAGCAGTAAGCAGTGGCCTGCAAACTCATTATTTGACTTCAGGGAGGTGGATTGGGCTAATACTGTGATGGAAATCCTTCCTTTGGCTTTGCTGAGCATTCAGTTGTCCTGTGCGATGCTCTATGCTTGTCCATGAAACACCCAGGGCTGAGACAACGTCCAGGGCAGGAGTGAGCCTGTATCTACTCCCTAATATCTTTTGACGCGTAAAACAAAGCGCTGGCACACACAGCGATGCACGGCGTTCTAGGTGCAGCACCGGTAACTCAGGAGGTAAAGGACAAAACCTGACCAAATCACTTAGAGATGCTGTTGCGTGATGCTGCAGCTCCCTGCGGTGCTGCGTGTGCAGTGTAAATCAGAGTCCTGGATCCAGCCCGAGGTCCACGTGCTGCTGTGTTCGAAGTCCAGCTCGGGTCTGTTAGTCTGGATCTCCAAGCTGAGAAGAACTCCAGATGCCAGGTGCCCACCAAAGCTGCTCTGTCACTCCCCTCCTCAGCTGGACAGGGCAGAGAAAACAGAGCCGCTCTGGCATGGGAATGGCTTTGAGTTTCAAAGCACTGGGAAGGTTTAGACTGAGCCTTGTAATGATTTTAGTTTGATTTGGGTGGTTGTGGATGCAACCCTACAAGGTGTTTCAGAAGACACATCAAAACTGAGCGCTAGAAGTGGCAATGCTGTTGTTTGGCCCGTATGAGATTCTGATTGTTTTTTTTTTTCCCCTGATTAAGTATGATGTTTCTCTGCCACGAGTCCAATTCATCCTCCTTTCCTAATGGAAAAAGTGAAGCTGAAAGTCTTGCTTTGCTTGCAATTGAAGGAGCTGGACTGGCTAAACTTAACTGTTGTCTTTGAAAAATCTTTCTCTCCTTGGATAGGAGTGTTTAAAAAAAAAAAAAGAAATTATGACCTCATGCTTTCGTGCTTTTTTTTTTTTTAATTCATTTCTATTTCAGCTGATGTTTGTTACAGCTCCTATTAACAATGTTTGAACCAGAAACGAGGTCCAGATGTGATGATTTTATTTATGCCAAATTGGGTTTTGGTCACTGAGCTTGCATTTGGATAATGAATTTTTTCTTTTCTTTTTTTTTTTTTCTCTTTTCCCTTTTTTTTAGCCTGATGGCACCAGCAAGGAGTGTGTCTTCATCGAAAAAGTCCTAGAAAACAACTATACGGCACTGATGTCGGCAAAATATTCAGGCTGGTACGTTGGATTCACCAAAAAAGGGAGGCCGCGGAAAGGGCCCAAGACCCGGGAAAACCAGCAGGATGTACATTTTATGAAGAGGTACCCAAAGGGGCAAGTGGAGATACAGAAACCTTTCAAGTACACAACAGTCACCAAGAGGACTAAGAGAATACGACCCACCAACCCCAGTTAAAACCAGACAAAACCAGTGTCACAATACTAAACCACAAAAAAAAAAAAAAAAACTGCACCAGAGGAATATTTTTACATTAAAAATAAGGAAGAAGCTCTATTTTTGTACATTGTGTTTAAAAAAAAAAAAAAGAAAAAGAAAAAAAATTAATAAAAGACTAGATGGCAAACGCTGGGGAAAAGCTGTTAGGGATTTATTGTGACTTGAAAAACAAAATGAACTGCTCTATTTAAATTGACTTGTTGTTGTTGATGACACATAGGTGCTTATTTCGCTTTTTTGGAAAGGACAACTTTTCAAGCATATCCCCAGAGGAAAAGAAAAAAAGTAATTATTAAAAATAAATAAAGAAAACCAAAGAAAACCAAAGTTCTTTCCCAAAGTTACTGAGACCCTGCCCCGAAAAGTGCCGGTTTTGCAGTAATCTATTTATTGCCTGCTGCACGCCGGCCCAAGACAAGATGGTGTGTGCCGCAGTGGGTGAGTTTCCGTGGAGTTCTCAACGCATCGATCTTCTGTAACCTTTCTGACGACATAAGGTGTCACGGCTCCGTGATCCTGCATTACGCTCAGTTCTGGAGAATGCTGCTAAATCCATTCAAGTGACTACAAGATGACCTAGTACACCAATGATAAGGGAATATTTTAAAACCAGCTATATTATATATATTATATATATATAAGCTATTTATTTCACCTCTCTGTATATTGCAGTTCCATGAACCAAGTATTACTGCCTCAACAATTAAAAAAATTATTTAAAATACATGTACATATTTTTGCTCTTCACACTTCTTTCCCCTCCCTAAGTACTGTGGTTTTTCAATGCGTATTTATCTTTTTGTGGGGGCAGCGGGTGTGTTCGGGGTAGTTTCCCCTCCATAAACTTTGTGCTAATTCTGTAATTCCTCCTTTTCCTTAACGCCATCGTCCTCCTCCTCCCTTGTTGTTCCCATGAGGAAGCAATCTTGCATGGGATGATGACGGGCTGGGAGTAGGGGAATCCACGCTGACATTTTTCAAGAGCAGGAGTTAAATTTGATGCTTTTCAGTCCAATGAATGTTTCGTAAAGCTTTGGCTGAGCAGAAGGTGAGCTGGAAAATTAGCATCTGACTCAATTAACACATACTTACGGGTGGCTTGCGTTTCCCTCACTGGAGGCTTTGAGAGGGGCTGTTTGTTTCAGCTACTTAATTCGATATTTTATCTCTTAAAACTTGTCCTAGACCAACCCAGTCCCTCTCCCTCGCCCCGCGTAGCTCTCCCAGCCCTTCGGGGACTTGCTCTCCTGGCCGCTCCAGCCAGCTTTCCTCCCTCCCAGGTGTTCTGATGGGACTTGGACGATGTAAAGCCTCAAGGGTGCGGATCTGTTATCTTCAGACTGACCCACGCGGTGGGTTGGGTGAGACAGCATTAAACAGAGAGTGGGGGGAAAAAGGAGGACAATGAAACAACCAGCCTTGAATTTCAGCTGAAATGGCAGCTGAGCCCAAGTGAAGCTGTAAGGAGAAGCTTGCTTGACTTCTTCCTTCTCTCTGTGTGCAGACATTGCTTCACTCCCTGATTCCAGCCAGGGCTGAAAATGCTCAAAGCCACTAAGAAAGCCTTTTCTTGTTAATCAGAAGACCGACTCTCCCCAGAACAAGCTTTCTCAAGATAACTTTGAGAGCGGCAGCCAAATCCTGCAGATCAAAGCCGTTTGGGAGATGGGGCAGATAAGCGTGCAAGCTTGAGGATGCTTATCTGCACCAATCTCCAAACCTCGCAAGCCTAGAGAAAAATGAACAGTGCTAAACCGGGTCACTTAATGCTGCTCCACGAAAAGCTGGGCAGCCTTACAGATGAGATGCCTTCACCCCAGATCGGCATGGGTGGTCACTCCAGCAGCCCCTCTCCCAGTGAATAGACTGGGAGCTGCTCTCCTGGTGCACCTGGAGACTGGCATGGAAGTGGGACCTGATGGCACGGTGGTGGAATTGGTTGGTGGGGGCTGGAAGGCTTTGCCAGCTTTGCCTTCAGATTGATTCGTGTGGGAGAGATTTGGGGAAAGTTCAGAGGCGCGCTGGGGGTGGGGGACTGGGAGTGGCTGGAGATTTGCTGTGTTGGTGCCTCCAAGAGGAGAAGCTCAGTTGATTTCCAGAGTGAGAAAGGATTTATGGCTGCCTTTTTTCTTGAAATATCACCATGGCCCATGGCACTGATGGTTTCGCTGTGAGAATGACAGGGTTGGTTTGCCGTCGGGGAAATTTGAAGGAGTGGAGGCAGTAAATGCTGGAGAAGGCTGGGCAGAAGGGATCTCCTGTGAGGTTGAGAGCAACCAGGGAGGATCTGCTGCCTGTCCTGCGATGCCCGCTGTGTTTGGGGGCTGGTACGTGGGAAGTAGGGGCCATGCAGTTGTCACTAGGGGCCTCTGGCACTTGTGTCATTGGTTTACAAGAATATTTACTGGATGGCAGTGAGATGGGTTCCTTGGGCTGTGAAAAGTCAGTGTGGTGAGGAGATATGGTGCTCACCTGGGTTAGGGGCCATCAGAGAGATTTGTTGGCCGAGAACAGTGTGTGTTGAGTAAGGTGTTTGAGCTTCTGCTCTTTCGGCTTTTTTAGCAACAAGAGCAGGGGCAAGGACAAGCAGAATTCACACCAGGTTCACTTCAGAGCACCTTCACATTAGGCAAAAGGTTGCTCTGGGGAGGAGATGTTCAAGAGATGAATGGAAATAGGGAAAATCCGTCACGTGCCCAGTGATGGACAACCATGTGCTTCTGGACACTAGGCTTGGTGGTTAGGCCAGAGGTGGCAGGTGATTGTCAACATCTCCGTTGGCCAAGTCTCTCTGCTGACCTCCAGACCAAAGCAGCAGCTCATCTGCCGTGTTGAACATTTCTTCCTTTCAGAAAGTCTTCGGGCTCCCAGAGTATGAGCTGAGATTCCCTGTGTAGGCTATTAAATTTGATTTTATAAACGAAAATTGTTGATGAGGCTTTAATTACTATTGTGGAAATAACCTCAGCAATGTGGAGCGTAACACCAGATGATTGCTTGAAGCAACTGATGGCATTAATGTGTGTGGAGCTCTGGGTGGGCACTCTTCAAACAAATACACTGCTTCATTGGAGTTAATAAAAGTGTATTGTAGCTTCTGTTTCAGCAATACTGCTGGATTTGTAGCGATGTTCTCACAGCTGAGATCAGATAGTGGCACGCTCTGAGAACGCTGTGGTTGGCTTTGTCATGAAGCTGAGCGCAGGCATTGCTGGGCACGCTGAAGTGCGAGTCCATCCCAAGAGGGAATCTTTGTAGGTCCAGGGTAGTGTCCTGTCAATACTTGGAGTGCTGCACAAACCAGACTGCTGCTTGGCGAGACCTTCTGAGTGGTGGGTCTCCCATGCTGTTCCTGTGATGGTGAAGGGTTGGCAGCCAAAGCTCAGCTGGGCTCTGCGTCTAGTCCAAGTAGGACAAACCTTTCATCATGGCATTGTCATGACCTGTGTGGGGCTTGCCACTGGCTGAGAAGACCGAGAGTGTCTGGTCCCTGTGCAAGGTGTCTTCCAGCTCACCAGGGACCTTTCCTGGACCACAGAGCTGTCAGTGAGTGGGAGCGGTTGGCCATGTTGACATCCCTGCAGCTGGAGCCCTGAAGGTGGCGTGGTCTTTCCTGCTCAACAGCTGATAGATTTGTTCTGCCTCTGCCCTGTTGATGCAAATGCAGGTGCCGTTGCAGGCCTTGCACCATGAAGCCAGGTGATTGCTGTACCTGGTCTGCCCCGTTTGAGCCTAATCTGCCCCTCTTGCCAACAGTTGGCTTTTGGTAATGTGTCTTTCAGGAACACAAGCACGTGAAACTTGGTACTTGTTTTCTTGGACTGTCCTGGCAGTCTTGTCCAGCTCGGGGTCATGTCCGTAGCACTGGTTCACAGATTCAGAGTTAAGAGATGAGATTTTTGCAGATGCGAAGCAGCAGGGAAGCCTCTTCCAGGAGCACACTCGCAGTTTTAGCTGTGCCCTTCTGCAAGCGGGGGATTACGGCAGCTGCCCAAAGGTGCAGCCTACCTGTGCGGAGCGATCGATCCCTTCGGCTACATCACCTCTTACACGCCAGTGTGTACGATAGCTGCGCAGCTGATATTAGCTTTTGGGAGCGTAGCTGATACACCCCTCCAATAAATGTCACAAGGTGAGGAAGAAGCAATTGGGACAAAAATAATGAAGCCTGAGGAAAGGATGCTGCCCTAATGCTTAGTGATGAGAAGACAAGACCAGGTTTTTATGTCCATGAGTTCTGGTATTAAGGCCTAAATGAGCCGGGTGCTCTAGTGCCTGTGAACCCAGTGCGTCTGTAGGGAGACGCACGTGGGAGAGGAGCAGAGCTTGGGAAGGGTCTTGGAAAGCACCAGAAGGCCTGAGATCGGCTCACCCCTGCCGCCTAAACCGCCTCCAATTGTCTTGGTCTTTGCAGTAGCTTGTTCACCTTGGCTCATGGAAACACGGCAAGGTGGGAGTTAGGTCTGGTTTAAGCAAACACCCAGCCTACAGCAGCTCTCAGAGTAAGGCTTCACGGGCACATGCGTCGTGCTATGGGTAGTGTTTTGCCCCGTGGATGTCCATCAGCTTTCCTGGATTCACCAATCATTTTGGTGTCTGCATACTTTAACAAAAGCGATGGAATGAGATTTCAGCCAGGACCTTGGCCTCCAGCTGGAGAAGATGGTCTAGCAGTTTGTCTTGTCTAGAAGAGTTTGTCCACCAAGGAAGGTCTGACTGAGCAAACAGAGTCAGCTCTAGGTGGGATAGGTTGGGTAACAGAAAGCATATGTGACTTTGGCTCCAAGGGCATGTTGTGTTACCGTACCTACCTTTGAAAAATAGGGTTGTGATATGTGAAAACGTGTGTGTGGAGTGGTGGTGGCTCTTTTTCAGGGCACTGGAATCACTCTACGATGCAGATATCTGCCGATGAAGGAGGAGGAGGTGTGTGTATGTCGGTTTAGCTGCACACAGCCCCTGCAAAGCCCTTTGCCTGTCTCGGTGCAGCCCAGAGCCCCGCGTGGTCCTGCTTGTCCAATGTAGCAGAAAGGGCCAGACAAAGCACAGGTGTCCCCCAGGAAAAAACCTTTCCTGTCTCGTCCACTCGCAAGGCATTAACTGCCGTGATTTTTGCCCGCTGCAAGGGAGAGCAGGTATATTCCGATGCAGAATTTCCTGGTGGCGTGCCAAAGGGTGGAAGTTTATACTTCAGATTCACAACAGCTGTTTAAAGTGCCTGCGTCTCGTGCCAGCCATACCACCTGAATGGCCAAGGGATATATATAAAACTTCAATTATTTCTTGAATGTTTGTTGTTATTCATTTGGAGACGGATGAGAGGAGATTCCTCGCAAGTGATGTAACCTGCGTAGACTCTGTTATTTCCAACGGTGTGAGCTGAAAAATTAGGGAGGAAAAACCAGGTCAAACTGAAACTTTTCTTTTTTTAAGTGAGACAAAGTACTGGGTGGAGAGATTTGGGTTTACCAAAAACATTTAATTCACCATATTTAACAATTTACTACATTCTTTAAATATAGGTAATTTTAAAAGGGAAAAAAGAGAAATGGGAAGCTTCACTTTGAAAGCAAAAAGCGGTATCTGACGTGTCAAAAAATCTCACCTGCCTGTTTCTCAGTTGGCACTGGTTTCCAAGTCTCTGAATAGATTTGAGCCCCCTCTAACACTCCACTTCTGTGGCAGTTTGCTGCTTCTTTAGCAAACACTGCCTCACTCCACTGGCCGAGGCCCTGGATGAGAACTCTCACCGCCTCTCCTTGGAGCCTGCTGAGGGGTTCAGAGCCCAAACCTTCTCTGGGTTGGCCATGTCTTACCCATTTGTGTTGAGCCTCTTCTGCCACCCCCTTTTCTCCAGAGGCTGGATCCTGGCTGATGGGACAAAAGCTCATAACACAATTTCCTTTCTCCCACTGCGTTTTTAAGCTCGTAACGCCAGCATTAAGGTGCCCTCCCAAGGAGATGTAGACCGTGAGCATCCCCTTCGGTGCGTCACCTGCAGAGTCCCTGTTCTGCGACAAGGTCTGGTGCATACTGGGGTCTCCCCGACACGTGAGTTCAGTGGTTACCCACAGAGATAAGCCGAGCTGTGAGCTCCAGGTTGGTGGGGACCACTGCAGGCCTTGCACCATGAAGTACCTGGCAGTACTGCAGTACCTGGCCATGTTTGTTTTGGGTGGGACTCTTTTCTGCTCAGAGAGTTATGGAAAGTTGTAGTCCGACCAGGGCAGCCCGAAGGTGGCTGACACCTCCCCAGGCAAGAGCCGATTTCCAGTTTCAGAGCACACAAAAGGGTAACTGTCTGCACATCCCCAGTGTCTGCCAGCCTGGGGGACCCGTGGCTGAGCCACAGGAAGTGTAACCAAGTTACGCCAGGCTTGGGAAATGACCGCTTGAGTTTCCCAAGCCACATCAAACCGATCTGAAGAGAGATGAATTGGTCTGCTCGGGCCTAAGGGATAGAAAACACTGCCTTTGTTTTGAAAAAAACAACCGCGGTGGCCAGGAAAAACAGAAGATGTAACCGCATTGAAGCCTCTAACGGGAGTTTCTTCCTCGGTTAAGCAGTGCAAGTGTCGGGAGGTTCCCTGTGTGTTTTGAGGGATATCCTGGATGAGGCATGGCCCGGCTGGGGGAAGCAAGCGCAGGTGAAGCTGCACGTTCCCCTTCCCAGCCAGGTGCCAATGACTCGCTGCTCTCCTGGGTTGCGTTTTCACCGGCTTGTGCAGTCCCAGGCTTGGAAGGGCAATTTTTTTTTTTGTTTTCTTCCCCAAATAGGTGATTCTGACCCTGCTTCCACCCTATGTAAATAAAAGGAGCTGTGGAAACAGTGGGAAAAACTTGTGATTTGTGAGATTTCACCCCCAAGACTTCCCAGCTAGGCGATCCAGAGATGCGCACCCGTTTTGGGGTACACTGCCTCTCCATCAGTAGCTGGGAGAGATGCACCATCACAAACTTTGCCATGAGCGGAGCACAAAGGGACGGCTCTCGGAGCGGTTTGTGAGGCCGTGCGGGAAGCTGGCTCGGAGCAGACCCCGTCCCGGCTGGTCCAGAGCCAGCTGTCTGCTTGAGGGATGTTGTGTGCGAGGACAGGAGGAAGCAGCGTCAGGAACAAGGAGGGAAAGCGATGGTGTGAGATAGGCCGTGGCCCGCGGCACGCCAGCGATTAGTGCATTAGTTCCTGGGAGGTAGCACATGTTACTTTGATCATATGACCGTATTTGCATGAATCAGAATGTAAAAATCTTGGCTGGGGTTTACAAAGGAGCCTGGAGGAACGGGCTGCCTATCTATCGATGGATCTGACACGAGCACATAGTGAAAACCCTTCCACTCCTTCGTGGGACTATTTTCCGAGGAGAGACAGCTATGTGGAGCTTAAATGTTGTTTACAGCCATGGCAGGCTTGAGGGCTGTGATCATCTCTGCTCGAGAGCTTTCAAAAGGATAAAACGAGCCTCCTATTATAAGGGCTGAAAGTGATCCTAAATGAATAACACACACGCAGCCTTCGCAGGCACACATTTCTGAGCCATTGGAAATGTTGGCACACGCAAACAAACAAAAACACATGTCTCGGGTCTCTGGTTTTCATAGATTTCTGCATGCCATGATATTATGGAGGATGGCATTGCCAAAAGCTAATGAACCAGATTCCCAAGCTTGGCTCGCGGGGATGAAGAAGGGAGGCCTTTGGGTCGGGGACAGGTTCCGGGGCCTGGAGCCCTCCGGGCAGAGCCTTAGAGGGCTGCCCGCCCGCGGGAGGACCAGGCGGCGGAGAGGGCTGAGCGAGGTTTGCGATGGGAAAGCTCTCTGGAGGCCACCTGAGACCAGGGACCTGCACCCAAAAGCAAAGGGGTGATGGAGACCAATTGCTCTGAAGCCCACAGCCGATAGCCATGCCCAAAACACTCTCTGGAGGGAAAGTGTGGGAGAGTACGGCTCCATCTGATCCCAAAGTCACCATGACAGTGGCATTGGCCATCGTCCATCAGAGCCAGCACCAGCCTCCGGGGAGCCTGAGGGCGAGCGTGGGGGACAGGGACCCTGCATCTGCCCTGAGCCTGCAGAGAGCTGGGTTCATCCAGGCGGCGCCCCGCAGAGCGGCCGGTGCGACCCACGGCGCTCGCCCAGCCCCTGCGCGCCGCCCGTCTCCCTGCCTGTCTGGCTGGGCTGCTTGGGAAAGGTAAACCCTGCTTCCTGCGGGGTCAGGTATTTTGGAGGGGGAAGAAAGCAATTTGTGGCTGTGTTGTCTGCCTGATCAAAAGTGTTACTGGACTCGGCTACACAATGTGCGCTCTTTAAACCGGTCCCAATTAGCCCTTCTCGCTAATGCCGCGTTTCATTCCTGGGAGACTGCGCTGGGAGAGCTGTTATGACTTTGTGATTGTGCACATACCTTTATGTGCTTTCATTCTTAATCCCCTTTTTGCAGAAGCCAAAAGGTCTTCCAGCCAAAAAGGAAATCAAAACCTTTTGTTGGCTGCTTCATAAGAATTAAGGGTGGGATGAAGGTTGTAGCAGGATCTTAATTAGCCATTGTAAATAACGAGAGCGGCAGTGCCTGCAACCATATACCACCTTGGGTTGAGATATTGTCAGACCACACAGAGCTAGGTGAATGGGCAGCACAATGGCAGATAAAATTCACCCCTGACGACGGCGAGGCAAGACGTGGAGAGGAATAATTTGAGCTATGCCTGCACGTCGTTGAGCTCCAAATTAATTGTAGCCATTTACATTTTTATTGAGCTATCGGCAGCCATTGCAGGTTCTTTTTTTTTCCTTTTTGCTGTCAGGAAAGAAAACAAAATATGAGGATGGTTAAGGAGCGGGATGTAAAATCTGCCTGAAAGCTTGCCCGCTCCCAGCAGAGATCCGGAGGAGACCCTCGCTAGCATGCCGGGCTCCTCTCTGGATATCTGATCTCCAAAGGGGATATAGTGGAAATAATAAGTGTTCAGAGGCTGACAATGAAAATGATTAGAGGCCTGGTGAGGGAATGCTTTATGGAGGTATTGAAAGGACTGCGCCTGCTTCATTTGGAGACAGGAAAGTAATGAATAGTCTAGACTGCAGGGAAAGTAAATTGGGATCTCCCGCTCACCTGCTCTCCTGACGCAGGCGGGGACATGCAATGAAAGGCAACAAACTTCAAAACTGGTGAAAGAGAGCGGCTCTTGACTTGGGAAAATTAACGTACGGCATGGCAATTAAGCTTGGGGTTCAGACGATGAGAGCCTGGAGAGCCACCTCGACATTGGGCAGTCTGCGCCCCTATGGACGGGTGCTTCTCCCATCCCACCCAGCAAAAGCCATGGTGGGCGATCCTTGTTTCATCCATGTTAAACAGCTCTGAAGAAAGCACAGGATACCTCCAGGTGTGCTTTGAGTTCTTTCCCAGTCCTGTCACTTCCCACAAGCCTGTGCTGGCTGAAGGAGCAGCAAAGATGCTCTGTAGAGCCTTGTAGGGTCCATCCACTCCCTGTTACCTTTCCACCCCCACGAGGAGCTCACAGGCACCTCTCACCAAGAAGACATTTGCCCAGGTGGCAGCCACCCTGCTTGCAAACCCTAGCTTGTGTTTTCTCTTGATGCTTTTTGCATCCCAAAGTCCTTTCCACGGTGTGCAGGCACCATCCCATTTGCTCACCACGGGGACAATGCCAATGCTGTGTTGTATGGCGGCCCTTGCTAGCTGCTTGGAGTTGGAGAGGAGAACTATCACCACTAGTGTTCACTGGGTCACCCAGGTCTTCTCCAACCCTCGCTGCCTTTCACACCAGCCATGCCAGGCAACTAAGTGCAAGTGATCCCGCTCCAGGGGTGGAGAAGTTGAGATTGCTCGTTTGATCTTGAATATGGCAAGTTTTGAGCGCAGTGTTTCGGAGCCTGATTGTACAAGCTCCCTGCATATATTTGGGCTGAGATCTTTCGTCGCCCGGAGGATTTGCGTGTTCAAGTCCCATCTGTTTGGCATGTTGCAGCCGGATTTCTCTGGTGATTTCAGGAGGAGATCTGTGCAGGCAGCGGGCCCTTTGCTACGGGAACCCAAACGACTGCATGGCGTTATTTGGTGGGAAGCATCAAAAATAGCTGCCGAGTGGGAGGCCAGCCTGGCTCCGAAAGCTCCGGGGCGCTGCAGGGTAACTGGGTGTCCTCTATATCTCCGGCACGGGGAGCGGGTTTAGCCTGGCCAGCCCCGCTGCGGGGTGCTGCCGTCAGACATCGCAGTAGGTGGTCTGAACCCGGCCCAAGGTGCTCTAATCTACGATCTGCTGTAGCAGCCAAGTGATTCAGGGCTGGATGTTTGCTTCGTACATCTTCAAGGTGTGAACAGAGATCACGTCACACTCTCGAAAGAAGACAATGAAAACAGACCCTCACACTTCCTGGCTGGCTTCTCCAAGGAGATGGTGGCTCCACTTGGGTGGTGGGGCTGACCACTGCCGGCTCGGCCACAAGCCCTGGAGAAGCCCTTCTCCCTCCCTGGGACAGTGCTCTCCAGGTGCATGGGCTCATGGCTGCCCCAGGAGGCAGGAATCACCTTCAAAAAATGACTGACTTGGGGAATAAACCAAAGCCCTGCCCTTAGGTGGAACTCATGATGTTTAAGTTTATAGGTGGCTTCTGTGTGGGACTGCGTTGCAAAGGAGCCAGGCGCAGGGCTGTGTGGTGGGGCACGTACCTTTATGGTTTGTGCTTCCTCAAACACCTTTCCACCCAAGCCAATGGTTCCCATGCCAGGACAGCAATCACAGCCTTGCTTGGTGGCTTCACAGCCAGAGGAAAAAGGGCCACGCTGTCCCCTGGGACACGGGGGACAAAAACCTCTGGGGAAGGAAGCTCCTGCCCATGCCAGCACACGGCAAAAAACATCGCTCCAGGAGAAATTACCCCAAGTCCTTGGAAATGGCAGCAATGAGGGAAAGAAAAATGGATCAAAGGAGCATGGAGAGATGAAAGATTAGCAAAAGTTGCTTGGTCTGGAAGTTTCCAGAGAGGCAGTGGTGGATGTGAGGGAAAACATGGCTGGGGCCGGGGGCTGGTGAATCAGGGGAGGGCTGGGCCTGTGTCTGCTGGCAAATATCCCAACTGGGGCATTTTGTTTTGTTATCTACTTTTGGAGTTTTATTATCGGCTTCACACCTGTCCTGTGACTTCTCCTTTGCTGTTGGAAGGGTGTTGCTAGTTCCAGCCTAGGATCAGCCACAGCTTCCTGAAGGGCACGGGGACACGTGCGAGAGATGTCGAGTCGGATGTGCTTGAACGAGAGATGTCGAGTCGGATGTGCTTGAACGAGAGATGTCGAGTCGGATGTGCTTGAACAAGAGATGTGGAGTCGGATGTGCTTGAACGATGGAGGAGAAAACATGGGACCGTTGCCGGCGGGGTCCCTCGCTCTGCGGTATCTCAACACCCACGAGCCGATGTCAGGGGTAAATTGAATCAATTATCTCCCACCATCTCTGTTGAAAGTGGTACTTAATCCTTTCCTCTCAACCTTTTATCTGACATTAAATGGTCATTAGTTTAAAAGAAAAAAGTTAAGCTGACTCACTTCCCAGCTGGAAAAACCTTTCTAATTGCAGTCAAAACGCGCTGAGGGCATGTACTGATAACATTGTTTTAGGGAACAAACAAAAACCACCATCAGTTTTGCATTAATTATTTTTCTGGGCAAATGAATTAAACAAACAGGACCGCTGATTTGTGGGCGTGTTACTGTGTTTACTATCAGACCTTCCTGGAAATTTCCCGAGTTAGAAGAAACATTTAAATCATAACCAGCCACACATTTCTGGTGGGAATTGTTCCCAGTCATAAATAATAAAGAAGTCTTTAAGCTGGTGAGGAGGATTTTGGATTAATCTCCCTGATGTTTCCAGTCAAACCCAAGAACCCAAGACCCCGCTGCTTTGAGTGGAAGCTCTCGGGGTGGGGAGTGATGCCGGCGGGGAGCCTGCGGATCAGTGATCAGGTGGACAAGAGCGGGAGGCTCAGCTGGTCCACCTGTCCTGCTCCACCGGCTCATTAGCAGTTTGAGTCGTTATGCAAGCAGCCTCTGCTCTCAGCTTGGCACCTTGGGGGAGCTTGGGTTTTCTACCAGGACTTCTCCACCCGGGGTGGGACAGGAGCCTCCTCACGCTGATCTGGTGCTGCAGGCCCTTGCGCTGAGGATGTGATGGGGAGCGGAAACACGACGCGGGAGCTGGCTTGGGGTCTCCCACGCAGTACCATGAAGAGCACAGTGAGTCCGTTGGGCTTTTCCAACCCCAAAACTGGAATCTCATTAGCGGCACCAACATCTCCCCTTTGGAAAGCTGGAAAAGGAGTGCTGGTTTCTCTGTATTAACTCTTTATCCCCCCACCGCAAGCCTGCGCTGCCTCCAGGCTCTGCCAAAGTCCTCCCAGTTTGCACAGCATGGAGGGAGCCAGAGTAACTGGGGGTTGCTGGGAGAGTTGCTGTCATCCGCATCCCTTTCTGCTGGCGACTCATGGCATGGCCCAGGACAAGGATGGGGGAGAGGGCGGCCTGTGCCTCGGAGCAGCCTCCCGCCCTGCCGTGCAGCCGGCACCCGCTGGCCCAGGGCGTGCAGCAACGTCCTCGCACGGTGCTTGGGGCCGGGACCCCCCTTGGGAGGCACCTTCACCAAGGCCAGGGCTGAATCTGGGCTTGGACCTTGAAAAGTAGAGCTAAAGGATTAAGTTTTGTGTTTTTTTAACCAGATTTTTTTTTTTTTTCTTGGAAAGTTCATGGCATTTTTCTAGCCTAGAAACAAAGTCTAGAAATACTGAAACGCAAAAAGAATGCATTTCAGATCCCAGTTTTTCTACTTTTGACAAAAATAAAGGTTTCCTTCAATGCAAGGGTTTTGCTTATCTGTAAATGTGTGAAAATTTCCAACCAGCTGTAACGCAGATTATTTAGTTTGTAAATTTTGAAACAGAAATGCCGAATTTCCCCATGGTTAGGAGTGGCCCCGGTGTTTCGTTACCGGTGGCAGGGCCGCAGGCGTTCAGAGCGGGGCACCAGTGGGGAGTTCAGCTTTGGGATCCATCAGGACCGTGCTGACGTGGCCCGTCCAGCCGTGGCCATCGGGCTGTTTCTGAACCCGAAGCCCCAGAGCAGGGTGACCCCCTTCCCTCTGCAGCCACGCTCTCGGCGCTGCGGGTGTCACTTCCAGAAAGCAATACTGGTTTAGTATGGAATTGGCTGGTAAATTATGGATTTAGAAGGCTCACATAGCACGGTGCATTTTGTAGGAGCTCGTTCCTGCAGCGCTTTGCGGAGCTGGGTGGTGACGACACCAATAAAACAGACCCGAGGATGGGGCGAGAGCAGCCCCCGTGCGGGTGCCACTCCTGCTTGCGCACGGGCACATAGCTCTGTGCCTTGCGCTGTGGTTTGTCGAAAATAAGCTTTTTTTTTTTGTGGGGTGGGGTGGGGGGGCGGTGGCTGGAGGTTTGCACAGCATTCAGTGCACCGGGGTCTTTGCATGAGGAAAGTCATCACAGCTAAAGGGCAGACAAAGCGTGAAAGAAACGACACGGAGTGCGCGCCCCTTCTCCGTGCGGCGAGAGGCTCCCGCTTGCATCACGACGCAGCTCCGCTTTCGCTGTCTGCCCGACTCGTTTATGCTTTTCTACAGCTCCAAGCCCCAATCCAGCCGGACTTGACATTCGCTGATGCCAAATGAGTATTTGCGCAAACGTTCACCAGCGCGTTTCGCGTGCCGCTCCCTCCCTCAAGGTGGCAAGCGTGGGTGTGGAGACCGCGGCCTGCATTTGCGAACATGGCCCTTTGAACTCCCCGGCGGGGAGGGTGAAAGAGAGGGGAAAAGGTTTTCCAAGCAAGAAAATAAAAATAATTAAAAAAAAAAAAAATCATCTGAACAGGTTCCAGCCTGTGTTATTTTGTTGTTAACCCAGAAACCTGTGGATACTGGAATTTGGGAAGGGAGCAGAGGAATGGAAGCAGTGAGACTAAAGCAAACCCAAAAAAGCCCCGCATCATGCCTTCGCGTTTGTTGATATGAAAATTAGCCGTATGTAAATTAGCTAGGAAATATCCCGTTTCTTTTGGGGGGCTGGGGAGGAGAAGGTATTAACCTTAGAGAGGGAACTCTCCGGCCACCCCAGGGAGGGTGTGAGGTAAGTGTTGGGTGATGTGTTGACTTTAATGCAGGAAAGGAGTCTGCTGCCGAGCGCAGCATTAATCCCGCATCTGCGTTGGGGCTGCCGTCCTCAGCATCCTCCCTTTTCTCCCAACCATGAGTGCCCCGTTTAAAGTGGTTCCCAGAGGATGCTGGGCACGGCGAGGCCCCTGTCCCGGCTCGAGGGGGCTCGGGTGGGGAGGGGAACCCAAATCTCCTCATCTGGGGGCTGTCAGTGGTGGGCACAATGGTGGATATTTTGCCACGGGCAGGCTCTTGCGGGGATTTGGTGGTGGGCTCCATGGGAGCGGGACGGACCCTTCCCGTTCTGCGTCCCTTCAGCGGTGGATGTGGGAGCAGCCCCGTCCCTGCGGCAGGATTTGGCCACCTTCCCCACATCTCCTCGGTCTGGCGTTCGCCGGGCCTGGCTGTGTTTGCCACGGAGAAGCAGAGAAACACCCGAGGATGGAAGAGTTAAGCGCGTCCTGGCAGCTCTCCCCTGCCTCCCCTCCCCAAGCTAATCTAGCAGATGGGGGAGATACTAATTATCCCCCAAGCCGGTAGCTGTGCAGAGAGGGCGATGCTGTCCTGGAGCCATGCCATGCTGCGCTGCGGAGTGGAGGCATCACTTCGGCGAGAGCAGGGTAGAGCCGTTTCGGGGTGACGCGCGGGGACATGGGGTGACCAACCTGGGAAGGCGCTAGCAGGGGTGGGGTAGAAATAGGTTTGGCTTTTCCCGGCTTGCCATGTCCTTGCTTTGGGCACGCTGATTCCCTTAATTCCTCGTGGGAATTCCCAAAAGAACAAGTAGTTTTTGACTGCTGCAGTACATCATAGCAGGTAACTGGAAAGCTACTCCGGCAGAGACCGTTTTCTTAAAAACCAAACAAGTAAACATAAAAGATCCATGTGTTTAGCCTGTCTGAGATGCCGAAGGTGCCTCTTCAGCAGGCTGCTTGTCCCTGGTGTTTGCTGGGCTGGAGGGACTGGTTCCAGCTCTGCCTTTTGAGTGAGGGTCCGTGCGACACCCCCACCCCCATCCCCCCCCCCCCCAACCCCAGCTTCACTCCCCGACACCCCTGTGGGCTTGGCGGACAAAAGCCGCGTGACGAACAAAGCGCTGTCGATTATCATCCTCTCGGATTTCAGAGCGAGCTAGCGTTTCACGCGCGACACAGTCCGTGGGCTTGCTGGAATAAACACCACATGGGAGCCTGTTCATGTGCCTCGTCAACAGGGAGCTGTCGGCTCACAGGCCGTTTCACACATTTTTTTCAGCTAGCTCAGCAATCCAAATGCAGAAACCCAGCAAACAGGGACAGCGTGTTTATTTCTGCCAATCCCTGGAGAGGGCTGCATCCGTGCACCAGTGAATGGGTTACACTCATCCATAGATGATGGGGTTTTTTCCATCTGTGACAGATATTGTATGGAAAATCTCCATTTACTATCTGATCCAAGAATAATTCAATACAAGTGAGTAATATAAGTTAAAAATATTGTGAATTCTTCTTAACTCTTTCAGGGCGATATGTGTGGGTGGAAAGCAGAAGCCGGTGGAAATCACTTATGGAACGGAAGAAGGGGACCGATGCTTTCAGGTGGTATCTCAACTCAGAGACCTAACATCCATACAGCTCTTGGGAATATAGGTTGTGACAAATTGATCAGGTTTTGACCCTTCTGGGTGGTTTCCTACAAGCCTGGCTGGGAAATGCGGGGTCTGAAATGCAGAGGTGGCAGGCAGACCTTAGCCGATGCCGTCGCAGCAGTAGCTGGTGGGAAGCTGCCCTTCTGGGCTGCTCCACGGAGTCACGCCTGGATGGAGTACTCAGGGTACGGGCCAGCACCCGAAAAACAGCGGTAAACCATTTGTATGTGGTCATCAGCTGAGAATAGATGCTTGTGGATAAGCAATTGTGAGGTGGGTAGTGCAATGTTGGCTGGGGCTTTGCACCTTCATGGCATGGCTGTTGGCATGGTGGTGCCAATGATGCCCTGCAGACCAAAACGAGGTGATGAGGCCATCGGATGAGATTCCTGAGCAGGAAGGTGCTAAGCAGAGAAGCACACTGAGCAGAGAGAGGTGATGCTTCTGGCTATAGGCTCAAAGCAATGTGATCTTGGCCTCTACGCATCAGCTGTTGCCTTTTGGTCCTTCCAAATGCGGCTTCCAGTAATTCCCTAGTTTGGCCTGGGTGAAAGAGGCAATCCATGAGTAAGAGACTCCAGACCTTCTCCTGAAAACTCACCAGTGTGTCCTAGAAGCCATGAGAGCGGCTGAGACACGAGCTGGGTATCAGAAGTTGAGATGGAGGGGATCAGCTTCTACTTTCTGCTCTGCTAGCCTGGCACTTGTGAAAATTAATGTTGTCCCCAATTTATACCAGCATGAATGAGATTGATCATTAATGACCACATATTAATAAGAGGTCAAAGGTGCAGTAGGTGTATACCGTGCTCTCCAGCCCAGCCTGTCCGTAGCCTGAGGAGCGAAGGCTGCAGTCTCCACGCTGAAAGAGATGCTGGTACACACAGTGAAAATTCAGAATATTTAAACTTCTGACTGCACAAAGATCTTAGACAAATTCCGTTATCTTGGCTACATCAGGACACTCTGACATTACCCAGTGTGTCTCCAGAGCCACTGTGATGGCTGGAAATGTCTCTTGGTCCAGCATTAAATGAAACACTTGGATTTTCCTATGGAGGAAGCTGCTCAAACAGAGCTCACTCCGCAGACATTTTGATTTCAGTGATGTCCTGTTTTCTGATGGGATTGTCTTCTTTTTTTCCCACCTAGTCAGCCAAAGGCTGGACCCTACTGAATACATATAGATAGAAATAGAAGTAGAAATAAAGGTAGAAATAGAAATATATAACATATACATACGCACCCACATACACATATACACATGTGTGTGCCTCTCTGTCTTTATTGCTGCTGCCACAGCATCCCCAAGCTTTTGTCCCTGACCTAGGCGACGCGCAGTAGCAGCGTGCGAACCTGAGCAGGAGAGGAAAGGCAGCAGATGGGTGCAGACAGAGAGCGAGCGCGGGGAGACGATGAGCCAATATTGCTCAGTATGATAGACAGTGGTCTTAGCACACCAGCAGCCTAATTCTGTTTTTTTTTCCCTGTCAGTTTTTCAGTAGATATGCTGGCAAAGGATGGATTTAAAGAGGAATGCGAAGTGGCAGAGCTCGCTGCTGTTTGCAGAGATCCTGCCGGTGCGGAGGGTGGGCTGGAGGAGGGCGCTGGGACCCGTCGGGATGGGAGGAAATGGGCAGGCGCCATGGTTCAGAGTGCATAGCACCAGCATCATGCGGATGAATGTCCAGTTGAATTCAACGTGCGCCTTGGAGACTGGATCCTCTTCGGGTAAACTGGCGGATGAGATCTGGAGCTGGCTGTGGGGATAAACAAGGAAAGGGCAAAATATGAAGGTTTTGCTGTAGTGACGGAATGTCATATGGGATAGACTTATTTCAATCTTAAGAGATCGTAGCATCAGTACATGTATGTTTATAAACGCAGAATATAACAGCGGAGCTTAGCATTCAGAAGTCAATCTATGGACTCCCTGGACAATGTCATTCTCCTAGTTCCACCCCTCAGCCCTTCGTGCTGGCGTCTCGGATGCACGGTGAAACCACTCCATCCCTGCCGCTCACTTGGCCTCTTCTGATTCTGGGTGCTGCATCCTGGAGAGGTTCTCTCTCGTTGCTGTGCGTGCCGGATGCCTCATGCTTTTTACTTCATCTTGGTACAGTCTCAGGAACATGGCAGCACCCTTTATCTGAGATTTCAGCCCTCTGGTCATTTTAGCTCCCCCTGAGATGTGACCCCTGGTCTTACTCCAGGAAATGGGCCCAGGAGGTGGGATTGCTGCCATGAAAGCGTCCTCTCCCCAGGGAAAATCCACCCGGAGCTCTCTGTGTCCACTTCCACCACGCTGAGCTCACTCCCTTAAATATCTGCAATTTCTTTGAGGATATTTAACTTTTCCCCGGGTTGTGCTGGCCTCTGGTAGAATTTCAGCAGCTATTTCCAGCTCTTGTCCAAGTTGCCCGAGCCTGCAAGCTGGTTTGGTTTGACCTCCTGAGCACAGATGCTGTTGTGGTTCTGTTGTCCTCTCATCCCCAAACCCTTGGTTCATGCTTTTCATCTTTCTCTAATTCATGCGTAATTCTTCACATCTTCTGATTTCAGTAGCACTCCTGGGAATTTGGGAGTGTTTCCCCTTTTCATCCTGCCCCACTGCATTTTGACATCGTCAGTGCTTTGCACGGTATCCCACCATGTCCTCTCAGCCATGGATCCAAATGATGATACAGAATTCAGGAATATTTCAGAACCTATGTTCCTCCAACCTCTCTGGGGCCAAATATTTCATTTTGCTTCAAGTATCGGGAAGGAAGTAATAGTTTAATGTGTTCACTACTCATTTCTGGTACAGCACAGTCTCAGCATCCCAGATATAATCCACGCTTTTTGCAGTGAGCGCCTTATAAACTCACATTAACAGCCATCGCAGCGTAGCGCTTGGCTGTTGAAAAATGGATGCAATTTTGTGTCTTCCTGGTAAGCAAAAATTATATCGTCAGTACTGTTGCGTAGGGTTGGATAAACCCGCTGCTGCCTGGAAGATGCTTGTTTACAGTGAGAGCCCTGCTAATTCTTGCAAGGCTCGTATTGCGGTTTACAGCGCAGTATAACGCGTGCGTGTGTCCTTATACTTTTCCTGTTCGATCAGTGCGCAAAGAAAGAGGAAATAAGATTTGTTAGCAATAAAGCGGTGCACAATAGCCATTAAAACGGGGTGATTACATAATTAGCACGGCAGCGGTAACTCACCCAGCATGAACAACAGTAAAACAGGCCCCTGCTTCCCTCGGTCCAACTCGAGCCGGGACCCTAACAAAATCTCCAAAATGGTTATTTAGTTGAAACACACACGAAAAACTTAAAAGCCGTCGTAAAACTGAGAAGGGAGGCCCAAAAAACCACAGGGAAGCCAAACACTTTCAAAGAAACAATACTAAATTAGGTGTTAAAGATATAAAAGCCTGTTCCCTAACAATTTAATTAGGTAGCGTGTCTGTTACAGACATTACGCTGCCAGTCCTGGAGCCCACGGCAGGGCCTCACAGCTCCCAATTCTCACCAGCCCCCAGGAGAGGAGTTTGTTATGAAGGGCTGATGTTTTTGCTCTGCAGAAAAGTGTGATGGTAATCAAGTGAAAATGGCAGGTAGCAAAAGAAATTACTATTTTTCTTCCCCTTTGCAACTTTCCTTGACATATTTTTACAGTAATTAAAAGCTCGGTTTGAAGAATAGTCCTGGTTTTAATTAGCACCTGCTTCAGTTTCATCTGAGCTCATTCCTTCGAAGAAGGAACAAAACAACGCAGCTCTCCCGGACCGGGCTGGAGTTTGAGCAGTGCGAGATAAGCCGGCCTCCAACGGCTGTCCCGCAGGCCGGCCCGGGACTCAGGGGCCAGAAGCGGAGGCAGAGCCCCTTCGCCGGGCGCGTGGCCTGCGAACGCGCCTTGGCTGAGACCTTGTCAGGCTCCTCCTGCAGTCACATGTCTTAGGCTTGGAAGCGAACCTCTTCTTGCCCCATCCTAAATCTGTGTGGTGGGGTTCTGACTCTGCCGAAGAAAATGAAAATCCTGGTGGCTTTGGCTTTTCCCAGGCTGAGTCCATCATTAGCGACTTTTAAGATTAGACCCATTTGGTGGAATCGGGGACAGAAATGCCTGGGGAGGAAAGGAGATTGCTTGTGAAGAGGCTGTCATTAAATTGAAAGGAGGGTCCCAGTGCCTCACCGCTTCTCAAAAGGTCTCTCCATCACTAGATACTGTGACAAACCCTCTCTGGACAGGCTGCCTTTTATCTCTGAGGCTCTAAAGATGCAGTTTTTTTTCTTTACAGCAAGGATGGTTGCATTTAATGAGTGCTGTAGAAAGAGCAGGATCTTGTGGGAAGACTCTCCCTGACCTCTTCTCAAAGGCAGGACACGGAGCAGTAGTCCTGCTGTGCGCAGGGCAGTTTTCAGGGATAAAGTTTCCATTGGAGCCTTGCTCGATGGTTAGTTCTTCCATCACTTTCCAGCGACGTTTACACCTGGAAACGGAGAGTTTGTCATGAGCTGAGGAGTCATTTATTTTTCGTGGAGTTTATTTTGCTGAAAAATGATGGCGCATCCCCGACGGAGAGATCCTCACATAACATTTCTGTTGGTTTGCTGGCTTTGCCTTAAAGCTGAGTCCGACTTTATGTCATTTAATGGTGCACATGCCATGTGCCGCCCTGCACTTAGCACACCATTTCAATGCTGCCCTGGCCCGCTCTGCGTCACTGCTTCCCTGCAGTGCTGCTGCTCATCTAGCAGATCTCAAACCATACCTGTCCAAACAAGACTGAGCCCCTTGGAGAACCGGCCCTGCTCCCTCCAGAAATGGGGATCTTCCCCTCCAGTTTGATGTTCGTCCATCTTGGGATGCAGAGAAACGTAGGTCCACTTCAATATCGCAACTGGAGAATGAATCAGAGCTTTTCGCTTTCAGAGACCACACAGGGATGCTCAGGAGTTGCTTTGAGCACTCAGTGCGCTCTGAAGAGGGGTGATGGCACTTCTACTTCATCTTTTGAGGTTTCTAATCCTTACCTATGCCGTTACATGCACTTCCAGAGCTGTATTGCTGTGCTCAGCTGGAAAAAGGAGTAACGCTTTAAAACAGGATCGGGTCTGCTTTGAGAACGCCTTTGTTTTTAAGGACAGGGTGATGGGGGAAAGCAAGTTTCTTGGGGAAGATCTGCTCCCTGTAGATTGAGTGTGATTCCCATATTTTGAAAGCACTGAGAGAGGCACACGCGCTGCAGGACCTGGTGATGCTCCTCTGGAGCTGTGGGGAACTGGCACGGGCAGAACTGGTTCTTGATGTCAACGACCGGCCGGGTGGGATGAACGGCTTCCTCTGACCCCATGTCAGCCGCCCAGCCGAGCTGCAACACTGCAGATAAGGAGCGAAGATCCAGCGACTTCTCCTGCTCTGGTATCCGTGTCCAAAATTTCCTCCCCAGGCCATCGAGATTCCACTTCTCCTCCCAAAGTAGCTGGCAGCAGCTCCCTTCCCCAGGGAGCAAAGGCTTCTGCCTGTCCATGTTGTTGTGTGTGTTGTTTGTGAAGGACTGTGGAGGGAATCTTTCTCACAAGGCTTTTTTTTTTTTTATTTTATTAGCACTTCATTGTTTTTTCAGGGCTGGAAACATAAGCTCAGCCATCCCGATGCTATTTTGGACCTCACACCTCTACTTGACCTAAGAGAACTAAGGACAGCTGCAAAAATACAAACAAACAAATAACTTAGAGCACTGGATATGCCTTAAACCGCTAATGAGCTGAGCCTAACAACCCCCTGAGGAAGCATATGTTAATTTATATGTTTTCATTAAGTCTAGTCTTCAGCCTCTTGAGTTGTCTGTGCAGTGCGCAGCATCGCAGGGTCCTTGGTGAGCAGGGGAGACAGCAGCGGGACCAGAGCTTTGGCAGAATCATTTGAGATCAGAGCATTTTTCTCATATTAAACATCTCCTGCTTAAAAAGGACGGTGACCGTTTGTGTCACGGTGGCGTGATGGGACGTTCCAGTCACTGTGTGTGCAGATACAGCAAGCAAGGCTGTGAAGAGCTGAAATAACACATGTAATAGGGAATAGTGGGGAGGAGGGTGGCCCAGATCCTCAGCTGCAGGCGGGAGCCTCCACCGACCGTCCCTCCGCCGGACTCGGGGCCAGGGGCTCATTTTGGCCAGAGCTGCAAACCCCTGCCCGTCTCGCTCCGTCTTATTCCATCGCAGCTCAGATTTCCCACACTCAGGCACTGAAATGGGGGGAAAATCACCCGTTCAAGGAAGGGATGGTAATGTTCTCCCTCCCTGTGCTTTTTGGTGTTACTGGATGTCAGGCTGTTCTGGCATAAACAGCATGTTCCCCCCTCACAGCTCTTCTTTCCAACTCGTTCCCGTGAAGCTCTCGCTGTCTGTGACTTCACTCCAGATCTATTGCTCTGGGATTTTGGGATGTGCCGCCACTCCCTCAACCCGCATTGCCGCCAGGGGGGCTGGGGAGAAGGAGAAATGGGGACTAAAACGGGGCCGTCTCCTTGCACAAAGCGGGAGATGGAGCCTGCCTCCGCTGCCCGACCCAGCTGCAGCCCCGGGGTGGGGACCGAGGGCAGGGGCGTGCAGGAAGCTATAGAAATCCGTCACCTCTGTGTATAAATAGCAACATGAGATATTCACATAGCAGCTGCGATAGTAAAGCGCTGGACACTGCCATGCCCTGCAGCTTCTCCTTCGTAATTCCTTGAGGCCAACGCTGTGTGTCGGGTGGTGCCGCAGCAGGGTCAGCAGCTGGTGGGGCGATGGAGCAGGCTCCATCACACCTCCAGGCTGGCCTGTGGCAGGCTCTTGTGCTCACCGTGAGCTAGGTGACCCGTGGGAGATTATTCACAACCTGCCTTGCTCCTCTTACACGGGGCAGATATGTCCGTTGGGATTTTTGGCTTGAGTGGTTTGACCTGTGGAGGCTGGTGCTGGTAGAGCAGAGACCCAGGAATACTCCTTGCCTGGTGTCCTGGTTCTGGCTGGAATAGAGTTAATTTTCACCTGCGCTGGGAGAGGAGCTGGAGCTGGTGGCCCCTGTGGCTGGGGACACGGCTGAGAGGTTACTGATTACACTCAGTGAGTGACTGCATGGTATTTTAGCTGCTGAGTGGGACTAAACGACAACAGGTCATTTGGCACCCAACGTGGGGCTCAAAGGGTTGAGATAACTACAGATCTGGCCAGAGTGACTTGAAACAAAATTTTTTATACACACTTACGTATCAGTTATTAGTAGCTGGTCATGATGTTGCTGTGGTTGGTCGTGTTGTGTTGTCTACACTCTTAGGTGCACTATGTGTTCTTGGTGGTGCTATTTATCACCTTGGGGAGAATAATGAGAATTATCATTTTGTTGTGCTATGCAATATCAATTTATGATATGGTAACATCAGTGGCCTTGAAGTTAAGTTTGTATCTATATGTGCATGATTTCCCCTACTCTTTCCCCTACCTCCAGGATAGTTACAACAGTTTTTGAGAACTTTGAATGCCCTGGGGCTATTCAAGCCAGCATGCTGTTCCTGGGATAACAGGGCCAGTAGCCTGGAATTAGAGCACAGAGAAGCTGGGCAGCTGGGATCCATTTCTAGGGAAGAGGGCATTGACAAAGCAGTTGGAAAAGTGACATAAATCCTCAGCCTCTGGAGATGACTCCTGTCAGGTGTGAAGGAAAGGTATCCTTTCCAGGAGGACGTAATATGTCACCCAGGCAAGTGGGCCACCACGGAGAGGGGCATCCAGTACCTGAGGGAATTAGGGGTGCTGGAGGTGATTTATGATGATTTGGACAATGAGAAGTTATCTAAAGATCCAGATGAAGTCAAGTGCACACGACACGTGTCAGAAGTTTGTTTGAAGTGCACAATCATCATATGCCAACTCACTGGCAGTTATGACCTGGAAAGACAGTGAGGGACAAGCAGTGGATGAACTGGCTGGCCAGCTCCAGGAATAAGAAGAAAGTTTCTCCTCCTCCCTGTGGGCCTGCATCTTGGCTGGGGAGAAACTGTCCTAGGAGTTCCAGCAATTCGAAGAGATTATGTCCTGCTCTCCACCTGTATGAACGAGTATTTCAGCTATTAGGAGTAAACATTCCTCTTCTCAATAGAGATGGTACGTGTGGCGAGGTACCCTGTGGTTTACCTTGCGTGACCAAGGAGAGGACATGAGGGCATGGGATGGGAAACCTACCTCTGCTCTAGAGACATGGGTACGAGAGTTGTGTGGAAAACCCATTGCAAATGGGAGTTCTCCCTCGAAAATTGCTGCTTCAGTCTCCCATAGACAGAGTAGAAGAGTTGGCCTTACTTCTGACCCTCTCAAAGGGAATTCTGATGCATATTTACAAGAAAAGGGGTATTTCAAGGACCCAGAAGGGTACTGGTGGGCTTCTGGTAGAGCTGCTTTGGAGCTGGGGGGAAGGGGACAAGTGGGGAAGGGGACACCTCCGGAGGCTGGTGCTGGCGTGACTTGCAGCAGAGCACAGCCCGCTGACTTCAAGCGCCTCTTTGGTTAGGGAAGCGAGATGGGTAAAAATAGCAGCTTACTGTTGAGGAAAACTGCTTCCTGTCTGGGCCTTATTTCATCGCCCAGGCCAGCGTCGTGCAGCTGTGAAACCGCAGCCTGGCTCCGTCTCTCTGCTCCCTGCTTGTACGTGGTCAGTGCACTCTCACAGCGCTTCAGGGGGGAACCTCTGGTCCTCAGGGCTCTGCGTGAGGGTAGCCAACCTCAAATATTCGGGGCTCCACATCAGTCACATTGGAAATATATTATTTGTTTATTTGCATTGGAATTGCCCTAAGAGGCTTCCCAGCTTTGCTAGGAAGTTCCCACCCTGCTTTACTTATGATCTAACTTCGTAGTTCATAACCCTTTGGCTGTGGGTGGGCATCCGTGAGCTGAAAAACTCAGTGCCCCTGCGCTTGTGATGGGAATGTGGTCATTTTGCAACTGGAACCATCTCCAGCTGGATGACAAGTGGAAAAGGCAGTAGGTGCCTTAGGAAAATGGGCAGAATAGACCAGGTCTTCTTCTTGAGTGTGATCCAAAGGCTATAGCTTAGGTACAACCGAATATCGGTGGGTGTAGGCGCAAAGGTTGATGGAACTGTATGGGGTCCTGCAAGGAACAATTTAGTCAAGATCAACCTGGAATTACCTGATCTAAATTGTCTTGCCAACAGTGGGCAATGTTCTTCAGCTGCTAGGACTGCAACACCACCCTTGGTTTGCCTTGTAGAGGGGAAGTCATTTTACAGGTGATCTTAGAAACAACCCTAACCCTTAGAATAGGTCCAAAGTTTTTTTTTTTTTCTAAGGTAAACACTCCCCTGGGTACTACTGGATTTCTGAGATGGCTTGTCTAGAGAAGTGTGGAAGCTGCAAGGACACAAAGAAAAGCAAAGGGGAAAATGGTGGTTGATTTACCAACATTGTTTTGGATCAGATCTCATCCTGCCGGCTCATGCTTCCTCTGTCTGCAGATGACTTTCGCTCCGTGTTGCACCAGCCTATATGCCCACTCACCCTCTCCTTCACTGCATCTTCAGGTGATCACCAAATACACAGGAAAGAGCTATGTCACCTGAAACCAGTAAACTTGAGAAAATGGCAGATGCCAGTAGTCAAGAAGATACCTTCAGAAAGAAAGGAGCATCTCTGTCCAAAGGAGTGCTCCTTTGGAAGAAGAGAGACTGGCTGAATCTCGCCCAGATACACCGCTCTGCACTGAGTGGTCTCGCATTTCACAAGTGCTTGTGATGTGACTCGCTCCAGAAAGGGTTTCCTCTGCTTGTGGTGGGATCTGGTGTGAGTTCTAGCTCCTCAACCAAAGCCGGTGGGAGGCCCCCTGTCCAATGTCACACGGTATTATTACTTCAATGACCTGAATTTCTTCACATTCCTGTATCTCCCTCATTTTTTGGTCATTCAGAATTTTTTTTCTCCCATCTTAGGAGTAAAACAACTCTGATTTATTCCATTACAATTCCTCTTCCCAGAAGAACAGTAGATAAATATTTCAAGCTTCATCTGATTTGATTTAAAATCTTATTTCTGTTGCTGAGGTACATTTTTCTTGCCAGAGGGCAGGCTTCATCAAAGCCATGATGATTCACTGAGTTTTGCGAAGGGCTGGTTTGCCTGTTGTGTTCTCTGACTGTTGCTAGGCTTGTGAACAAGATCTACCTTGGACCTTCCCACAAAGCTGAGAATTTCAGCTGGGTGAGGGCTGAGTGGTAACAAGAGCTGGTCAGAAGGTGGAATTTCTGCTCCAGGAGAAGCTCTGACACTCCCCAGCAACTTTTGTTATGAACTGAGATGAAAAGGTGAAATTTGGAAGTTTCCCATGAAATGTAAATTTAGAAACTATTCAGAAAAGAAAGGCTTTGATTTTGTTTCTACTTTCCTATTACACAAAAATGGAAAAAATAAGACATAGGCAGTGCAAAATATAAAATCGGTATAAGATTTGAGTCAATATTCAACTATGTGCAGCAGTGGAAGCAAAAGACGATAATGAAAAGGAACAAGTCAGTGCCATTGAAAAGAACCATTGTGGCAGTGATGAAACACCATGTTTTGACATTCTCCTGTTGTAAGATTTCATTGAAATTGACAAACTGCAGAGAAATATTTTGATTTTTGAGTAGACTTTACTGGATGAGAAATTGCTCTGTTGAAAAATTTTCAGCTGGCTCCATTGCAAACTGAGTCAACAGCTGATGAGCAGACCATCGTCACTGCTGGAGAGGGCCTGGAGACAGCGAGGCAAACATGTGAGGGTCAAACCCTGAGCATTTTAGCAGTCCCTCATCAAAATACCAATTGACTTGAGCAGGAAGCTGGACTAAATAAGAACAACAGTGTTTGGCACTTTGTGGGTGTCCAGATGGCCTAGCGTTAGGCTCTGGCTTCTAAGAGTGGATATGACCTAAGCTGTTATCAAGGCTTCTCGCAGCAGCCATTGCAGAGATTGACAAGTCAGAATGCCTTTGTGAGGAGCCAAAGTCAGGTCTGCTAAATCAGCATCTAAATTTCAAGCAGATGTGAGATGTGAAAGTAGGAGGAAGATAGCAAGAAGAGTTGTTCACTGGAACAGACGCACTGGAACGTGCACACCTGTCTTCTGCTGGAGGGGCCTCTGCCAAAGGAGAACATCAATTGAAAGGAACTGCAGGTTCAAACTGGCGTTTAATCTCCTCCAAAAGGATTTCATGTACACCCGTGGCACATGGGTCTTAACTGTCTGGTAAGTCCGAAAGTCCGCGTTGTTCTGTGGTCAGCTTCAGAGCAAGGTGAAACAAAAATGCTGAAGTCCACAATGGCCTGACTTCCAGTAATTCCTTTCAAGCTAGTTAAAGTATATACTTGAAGTGCTAAAAATAATAATCATTTAACAGTTAAGAAGAGCTGTCAGTCAGAAAAATGTGTGCCCTGGTTTTAGGTACGTAATGATGTGCTGCTTTGTCGCAAGTACAAAACTCAGCCCAGGCTCAACTCCACCCCAGGAGCTGCATCGGCCGCGTACACCCACAGACGCTGTGCAGTCTGGCTGTGGCTGCACCGGAAACGTGCAGGAGGACAACAGATGCTGAATAATGCCCAGCTGGTTTCCTCAACTCTTGTGCGTTTGAACTATTAAGTGACAGGGGGATTTGTCTGGGGAGTTCCACAGTTGGAGGATGCGTGTGATTTATGGTTTGGGTGCGTGAAGAAGGAAGAATACAACTCTAAAATCACACAAGCCTTGTTGTTTTGTAAAACTCTAACGCACTGTAATGCCGTGAGCGTGAGGAAGGTGTGTGTTTGCACTGAAGCTTTGACACGCCCCATGTCACCGATAGTGCACAGGAACTCGACAAATGAGAGGGCTGGAGCACCCCTCCTGTGAGGCCAGGCTGAGAGAGCTGGGGCTGTTTGGCCTGGAGAAGAGGAGGCTCCAGGAAGACCTTACAGCAGCCTTCCAGTGCCTCAAGGGGGCTGCAGGAAAGGTGGGGAGAGACTCTTCAGCAGGGCCTGTTGTGACAGGACGAGGGGTAATGGTTTTAAAATAGAGGGAGGTAGATTTAGATTAGATGTGCAGTGGACCTCCTGATCTGAAGGATGCAGGCAGTACTCAGGAACAGGTTTCTCCCATGCTTGCACCTGACTGTAGGTATACATCGTGCTTACTGAGACTCCTCAATACTGGCTTAAAATTTGTCAGTTCAGGGACTAAAATTATTTGGGATACATTTTTTGGAAGTGCTTTTCCAGTTTCGAAGCACAGTTCCCACTTTCTTTCCATTCTCTTACGTTCTGCCCATTCCAGCTCTTATTGTTGGCTTCGTTCTTGGCTCCTAACCCTTGGAAGTACCATGCTGCCCATCTCTCTCCTGGAGCAACCAGAAGGAGGTGGGCATTCAAACATCAGGGGCGCAGGTCCCACTCGTTACGGTGAGGTACTGACAGCTGCTGGGAGCGGAGTTGCTGTGACGTCCAGTCCAGTGTGTGCTATCATCATTAGTTCCAAGGGCTAGAAATCCATTCATGAACTTCCATTTGGAGCTTTCTTGTATTTTTAGGGAGCTTTGAAAATCTGGTTCTGCAAGCATGAATCCTTTCGACCGTCCCCAGGAGCCCTTAGGCTCTTTCAAAAATCTCCCTCATTCCCATTTTTAGTGCTTTGTCCGATGGGGCTTTGGCTGCTGGAGCATCTCAGGCTCCTTGCAGCCCACAGCCCAACTGTGGTAACATTTTACAGCAGCTCCTGAGAGGAGCTGTAGCTGCACATGGGACGCAGCTGACCTCAGCTAGCTTGGCCGTGGTGACCCTTCTCCTTCCGACAGTAGATCACGCTGACAAACCAGGCACCCATGTCTGAGAGCATGGGGATGCTGAGAGCCAGCCTTGAGACTGCTCTCATCCAGCCTGAGCTGGCCAGGACCTTGTTACAGCGAGGAGACGAGGCGATTCCTGACTTCAAACTGATGTGGTCTTGGAGCACGGAAAAGCTGAACGAGAGCAAGAGCGCTCCGAAGCTGCTCCCTGAAACAGAGAAAGAACAAACTGATCTCTGAGGCAGGAAAGGAAAGCTCTGGTAACCCAAGAAGGTTCAATGGGTTGCAGAAGTCCCTTCTGCTTCCTGATGTTTCCATCACTTCTGAGGCTTGGTTGTGAGTCTGGTCCCCACCACAAGCAGGTTTCCTGCTTCTTGAAGGAGTCTCATGATTTCCTGGCAAGATGCAAACTCTGCCATAGGTGCTGCACCCACCCTTGTCACTGCAGCTCCTGCCCCTTGCTCTCCAGAAAGCTGCACCCTCTCCCCAAGGTGGTTCCAGCTGACCTGGAGCACAGGAGCCAGGACAAGGTCTGCTGCCCAGCAATAGCCTTTTCCACAGCCCACCACATCTACAAAACGCATCTGAACACGAAGGATGTGCTCCAGCCTTCACCTCGCAGCAGGCTGAGGGTTTGCCCCCTCCCACAGCACGTCTTGGGGTCCAGACCCAAACCCATCCGTGCTGTCAAATGCTTCCAGAGCCCAGCTTTTGCCTCTTCCCAGGCTTTTCTGAAGCAGAGGAAAGAAAAGGAGCAAAGAGGAGGCAGAATGGGTGATGTCTTTAAAAACAAAGAGACAATTTTTTTTTTGGTGAAGTTAGGGCATGTGTCTCCAAGGAAGGACAGAGAAATGGGAGAGGGGAAGAGCTCAGCCAGTGTAGCCGTGCGGAGAGCCGTGGGTTAGCCAGCGTGGAGCAAGAGCATGAAGCCATGACAGGAGGTTGGCATGGGATCATCTTGGATTATTAGTGCCTCTTGTTTTATAAGCTGAGTTCTGGGGGAGGAAATATGCAGTGAAGTTAAACTGGTGATTGCACAGGCACGCCGGCGAGAAGGGTTGAAGTGGGTGGGCAGTCTGTGGGGGCTGCTGTGTTAACTCCAGCCAAGGAGAGGCACACGCTTTCCAATCTATGCTATCTCAGTTTCAGGGCTGCAGACAACCCATCAGGGTGTCATTAACGAGCAGTTACTCCGCTCTCATTGCTGCGTTTTCAGGAAATATGTCAAAGGCATTTCTGGTGAGCGAGGGCTCGGTGCGATCGGATTGCTCCAGCCTTCTCGCAGCATTCCATTCAGATTATAATACACAATAGTTCAGACCCTGCTGTGTCCCATTACTCAATTATGAAATTGCTTTAGAAGTTGGGAGCTTACTGATTGGCTCCGAGTGATTTCATACCCATCATATTTCTGTGTTTGTGCTCTTGGGCTGATTGCTCTGTCTGGTTGGTTCAAGCCGTTTCACTCTTCTGCTTCATGCACTAGAATGTGTTTTATACCTCCCTGTGTCACTAACAAAATCCCACTCAATGTGCTTTGTGTCTTCAAATCAGGCGGCGGAAGTGCAAATTCCCTCTGAGGTCAATTGTTGTGGGTATGGAGCCTTCATGTTACTGCTCGAAGAGCTAGGAGAAGTGGGAAGATGTAGTGGAGCAATATGGGAAAAGAAGACTGGAACAGCAACTGAATTTATTTGTGCAGCTTCTACCACTCCTAAAGCACTTGTCCTCTAAGCATCATAACCACTGAATCCACTAAGCATCACCACCAGCCTGTATAAAACTTAACTTTGTTTATGAATTACATGCAAGAGGCAAGGAAAAAGTTATTTTGATAGTTTGTGCAGATATGATCTGCTTTTTTTTCTGTGTCAGATCTGGATGCATGTCTTCGCCTTCCTGCCTTGTTTGTCATGGGGTAAACCTTTCTCAGTGGTGGAAGACTTAATGGAGAGAGGCACCTCTGCTGTATGTGTAAACCAGGAATTTTACACCTGTTTGAAATAAAACCCATGCAACATGAATAAAAAAAAAACACAAAAAGGAAGCCCAAAAAGGGTGGAAGCTAATGACACCAATCTGTGTGGTGCTGTTGATATGCTAGAGGGGAGGGATGCCATCCAGAGGGACCTTGACAGGTTGGAGAGGTGGGCCCATGCCAACCTCATGAAGTTCAACCAGGCCAAGTGCAAGGTCCTGCACGTGGGTCTTGGCAATCCCAAGCACAAATACGGGCTCAGGGAGAATGGATTGACAGCAGCTCTGAGGAGAAGGACTTGGGAGTGCTGGTGGACGAGAAGCTCAACATGAGCAGGCAATGCGCCCTTGCGGCCCAGAAGGCCAACCACATCCTGGGCTGCATCAAGAGGAGCGTGGCCAGCAGGTCGAGAGAGGGGATTCTGCCCCTCTGCTCCGCTCTGGTGAGACCCCACCTGCAGCACTGCGTCCAGCTCTGAAGCCCCCAACAGAAGGAAGGAGGATGTGGACCTGTTGGAGTGAGTCCAATGGAGGCCACGCGGATGATCAGAGGGCTGGAGCACTTCTCATATGAGGACAGGCTGAGAGAGTTGGGGCTGTTCAATCTGGAGAAGAGGAGGCTCTGGGGAGACCTAATAGCAGCCTTCCAGTACCTCAAGGGGGCTTTTGATGAGGGCATGTAGTGATAGGACAAGGGGTAATGGCTTTAAACTAGAAGAGGGCAGATTTAGATTAGATATCAGGACGAAATTCTTCACTCTGAGGGTGATGAGGCATGGGAACAGGTTGCCCAGAGAAGCTGTGGATGCTCCATCCCTGGCAGTGCTCCAGGCCAGGCTGGAAGGGGCTCTGAGCAACCTGGTCTGGTGGAAGGGGTCCCTGCCCAGGGCAGGGGGGTTTGGAACTGGATGATCTTTAAGGTCCTTTCCAACCCAAACCATTCTATGATTTTATGTGGTTTGATTGTACTGAATTACCCAATTTATCACACCCTCTGTACAAGGGGAGCGAACAAGAATGAAGTTAGGATGACTCAGCTTGTGCATCTTTAAGATGTTCAGTTCTGTCTGTATCCATCCATGCATGAAGTGAAGCAAGGTCCTGTTCTAAATTAAAATAATGTTATGTGTTCTAGTTTGAGAGCCAAAATAAACTGTCTTTGAACTTTTCTAAAACTTACTGCTAGTGATCACTTTGAGCACCTATTGTTAATAGCAGCGTCAGCTTTGAGGAACATTTTGTACCACCCAAGGAAAAAAGCTGAGGCTGATAAACTGATAGCGCGATGCATTGCCAGAGCCTATTAGAATCAAATTGTTGACATCTTCCAGGGAGAAGCTGAGCTCACAAAAAAAAATCTGAGTAAAAATGTCCTTGGTATGCAATTAATAGTTTTCTGCCTTCTCTGTCAATAAAGGAATGTGATTTAGAGTCAGGGCGAGTTGCTCGGCTGGATATGTTTCGAAGCCTGTGGATATGGCCAAGCAACTGGATGCCGTTGACCTTGTGCTCAAGCCCTCGATCCACTGTTCAAAGGGGAGAGATTTCTTCATAAAAAGCCCTGAACTCTGGTGGTCCCTCAAGAGTTTCTCTTGGGCCAAATCCTGAAATCCTCTCTAGGTTAAGTCCTCACTGGAGACGTTTAGATACATGCACAAATAAAAATGAAATCAGGACACTGGAGCGGTCTGGCTTGTTTTTAAGGAATAATTTATTTCCCAGAATCAGCATTTAGCTTTTTTTTTTCTCCCTCTTGTTCAGATTAGACCACCAGCAGGTTTTTTTTCACCCTCCAGGTGTTACCAGGTCATTACTGGAAAGCAGCATGACTTTCTGTACCTTTGATGCTGATAAAATGATAGTCCCTTTTGCCTACACAGGGATGTAGCTAGAAGGTCTTTGAAAGGTTTCAGCCTGTGTTTCCCAGAAGAATCACTGATTTTCTGATTAGTTAGGGCTTTGGCAACAGCAACAGGATCCTCTCACCTGCCAGCAGATAAGGATCATCGTAAATGTTCACCATTCTGGGCTCTGCTATTCAGTCAAGTGAATACTCAAAAAAAACCCTCCCAGTATTATGCCATCTAAATTTTCCCCTTTCAGCCTTTCCACTGGATGTGGTCGCTCTGACAATCTGCCATGCCACTAGCACAGAGAGGTGCTTATCTTGCAAAGTTATTGCATGTCTTTATTAACTCATTGTGTTTACTGATTTAAATATTCTCTGCAGATGAGACATATGGCAAACGCCGGCCAGCTTAGTCTCAGCTGCTTCTCAGATCCAGATGCTAATATCATTTCATAACTTGGCTTGTGCGGCTCAGATCTGTACCAAAAGACTCTGTTTTGAATTACCATTATATTTGATATTAATGCTAAGCATACTCACAGCTGTCCTACATTGCTATTTCCACCCTCCCTGGGATTCAGCTCTCAGACAGAGGACATAACACTCTTGTATGTCTGCCCCTCAGGATTTTTAGATCTGTCCTGGACTCGCAGCGTATTGTCTACAGCAGAGAAGATGTGCTCATTGCCCCTGCATCGTTCTCAGCTTATGAGCTCGGTGGCTTTCTCAAGGTCAGGCCTAACCTGGAAAGCTTTTTCAGCATCGTAACAGCGGTCTTCAACGGGGCAGCCCAGGAAAGGCTCATGTGCAGAATGTCCAAAATCTCTAAGGGTGTTTGGGATGGGATTTCGGAAGCATTTAGTCACCTAAAGATGAGGAATGGTATCTAGTGGGATTTTCCAACCTATGTTGGGCCCAGATCCTCAGTGGTATTACGTGTCTTTGTCTTGGTGGAGTCAATGGGAGTTAAGCACTGAAGCGTGCTGAGGGTGTAGGTCCTGGACACCTCTGCACAGCTATCCACACCTTTAGGAGCACAAACACCTTTAGAAGACTACCAACCAGGCAGCCTTGCTCATGGCTTCCCCCAGCTCCTGGGGAACAGTCTCACCTCTGGACCTTGGTCCTGTGGGCATACTGAAACCAAACATCCCAGTTCATGTCCCATCGGCTGCAGTCTAGGGAGCCCATGCCCACCCCGGGACCGGCGTTTCCAGCTTGCTGAGGGCAGCACTCCACCAGCTGAGACTGCGTAAACATCCCTCAGCAGCAGGAATGGCACTTCAGTCACTTGTACGACTCAAATATTTTCTTTTTCCCACAGAGGCACAGTTGTTAGGGGGAGGAAAAACATCAAACAGTTTGATTCCTTGTGCTTGCTGGATCCTGAGGAGCAACGCTCAGAATCATAGTTTGTCCATGACCGCTGGGCACAGTTTCTTTAGCACAAGAGCAGAATGTGGTCTTCTGCTAATGAGCAGGTCAGCAGTTACTCCTTGGAGAGAGTCTTGTGCCTGTACCCACTAAAAGCTAAATATTTCTGTTGGTGACAAACTAGCTTATCACCTTCTATGGATGAAAATGGGAGAAAAGCTGTAAATCTAACATAAATCCTGTCCTCAGCAAACCCCTTGGGAGTCAACCTGGAGATGTTAGGACAAAGGCTAGAAAACCTCTTGGGTCGCTTTCAGATTCTGAGCAGGTTGGCAGCCTTGGCACAAATCTCTTAAAATCCGCAGCGTTGTAGCTGGCACAAATCTGGCCCCGGTAGAGAAATGTCCCGGCCAGAGGCGGGTTTGAGGTGCACCTCGCCTGGGTGTTTTCCAAGGCACACCAACATGCATGCTGTGCCGCCGAGAGCTGGCTCCTCTCCCTCCATCTTCTGCTTTCTCCTCAGAGAGGATTCAAGTTTATTTAATCTCAGATTTCTTGCTGAAAAACGCTCAGTGAGCGTGAAATGCCTTTGAACTCCGGGAGCAGCGCTACTGCCTGTAATAAGGCCGGGGAGCAGGAGACGGCCGCTCCCGTAGCTCTTACAAACACATCTGCGCAACGTGATGCAGGAAGCATCTCAATGCCTCCGAAGCCTTGTATGCTTTCACAAGGGTGTTCGGAAGCACGGAGGACACCGTTTGTGACCTGTGTGCCTCGCTCACCGGCCCGCAGACGGTATGCAACAGGGGCAAATTTTTGAGTTTAATATAAAAGTATTTCCAGCCCAGACAATCAGCTGCGAGGGACTTGGAATACACTGGAAAGCGGATAGCCAGGAAACCCTTTCCATGAAGAGAAGAGAGGATTTAGTTGCTGAGTGCTGCAAAGATGCATACATTTTCCTAAAAAAACATTCATGGTGCCAACGTGAAGATTCAGTGCATTGTCAAAACAAGCCAAGATTCTTATTAAAACCAATTGCTTTGGTTTGTTAGGCTGCTGTACTGTGGTGCCTCGAAGCCAACATACGTATTTGGGTTTAGGACAGCCATTTCAGCCAAACCTTAGGTGGCTAGAGACGAATGTGAGCTAAGCAGATGCAGGGTGTCCTTTGCCCACTTGTCCTTTGGAGGCTGGTTCACGGTACGAGGTGTGTCGGATGTTGGCTTTCTCTGGGAGAGCAGACGGCCCTGCGATGGAGCTGTACGGTACAGGTAGTGCTGTGGGAACCCCACGTGCTCCTCGTTTGGACACACAGTAATGTAACAAAAAAAAAAAAAAAAGACAAAATACACATGCTATTTCTTGTAATCTGAATTTCTTCTGACTGAATGTCATGAATAACAAAGAACATTCTGAAGAGAGAGGTAATATCTTTTATTAGGCTAGCTGTGATGACACCAAAAAAGCAGAAGCCCTTCTCCCCTTGAAAGCTTGTTTTTTTTTTCCAGGGATATTGGTCTAACATGGTGCCTACAGCAATACTACTGCCAGCATAAGAAATAAACAGAGCGTGCTTCTGAAACGCAGTTCTGCTCTTTACAGTATCAGGGTTGTCCCACCCACGCCAGTGAAGACAGGTGGGGTGCATGAACCAGTCTTTGTGTGGCTCTGGTGGATGTGCAATACAAGTGTTCATTTACTACCTAAGGAAACAAAAAAAACCCCACCCCTTGAAAAATCTCTTGAATGTATATTTGAATCTAGAATTACAAATTTTTTCTTTATTTGTAATATGGTACTGGAAGATTGGCTCTGTTTTAACAGCATAAGCCAAACAAAGGTTAAGGCTTTAAAGAGGAAGGGTAGAGATGGCAATTCCAATAGTAAAATGCATCAAAAATTAGGAAGCTGAGAAATATGAATCCTTAGAATCATAGAATCACAGGATGGTTTGGGTGGGAAGGGACCTTCAAAGCCCATCCAGCCCAACCCCCCTGCAAGGAGCTGGGGCATCTCCAACCAGATCAGGTTGCTCAGAGCCCCGTCCAACCTGGCCTGGAATGTTTCCAGGAATGGAGCATCCATCACCTCTCTGGGCAACCTGGGCCAGTATCCCACCACCCTCAGCGTAAAAAATTTTTTCTTAATGTCTAATCCGAATCTGCCTCCCTGTATTTTAAAATCATTACCTCTAGTCCTTTCACAACAGGCCCTGCTGAAGAGTTTCTCTTCGTCCTGGGGAGCTGTCTGGGGAAGGGACTTGGCAAAAGCAGAAGGCTCTTGGGTTTTCAGAAACAAAAAGATGAGTGTCAGAAACTGCAGTTAAAAAAACATTCAGCCTCCATGGACCTCTGCTTCACAGCCCCTACATGTGGGTTTGGCTCCTGGCTCATCCTTTAACACGCTTTGTGACCCTGGTCCCATCACTCTGTGCTGATTATTTCCTAAAAGAATTTAACAAACCGATGATGTTGCAATGAGTTGGTTAGTGATGCAGTCATCTGCACCGCATAGTGGGTTGATCTCCTCCGCACTGCCCCGTGGTTAACAGCTTGGGAGCTCTTCATTTTTAGGTGCTCTGAAGCAGACCAGAGCATCCTGAAGGGCAGATGTGTTTTGTGGCAGGGAAGTCCTTGGGGAAGGCTGCAAAATAGCGACTCCGTGCTCGGTGTCCTTGGTGTGTCTAGGTGTGCTGTGCAATGTGAAGACCCAACGCTAGACTCGTGGGTGTTCCTCCATCTCTGGAGAGTGACGGCGCGTCCCCACCTGCTGTTTCCACGGGCTGCTGAGCGGCACTCAGCACAGTCAGCTTTCTAAAAGCAATGACATACAGCAAGTCCTAGATTCCCATGATCCGAGCAAAACCTCAGACTCAGCCTGCCTTCCGTGAGCGGTATTCACACATCTGAGCCTTACGGCAAGCTCCCAGCCTAACTATCAGACTCTTGGCAGTAATTTCCGCACCGGTTTGTTGTATTTGGACTCGAGATTCCCCCTTGACCCCAAAAGTCACACTAAAATGCTAAAAGTATTTTCTTTACTTGCTAAAGAAAACACAGAGGACTTTATTTAGTTATTCAGAACTCCTCAGCCGTTCTTCAGTCACTGCATGATTTCCAGAGATGGTATCTGTGCTGTTGTCTCCCTGCTCGGGTCGCTCAGAGCAGCTCGAAGGGGAAGGAAAGCTGTTACATTTCATTGTCCTCAAAAGAGGGGAGAAAAATCTGACTGGTGCTCCCAACCCAAACAACTCCACTGCCTCGCGCATTCTTGACAGCCAGCAAGGCTCCATTGAAAACTGTCTGTAGCCTTTAACTCCCTTCTAACAAGTTGGCCATTTCCATAGAGAAGATTTTTTCCCTCTGCTGATTTATGAGCTTTAATTTATATGCAAGCCTGGAATACTTGCTTTGGGAAGAGTTCTACCTCAAGCCAAGCGAGCACTGAGATGCACAGCACTTTGTGTGGTATGCTCGGTATTTTCACGGCCCAGTCCATAGCAGGCCAAAAAATCCCGAGTTAGGAGAGAGCCTGGTTGTAGGTGATGCTGAGCACTCCCGCTTCCCGCCCTGGCTGGGCCAAAGAGGTGCATTAGTGAATTGGGAGAGTTTATCAGGTTTGGAAAGCCTCTGCGTGACCCAGGCAGGCACGTAAGTGTGGAAGCGCTGCTGCAGCCCGGGCTCCCGTGCAGCCCGTACGTGATCTGGGAAATTGTTTAACAGTGTCTCAATGGGTGGTAATGGGATTTTCCAATCTGGAGCTGACTCGCTGGAGCCTGGGTGTAGGTAGGATTGTGCTGACTCCGTCATTTCCTTTGGAAGGGCTTGAGAGTTTTTGGCACTTTTTTGCATCATGTCAGGAGCTCCTGACTTCTGGCTTCTGGGCTGAGATACGGCAACTGATGATGTGCACTCCAAACCACAGTATTGTCCCATTTTGCTTCTTGTTTGTACCTGCTAGGAGGATCCAAATTGCTGCTACTGTGCCTCAGATGAAGGTTGTTACCTTCTAGCTGAAGGGTGGTGAATTTTCTATACGGTTTATTAACTTAATGCAATGTAGAAGCAGCATACTTTTCATCTGTTGGTTTGTTATCGCCATTTGTTGTGCTATGTTATACATACAAGTGAAGGGATTGGCTTTACACTTAAAATCTGAGGAGTTGTGTTAAAATCACTGCAGTTGGGTGGAGCAAGGAAGCACACTTGTTACACTCAGCCCTTCCTGCCCACTCAAATGTAAATTGTAGTGCCCGGGAAAAGGGCAAGGAAAGTGTGATTGCAATCCCATGATTGCTCAACCGCGTACACGTGCCCTACAAGCACTTGTAACTGCCCCCCAGATGAGTGGTGCTGACCCACAGCTGCCCTGTGGGGAGCTCCTGGCTCGCCTTGCAATGGCCAGGAGTGTGTGCCCAGGCAGCAAGTCCACAAGCAGCCCTCGAGGTAGAGACTATGGAGTTACTGGGGTTCGGCAGGCCAGCCTAGGCCTCTGGGAAGGTGATTAGACCTGATGAGTTGAGTTTGCCCTTGAGGGCACACACGGGTGGTCACAGCTACTCAGTAAACTTGTCAGCTGCGGTAAAGGGACCATGGCTGAGCCCTCAAGGGCTTGGTCCAACAGCATGGCCAGAAGCCATGCAGAAAAGCACTTAACTGCCTGGGCAAATCCCTCTATGCGGGAAAACACTTACCAACATGCTGACAGTGAAGCACATGTTTAAATGTTTCTCTAAACACTGTGGCCTTGGGGTAGGATCCTCAAGGATATTTAGCTCCCTAATTCCCAATTATTGCAATAAATACGTTCAAAGGCTTGAAACTTGATGGTAGCGGAAGGAGGCGTGTTGACTTTGGAGGGTGGTAATGAAGCCCTGTAGGTTGGATTCACTGACTTAGCACTGGATGGTGATGCTTGCACATCCTGGAGCTGGTGAGATCTGTTGGCCTGATGGGTCACCCACACAGATCTGTGAGCTAGCAGAAGCAGTGCGGTTACACAGTTACGGCTGCCTAATCTTGACTGTTATCATTCATCAACTCTTTCACAAGCTTCAAAATGCTTTATCTAGCACATTGAGATTGGGATCTTGCTACCAACTGTTTTGCACCTCCTCATTCCCTCCTTTATGGGAATAAAGAGACAGTGCTCTAACATATATTCTGCTTTTAGTAAAACTGAGAAGGGTCTGAGTAGACAGGGAGAGCTGTTACCTTCACAGATGAAATGATGAGGAGTTCATGCAACAGTGTTCGGTTCTTTGCAGCAGGTCTGTTCTGCTCAGAACCCAGCAAGCTCGTCAATGGCTGGGTCACCTCCACCCCTTGGTGACTGAATTAACAATAGATCACTAACTACATCCTGCTACACTTGAGAACCTCCTTTCATCTCATAGGTGGCTTCTCTGACTATGGAGTTAGTGGGAGCCCACTGGCTGTAGGAAGACTCACTGAAGTACACCTAGAAGATCTCCCATGGACAATGGTGTGGGGTTTATGGAACAGCCCATGGTGGGGGTACGTTCAGGTCCTGAAGATGCATGTAGGTCTGAATGGGATAGTGTGACGGACAATGCAGGAAGCTGGGAGTGTGAATTTGGACCGAGGTACCAAGGCTTACTCACACCCTTGTGATAAGAAGGCTTAGGGGAGAGGGTTGTTTATCTATTTGTTTGCCTGTAGGCAAGGCGATAAAAGGTGATCTTTTAGAATGCTCAGGATAAGGAAACCTGAGTCAGAGACATCCTCAGCCTCCCTCACTGTTATCTGTGTTGCACTAACGAGAATAATTCATCGCTCGCTCTAGCTTATATAAAATTGCAGTCTTGGATGTGACCTCTCTCCCGGGACCCACTCCACCCACAAGTACCTCCCTGACCTCATCTCCCCTCTTCCTTCTCCACCCGGCACTCGCTTCTGCAGTGCTGGCCTCCTCGCCCCGTCGTCCGCCGGCAGCTCCTCACAGCTGAGCGCTGGGTGCTCACAGACGGCTGAGCTCGCTCTTGCAAAGTTTGGCTCTTGCATGGTTTTTCATCTCTGCTGGGGAGTCCCCTCCCCAGCTCTCACCTTACGCCTACCTTCCAGCTTTCCCTCTCCACTGTTTCCTGATCCTCCCTCTAAAAATAGGCTCTGTGGTTTGGGAGTTTCCAAACAAACAAAAACCAGTGGAAGGTTGTGGTTTCTGCTGCTTTTCTTTCACTTACTTAGAGTGAGAAACCACCTTCTGCACAAAGACAGACATCACCGTGCATCACACGGCAGGCATGGTACATTGGCACTGCCATGGGTGTGCGTCATCTGAGATGGTCCTAGCAGAAGAACGAGAACAGTCCTTGTGATGACTGTCCCATCCCCGCCCTCCTGAGATACAGTCATACATGAGCTCTGTGTCATCTGTAAAGAAAACAAAACTAGGAGGTGGTCCTTACAGCAGCTTGTTCATCATGCGAAGAACATAATTCTCCACCAACTTATGCATCATGGGATGGATTGAGCACTCTGGGTTGCGTTTGCTGTTGGGAAGCAGATAAAATGTTCAGTGAAATGCCCAGGAACTAAAATTATCTTTAGGTGTGACACCTCCACTGGTTTATCAACAGCTGGGGAAAAGCTCTCAGAAGCATCAACAAAAAAAATCTAAACATATTAGTATGTATATAAGAATATACATACTATATCTCAGGCACACAACTTGTCTGATACTAAAATCTTGTGTTCTGGATCCTGGCAGGATCTCTCCGGGCACGTTTCTGGCTCTCTGCTTCCAGAGGTGGCAAAGGTGGGCATCTCAAGGACTCTACCGGCACGACAAGGTGCCACCATGACTACGCTGCATGTCCAGAGGCTTTCAAGGAAGAGGCAAGCAATGATGGCCTCACTGAACAGACCAAATCCTGCTTTAGCAATTCCTGTGTAAAGGAAAAGAGTAAGAAAACCTGCTGTCCTAGAGTATCAGCGGTTGTGTCCCCACTGCTATGGGCTGGCGGATTAAAAACCCCGACTTTTCAGGCAGAAGTAATATCTTACTTACCTGTCCTGTAGGCCTAAAGGCTTGGCAGGTTGTGTTCATCTACGTCAGATGATAGATCACCTTTATCTCTGCAAAACTTCCTTTCCAGAAAGGTAGACTGCATGATTTCCATAATTCCTATGGATTATGAGATTAATGGAGCAACCCCTGACCTTTGATGTGTGGGAACCCAGGAAGGTATTGCAACATCCTTTGTCACACTCTTCGAGTCCCCGGGATGAACGCTGCTGTACCACCTGTACATCATCCTCCTCCTATGTGTTCCTTCTTCGCAGCCCCTGAAGTCACAGAGCTGCGTGTCTTGTCCTTTCAATTGAGATGGGGAAAGTAGAAGCCAGACTTTTCCCTGGGTTAAAATTTGCCCCTTGGAACTTCAATAACAGGAACAATCTTAGATGAGTTTGCCAGCATTCAAAACCTCATCGAGCTCTGAACTAAACTGGCTTTACATCCCATTTGAGAAGATGAAATATATTCAGCTAGAAATCAGTTAATTTTCCACCAAATAGGAACACACTTGAGCATCCATGCCATGCTGATAGCCATGTCATACTGGAATATCCAGAAAGTTTTGTGGCTTTGAGGAGCTCATTTGGATACATGGTTAAAGCAAATTTGGTTTATTTTCTGTGATGCATTATTGTGTTTTTGGCCATTGGATATGATGCTCAGAGCAGGCAGCAGTGATAGTTATAAGGCCATAACCGTGTAATTACATGGGAAACATAAAATGAAACCTTTTGTGTTTCAGAGAGTTGAAACATAAAATGAAAACACAAGGCGAACAGGGAAAGAAAAGGGTTAACCATTTAAAGGACTGAGCTAAACAAAACATATCTGTGCGGGAGTCTCCCCAGGGAAGTGGCTGAGACCACATCTCTTGGATCATTTAAAACTGGACTGTACAGAGCAATAGAGACAATTCTGCAGGGAGCAATCCTTCACTGGCAGGTGGGATGGACTCCATGACCTAATACGTCTTTCCCGTCTCCGGATCCATGAGATGAGCCTATAACCAGTGCAATACGGTTCTGCCCAGAGTTCCCATGTGTTGGTAGTGAACAGAGCCAAGCTGCACCAACCTGTGTCTTGTTTAAGTTAACTCTTTACGTGGTGCTTTTACCCTACGCTGGTTGCTTTTTCAGTGGACTCCCTCCTCAAACAGATGATTATTTTATACTCACTTCATTTTTGGTATGTAAAGCGTGTTAAATCACAAACTGTGTCATATGTTTTCCTTAAAATAGAACAAGAAGGCAGGAAAAAAGCACCCCTTTCTCTTCCATTTCTGCAAATTGCTCCCTGACACTCTTGGGAAGGATTTAGACCACCCATCATCTAGTTGTCCATCAGGCAGTGCGCAGCATCTTGTCAACCACATGGCAGAGAAATGCCCTTTTCCTTCCACATGAGGTGTGGCACCAGCTGGACCCCTGCGTGTCCCATGTGGCACATGGTCACCGTGCCCGGGTAGTGACAATTTGGGGTCTCAGAGCTCCAAGTGCTTTTGCTTTTGCTCTCAAGTGACTGAGTTTATCTGGATGAGAAGATCCCAAGGAGATGAAGCAAACTTCTCCCGCTGAGATAGGTGGCAGTCCTTTGGGAAGAGGGAAGATGGAACTTTCTTCTGAAGGACTGAGATATCCGTAATATCTGAATGCCTCACAGCAAGTAATGCTGCGCATCTACTGTTCCTCTCACAGCAAGGGATTGTACCTTCACCTCACAAACCTGAGCTTTGAAGAAGCTAATGGTTAGTTCGCTGGTCTTCAAAGGTAACTAGGAACTGAGATCCTTCTCATTTCAGTAGGAGCCTAGAGCTGCATGACGAAGGTCCATCTAAGCCCCTCTGCATATTGTTGGTTAAGGTTTCTCTGAAAGTTTAGAGCCAGTCAAAAGGAAATACTTAAGTGAAATGTAAGTCGTGGCACAGGTGCCTAAACACGTTTTAAAAGTTAGCTCTAACTACTGGGTGAGAAGACACCCAGGGACTCTCTGGTCAAGCAGAGAATGGATATCCATTTTTCCCTGGCTGGGGTTAGGACCAACCAAGCTGCCTGGGCAGGGTGTGGCACAGCACCCTGAGGAAGGAGGACCGAAATGCCCTCGAGACCTCGAGATGCTGCTCCCGCTCCAGCCTGGAATCCTCCTTCCTCCTTCTTGCCCTGAGGCGACAGTAGTTGGGCTAGATCAACAGGAAGACGCAGCAGGAAATGGGAGCAGGAGATAAACCAAAACCTCCTCAAGTTCCCACTCCTACTCACCTGTTTGACTTGAGAAGTAGATCAGAACCTAAGATGCAGTTGCTTCTTGTCTAGAGTGAAGGTGTGGACAGCTTGCGCGGGGCGGCGATGCGGAGTGCTTGCGCAAAGATGAAACCCCTGTTCTGTCCTCACCTGCCAAGTCCAGGGAGGCCATGGGAGCGCAACTGCGAGGAGGACTTGGCACCCAGCACAGTACAGTAACAACGTCAATCATTGGCCCTTTGCAATGGCCATGGAGAGCGAGTTCGCACGAGATGTAGCCCGGTGGGACTGGTGACAGAAGGGTTTGGGCTGTTTGGATTCAGGGCTACAAAACTGCTCTGGCATCACTAATGTAACTCTTTGGATGCTCCAAGTATGCGTTCTAGGACAGTGCGACAACCCACATCACCTGAGCCCCCAAGGCTGTGAGGACCCCTTCCCACCAGGGACACCTTCCTACCATGAGGTTTTTAAGAGATGCTAGGGCTATTCTTAGGAGAAATCCATTTCTCTTTCTCTCTCTTTCTCTTTCGGGTAAATACTCATAGGCACACACAACGGAAACCTGGTAAGAACAAAGGTGTTGGTGTTACCTTGTTGGCCAAACATCTTTGGTTTCTACCTGATCCGATGCGGGTGTTGGGGAGAGGGCTGCAGAGACTCATCCAAAGCCCAGCGCTGGAACAGAAATGGCTCAACTGTCCTGGTATTCGCTGGTGTCTCCAGCTGCGCTTCTTTCAGGTCTTGAGCAAGAAAACTTCTACCCTCTGCTTGTTGTTGCTGTTTTTTCAGGTTTTTGTCTTACTGGAGAACAAACTTTCCTCCATCTGGAGGCAGAGCTAAGGGAGAGATTGCAGTGACTGGTGTACACAGAAATGCACAGACTGCGCGTCCAGAAATGGGCTAGTGATTGGAAAGGGCACGGCAGCAGGATGAGGAAATACTGATTTTTACCAAAATCTCCACCTTGTGCCTCCATACTCCAGCTCATGCCACGATTACAAAAATCCACAGCTGTGTGAAGTGTCTCCAACCTGAGTCACTGGTGGCAGCACTGTCGGAGTGCACGAGGCACAGGTCTCTCTCCTAGGAAAGCAAATTTCCCTTCACGGCTTTTCAGCCCTTTTAAATATTTGCTGTGATTGTGGTACTAATTAAATTCAGCTGTTGCAGGTAATATAACTCCTAACAGCTTTTTTTTTTTTTTTTTTTTAAAGTTATTTTCTCCCTTTTAGAGGGCAAGTGAGCAGCACTTAAAGGTCTACGGTCCGTCCGCTGGGATGGCTGCTGGCAGAAATGCCGAGGTTTGGTTGAACCCTGAAATCATTGCTTTACTCGGGCCAGTTTGCCTTTAGCCCTGCGCGGGGAGGGATCGAGGCACAGTGCTCTGACGATGTGCTACCTGCACTTTCCCTGCCTGTGATAATAATCGTGATAGACTGAACAGCCAGAGCGTAAGATGGGAGGGGAGGATGACCATCATCTGAGCTCTTCTCTACCTTGCATTTTGTTTTTCTGGACCTCAGCTCCATCACTTCTTCATTTTGTTGAAGCAGGGTGCACAAAACAGGCTGCCCTGCCACCTCTGCTCCTTTGTAAGGGCCAGCCAGTGTCTAAACCTTCAGCAATCTTGTTCAGATTTGTGGGCGAATTGCGTAGACAAAAGGTCGGTGCCTTACCAGAAAATGGCATTTTTGTGGTCTTGTTCTGACGCTGCGTGTGGGGCGGAGGGCTTCCTGGCACTCACCTTTCAGTTGTCAAGGAGAATTTCTGCTTGTCAGAAATGATTCAGAAAGCCCTCGCTGTCTGTCCGCCGATGTTTTGAATTTTAAAGAGTAGCCCCGGGGCAGTATATTTAAAACATGATCTCAGAGGAACCGGTTCATTGTATTTGTAAGCCTAAAGAGTGAGCTCAGAATGACAGCGATAAATAGACACGGGGGCTTGCGGAGTCACACCGAGGTCAGGTGTCCCCCCCGTCCCATCCCCCACGACTTAGGCCAGTATTGCATTTCCTCATTCAAAACCAAGCCTATTTCTTTTTGCTTTACAACTGCTCATCCCATCAGCTCTTCTAAGATGGGCGCAGTGGCTGCTCCGATGTGGAGTTGGTGCCAGGGCCTTGAAACCCAGGCACGGGGCTGTATTTTGCCATCTGAACAAAGCCCCTTGATCTTCAGAAGGCCAGAGCACCTGCAAGCCCGATCGCTCTCAGTGGGACCTGTGAGCACTCCCCAGCCTTTTGCAAAAAAAAAAAAAAAAAAAAAAATCAAACCGCGGCGTTAGAGGCTAGAGATGGGGATGATAGCGGGTGATGGAGTTATTGTAATGTAACGAGCTGCCACTCCTCTGCCAAGCCACAGCAGCTCTGCGCGTGTGCGCGCGCACGGATGCTCTTATTCGTCTCAGCCGTAGGATCTACACAGAAACGGTTCCTGTGGATTTGCGCTGATCTGGCAGCCATCCTGCGGCCGGTCACCAGGCACTGCTGATAAGCCTTAACCAGCGGAGTTTAGAGCCCCTGCGTTTGAACGTCCCTACTCCAAGCACAGCGAGGTATTCTGTGCTCCCAAGAGCAGAACCAGGCTGGGGAGACGGATGCGTGTTGTGGTGTAGGTGACCTGGCCCTGGCTTATTCTGAGTTTTGGAAAAAACGAGCTCAGAGAGAGCTCAAGCTCCTCTGGAAATGCGCATGGAACTGTATTTGCTGTAGCAAAGCGCTAAACTGCACTAGCAAATGCCGTCCGGTAACTGAGCCTACGCATCGGGACCTTCAGGCCTAGGGTTGCCCTCAGGGCTTTAATTACACTGACAAAGAGTGAGAGACCTTTTGTGAGAGCTGGTCCTGGCTCCTTATTCCACTTTTCCTTCAACCTGGCTCTGAGCTTTTGGTTGAAGCCCATCCACTAGCACAACAGGAAGGAAAAAAAACCTTCAGGTCTTGCTTTTAGGTCCCTGCGGCGCTTGGCTTTCCAGCACCAGTCTCCTTGTTTCACAACCATACAAAGAGTTGGGAAAACCAGGACCTGTCTGGATAACAAGCCATCATTCCGTCCCGTGCTTAAAAGAAGCTTTCTGTGCTCCGAAGAGGCCAAATAACTTTTCCCGCCTTCACCGTAATTTTTTAACTTTGGGCATCTTTGCAAACGACTCTGCTGGCTGGGATGGAGCCCAGCAGTGCCAGAACACCATGGGAAGGGAAGAGGCTGCTCTGTGATATTGCCAACCTGAGGAGGAGGAGCAGGAAACGCTGGAAATCCCCTAAGCACGCCTGTTTTCTTGAGATTCCCAACTCAATTTTGCAGACTCAGAAGATTTTACATAATTTGGTTTAGTCAGTTCAGAGGTTTAAGGCGCTTGGCTACAACATCTGGATTGCATCTTGGGGGTGGGTTATCCACAAAAGAACTCAGACAGAACAGTTGGAAATTCAGCCATTGCTAGCAAAACCGAAGGAAAACAAGAGTGCGGGAAGGGAGTTGCTACTCTGCTACCCGGTGCGCTGGACGCTGGATTCAGGCCCGTGCTCCATCTCTGGGCTTGCTTGAGCCATCAGCCAGCTTGATATGCCACAAACCAGTGAAGGAAACATCAGCTCCCTCTTTAATCACCTGCCTCTGCCACCTGAAGCTCTCAAGAGCAAAAAAAACCCCCAAAAACCACAACAAAACAAACCAAAAATCGATAGGTAATCGCTAAACGTGCAAATAAACCTCCCATCAGATGTGCAAGTGGAACAGGCACAGCTCTCTGACACGGTGATTTCTACACAAGCGCCAAAGGGCTTCATTCCGGCTTCCCAGCCTGCAAGTGTTGGCCCTAAAAAAGCCCCTTAATGAAACGTTTCAAGTTGAAAAGTCCAAGTCAATTCAAAATAGAAACAAAGGAAGTTAATTTTAAGAGGCCTTTAATTTTTAGCCCGTAAGAGCCAAGAAAGTTGCGTATCGATGAGACGGTGCCTTGAGACAAATGAAACACAGCTCAGCACCCCACGGCGGGCGTTGGCTACCCTTAGGCCTCGTCCTCTTCACGAGCTGATAGAGATCAGCACCTCCTCGGTCTGAACCTTTCACCATTTGCCATGTTTTGCCTCACAGGCAGCTGCACTTCAGCGGTGGGTGAAACGATTCCTCTTTGTCTGAAAGGGCAAATTCTTCCCTTTAGATGTTTGCGCTCACCTCCCATTAACTTTGGTATGAGCTGAGCTCATGCTTCCAAGAGCGAAATTTGGCTTATAATTCCTGCATGCTTCGGGATCCTTTGGGTACCATATAAATGTAAGATACTGTGATTCAGTGCTAAAGCGCAGAGAAAATGCAAACCCCCAGGAGACGCTGTAAGAGAAAATCATATAGAGCTTTTGTTTAAAACAACAACAAAAAAAATAAAAAAAAAGGAGAAAGATTAAGAAAAACAATTGAGATTCATTCCAAAGCTGATTTCATCACAAACCAAGGATGAGAGCGAGTATCTCTTGCGTGATCGCTTCTCTGACTTCGGTGAGTTACAGGCCATCGGATCAGGCCGCAGTTTCGAAGGCATTATTGAAAATGTCTTACCTCCTATATTTCCTGTTTTTTAATCAAACTCAATGCGCTGCCAGAGGTGTTTCATTTACCAGGAGAAGGGTCAGCAAGGCAACCCTGAGCAGCAGGAAATAGCAAATGCAGAACAGCTCCTCCATGCTTGGAAGCTCTCCGAGGGCCAACAGCGCTTGGATGCTCATTACTATCTCCCTCCGCCGCACCCCTCGCAGATCTGGGGCGTCCTGCTGCCTCTCCAGGGGTGCCAGCGGTATGTGGGACTGCGATCAGGGGCTGCTGGGTTCGGGACTTGTGGTTATTGTCTTCTCATGTCACCAACCCGCTCTGTGCCAGTGAGAAGAGCTAACAATGCGTACATTTTGTAACTTTATTTTCTATCTACTGCCATTTTATAGTTTCTTGGCTTGTTATGACTCTCATAAAATTGCTTTATTATATTTTCCCATCTGTTGCATTTTTGTCTCTTTACAGGGGGACGTTGCATGATGCACACGGGGTAATTTAGTTTTTAAATTATTGTATGGCTGCTGTTTATGGAAAACAAACACTGTATTTGCAGAGCAACATGTGGCTTCTCTGCAGCACCAAGGAGAACATACGCCGTCAGCAAAGACAAATGTCAGCAGACGGACATGGCTGCTCTCTCCCCTCCTACCCCAGCTCCTTCACTTTGGTTTCTGGTCTCATCTACCTAACTTAGAGCTAGAATTTATAATTAATTTAGCCATCCACTCTGCATTCCCACTGCCCAGCTGAGGGATCTCCATCTCCACTGAAGACATGCCCTGCATCTGCTGGTGGTGAAATCATTCAAGCTCTGTGTGCAAACTAAGCTGTACAGGAATTGATTTAAAAAACAAAATTGGGCAGAGGAATAAGCAGGCAGATCTGCTCTCCCGGCCTTGCTTTTCTTCCGTTTCATTTGCTTCTTCTGTTCAGCTCAATCCAAGCCTCTTGGTTCGACTGTTCTTTCTCACACCAAGTGTCGATCTAGAAATATAAGCCGCCCCCGATCTCCTGCTCCCACCACAAAAACTGGGCTGTGACCTGACAGTCTGGGTAGCAGAGAGGCCTGGGGATGCTCTGAGCACACTCAATTGAGCTTTAACAAGGCTTTCTGAAACTCATCCTGTAGTATCTTTCTTTTTCCCCTCATTTTTGGTTGCAATTCGTACTGCCACTGATGGCAGCAGCAGTCCACATTTTTCAATGTATATGAGATGTATATTAAAGACATGGTTAAACTCTCCATATGATTACATGGCATTAAGTATTTAATCTGGGGTTTTGGCCACCCCAAGGCATTTCTGAATACACAAAATCTTGTTCTAAGAAAAAAATAAGTAGTGAAGTTCCAGAGTTCTGTTTATGTAAAATCCCACCTCCCCTTTATCTCTCCTTCCTTCCCCCAGTTGTAATACATTGTGCTTTTTAAACATAATTTTATCTCCAAGAGAGGAGACAATAAATACTCTTAAGAGTGGGTCGCAGCCCGTTCCCACCAGAAAAGCCTACACAGGACGTGAGGCAAAGGCGTTCTGCACCCTGCAGTCACCAGTGGCTCCAGTGGAAGCTAGGAGAGCGCTTATGGAAGGCGCCAATAGCACTGAACAACTTCGAGCAACGATGTGAGCGTGCTGTCTCTATGGGGATTTGTGAATAACACAGAATACATTCTGTGTGTGATTTCAGTACATAACTGTACAATTTATGGATGCAGACAAGTAGCTATATTTTGATTACAGCTGTCTGACTGGAAAGTTGGGGTGAATTCTCAATCTGTACAGTTGCCCAACTATTTAAAGGCAGTTTTGGAAGAGGAATGCCAGGTTTCCCATTTAAAATGATTTTCCTATCTGTTGACTGTACTAAAAAAGGTTAAAAAAAACATCAAAGGTATGTCAATGTTACATCTGACTACAGCAGTGCAAGGTCCAGTCTGTACCACCTCTCTTGTGGCTTTGTTCCTCTGGCAGTAGGCACTTCTCTAGTGGATGCTGTCCTTCAGGCCTAGGAAAGGGAATAAAGGGAATTACACACAAAATCACAGCTTACACTGGAATTTAGCTTGACGAAGACCTCAGACTGAACTGGCAAGAAGGTTTTGTTTGAACTCTGCAGCCCCCCGTGCTCGATTCCTTATTAACTTTTTCAATATGTTCTCTTACAGTCCGGCAATGATATGGGAGTGATCGTGCAGCTAATTTAACACCTGTAAATTCCCATGGCTGGTAATGAAACCTTGCATAGGCTAGTGGGTGAAGCATTTTCTTCACATATCAAAGGTCATTAGTTTAGTATTTGTTAATGCTGTAGTTTTTATTAAATTTTTTTCAGCTTTTCTTTTTGCATCAGTATACTTACAGCCTGATTAATTCTTCTGCTTCCCAAAGCTAAACACAAGAAATGAGTATCATCTGACCCAGAACACTGGAGCTAAATTCTGTGTTGAAATCTTGAATTAACCTGCTTGAAATCATACTTCCCAAGCTCCTCTCCCATTTAGTCACAGGAAGGCAGTGTGAGAAGAGGCGAAATGGGTAGGGAGCATCACCCTCGCTGGCCTGGCTCCCACGGGAGAAGGGCAGGTAACAGCTGTGCCCGGCTTAGCATCTGTACCAACTCCAGACCAGACAACCTGTGTTCTTCTGTGTCTGAACTAGAGGTGCCCACCCAGATGATAGAATTCCTTATGTGCTCAAAGCTAAGTGCTCTCCTGGCTGAGGTCACAGCAGGTACCACCTCAGCAGCAAGGAGCAATGGCTTTAGGTAACTCATGTGCCTCCCAACATTTAATTCATTACCTTCCTAGCACGTTCAGCGACTAGACCCCTCTCTAGTACCATGTATATATTTTTTTATTTCCTGGATTTCCCATTTTCGCTTGGTTTTTGTTACGGTAGTTTGCAATTTTTGACTATTTGGAGTCAATCTTTGGAAGACAGAAGATGGTGAAGAGGTGACACATCCCACCACCACCAAACTGAACCATCTGCCAGTAAGATGTCCTCTCTCAGCATCCTTGGCCATAATGCCTGGCCATCACTTGGTGGTGCTCGATGGAGACACAAATGCCCCTGATTTAGGGATGGTCTCCACCAGTGACTTCCTTCGGCCAGGTTGGCTGGTCATGGTTACACAAGCAGGACCACCGTCTTACCCTGTACTACTGGCGAAAGCACAATTTCCCTCTGCTAAGAGCATGCTGTGTCATCACTGCTGCACTGCCTGTGCTAAAAAGAGCTGACAAAGTGAGCTCCGAGCCCCACAGATGGTTTTTCTGGATGTTTCGTAGCTAAACTGACCCTTTCTCAACCCTGTCATGGGTTGGGTCCACCACAGTAGCCAACTTTTCAAAACACAACCAGCACAAAGCAACATTATAACGAAACCAAGCAGCTTCTGAAGATGAAATCACATGAACTCTGCATCCAAATGTGATGCTGCAGCTTCTGGGAAATGCTGAGCGTGCGCTTCTTCACCTTGAAAGGTCTTGGCATGCATACTGTTTATCAAAATAACAACTCATTGAAATACAGCTGGAAGTATTGCCAGAAACGTTGAATGAACCACTGTTGTTTCCAGTCTAGCACGGCTTTTCCAGAGAAGGGAAATCAGTGGGCTCCAAGAATGAACCCTGAACACCAATCTCACCCAGTTGTAGCTCTGCCGCTCGTTGACCTGCGGCGAGGGCTGCCCCGCCGTCAGCAGACCCTGAGCCGGGCTCAGACGCACGCAGCTCACTGCGAGAGCGGGACCTTCTCCTTCCTTTGTCTGGACAGTGGTGCTGGACACGATGTTTAACAGTAGGTGCCTCTCGTCACAGCTCCCCTCCCAGAACATGCCCTTTAATGGCTCTGGTTATCAACGGAGAGAGGAAATTCTGGATGTATTCCTGAGACCGACTATTAATTTAATCTGAAATCAGCTGTGCTCTTTTTTTAACGTCCTCAAGCTGTAGCGTTTTACAGGATACCGAGCTCTTTGTAAGACACGCATGCTGTTTTATATTCATATCTGCGCCTGCCTCAGAGCTGGCTTTGTGATGCCACTCATTAATTCAAGACTGAAATGTCTTTCTCACTCTACGACACTTAGATGCCAGATATTTTCTCTGCCACTTATTAAAACGCAGTTTTGTACTTCATAATTCACTGCACTACCGAACAGTCCCATCAATGCCTTCCCGTCGCTCGCATATTCCACGGGAGAAGGTCTTACTCTGCTTGCCATGTCAGAAAAACGCAACACGAGGTGCACAGCTTTTTTAAACATAGGAAAAAAGAATTATTAACCAAAATTAACAGTAGCTTCTGCCTATATTCTGAATAATATAAATATGATTTGCAATAGCAGATATGCAGATAATGTCAAACAATTAATCTGTTCTCAAATAATAAGCATCATTCTAGAAACATGACTGCTAAAATAATTTAATGCTAAATAGTGACAAAGTCTGCTGGTGGGATGGGCTCAGTGATGTGGGCTATGGCACCCATCATCTTTGGAAGAACAGTCCTGGGATCCTCTGTGCTGATGCCACCACTCGCCAGGGTCAAACGCGTCACTGGTCGCACCAGTGGCTCCAGCAACCTCGATCGTTGCAGCAGCGATGCAGCTGGAGCTGCGCTCAGCCTCCGAGCACGCCTTCAGCGCCTGCCTGCTGCGGAAACACTGCCGTCTCCTCCTCCTCCTCCCTTCCTCTGGTGGGAGTCGCATCTGAACGCCCGACACCGTGATCCAAAATCCCATGCATGTCTGCCCATGCCCAGCCCAGGGGACCAGAAACCCCTCCGAGGCCCCAGGACTCCCCCGTGCTGCCCCCCGGCCGTGGTATCAGGCACGGGGCACTGCCACGGGCTTGGGAAGAAGCTCAAATACTGAGCACCTCAGTGCGTGTTTCACTCTAATAAAGTACCACCTCCATCCTCCCAGCCCTTCCTACCGCTACCAGATGAAGAGACGATGCTCGGGCCAGCGCCGATCAGCATGTGGATAGAAATTACCTTTATGAAAAAAAAAAAATTAATGCAAATAATGAGCTGTCAGTGCAGAGAGGCTGTCCAGCTCCCAAGCACAGCTCCCGTGGGTGCGTAGGGATGCTGTGGCAGGCTCGAGCTCAGCGACACAGCCCTGGGGCCGCAGGATCAGGCTCTTAAAACCACAGCTACGATGAATGGTGGTTTGAGGTTCTCTTTTATGGAGTTAATCTTGTTTTTGTTGCAATTTCCCCATATGTACTATAAAACGGCTTGAAACAACACCGGCCAACCCCGCCACCTCTGCATCGGCAAAGCCAGCGCCGTGCCAGGGCTGGCCTGAGCATCCCACCCGAATTCAGACAGTGCCTCCCCCTGCGAAGCTTTGATGTGTGGTTTTCAAAGCGTTTAAACCAAGATAGAAAACTCGTATTTGACAATGTTCCTGTATGTTTGATTGAACTTCTCAAATCTCTCCATTTCTCTTCAGACATAGCGAGCCTGTGAGCGAAAAGCCAAGCTTTTTCCACAGCTTATGTTCTTGTAAAAACAGCTCCAAGTACACACATTCTGCTCCTCGCTCCAGTCGGGGCTCCGCATGCCAAGTCAAGTATTTATTTTCATTACTTTTGAGACCACCAAAATTAATGTATCTTTCAGACAGGAAGAATTTTATTTATTATGGTGGATTTGAATCCAAGAGATGAAAGAAGAGCAGCGTACATCTCGAAAGCGGCCGAGGCTGGGAGCGGCAGGAGCCGGCCCGACCTGAGCTCCCCTCTCTCCCCGTCACCAGCCCTGGACAGACCATAGCACCGCGAATCCGCCCCCAGAACACCACTGTAAATCCTGCCACAGTTATGGCAGCGAGGGCAAGTGTTGGTGTTTTAATGTACTCCCCAAGTCGCCGGTGTAGGTGCCAGTTGATGGTACAGCTGGGTGGGGTGGGAGGCTGCCAAGGGGCATCTGCTCATCCCCAAGGAGCGGCAACGGGAGAGAAAATGGATTTTTTTCCCCCCCTTTTTTGTGCCCTGATTCCTGAACTCGACACCACGAGCATTTCCCCTGACAGGTGAAATGGCCAAGCCGAGCCGCGTCTCTCTGGTGCCAGCTACAGCCCCACCAGATGTTTCCTTCACTAAGCTTCACTCAAAGTTCTTAAACTGGGATTTCAGCATCAGTCTGTGATGTCGAAGGAGGAGGCTGAAGCATGATGGCTCAGCTAATGCCGTGAACTCAGATCCCGTTAACCTGACGGACCCTAGCAGGTGTTTCCAGTTATTTCCAGCCTGACCTGCTCCACCTGTTCCAGGCTGTCCTGTCCCTCCGGGCTGGCTGTGACTGGGAGGACACGTGCCCTGGGCGTTTCCTTTGTGTTGTGTGTTGCTTACAAGAGGAATACATCACTACTTACTCGTGCTGGACTGCCGTGTTCTAGAAACATACAAATAAATGATAAAAACCAAAGACAAAATTTGGGCTTGCCCAAGCACTTCAGCCAAAAGCGTGGAGGTAACTTAGGCCTTGGTTACTCTGAGAAAAATCCCTGCTGAAATCCTGCTCTTCTGCTCACGTGAACAAGCCAGGCACGTTGAGGATCCTGGGCTCAGCAGTTGGCTTCTGATTGACACCCTCCCTTTATTTCAGTGCTTCGGTGTGCTCCAACAACTGGGCTGCAGTGCCAGAGGACATTTCCAAGCGCTCTCACCAAACGCTCTGTTGGTATTAAAGAGCTCTATAATGGTGGTGTTTCACTTTTCTAACTGGTGAATAAAATGCCATGCGCAGTCACTGAACAGTCGAGGTGTTTGTGTAACCTACAGCCTGGTTAGCTTGCTTTTCTCCTGATGACTGGAGCTTTGTCCTTCAGGAAATGAAATTATAACCCTGTCCACTGTCAAGGCCCACAGTCAGTCATTAAAGGTTTCCTAACAAAGCAATGCGGGAAGTGCTATGCAGCGGATGCATCCATTGCATTTGCTTTTCAGGGCACTTGCAACACAGGATCCAGTGCTTCCCATGCACCAGCAGCTACAGCAGCTTCTGGAGCTTCACTTGACACCATCACTCTCCGGTTCCTGGGGCCTGAAGAGAGTTACAAGTCCCAGCGAATGCATCAAACTGAACAAGTGTTACCTGTATTAAACTGGTGCTGTCTGATTTTTTTTTTTTGCATTTTCACCTGGGGAAATCCAGACCCAGCAGGATTTTGCTTATATTACTTATTTTGTTATGGATACCATCATGACCTTTGAAAGTGTATACATGAAATTCTAGTTTGTTAAAGGAAAAAAAATGCTGCTGCTGTTGCTTTCTAATGTGTTTGCAGTTCCACAAAAATGTTGTCGAAGTCATCCTGTCCATTAAGAAGAAAATGGATTCCATCTCTGTAACAATGTTTTAGAAAACATAATTTCACTTCTAGACTACAGCCACTCCAAAGATGGATCGGCAGTGGTTTTTCTGGTAAAAAAAAATACCCCACTGGGAAACCTCATTGATGCAGCTACCCTTGAGGCTCTCCTACAGAAAGCAGCTGGGTTATTTCATGGAGACGAGAGAAAAGTGTGGTGAGACTGAAAGCAGGACAAAAACCCATGAGAAACTAGGTTTGGAAGTTCAGCATCTCATACAACAACTTGTTGCTGCTTCCATGAAGCTCACTGAAGCTTCAGACAGGTCCTAAATGCGTCAACAAGGCACCCCGCCCCCCCAGTATTTGCCTGAAATAATCCCAGTTTGGAAGTCCTCAAGATACTGGGTCATCAGACAACGTCAGATCCTTTCCAGGCTGTATTTGATATTGTTTCTCATTGCAAAATCTTCAGTGGAACTGTAATTTTTTGGCTGCTTTCATCATCTCTGATAGCACCTCAAGCCTGGGTCCCAGTTCTTTAAGAGCGCAAAGAAAAAAAACCGACGCATTGGACACCCAATAAAAGAGAATTTGTGCTGCCCACAGTTAGTCTGAATTCAACTTAATTGTTTATTACTCTGAGGTCTCCGAAGGATAAAGAATAGGGAATAAAACATTTCTACCACCTCAGCTTTTGTGAAAACATTCACAACCTGTTAAACACCAGGGTCAGTAACTTTGAAATGATCTCACAATTTGATTTCATTATATTTTAATTGTAAATGATACATTCCAGGGCTTAGCGAGGGCGAGGAGCTGGGACTGAGGGAACATTAAACCCTCGCTTTTAAAAAAAATTCTCCAGCCAGATGTACTGCAGGCAGGTGCAACACAGCCTCCCAAACACCCTGCTAACGTACGGAAAGCCTGACCTAGCGGGACCGATCTGCACGGGCTTTTCAGTCGGCGTGCTTATTCAATCTGCTCCGCGGAACGGCTGCCAGCCGGGGGACGTGGTGCCAGAAGCGTGGTGGTTTTTTTAATGCAAAGTTGCAAAACCACAAAACTCATTTTTACTAGTGACCTTTTTTACCACTAATTGTCGGGGTACTTTAAAAAAAAAAAAAAAAAAAAAAAAAAAAAAAGAAAAGTTGTTACTTTGGTCAGGGCTGAAATGCCATCCCAGAAATGCTCTGCTCCTCCGGCAGCGGCTCCCAGTGTTTGCATCCAACCTACACTGGGTCCTGCTTGGATGAGTCAGACAACTTTTTGGGTTGTTGTTTCATTTTTTTTTTTCTTGCAAAGCAGCTTTTGTGAAATAAATCACCAAAAAAACAAACAAACAAACAAAAAAACCCCTGGAGCGTTGGAAAGAAGGAGCAAGGAGGGGGCGCAGATGAGGACAAGCTCCAGGGCTGCGTCTGCACCGAACGCTGCATGAAGGTGGTTGCTTTTTATCCCTTGCTTTTGCTGTTTTTTCCCGTCTACGAACACACAGGTCTATTTTACTTTATTTCTCCAGCTTTTTTAGACAGGGACTAGTCAGTAGTCACAGCTGGGCTTGCTCTCCCTGTGAGAGTTTGACCAAGTTTTGATCTCCTTTGCCCAGGTTTTAATACTGATTCATTCCCTAATTTAATTATGATTGGCGACATGTAAGAGGTGTATTTGTGAGCAGAGCTTGACCTAGATTTTTCCACCTCCTCTGCCGAGTGTTTTCCTAAGGGATTTAGCCGATGCTCGGCTGGGGGCAGTGGGACTCTCAGCCAGGCGACCTTTCAAGCCCGTCCAGTTCTGCGCTCGCCGTACACCTCCACGGAGAATCCTAATTTCAAGTGAAAAAAGGAGACCAGTCTACTTTAACGAGTTGCAATAAATTAAAATAACTCAACATTCTTGAGCTACTTCATTTATAATTTTTCCCATGTTGCAATTTCAGTTCAGTTTGCTAAAACGCTGTACAAGCTGGTCTTCTGTCCTGATTTTGGCTGGGATGGAGCTGATTTTCTTCCTAGTAGCTGCTGTGTTTTGGCTTTAGTATGGGATTTGGTAGGGGAAGGACACTGATAATACAGTGATGGTACTAGTTGTTGCTAAGAGAGTCAGTGGGGGTTGGCTGGTGGGCAGCTCGCACTTACTCTCGGGAAAATTGTGGAAACTGCTGTTCCAAGACTGTTGCTCAGGACTGTTCCGAGATTGCTCTTGGTTCTGTTCCATGATCGCTGCTTAGGATGGGCTGTATTGGTTGTTGGGTGGTGAGAAATCATGCATTGTTAATTTTGTATATTCTATTATAATTGTATTTTATTATTATTATAATCATTATTAATATATTAAATCATGACATCATCTGAAGTAATTTCTATGCACTGAAATGCCTCTATACTCTGGAAATGCCTTAAAAAGAAGGCAGGATTTGCAGAAAAATGCCTAGCAGAAAGCTGAGCGGCAACATCCCACACTACCAGGTACCTCACAGAGAGAATGCTGCTTCTTCAGCAAAAACCCCCAAATTAAGGCCCAGCCCCCCTCCTGTCGTGCTCAACGGTCCCAAGGCGCTGCTGAGATCAGCAACGCTGCACCGTGGGTGAAGGCTGGGGCTGCTGAAGTTTATGGGGATCTCCCACCACGTCAACAGGCCCAGATTGTCGCAACGGGTTTCTGTTGTTGCTTTTACAGCAAACTGAGAAATTCCCAGCGTAAATGAGAAAGAACCACAATTTGCAAGAAAGCATCTGATGACTAGCGGCTTGGGAATTGCGCTCCGTCACATCCAGGGGAATCCATCCCCCACAAAGAAGGGAATACCCCTTCTGCCGAGGGGTTTTGTTATTGTTGGTTCTGTTTGTTATTTTCAGCCTTTGTCTCCAAAATATTTTCATGTGGTCCAGAAGTCCTGAGGTGATTTGCTCTCCCACTGCAAAGCCACGTCTTCACGAAGTCCAGCTGCGGGACGGCTTGTTTGTAAACATGTTGCTCCGATTTCTCTTTCTATCAGCACATCCCAATTTTCTTTTTTTTTCTTTTTTCCTCACTTCCCAGTATTTATAATTCTCTCCGGAAAACATTCTTGGCCTCTAACTTGTCCAGGCTGGTTTCTAGCAGTGTTTGACATTCAAACCCAGCCCTGGTGATTGGCCGGTGGCTGGGTCACATGGCAGCTCCCCAATTGCCTGAGCAGGTTGGGATGTGGTTTAGCAGGGCACGAAACCACCCGCTAAATCGTAACGGAAAGCAGCTGCTGACATAGCGCTGGGCTGAACGGCAGGGCAGGAGCAGCCCTACATGCGCGCCCCCGTCTTGCCTAATTTCATCTCCACTCCCATCGCATCGCACCGCATCCTCACACACTGCACACGCCTGACAGCTCTCTGCTCTCAGAAACACGATTGTAGCAGTAAACAGTTTAGGGAGTTATTTACAGCTCCATTTACCGAGCATCCTACCGGAACGACGACGGAATGCTGTGGTGCATGTTGTCTGTCACGTGCAGTCAGTGGGAGAGGAGTCTTCTCTGAGTTTTTAAATACATTTTGAACCCCTCTCCTTCCTCCACTCCACAGCCACCTACCAACGCAAGCCTTACACACCGGAAAACTGAATGTAGAAAATGACAGGAACCCAGAAAGGCAACCAAAGAAAAACCAAAAACGGGTAATCTATCATTTTCAGGGTTTTTTTTTTTCTTAATTATCCCTAAGGATCTATACTTGAGCTCAGAAGCTTGGATAGATGGGCAATTTGTCAGGGGAAAAAAAGCACCGTGCCACCACTGCCATGTTCAGCGGGAGACGCTAACAGGGCAGGCTCCTCATCCCGCACCAGCCTCTGGTTTTGCTTGGACCGCATTTTGAATTTCACTTTTATTACCTTTGAGCCTGAAATTTTTCAAGGAAGCCCTCCAAAATCTTTGAAATTTTGCTCTCATTTGAAGGCAGGGGAAGTTTTACCCTCAATTTAGGGTACAGAGTACCTCAGTCCCATCTCCTGAGTACAGAGACAGGAGAGCCCAAGGCAGCTTGCAAACACGTACCTGAGAAGGTCTCCTGTGATCTCCATCACAGAACGGAGCCGCTCCATGCACCAGGCACAGCTTGAAGCTCAGCAACAGCAGACACTGGGTGTTGGCACAGCAGCTGAGAAGCAGCAACGGCAGCCAAACCTGTGAGGTGTTCAGGCACCCTGCAGCTGCCCGGGCTCTCTGCTGCCTTGCCTCACCCTGGGAGGGGACGCGGTGGCATTCAGCTTCTCCACTTGCTGCATGTCGCTCAGATCAGCGCAGGCGACTTGTCAGTTCCCGTTCCCTCTAAAACCCATCTCGCTGCTCCATTCAGCCAGTGCACGGCTCTACCCAGCTCTGCCTGGATTTCACACAACGTACCAGTGACACCGTGGAAGCTGGCACCCGCTACGCTCACGCGGCCCGTCACAGTCCATCCAGCTACTCCGCGTGCATCTGCTCGGAGACGAGGGCTTGCAGGCGCTCGCCCAGGTGAGCCCATCGGCATCACAGACCCAGGCAGGAGCACCAACCCACCTCCTTGGCCGGGACAGGACCGCACATCGCTGATGTTAACGGGCTTGCACCAGATTTTGCCAGCTGCGATACCGCCCACAGCTGTTGTGTGTGACCTCTCCTCTCTCCGCCATCTGAATTTTCTGGGCTTTGAGAAAGCGTGTACTCACATAAACAAAACCAGACACAGGAGGAGAGGAACCTGCTTACGGGTTGAGATGACAATGCTGCCCTCGGTTACACTTTCTTGAACAAGAGCAGATTTGGTTAGTAACAAGATACAGACCTAATTCTGATTATTTTTACACCAGCACAGCCAATGACTCTGGGAGAATGAGAAGTGCTTTACGCTGGCACCGGTGCAACACCGACTGCCGTTGCTGTTTAGTGCCCTGGACGTTTTCTCTGCAATACGGTTTCAAATGCTTCTGCGAGCTGAAAACAAAGAAATGAAATACCAGCCTCGTGCAGACTTCAGAAATGAAAAATAAAATGTCCAGGAAATCCCTGCAAGGTTTTGGACTCAACAGGAAGATACATTACAGAACTTTTTCAACTTCTTTTTTTTTCCCCCAACTTCCAAACAGCAGAATGCCAAAATGCTAACAGGCAGGGCAAATTGAGCAAAAACAAAATATTCTGTGGACTGGATAAGAAATTAAGGCAGTGTTTATTTTTTTTATGCTTTACACTTTGGCCAGCATTTATCCCGAATGAAGGCAGCAAATGTTATTAGATTTCATGGAATGTAAATAAACAGTTATTGGTAAATACATTTTGGTGGTCTGCTTGTTACACTGCATGTCAGGAAAACTATAGGGAACTGGCAGGAGTTCAGACGTCTTCAAGGAACACAGAAAACAGACATATTTTACTAATTATAGCTAACAAAAACACTCTGAGATTACAGTTAAATTACATTAAAACATAACTTGTTGGCAAAGGCTGCGAGCATAATGCTTTGCCTGTATCTTTCTGGATTGCGTTTCATCGGAACAGAGCGGTAACATCAGAAAAGCCTGGCACAGACCAAGCCGCCGCGGCTCGTCGGGGCTGGTCCAGCCAGTCACTTGGTTCCCTGCAACACTTTCTGTAGGTCCAATATAGTTTCTAAGAGGGTGAAGACCTGGGTTTGCCCACAGCAGGTACTGCAGAAGGATGGCCTGACGTCTTTGAGCCTGCATGGATGGGAGAGAAGGGAAGGGAAAAGAGGCACCTGCTGAATGGCAAGGGGCTGCGGGGCGCCGGGGAGGGCAGAAGCAGCGGTAGGTGGGGGGCTGCACAGCGGAATCTCCCAACAGGAGCTTCTGTGTCCACGCCATTCACCTGGACGGGCTGAGCCGCCTCCAGCTCGGTCCTCGTCGAACCACGGGCCGGCTGCCGTGGCTGCACCCCAGCAGGGCTCTGTTGCACCTTCTGCTTCTGGGCCTTCTCTGCCACCCATCTACAGCACAAGAAGAGGGAGAAGTGACAGCTCTGGTCTGGAGCCTTCTGTGGGGCACAGTCACGCTCCGGCTGGGTCAGTACACAGGGACCTCCAGCAGTCAATCGCGTTGCTAAAATCAGAAATAGGCCTTGACCCAAGGCAGGAGTTCCCAAATGCACATCACTAACCTATCTACCTCCCCTTGTGCTACTGACCCTGGCCCTGGCACTACTGCCCCACCATCCACCCAAACCACTTCTGCAAGAGCAGACCCTTCTTAACCACAGGATGAAAACGAGCCCTTTCTGCAGAAACCATTCTGGTTTCAGAGTTTTCATGACAAACGAGCTGTAGCAAACGCTGTCCCCGCCATCCCTCCCATGCACCTGAAGCAAACGACCCACCGCATGGGACATGCGTGAAAACCAGAGATACAAAACTCATGCATGAAGCAGAGATGCTTGTGCTACACTGAATTAGATCATAAGCTATCAATCAACTTTATTTTTTGAAGCACAGCTCACATGAAGTAACTCAGTCAAGAAAGATGCTCAGAAGCCTTGCGTGTGTGCAGCATTTGGGTCACAAACAAATGAGGTGCAGCGTGAAATTCTGCTCTCCCCCAGTTGTGCATCAGGAGATGACAATATTGTTACTTCACAGAAAGTCTCTAAATCAGAACAATTTCCTTCCTTCTGCTGGTGGAACACTAATACTGAGCGGTCCCTGGCAGGGTGACGCGGTGGGGCTAGTAGCTCCGCCACGCTGCGATGATTAGCCGTTTTACAAACAGGTAAATCAAGGTGGTAATTTAATCTGACCCTTTAATCTGACCACAATTTAGACAATGAGAACGGTGCGCATTACTTTGTCCGCCAAGTAAATGAAAGGGGAACACACAGGCTTATCTCCCTAGAACATTAATAACACTCCTGCCACCGTGCCCTGCCTCAGAAATACACGGTTCCCGTGGCTCGGGTTATTCCTGCGCCCATGTAAAGAAATCCTCTGAGGAGATCATGGTCCACAATTACCCTACGGTAATCTCTTCCCTTGGAGTGTCTTTGTGTCACATTTATGGCCCATTCTTTGCTGGGAAGATTTTTCCAGGGGATCTGAAGTTTAAAAGAAGACAGATGAGAAGCTGTGATCGCGAGGAGGAGAGGCTCACCATATGGAAACAGAAAGCCCTGGCTCCCTCCTCCAGCCCTCCTCCCCCCTCCCCTGCCGAGCTTCTCCTCTTCACATGATGCTATTGGGATTTGAAGATCAGAATACAAATTAAATTATTAAACGAGGATCAAAAAAAAATAAAAAAGCAAACCTCGAGCCTTTCCTCTCCATCCTCCCATGTGATCAGTAATTATAAATCAAAGTGGGGAAAACAACCCGGCTGGAAGCTGGCATTTGGGATGCAGCCCAGTTGCGTTCAGAAGGACGCAATGCTCAGGCGACATGTATGTGCCTCGTGTGCTACAGGGGGTTCATGCATGAACTGGTTCTAAAGCTAAGAAATCACTTTAATGGCAAAGACTTATTCACAGGGTGTATTTATAATATTATTTATTATTTACTGACTGGGAAAAGCAGAAGCGCCACTCCTCAATCCAGTGCGTTTCTCCATTGGATTCCCAGTCACCAAAAACCAAGCAGCATCCCCCAAAACAGGACAGCCAAACACCCATCTGATGCTTTTTAGCCATGAATCACTACAACATTAACGTGTGGTAGCAATCACATAAAGACTAGGCAGTCAAGGAGAAATGAAAACGGACAGAACTTGAGGTGTGGTAGTTTTGGAGTTTATCTTGGTGTGGCAAATTTTAAATGAGTCTGTGATCCAGCCAATCTCCAGCCTATACATCGAGGGTGACCACATCAGAAAAGCGCCGGTGGAGCAGGTGGGACCCCTTGCAGGGGTCCCGGGGCAGGAAAGGTGCAGCGAGCCCAGAGGGGATGCGCTGCTCTTGGTCTGTCCATCAGCCCTCACACCTGTGCCCCGTGGGAACTGCAGGGGATTTTTGCATTTTTGAAAAACCCCAAGCACACACTGCAGGCCCTCAGGTTTGAAAAAATTGGCCCCATTTTCAACGTTGGCTTTGCAAGGCTTGTGCTCAGCTGCTGGCCTCGGTAGCCAGACTTGCAAAGTAAGCACTTAGTCCCCTTAGTGCGGATTTGGGCTATGGACATCCCGTTTAGGCACCCATGTTTGAACACCCGCTCCCTGCAGCCAAAATAAATAGCTGAATCAATGCCACACAGAGCTTAATCTAAACACGCAATGGAGTCCAGCTCAGATACACGCCGTATTCCATCGACAGGTCCTGGAGATGGCAAACTGAAGCCTGCTTTTATAGCGTGCCAGCTCAGGGACCTGTTCCCAATTTGCAGATTTGGCCTGTTGCATTCTAAAAGATGTTTAATATACTCGATGCCTGTTTGTGTTAATGTTTACCATTGAAGTTTTTCATTATTTGATGTTATATTTGGCCACAGCATTAAAATTCCATTGGACCGACTGAAATCTAGTGTCAAATTGAAGCCAAAGTAGCGTCTTTGTGATAGACCTTCAGCTCCCATCCAATCATGTTAAAAAAAAAAAAAAAATCTATTGTAGGTGTTTTCTTTGTAGGTTTTCTTCCTTTTGCCAAAAAAAAAAATAGCAAACACTTTATTTATTAGCTGTTGTTTTTCCACTGAAGAGCTGAGCCCAAAGCCATGGACTAGCGGGGAGGCGCACGCTGCTCTGCCAAGTGGGCAAGGCCCATCCCGCTCCGGGGTCAAGCGCAAGTCCTTCTCCAGGCCTCGCCATGCGGGACACATGGGATCACCTCCCGCCCTTTGTACCCACACAGCGATGCACCTCGGGGGTGGCTGATGCACTACGTTGATTTTTCTGCCGCTTGCAAATTGGTGATTGATACTTGGATCATGACCAACCTTAGAAACCTGTACAAAAACCAGCTTCCCACTGGCTTAAGACTCCAGCATCGAAGGGAGAGCAATCCTGTCCTGCGAGGCCTAAATCCTTGAGTCATAAAACTACTTAAGCACGTGCCTAACACGAGAGAGCTGCACTAGGACATGCTGAAAACGAAGCACTGGCGTTAACTCTGCACCTAATGAGAGTTTCTCTGACCCGGGGGTCTGGCTCTCGGTCCTGCCCTCCCCTCTCAGCGTGCCTGCACCGCTCGCAGGCTGAGGGCAGGATTTTTCCATGGAAACCCATCGATACGGGATCAGGAGTCGATCCCCAAGTGCCGTGGGGAGTCACAAGCCTTGGGGGGATGCGGAGGACGCTCAGCACTCGCAGACTCGGAGCCTGCAAATCATGCACACACTCAACAAAAACCCTGGCGTGGCTCGGCAAGTCCAGAGTGAAAATAAATGGAGGAGGCTTGCCTAAGTCCAGATGTGTCGGAATTCAAAGGGACCTGGAAAATATGATGGCCTGGACAAAAAACTGGGAAACGGCATTTGAACATAAAGCCATGAGAGCAGGTTTGAAAAACAGTCAGCAGAGATTCTCTCAGCTGGTTAGAAGGGGAGCTCCGTGAATAACCCACAGCAGAACTGCCACACAATGATGTCCCAGACTGTGTCCCCCCCCTCAGAATATTTCCTCCAACTTTCTCATTAAAAATTAAGATCAGATGTTTTCTACTTCAGTGAACTTTACTTTTTTTTCAGGATGGTGTTTTTTGATTTTAAAGATTATAAATTAAATTCTGTACATGTCATCTCAGTACACAAGAGCATTTATTTTGACAGTATTAAAATGGCATATTTTGATTAATGAAGAGTTCCCACTTAGCTCCAAACTGGATTTCTTGTTGAAATAAGAAACAAAAACCTCCGCCTGCAAAACTCTGTTCAGCTGTAGTTAAATGCTGAGACACTAAGAAAACAGATCCGTAGCATTATACTGAAGTAAACATTATATACTTACAATATATCGCAGCAGTTCTGAAAATCACGCCCAACTCTGGGGTTACTCATATGAAAATATTCTCTTTAAGTTTGACTTTTTGGGGAAAATGAAGCCACATTCCTAAGTCCCAGTGGTCACAGGCCACGCAGATGACCCTCGTTAGGGCCAGATTGAGATTTCAGCATTTAGCCCACCGGCACGGCTTACTGGAGCGTATTTATTTCTGTACACAGATCTGTTAATCCCAAATGGTGTCATTTTAATATATCACTCTTGAAGGAACTGACACGCTATAAGTCCTTGAGTTCCTAGTGTTGGTTGAGATGTTACATGTTACTGGTGCAAAAGTGAAGTAAACCAACTTTCTCCCAGCATTGCTATTGATTGTAGTGGTTGTGTTAGGATGGTTTACCAGATCCTCCCACATCAGCCTTCAATTTTTTAACATTTCTGCTAAAGTAAAATGGTCAAAGGGATGAATAGGTTACGGTTTGCTTTGTGACTTGTTGCTGCTGCTGGCTATGTGCTGCAAAAAATATCTGTTGGCATCTGAAAGGGTGGTAAATTGTTCCCTTTAGAGAAAAAAAAAAATCTTGGATGCTGTCCTTAATGAATTGTGCAAAGCTGCTAACGCTGGTGCTCAGCGACAAGCTTCTCTTCTCACCACCATTGTTGTCTGCTCCTCTCTCCCAGTATCTCCTTTATGGTACCCCACGCCTAGAGCTGAACCCCTGCTTCTGGAGCCCACCGGCTTTGAATCCCATCCCCTGGTTTAGCTGGTGACCACCTGCAGTTGGGTCAGTTTGAAACCACAGAGGCTGAACTCCATCTTCATCTCATGCTTCTGTACTTAGCTGGCATTGGTTTCACAGAAGGACAACTTGCCTACACCAGGACAGCCTGAAAGAACAGACAGTTCACTTACCATAAGACTTAAAAAAAAATAAAATAATGGGAAGGCCATTTGCAGTAACAAGATGTCTCTACATTCTGCTAACGTAAATCCATTTTGTAAAACCAGAGGCTGCGAGGGCTGGGGGATAGCAGACTTCATCAGTTATAGCAACCAGCCTTGGCCACCAACGACCATTTCACCTTCTGTACTCCTGAGCTAAAAAGCCCATCTCTCCTCCAGGTCCGACCCCTAAGAGGCTGTTCCTTGCTTGATGTGGGCAAGAAGAGAAGAGTACGTGCTGCTTTGGAAGCAGCAGGCACTACTTTGCCCTTCAACTGTCCTTACAAAGGGCTTGAAGCAGCTTCTAGCTTAAGTCAACAGAAACTTGGATCTGGCCATCAGGCAGCACCAGCGCAATGGCTGGGCCAGGCTCTTAAGTGTAAATTGGACTGGTTCATTGGCTCCACTGAGCAAATCTATTTTTTATTAGCACAGGAGCTAGTCCACATAACATCAGAGCTTGTTGCAGCTATCCTGAGCCATATCAGCTACGAATCTGGCCTCCACAGTTGTCACTTTTGCCACTTCCAAATAAAACGGGCTTGTAGTATCAATGGAACGGCATCGGAGAGAGCTTATAGAGAACGTAATACATTAAATGTTAACCACAATGCTCACAGTCCTAGAAAGGTCTGATAAGCCACGATTAAGCTTAATTATGGATTATTTTATATTACCTACCTCCAAGCACTGTGAAAAATTGCTTCCTTTTAACTGCCTTGGCTGCCTTTCTCTGACCACACACATACTGGGGGATATTTTCCCATGATTGATGTATTTGTTTACCGAGCTCCTTGCTCAGATACCGGCTGATATCCCTTTAATCAGAGGTGTGAATACCTTAATAGTTGTCAGAGCCCACATTAACCTCTTGATTAAAAGACATCCTCACACTTACCATTAAAGAAATACATGGAACACAGCAAATTCAGATTCTCAGTATAAAACTCAGGATGGGCAAACAGTTCTTTTATGTTAGTGTACTTGGACCATTGGCATTTCATCAAGTTGTTTCTTACAAAAGAAATGTTTTGGCTTTTTTTTTTTTTCCCTTTTACCAATGAGTAGACGGAAGAGTTTTGGGTTTTTCTGCCTTTGCCTAAGGGCAAAAAGCTCCATGAACATCAGTTTGCACTCAACTTCCTCTGACTGCTTACCTACAGTCAGGCTATTACGCTCTTTCACTACAGCAACATTACTGATAAAACAAATGTGTCAAAATTCAGAAGCACAAACAAGTTCATCTCTGACACTAATTTTGCCTGGCAAATAATTCTCCTCGTTTCTGCAAGAGCTTCAGTTTCTTGTGGATTCAAAGCAAATTCATCTTTAATTTGATGCCCCAGTCTTATATTTCTTTCCCAATCTCATTAGAGCAAAAATAGCAAGGATATCCATATGATTAAAGACTTCATGTGCAAGAAAGCAATCTGGCCATAGTGCTCCTTAGCTTTATGTACTTCTTTCTATTTGACAACATTAATTTGCCATCTGTCAGCTCAGTTACATAGTTTACTTGCCGCTTGCTTGGCGTTTACCTCCCCCTTTTTCGTTGTCAGCTGTTTTTAATAGTTAGGCCTCCTTGAGTGGGCCATTTATGCAGATTTGAAACAGGAGAAATCCTAAAAACTGACCATATGGGAAGTCACTTTGTACTTCTTGGGCTGACATAGCCATGCACAGACCTCCTCCCTCTCCCACGCACCCCCAGCACTTCAAAAGAAATCCAATTTTTCCATACCTCCACAGCACCTTTCATGCAGGAGACTCCGGAGCATCACGCAGCAGACACAAACAGTGGAATTTTGCTCTCTTGGGAAGGTCTGTTGAGGTCTGCTGAATCGTACAAGATTTCCGAGGAGCAACATTCAGCCATAGACATGTCATCAAATAAATGGAAGAGATCGTTAGGATCACACAAGAGAGAGGGCCAGTACAAAGCAAACATAGAATCATAGAATCACAGAATGGTTTGGGTTGGAAGAGACTTTTGAAGGTCGTCCAGTCCAACCCCCCTGCAAGGAGCAGGCCAGGCAACTCTTCACACAGCCCTTTGCTGCCTGGTCCCATGTGCGACACTAGCGCACCATACAGCTGGCACTTATCTCACATAGACATCTGCAATAAGGGTTATGGACAGATTCCATAATCGATGCG